>NC_060038.1:0-1250000 GCF_905333055.1 Maniola jurtina | reverse complement strand
GCGAGTTGGCCTCACTCGTTTAGGATTCCGTACATAATAATTATGAACATCATATTTTGGGTGTATATGAAATATTACCTACTTAAGTATTTCTTTTCCGAACTAGAACATTGCAATAAACCGTGAAAGAAAAACCCAAAGAATACTAAAAACTGGTCAAATACAAATCTAGCCTCGCTCTTTTAGGGTTGCGTACATAATGATAATAAGTACACCCAGCACCCAAAATATGAACATCATATTATGCGCGACGCGACGCGCACCGCGCTGCCTCTACAGGAAAGAGTCATATCATAATAGGTAATTGCCGTCAGTATGCGCTTGCATAGCCGTGATAGCTCCTAATCGGAGTTCGGGGATTCGATCCCGGGCACGCACCACTAACTTTTCAGTTATGCTCACTTGCTTTAGCGGTTAAGGAAAACATCGTGAGGAAACCTGCATGACCGAGAGCTATCCATGTTCTCAAAGATATGTGAAGTCTGCCAATCCGCATTAGGCCAGCGTGGCAGACTATGGCCTAAACCCTTTTAATTCTGAGAGGAGACCCGTACTCAGTAGTGGGCCGGCAATGGTTTGATCACATGCGCTTGCATATAGCGATGCCGAGAGATCCCCTCTCGTACCATGCGACCAGTGGGCGCAGGCCCTAAATTTCTAAGTCATCGGTACATGCAGCTATGTACCTAAGTACCTATTATACCTATAAGGTGTACCGAAATCAGCTTATCTATGACCATTATCATGACATACGGAACTGTGCAGACAGTTTGCACAACAAACTATCCCATCCCCAACTTACTCGGCAATCCGTTGGCCGATAATCCTTATCTCAACCCTTAGACCGCGGTTAGCGCCCTATCAATTGACCCGCCCTCTATAAATAGTTCAAGATAAAATACCTCCTTCAATCATGTCCTTACCTTTTTCGAAAATCGTTTTTTTACAAATTAGGTAGTTGAAACGTCTACTTATGTAAATATTAACTACCTAGGTACTGGAGGTACAGATAGCGTACGAGTTGAATGCAGTCGGGGCCTGAGGTAGTAAAGGGCGGGAGCATCTCCCCCCGCCTCGTCTCATAGTGTTGTAGTCTGTCAAGAAACCTATAGGGTACTCCCAGTTGACCTAGAATCATATTGGGCAGGTAGGTAGGTCTTATAGCACAAGTACAGGAATAAATCTCAAAAACCGCGATTTTGTGGTCACATCATTTTAAAAAAAATTTAAAATAATATGTTTCTATTTTCAAAGTAAGATGACTATTACCAAGTGGGGTATCATATGAAACGGCTTTACCTGTACATTCTAAAACAGATTTTTATATATTTTTTTGAATACATAGTTTTTGATTTATCGTGCAAAATGTTGGAAAAATACCCAAGTAGGGAACCCTCAGTGCGCGAGTTTGACTCACACTTTTTTTTACATTATTTTATCTAACACCCCAAATGCTAGATTTACGGGTAGGTACATATTTAGAGCGAATTCGATTTGTGCGCAATAATTTGGGTCGTCCATTCGGAATCATCGTTTCGCGAACACTTCCCAGTCTAGTGATAACTGATAAGATAAACGTTTGCCAAATCTGTTGACTGAAATTGAACATTAGTTGCGACATACAGTTTGGTTTTGAATATGTGATAGACATTCGCTAGAATAGTTACGTAGGTAGATTAGTCATTCAATCACACTAATTATTTATTTACCTATACTTAAAGGCGAAAGTGTGGCGAAAGTTTGTGTGTGTGTGTCAATGATCTTACAATTATTAACATCATTGGTGTGTGTATGTTTGTTACTCTTTCACGCAAAAACTACTGGACAAATTTAGCTGAAATTTAGAATGGAGATTGATTATACTCTGGATTAATACATAGCTCAGAAAATTAAAGAGTTTCTTAAAAACCTTAATCTACGCGGATGAAGTCGCGGGCATCATCTAGTAATAAATAAAATAGATTGATAGACCTTTATACATTTGCAGAAATATCTATCAAGTATCAACTATCTATCGATCAAAAATGATGTCACTCTCAAAGTCTTTACTAAGTAGATAGATAGATCAAAAACTTTATTGCAAACGAAATATGAAATTACTAATCAAGATATTATAACAAAGAAACTAAAAATAATTGTATACAAAGGCGGCTTTATTGCTCAGAGCAATCTCCACCAGGCAACCTTTGGTGGTATCCGTTGGTGCGTGTTGAACAACAAACCAACAAACAACAATAAACCTACTTTCACAACACATGTAGTGATGTAAACATCTCATGGACATGAAAAAATGTAAAAGCTTTTCCACCTTCAAGTTGTAACTTATGTTGACGGGAGAATGACGGCCATTTGCATTGCAAATTCATGTAGGTAGGTAAGTCAAGATAAGAAGCAACATCCCATTACCGTAATAGGCTTGTGTTGGGGTTGATAAGAGAATGTGGCATGGTAGATGGTAGACCCGAATATTTTTAGGGTTCAGTATGCCTGAATGAAAAAAGGGAAACCCTTATAGGACACTTGAGTCTTGTCTGTTACAGCCAATTTGCTGCGAATCTACAAGACTAATTGTCTGGTAGGTACACATGATTATTTTGACCCAAACACGTAAGTACCTAATGTGTAACGTAAATAAGTTATTTAATTAGAATGTAGGAATTATGAAGGGAGTTTTAAACAAGTTTATTTGAGTTGATAAAAATACTGAAAATAGTTCTTATACTTAACATGAATACCAGGAAAAAAATGTTATACTAAGTCTTATAACATGGAATATCATTAAAGGAAGGAACATTGTCAATAAAATAACAATAAAAATGTCTACTACAATTTCATTAGGCTTCACACACATGTAATAGTTTTTATCGGTTCGCATCCTGTTTTAAAGTATGCTTCTACCTTAACACTGGCTTCCCACGGTGCGTGATTCTGAGAATAAATAACAGCCAAGCACCGCGCACAAGGCTTGGACTGCACTAACACGGACGATACTCTTCCCATGATGCGTCGATGCGGGCTGGTCCGCGTCCATCCATAATATCACGCACCGTGGGAAGCCGATATAACAATATGTACGCATAACAAAACTGCTCACCCGATTTATATTATTAAACACATTAATTCACCACAAAAAGCAACCGCAGAGTTCAATAATGAATAATTATTAGCGAATATTGTTAACAGGGCTCTCTCCGTCACTTACTCCATACAATCTTAGTTTCAATTTCATTTAAATATTAAGCAGCCAAAGTCCATGAAATTTTGCAGACATATTCTAGAAACTAATATTATCTGTGCCTGTGGTGTTTAAGATTTTTCTAAAAATATGTAGTTTTAAAATTACAGGGGCTCAAAGATTTGTATGTGAATTTTTAAGACCATGTAACTTTGAAACCGAATATTTTAACAGAACTTTGGGAAACCACAGGCATAGATATTAGTTTCTAGAATATGTCTGCAAAATTTCATGGACTTTGGTTGCTTGATATTCAAATGAAATTGGAACTACGTTTGTATGGAGCGAGTGACGGAGAGACCCCTCTTAAGCGGGAATCGCAATCAAACATTTTTATCATTTAGCCAACAAATTGGCCAATTAAAAGGGAAATTATCATTAAATATAGCGGCGGCGGAGGGATTCGTTATCAGGGGGCGAGTTATTGCGAAATGTTGCCTCGAATATAATTTTCACGTGTTATTTTGATGTAGATTGATCGCTGGCTTTAAGGGGAGGCACACTATAAATTCATTTGAATTTTTTGTATCTTATTCACTTTAAAGTTGGTTTTTTAACTACATATTAGGTAATAGACAATTTTTAAATTGCTAATCGTAACTACAGTACCTAAGTGAAGATGCAAACTAAGTGGAACGCGCCTCCCTAGAAGTTTCTTATTCACTCTTCTTGAAGATTTAGTTTTTATACTGTTATTGATTATAATGTAGGTAAATGTTCTGATTTATTTGCGCCTTGCTTTAAGTTAAAATATCTAATTTATTGCTCAGTATTTCTTAAATTAAAGGAACTAATTTTTAAAATAAGTAAATAGGTAAATAATTAGGTACTAATCAAAAAAAAATTCTAAACCACTGTAATGAGGCAAGGTACCCAGAGCGCTGGCTGCCTTACCTCGTTGAATGGCCAGACTAATTTGCTGATCGAGGAACTATGGAGAAATTATTAATATTATAAATGCGAAAGTGTGTCTGTCTGTCTGTATGCTAGCTTTTCACGGCCCAACAGTTTAACCGATTTTAATGACAGAGTTAGCTTATATTCTGGGGACGAACATTATATGTCCCGGGAAATTCGCGGATATTTTTTATCCCGGAAATCAAAGAGTTCCCACGGGATTTTCATAAAACATAAATCCACGCGGATGAGGACGAGGGCACCATCTAGTGGAGAAATAAATTGAGTTGCGAAGCCTTAAACTCGAGTCTCATGTCTACCCCTTAACAATTTGATACCAGGTTGACCCGCAGCAGTTTTTCAACCCAAATGTCATTATTACTGACATTGATTGATTGTTATATTTTATCATTCCTACCGTTTCGACTCTACCGACACCATTATCATTATAGCCGTGGAATAATGGTTGTTGTACTCATTTAAAAGTGCTCTTAAATGTCGCCCCGAATCGAGCGTGAGCGCATGCGTTCCAATCAACATTTAGAATAGAATAGAATCGATTTTCATTCACATAAACTTTTACAAGTGCTTTTGAATCGTCAAAACAATCAACCACTGGTTCCGAATGCCGTTCCTACCGAGAAAAACCAGCAAGAAACTCGGCGGTTTCAAGTGTTTTTTACGGGCGGGACATACCCAATCTGAGTGAGATGGATGATGACGTTAACAATGCAAAATCAACGTTTGGTATTACGATGTCAAAAATAAATTATTTCTTAGGAATAGTTAAATAGAGGGTCCACTTCCGAAATTCGTAAAATCCACGTCCGCTGTTAGTTTTAAGTTTGCTGACCATTTTAAACTATCGATTTAACTAAAAAAGTACGTCAAATTATGTCAAATATCTATGACGTCACATCTGTGAATTTTATACAAGCTCCCTTACTAAGCGAGCGTTTTGACGTTTGATAAAAAGTCACTGATTTGACTAGTAGTCATCATCAATATTGTCGTAGTTTTAGATTTAGAACAACAAAAATTAAAATGATTGGCGTAATTCTATGGAAATGCGCGTATGAAGTGTAACCTTAATAGTCCTAGAGAGTATTTTTTGAAGCAACATCCAAATGGTAGAGTTATTACAATTTGATGCCCTTTTGGGGGTTGTAACGGTACGAGTATGTAATTTCAATTTTTGCTTGATTGCCATAAAATATTATCTGTACCTATAATTTACCTACCTATCTATCGATGACGATAGATTTTCTTCATCATCATCATCTCAAACCTCGTCGGTCCACTACTGAGTACAGATAAGACAGTATCAAGCTCCTATTTGGGGGCCGGGGTTTTATCCCGAGCATTCTCTCGGAATAGTTTTCGGAATGAATCTGAAAATTTCAGAATGAAGTTTTCGGATTGAATATTTTGTACATTTAAATATCACTTGTTGTTGTTAAGGAAAGTTGCATACTTAAGAGTTCTTGGACAAACAGACAGACAGATGGACAGTAGAAGCTTAGTAATAGGTACCTAAATCCCGTTGGTAGGTAATGGGTATATTTTTCGGGTACAGCTAGGTGATTCGCTAACTCAGTGTCTAACGTTGAATAATAGCCACCGACGTTGCTTGGTTAGTTCTACATTGCTGCTTCACTGGGTGATATTAAAAAAACTGTTTCGTAGATAACCTTCAATGGATTTCCTGCATTGACACAGAGTTAGCGAATCAGCCCGCAGAACCCTAAAAACTAGGTGACTAGAAGACTACCTATCAAGTCCTTCATACCTATTGCTTCTTGCTATCATCAAATAAATTAACGAAAGTAAATTTCCGTCCCACTCTAGAGCGCGTAAATTAAACTTTTCTCATTAACTACAGGTTCTTTTACAAAAGGTGAGGAAACGAACAAAAAATATAAAACAAGACAACGAGGGATCTAATTAAAAACAATTGGTCTTGCACGTTTATATTCCGCGATATTTCTTTCCCATTTCCTGAATAGCCGAAGAGCTGTGAGACGATTTGCTTAAATCGAACTCAATTGTACAAATCGAATCTTTAAAAAGAACAACCGCCGAGTTTCTTGCTGGTTTTTCTCGGTAGGAAAGGCATTCCAAACCAGTGGTAGATGCATTTGACGATTCAAAAGTCTTGTACTTGTAAAAATCTATTTGAATAATAATATTTCTATTCTATTCTAAAGAGTTCCTACAAACAAATCCGTTTAAAGTGGTTTATAAAACTGTTGCATGATTATTGATTACTTTCGTGTAATACCGACTAGTGTTTATTAACCCCCGACCCAAAAAGAGGGGAGTTATACGATTGACGTGTATATCTGTGTATCTGTCTGTGGCACCGTAGCGCCTAAACTAATGAACCGATTTTAATTTAGTTTTTTTTGTTTGAAAGGTGGCTTGATCGAGAGTGTTCTTAGCTACAATCCAAGAAAATCGGTTCAGCCGTTTGAAAGTTATCAGCTCTTTTCTAGTAATTGTAACCTTCACTTGTCGGGGGTGTTATAAATTTTTAATTTACACTTGGTACATCGTAATCGTCGCCTTGGATCCATATGTCATCAGTAGCAACACGCACTGCTCGAATGAAGACTTTGGTCCTTAAGCACATAGGAATTCTGGACGGCAGGGAGTCGAAATCCCTACAAAAGACCTATATGTATGTCCAGCTACTGCTAGTGGCGTCTACCGGTTGATGATAACGATGATAAGAAGATAAAAGATGAACACAGTTTTATTTGCTCGAATATGCCCATAAAAAATTGTCCACAGCTCGTGGTGTACAGCAGTTTCTCTTCGTGAAATCGGATAGGCTTAATTTCTTATTCCATTGTTTATTTTGTTATCTTGTTATTCGGCGCTTAATTCAGCCTCCTAGCGGGGTTCCGGGTAATTTTTGCATTTTTAAGACATTTTTGTCAAGCCACCCGGGTGTTTTATAGTTTACTAGCTGATGCCCGCGACTTCGTTCGCGTGGATGTAGGTTTTTAAAATTCCCGTGGGAACTCTTTGATTTTCCGGGATAAAAAGTAGCCTATGTGCTAATCCAGGGTATAATCTATCTCCATTCTAAATTTCAGCCCAATCCGTCCAGTAGTTTTTGCGTGAAGGAGTAACAAACATACACACACACACACACACACACACACACACATACAAACTTTCTCCTTTATAATATTAGTGTGATCTACTTTCTTCAGCATGCGACTTGTACTCTCTACTGTCTCATTTTGTTAGTTAAAGCGGTGAGAGCTTAGCGGTTAAGATTTCGGCCTTCTTTTTGGGCTTCACTGGCATGCAAGCGATTTAGCGGTCCGGTACAATGCCGTGTAGAAACCAAAAGAGTATGGGTTTAATGAAAAACTGCCATACTCCCTCCATGTTAGCTCGCTTCCATCTTAGACTGCATCAACACTTACCACCCGGTGGGATTGCAGTCAAGGACTAACTTGTATATAATATGAATAATAAAAAATTATTACAAGCTCAGGAAAGTTGTTTACTTTTGCTCAAAATTTCTAAGTTGGCACTTTACCACCTCGTGATGTACAAAATCGTAAATTGAGTGGCAGAGCCACTTGAAATTCAAGCGGAGTACAGCGCTGTCAATCTGTCTGCAGCGCTTTCTGAACTTGTTTATTTTGTACTAGCTGATACCCGCGACTTCGTTCGCGTGGATGTAGGTTTTTAAAATTCCCGTGGGAACTCTTTGATTTTCCGGGATAAAAAGTAGCCTATGTGCTAATCCAGGGTATAATCTATCTCCATTCTAAATTTCAGCCCAATCCGTCCAGTAGTTTGTGCGTGAAGGAGTAACAAACATACACACACACACACACACACACACACACACACACACACACACACACACACACACACACATACACATACAAACTTTCTCCTTTATAATATTAGTGTGATGAATTTATTGACGAAAGTATTTTTTGCTTTATCGCTTTTTTTATTGCGTAATAGACATAAGAATGCTCAGACTCAACTCAGCGGGCGATGGGGAGAGCTATGCTATGCTTGCAGTTTCTCTACGTGATCAAATCAGAAATGACAAGTACCAAAATATCCGATACAGCTACGGGTTACTATGCCTGTGATAATAAACGGACGGACTGACGGACAGACAGACAGACAAACAGATAGACAGATTATTTATAGTAGTTTTTAATAAGCTGTAAAATAGATTTAATTAACTGTAAAATAGTATTCGCTAATTATATTATATTTAATAGTACTGAGTGACAACAAACTGTGATGCAGTTTGGCGAGACATATTTTTTTTTAAGGATTTTTTTGTGTATGCAAATTAATAAAAAAAAAAAAGATTGACAGAGAGACCGACCGACAGACAGACACACGGACAGACAAACAGACAACAAAGTGATCCTGTGAGGGTTGCTTGTTTCCTTTTAAGGTATACGGAACCCTAAAAATGATAATAAATAGGCATTTAGGTACCTATTCACGAGATTTTAAATCGACACATTTTAACGACAATCTGAATTTCACCTCAAGTCGTAATAAAAATGTATTAGCCCTAAACACTCTCGAAAAAAAGATGGGACTTTTCAGCCGAGCCTAGCGTTTTGCTCAAGATTTGGAATTGAAAAATTTGAAGACTTCCAAAGCGAAAAGGCAATTTGAACTTTAACGATTAGAACTGAAAGTCGCAATTTGTTTCACGAATAATTTTCAATGTTACACATTTTTCTGCAATCTCAGATCAGTACGCGGCAAATCCAATGGTTAAACGGGAAAAATGCGGATTTTATAGCGGAGGTTAAAAGCGGGGGTTAGTCTTAGACGTTTTGCCCGTTTTTCCTGGGAAGGCTTAACGTTGCCTTTTATTGGGTTAAGCAACATCGATGTTTATTTTCTAATCGCTTCCAAACAGCCGCTTGTGCCAATTGACGTTGCTATTTTCTTAGCTGTTTCATTCGGGCAGCATTTTTCATTATGGCTTAATCGAGGATTTATATTGTTCTTTTCCTAATATTAGGGAACTTTAGCTTCACGCGTAGCCACAAGACTAGCGGGGTAATTTTGTCAAAGATGATTGAAGTCTGCCAAACCGCACTTGCCAGCGTGATGGACTATAGCCTAAACTATTCTCATTGTGAAGGGAGACCTATGCTCAGTAGGTATTTGTAGTAATTGACGATGAGTTAAACATGATTTTGATCATGTGAGCTTTAATCGTGTTCTTTTCGGTGGAGTTTTCCACATTTAATTGGAAGACGCGTACCTACGCTCGAATGAAAATTCCACCATAAGGATATAAGATTCATACATTTATGATATTTATTATGGATTGAGACGCTATAAAATACACTCACATTCCTTTAAGAAAACAACATTTCCCTGAAATAATTTCCGAGAACGTAAACAAGTCAGTGAAATCCTTTGGGCCTATAATACCACGTCTGTTGAATAATCAAAAAGATGATAATTACGTACAAGACGGAAGACGTTCAAAGCAGTATTTAACTTCGTGTTTGTAAGGTTCACACTAAAGGTGATCGCACATGACTGGGAAATCCGCAAGATATGCAAGACACGCAAAGGCTGCCAAAACTGTAATTGGTGGTTTTTTTTTGTGTTCTATTTAATGTAACTTTTTTTTAGATTCATTTGTTTATTGTTTCCTCGTAAATGAGAGAAATTCACTATACAAGTCTCGTTCGAAATAGCAATTAGACTTCGAAACTACTGGGCTTCGCCTCATCCTTCCCTTATCACTCGACCGCAAATTGTTGTATTTCTAGCCTGGGTAGTAACTAGTAATGTACCAGCTACTGACTTCAAACACATTTTTGCGGATTTTTGCGGATTTTTTGCGGATCGTCGTATGCGATCTCCTGAGGTGATGGTAAATGCTGGTTCGGCAAACATTCAATTCCCGTTTAGGTAGGTATGTTATTTATTATTAACTTGAATATCTTTCAGCTTCGCAAATGTTATATTATCTGCAATATTTATTCCACAGGAATCACTGAAAATAAATACTTGTTGAAACAAAATAATAATGAAAACATTGAAATACACAAACATACAAAAAAAAATTGGTAAGTATAGGTAAGCTACGATGTATGTATGAATATACTTTATTGCAATACAACACACAAATGACAGGTTACAAAAAATGTAGGTACAAAAATAGATAGATGATTCCTAGTTTCATGAGTACCAGTACATACAAATAAAAGGAAAAATTTGCTGACTGACGGACGTTTCATCGGCATGCGAACAAAATATAACTAAAAATACTTACTATGGCCAAGATCAATCAAGCCAATATTCTTCTTGGCTTGTCTTATATTATCACCTTGGCATGAAATGAATAGGCATATTTCATTTTAGTAAAAGTAAGTCATTAGAAAAAGCTACGTAAGAGTTGAATTTGTAATTTGTTTAGCTTAAGAGGGCTCTCTCCGTCACTCGTTTCATACAATCGTAGTTCCAATTTCATTTGAATATTAAGCAGCCAAAGTCTATGGAATTTTGCAGACATATTCTAGAAACTAATATCTATGTCTGTGGTTTTCCAGATTTCTGTTAAAATATTCGGTTTCAAAGTTACGCGGTCTTAAAAATTTACATATAAACCTTTGAGCCCCTGTAATTTTAAAACTACATAATTTTAGAAAAATCTAAAACACCACAGACACAGATATTAGTTTCTAGAATATGTCTGCAAAATTTCATGGACTTTGGTTGGTTAATATTCAAATGAAATTGGAACTACGATTGTATGAAACGAGTGACGGAGAGAGCCCTGTTAAATGCCAAAAAGCTTGTCTTCTGACGTTTGTGCTCACAAATGATTGCTAATTTAAACATTTTCACGCTCATTTAGTGAGGTACGAGCCTCGAAGTAAATAATTATTCGGTGACTTGAACTGAAGTGCTTTTCGGTAAAGATATAAATTGCGGGCAAAATTATACCTGGCATTAATATAACAAACCAAAAATGTATGCTTAAACTAGCTGATGCCCGCGACTTCGTCCACGTGGATTTGGTTTTTGCAAAATCCCGTGGGAACTCTTTGATTTTCCGTGATAAAAAGTTGCCTATGTCAATTTCCGGGATGCAAGCTACCTTTTTATAAAATTTCATATGAATCGGTAAAACGGATGGACCTTTAAGAATCCCGTGGGAACTCTTTGATTTTCCGGGATCTGTTCTTCTCCGTGATGTAAGCTAAATCTGTACGAAATTTCATCAAACTCGTTTAAACTTCTGGGCCGTGAAAAGCTAGCAGACAGACACACATTCGCATTTATAATATCAGTATGGATAAAGTATAATATAATATAAAGTATGGATTCTTACCACGTAGGTACAAGGTGAACTATTGTAGGACTTCACTGAATGGACATAAGAATTTGATGGAAAGCCCTGGCCTGCCATGAAACGCGCTCCAATTTCTAACATATTTCATTAGCAACGTGCAAGGGAACAATTTGCCAGCGTTTGTACGTTTCGTTAAACACGGAAAGGAAGCAGTCATGTGCTTTGTGTTAGCAATTCGCCGCTGGTTCACGAAGCTTCCGGTTGTTCTGACAAAGGATTGCGTAAATCGCGTACAATTTAGACTAGAATTAACCTGCAAACACATAGATAACTGACAGACAGGACAGCGCATTCAAAGCGCACTGGATGTCAGCTAGTTTGCAAATAATATACAGCGTGTAACCCGAACCCCAGCAAAAACTTAGCGTTATTATTATTACTACCATAAAACAATCCAACACAACTATTAGCCATATCTTGTAGTTCTAGTGATTTAGTGATTAGTGTAGTAGTAGTAGTAGTAGTAGTGTATTTGCAATAAATATATTTTTTTAATTTTTTTTATAAAAGAATATTAGTCAATGTTTATCATGACTATCATTCCCCTTTCCCATCCAACTAAGCGTAAAGCTTGTGCTAGGAGTGGGTACGAGAAATAGTGCAACGGGTGGGGTTTGAACCGCCGACCTTTCGGAATTCAGTCCGCTCCTATAACCGTTGAGCTATTGAGGTTTTCATATCAATGCCAATTTCTACAAGTCTAGCTGCTGAAATTGACTTTGTGTGACTATTTAGACAGTGCAAATGACTATGATTATGATTAGTATTTTTCAAACCCGCATTGTATAGCGTGCAAAACTCGGATCAATGTCCCTCTTATGACGTGGCATTGAAATCGAGCCGCCTATTTACGGAACGTTCGTTGACTTCTAGCGTCAGGTGGATGTTTTATTTTCTATATATTGGGAACTTTTAAAAAATACAGGATTTTTTAAATGAAAAAACGTAGTTTTTTTTTGTGGTATCTCATCAGTACAATCACCTGTCTTCGTTTTTGCTAGCGTTCATGGTTACAGCCTGTATATTAAACTAGGTAAAGCTGCTAAACCCAACTACGTTTCGCTGTGGCTGAGTTTATTGGAAAAGTAAATAATTCCCGTTCCAGTGGGAACTTCGGGCTAAGTGCTTATACATATATGTATTTCAAGTTCGAAGGTAGGATTTTAAATGAATTATTACAAGTCTACACTTATCTTCGGCTGCCGCGCCAGGACTTTTTAAATTACTTAGGTTTAGTTACTAAGTATACATAGTACAGTAGAACGCGACTGGTCGAGATGGCAATCGGAGTATGAGGCGTAGGGACGACCTGCACACCCGGTCCCCGGACATCACCCACGCTATCCCACACTGGGTTAGCGCGGGGGATGTCCCTCAAGCAACCAATGACCATTTGTGGAGTCCATCGGTTGATAACGATGATGATGATAAGTAAGTAATAAGAACCTAATGATTAACGTAAATAGGCACCTAAAAAGAAACGGACGAATGAAGTAAAATATATTTAATCAAACCCATAAAATATCACAAAAGAAAATACGAATTTCGCTTCAATCGGAAAGTGAAAATAATATCACAAACATAAATGTTTTTAATTAGATTCCTTTTGAGCCTGTTTTATTTTTTCTATTCGCCTACTCACCTTTCGGAAAAGGTTCTTATAAGTAATGAGAAAAGTTTAAATGCTTCAGAGGGTCACAGTGGATTTTTACGCTCAGGATTTCCAAATCAGTTATTTTTATGAGACATTACTTTCAATAAAATCTGTATAGTCTTTCATTAGAGTCGTATTACTCATTGATGAGGGCCGTGACCTCTTTCCATGAATCTTATAATGGTAGGAGTTCTCCTGTGATCATAATGGGTCCCGCATCTATCTGTCGCTGTCAAATTATTATTATTACCTCTAAACTCTTTCTAGGGTTGCGTACCTCAAAAGGATAAAGGGTACCTTTTTCCTTTTGAGGTACGCAATAGGGTCATTTTGTTGTCTGTCTGTCGTGTCTGTCAAAAAAACCTAAAAGGTACTTTCCGTTGACCCTGAATCATGAAATTTGCCAGTTAGGTAGAGGTAGGTCTTATAGCAGAACTAAAGGAAAAAATCCGAAAACCGTGAATTAGTGGTCTGGTCTGACTCGCACTTGGTTCGTTTTTAAATAATAAAAAAAGATTGATCATTATTTTTTAATGTATGAACCATAGAGATATCTCCATCTATGGTAACTAATATATTTTGATTATTTAAAAAAAATTGCTCCGCCCCGGCTTTGCTTGTGCAGTTCTCGATTTATATCAAAGTCATAAAGGCTTAACTACAACTTGCACTACTATGAAAACTTTAAATAACTGCTAATGACCGTTTCACACGTTTTTAATTGACCATTGCATTTGCTTTCATTTCAGTGTAATGAGAGCTGCTCTATAGGGAACTATAACTACCTACAATTATATGGAGCCATGATGGAGCTTAACTCATGTACCCATTATACGGGATTACCTACTTTGTTAAGCGTAGCTATATATAGAGTACGTATGTAGACGTGGATAATTGTGAATGGTTATTAAACTCAAAACTAACAACCTTCAACCTTAATCAACCTATTGCCTGCACTACTAAGCACGGGTCTCCTCTCAGAATGAGAAGGCTTTAGGCCATAGTCTGCCACGCTGGCCCAATGCGGATTGGCAGGCTTCACGCACCTTTGAGAACATGGAGAACTTTCTGGCATGCAGGTTACCTCACGGTGTTTTCCTTCACCATTAAAGCAAGAGATATTTAACTGAAAAGTTAGAGGTGCGTGCCCGGGATCGAACCCCCGACTTCCGATTATGAGCCGGACGTTCTAACCACTAGGCTATCACAGCTAGTTTCTTATCAAGAAAAAATAATAACTAACATTTCTTTGTTTGGGGATCGAACAAAAGGCAACCACAATGATACTAATTTCAGCCGTAATTAGCGAATCATCTTCAGAGGAACAAACAATGTTCTCGGAATGATATTGCGATAAAAGAACGAGTGATAAAAAGAGCTATTCATTAGTTTTCTGCCTTTGTTTCTATTAACAATTAATATTCAACGCTTCAAGATAGCTATTTCTTTTCAATGCCTCTACGGCGTAGCATGGGCGTAGCGTTCGGCTGGATAGTAATGATCTTTTTTTTTTGGATATCGCCACTTTTTTGGATATAACATCCGTCAGGACAATTTTTTCGTATAAAATGTAGCCAATGTCACCCGGGTTCTATTATACATAATTGATTGTCAATCATGCATCAAAATCGGTCCAGTAATTTAGCCGCTACGGTGGAACACACAGAATCTGATACAAACATACATACATAGACTGCTATAAAATCATGACACGTTTTTTTTGGCTTTGCCGTAGTCGGGTAAAAAAACATAGCCGTTTCAATGTAACAAATCATGGTGTACCTACTTATTTTGTAACTAGCTGATGCCCGCAGCTTCGCCCGCGTGGATTGGTCAGATCCCTTCCGGCATCAGGATTGAGGAGTTGGAATCCAAATTTTTTATGAAACAATGTCGCAAAGTTCCTTTATCGATTAAAAAAGAAATGACGCAAATCGGTTCAGAAATCTCGGAAATTTCGGTGTACAAAGGTACAAAAACACAACTCGCTTTTTGAAAGTCGGGTAAAAAAGTAGCCTATGTTACTCCCTGGTCAATCTTCTACTTGTCTGTGAAATCCCGCGAAAATTGGTTCAGCCGTTCCGAAGATTAGCGTTTTCAAACAGACAGACAGACAGACAGACAAAAATTTTAAAAACGTGTGATCCAGTTATAGTATCGTTCAAATAACCATCTGACCTTAATATGCGGTAGTTATTTCGAAATTACAGACAGACACTCATATTTTATTTATTAGTATAGAGTATAGATTAGCACATTATCATCTTATCTGCGAAATACTTGTATGTAGCCTTCTATGTAGCTAGGTACATGAAATTCCTATCTTCATAGTTTACACAGTAGCCTGCACACTAAGAAATTTCAGTGCTGTTTATCTTACGCCGTTGTAATAGTTGGTGCGACTCAACTTAGCTGACATATTCACTTCACCGTATGTTATTCTAACTGGTGTCAAACTAGTGGACGGATCGGGCTGAAAGGCATGCAGATATGCAGATACTGTAGATTATTTCTGTAAGCAATTAGTTAATAAGTACCTTCGTTGCAGCTAGGCACCGAGGACAAACCTCTGTGGTTTTTTCGGTGTTTTTAGTTTAAGCTTTTATTTGTATGTATTTTGTTTTGAAAATAAATTAAAAAAAAAAAAAAAAGTTATTGTGACCTAGACATCCGCTAAGAAAGGATTTGCGAAAATTCAAACCCTAAGGGGGTAAAAAATTACTTTGAAATTTGTGTAGTCCACGTGGACGAAGTCACAGGCATAAACTAGTCTAAATATATAAAAGAAGGAGCTGACTGAATGACTGATTTATCAACGCACAGCTCAAATAACTGGACGGATCGGGCTGAAACTTGGCATGCAGATAGATAGCTATTATGACGTAGACATCCGCTAAGAAAAGATTTTTGAAAAAACCTCTAAAGGGATAAAATAGGGGTTTAGTCCACGTGGACGAAGTCGCGGGCATGAGCTAGTTAATAATAATCAAGTTACAAGCAAAAGTCACTTAGCAATATCAGCTTCGGCGGGGCAATGTAATCTGCATGGTAATGCCCGTAGTCTCCACAAAGTGCTTATATCTTTATTCTCTAGCGATTATGCGGGTTCAGCTGCCTGCTTATATTACAGACTATTGTGTAGTGAAGTCTTGAAGTTAGTTATTATCGATTAGTATTACTTGCTAGCTGATGCCCGCGACTTCGTTCGCGTGGATGTAGTTTTTTAATAATCCCGTGGGAACTCTTTTATTTTCCGGGATAAAAAGTAGCCTATGTGCTAATCCAGAGTATAGTCTATCTCCATTCTAAATTTCAGCCCAATCCGTCCAGTAGTTTTAGCGTGAAGGAGTAACAAACATACACACACACACACACACACACACACACACACACACACACACACACACACACACACTCACACACACACACACACACACACATACAAACTTTCGCCTTTATAATATTAGTGTGACTATTGTGTAGTGAAGTCTTGAAATTAGTTATTATCGATTAGTATTACTTGTTTGGTCAGCTAGATCTCTCTTGAACTCCCTGCGAGTACCTACGTTCAAGTGCGAGTGCGAGTCAGATTCGCATACGAAGGGACCCGTACAATGCCCGTACACATACCGTACAAGAACTAACACTTTTTCTATGCCATCCATTTTGAAGTTTTTTTTTATTCACTATAGGCAAGCGCTTGACCACAATCACACCTAATGGAAAGTGATAATGCGGCCTAAGATGGGACGCGTTTTCTTTATTTGTTGTTATAGCGGCAATAGAAATCACATTCTGTGATCAACTCTCTACCAATAGGTAGATCATGTAATAACATGATTCATGAGATACAACGCGCTGACAGACAGACGGACGGACGGACGGACGGACGTCGGATGGGCGGATTAAGTCACGTAGGTATGAAATCATAAAACATATCTTGCTGAGTCATATAAAATATTTGACGTGTGCCCAGGGGCGTCGCGAACTCCCCACGTGGCCTATCCGACGCCGCGTAATAAAAACCTGACGTCCCTACTCCAAGACGTGGATTGTAAAATAAGATTGAAGTGAACTGTCTGCGCCGAGGAACATTTTCACACGGCGTGGGTTAAAGTATGGGCTGATGGCAGATTGTTCTTTATTGTCATCACAATGTTCTAGAATTCCGTACCCAAAGGGTGCCAACGGGACCCTGTTACTAAGACTCCGCTGTCCGTCCGTCCGTCCGTCAGTGGGCTGTCTCTCGTGAACCGTAATAGGTAGAGAGCTGAAATTTTCACAGAATGTGTATTTCTATTGCCGCTTTAACAACAAATAATAAACATTTTAAAAGTGGTTGCCACGAAAATTTTAACCTTTCACGTAAATAGCTTAAACAATCATTTTCTACTGCTGTTTTAAAATATGGTTTGTCTGGTAAGAGGTTAGCCGTGGTTAGTTACCACCCTACCAGCAAATCCGTGCCACCAAGCGATTTAGCGTTCCGGTACGATGCTGCGTAGAAACCGATAAGTGGGTGTAAAAACTGTCATACCCCTTCCAAGTTAGGTCGCTACCATCTTAGACTGCATCATCACTTACCACCAGGTGAGATCGCACTCAAAGACTAACTTGTAATGGTATAAAAAATCGATAAAAATGCTACAACCAGTGACTCCCACCACGTTGAAAAGCCTGGACGTGAACATAATATAATGAGGATGGGAGTAAAAAGAGTTTTCTGCGGACGCAAAATAGTTAAGTATCGATAAAAACGCTACAGCCAGTGGCTTGCACCACGTTGAAGTCTGGACGTGAACACAATATAATGAGGATGGGAGTAAAGAGAGTTTTCAGCGAACGCAAAAGTGCTCCAAGTAATTTTTCCTGCTTGATTTAAAGCGATCACTTCGAAACCCAGTTTCGGCTCGTTGCGGCACTTTCAATTGTGCTTCGGAGCATCTTTTAATTCCGTTAAAATTTGCGAACTGGAAATTTTTAGTTACACAATAGCCTTGAGTGTTAAACAACGCTTTACCACTCGAGTACTTTGTACTTTTTTTTTTTTTTTTTCTGTATAATGTAGGAAAACAGGTAAGGAAAATGTTATCAATAATATCATTATTATGAACCCATAACCAGTTCACTAATGAGTACGGGTCTCCTCTCTGAATGGGAAGGACTTGACCAAGGTCCACCACGCTGGCCAAGTGCGGATTGGCATGATTTCGCACAACTTTGAGAACATTTTCCTCTCTTTACAGCCTTTCGCACTGCCAAGGGTAACAGCCTAACAGGTAAAGATCTCTTATAGAGATAAGTGCTTTCCTGACCACTTTTTCTTTCTTGTTCTCTTTATTGTTACAATCTTCTGGTACAAATAAATATAAAAAAACATTACGGAGAATTACTCTGTTTTTCTTGAAAAAATATAGGTGCGTGCTTGAGATCGAATCTCCGACCTCTAGAATAGGCGGCACCTTAACCACTAGACCATAACAACAGCGGACTGGTTAGTTTAGTTAGTACAAACGAATGAGTATAGGCATCTTGTAGGCAAGCGCACTTATTTAAGTATGTAAGGGGAGAGTACTGATGCCTATAATAACACAGGTATACAACTTATCAGAGGCTCCTAATTTTGACTGTAATACTATTAAAACAAAAATTACATTATCTTAGGGTGCCTCACTTGCCAGCAGACCTGCCAAACGCTAGTCTATGAGTTAAAAAAGATTTTTTTTTTCCTTTATATAATAAAAAATAGATTTAAAAACCTTTTGTTTAGCTTTACTGAAACCAGGCGGTGTACGTAAAACAAGCAATTTGAATTTCACGCGATAACAACCTGCAAAGTGATTTTCTGCCAGCATAATTCCCGTATAATCCGAACGAGTTTAAAACAAAGCGGACGGTGTTTGTGTTTTGCTAGCAGTTACCTGTGACTTTGCCTTGTTTTAAAATTAAAAGGTACTAGGTAATACCAGCGACTTCGTCCGCGTGGGTGTAGGTTTTCATATACAATACTGCCCGTTGACCTAGAATCATGAAATATGTAGATAGGTAGCTTTTATAGTACAAGTAAGTGTGAAAATCCGAAAACCGTGAGTTTGTGGTTATATTACAAAACAATATTAAAAAGTGTTAATATAGTAGTTACAGTACGGAACCCTTCGAGTGCGAGTCAGATTCGCGCTTGACTGGTGTTTTTAACTAAGCGCTGAAACTTCGTTTTTTCCTCAGTGGGTTTGGTGGCATAACGTTTCTGACCATTGTTTCCTGTTGCATTGCAATGCGGTGCCGCTTTCGAACTTTGTTATAAAACTTTTATCTCTACGCGGAGCAATTAGACGCCCCGCGGAAACTGATCTTCAATTTCTCCCGGTTTTCAAATTTTGACCTACCTTACTAACTAAGTAGATAAATTTCATTCGTTGTAACTTGTTCAACTAATCTATATATGAGTATAAAGGATAAGCTGCCTGACAGACTATCTATCAACGCACAGCTAAAACTAGTGGATGTATCGGGCTGAATTTTGGCATGCACATAGTTATTATGACTTAGCACCCGCTAAAAACGATTTTTGAAATTCAACCCCTAACGGGGTAAAATAGGGGTTCATTTATGTAGTCCACGGGAATAATAGTCTATTCATATAAAAAAGACCAGTATATACCCGCGACTTTGTCCGCTACAAAACTCGGGTCAATGCCTCCACTACGCGACTCGGTATGACTTCGAGTGGCCTATTTACAGAACTTTCGTTGACATCTAGCGTCAGTCAGATGTTTGATTTGCCATATATTTTGTAAACTTTTAAAAAATACAGGATTAAAAAAATCGTAGTTTATTTTAAGGTATCTTATCAGTAATCATCAGTACTATCGCCTGTCTTCATTTTTGCTAGCGTTATGGATATCGGCCCAAATGAAAAAGAGCAATTATTTAAAGACAAATTGAATTCAATCAAAAAACCTTTTCAATTCATTCTCAATTAGGCTTCATAAACCTCGGCAGACCACCTCTAACCGACCTTGTCACGGCCTCGTGTTGAAACAAAATTTAATTGGAACCATTTTACGAAAACAACTGGAATTGAAACCAATTATCGTTTTCACGGATATCGAAAGTTTGCAGCAGGTGTGAATAACAGGCTTGCTCAAGATTGGGGAGGAAGCGATTCGTCTTGCTTATGACTAATGAGCGAAATTAATCATGACAAACTTGAGAGATTTTTCATATTTTATTCGGTCGGTCGAAGAATTTTTGAAATAGATAACGAGAGAATTTTATCACCTCATCTCTCAAGAATTTCATTGGTGGACTGAACTCGTATCAACCATGGATGTAATGTGTTGAGACCAATCAAAAGCAGAAAAAATCAAACCAGAAAAACCAAAACGGCTTATGTTCTGTTTCGGTTTTTCTGGAATAGATGCTGTCACAATTTTATTCCGTCATCTGACAAAAATTTGATTTGTCAACTATACACATCTCCGCTTCGATCCACTGTGCTCCGCTTCAGAGGACAGACATCCTTAAGGTGCATTTTTACTGATGCGGAGTGCAGCGGAGACTTTTACAGTAAACCGATCAGGTTATTGCTAGAATTTAGTAGACGTGATAATTTTATTTTATTGTATAGTAAAATGCTTAGCCGTAATCGCCAAGTTTTTACCTTGGGCTAAGCTTGGGCCAAGTAGCGTTTGTCGTAAATCACGATTGGCCCTGTCGGTTAGTGGGTGACCGATCGCTCGCCCGCACCGCTATGCGACCATGTCCCGCTTCTACTCTACTGCGCCTTTTGTTGTAATACTAAATACTACTAGTAATGTTTCTAACCATCCAATATGGCCATACTTCGTGCCTTGGGACAAACTGCTTATACAGTGTTTGCCGCAAATTACGATTGGCCCTATTTGTAAGCATTTAAGGTCACCGATCAGACAATTAACAAGAAGTACCTATTTTGGTATAATAAAACGCATGGCCATAATCGCCACGTCATATACCTTGGGCCAAGCTTGGGCCAAGTAGCGTTTGTCGTAAATCACGATTGGCCCTGTCGGTAGTCATTAGTGGGCGACCGATCGCTCGCCCGCACCGCTATGCGACCATGTCCCGCTTCTACTCTACCGCGCCTTTTGTTGTAATACTAAGTTCTATTTGTAATGTTTCTACTAACATTTCTATTACATTTATCAGCAGAAAAGCGTTTACATGTTGTGGGGTTTCTAAGCGCCCACAAAAGGTTAGGTGAAGCTTTAACAGTTCAACGGACTCAGGGCGGACTGAAACCCAAAGGCGGCGAATGGTACTTAAGAGTACCTATTTCTTTCCCCGCCCATATCATCATCATCATCATGATCATTATCAACCAATAGACGCCCACTGTTGTACATAGGTCTCTTGTAGGGACTTCCACACGCAACAATCATGTACGAGAGAGAGAGGGCCTTAGGGTCTAGACAGACTGACTGCATTTGAACTGCAAATCGATTGTAAAGTTGTCGCTCAGTCCACGTGCAGTCGGCTACAGGTCTAATACGGGTACATAAAGTAAACTGCACGGTAAATGCGATTTGGAAGTTGCGATGCAGTTGAGTTAACTGCATCTGACCCTTGAAGGGTCTTTATAGACCTTTAGGCCGGCCACTACTCATGTGCTTACACGGACCGCTCGAACAGTCATTGTCAACAGCTAGAATCTGTCATTGATAACTGCTACAGCAGTCGGTTTCAACTGCAACTTTAAACAGGTGGGTGTGAAGAAGGTATAACTGCGCGAGAGCAGTTGACTGCTCGAGAAGTCGCTATATGGCTGGCAACTGCTTGACCGCACGATGAAGTCTCATCATGCTTCCGGCCATCTGGAGCAGTTGCAACTGCTGGAGGGTTTCCATGTATGAATGCAAATATAAGACTGTAGTTCACTATGAAGCTTACAGATCTACGATTTTTATTATTGACTTAATTTTTATACACTTTTTATATGCAACTGACTGTTGCCCACGACTTCTACCGCGATAAGTAGCCTATGTAACTGTTATGTCAGAAATTACGCCGATCCGTTGCTTTGTTGCGACGTGACTGAAGGACCAACCAACAAACAAACTTTCGCATTAAAAATAGTGATAGTGAAGTGATATGTATTTTATATAAGCAATACTTAGTTAGTTTGTAGTTTTCAGCATCCATGAACATTTTCAGCACCAAAAAAGCCACTTATTCGGCTCAAGATTGCCTCTTTCAACTTAAAAGTAATGCATTGTGTGGCAGGACTAAGTTAATAAATAATTTAATTTTTTCATTCTTTCTTTTTAAACCAAGAACAGCATCAAGTTAAAGTTAAAAAGTCAAGAATAAAAAATCTAGAACTCTTAAAAGTGTTTTGATACGGCGCCTTTCTTTTAAAAGAGCTTTTATTACAATCAAAGTTATCTAGGTCTCGAGGTAATGAGTTTTCCCGCGGTCGTTGCTGCGAACTAATTAGTTTTTGATTATCGCCAGTTCCGTATAGCCAATCAGTTTAACTATATTTTGCAAGGGGTTTTATGGGGTCTTCATTATTTGAGCGGCGTGTGCCTAGTTGAAACAGGGAATTATAAAACGATCACGCGAGTAAAGCAACGATGACTCCGATCGGTAGCTGGATGGGTGTCCAATTTCGTATTTACTCCGGGCCTAGGAAAGCAAGTTAGGGCGTCTGTCCCGGTTATTATCACTAACGTATGATAATAATTAATCATTTTTTTAAAGAATATTAGCCATGTTTATCACGACTGTTACTCCCCACCTCCAACTAAGCGTAAAGCTTGTGCCACAAGTTGGTACGACAATGCAATGGGTGGAGTTCGAAGCGGGCTAACCTGTAAGGGGTAGTTTTCGTTAAACCTATACTCCTTTAGTTTTTATACGGCATCATACCGAAACGTTCAATTGTTTGGCGGCACGGCTTTGTCGGTAATGAAGTAACTATAACCACCCCCTTAGCCTCCCACCAGACCAGACCAACGACAATTTAGACAGAAGTTCCCGATTCCTGCCAGGAATAGAACCTGGGACCTCCTACTTATAAGAGTTTACCACTGCGCCAGGAAGGTCCTCAAAATTAGCTGTACATCAATTTTATTTCGCATTTCAAGCACTTCCTTTCATATAAAATATTGATGAAAAATTTCCTTTGCGTGTATGGTAAAGCCGCATTTGAAGAGCCCATCGAGATCGCTTAATTAATCTAACTTCATTTGCGGAACGGGCCGGGATTCAAATCCGCGTAGGTTGTTGAGACAAGTGCTATATCTACATGATCAATAACTTTTATCAAATACCATAGATGAATAATCAAAGACGGTATGATAAAAAGTATTTCTGAATATTTTAAACTAGATGATATGCCTTTATCCGCGTGGTTTTTTTAAAATCCCGTGGTAACTCTTTGACTTTGACAAAAAATTGTCTATATCCGTCTCAGAATAGGAGTTATCTTGGTATCGAATATCGTTAAAATTAAAAATCGGTTAAACCGATTGTGCTATGTAAAAGTAACAAACAGACAGACACAATTTTGCATTAATAAGAACGGTCCTGATCTTATATAAATGAATAGTATAGTCTCAATATCCAAAAAAATTTGTTTGAAGCAAATTATATCAGTACCTAATGGGTACAAAATATGAACTAATTAAAAAAATCCAATAAATTTGAGCAGAAAACTCTTGAAAACTGTTCACAGAGTGCAGCCATAATTCCTAATGAAGTTATTCCGGAGGTTCAATGTTCTTACATTTTGCGCTAACTACATGAAATTGCCGGCAAAGGGTTTCAAATTAAGGTTACCATTCGTCACAAATATCTACTCTCTCGAAATTTGATGCACAAAAAATTATTATTATTACTAGCTGATGCCCGCGACTCCGTGTGGATTTTAGTTTTTGAAATCCTTTGGGAACTGTTTAGTTATCCGGGATAAAAAGGAGCCTATGTTACTCTCCAGATCTTTAACTATATCCATACAAAGAATCCCGTTGTTCTATTGTGGCGTGATTGAAGGACAAACAAACACACTTTTGCATTTATAATATGGGTGAGTAGTGATGGGTCGTGATTCTACTTTATTCGTAATTTTTTTTCACATTACGAGTAATTTATTTTATTCATAGTTTAGAAGTAAATTAGTAGGAAGTTTTAAAAATACAGGCAACCGTTGCAACATTCTGCAAAACCATCTGTTTTTTTTTTAAATTACCGTACTACTAAAGTTTATTTTTCGTACCTCTTATGAAATATGGAATACAAGACTTAACTATTTCATTTACTAAAGTGAAAAGGAAGAAAATCTAAAGAAATAACTTAAATCCATCTTAGGCTGCAATAACTAGATCAGCATCACTTGACAGAAAGTCTCATTGCATCCAAATGCTAAAATCACGTGAATCAAGTCACAGGTATTACCAAATATTCGTATATTGATGAATTAATAGTTTGTTGTATATAACCGCTGACCACTGATCTGCAAAATACCCTTTTGCTGTTACAAAATACAGAGTGAATGCGTTTTCCTATATTAATATCCTGAAAAAGTAGCATACGTCATGGTAACCCTATCCTAAAGTCAGTTCCTATCTAATTGAGCCTTCGTGACTACCGCTTCCTGTGTTCCATTAGCAACTCTCACTAAGTTGACCTAATAAACTACCTTTGAACCGTACATTAAATACATTGCGCAGTCTCTATGTGATAGAAATAGTTAGCCAAGTTTTAAGCGGCAATGGATATGGCGTAGTTTTCAAAATACGTGATTTTTAGCTAGGTCCAACGTCAACAGATGTCTCTCGGTCACGTTTGACTGTTAAAAGTCTAGACTGAAGTCGTTTCAATTTCTTACACAGTCCAATTTCAGTAACCATGAGATAGTTAAGATGGATTTTATATTTTTAATGATGTTTTTAGTAGGGTTCCGTATCTCAAAATGAAAAGGAGCCCTTATATGATCACTTCGTTGATAGTCTGTCTGTCGTCTCGGACAAGTCAAAAACCGTGAAGGAAATCAAAATCTACAGAATACTTCCCGCTATGCAGAATCATAAAAGGCAGGTAGCAATGTTTTATAGGTCAGGTAAAGGAGAAAATCTTAAAACCATGAATTTGTGGTTAGGTACACATCACAAAAAAATTTAATGGTACGGAACCCTTCGTGTGCGAGTCCGACTCGCACTTGGTCGGTTTTTGATGGCGAGTGACCTAGGCAGGTAGTTAGTTTTTGTTGTTAACAATACTGGGTAATAATATGTAATAGGTACATCTCATTGTAAAAAATGTTTCTGCAAGTAAAGAATCTTGAATTTTGAACTTTCTGTTATTAATGAGAAAGATTTTCCTTGTACTCGTATATGTTAGATAAGACCGTGTCTTTAAAGAAAAAAGCCATGTAGGTGTTACGTATAAACTCCTCGAAGCCTAGTGCTGAGAGCTTTTATCACCCTCGCCACTTATAGTGGAGAGTGTGCGTCATAGTAAAGAGCCCTTCCTTTGCAAAGTTCCTAGTGTTTGAAAGACTACAAAAATGTTATTTTCTTTTTATTTCTTAAATTTATTAACACGTCTTGAATCCTTTAATGGGTCAAGGGTCAATCAAAGGTCGCCGATCCAAAAATTCCAATCTCGTGCGAGCATTTATTTTATTCAGTTTTACCAAATGATACTTGCGACTTCTAAAGGAACTCTTTGTTTTTATGGAATAAAAACCGGCCAAGTGCGAGTCGAACTCGCGCACGGAGGGTTCCGTACTCAGGTATTTTTTCCAACATTTTGCACGATAAATTAAAAACTATTATGCACAAAAATAAATAAAAATCTGTTTTAGAATGTACAGGTAAAGCCCTTTCATATGATATCCCACTTGGTATAGGTAGTTATCTTACTTTGAAAATTGAAACATATTTTAATTTTTTTTTTAAATGATGTGACCACAAAGGTTTTCAGATTTATTCCTGTACTTGTGCTATAAGACCTACCTACCTACCAAATTTCATGATTCTAGGTCAACGGGAAGTACCCTATAGGTTTCTTGACAGACACGACGGACGGACGGACAGACAGACACATAGATAACGAAGTGATCCCATAACGATTTCTTTTTCCTTTTGAGATACCGAACCCTAAAGTAGCTCATGTTTTGAAGCATGCAGGTAGGTGCCATTTTAGCATGCTTTTGTCATTTTGAGAGGAGACCCCAGTCAGTAGTGGCCCAGCGAGGGTTCAGATGGTGATGATAAACAGAAATGATAAGCTACCATAATTAAAACGCACCTACTCATTTCAATTCATTACGCATAAATGCCTGTAATTTCACCTCCCAAAAACTCAACTGCCACGTAAATTCCGTAATATCCGCATTTCGAATTCCCTCTGATTGACGTCAACTGTCAGCGGCAAAGCGCCCAGTCAATGTGAAAGTGGTCTATTTCAAGCGGAAACTGAATTCCAAAATGTTAGGCTTACCTTTGAACATGTTACCTACTTCATTATTTCGTCATATCGCTTTCATGTAACGACCTCTATGGTCTTACCTATATATATTCGTGACAGGTCGACATGGCAATCGAGGCATGAGCCGGGGGACGTCCCGCATACCTGTGCCATGGTTGTGCGGGAAAAAGGTAGCAATTTATAAATAATTTTTAATAATAACCAAGCTATTTGGACTAAGAGCCAGCGCGGGCCAGACTTTCGTTATTTTATAAAAGCTGAATGTTCCTCTGCGTATAATTGTCCCCAACATAGGGAAGAACGATCAGCGACTATAAAGTTTAGATCATGGTGGCTTTGGGAGATAACAGGTAAAAAAATTAATAACAAAAATAAAATATTATGTAATAAAAAATAACCCTAAAACTTTTAAACTTTAAAGTTGTCTGGCAGGGGGGTTTCTACGACTCAAAGTGTCTGGCAATGCATGACGTGATTCCTAATACTGTTTCAAAGAAAATGTTATAAAAAAATTACACTTTATACTTTGACGTAAAAAAAATATCATTTTTTTTGCCTGTTATCTCCAAAAGCCACCATGATCCAAACTTCATAGTCGCCAATCATCATCATTCTTCCTTGTGTTGTGTACATGCAAAGAAACTTTCAGCTTTTATAAAATACCGAAGGTCTGGCCATCATTGGCTCTCTTTCTAATTCGTTTGAAATTGCGGAATACGGGGACGAAATTAGATTACTAGTCGCCGTAGCGGGAAAAATGAATTTGTGCCCGACTCACGGTAGACATTGACGAATTTCCTTTTCATTATAAGATTTTATTTCAATTTTCACAAGATGAGCGCGGACTTTGTCCTTGTTACGTTTTTAACTTGTATAAGGAAGGTAAGATGGAAATAAAAACGTCCAAAAGATTGATTTAAATTGTTTTAAACTATGTACTTACTATTCTTGTTTGCGGTTGTATTCATACTTAAGAGTGCTCTCCATGGTCAAAAATCTTGTGGGAACTTTAAAATTGCCCAGAATAAAAAGTATCCTATATCACTCTCCAGGTCTTTAACTATATGTATAACTCAAAATTTAAAAAACCCCCGACACAAAAACCTCTATATATATATAACTAGAAACGAGCTGATAACTTTCAAACGGCTTAACCGATTTTCTTCGATTATAGCTAAGAACACTCTCGATCAAGCCACGTTTCAAACAAAAAAAACTAAATTAAAATCGGTTCTTTAGTTTAGGAGCTACGATGCCACAAACAGATACACAGATACACACGTCAAACTTAGAACATCCCTCTTTTTGGGTCGGGGGTTAAAAACAGACTCTCACACATGTAATTTCCTAAAATCGTCCGTATTGCAGATTTAAATTCGCGTAATATCCGCATTTCAAACTCTCTGACTGACGCTGTCACCAGCAAAGCGACCAGTAAATTTGAAAGTAGCCAATTTTACGTGAAAAGTATATTTCGAAACGCCGCGCTGTGCACATAATATGCCCACTCTTTGACTTAGACACTGTCAAAACGAGACAGCGTTATACCGCTGGCGTAAATCTGTCTCGTTTTGACTAAAACTTAAGTCTAAGCAAAGTCAAAGGGCGATCTATAGATTTCAACCTAAGACATGCAAGAAAATTTCCTCACGATGTTTTCCTTCACCGTCAACCTACTCGTAAGATCCTAAAGCCGCCGGCATAGACATAGCTTTACTCAGATTGCACAGTATAAAACCATTTAAGAGCAAACAATAGTAGGCTTTTCTCCATACAAACGTATTCGGCTGTTTCCTTCGTGGATAATGTTTCTAGAGCAATGATTTTTTTCACAAAAATCTAGGTCTCATTAATGCGTGCCCGTATGTTTTCCTTTTTTCCAAAACATAATCACGAAAATAAATATGACAATCCGAAAACCCGAAAAAATCGCCAGTTTTCACCGCCATGTTCAGACGACTATTATACAAATTTGATAAGTTTGTAACAAAAAAGCAAAACATAGCAAAACTTGGCTAATGCGCATGCCGTTAAAAGTAGCCGGCAAATATAATAGATTAAGCTGCAGTGTTTATTCTCAAAGATGCGTGAAGTCTGCCGATCCGCACTTAGACAGCGTGGTGAACTATGGCCGAACCCATTTCATTCTGGGAGGTGACCGTTCTCAGTAGTGAGCCGACGAGATTTAGTTGACAAGAAGCAAGCATGTATGTATTGATATAGCTTATACTCATATAGCACAGTATAAACCCGTATCTTGGCCAATGTGCATGCCGTAAAAACTAGCCGGCAAACACATAATAGATTAAGCTGCAGTGTTTATTGTGCGCTCGTAAATAACGCCGCCGTATGCTGCGTTTTGCCGCCTAACGGGCTATTTAGCGGTCACGTCTATCTCCATAGGACGACAGTTACTAGAAAAGACACGATGACGAAATTAGTAGGTACTGAAGTTGGTAAGTTTGAAAGGGGCGTCTTAGCCTGCCAAACTATGTTACATTTATATTTTTGTGTTTTTCCAGGTTACTAGGACATAAACTATATATTTATATTTATATTTTTTGAAAGTGTCTAGACAATCATAAACAATTGATTGATTTAAAAAACTCTTTCTTAATATAAATTGATACTTATAATCTTCAATGAAAGTGTGGTATGGTAAAACCTCAGAGATTTTCAATACTAAATATAACCCACTCAATAAACACCTTTTCGTTATAGGTATCACCGACACCTATAACGAAAAGGTGTTTATCTGTATAGGGCCCCCCGTCTGTATAGGGCCTGCATGGAGATCGATGAAACACCGAGTGCACTGGCATGGCAGAACAACGAGAGCGCCATTTGGGAGCCCCAATCTCACTTCATGAAGCCCTCGGCTACCTGGGCGGTCTACTCGGCTTCTGGAGCGAGCATGGATGGCTGGAGTGAAGAATTCAGACACAACAGACGGAAACATTTAAGTGTGAAAACCAGCCAGGGTGAAGATGAAGGAAGATAAGATAGGACGCTTCCAGAAAAATGTATAGCTCCATGTAATTGAACATCGCTTTTGGAGCACCACCAAAGCAATTTAACTGTTACAAGCCCGATGTAGTTGTTCCTTATCATTCGCGCGTTTGACGCTTTCAACGCATCCTCTCGTATTGTTTATTCTATTTTCATTTACTATGGACAATTTTAGGGTTCCGAATCTAAAGATAGAACGGGCCAAGTGCGAGTCAGACTAACGCACCAAGGGTTCCGCTCTCGGGTATTATCATATATTTCATACATCCAAAACATGATGTTCATAATTACGTACGGAACCCTAAAAGAGCGAGGGCCGACTCGCACTTGACCGGTTTATCCATACTTCCATACTAATATTACAAATTCAAAAATGTGTCTGTCTGTCTGCTACCTTTTCACGGCCCCACAGTGTATGGACGGACATAGGTATGCGACAGACGGACATACTTTTTATCCCGGAAATTCAAAGAGTTCCCGCGGAATTCCTAAAGACTCATTCACTTAACCGATTTGTATGAAATTTGGTACTGAAGTAGCTTGCATCCCTGTAATCTAAATAGGCAAATTTTATCCCGGAAAATCAAACAGTTCCCACGGAATCTATATCTATAAAAGTCTAAATCCACGCGGACGAAGTCGCGGGCATCCTCTAGTATGCCCATATCTGTGTATGAACCTGAGATTTTTTTACCAAAACAATAGAAGCTGTAATAAACAAAGTCAATACAAAGTTCTGGGAATGTAATCGAATTGCGGAATATCTTATTTGTAAACAAATTCATTGGTCTACTCCCTTGTGGTTATGATAATATCGCAATTGGTTAGCGTGGGATAGAGGGGAAAGGAATTAATTGGGGCAAATATTACGATTGTTATCTTTCATAACACACTTCGCTTGACTGGTAGTCAGCTTAATTCTTATCGTCGTTGTTCCTATTCGCAAACGACGACCTGCCTGGTGCAGTGGTGAGCGCTGTGGTATTTCTTATGAGTGACACTTCCCAGGTTCGATTCCCCGCAGGAGCAGTTTAAAATTTTATGATCTCTAAATTTTGTCTGGTCTGGTCTGGTGGAAGGCCAGACCCGACCATACAAAACCACCAGACCAGACAGAGACCAGAGTGGCTTGTTGCCATCCTACCGGTAAAAGCGTGACGCCATTTTGTTTAACGTTTCAGTACGATGCTGTGTGGGAACTCATTAGATATTAATGAATTAATGAATGAAATAGGGATGATGACTACTAGTCAAATCAGCGACTTTTTATCAAACGTTAAAACGTTCGCTTAGTAAGGGAGCTTGCATGAAATACCTCCAAAATTGGCCGTCCATCTCGATAGACAGATAGAAAACTTTATTGCACACAAAATAATCTAGTTAATGACCATGCGCTGTCGTACAGACCACACGTCTTTCTTCAATACTATTTGATCTAAATTATTCATGCCTCAAGGAAATTCAAGCTATTCAGACCACGAGCTACATAATCAGTGCTACGCCGTAGCTCCGTAGAGTAGGCGTAGCGAGTATTTGTCTACGACTGCTACGAGTGTACGTTTGACTTCGTGCATGTTCCAGTTTGAACAGTCTAACCATTCAGATTGCATTTGTTTAACTGAATAGCTCAAGTTGGTACGTGTAATGGAAAATTAAATCTACATTGGTCTTTAAATGGGAATACTTTATCAGTATGCATTGCATGCACTATATATTCTATAGGTACTTTATAGTTTTAGTACACGGCTGAAACTCAGACCCGTGTAAGGTTAAACTATAACTCGGGGTGTAAAAGATAATAAAATATCACTTGATTTAACGGTGAAGGAAACAATTGTGAGGAAACCTGCTTGCCTGAGAGTTCTTCATAATATTTTGAAAGCCGTTTTAAGTCTATCAATCTGCACTTGACCAGCGTGGCGAAGTCTATACAGTTTTCATTCTGAGATGAAACCCGTGCTGCCTAACCACACAAATTTTAAACCCCTATTCTACCACTTCAAGGCTTGAAATTTCAAAAATCCTTTCTTAGCAAATGTTTTATGCATAATAGCTGTCTGCATGCCAAACAGTCCGATCCGTCCAATAGTTCGAGCTATGCGTTGATACGATCAGTCAGTCAGTCAGTCAGGTTTTCCTTGTGTATAATATACAGATAGATGATATTATTATGTAGTTGGTAGAGATAGAAAAGAGACATTTTTATTTATTTATTTATTTTATTTATATTTATTAAACTTATAGAATGTACAGGGCATTTTCGTTACATTTGCAGTTATTATTTTGTGCCATAGATAGCTATGTCACTTTAGCGCAGTATGTAATCTGAATATTGGAAAATAATAAATCTCCGTCAACGGAAACGGAAAGAAAGATCGAATCGAAAACTTATTCGAAGTAAAAAAAGCGAAAAAGCGATTGGAAGTGTCAAATAACTCACAACTTTCATTGCTTAGTCAGTTGAATCATATGCCTTGTAGAACTCGTGTAAAGTGGTATTTCACAACTTTGGACTTCATAACCGCTGATATAGAGATCCTAGGATGCACAGTTTGACCACCTTAATATTATGTTTAAAGTTGTTTTATCTTGTTTAAAGTTGATAACAGTTGAATTTAAATGATTTAATGATTTCAAATAGTAGTACAAGTTTGTCTTCACTTTTAAAAATACTTTATGAGCTTTGCCAATACTCTTTCACCAGTGTGCATCAATTTAGCGTGGGTAACTCATATTTCAGACAGTAAAAGAGCAACCGCTGAGTTTCTTGCTGGTTCTTCTCGATAGGAAAGGCATTCCGAACCAATGGTATATGTATTTGACGTTTCAAAAGTGCTTGTTTATTTAAATAAAAATTATTTCTATTTCTATTTTAAAGTACCTATTATATTGTGTGTGGCACAATATTTTGTTAATTCATATACCTTCTTTATTCTTTAAAATAATAACATAATTAACATGATAATGTATAAAATCGCATTATCTTGCCTAGCATGGCGTGCAAAATATTAATTGAATCCAGTCCAACATCTCATCTCACCTTCTTAGCATATTTATCATTCATCATGCAAAAATTATTAATTTATTATTATTCTATGCCTCATTCTTGCATTTAACTTTCTATCTAGCTTTTTCCATCAACAATCAACATCTTTATTTATGAGAGCACTTCCCTACACTCGATCGCGGCCATTTCGCGTCGATCGCGCAACTTCGGTACGAGTTCGGAACAGTTTTTTGGCAGAAATAGTGCTTGTACGGCGTGTGTAATCTTTTTGTGGGGAGTCAATAAAAGTTTTTTGATAGGCGGTTGGACGTCAGCTTGTTTTATGTATCGAGTACCATTTTCCTATACATATCATGTAAATGTGAAAGCAAATTTTTTGTTGTTTTGTCCTACAATCATGTGGCAACGACTTTGCAAAAACCTGGAGAGTGACAGATTACGTTTAGAGCCTCGATAGCTCAACGGTTGAGGAGCGGACTGAATTCCGAAAGGTCGGCGGTTCAAACCCCATCCGTTGCACTATTGTCGTATCCACTCCTGGCACAAACTTTACGCTTAATTGGAGGGGAAAGGGGAGTATTAGTCATGATTAGCAAATTTTTTTTTATTAAAAAAAGAAAGAAAGAAAGATATCTCGAAAAGTAAGAGTTTGACAGATTTAAAACATCTAAATCTAGGACTTAGGTAATCTCACACACTCTAAGGGAATAAAGAGTCAAAAACGCGTCAAAAATTTTGAGATATAATATTATTGTTTGTTTCATTTAATTATGTTAGAAAAGTGTAATATAATCGAGCTATTCGAAATAAGATACAGTTCTCTCGCCGTGGTCACGCCGACTGCGCCGCGTGCCACCCGCGTGACCTGACGATATTGAAAAAAGAAAATAAACTGAACCTTAACATACAACATACGGCCTTTACCCGCGAAGGGGCTCATGTCCCATAGCAAAAATTGTTCACTTACTAACCAATAACCATACTAACTTAGGAAAATAAGGGAAATGTAATAGCTAACAAAACTAATCTACTATGTAACAAATTAAGGAATATGAGAAATAAAAAGGCTTTTTATTTATTTAGTAATCGAAATAATATAAGAAAAATATTCAATAAAATATAATCGGACATCTGTCTTTTAACTACATGATGCCCACGACTACGTCCGCGAGAATTTAGGTTTTTTAAATTCGTCGAGTGGGGTATCAACTTGATTTTACGCGCTGAAACCAACCAACCAATATTAAAAAAAAATACTTTCGCATTTATAATATGGGTAGAGATTGTAATTTTTTATGAGGGAAACTTATAAACATTTTAACAAAATCGTGAACAGCGAACGACGTTTAAATCATCGTTATATTTTGTTAAACGGCATCTGTTAGGAATAAAAGTCGAGATATTTTTCTAAAAGTAGCCACCTACCGGTTGTTTTCTTTGTCCAGACTTCTAATTAAACTTATTGCGGTATTTCATGGTTGCAAGGCATAAGCGAAAGCGGGGGATTTTTAATCGTAAGAGACTGAATAGGCTACTTCTTATCCCAGAAAATCAAAGAGTTCTCGAGGGATTTTTAGACCTAAATCCACACGGAAGCTGCAGATATCTTCTAGATGACTATAAATTATTTTAAACTATACGCGCTTTTGTGGTTTTTATAGATCTGTGGTAGTTATACCTTCATAAATCTACTTGGAGCCAAATTAGATTTCATAATTAGAGTGTCAGGACACAAATGTATCGCCTAGCGCTTTTATCTTGAGCCGAACACTTTTACCAAGGTTTTATTTGGCAGTCAGAATGATAAATGGTGTTTCATTAGTGGCCAACAACGCAAGGTACCGACCCGGCTATTTGTTACCTTTTTTACTACAACATTTCCTGTATAGTTTTATTCATACCTGTAAGGGAACGGAGGTACGAGTGGCTATGTGTTGTTATCCCGCACACAATTAGGCCAGCAAATGAGAATATTGTATTGGTCGGAATAGAAATTGGCTAGAGTAGTTTTCTTTTACCTGTTTTCTTTTAGAATGGGTTCTTTCGAGCTAATAATAAAAAGCCTTTAGTGTGGGGAAGCTACTCGGACTTTAATTCTGCTTATTGGGATACCTTTGACTGCACAATGTTACTGGAAAATCTGCTTATACTATAGTGTAATAACTCTAGACCCAACTTTAAGGAGTTTCTTACAACATTTTACGCGTAGCTGCAACATTCTTGAATTTTGAATTTCAAAGTGGTTCATAACTTACGACGTTCAAATTACAGTCAATCCTAGTTCAGTGGAAATAGAGTTCAGTGGAAATAGTGGAAAGTATAAAATAGAAATAAAAGGTTTTGTATTCAAATAAACTTTTACAAATGCTTTTGAATCGTCACTGGATCTACCACTGGTTTGGAATGCCCTTCCTACCCAGAACAACCAACAAGAAAAATCAATGGACTATTGCGACGACAATCGACTGGATATAATTTTTCTTCAAAAAAGTGCCGAGGCCTGACTCACTTACTACCTGACGCATTAACGCCCTTAGACCTATAAAGCTGAAATTTTTCACAGACGTTCCCTTTAAGAGGGGTCTCTCCGTCACTCGCTCCATACAAACGTAGTTCCAATTTCATTTGACTATTAAGCAACCAAAGTCCATGAAATTTTGCAGACATATTCTAGAAACTAATATCTATGCCCGTGGTTTTCCAGATTTCTGTTAAAATATTCGGTTTCAAAGTTACGCGGTCTTAAAAATTCACATACAAATCTTCGAGCCCATGTAATTTTAGAACTACATATTTTTAGAAAAATCTAAAACAACACAGGCACAGATATTAGTTTCTAGAATATGTCTGCAAAATTTCATGGACTTTGGTTGCTTAGTATTCAAATAAAATTGGAACTACGATTGTATGGAGTAAGTGAAGGAGAAAGCCCTGTTAAAGGTAGACAAGGAATAAGGCTAGCTTTTTCGAAATTCCCACGAGATCGAGCCCGTGGGCGGTCGCTAGTAGCTAAGCACACCTATGGTGTACCTATCTACGCGTTGAATGCCATGATTTTCCCATTCGTCCGGAGGTGCAGCCGCACAATAATTGAGTTGACAGTAGAAGTTATGAAGAGCAGCGCGTCGCACCGGCGCCGCGCCGGATATCAGCCCCCACTACTTTTCTTTAGCCCCCTCCCTTTCCTTGCGCCGGACGTAGTACGGATAGCAAAAACAATATCAAAATAATATTAGGTCTCGTATTCAAAAGTGTCGCTTTCTTAAACACTATTTACAATACGAACGGTAGGAACGGCATTCCGAACCAGTGGTAAATTATTTGACGATTCAAAAGCACTTGTAAAAGTTTAGTTGAATAAAAATCTATTCTATTCTATACGCCGTGTTATTCAAACGACAGTCATTTTTGTGTTGATTTGAAGTAGCTTGAAGTATTAGTTTTTCCTACTTCTATGACCGAGAATTAAAATTGACACTTAGGGTCAAATGTTCCATGTGTCGACAGAATATGTCTCATCAGTAATAGTTGATTTCGTTTTGAGTGCATGGAAAAATACCTATCGGGTATAACTGAGGCTACAGGAACCAATAATTATGCTCTGACGTCAGCTTTCAATATTCTTAATCTATCTGTAATTTGTAGATAAGTTAGCATTAGCGACGTTGTTAGTTGACAACAACTCCGTACAATTTTTGACAAATAACAACGTTGCTAAGAACAAGACTCAGCAGTCGAACAGAACTTTTCTTCCAGTTGTTCGATCAATCGAACTAACAATCTAACAGAACAGAATAGACGATTAATTTTTTTGCGAACGATCCGCACTAAGAATTCATTCTAAAGACCTTCCGATGAACTCACAAAAACTTAGTCGAAGGAAGTGAGGCAGTCGTTTATTTTTATTCGCCACTATTGTTTAGTCATTTCTCATTGGGACTACGCAGTTACCGCCTTGATGTCTATCTAGCTCCCATTATTGTGTTGCGCTGATACTTGTTTATTTGTTTTATGCTTTCTTTTCTTTTATGTTTGCTCAGTGGTAAGAGACTTCGCCAACTTCAATAGACAGGGAATAATATAGACTGTGTCTGTACCTAATGTACCTACATTGTGATCAACCCATTGCCAGTTCACTACTAAGAACGGATTTCTTTTCATAATGAGAAGGGTTTGGCCATTGTCCAAAATTGGCCAAGTGTATAACCCCATGTTGTAATCTAATGGTAACACCGCAGAATGGAGTTGATTCCATAGTTTGCTTGAGCGTGGAAAAGAGGATCTGGCACAACGGGCGGACCTAGACCTAGAAAGTGACATAGTTCTATCTCGGAAAATCAAAGAGTTCCCACAGAATTTTTAAAAACCTAATCCAAACGGATGAAGTCGCGGGCATCAGATAGTAAATCATGGTTAAACACCAGGCACATGTTAAGCTAGAGATTTCATGATTTATTACATAACACGTGCCTACCAGTGTCAGTGGTATGTCGCTAAGCTATCGCTCGTTGTTAGGTGCATGCGTACTTAATAGCTACGGGCACTTGATTAATCTGCTCTAATGGAGTACACGGCTTGAGTGATGTGAACTATTGCGTTTTGGTCTAGCAATATGACATTGCGCTAAGGTATTCAGGTTAAATTTACATTTATCTATAAATGCAGGTTTACGACTAGAAATTCCATAAACAAATAGATTTTTACAAGTTATTTGTATCGAAAATACTAACTACTACGGAGTTATACACGAACGGAATAATATAAGGACTAATTTCCCTTTCCACTTCAGTTTTCAGTTTTCTTTTACACTTTTAATATGGGTACCTTCAAGTCAAGAGTAAATAGGCAACTTGTAGGCAAGCGCGCTCCACTTGCTAGCAGGTCTGATTGCAGCCAACCGCTAGTCTATAAATTTAAAAAAAAATCGGGGAAAGAATCGGGTCCAACCTAAAGTGAAATAAAAAAATAAAAATAAAGCACAAGCACAATGAATGCGTGTAATATTATGTCTCTCTTATGGCTCTTGCGACGATTTGTCGATAAAAAATGGCAAAAAGTTGCCGTCACACTATTGTGTGGGAAGGTATCCACGCACTAGTTACGTCGTACTGAGTTTCTTGCCGGCTCTTCTCAGTAGAATCGACATTCCGAACCGATGGAAGAGTCACAGATGTAACATAAGAGACACTAGATGTCGTCCTACATTTTATTTTTTTTAAATAAAAAATAGCAAGCAAACGAACAGGGTGATTACCGCCGCCCATGAACATTTGCAACACCGATGCGTTGCCGGCCTTTCGGGAATTTGTTGGTCCGCCCCTTGAATAACCCCATGTTCTGGGTTTTTATTCTAATCCAATGTTGTAATCTAGTGAGAACACCGCTGATGGGAGATGATTGAAAGGAATCTTGCCAGATCCTTTGTAGGAGATTGGATGGAGGATCTTAATTTAAAAAATAAAATTCAGGATATTATGAAGCATCAAATACTCATAGATTCACGAAATCATAGTAACTTTTATTTTATAATAAGTACAAGTTGCAATCAGCAAAATACACAGCCATTCTATATACATTTAACCTCCAAGGTAGCATCGCTCTTGGAAGACGGCCAAAGAGACGGTCATGAGCTGGATTAAGTAATAAGCATTTATTTTATTCGTACTTATTGTGAGTACCAACTTCTCTTCTTTCTCCGTAGGAAGACTATCTTTTTAACCTTTTATGGCAACTTGTAGAACGATATCTAGTTTTCTATAGTAAATATTTACCTATAACTAGCATACCTATTATGTATATACTGTTTGCGATCGTTGAAATTTAAGTTTTGAAAAATCCGAACTCCGTTTCGGCTACAACTCTATTTAACCTCGCACACGGAGAGTTCCGTACCATCATTTATTATAAGATATACCCAACACTTAGTTTTAGTTTGCATGGCGGCCATTTTGAAATTCGTCATTTTGGTTTTTTATCATTTGTTGTTAAAGAGGCAATAGGCATCGCTTTACCAATTACTGTTCATGAGATATATACAGCTCGACATATAGACGGACGGACAGCTTAGTAATAGTATTCCTTTGGCACCCTTTGAGTACGGAACCCTTAAAATCATCACGGAACTCTAGAAACAGATTCAGTTCAAGAGCCATATCGTGTGACAAGGAAAATTCTTGACTACCTCATTTTTTGCCACGCTCTTTTTCTTAAATTAAATTTCGCTGAGTTGCTGAAATCCTCAAAATTTGGGGCGGCCATATCGCTATTGCTCTCACCTTCATTCCTAAATTTCAAATTTCATTTCACTCCAATTTTATTGGAAAAGTTAAGCAATATTATAGAGAGACACATGGCTCTGGCGAATAGCGAACCAAATAGATGAATAATGGTCATCATCTTCATGATCCTCAACCCATTGCCGGCTCACTACTGAACCCCATGCTCTCAAAATGAGAAGGGCTTAGGGCATAGTCTCCCACGCTGGCCCAGTGCGGATTGCTAATAATGGTACAAATAATACAAAAACAAGTAGAGAAGTAACTCTAGAGCGCTCTCCATATTATAAATGAAGTTTGGTTACCATTTGAATATTAAACAACTAAACTTAATGTCTTGGAGATACGCGTCCATCAATTTTTCCATTGCCACTTCAGCATTGTAGCTACTCTGGTTCTCTTACCGATCTCCTCATTTCTAATTTTAATTTGATCACGTAGAGAAATTTTCCATCGCCCGCTGAGTGGCTTTGAGCTTTCTTATGAGGCCCATAGTTATATTATAGTATCAAATAATATCGAATAAAATGGCGTAGGTGACGGCCTCCCTGGGGCAGTGGTAAGCGCTGTGATCTTATTAGTGGACGGTCCCGGATTCGTTCCCGGCAGGGGCTTGGAATTTTATAATTTCTAAATCTGTCTGAGTCTAGTGGGAGGCTTTGGCCGTGGCTAGTTACAACCCTACTGGCAAAACTGTGCCGCCAAGCAATTTAGCGTTCCAGTACAATGCCGTGTAGAAACTAAAGGAGAATGGCTTGTATTTATTTATTGGATTTGTTAATGAAAACCAGGTACCCCTTCCATGTTACCCCACTTCCATGTTAGACTGCACCATCACTTACCACCAAATGAAATTGCAGTCAAGGGCTAACTTGTATAAAAAAAGGCACCTTTAAAGCTAAAATTAAAATTATTCTAAAAGTCCGTGTGTCCTTACCGATGAAACAGAGATCACAAATACACTCGGCTGTCGCGTTTCTTTTATTGACTGGCGAAGTTTATTAGTAAAATTTCACTTGAGGCGGCTAATTTCAACACGAGGTGCTAAGTCAATATTTTGTTTAGCATCTTGAAAAAATTAAGGTATGTTTAATTCAAATATGATACAAATATTATAATCATACTACTTTTTGTTGACAATGTATTGAATTTGTGATCTCAGAAAACAGCGTTAGCAGATACCCCACTATAAGCTAACAATATCAAACGCTGGATATAGACGGTGCAAGGAACCTACCTATCCCTGCGTGCGGAAGTCCCTACAAGGATCTATACCCTATACCTATCAATCAATCAATAATTATAGAAATAGTCCAGCTGTATCACGCCAAGCTGGCATGCAAATACATTAATTTTGTGTTCAAAATAGTGAATAGACAAATTAAAATGAAAGTAAAATTTTCGCTTGTTTGAAATAAATGAAGTTATACAATAAAAGGAATTTACAATTTTGAATACTTAGCATTAAAAAAATCCTAGCTGTTAACGATAACATACGGCGCATGTATGCCTCTCTTATTGAGAGTTACATTTTTGTTCCGTTTGCCGTGGAGATCTTGGAGCCATGGGATTTCACCGCGTTTAATACCCTCATCAGGTGACAGAAGGGCTGGCTCATTTTTTGCACAATGGATCAGCCTGGCTGTCCAGCGTGGAAATGCAGCCAGTATTCTTGGCACCATTCCACGCGGGCATAATTTGTATAGTAATTAGATAAGGCTAGCTTTAAGATTTATTGTAATATTTTCATTTAAAAAAAAACATATTATTTTTGTCTATTGGTTTTTATTTAACACCTACATCTATCATCTGATTTTGTGCTTAACTGTCTAATTATATGAAAGAATCACAAAATTAGCCCATATTTTAAGTAGATAAAGACGATTTTATTTAAATTAGGCTTGCAATTCAACCGCGACTGTCAGCTTTCTGGCAAAAGTCTATAATGATAATAATGTATGGAATTATGGATCTATGACAAAATAATTGATAAGTAGGTACCATACTTCATTTAAGATTGATCTTTACAATAAGATTTACCTTTGAATTATATTTTAACCCCCGACCCAAAAAGAGGGATGTTATAAGTTTGACGTGTGTATCTGTGTATCTGTGTGTTTGTGTATTTGTCTGTGGCATCGTAGCTCCTAAACGAATGAACCGATTTTAATTTAGTATTGTTTGTTTGAAAGATGGCTTGATCAAGAGTGTTCTTAGCTATAATCCAAGAAAATCGGTTAAGCCGTTTGAAAGTTATTTACTTTTTAGAGAGTTTTATGTCGGGGGTTTTTAAATTTTGAATTTATTACCTTTATTCCTTTAACTTGATCAGTAAATAACATTTTCTGACGGCAAATGAACCAAGTTCGATTCAAAGTGGTAAGATTCACGACAATTCATCAAAATTCGAGTCCAATTTGAGGCTTACCCGCGGCATATTTCATTTCATGAAACTTTTCATATTTTAGAGAGCGTAATAAAAAGTGATATTTCATGTCACTTTCGTTGGAAATGAATAAAACATCTTAAATACCTATCTAGCCTTGACGAGAATAAAAGATGATTTACGAAAAGATTTTTTATGATTTTAATCTTAATTCATACAAGGAAACTGATTCATAAAAGGACTGATTAACTGACTGGTCTATCAATGCACAGATCAAACGACTGGACGGTTCGGATTGATATTTGGCATGCAGATAGGCTATTATGATGTTGCCATCCGCTAAGATAGGATTTTTGAAAAGGGGTGGGGGGGGGTAAAATGGAAGTTTGTGAAGTCCACACGGATGAAGTCGCGAGCATAAGCAAGTTTTTTGTAAATATTTTATTAGCAACTGTTATAAGTATAACTTACAGTGCCCGGCCGAAAATATTGTAGCTACATCGGAATTTAGAATGAGAAAGCTGTTTCGTAGAGCGTTGTCTCTGTCGTTGAGACCGACAAAACGTCACAGGTATGAGGGACAGAGACAATGCTCTACGAAGCCGAAATCTCTTTCAAAATGTCGATGTGCAATATTTCCTGCCGTATTCTGTAAACTTACTTCAAAATACGTACAAGTACTTAACATGCTTTAAGTCCTTTTGAACAAAATTTCATACAAAAGCAATATCAGAATCGTATGCGTTTTGTAAGACATCCTTGAGAACGAAGCGGTAACTTATAATGCAGTTAGGGAACTTTTTATGGCCTCCCCCCTCTACCTCTCCCCACCACCTACCCCGCGCTACAACTCGGAATAAACTTGTAACGGGAACTCGTAGATTGAGTTAGTGATCTCTTATACAAGTCGTAAGTAAAATGAGAGGTCGGAAATATCTGTTCGGCTTATAAATTGGTTTACCCAACATAGAGATCTTTGGGTTTACCAATGCACTTGTTTTACTCGCAACTTCATCCGTATACGGATTATCGCATACACCATCATTCATTGTCATCATTATCAACCATCGATGTTATCAACAAGTGTAAATTAATAATTTATAACACCCCCGACAAGTGAAGGTTACAGTAACTAGAAAAGAGCTGATAACTTTCAAACGGCTGAACCTATTTTCTTGGATCCAAAATATCTGAGTTTTCCAAAACATCATTTTCAAATAAATAATTATTTATCTAGGCAACGTCCATCTTGACAGCTTGACATTTATCAATTGACATAATATTATGAACCTAACGGTTATCTAACCTTCTTTTCTACAAGAAAACTAGAAAAGAGCTGATAACTTTTAAACGGCTGAACCAATTTTTTTGGATTATAGCTAAGAACACTCTCGATCAAGCCACCTTTCAAACAAAGAAAACTAAATTAAAATCGGTTCATTCGTTTAGGCGCTACGATGCCACAGACAGATACACAGATACACACGTCAAACTTATAACACCCCTCTTTTTGGGTCGGGGGTTAGCAAATTAAATAGACGTCTACGTGCGTTTACTACTAGACATAGATCTCTTGTACAGAATTCTACGTACCACGGTCTTGCGCCGCCTGAATCCAGCGGCTCCAGCGGCGACTGGTTTGATGTCGTCTATCCATCTATCAGGAAGTCTTATATTATAACGCCTCGATTTCTGGTGCGAAATCACCATTAGTGGGCCGGCGATCGAGACAGTGATGATGATTAATTCTATACGGACGATATCTCCCTCGTATATCATAGTAGATACATCCCCCATCACATTAGGTAATCTCATGTCCTTCACGAATGTCCGAACGAGTAAACAGGCTTAGTGTTCTACATGAGCAGTAAATTATGCGCGGACACGGCCCGCTGTTGTCCCACTCCGCTCCGCTCCGCTCACAGCGCGCGCCTTGGATATAAGCAAATGTTATGCCTTTTCTATAATCCTCCTTCCGTTTGATGCGATGTTTTCCATCTCTGAACATAGTATATCGAATACTAATTAACTGTTTATTCATGTTCGCGACTTCAATTTTTTTGACATGAATTTAAGTTTTTTTTTTCAAACCCGTGGCATCTCTTTGATTTTCCGGGATAAAAGTTGCCTAGGTATGTCAATTTCCGGGACACAAGCTACCTCTGTACCAAATCTTTAAATCGGCTACGTATGCCGACGGGTACGTTGAGAGAACTCTTTGATTTTCTGGGATAAAAAGTAGCCTATGTCCGTCCCCGGATGTAAGCTAACTCTGCAGCTTTCATCAAAATGCTTTTCGCATTAATAATATCGACACCTCCCACGTAAGTTGTTGTAAGCCACAAAATTGCGATTTTGCGTTTTTTACATAACAATGTCTATTTTTATCTATTTTATATGTTCAATTAAAAAAAATCCTAAAAATGTTGTTTTTTAAAGTACTTATGAGGCGTATAATGTTGTATTTTTCAAACGAGGACGACGTAAAATATCATATCGACCTTTACAACGTTTTATGTGGGGTGAAGTCGCACGTTTGCGCCTCGTATGTAACAGATACAACAGATCACGCCGGACTTCAAATGAAATGTTTGTAACTCAAGACACTGATATGTCACGGTTGTGTTTGCATTTTTTTATTTAATTATCGTATTTTAGTAATTTAATAGTGATGCCAAGCTAAACTATTGTATAGGTTACATACAACAATTTACGTCGTTGAGGACACCCAAAAACAGTATTGTATGATGACATACAACCGTTTACGTTGCAGCATTATAATAAATTTTGTGTTAAGTGATACATACAACATTTTACTTCGGCATTCATTTCTAAAAATTTTGTTGTATGATTACATGCTATATTTTACGTTGCTATGACATTGTTTTTTTTCTTACATACGACTTTGTATACAATAAAACTATGTTAAAATTTAGTTTGATGGCGACGTAAACTTATGATAGTCAATGAAATAACTAATCGGCTCATCATACCACTAGGTTACCATATAATTAACAAAAAAATCACTACTACAATATATTATTTCAGGGCCTACCTTTCCAATAAATAGGTTGGTAGAACCTGCCAGGTGGTGGAGTCCAATTTCTTTACGGCCTATCGTCCAAAAATAACAAATATTTTTTTATGATTTTAAAGCTCATGGCCAGAAAAAGGCCAGAAATGATACTGTAGTCTTCAGCAGATGCACCTACCTACTGGCAGATCATTGTACAAACACGTAACTTATGGATCTTTAATTTCGTTTTAAAGATACCATAGAGCGGAACAGGAGCTCAAAAGTATTCACGAAAGATCTGTCAACTAAACAGGGCCTGCTGATACGACAAAAAACTGACAACACCTCATTTCAGCTAAACTTGAGCTTTTGAAATAAGTGGAGAAGTTCTATGGACAGTTATACACCACAATACAAAGACTTGTTGAAGATTTAGCTAAAGATCCCAGAGCTAAATTGACGGGATACTATAAACAAGATATCCCAGATTCCAGTTTATACGAGATAAGTATGGCTCTCAAACAACTCAAGGATAAAAATTCGCTCGGTGATATCAGAATCACAGTAGAATTCCTGAAAGCGGGTGGCAAACCAGTACTTAAGGTCTTTCAGCGATTTTCCAATCGCCATGACGGGATTTTCAATCCCGTCATGGCGATAATGCCGTAATAAATAATAAGTAATGGTTTATTCGTTGCAATGTGGGCACAAAAGGTTAGTGAATCTTATATTCAAATTAATCTAGTTCATTGCATAACGAAATTACAAAGTTACAAACATTACTCAAGAAGAGTCATAGACTCATCTCGCTGCTAAGCCATGTCTATAAGCTGTTGTTATCGTAAGTCATTATGAATAGTCACAATAATAAGTTCGATGACTTTCAGCATCCCTAACAAGCTTGATACTGAAAAAGCTTAAACACTATAGGTCACATTCATACGCTGCGACATGTTATGCATAATATAACTGAAGGCTATTATAATAATCTGCCTCTTTGCTAAGCGTTTGTAAACTATGAGAAAGTTTTTGATTTGGTGGAAACTGGGGCTGTATTAAGGTCGCTATTGAGATGCTGAAACAACTGCCTGTTCATACAAATGCTGAAATAGAATCCTGTACGAAAACACCATGTCAGTCGACATATAGGACCAGACTAGGCCAGTCCAATTGCAGTGACAGAGTGCACATTGAGACGTAATTCTCTGAAACTCTTTACCGCTGCTTTGGAAGACGTCCTTATCTTTAAGCTTGGATTGGAATGAACTTGACATTAACATCAAAAGAAATTCACCTTCGATTTGTCGATGACATAGTCATTATCGCAGAAACTTTGGGAAACGTCATTAGGTTTCCCAGAGTTTCTACATTTACAGCTCAATGACCTTTGCAAAGTTTCACAACAGATGGGCCTGAAAATGAACGTGAGTAAGACGAAAATTATGTCTAATTCTTATGTCTCGGCCCACCCAGTAATCGTTGAGGGCTCTGCACTTGAAATTATAGAAAAGTGTGTAAGCCTGGAACAGGTACCTGGACCAGGTAGGTAAGTGCAACTTCAAGAACCAGGTCAGCCAACGAATCCGACTCGGCGGCAGCGTACGGAAACTAAATTAGTCTTCGAACAGTGCGTTTTACCAGTGATGACATATTATGGATCCGAGATAATATGGTCACATATTATAATGGAATTCATAAGAAAGTTCAGAGTCACTAAGCGGGCAATTAGAGAGCTATATTTGAAGATTCTCTACGTGATTGAATCTGGAATGTGGATATCGGTAGGAAAATCAGAGTAACCGGCATAAATGGGTTGCGAAGCTGAAGTGTAAATGGCCGGGGCACAAAATTCGAAGGACCCATAGACGTTGAGGTCCCAAGGTGCTGGAACCTCGCACTGTAAGGCACAGCGTTGACAGACTCCCACTAGGTGCACAGACGACATCAAACGAGTCACAAGGAGCCACTGGATTCAGGTGGTGCAAGACCGTGGCATATAGAAGTCCCTACAAGAGACCTATGTCCAGTAGTGGACATCCATTGGTTGGAAATGATGAATCGGACTACACATAGTACATTTTTTTTAAATTTTAAACGACGTACACAGTTGTATGTAACACATACGATGACACTCAACCCATTTTTTCCAGCGTAATTTGTTGTAAGTATCTTATACAACATTTTACAAAGATGAAACACGCCGTAAAATGTTGTATGAACAAAATCTCAGAAATGTGAAGTATTTCTATAAATTATCTTTCAGAATATGTGAAAGTACTGTAAACTATAACTAAATACCGAATTTCACAAAAATATATTGAAAAATGGAGCTTTAATTTCAACTTATATCTTCAAAACGCTCTACTGAAAAGTTGTAGTTTTGGGGATACAACAACTTACGTGGGAGGTGTCGATATTAGTATTGAAGTATAGATGTCAGAGTTTGAGGTTTCGCTGTGCGGTGGCAATATTGAAAGAACCGGCCAAGTGCGACTCGGATGTCGTTCTTTTACGGTTCCGTACCTAATGTTTTGATCACAGCTTTCTAAACTATTTTATGAATGTTTTCAGTATTTGTTGTTTGAATACAGTAGGTATAAAATGGTACATAATATTATATCGAAATTTTATATTTCTAACTAGTATAGTTTTTAAGGTAAACCCTGTTACATAAATGGTCTAAAACTGACAGAACGCCAAGGTTATTATCACGTCATGAAAAATTACTGATAACTAGAAGAACTAATAAGAAACTCAGTACTAACACTATTTCAATTTTCAAATGACACGTTTTGTTTACCCAAAAATTTAAACTGGAGGAGCAAAATTTGAAGTAACATAGACGATCTAAACCCAAGCTGCAGACAGTTAAAGTGAACGGAAGTTGCAAGTTTGCGAATATATCAAGCTATCAGCTGTCGACGGCGCGGAAAAATAGCCTAAGTTTCTCACAAAAAGACAAATAAAAATTCACTTTGAATACACTTCATGCTTTCAACAATAATAAAATACGGTGGGTTTGCATTTATATTTACATCTAAACAGGAGAGTCTCCGTTACGAACTCCATACAAATGTAATTTCATTCTCATTTGAATATTAAGCACCTAAAGTCAGTGACACGATTCAGAAACTATTAAGCGTTGAAATGTAGGTAAAACACTATCATAAAAATTATGAATTTATTTTCGTTATCAAATTAATGGATTGCAATCACATCATGAGACATCACATGACATCAATATTTAATTCGAGAGGTTAGGTTAAACGGGATTTGGGGGCACGTAGTGTCCTAGTAGTGGGTCTGCTACGGAAGACATCCGCTGACGGAGGGACGAGGCGTTGTCAGTCCCTTATGCTCCGTCGTCGGCGGTGGGATGGACCTTCGTGAGGTTTTTAGTCGGTAGGAGTCCGACATAGCCACTGTGCTCGCCCGTAGCCAGTTGTATCCATGACGGATTTTCCGGACGGAAAAACGAAAAAACATGACTCATGCGGCGTTACCTCGCTCTGAAACGTTCCATGTAAGGCTTGAAGTGCAAGCGAGAGCGCGGAACGAGCGACAAAGAAGCACAATCGGCCTTTGTTGTCACGTTCAACTATCGTCAGTAAACCGACTTTACAGACAACCAATTTTTTTCGTACGTGCAGCCGGCTCTATCGAATTATAAGACGTTGTCACGTGAAAAAAAGAGTTAGGTCCGTTCCCGGGAACGCATCTGTAACTTTTCATAGTTATTATCACTTAATTAAAGGGTGAACGAAAACGTCGTGAGAAAAACTGCATGCCTGAGATTATCATAATGTTCTCAAATGTTTGTAAGATCTGCCAATACGCATTGGGCCAGCGTAGCAAACCACAGAATTGGGAATAATATACTGCCTTGTTATTAGGATTTCTGTGTGACAGACCATACCTAAAACCTTCTCATTCTGGGTTGATCATAATGATGATTATGATGAAATCAATAACATGAAACTCAGCAATTATATGCCAGAATTGTGATTACCCTGATTTGGTTTGTGTTTCCTTTTTTGGACGGAACGAAACTCAAACGACAAGATAAAACAAGTGTAAATTAAAAATTTATAACACCCCCGACGATCCAAAGTATTTGAGTTTTCCAAAACATCATTTTCAAATAAATAATTATGTATTTAGGCAACGTCCATCTTGACAGCTTGACATTTGTCTATTGACATAATATTATGAACCTAACGGTTATCTAACCTTCTTTTCTACAAGAAAACTAGAAAAGAGCTGATAACTCTTAAACGGCTAAACCATTTTTTTTGGATTATAGCTAAGAACACTCTCGATCAAGCCACCTTTCAAACAAAAAAAACTAAATTAAAATCGGTTCATTCGTTTAGGCGCTACGATGCCACAGACAGATACACAGATACACAGATACACAGATGCACAGACACACAGATACACACGTCAAACTTATAACACCCCTCTTTTTGGGTCGGGGGTTAATAAAACAACGCATTAAAGTTTAATTAATACGGCAGTTGTATAACTAGTAACACTTGCAGCTAGTTAAATGCATAGAGTTCATAAATTGCAGCAAAACACGGCAACTAGAGATTTATGTCGGAACTTTGTTCATATGAACTAACTTGCCGTTTTAAATTTTGTTACGAAAATTTCAAGAGTGGACTGTTTTTAATTTTGAATAATTTCGCAGCATCTATCTGTTTTTACCTGACTGTGTTCTACTGTAAGTTTTTGACAAAAATAAATTAAAGGAATCTTGGGCGGTGGCACATGCAGCAACGTTTTTATTTTACACGTCTATGCAAAAAACGACGTCAATTCATAGATAGCTCTGTTACGGGCTACGGCGTCATTGAACGACAAATGCGTGAAAAATAGTACCTATGCTATCCCTTGGGAACTGTTATTTTTTTTCGGGACTAAAAGTAGCCTTTATTACTTATTAGGTCCTCAGCTATGTCTTTGCAAAAAATACCGACAATCCGTAGCTCTGTTTTGGTGTTACTGAACGACAAATGCGTGAAAGATAGAGTGCTATCCCGCGGGAACTGTTTTCTTGTTTTCTTCCTCCTCCATAAAAATAAATGTTTTCAAAGGTGTTTGAAATCTGCTAATCGGTACTGGTCAGCGTGTTGAAGGAGGAAACCAGCGTGGTGAGGTTGATCATGATGAAGAACGATGTAGATTGTAGACAAGATAACGCGATGCACTTTCCGTCAGAAAGGAGACATGTTTATAAAGCTGGCTTTCATAAAGTGTTTGTGTAAACGAGATAAACATATTTATGACGGAGTTTATGCTCTCGGCTTTTCTCGGGGGATTTCCAGCTCACGTGAGTATTATTTTTGCGACTTTTCAGCTTTTTATTATAATAACACTAAAAACTGTCTAGACGTCAGAGCATGTGGGCTCTCGCGAGATTCCAGTGTGAATTTTCTGTTAACATAATGTTTTTCCCATTTTGACTTCAAGTTCATAAACTCTGGATATGTCTAAGCAAAACAAAGATTGGGATCAAGAATTATGGGGTTTTGTAAAGTCACAGATTAAGTGCATAATATTATGTACATACAATATACACAATATAAAGAGATAAGTAGTTTTCACTTAAAAACATTCAATGCACGGTACATTTCAGGACGTTGAATTTCCTGCCATTTTTTTAGTTTTTATCAAGTTAATGGGGACTGGGCAGTGATTTCTTTATATATAAAAAGAAAAGCTGATTGACTGAATATATAAGGTTATCTATTATACTTCTATACTAATATTATAAAGAGGCAAAGATTTTGTTTGTTTGTAGGAAGTAATCTCTGGAACCAATTTTGAAAGTTGAACCAGTAGAAAGCTACATTATTCCTTAGTGATATAGGTAGATATAATGTTTTAGTTTCAAAAAAAATTAAAGATACATACGAAAATTGTAATAAACTACCCGTGTGAAGCCGGGGTCGCTAGTAGATACATTATGGATTATGTCACTAGGTTCAGAATACAAGAAAATATAAAACAACAATTTTCTTCCACGGTAAAAATACGAGCATAAGAAGAAAATCAGCAGCAACATTTGAATCACGTAATTTAATCAAACCTCCACAGTAAACAAGGGCAGAAGTTCACTCGTAAAGAACTGCTCGCATAAAACATTTTTACAGCCTAGATATTCTTTGAGAACCCATAAAATATACCATCGGAGTAGTGTCGCCATGTTGGCTTTATAATAAAGCGAGACCAATTTAAAATACGCCAAAAGTATGCATTTTTAACCGACTTCAAAAAAAGGAGGAGGTTCTCAAATCATCGGAATCTTTTTTTTTTTAATGTATGTCCTAACAGTAGGTAGATTCATTCGCAGACGAAGGGTTCCGTAGCATTCTTAAAGAAAATAACACTTCTGAGGGTTCCGTACCCGAAGGGTTCAAAAAGGACCCTATTACTAAGTCTCTACTATCAGTCCGTCCGTCCGTCAGCTGACTGTATCTCGTGAACCGTAATAGGTAGAGAGAATTTTCACAGAACTGCTAGGCTGAAAGGGATAACATAGCTAATTGAATTTCAATAGCTATGTCATCCCTTTCAGCCCGATCCGTTCAGTAGTTTGAAGTGTGCATTAATAGATCAGTCAGTCAATCAATCACCTCTTTCTTTTATCTATTTATTCAGATTAATATGGATTCAATTTTTTTTTCATAAGAAACATACCTAAAACAATGAGGTACCTACCTACATTTTCTAAAAAGTTCAATTTTTGCTCAATCCAAATTTGAAATTAGTACAATCCCAAAAAAGTAGGTTAACTGGCCACACAACTTCGTAGGCAAGGGCTGGCCTACTTTTTTAACGCTAGAAAACTTTTTCGTTCAATCGTCTGTTGAAAATAGGGGTGTCAACTTTAGATAATTTTGGCACAAATCCCTTATTTGTTTGCCTAGTGTTACGTAAATGAATTAGTATGAGGTTTTCACTCCGTATTCCTTGAAGTTTGGAAATTACTTTGGTTTTGGTTTCCGTTTGAATATTTCTTATTTTCGTTAGTGTTATTTTGCAAACAAAAAGTTTTCCATGGTCAACCTCACCATAGACTTACAATTTTTTCGCTAAGCCTATGAACCTCACTGCTACCTTATACTGATGGTATTTTATAAGGCAAGAAGCAGGCGTTACTTTGCAGAAGTCCATGACATACAAAGATTTAATAGCTCGATCCATACCCATATTAATATTATAAATGTGAAAGTGTGTCTGTCTGTCTGCTAGCTTTTCACGGCCTAACAGTTTTTGATGTTTGACATAGGCTACTTTTTATCCCGGAAAATCAGAGTTCCTACGGGATTTTTAAAAAACCTAAATCCACGCGGACGAAGCCGCGGGCATCATTTAGTTTGCTATAATCCGCTAAAAAAAAATTACGGATTATAGCTTGATTATAGAAAATTAAGCTTTTGATTCTTTGTAGATCATGATGGGGATAATTTGCATATATGCCTATGTAGTTAAAAAACTCAGTACACCAAGTTGCAAACGAATGATGACCTACTCGGCACGAACGGAGTTTCAAGTGAAAACTAATGCCAAATAAGATAAGCAACCCTCTTGATTCAACACTCGAAACTTTATTTCTATAAATTAAAGTTCTCAAGGAACCAACGTCATCTAACGAAGTTCGTTAAGACGGTGCGCGTTGCTACAAAAAGCTTGACTTAATGAACTTTATATAATTAGTACTTTTTGGTCTTTCAAATTGGTAGAGATAAAATGAAAACAAGACAAGGGTATACTTAGTAAGAAATACTGACGGTCAACGTACAAACTTTTTGTAGTCTATGAGTCTATAGTCTACCTGATAATTTTAGGGTTCCGTACCTCAAAACGAAAAACGGAACCCTTATAGATCACTTTGCTATCGGTCTGTCTGTCCGTCTGTCGTGTCTGTCAAGAAAACCTATAGGGTACTTCCCGTTGATCTATAATCATGAAAAGCATGTAGGTAGATCTTATAGCACAAGTAAAAGAAAAAATCCGCAATTTTTATTTATTTTAGTGCATAATAGTTTTTGAGGTATCGTGCAAAATTTTGGAAAAATACCCGAGTACGGAACCCTCGGTGCGTGAGTCTGACTAGCACATTGCCGGTTCTTAAGTTATACTTTAGTTGCCACCAGATACCGAATTTCAGCCACAGTAGTCCATCGCAACGGAGACAAGCCATCAGGTGCATTCTCTATCCATTCATTGTATAACCCTATGAGACGGCAATCTGACACAACCGGAGAAAGATCCAGCGCAGAACCAGTCTTTTTATATTTATAGATTAGAGATCTCAGTTTTACAAACTCGTTTCAATTATCGACATAGCTTGCATCATCAATTTAAAGCTACGAAATTTCATTAAAAACCTTTACAGATTTTCTGTTCTAAGAAAAAAGTAAAATAAGATTTATGGCTCAGATAATATTGGTGTCTAGAAGTTTTAAAACCTAAACTGTTTTGCGGACAATAGGGCCACTCGCATTGGGAAGCACGAAGCGGATGCGAATCTAATCACAAGAAGTGTGGTCCAAGTCGAAACTTGGACCACTACCCGGATGATTTGCACTTGGACCATACTGTACAGCTGCTGTATCTGGTGGCCTGATGGATTGGATATGTTTGAAGTGATATAGGACTCATGGAGCTACACAGCCTCAAAAACAAAGGAAGAAAGGTATTTTCTTTCCCCTTTTGAAACTGTGCAGGTTACGTTTAAAACTAAGTTTTATCATACTTGTATCAAAAAGTTTTAAAATCTAAACTGTTATACACATAGGTAATAGGACATTCGTTTGTAAAGTATGACACGAACACCAATCTAATCACAAAAAGTATGGTCCAAGTGGAAATTTGGACCACCGCCTGGATGGTTTCCACTTGGACCATAGGAACTTGGATAGAAAAGTGCTGATATATCTAATGACCACTAGTATTGGCGAGCAAATTTAATATTGGCGGCGATCACAATAGATGAGAGATTGTCAATGTCATGTTACATGGACTCAAGGGTCTATAGAGCCCCAAAAGATTACAGAAGAAATGTTTTCTTTTGGGGCTGAAAAAAGGATTAGGTACCTCGTTACTTTGACGATGTATTGTAAGAGAAAAGTTTATCCAAAACGCTGACGAAAATCCAATTTCCTAAAATTATACCATTCCAAATGAAATATTCGTAGAGTCAACTGCAGCGGGCGGATCTCCTGTGACTTAATCTAAACATGACAGACTCTTTGGCCGTCTTCCAAGAACTATCCTACCTTGGAGTTTAAGTGTATATAGAATGGCTGTGTACCTTGCTGATTGCAACTTGTATTGCCAGTTTAATAAAATAAATGCCGCCGTGGTTTCCTGAATGTCTTTGATACTTTTTGAAACTTTTCGAATGGATATTTGGGCGTATGGTTTCAAGTAGCCTGCTTCTTCAAAGAAACTTCTAGTTGCAACATTACAGATTTCTCTGTGATTTGACCTCTGAAATGGCCTCTTAGGTAAAGTGTTCCATTTATTATGATGCGATGATCAATCTCAAGCGTAGCGAACTATACACAGGGAAGAATTACCAGAATCTTAATCCTATCCAAACATTCTAATTCCTAATTCATACCTTCATACTTAATATTATACCTAAATACGATAGTGTGGCTGTCTGTATGCCTTCTAGCTTTTTACGATCAATCTGTTCAACTGATTTTACGACGGACAGATAGACATTGGCTACTTTTTGGCCTGGAGAATCAAAGAGTTCCTACGGGATTGTCAAAAAACCTAAGCCCTACCTGCCAAATTTCATGGTTCTAGGTCAACGGGAAGTACCCTATAGGTTTCCTTGATAGAAACGACAGATGGACAGATAGACAACGAACTGATCCTATAAGGTTTCCTTTTTTCTTTTTAGGTACGGGACCTTAAAAATCACACTAAAGGAGAGCCACGATCCTCAAAATTGAGGGAACGACGCAGTAAAAAGAAGAATGTCATATTCTTCCTTGTATCTTTCCAGAAACATTTTGGCTCCATCATACAAAGACCTACATGTGAAGAATTTAATAAGATAATGTTTCAGGCACAATCATGTACTTTAACACAAACATGCATTTACGAAAGAGACATGAGCAAACATCAAAGTGTCCTATTTACGGTTTCCGGTTACAATGTCGACCAAAAAAAATGAGCCAGAAATTTTTTCAAAGACATAAATCTATCATTTATTATGGACAAAGAAGGGACGGAAAAGCAACGTGATTTGATATTTCCAGACAGTTTCAACATATTAACGCACAGTTAACTTCATGTTAGAGTGACCTTTTAAATTAATTTTAAAAGCGACGATCTGACAATCAGCTAAACATTTTTATCTGTGCTATAGTATAAACAGTAAAAAGATGTAATAAACATCGTGATTTGATATCTCGATACAATTTTCGTTGATTTATGCACAGGTAGTGTCAACATTAAAAGTTACAATCAGGGCTTTACAAGTTGTATGTGCAATCATCATTTAGTATGGAGAACAATTTTCCTATTTGGTAAGTGTTAACGTTATTCTAAAAATTTAGGCTCAAGTTTCGGTTAACTGTGTGTGAATATGTCATTTGGCATTTCTGGTATTGCAAACAATTTTTGATCATAATTTATTTAGCTAAATCGTTATAGTTATTATTTACAAAGTGTGCAGTAAAAATGGCCTGCAGTGTACTAGAGCTCTTTGATGTCCGCTCATAGTCGGTCGCAAAAAGCGTTTCAGTATAGAAAGCTTTGCAACTTACTGGGCCAGCTATAGTGCCCAGTGGGTAAATAATATTCTGTTTCTTTTTTACCACGTAAACCCACAGATTTTTGTCTAATCTCTCTCGGGTCGTGTTGTATTGCCGTCCCATTACACAGTGAGAGTTAGGGCATAAAGAGTGCACCTAAATCAACGAACACATTTATAAATATTATGTACTTTAACATTAAAAGCTATGCAACTTACTGGGTCTACAACTCTACAGGGTATGATTAATACATGTATGCCCAGTGGATAACTCCGGTCGTGTTGTATTGCCGTCCGTCCGTATTTAACCCTAATATTATAAAGGCAAAAGTTTGTATGTGTGTGTATGTTTTTACTCTTTCACGCAAAAACTACTGGACGGTTTTGGCTGAAATTTGGAAAGAAAATACATTAATATCTGGAACACCACAAAGGCTACTTTTTATGCCGGAAAATCAAAGAGTTCTAACGGGGATTTGAAAAGCAAATCTACGCGTGTCTGTCTATCTACCTTTTTACGATCCATCTATGTAACCGATTTTGCTGTTTGGTACAAAGATAGTTTGCATCCTGGAGATGAACAAATGCTTTTTATCCCGGAAAATCAAGTTTCCGGATGATTTTTAGAAACCAAAATCCACGTGGACCAAGTAACAAGCATCGTCTATAAACCCAACAGCATCATCGTTATAGAGCTTTACTGTAATCCGCTTAGTATAATCCAGCCAAGTTGCGGAGTGCTCGACGCAGAGGGCTGCACGTCTCAATAGCGCAAACATCGCATTATGCCGCATCATGGTCCAGCACGTATCTGCACTTGTACGCTTATTAACAATCATGTAGTGTGCTTATGACTTTTAGGAGATAAGGGTGCGTTTCCACTGGCGTTGAGCTGGGCGGAGTGGAGCGAAGAAGAGCAGTGAAAAATGGCAAGTGTTTCCATTCCATTCCATTGAAGGAGCAGCAGCAGCATCATGGTCCAACACGTATCAGTACTTATATGCTTATTATCAGTCATTTAGTGGACTTATGAGATAAGTATCTTGGAGCGACTGAGGACATGCACTGAGCGCTCTACGGTTTTTGTAGAAAGATTGAGGCGTGGCGTGGACTAGGAGTGCCAGATGCCTGTATTTTACGGGCTACCCCGCATTTCAGAGTATGATAATATAGAACCCCGTAATTGCAAAAGTAAAGGGGTGAATAAAACCCCCGTATTTTTTACAAATGGCTGCCAAAACCAAATCCAGACGTTTTGTCCAGTAAGTAGTAAGAATATTTTCCTTGTGCGGCATTGCGTGGAGCGTGGATTAACTCGGCTCAATATTGATACAGTATCAATTTTGAGTCGGTTAAGAATCAGTTAAGAATCACCCCGCAAGGTATGTATGGAAAGCCCCACTTTTAAAATGAATGATGGCAAGCGGTAGGGAGCGCGCTAAGCTTGCTTTTCTAAGGGTGAGATTTATAGTATAGAGCGCACTTTGACTTTTCTCAGACTTTAGATTGAGTTAAAACGGGACAGGTTTATGTGAGAGATATGCATCTGTCTCGTTTTAACTCTGTCTTAAGTCTACGCAAATTCAGAGTTGCGCTCTATAGATCTCACCCTAAGACTCTAAGTACCTCCATAAACTTTAAAACATCACGTTGAATGAAGAACAATCACTTATCTTACACAAAGATTTAAACTTTCCATTCCCAAAAATGTATCGCAACAATTTCTGTTTATTAATTAACAATAAACTTTCCGCACAAATAAATCTGCTAAGTCAAAGCTTTCAAGCGGAGAAGCTTTTTAACGCAGGCTTTGTAATCGCATTCCCTTTCATTCGGAATTACAGTTGTAATTAAATAAATCAGCCGTAATTACCGCGCGGATATTCAACCGGCCGCTCCTAATTCTCGATTCTTTGATCCTTCCCGATTTTTCCGGCCGTTTTATGGTTATTAAAGAGTTGGGAAACGAGCTTTTGGCTTTCATACACCGTGTTATAGAATTTAATTAGAATATCAATATCTTTGCGTGTAAAACCATTAAAATGTTAATTCTATTTCACTACATGATGTCCGCGACTTGGTCCACGTGGAATCAGGGTTTTTGAAAGTCCTGTGAGGATTCTTTAATTTCCAGGACATGACGTAGCCCTGGGATGCAAGCTGTTATATTCTGTACCGTTTAGCAAAGAGATTAAACGGACGGGTAGTGAAACCGTTAAATTGAGAATTGAAATCTCGTTCGTTTATTCGAGTCGTATGCGGAAGGGTCTACTTAGGAACTCACCGCATTATCACCCCAAGAAAACTTCTACCATTATGTGATTGATAGAAAAAGATCAAGACTTTCAGTAATGAGGAAATCCTATGCAGATAGAGAAAGATCGAGATGATTCATCAATCAATCAATCATTTCAGAGAAGATACAATAAAGCAAAAAAATATATACTTACTACATAAAATATTAAAAGCTAGAACAAAACTTAAGACTACTAGAGGTAGAAAAAACTAAAAACAAAGATGTCCTATGTGAGCTAAAGGGGTTACTCAGAATTTTAGAGCACTGACCTGGAAGGTGTATTGCAGATTTTTACACTCTGAATTATTTATTATCAATTTCAACGGGGCATGGTGCCAACAAGGCAAAACGCTTCTTGAGCCAATTTAAAAGGAGATCATACTATTATTCCACTCATCTAACCAAGGCTCAAACCCAAGACTTCTTGTTTATATAAGCACAGTCATAATCCAGCATTCTTTAATGCTGGATTATTAAAGATATGTCATTACCCCTATCTTGGAGGTGGTATGGTGATAGCTTTAAGGTTGTTGGATAATAAATACCAACAGGTTATTTCATTGAAAAAAGATTATGATAATTATGAAGCTAATAGACAGACCAGGTAGGTACTTACCGAAGTTTTGCATCGCAAGCAGTAAATAACATAAAATTGTATCTAGTTATTTTACCAATATGCTGCTAACATTATCAACGTTATCATGTTTAAGACACACTTCTAAATTCTGCCGAAAACGTACACGTAAGCTAGCTTACTCTTACCTACACTTAGTATGCATAATTATTATTACGAGGCACTGTGCTTATATGAAATTGAGGCAGAGCCTTTGTCGTTCAGTTAGTTTGTATAGAACAGGTAGTTTACCTAAGTAATAATAATACGTACATTTTACACTTTGTATATGAGAAGAGAAAGGAAGTAAAGAGAGAGAACTACAAGGTCATGCTTCATGACCAATGTCTCACAGCTGTTCTTACTCTATCCGTGGAGAGAAGATGGTATAGAGCTCTCTCTGTTACGTAATGTCATACAAATGACAAAGACAAAAAACCAGTGGGCGTTCCTATTTTGAGTGGCCAACCAATTACGAACCTACGAAGCATGGCCCACTACTAAGAACGTGTGTCCATTATGTACGCACGCTGTCTGTACGCTGGTCAATTCTAACATCATGGTGAGAACCGCGTGACGTCAGCACAGCCGTGCCAGTTATAGCCGTGCCATTACATTGCAAGCGACAATAAATTGACAGATGGGAGTCAGTAAGTATCTCTTCTTTGTGGTTAATATGATAACCACATCCATACTAATGTTATAAATACGAATATAAGTGTGTCTGTCTCTCTGCTGACTTTTCACAGTCCAACAGTTTAACCGATTTTGAAGATAGTACAGAGTTAGCTTACATCCCGGGGAAGGACATAGGCTACATTTTATCCCGGAAAATCAAAGATGTCCCACGGGGTTCTTAAAGGCCGTCCGTTTAACCGATTTATATGAAAGGTACAGAGGTAGCTTGTATCCCGGAAATTGACATAGACAACTTTATATCCCGGAAAATCAAAGAGTTCCTACGAGATTTATAAAAACCTAAATCTGGGCATCATCTAGTACTTCATAAAGAAAATAAAGCTGCACAAAACTACATCTTATTGAATAAAATATACATTACCCCAAAGTTTTTATACTCCTAATTCTCTTAGATCGCCTGCCAAGAGTGCACGCATTCCTGCTTCCTCAGGTTGGCTGGCCGGCCGCCAAAATAATTACACTCAAGAGTGTATTATTGCTGATGTATGGTGCTACTTGCTATTATTTGCGCTACTCGCTTTCCTACTGGGATTTTGAGGTTAGTAGTTACCTATTACTTTACCAATTGAAAAGTACTACTTTTTTAGGGTCCCTCACATCAAGGGTGCCAACGGGACCCTATACTACGCCTCTGCTGTCCGTCCGTATGTATGTATGTCTTTCAGTGGCCTGTATTTCAAAAACCATATGTCTATAACAGATAGGGGGCTGAAATATTCAGAGTGTGTATAACAACAAATAATAAATATTTCAAAATCTCGCTCAGCGAGTGACGGTCTGAATACTGACGCACACTCACTAACCCAGTGACAAAACTATCCCAACTACACACTCGCTTTTCGTTGCTCACTAACTTGTTTCTAGTTCTTAGCTCAACTCGTTTCTCGCTAAGCTGAGGCAACGAAAAAACCGACGTAGAGAGACAAAGACACTTATAGTAATTTTTAGAAACGCAATTTTAATCTTCATTTTAAACTAGCTTATGCCCGCAACTTCATCCACGTGAACTACAAATATTTCAAGCCCCTATTTTACCCCCTTAGGGTTTGAAGATTCTAAAATCCTTTCTTAGTGGGTCTCTACGTCAGAGCTATCCACATGCCATTCAGCCCACTCTGTCCAGTAGTTTGATGCGATGCGTTCATAGATCAGTCAGTCAGTCATCTTTTTAGAACCTACATTAATACCCTTCAAAGCTCCCCCAACTTCAGAAGTACGTCGTAATAATAAACATTGCTTGAAAATAAAATATTTAACCGAGAAGTTTTATGGCGCGGACGACACAGAGGAAATACTTGGCTCGAACATGTCGTGGCCGCGTGGACGTAACTTTTGAATTCCTGCTGCAATAACGCCGGGGTTGAAACATCAAATAAAGAGGAATGGTCGAGCGTGAATTTTATTTACAATTAGCAAGTGTCGGCGACTTCGTTCGCTTTTCTGTGGAACTAAATGTCCTCCGGCCACTCGGGCAAATAATCAAGTTGGACGTGTCAGACGCGTACCTATACCCTAAAGGGACAAAACAAAAATAAAACCGGCCAAGAGCGAGTCAGACTCGCACACTGAGGGTTCCGTACTGGGGTATTTAGATAAAAATTTAGTCTTTCAAAATTTTTAGGTCTTCATTTCGGTATTTTTTTCTCTCTACCTTCTCTACTAATAATATCATGTCCGAAAAATGTTAAAAAGCTGTTACCAATAAAAAATATTGTAATTTACAAAAAAGAGTTGTTGATAAACAAACCACTACAGTAACATTTTATACATCGTCCCTAAGGGCTAATCTTACCCTAAAATTATCTTTAACAAAAAATCCTATGTACCTACGAAACGAAACGTACCTAATATTTCGGAGATACATTCATTGCTTACGAAGTATTAATACATAGTAACCAAAGATATACACTTTCTTAGAAATGAAGATGTAATAAAACCGGTAGGTACTTAATCAAAAATATTTTGTTCCCATTTTCTGTTAGAATAGATTTTGAACCAAGGTCACTGACATAGCCCAAACTATTAACACTAGCAAGCTGAAGTGGCAGTGGGTAGACTATGCCTGTCGTAGAGGCGATGGCCGTTTGAACTAGAAAGTCCTTGAGTTTAGTGTAGGACGCCCTCCAGCACGATGCGATGGACCGACGCGGCCGGCGCGAAGTGGCTTGATGAGGAAGGCTAGGACCGGGTGTGGAGGCACTCTTTAGGGAAGGCCTATATCCAACAGTGGAACTCCACAGGCTGATGATGGTGATGATGACTACCCATTTTAGTTACCACCCAATCAAAACGACTGGCACATCCACACTTTTCATCCATTTTCTGTTGTATCTATTTTTTGTATATCGCAGGTCCGATTCTAATAATATCCCATTCTTAGCTATAGTAGTACATGCAGACAGATTAACAAATATTTGCTCTCTTCCTTATATGTATCGCTTATTAAATTCTCGTGAGTAAAATATAAAGGAATTCTGAGATGTTCAGAAATTGGTCAGTTCTTTTCGGCAATTTCTAGACGCAATTTAGTAGCCAGCAAGTTTTGTTTGCTAGCCCTCATCTCCCTAAAAAATCATTATACTTACTTAGATCCCAGTGATCAGTATTTTACGTCAATGCATGGTCCACATGAAGCGACGCCATTGATAACTGATATGTCTGTGTATCTGCTAGCTGCTAGACGAAAAATAAAAGTTTGCATTGAAGAAAACGATATAGCCTGTTTTTGGTCCCCGAAAAGTTCTCACAGATTGCATCCTGGAAATGAACATAGACTTATTTTTATCCCGGAAAATCAAAGAGTTTCCACGTGATTTTGAAAAACGCGGACTCATGCGGACGAAGTCGCGGGCATCAGCTAGTACCTATTCAAGATTTACAGCAAGACGCAACAACCGTGCACCCTTAGATTTTGCTTTGCGAAATCAAGTCACGTGAATTTCATTTGCAGATGCAATTTCATGTTGATTTTAAATTCAACCCTATATAAATAAAATAGGTAAACAGGATTATAGTCGCAATTTGAATGGATAACTTTAACTTGGACAGAAACTAAACAAAAACAATAATGATTAAAATTAATCTGTAAGTAAAATAAATTCAAATCTAATCAAAACGGCAGCCACTAAGGCAGAAAGGGCCAAGAGGCGCAAATATGAAAATATAGAAAATAATTTCATATTTGTGCCTTTTGGAGTGGAGACCATGGGTTCGTGGGGCGAGGATGCCAGATCTTTTTTTAAGGACCTGTCATCCCGTCTTGTGGAGTCCACGGGTGACCGGAAATCTGGCAGTTACCTTGGTCAGCATATTAGTCTGGCCATTCAACGAGGTAACGCAGCCAGCGTTCTGGGCACCCTGCCTCGTTACAGTGATTTGGATGATATATTTGTTTTATAATTTTTTAATATTTGTGAAAATCTGTATTATTACTTTCTGAATAAATCTAAATTAAAACTAAAAAATTAAATAAAAACTAAAACAAAATAAATTAAATCTAAAACCTCATCGACACTACCCAGCGAGACATTGTACCCAAGATGCTGGCAGCATTGCCCCTTTGGATGGCCAAACTGATTCTTTGCCAGATCTCAACCAACACAAAAACCCTCTTTGAAACCTCAAAAAAAAATCCAGCCCCCGAGCTCCATGGCAAATTTTAATAAAATTAATAAATAATTTTGGGTTTATTTAAATTTTTTCACAATAAAACTTTTAAGTAGCTAGGCCTAATCTAATTACTGTACAAGTAAATCAAATGAAAAGTTTTGATTTTTATCGATACAATTGTATAAAGTTTACAGACTTTTATAACTTTGCAAAGTCAATGCCAATTATTTAACGACTTAACTATTTAATAAGTTGTTCCTTTGTGTTATTGAAAGCTTTCTCAAATAAAATAGGTTTCAGACATTTTTCAAAAGTTTTGTTCACAGAAATCAGAATTAAATATTATAGAAAAACTTACTAGATAATGCCCGCGTGGATATAGGATTCTTAAAAATACCGTGAGAACTCTTTGTTTTAGAAAACACAATTTAGAAAGAGATTTTCAGGGATAAAAATATAGCCAATGTCGCTCTCCAGGACTTTAACTATACCCATGGAAAAAATCACGTTGACCCGTGGCTCCGTTGTGACGTGACTAAATGACAAACAAACACATTTTCACATTTATAATAGGGGTACCTAGGTCATATTCAAATTCGGTACCTACCTAACATCAGTTAATATTCTATGCTAATGATATTTAGACTGTAGGAGCAGCCCAAATTAAAGTGCTATTAAACCTAAATAGTTTCCGCACTAGCACTTAAAAGGAACTGCATTAGAGCTAATAAGTAACTATAATATTGCTTTTAGTTCTATAAATGTCGTATATAGGCTAATAAATAGGCGTCCTAATAAAACCTCTTTAGCTTTAAATTCTATTGTACAAAGAAGGATTGAAAGCCACTTTTCTATGCTGTCATTTTCACCATCATATCCACACACCACGGTTTCAGACTCCTGAATCCAGCAGCTTCCTACGACTGGAGGGTCTTAATACGCTGGATTTTCTGGTGAGAGGTCGCCATCGTAGCACCTTGGGACCCCAACGTCTATAGGTTTTTCAAACTATGTGCCCTGCCCATTGCCACATAAGCTTCGCAACCCATTGAGCTACGCGGTTACTCTGATTCTCCTCCTCATTTCTGATTTGATCACGTAGAAAAACTCTAAGCGTCTCATCATCACTCTGCATCGCCCGCTGAGTGACTCTGGGCTTTCTTATGAGGCTAACATGGTCACTGACTATGGAGTTAGCGACCATGTCTCGGATCCTACAATAGGATACAATACTGTACACGTAGCTAAACAAAATCCAATGGAAGGACATCATTTACGGCAAAATGTTGACTCACCAGGGAGGTGAACACGAGCCTCAGTCCGAGACCGACTGAAGAGAGAAACCATTTAACCGTAAAACAGACCGTAATTTTCATAAAGTACCTCTTCATTGATACTTTGTACAGTCATAAAAGCTATCAACTCGGATTAACCGGTTTAAAAATGTAAAAACAATTCGCAACAATCACGAAAATCCTTTCCAAATGGGACGTTTGGATGATTAAAATAAAACTGCAGTATGGAATGAGTATTTAAAGAGATCTGAAGGTAGGAAGGCAATATCTGGCATCTAACTACTTGGCAGACTCCAAGTACATATACTGGCGCTATTGCTTGCTGGCTGTTGTGAGAAAATTACATTACCCCATTAAGTGCCTGGCTGTTCGTTTAGAGTGTTTTCAGACGGTATTCTCCAAACGCGACGTTTTAAAACCTAATTCGGTTATCATAAAAGAGGCATCACGAGTTTGCCTTTACACCTTCATATTATGTATAAATTCTTCTGTGTTATCTGTATATACTTATCTAATTTCCAGATGCTACGCGATATTCTTTAACTACGCGTCAATTCAACGATAAGCGATCAAAGTCATTTCTACATGGATGAATTTAAAAACCTGAGAGGTTTGAGATTTAAGCTTCTTTTTAATCCCGGTAATCAAAGAGATTCACGGGTTTCTAAAAACCTAAATCCATGATCTAGTAGTATTTTACTAAAAGAGGAACATGGGTCTAGTTATGACTGTCCACAAGTTTGTTTCAGTTGATAAGGAACGTTAGCCCAAGTAAATTCAATATCCGCATCACGCGTTTAAAAAGTTGTCAATCTAGTAAGCCCTTTAGCAGTTAAAGCCAATCGGGCAGTCTAAATAAGGTTTGCCTAACTCTCTGCGTACATTAGAGGCATCTTGTATTCCTTGCTACGTCCATAACAGCGCTCTCAAAGTCTCAACTCCTACATTAATTATTTGAAAATGTTTTTCAGTTTTGGCCAATGCGAAACCGTTTGGAATTTTAGGCGAAATTTAATAGAAATTTGTTTTGCCAAATTGCTTTCATGTTCCCAAAGCCGATTTCAATGTGGTTTGTTCGTTTGCCAAATAAATGCCGTTTTATATGGAGTAAAGGCCCACGCAAATAACAATTATTTTTTGTCGGATAGTTTAGACGGTTGTTACCTATATAGAGACCTATATTTTCGGAGCAAATTAGACTATCAGTTACAATTTATATACCTATCTATGCTGACTACAGGCCGCGGTAAAAGAATTATAGTTGCTTTGGACATATTGTCTGCCAAAATTAACTAAGTATAGGAAAAAGGGAAATACTGCAAGAATCCTTTTTTTAACAAAAACAAATTTCTAAAACTTGTAGCTTGTTTCTATTTATTCAGTTGTTTAGGAAATATAGTGAAAAACGTTGTTTTTGGCTTTATGAAGCGTAGATTTTTTTAAAGTACTAAAACGTATAACGAATAGGTGCAGATTCTTAAAAACACGAGACAAAATCAACACAGCTGCTGTGTCTGGTTTGGTGAGAGGCTTCGGTTGTGGCTAGTTACCACCCTAACGGCAAAGCCGTGCCGCCACGCGTTCCGGTATGATGCCGCGTAGAAACCAAAGATTTAATATGAACCGCCATAACCCTTCCAGTTTAGCCCACTTCCATCTTACACTGTAATATTGTAATACACACCATATTATAATCAGGTGAGATTGCAGTCATAACATCATCGGTTTCAAAATAAAATAGTCGCCGGCCTTTCGCTTGCCGCACGGCACACAGGAATAATACACACAGTAGGTAATTTCCGGGTGAATCCATACTTTACTAATATTATAAATGCGAAAGTGTGTCTGACTGCCTGTTTGTCTTTCTGTCTGTCCGTCTGTTACCTTTTCACGGCCTAACAGTTTAAGCGATTCTGACGAAATTTGGTACAGGATTAGCTTATATCCCGGGGACGGACATAGGCTACTTTTTATCCCGGAAAACCAAAGAGTTCCCACGGGATTCCTAAAAACGCATCCGCTTAACCGATTTGTATGATATACGATACCGTGGTAGCTTGCGTTCCTGTGATTGACATAGGCAACTATTTATCCCGGGAAATCAAACAGTTCCTACGGGAGCTTTAAAAACCTAAATCCACGCGGACGAAGCGGGCATCCTCTTGTATAGAATATTATATTTTCTCTATCTGAAACTAAAAGCATTATTCAAGGACACATTACACCCGTTCGAGGTAATGCCACCGAAATCCCTCAAACTTGTGTACACACGCTATCATGTAAGCGACGCGAAAAATTAGCATAAGCGCTCGAACTGTAAGCACACTTAAGTGCATTTAAAGTAACCACGCGGTAGTATAAAGTTTGAGCTTGACAGCTTACGTTTATAAACTAGCCTAGGTTTGCGACTTTATACCTGTTTTCTACGATTGCCCAAAAAAGGAGTATAATGCTTTCAGGGTGTACATATAAAAGTTTCTTTGACTTCGTCTGTGATGGCGTTTGCTGGCGCGCGTGCTGTGCTTGTTTGGAGTGTTTTTTTTTTTTTTGTTAAGAGTGGCTGGTTTTTGTGTTAGTTGGTGTTTTTTGGTGGTGGAACTGACTGGGAAGCGCTCCAAAGGGGCGCCGCGCGTATGTCGGCGGGCGCCGGCGCAGACGGACTCCATACTTGTATAATAAATTCAATAACTTGAAAATATCACAAACTTGACATTGGCTAATCAGAGTAAAGCCAGGTTTAAAGAAAAAAAAAAAAAGTTTCTTTATTCCGAAATAATTTCTAAATGCCTTAACAGATTTGGATGTATGGGGTATCGTAAGAATCCTGATATCATACCAAGTGACAGTAGCTAAGCTATAAAAAAAATATGGCGGTGCCATTTTTAAATATTAAAATATTTACTTTTTGGTTAGTTTTTTGGCAGGGCAGTCATATTTTTTCAAACTATTCGACTAATTAAAGACTGAAATTTGGCATGTAGGTAGCTTTTAATATGACGTAGACATCCGTTAAGAAAGGATTTTTGAAAAAATCCCTAAAGGGGTTAAAACAAGGGTTTGAAATTTAAGTAGTCCATACGGACGAAGTCGCGGGTGTAAGCTAGTATATTTTTAAAAACCTAAATCCAAGTAGATAAATTTATTGGCATAATCTGTTTTGGTTCAGAGATAGCTTGCATCCTGGAAACGGACATAAGCTACTTTTTATCCAGGGAAATCAAAAATTCCCACGGGTTAGAAAAATAGTAAGTCCACACAGACGAAGTCGCGGGCATCATCTAGTAATACTTAAATTAATAACCCTTCAAATATAATGAAGCACTCAAATTATAAACTCTACAAACATGATTAATTAAAACTTAAACAGTAAATAGAAGCACAATTAATCATTTTTTGGCGGCAAAATGTTTTAATAGCATTATCTGTTTATTTTGCAGCCAAATCTGTGACATTCTAATTAATGATTTGACCGATTTGACATGGAAATTTTGTTACAAATTTAATAATGACTTTCAATAAACTAAGCCTTAATTGAATATTATTTTCTGAAAAATAAAAAATGTATATAATGCGCCCACTCTAACAAAAGGATTAAGTTTTTATCATTTTGGCGTTGTAGCTAGAAATGCTTTGATTAAATATAATATTTTTAATATCCTTTCAATGGTTTTTAGGAGTTACACTCAGTTAACTGACACTTACTGTGAAGCAAAACATTATGAGAAAACTGTTACGCCTAAGAGTTTACGTAATTAATTATCACCACTGTATCTTCTTACAAATTAAATAATTATGACCATCAAAAGGAGTACAATAGTACATACTTTGAATGGTTTAAATTTTGAGTTTGAGCTCTCCATAATGTTCTCAAAGGTATGTGAAGGAGGAGGAGTTCTACTTCCTTTTCAGTAGTGCACCGACTTTGATCGGTTAAGATAATAATAATGATGATGAATATAGTACTTACCATCATTGTAAAACAAGCTGTAATTAAAAAAACGTATTTTTATTCACAGATTCTCAAAAATCTGAAGCTTGTTACAAAACAGCTTCAGTTTAGCATAATACACATAATAAACTCGGTAAGCCGGCCTCTATTACCAGTAAAAACGTCGTTAAGGCGTACCACACTAAGGGTGACGCTCAAACTTAACGATTTCATAATAATAGACTTAGAGTTCACTAGAACGTGTCTTTATTAATGATGCTTAGTTTCCTCTCCGTGTTCAACTGGCGACTTCCGCAGGCTCAATTCAAATTCAAACCAACCGTGCTCAGCTCGCGTCAATTGTACAGGGTTTTTTAATTGATCAGCTCAAAACAAATCAGTGCTGATTTAGCGCGTACGTAAATGTTCAGAATAAATCGTAGTGACTAAAGATCAAGTCTTTCAAATGGGTCACGCCAGAATATTCACTTCTGGCTTCGCGTTTTATAAAAACACTCTGGGGGTAAGACAGAGAAAACTAGGTTGATTCAGGGTACACCGATTTCGTTGTGGGACACATTTGACCCTTAAGATGACAGACAGACAAACATTGTACTAGGCACTTGTATATTGTATATTTTTACGACGTTCACAAAAAATAAAAGCCGTTTCTATTCAATTGCACACTGTTTTGTAGTTAATCGCAAAATCGTGCTCAGTTGACTGGATTTCACATATTTGCTAGCTTGGAGTCATCCTCACTATTGAACACTTCTGATATTCGCTTATTTCGATCGCTTCAATCATGGCTTTAATCTTGGTACGTACCCGTTATTTACATTTCATTTTTTCTTTTTCTTCTTAAAGTTACTATTATTTTCAAACCCCGACCCAAAAAGAGGGGTTTAAAAGTTTGACGTGTGTATCTGTGTATCTGTCTGTGGCATCGTAGCTCCTAAACTAATGAACCGATTTTAATTTAGTTCTTTTTTTTTTTTGTTTGAGAGGTGGCTTGATCGAGGGTGTTCTTAGCTATAATCCAAGAAAATCGGTTCAGCCGTTTGAAAGTTATCAGCTCTTTTCTAGTTACTGCAACTTTTACTTGTTGGGGGTATTATTTTTAATTTACACTTGTTAATACGATACATTGACAGTCAGAAAGGGTACACAGAAATATTTACCCATCACCGAATATATCCCAATTCCCAATTTATCTGCTTTCATAGCTGTAACTGTAAATACGTACCTGGCTCTTCCATTCTCTTTATATCAAGTTTTTACCCCGTTTTAGAGACTAATGAATTCTCTCAGTGCCCGTTGACTTTAGATTACACGATATCCTTTAAAAATAACAACGTTTCATTAATTCACCGCTGTGTAAACGCTCTTTAACGGTTCTATAACACAATTTTATCTATAGTCATTCCTTCATTAGGGGTACCAGCACCTTAGACTTTTAATAGCTTTATAATGAGTTTGCAACTCAATTCTCTACCTCTGTCAACCATCAAGTCTTCAAAATCCGCTTTTATTTGAAATTTATTTAGACTACTAGTCTTCTTACATAAAACGACTACTGACTTTTTAAAAGATAAAAAACAGCTCAATTAGTAAATAAGTATAGTTTTTCACTACTTCCACCTGGTATTTAGGATTTTGAAAGATTACATCGGAATTCCTCAAAACTTTTCATTCTATACAAAGACTCCAGCCTGTATGCGTCCACTGCTGGAAATAGGCCTTATCAAGAGCGCGCCACCAAACGGTCCTCCGCCTTACTCCAAAACTGTTCAATTCCTTACTCATCCACCTGCTTCCTGCCATCATCTTTCCAGCGGGCTGGAGGTCGTCCTACACTGCACGTCCTTCTGCGGAGTGGACACCAAGTACTGGACGTGGTGTCCACTCCGTAGAACCGACGGCCGATGGGGCAAACGTGTTCTGGGGAAGTCTGCCCCATCGGCCGTCGGTTCTGCGACAGACATGACTTGCCCATTGTCACTTCAGCTTGCTAATCCTTTGAGCTACCTATGTTGGTCGCTTTTGTTCTGCGAATTTCCGCGTTCCGGATTTTATCCCTGAGAGAAATACCCAACATAGCTCGCTCCGTAGCGCACTGGGCAACTTTTAATTTATATAGTAGGCAATAGTTATTAATTGAAAAAACCATAACTCACAATGACTCAAACATATTCTTTGTACGTGAGAGCTCTATTATCGCCCCACAATAGCTGCTATTATTGTATGGATTTTTTTTAAATCCCAATAAGTCCGGAACAACAGTGCAAAAATGTTCGAATTAAAAAGATATTGAAAGTAAAATTGGAAACCTGTTGTACATTTTTACTTCATATTTTACTAACTCTTTGGTTTTGTTGTGGTTAATAGTTCTATTTATGTACCTACAATGTTTCTTGCAAATAAATAATTAATAAGATAAAAAATGAAATAAAAATTAATAAATATGGTGGTGGTCTCGATGAGGTTTTAGATTTAATTTAATTTATTTTAATTTGTAATTTAATATTATTTCAATTAGTTTTAATTTAGATTTAAGTTTATTTTAAAGAATTTTCAATAATTATTATTATTACTAATTCTATATGTTGATAATAAAAAATGTAATAAATTATTATAAGTATTATGGAATACTTTTTATCTAAGAACATCGCAGTTCTCGCAGGATTTTTCAAAACCAAACGTGGAAGTAGTCGCGGTCACCATCTAGTAAACTAGAAACGTATCGCCCAATCATTCGGTTGAACAAACGTAACACAAATTTTGGAAAATGGATGTCTAGAGTCCATTCGATGTTATAGCGGTAATTTACATCGGCCGCAAACGGCTTCGGAGCCAAATGTCCAATGGTCCAAGCCCAGTATTATACATGTCAAGTACACGTTGATCGCCTGGAAGATGTCCAATGCGGTCCAGACCTTGAATATTGTCTCTGGATCTACACCACAGTATAAAGAGAGACAGTAGTCCAACAGCTTTGATCTCGTGGTACCTAAAATGACAACCACGACGACCCATCAACATAGGGCCCTAACTTAGTACGTAAAGGCCAGGTTGGGTCACTCCTTTGTCCCGCACTTACCACACTATTGCTCTGACTACATGGTTTGTTCGTAACTCTGTATGTTCTATGTAATGTCATAATTAACATCCTTCATCAATCAGCCTGTTTGCGTTCACAGCTGGACGTGGGTGGTTATTATTTTCTAATATAGATATACGTTTATCCTTAAAAAACAACGTTGTTTGAAAAAATTTACTTCTTAACCGACTTCAAATTATAAATTTCAAACAATAAAATCCGACTACTCTTCTTATAGGTACCAAAACACAAAACAGGTGGGGTAGTGAGAACTGTCGATAGATAGCGCTAGTATTATCCACAAACGCTGAAATATACTTAACAAAGGAGGCCGTTAAACAATACGATAATTACTGTCAGTATTGTAAGTTCAGGCAATTAATTAAGAGCGAAAAGTTAATAACATTAACGGTAACGACCCACCGCCGATCTTCCCAACAGTCCATGGGAATGACCTATGAATTCTGAATCGCGCTATCAAAGTTCCCAAGACTTTGCAATGTTAATTAGTTGCGGGAATCACCGCAAGAGGTCCCTGGTGAAGTTGAAAACTTTATGCGAGTGCTTAGACACTGGGAATATAAGATGTTGACACCAATTCAGTGTGACACAAACCTTAGATTAGGTAACTAAACTACGAGCATTAAAATCAATGTAACAGCAAATCTTACGCCAAAAGTTTACTGGAAAATATTGTTGGTAAAAAAATGGTAAAGAAATAAAAAGTACATCTACTAGATTTACTGTCCATCCGTCCGTCCGTCCGTCCGTCTGTCAGCGGGCTATATCTCGTGAACCATCTAGAGTTGAAGTTGAATGTGTATTTGTATTTCTGCCATAACAACAAATAATACAAAATTAATAATGGCCGCTATGAAAATTAAAAAAAAAAACTAAAAACTGTTATTTCTTAAGTACGATGGTACGGAAACCTTCGTGTGCGAATCCAACTCGCACTTGGCCGATTTTATCAACTATGATTAAGAAAGTCGATGTGTATTTGTATGTTCAAGGGTATGGTAGTTTAATTAAATCCAAACCCTGTATCAGTTTGTACACAGCACCATACCGGAACGCTACATCGCTTAGCGGCACGGCTTTGCCAGCTGGACGGTAACTAGCCACGGCCGAAGAACCCTACTAAACCAGACCAGAGACAATTTAGAACTTATAATTTTTGGGTAAAAAAGCTATAAATGTATGTATGTAGAGACATGAGACCACGTAGAAAATTCTTTTTACGAAAATAAGCAGGGGTTACAACATCTACATACGATTTATAGCTGAAATAATACGGCTAGGTTTTGTCAAGCAATTTGAGTATGCAAAATATATTGTGTGTCTGTATGTACGTGACGTGTTTACTACGGAGTTGAAATGATTCGTTAGCGAAACTGAAAATATACGAATTAATTTCTTCATAAACCGCACTCGGCATATGAGGGCTAGGGAGGTGAGACGGTTTTACTAGCAACTTTATCGATGGCTGGTTTAGTACGAAGTATCCAAAATATTATATTTATTATATTGTAACTGTATACCTACGTGACTCGTATTTACTGTGTACTTATTATGTACTTACCTATAATCAGCAAATAAATAAATGATTTGATTTGATTTGTGGAGTTTGAATGATTCGTTAGCGAGACTGAAAATACACAAACTAATTTCTTTACAAACTCAGTTCAGCATAATAATGAGGGCTGGGCACTTACAGTTTTTACTAGCAACTTTATCGATAACTAGCTGCGCCGTTCCGGTTTCTTCATCATCATCACCATCATCAACCGATAGAGATCTACTGCTGGACATAGGTCTCTTGTATGGATCCCCACACGTCACGGTCTTGTGCCGCATGATAGCCAAAGGTTTCTTGCATAAAAGCAGGTTCGATTGCAGCCAAGCGTTATTCTATAAATTAAAAAAAAAAACATGCTAAAGATTAAATACAGAATATGATCTTTTTCTTGCTGCTTTGGCGGCTGTGCAGGCCACTTCAGACCCTGTATCACGTTGACCGTTGCTGATCTATTGTGAAGAATATACTATCGATATAAAGTGTTGACAATTTCCATCTCTATGCCCAACTGTGAATTCGCTCGCGAATGGCATTAGTGTTTAATTAAAAGTTGTCTTGCCTCCACTGGATATGTGCGGTTGACGCTCTTATAAAATCTCAACATGTAAAGTGTAAACTTCGTGCGAGGCGCGGCGCTGCTGGGTTTACAGGGACTTGAATTTATGTGCTTAATGCTTAGAATTGTATTAAAGTAACCTTGTTATACTAGCGTTTCACTAGTATTCAGAGCCTTGAATCTCTAATGTAACTTTTCAAGCTAAAGACAAATGTCCTACCATCGACAATTTTTGGTTAGGACAGGTACTCTGATTCTCCTAAAGATCTCCTCATTCTTGATTTGATCACATAGGCATCTGAATGCATGACGCGCTGAGTAACTCTAGGCTTTTTTATAAACATAAACTTATATAAGTACCACGAATAGATTTGCGACCCTTTCATCCTTGTTAAAATAAAATGCTATAGGTATACAAAATTCCTTTTATTAAAATTTAAGTGGTGTACCTATTTAACATTTCTACTGAACGGAAAAAATTGCGATGCTGAAAATTGCGATGCTGAAAGATTTAGATTACTAAGTTGCTACAGAAAAAAAATAAGGCTTGTACTTCACTTCAACACAATTTATTTATTAATATCATGGAAAGTGGTGATAGCCTAGTGGTTATGATGTCAGCTCCCTAGACGGGATCCAGGGTTCGATGCTGTGCACGCACCTAAAATTTTCGGAGTTATGTGCGTTTTATAATATCACTTGGTTTATCGAGAGGAATCCTGCATGCTTAGGAGTTCTACATAATGTTCTTAAAGGTGTGTGAAGCTTGCCAATCCGCGATTGACCACCATGGTAGACTTGGCCAAACAATTCTCATTCGAGAGGAGCTCGTGCTCAGTAGTGAGCCGTATCATGATGTTGGTAATGATTGTTGAGTGATCTTTGCTACTTTTTTATCTGTGAGATAAGTAGAGTAATATTTTATTCACAGTGACATATTCTAATAGATTTCTTTGCAACCAAGATAGCTTTTTAATTAAGTAGGTATTTCGCCGTCGTTTATTAAACTGTCTTTTACAAATTAATATGAATAACTTAGATAATGGCCGCGACTTCGTTCGCGTGGAAAATATCTTTAAACAAATCGTGAAAAAGAAGCATAGGTACAGACAGACATAATTTCGCATTTATAATAATAGTATGGATTCGTACTTACTTACTGTAACAGCTTTACTGTTACTTTGTTGTATAGAAAAATAGTGATTTCATTCAGCCATTCGTTCATTCATTCTCTTATCAGAATCCTCAGAAAGAACCAATCAGAATAATGTACGTGTACCAGAGCAGATATAGAATACCTATACGCAATTTAGTGGACCACAGCCCCAAAAATATCATAACAAAAAGGCACCAAAATTAACATTCGGGCAACGTCTAGTTCCGCCGTTCGGCATTATTTTCCCGTTCGACAAAATTGCGAGTCGTCTACGTCGCAAAACGAATTAGCTGAGAAATTTTAAAGGGATCAATGCCTAATAATCCAATATCGAATGAATCGCCCGTAAATTCGTAACGGACGTGCCTTGCATGAGAAACCGGGTTTCTAAAGAACACTGCCCCGAGAAAGCTTTCTCTTGACGGCTACAGAGCAGAAAGGGACAGAGGCGTGGAATAATTATGAAAAGTATTGCGTAATCATTTTGCTGCTAATAACGTTCGAAGTAAAAGCTTAATCCATACTAATATTATAAATGCGAAAGTATGTATGTCTGTCTGTCTGCTACCTTTTCACAGCCCAACAGTTTAACCGATTTTGACGAAATTTGGTACAGAGTTATATCCCAGACATGGACATAGAAGAGTTCCCACGGGATTCCTAAATACCCATCCGCTCAACCGATTTGCATTGTTTGGAACCGAAGTAGCTTGTGTCCTTGCAATTGACATAGGCAACTTTTTATCCCGGAAAATCAAATAGTTCCCATGGGATCTTTAAAAACCGAAATCCACGCGGATGAAGTCGCGGGCATCCTCTAGTCTAAATATATAAAAGGAATAGCTGACTGAGTGATTGAATGACTGACTGATCTATAAATGCACAGCTGAAACTACTGGACGGATCGGGCTGGAATTTGACATGCAGATAGCTATTATTACACAAACATCCACTTAAAGGTTTGGTGTAGTTCACACAGGTGAAGTCGTGGGCATAAGCAGTCCTTAATATAATATATAAAATACAAAAAATGTTTTTGCCTATGAAACCAACCAACTGATGTGCCACAAAACAGTTTCATTAGAAAGGCAATAATGCGAAGATGGTTCTAGACCACTTAACAATGCATTAGGCACATTTTTTTAGTGTGTTTCACGCGCTGGTTATCCGCTAGTTGACTATAATTCGCCAAAACAGACAGAAATTATTCTAAATCTGTGTCGTACAACTTGCAATATGCACTGACCGTCCTTCCACTGCTAAAGAAGCAGGAAAAGTAAGCAATACACACCACCAATACACAACATATTGCTGCATAACCGTTAATCCTCGCTCACGACGCCTATATAGCCATTGGTAGTGTGGTACTCCACGGCAGTGTACAGTACTCTGTGCATCGCCTCAGTATGCAAGTCCGGCTTCAATCTGAAGTGCAAGCATCCGCGAGCAGTGCATAATGCCGTCCGTCACATCGCTGCATAGCCGTTAATCCTCGCTCATGACTCTCAGAAATATAGCCTGAATACTTCACCATTTTCTTTCACGAGTGAAAGGAGCAAAGTAGTACAATATATCTTTTCTCTCTGTAATATTTGCAAGCACATCATCCATATTCCATACTATGCATACTTATACATACTAACTAACAGTAATAATCCATTCATAATAATCCATACTAATATTATAAAATATGCGAAAGTATGTCTGTCTGTCTGCTAGCTTTCCACGGCCCAAAATTTAATCTACTTCGATGAAATTTGGAACAGAACGGGAATGTAAGCTGACCAGCTCACATTCCGGGGACGGACATTGGCTACTTTTTATACCGGAAAATCAAAAGTTCTCACGGGATTCTTAAAGGCCCATCCGCTTAGCCGATTTATATGACAGAGGTAGCTTGCGTCCTGGACATTGACATAGGTAACTTTTATCCCGGAAAATCAAAGAGTTCCCACGGGATTTAAAAGAGATCAACGCGGCTGAAGTCGCGGGCATCATCTAGGTAATCCATACTAATATTATAAATGCGAAAGAATGTCTTACTCTCTCTCTGCTACGTTTTCATGGCCCATCTGTTTAACCGAGTTGGACGAAATTTGGTACAAATAGCTTACATCCCGAGGACGGACATAGACTACTTTTTGTCCCAGTTAGGTTTTTTCCAAATTTCGAACTCTACAGAACTCGACCTAATACGTATACTAACATGCACTTGACCATTTCTGAAACCAACAATATTATGATTAAACTGATGAACCGACATACAGTCAGTGAAGTTCTAACAGTGGATTTTCACATTTATAGCCATTCGATGAAGATAGTTTCTGATTGGAATCAGAATCATAACGTCTTTTATTTCATCGATAACTTCATTTTATATCCTTTTTCAAAATATTGTACATCAAGGGTTGCTAACGAATATTTTGCACAGTTTTATTACTCTTCTGTAAAGTAGACTTCTTTGACTTACACACTGTTAGAACTTCACTGACGTTGCACAACTGCTAATCACTACTAATTAATTTTTTTCTTTTTTCTTTTTTTTATCATAGGTACTTTCTGACTACCAGTAAAATCGGGTTGAAATATGAATGTAGGTACCTCACTCCAGTATTGATTGGGACCTCGCAATCTCATTTCCGGGCAAGGTTTATGTCTTGACGGCCGGCGGGGAACAACGGGTGTAAACTGGATGTTTATTGCCCGATATTTTACCCGGGAATATGGACACCGGGGGACCACGACACACTATCATATATTTTAAAGTGACCTTTATAGCGTGGTAAAAATTTAAAAATTACCCTGCTGTATAATACATCGTGTTCTTGGTTTTAAGCAATTGACGACCTACCTGGAGCAGTGGAGAACGCTGAGGTTTTATAAATGGATGGTTTGGGGTTCAATTCTCGACTCGGTTCTCGAATTTATATTTTTTAAATTGTCCCCGATTAGTTCTGGGTGGGAGGCTTCAGCCCACGCGGCCGGCAAAGCAAGTGATTTAGCGTTCCAGTACTATGCCGAGTGGAAAACCAATCAGGGGTACAGTATGGTTTAATCAAACTGCCATACCCCTTCCAAGTTAGCCCGCTTTCATCTTAGACTGCATTGTCACTTGTCATCAGGTGAAATAACAGTCAAGGGCTAACTTGTATCTGAATAGAAAAAAATATATAACTTGCTTTAACGCTGAAGGAAAATATTGTGAGGAAACTTGCATGCCTGAGAGTTCTCCTTAATGTTCTCAAAGGTGTGTGAAGTCTGCTAATCCGTACTTGGCCTTCTTGAATTGGTCGTAGTTTAGCATCTTAGGAAATGTGGATAAAGCAATTTATCCACATTTCCAGAAAAAATGAACCTTGTACAGAAATGAAAAAAAAACTTAATTGCTTTTAATTTTATTTTTATGCTTATTTTCATCTTATTTTTATCTTTTCTTGCACAGAAGCATACAAAATACGTCTTTTGCACTTTTTTATCTTAAAGACCAGTATGAGATCTGATCCATGGCACGAAATTTAAGACATAGGTATCGAAACCCAGCCTCGCTTTTTCGCAAGATTTGAGTCCGAAAGCGACTATGCCAACCAGAGTGTCGCCACTTAAAAGAGGACTTCCAGAATCACCCTGCAATAAACAGAAAAAAAAAATAGTAAAAATCTAATGTGCTTGCTTGAAAATTTGTAAACAAGCGTGTTATGTTCGGCCTTACTATTTTTAGGGTTTCGTGCCTCAAAAGGAAAAACGGAACCCACTTTGTTGTCTGTCTGTCTATCCATAACGTAAACACATATTAATTTTTTTTCTGTAATCTAACCACAAATTCACGGTTTTCGGATTAATTCCTTTACTTGTGCTATAAGACCTATCTACCTGCCAAATTTCATGATTCTGAGTCCACGGGAAGTACCCTATAGGTTTTCTTGACAGATACGACAGACGGACAGACAGACAAAAATGTGATCCTATAAAGGTTCCGTTTTCCCTTTTGAGGTACGGAACGCTTAAAAAGAAAATGGCGGACAGTAGATAAGGTCCATACTCAAATATTCAAACCCCTTTCACTTCAAAAATATACTTACACCGCATACACTTGGTAAATTTTCATGGCGCTTCGAGCAAAGGATTTTTCTTTGCAAATACTCTCTATTTTGTAGCGCATAAAATGCATACATTGGGTGCGACATCATGTTCACACATTCTAGAGGTGAGAGTATTATACGATCTACTTTCTTCAAACTGGTTGATAGTTTTCCAGTCTGCAAAGAATTGTAAATTTTTAGTACTCAGTTATTATCTAACAGATCTATCGAAATGTTTCTGATGTAAGTAGGTACCTATGTATTACGTTTTTATTATTTTCTGATAGCTCATTAGTATAGGTAGGTACCAACTACTGTTAAAAATAAAAATACTCGAATAAAGATTCAAAAAAGATTCATCATCGTCATCAACTCATCGCCAACTCACTACTAAGGACGGGTCTCCTCTCAGTATAAGACCGATATCTATTCAATACAATTCAATTCAAATTTCTATAATTGATAAGTACACATATCATAAGTGTCATATACCTTTGAGTTAGTACTCGAAATCTAGAAAACTCCTACTATTATAATGAATAATGGAAAGGAGTTACGACCCTCAGCAATTGAGAGAGAAGAGATAGATAGAAATGGTATCACCTCATCCGTTCCTCTAGAAACAAGAACTACGTTCCTAGGAGCAGCACTTGTAGGAAGCTTGGCTGGTTGAATTCTTTCAGAGAATCGCAAAGGTGCAGTTAACTTTAGCAATGCAATATCATTAAATGTCATTCCAGCAATTTCTTTATACTCTGGATGTACTATGACATCGACGTAAGAAAGAGTTGTGCTATTTTTGATGGTGTTGCCGCCAACGTAAACGTGTTGCGATCCTCTGGCTCTGAAACAAGATGAAGTTCAATAAACTAAAAACTGAATATCTAGAAGGAAGTTAATTAAAAGTTATTAATTACCAGGCTATCACTGTGATAGTAAATCAAATTCATTTATTTCAAAAAACATATTGTTCTGTGGTGCTTAGTTATATCTAACATGGCATTTAGGAATGTTTTAAATACTAGAGGATGTCCGCGGCTTTAACCGCGTGGATTTCAATTTTTTATTTAAATTCTCTTAGGAACTCTTCGATTTTCCGGGATAAAAAGCAGCCTATATCCTTCCGCGGGATGTATCCCCAATTCCGTGAAAATGTAGCAGACAGACTGACAGATAGACACACTTTCACATTTATAATATTAAAGTATGGATCACTTGCTTTAACGGTGAAGGAAAACATCGTGAGGAAACCTGCATGCCTGAGAGTTCTCCATAATATTCTCAAAGGTGTGTGAAGTCTGTCTGTCACTTGGCCAGCGTGGTAGACCCATGCTCTGCTGTGAGCCGGGGATGGGTTGATCATTGTGATGAATTTATTTTGCACCCACCGTGCATCGAAGACACAGTGGCCAGCGGTCGCGACCCAGGTGTTGGACAGAATGACAGCGCCGCAGTTCCAAAGACCAGCAAAGTACGGATAGTCCTCGATTTTAGCTGTTTCACCGTAGTACATACGCCTGGTTGGTACTGTCAAAGCCAAAGGTCTCAAAATGAAAGCTATAATAGTCTTTGATTTTTTAAAGTTTATCTATTATACTCGTAATTTCTGATCAACGGAATAGGTTACCCTATAGAAACCCCATAGGTTTTGATACCCTGGACTCGTCTTCATAGACACGACAGACAGACAGACAACGAAGTGGTCCTACAAGGGCTGCTTTTTGTCTCTGGATATCCTAGAACTTTACCCTAACTCCTAGAGGCACCCTAAATAGGCAAGAACTGGACAGGGCAGGGAAGCTCTCTAAATCCCACTCTAACCTAAACGTTCATTGCTTTTTAACCCCCGACCCAAAAAAGGGGTGTTATAAGTATGACGTGTTCATCTGTGTATCTGTCTGTGGCACCGTAACTCCTAAACTAATGAGCCGATTTTAATTTAGTTTTTTGGTTTGAAAGGTGGCTTGATCGAGAGTGCTCTTAGCTATAATCCAAGAAAATTGGATCAGCCGTTTGAAAGTTAGTAGCTCTTTACTAGTTACTGTAACCTTCACTTGTAGGGGGTGTTATAAATTTTTAATTTACACTTGTTATTAAACATGATTGTCGTCAAACGCAAGCTAATTTCGCAATAAAAAAAATACATGCAAAGCTTAACTGTAGCAGATGAAAAACTACATAAATATTACTCACGCGACTCATTTCGATCGTCCGCTAATACAAAAGCTATGAGCAATTTAACCAATAACAAAAACGCAATCATTTCCAACAACGAACGTAGACAATATCTTACAAAATATGTTCTACTGTATACTTGTTAAAGACGATACCACTATTTATACTAAATGTACTGAAGATATTGGTATAGTAAATTCCATAATCGATTGAATTTCAAAAATGCATTTTCACTGCCGCAAAAAATTTATTACCATATTACCATACTTAGTTAGTAACTAGCTGATGCCCGCAGCTTCGCCCGCGTGGATTGGTCAGATCCCCTGCAGCATCAGGATTGAGGAGTTGGACTCCAAATTTTTTATGAAACAATGTCGCAAAGTTCCTCTATCGATTAAAAAAGAAATGACGCAAATCGGTTCAGAAATCTCGGAGATTTCGATGTACATAGGTAGAAAAACACAACTCCCTTTTTGAAAGTCGGTTAAAAAAGTAGCCTATGTTACGCCCTGGTCAATCCTTTACTTGCCTGTGAAAGTCCCGTCCAAATCGGTTCAGCCGTTCCAAAGATTAGCCTTTTCAAACAGACAGACAGACAGACAGACAGACAAAAATTTTAAAAACGTGTGATTCAGTTATGGTATCGTTCAAATAACCATATGAGCTTAATATGAGGTAGTTATTTCGAAATTACAGACAGACACTCCAATTTTATTTATTAGTATAGATTTACTATAATATGACGAAGTTACGTTGAATTTGACAAGGTCACGCTTGACCTCGTCTTAGTAATTAATGTAGTTCATTTCGTCGTCATCGTTGTCAACCGATAGACATCCAGTACTATTGCTGCCATTAAAATACCGAACAACGCTCACATATTGTATCATTTTGGTCTTCCGAAAGAATAATAGGAAAAAACCCGGCCAAGTGCGAGTCAGACTCGCACACTGAGGGTTCCGTACTCGGGTATTTTTTCCAACATTTTGCACGATAAATCAAAAACTATTATACATCAAAATAAATAAAATTCTGTTTTCGAATGTACAGGGAAAGCCCTTTCATATGATACCCCACTTGGTATAGTTATGTTACTTTGAAAATTGAAACATATTTTAATTTTGTTTTAAATGATATAACCACAAAGTCGCGCTTTTCAGATTTATTCTTGTATCTGTACTATAAGACCTAGCTACCTGCCAAACATGATTCTAGGTCAACGGGAATTACCTTATAGGTTTCTTGACAGACACGACGGACGGACAGACAGACAGACAGACAACAAAGTGATCCTATAAGGATTCCGTTTTTCCTTTTGAGGTACGGAACCCTAAAAAAGGCAATCATTTTTAATGAATAAGTAATATTTACATTACTAGTTGAAGTCAATGAGATTTCAAGAAATAAATGTATTTCATACTTTTGTACTAAAAGAATAATAGCAGAGGAATTTATCCGATCATCAAAATATCCTCAGTTGAAGGTTAGACTGAAAAATAATATAGTTTGTATAGGTAGAGTAATTAATTTAAAAAATTCTTGGAACTCTCGAGGTTTAATATTTAGTTCAATGTAAATTTTTAAAGCAAACAATGTCATTGTAAATAACAGCAATAATTGAAAAGCAACATACCTAAGTAGATAATAATATGAATAGGTTTAGCAGTTTCCTTATAAATATTATTATAATTTACTAGCGTCTACAAAAATAACAGGTCAGGGTCTTCTCGTCCGAAATTGACAATTTCCAAAATTTCATGTACTTAAATAATAGCCTGTGAAGGTGAGACCTTCGTTATTTTATAAAAGCTGAAAGATTCTTATGTTTGTGATTTTTCACGTCATGATTTAAACTTTATAGTCGCTGATCGTTCCTTCCTGTGTTGGGCACAATGCGCATAGAAACTTTTAGTTTTTAGGGTTCCGTACCTCATTAGAAAAAAGGAACCCTTATATTTGTTATCTGTCTGTCTGTCTGTCAGTCTGTCTGTCCGTCCGTCCATCCGTTCATCGTGTCTGTCAAGAAACCTATAGGATACTTCCCGTTGACCTAGAAATCATGAAATTTGGTAGGTAGATAGGTTTTATAGCGCAAGTAAAGGAATAAATCTGAAAACCGTGAATTTTTGTTTACATAATTTAAAAAAAAAATATTTAAAAGTAAGTCTGACACATCTTTCTACGTTAATAACATGTTTAAAGCGAATATTCAGTTACGAGCTTTGATGTCGGTCATTGCAAATTTTTAACCCGTGAAACCTGTAAGCTCTGATAAAGCCATGAATCCGTATTAAATATAAATAATTGGACATCCGATCACAATGTTAATCACGGATATGTTTAGATTTTTGTGGTATCACGAAATTAAATCCAAAAGCTGAAAGAGGACGGAAAAATGCTCGAGGTTTATTTTTTCCAGAAGCCAGGACAGTCAGGTTGTTCCTTTGCGCAAAAAATGAGCCAGCCCTAGTCACGAGATAAAGCCATTAACCGCGGTGTGGCAAACTAGCCGATGCCCGCGACTTCGCCCGCGTGGATTTAGGTTTTTTGAAATCCCGTGGGAACTCTTTGATTTTCCGGGATAAAAAGTAGCCTATGTGCTAATCCAGGATATTATCTATCTCCATTCCAAATTTCAGCCAAATCCGTCCAGTAGTTTTTGCGTGAAGGAGTAACAAACATACACACACACACACACACATACAAACTTTCGCCTTTATAATATTAGTGTGATGTGATGTGATGTGATAGGCAAGCGCTTGACCACAATCACACCTGATGGAAAGTGATGGAGTGGCCTAAGATGGGAAGCCGTTTACCTAGTTAGTGCCTATTCACTCTTGTTTTAAAGATACCCCGATTGTAAATGGTTGGTTGTAGTGGTAGATGGTTTCAGCCATTTCTGCTGCGACTCCCGGTCTTAATGCTTAAAACTAAGTTATCTTATCTGTTTGGATAACTCCCGTGTTTCTAATCTATATTTTTGTACGAACATAACCTTATAATAATACCTAATCTACTCGACAATGTCTTCAAAGTATAATTGGTTTCATTATTTACAAGTGGGAAGCAAACGTCGGGATTCAAATTAATTAATTAATAATTAAATCACATTAATTTCTCGGCCAACTTTGACGACATTCGGTGTCGAGACAATTTGCGCTGTCAACTGAAATTATAATATTCCAATTGAACTTCTTAACCGCACAATAATTAGTCTGTGCTTCACAAACTTTTCAGTTAAGTATAATTTTCTTTATTGAATTGTTTTTTTTTACAGCGCTTGGCTGCAATCAGACCTGCTAGCAAGTGATGATGCAGCCTAAGATGGAGCGCGCTTGCCTAGAAGTTGCCTATTCACTCTTGAATTGAAGGTACCCGTATTAAAAGTGGAACGGGAAACTGATGCCGGAAGGGCGTTCCTTATCCTAGCGGTTCGGATTAGAAACGAGGAAGCAAATCGCAGGGAGCCATGGGAGCAGCGCAAGACCGTGGCGTGTGGAAGTCTCTACAAGAGACCTATATGTCCAGCAATGGACGTTGCCGGACCGCCCTGGCACAGTGGTATGCTATGTGGTAATTTTAGTGGGAGGACCCGATATTCGATTCCCGGCAGGAATTTGGGATTTATAATTTCTAAATCTCTTGTCTGGTCTGGTGGGAGGCTTCGGCCGTGGCTAGTTACCACCCTACCGACGACGCCAAGTGCTTTAGCGTTCCGATAGAAACCAAAGGGGTATGGGTTTAGTGAAAAATGCCACACCCCTTCCAGGTCAGCCCGCTTCCATCTTAGACTGCATCATCACTTACCAGCCGGGCGATTCAGAACAATCGATTCGGAAAGTTATCGTTCGATAAGACGTATTTTTCAATGAAGAGTACGTCTTATCGAACGGTAACTTATCGAATCGAGTGTTCTGAATCGCCCGGCAGGTGAGATTGAAGTCAAGGACTAACTTGTATATCTGAGTTTTAAAAAAAGGCGTGTAAAAGTCTCTACAAGAGACCTATGTCCAGTAGTGGACGCCTATCGGTTGATATAATGCCTGATCGCGTACTAGCTGTATTCTAATATACTTACATTGTTCGATACGCGTGCTATTTGTATTTTGATGGTAGGCTACTGTCAAAAACTTTGAAGTATAGTAGGTACAGGGTCAAGATTTTTAGCTAATTTTTAGTTTGGTTCTAAGTAGGATACTTTTTGAAACATCATATTTTGTAAATTCCAATATTTTCGGCGATAACTAAAAATCTACTTTTTAGCACAGTAAAATTAAAATCTTTTCCACAGTTAACATAACTTTCGAAACCACAGTAAAACAGGGTCTGTTAAATTAATAAATTCGCTAGCGAATAATTTGTGCGAGCGAAAATAAAGCGATTTCGTTATCCTGTTTGTAAATTCGCAAACATTCGACGCCGCACTTTGACGAGTTATGGACCAACTTTAAGAAACTGTTGTGTACCTATATAAAGAAATAATTATTTATTTCAGACAATTTGAACCCATTTGAAACGTACCTAAATCTAAATTCAAATGTACAATTGTTTAAAAACTATAAAATGAAAATAAAATAAGATTAATTTAAAAATTAAATTGAGTATAATTAGAAACAGTCCCCAAAAGGAGATTCGTACGGTGATCATTTACGGCTATTGTCACGATGTACGGCAAGCAAGTATGTACTTCAGTATGGGATTCTCAGGGCACTCAGAGCATTCCCTGAGATTCTCGACTACGCGGGACTAACCGCATCCGTGATTGCGAAATAATCGGGCACTCCGGCGTTAACTAACATGGCCGACGCACTGCAGTCAGGCAGTTTCATCAGTTACAATAACAATTTTATATAATAACTAGCTGATGCCCGCAACTTCGCCCGCGTGGATTGGTCAGATCCCCTGCAGCATCAGGATTGAGGAGTTGCTCTCCAAATTTTTTATGAAACAATGTCGCAAAGTTCCTCTATCGATTAAAAAAGAAATGACGCAAATCGATTCAGAAATCTCGGAGATTTCTGTGTACATAGGTAGAAAAACACAACTCCCTTTTTGAAAGTCGGTTAAAAAAATAGCCTATGTTACGCCCTGGTCAATCCTCTACTTGCCTGTGAAAGTCCCGTCAAAATCGGTTCAGCCGTTCCAAAGATTAGCCTTTTCAAACAGACAGACAGACAGACAGACAGACAGACAGACAAAAATTTTAAAAACGTGTGATTCAGTTATGGTATCGTTCAAATAACCATATGAGCTTAATATGAGGTAGTTATTTCGAAATTACAGACAGACACTCCAATTTTATTTATTGGTATAGATAACAATAAAGATGATAAAATATGATCAAATTTCTAATTTCGCTTTACAACACTCCGAGTCAGAACAGGAGCTTTTCACGTCAAAGCTTGTAACTGAATATTCACTTTTGAGCGCGTAAGAGAATCTATAATGGACCAGAACATCAGTAATGAGAATCACATTATAGCAATATCATATTTTGCTACCGTCGGAGTTAAAAGGAGTGTATTCGTAGCACGCTCCACACAAATAGTTTGGTTCATTTGAATATTAAACAATTAAACACAATAAAATTGTGTAGATACGTTCTAACAACTATTATCTGGGTAATTGGGTTCGCCATATTTCGGTTTTTTTTTTTAATGTTTAGAAAGAATACTCACAAGGTTTTTACGATTATGGTGTAAACTGTACCATCATTATAGTGCACCATCGTAGTGCCGTCGATATAAGGCACACAATAATAAAGTTAAAATTTAATGTAATTAATCACACAGACACATTGTTAAACTAATTGCCTACATTAACATTATTTAATACTAATTGATTAACTTTAAAACCAGTTTTTACGGAAAGCTTTTAAGCTGGTGAACACAAACACAGAAATTAGTTTCTTGACTAATTTCTGATGCCTACAAAATTTCATCGTCCCAGAGACAGACATAGATTACTTTTCATTCCGGAAAATCATAGTGTAAAACAACAATAGAGTAGAGATTTTAAGCTTGCGAAAGTTTACACGTTATAATATACATATACGTTTTGGTGGCAGGAAGGTCCTATGAAAAATTATGATTTGCGGTCAAGATTTCTCGTTACATCTATATTACATAAAAACTTCAAGCCCTTTGATTTAGGAGACAGTAAATCAAAACGCCTGGGGTCAGTGAGAGGGTTCTTATGGCTCGCCCTAAAGTGATTAATCTCCTAGTTCCGTATAGGCGAACAATATAATCTACTATGTGTTCACGTGAACAACCATTAGTTCTCACGTCGATTATGAAAAAAATGAAAAAATCAGTTATTGCTACAGTCTTAACTGCTGTGATTGGTAGGATTTATAGTATTTTTGCTTCAACAACTCATTTTAGCCAATAGCGTGAGAGTGTCGGATCAGGAATTTGTTAGTCCGCCTATTGAATAACCCCATGTTATGATCTAGTGGGAACACCGCCCATGGAAGGTGATTTAACGTAATGGGGCCTAGGCAGTTGGTGAAAGTGCACCATCATACATCATCATCATCATTATCAACCCATCGACAGCCGGCTACTGTGAATGGGTGAGAAGGGTTAAAGCCATAGTGTACCATGCTAGCCAAGTGTGGATTGGCAGACTTCACACACCTTTGACAACATTATGGAGAGCTCTCAGGCATGTAAGTTTCCTCACGATGTTTACTAATGCTAATGCTCAAAGCGCACATCACTCCGAAAAATGAGAGTTGTGTGCGTGGGATCAAATCACCGACTCTCCGTATAAGAGGCTGATGTTTCAACCATTGGACTAAACCGCTTCATTTTACAGAGATAATACCTCTGTATTTTAGATTATCCGAGCCCTAGACATCGCAAATTTACTGATAAAACAAAAGGTTAAATGAAGTGATAGAATAAATTTTCAAGATCCCTCCACAATAGATAGTCTACGGTGAGTCTACGCAATTAATTTATCGGAATGGAAATTTTAAATGTGATTTTATGAAAATGTAGGAACTCCGACGTTTTACGTTTAACGGGGTTTTTGTCCTATTCTATTTTTCAATAAATTATGCCCTCGACTTTGTCTGGTGTGCATTTAGGTTTTTTTAAAATCTCGTGCAACTCTTTTACTGTCCAGAATAAAAAGTATTCTATGTTTCTCTCTTTCTGGGGATGTGAGCTATTTAGCTAAGATAGCTTGCATCCCACGGAAGGATAGTTTTTATCCCGGAAAATCAAAGAGTTCCCATGGGACTTTTAAAAAAACTATATTCGCACAGATAAAGTCGTATGGTCTATTTGGTACATAAATAGCTGACATCGTGGAGATGGTCATAAGCTACTTTTTATTCCGGAACTTTTTATCCTGAACTTTTTATCCCGGAAATTCATAGGATTTCCACGAGATTTATAAAATTAAAGATTTATAAAAAAAATATTTACTTTGCCACTTGATTGTAGCTCAAACGACATCCATCTTTTCATCACAGCTCCTTTATATTCCGGCCTCATGAGGAACAAATATATAATAAATAATACAACGGCCAAAGTTTGTATGGGCATGTGTGTCTGTGTGTATGTTTGTTACTCGTTCACGCAAAAACCACATGGATTTGACTAAAATTTTGAATGGAGATAGCTTATACCCTGGATTAACAGCTAAGCTACTTTTTATCCCGTAAAAATCTATGGATTATCAAGTAGGTACTAAATAATATTACACTTGGATGGATAATATTATCTTTACCCAATTATTCAATTACTTTGGCACTTGATTGTAGCTCAAACGGCATCCATCTTTTCATCACAGCTCCTTTATATTCCGGCCTCACGCCGACGCATCGTAATAACTACATGAGGGACAAATACAAATGTAATTTCCCGCGGGAAATCCGTGATGCCTTCAGGACGTTCGTGTAATTACTATGCGGTACAAGTTCTTGTCGAGCGCTGGCTGCGCTGGCTGTGTGATGGAAGACGGTTACATGAATAATCTTGACCTGGAATTCTTACGAAGTTATTGCGGACGATAAATAATAATAATCTGACTTACTGACATTTATTAATAACTAGAGGATGCCCGCGACTTCGTCCGCGTGGATTTAGATTTTTATAGATCCCGTGGGAACTGTTTGATTTTCCGGGATAAAAAGTTGCCTATTTCAATTGCCGGGACGTAAGCTACTTCAGTACCAAATTTCATACAAATCAGTTGAGTGGATGGGTCTTTAGGAAACCCGCGGGAACTCTTTGATTTTCCGGGATAAAAAGTAGCCTATGTCCATCCCCGGGATATAAGCTAACCCTGTACCAAATTTCGTCAGAATCGGTTACACTGTTTGGCCGTGAAAAGGTAGCAGACAGACAGACAGATAGACAGACAGACAGACACACTTTCGCATTTATAATATTATAGTATGGATAAGTTAATTATATTATTATTTATTTCTCTACGTTCGTACTTTGCGTTTTCCTTTTTTTGATCATCCATAAAAGGAAATGCTGTCTGACTGATCTATCAACACAGCTCAATATACTGGACGAATCGGGCTGAAATTTGGCAGATAGCTATTAGGACGTAGGCATGGCTAGGCCCCAAATAACCCCTCCTTCAGGGGAAACTGAGGGGTTATGTGGGGCTTGCACCCACTAAAACCTGTGTTTGTCCCTCAACGGATTGGCGGTTGCGCGGGTATCACTAAGTGGTATTTATTCATCGCGCTAAGGTTTGCAACGCCTTTCCGGCGTCCGTGTTTCCTATCATATAACTTGAATACCTTCAGGCATCCTTCAAGGCAAGCGCTTTTCAACGAACAGCATCGCTGATTTTACTCTACTATAGAACTCTTACCAGTTCCTAGCTGGATGGTTTAATTAAATATTTAATTAGTAAATAATAATTGCTTAGTTTACCTCCTTTCTTACAAAAACATCGAAGTACATTTTCGTCTAAAATTCTTCGAAATGTAACGTCAACAATTCTAAAGTTTGCCCTTCTGATTACTTTACACCGAGGCGTAAATTTTTGATGACGAGTCAATCCCTCGAGTCTTGTAACACTAACTTGTAAAATGAACACCGAATTTTATGGCCCATGCATAGATATACAACACCCAAGATACCATAACTCCAAAAAAATGAACCAAAAAGTTCAATGACTGTAGTATATGGAATTTAGTAAAAGCGGAGCTACGGTGCCACAGACAGATACACGAACACACAGATACACACGTCAAACTTATAACACCCCTCTTTTTGAGTCGAGAGTTAAAAAGCGAACTGGACTCACTTGGTCATATGAACCGAGATATAAATGTAACTACGATCGCGAAACCCTTCACGGCATTTATCTCTTACGAGAGAAAGAGTTATACGAAAGAAAGAGAGACGTTTAGTAAATGTTAGACTGCTGCGCTATGTAATCTGAATTATACTTTATTGCACCGTAACAAGAGTCGCTATTTATTTAAATGTCTTTTTGGAGTAGAAATTCTGTGTACCTATTAAGTACTCTGGGGTAAAAGACAATTAAGAGTAGGTATAAGATTGCAGTTATTGAAATCGTTAATATTGTAATTGGCTTATATGGTAGGTATGGTACTCTTGTTGCAACTGTGCATTTTAGTCAATATTGAGAGAGTGCCAAACTGCTGGTAAAGGTGATTGTAATCACACTTTAGCTGGCAAACTTACTGGCCAGTGCTTGTGCAGTGTGTACTTGCGATCGTTACACAATTGTAACGATCGCAAACACTGAAAAATAACTCTACCTATCTAGGAATTTACTATCAGTGTTCAGAGGCTAAACTGTTAGCTCAATAAAACTTTATCTTCTATCCATAGTATTTACGGAACGAAAGGGGGAAGCTTTATAGATGAGTGAGTGAAATTATGTTTTTATGACACAATCTAGGAGACGGGTTTTTATGGAATACTATGATGTGCCAAATTGCTAAGTAATGTTAACGTATAAAAAGCCATCGTCTTCGAATTGGCCTGAGTTTGTATACAAGGCATGATCTAGGCTACGCCGTGAATTGGCTGGTTTTCTTTTTTTCCAGTTTCTTGGATAAAATCCCTACACATAGTACCAAATACAAATACGAAAGTGTGTTTGTTTGTTAGTTTATTGGTTTATATCTGTGTGATTTTTTGCATTTAACCTGGAGAATGGCATACGTTAACTTATATTTTTGTCCCGGAAAATCAAAGAGGTCCCACGGTGTCGGTGCGTCCATATAATGGACCGATTTCCAGTTTGTAATATGGGCTCCATATAAACTGAAAATCGGTCTCGATAGATCTCAGATAAATCGTAAGTACGCAACATAGAAAAAAAACCGGTCAATTGCGATTCGGACTCACACGTAAAGGGTTCCGTAGCATCACACATAAAATAGCACTTTTTAATTTATCTGTGACTAGCTGATGCCCGCAGCTTCGCCCGCGTGGATTGGTCAGATCCCCTGCAGCATCAGGATTGAGGAGTTGAACTCCAAATTTTTTTATGAAACAATGTCGCAAAGTTCCTCTATCGATTAAAAAAGAAATGACGCAAATCGGTTCAGAAATCTCGGAGATTTCGGTGTACATAGGTAGAAAAACACAACCCCCTTTTTGAAAGTCGGTTAAAAAAGTAGCCTATGTTACTCCCTGGTCAATTCTCTACTTGTCTGTGAAAATCCCGTCAAAATCGGTTCAGCCGTTCCCAAGATTAGCCTTTTCAAACAGACAGACAGACAGACAGACAGACAAAAATTTTAAAAACGTGTGATTCAGTGTTGGTATCGTTCAAATAACCATATGAGCTTAATATGAGGTAGTTATTTCGAAATTACAGACAGACACTCCAATTTTATTTATTAGTATAGATTTAACCACTTTGAATTTTTCCCTTTATTTGTGCTCTAAGACATTGCTAACTGTCAATAGATTGGCGGTAAATACCCTATAGGTTTTGATTCCTTTGTCGGGACTTGACAGACAAACAACGAAGTGAAACTAGAGGTACGGAACCCTAAAAAGTAAATACTATGTATTATACTAACCTGAAAAACGAATTCAGTTTCGCGTTCCAAACCGTGCCCACTCGTGAACAAGCAGCTTTTATACATTTCCCGCGGAGTTCCGAGTTTGGGAAACAACTTTTAATGGCACCGCAGGGCACACGGTTTCGTGCTTTTTGGACATACTCCAGTTACTGACAAGTACTTGTTACCTATGAATATTATTACATCATTACGTTTATATATACTTAGTAGATGATGCCCGCGACTTCGTCCTCGCGGATTTAGGTTTTTTTAAATCCTGAGGGAGCACTTTCATTTTTGGTTTAAAAAGTAATCACTATTCATCCCCGGCATGCGGAACATTTAAAAAGAAATTCAAGGTAAGGTAAGTACTCGTAGGTACCTAGTGAACATGAAAAGAGTTTTTTTTTTGGTTTACTCACTGGAGTGATACCTCGTTACATAGGTATTTTAGTCATATTATGAGGTGTATTGGAAGGTTTTTAGGAGAAAATGTATCGTTTAAGAAATAATGACTGCCAAAGTTTACAGGAACAGCATGGCTACAGAACCCTTACTTGTACGAGTATGCGTGTTCTTACAAGCACTTGACCAGATTTTAGGGCTCCGTATCCGATGGGTGCCAACGGAACCCCCATCAGGTTCTAAGCCTCCGCTGTCCGTCGCGTCCGTCAGTTTGTCTGTCAGCTGGCTGTATCTTGTGAACCGATTACAATTTACGGTTCACCTCTTTAGGTAGAAAGTTGAAATTTTCGCAGAATATGTATTTCTATTGGCGCTATGACAAAAAAAATTCATTATGGCCGCCATGAAAATTAAAAATACGGTGTTACAGAATCCTTTGTGCATGTCCGACTCGCGCCTGACCAATTTTCATAATATTGCTTTAACAAAATACCGAGCTTGTCTCCTCTTTGTTAACAAAACCACCCTTTTATTTTGACCATTTCCTTCCGCAACCTAATCCCTGTATCTTAACGTATCTTTCCGTTATCCCACTACATTTTTCTGACAGCCGGGATATAAAGACATGATGTATTGGCCAGCGAGTGGGGTTCCAAGCAGTATATCCTCCGCCTATTCTCCGCTGCGCGATTAATCATTTTCGGGCGAGCCGCAACCCGCCTGTTGACCTCTGGCCTTTTGTTTTGTCAATAAATTATATGTAATACTGATGTACCAAGCAACTCAATTCCTTTGACTTCTGTTTTAGGAAGAATTGGAATGAATTGTCGCTAACAAGGGATATTTTTGATGGAATTTTGACTTTTATTGATAACTAGTTCATGCCCGCGGCTTCACCCGCGTGGATTTAGTTTTTCAAAACCCCGTGAAACTCTTTGACTCTCTGGGATAAAAAGTATCTATGTCACTCTCAAGGTCTTTAACACTATAATGTACCCATTCAAAAATCACACTGGTCTGTTGCTCCGTTGCAGTGTGATAGAAGGACAAACCAACAAACAAACACAATTTCGCATTTATAATCTTAGTAGTGATGCGTATGACATCAACAGCAAAATTCAGCCGTATCTATCGCATCGAAGTAATGCTATGATGATGATTTCGATAGACTACTGTTTGAGCTCTAAGTACCTACGTTGATTAATTTTAGTAAGTTTCTTCTATAAATCATAACTAGCTGATGATTTAGGTTTTTGAAAAATCCATGGGAACTTTTTGATTTGGCGGGATAAAAGTGGTTCTCTCTCCAGCCCCGCTGTCACTCTCTAGGTGTTTAGAATAATGAACTGCTGTACCTATAACCAACTGTAATATCTCACTGTCATGGGTCGCGTGGTCATTTCAATCTCAATTAATATTCTTATTTTTTATTGGTTATTTATTGTAATTAATAGTCTAACTATATATTTTGCACGCCATACAAATGGCAAAATGTGAAGGACTAAGGACCTGTCAATATACCTACCATCATTGTTACTCACATTTCGCAAAATAAAGAATCATTTCATTTCATTTCATAACTATACCCACGCAAACAATCCGTCAATCCGTTGTTCCATAGCGACGTGATTGAAGGACAACCCAACAACTAAACACACTTTTGCCATTATAATACGGGTAGGGATATAGAAGTTATTCGTTTTAGAAGTTAATCGTTTAAGCGCAAAGCGAAAACTATTTTTCCTCGACTCATTACAGTTAAGCGGTACCTATCCATTCGCTCATTAGTGGAATCGCTCTCTCACTATTACCGTTATGTTGTAGCTATCAACGGAGGATTGTAGTCTAAGAGACGGCCGATACAAATCACTAGCTGATCCGCCCCGATTTTTGAGGTTAAAGACGTTTGGGTAACTTTGTATGGAACAGTGGTGCCATTATTTTTTTGGTAGTGGCCACTAATGGTATTAATTTTATTTTATAGTGCAACTTCAAACATGTAAATATGCTGTAATTTTGCGCTAAGTGATATCGGAGCTGATATATTTGAATTTGAAACATCAAACTTGAAACATGAATACCAATTTCAACTGCACTTTCTAATTAAATAATATATTTATTTAAGTAGGAGGAATAGGATGTATAAGGATAAAATATTTTATTTTGAGCTAAACGGCCGATATACCAATTTTTATAGATGTTACTTGATAAGCTGGTCAATTGCGAGTCAATTTCGCACACGAAGTGTCGAAGACGATTTCCGTTCCATCGTACAAAACCTAACAATTTTTTCCACATTTGATTGATTTAACCACAAATTCACGGTTTTCTGATATTTCCTTTTACTTGTGCTATAAGATATTGCTGCCTGCCAAATTTCAAGAATTAGGTCAAGGGAAAATACCCTATAGGTTTTGATAACCTTGATGGATCTTGACAGATAGAAAGACAGACAGACAGCGAAGTGATCCTACAAGGGTTTCTTTTTTTTCTGGAGATACTTCCATACAAACTTTCATCGCCTATCCATATATCTCCTTTGGCGTAGAATTTCCAGGAACCATGAAACACTCATTTTTAAGCGTCGGCTTTCGCGCTACACCCCCCCCATGCAACAGTGAGGTAACAAACTTAGTTTGACAGTTTAGGTTAGGGTAAACGGTAATTAGTGGTTTCTAACACCATAGGAAAAAGTTAGCCTTCCCTAAATATAGGCCTATACTATAAGTATAATAAAGTTACTACCGACTACTAAATATTTGGAATAGTCATGCTAAGTTATAACAGTAATCTAATTAGTACATATATAGTTATATAAAAGGAAAAGGCGACTGACTGACTGACTGGCTGACTGATCTATCAACGCACAGCTTAAACTACTGAACGGATCGGGCTGAAAGGCATGCAATTAGCTGCATTGTGACGAAGGATTTCTGGAAATTCAACCCCTAAAGAGGTAAATAGGGGTTTGCAATTTGTTTAGTCCACGCGGCCATAAGCTAATTTTTAATAAAAGTTTGTCCCTAAGGGCTTAATTTTCTGGTTTAAGACTTTTATTAGTTCCATAAAGGAATTTCCACTTAGATGGAACTTACAGGCTAAGTTACAGAGTTCAAAATTACATTCAATTTTCAATCGGAAAATACTTTTAACTATGAACCAAAAACGACTTGGCACTTTTTTGTTGGAAATCTATCGAGTTTTATTTTTGGCGACTGAACAATTCTCATTATTAGTCTCAATAGAGTAAGCAGTGTCTTTTCGTACATATGAAGCGTTTGCCATACTACTTTTACTTTTTAATCCATATTCAAAAAGAGAAGCATAACTGCCACTTCAACTTACTGATGGTTTGGAGTTTAGACTATGTCAGTGACATTGGTTCTCCTGCGGAACTCTTCTTTCCGAATCTTATGATAGTCAATCAATCAGCCTATTTAGGTCCACTGCTGGACATAGGCCTTCCCGAGAGGGCCCCACCACACATGGACCTCCGCTTTCCTCGTCCTCCCACTTCCCGCTACCTTCTTAAGGGTTGGGGGTCGTCCCACACTAAGAAGCTTGCTAGTAGGAACGCGGTCTCTACTCCAGAACACAACGTTCCAGACAGTCCAATGTTGGATAGGTAAGATCCCCGAAAATCAACTTACACATAATAAATATACTACTGAAACTTTTGTAGTTAAAGCCCAAAAGTATTATTTACTCAAAAATAAATCCAACAACGAATCGAACCAACGATCCTTTTAAACTGATAGGCAATTTGCCGCTCGACTCCTTTAAAAACATACAATACAGGGATAATTCTCCATGTAATGAACTCATCTTTCGTTCGTAACTGCATAAAGGTGTTTTCACACGACACAAATATACGCGACGTTTTCTTTGGACATACAGAAAGTGTACTTCAGAACAATAAATTAAGGATATTCAGCGATTAGTTAACTTTTAATATTGCTCAATATTTATGGGATTTTTAAAAAGACTGTATAAATAATTAAATTAAATTATATTTCAGTATACTTACCTACCAGTTTTATGACTGTAATTCTTAACGATAACTAGCAAACAGAACAAATTGTTTGTCACTGAGAGTCGGAAAGTTTAATTCAATTACGTTGTAAAATTTTCTTTGGTTTTTTTTTCATGAAATGAATCGAAACCTACTCTTTCATCAAGTGGTTGGTAAAGAGAGATGTTGCCGCAGTCGTGTTTAATTGTTGAAGGTTTAACATCTACTCTCTTAGGAACTAACAATACTTATAACGAAAACATACATACTAGGTATTGTTTAAATATTATTTACAAAAGCAACAAAATTTATTTTGGCTATGGTTAATAATTTTTTTTTGAAATATGAGTAGAATACACCTTTAATAATTTGAATGCATCAATAGAGGAGGAGGAGGAGAAGAAGTAAGTCAGTGTCTTCATTCACAGCATTCAATGATGTCTAACGGCTGAAAATAGTAATGATCAGTTTTATCTGTTAACCATTAAACTTAGCAACGTTGTTGTTTATCAAATTGTATAATACTTTTGACAAATAAAAACGTAGTTTCATAGCTTATCGACAGGTTAGATAGATAGAGTTTTGGCTGTTAAAAAATCGCAAAAATCGAACCATACCGTCTGATACAACCTTATATCGAAATTGTCGACCCGTCCGGCTCGATTTCACGCCTGACTACACACGGTACGGGAAAACTACCTCCAATGCGGTATTGTTTAAACATATAAATGTACAGGTATCTTGCATGTCCTTACAGAAGGTTTTTTTTATTCAGATACAAGTTAGCCCTTGACTGCAGTCTCACGTGGTGATGATGCAATCTGAGATCAAAGCGGGCTAACCTGAAAGGGGTAGTTTTTATTAACACTTTGGTTTCTACACGGCATCGTACCGAAACGCTAAATCGCTTGGCGTCACGGCCGAAGCCTCCCACTAAACCAGACCACAAAATCAAGAAATCATAAAATTCCTAACCCCTGCTGAGTACCAGAGTAACCAACATAGTTTAGTAAGCTTTTGGTGTAGTTTTAATTTCACTTCTAGAAGAAAAACTAAGTTATCAAGAATGCTTAAAAAAAATTCTGAGTACTTACTCAGAATGGGGAAAGAAAACCGCAAGATGAAATTCAATCAGTCATTGGATTGTTATTTCTTCCTGTTGACATTACATCCGGCCTCGATGCCTGGTGCGTGCTTTTTCTCTAAGCTCTTATGTTTCTTGCAATTTACTGAGTAAATAATTTTATTACGCTGGTTATACACGATCAAGTTTACCGGCAAGTTTGCAGCGGACTTGAAGCGCTGTTCAGTCTACTCATAGCAATACACCGTCAAGTGTGCATGACATCATACATACTTAACCGCATACGCCATCAAGTTTACTGGACACCATTTCAAAGCCGACACAAACGATTTAGATATTTAGAATAAGTTTTTGTGCTAAAATATTTTTTTCTCATTATGAGTGCCAATAAGCTACTCAACTGTTAATAATAAGTAGTTTAACCTTGTCTGATAAGTAGTTTAACTTTAACCTAAGCTTATAAATTATCTTATATACTAAGAAATTGCCCATTGACGCATCTTAGTGTTTCTTGGTTAGAGATAATAATATACTTTGTTCAAGTGTTTTTCATCACTTACATTAGGTACACTTTCACTTATCACTATACACTAACTCTTAAGGTTTAGTCATTTTTAGTCTTCTCACTGTGTCCGTTCTAAAATTAAAACTTCACCGGTAAACTTGATCGAGTGTGGTCAGCGTTACGAAAACATTATTTTATACTAAATTTTATTTGTATTAACTGATTTCAATAAAATGGAAGGTTCTCGATTTATTACACCACAGTACAAGAAAATACTGTAGGTACAGTGATCCAGTGCATTTTAATTTTGCGGAAGAGCCTACATCCCTATAGAGCATAAAGCAATCAGCAGCCATTGTTCAAATCCATACCTACTTAATATTATAAATATCATACGAAAGTATAGAATGTCTGTTTGTCTGCTAGCTTGACGAAAGATGCAAGGATAGCTTGCATTCCGGGGAAGGACATAGGCTGCTTTTGGCCGGGAAAAATAGAGTTTCCCCGGAATTTTTAAACGCATGCAGTATTAAGTTAGTTTTTAAGTTTTATTTATTTTTTAAGTTTTATATTTTAAGCGTAAGTGTTTGTATTACCTGTGTGTTGATTCAACGAATAAATTCAATTCTATTCTAAATTGCTTTGAATCCTAGACCGAAATTCGATTGCCTAGCTAGTATATTCATTGCCTTATAAGCATATTTTACGCAAATACCAGGGCAACATGAACTGGCAAGAGTATGAGAAAGGTATCGCCCTAGCTATTATTAATAAAGACGCCGTCAGACCAATTTCACGGCTCCAAGGCTTCTTCCTGGACAAAGGGCTTTGACGCTGTAGGCAAAATGTTTTTTCCTTGTTTATCTACTCGGATATATGTGACAAGGTTTCTATGGGAATTTTCATAAGTTGATAATATTATATCACTAGAGCATAGCTTCAATTCTTACTTTATTCGAAGATATTAATAATGTTCTCCTAACCAAATTCACACGAAGAAGCGGTTATAGGCCAAAGATTTAAGACGTGCGTCGGCAACTTATTCGAGGAGTCTAGGCTTCTAACGCGAGCACGCACCTCTAACCTTTAAGAACTATGTGCGTTCTAAGCAATAAGGTAAGCGAGTTAAAAAAGTACTGTCAGACATAATAGATAGATAGATAGATATATATTATAGTTTGTTAACTTAGGATATAGCATATTTTGAAATATTACTATTGTATAAAGTCACCGTACCTTTAAAAATTATGTTTTATCTATATTTATATTTAGAATTATTCTCATATAAGTGAACATTGTTCTTCTGAGAAATAAACTCTTTAAACCTAACCTAAGGCACATATTGTTTTATCGGTAAGGAAAACATAAGGAAACTAACATACTTGAGAGTTCTCCATAATATTCTGAGGTGTGAGAAGTCTGCCAATCCACACTTGACCAGCGTGGTATAGTATGGCAAACCCTTCTAATTCCGAGAGGAGGCCTGGTACTCAGTAATGACGATGATAATGATGGTGAAAATGGTGGCCACGGAAACTAAGCAGAGTTGTATGATTGTGTACAAGTGTGTGCACAAAACCACGTGCACTCTTGTAATCCGATGGGATGGCTATCCGACACAAACAGAGAAAGCGTAATCATAATCATATTTATTTTGCAAAATTGTGGGTAAATAACAGATGTACATACATAGTTTGCTAGTCTACATTGAGATTGCCTGCCGTGGCCGAAGTAACTAGAATATTAATATATCGTGTCTGCTTCAAAGGTCATCGGAGCGAACATTTCTATACCAGGTGTCTACTTTTGATGTCACGGTGGCGCCTTTGACAAAACGCGGCACGTGCCAAGGCGGCACGATACAGAGGGTGACCGTATCTAAGCTAACAGACTTTAACTAGAATATTAATATCGTGTGTGCTTCAAAGGTTATCGGTGCGAACAATCCTATACCAGGTGAAAAGATATTAGCTGTGGATAGCGCCACACTTGTTATGAAACTGTATAATGCTCCGTGCGTGCCGCCAATCCAATTTCACGGCTCCGGCCTTCCTTTGGGCAAAGTCCTTTGAGCGCGGCTCGGGACGAAAATAATAATTTTTCCTTATTGAATGTGTACAGAATTAGACGAGTAGTTTTCTGTGCGAATTTTTTATCGGATGCCTGACATGAATTGTGGATTTGCTCTAATTTTGACTTATCGATTCCTGCTTGCTTACCTCAGAACTCTAAAGGATCATCCAAACCTGCGCAACCAAAGCGGGAACGTAAGCCACGCGGCGGTTGCCTACCACGATTTATTTCCACCATGGATACCTACGCGATTACAACAGTCGCGTAGGTGTGCACGTATAGATTCACGACGTAGACGCTACCGCATCGCGTCTGCATCACGCGTACATGACGCGCGGGTGTGGCCATAGCTTAAAGGTAGGCTTTGGAGTTGATCAAGATATAATGATATAACAAAACGAATATAACGGATATCTACGTCATAACAGCTATCTGCATGCAAAATAAGAGCCTCAATAGCTCAACCGGTAAAGGAGTGGACTGAAAACCGAAAGGTCGACGGTTCAAACCCCGCCCGTTGCACTATTGTCGTACCTACTCCTAGCACAAGTCTGACGCTTAGTTGGAGAGGAAAAGATAAGATAAGATAAGATAATTTATTTATTTGCGAGAAAGTTGGTACAATAAGATGGAAATTTATGATTAGAGTCCTTAACTTTCTACTAAATTATTAGTGTGCAAATATTTAAGATAACAAAATAAATTTAAATTAATGTCAAATAGAATTAGGAGTCAAGTGCAAGTGAAAGGGGAATATTAGTCATTTAACATGGCTAATATTCTTTTTAAAAGAAAAAAAAAATTCAGCCTGATCAGTCCAGTAGTTGGAGCTGTGCATTGATAGATCAGTCAGTTAGTCAGCTTTTCCTTTTATACATTTAATTCATTCGTTTCTTTAACTTTTCCAAACAAACAAGTTAATAGAGAAACAAGATAAGTGCTATCGAACGATAGAAGTTTGCGAAACGTCCTTGATACATTTTTAGGTGCTCAAAGGAATTTGATAGCGTGATAAGATTTGTTTTCACCATAACAGTCCGGTTAGTGCAACGTCACTCGGTCAACATTTGCTTTTTGATAGTCTCCAATTTATCTGTGATATCAAAAACAGTCGCTTACAAAAGTTTTAAAAATATTCAAATTATAAATAAATATAGTACATATTTTATTGATGGAAATCTAAAAAAATAACGGTCAACATTTTTTTCTACGTCCTCAACAAAGTTAAATCTGTCTGAAACCAACTTAAGGGAGTTTAAGCATTCATTCCTCATTTTCGTATTTTTACGTCAAAAATCTATTAAATATGTACCTAAAAATACGAATGAGTGCACGTCGCGTGCGTTTTGTACGGCGGCCACTTTGAACCGTATTTTTTCCAAAAACAAATACGAATTGAATACGAATTAGTGGACAAACACCTTTACTCGCAAAATGTGAAAGGAGCCTTTATACAAAACATTGCACTTGCAGTTATTTGACTATTCCCCTTCCCGTATAAACAAAGTAGTTCCTGTATGAAACACGGCATGAAATAGCGCAGCCTAATAGCGCAACAGTGCTGCCAAGAAAAATAATTTCCGCCACTTTATATAAATTTCAACGGCTATACGGTTATTGCGCTAGCGAAAGAGAACACTGGAATTCCAAGGAAATAAAACACGGGTTAAACAGCTAGTAAAAACTTGGCAACGTCTTTATGTGGCGACGTCACGTATAATGTTACACGAATATACATTACAGCTGACGCTCTTAAACCTACGGGCTACTTGGCGACTTGCCATGCTTTTTTATCTAATATGGAGTATAAATTTCGGTGTCAAGTGCTGCATAAGGCCAAGTATAGAGGTGCGACCAAAAATATAAGTGAAATATTTATAGCTCGGGTCAGTTAGGTCAAATCGTTCGTTTTAATTTTTCTCTCCTCTTCGCCAAATATCAGATTCTTATTAACTAATTATCTAAAATGAATTATTATACATTTTTAATGATAAAGGCGTTCGACCATTGCTGCGCTTTGGAGACGACACGCGTTGACTTTCTATGAAAATGTAATTTTACTGTAGACAGTATCGTCTACTGCAGTCTACGCAGCCTGCGTAATGGACTGAAACAACCGACTTTTGTCGTGTGTCCGTGCACACAGTGCGCAACTGTGGAACGGCACCTTTACTAATTATTATTACCTAGTAGTTATTACAAAGAAGTTGTAAGTTTAACTAATTAATTATCACCATTTCCTTAATTATCTTTACATATTTAACAGTTGATAAAATCAAAAAGTATACAATGGTGCCTATGCTGACTAAATGGCTTGGAATTTACCTTTGAATTTGATTCCAATAAATACAACTCTGCAACAAACTCAGCTTCTAAAATCTTTGGTTAGTATAATTGTAATTTAAAGTTTGATAATCACGAATGTTTTACCGTCTAATTCTGTTATTTATTTTCAACGCGACTGTACTCCGTGACTGTACCTCTTATCAATATTATCTGCAAAAGTTGAACCTCACCGTTCGTTAGTTCTATTGTGTATCCCTCTTGCGTATCGTTGGAAAAATAAAGGAAAAATAATGAATACCGTTCTTACATTATTATACAGTGCTCTCGTTATTATAAGTGAAACAAATTGCTTCTACATCGAGAATACGAGTTACCACGAAGACTTTGAGCGACAGGCGGTTATATTACGGAAACTACAGAATCTGCAGGAAAGGGATTCCAGAAATGCAACTCAAACTACGTCGTGGAGCGAAATTTTAGCTGATGTTCTTGTGAAGGAAATATTTTCATACAAAACTGTTGATGTTGATAAAAAATTTACGAATAAACCTCCAGAAAAAAGTACAAGTGTGTTAGTTAAAACAGTCAGTCATGTACTAGAAATGTACAAAACTTATGTGTTTGATAAATTGAGAAGTGATTACAGCAATATTAGAGTAAATATCGAACATACTAATGAAACTATAGGTAAAAATAGAATTGAGAAAAGTGTTCCTGAATTTACGAATACGAGTAATCCGAAAGAAGATGTTGAATTAATAGAACCAAAATATCATGGGAAATTGAAAGAAAACGGAACTTTAGGAGACGACAGTGTGAGTGATTGTGGGGAAGGATTTAAGAGAGATGAAGATGGGAATTGTGCTGAAGCAAAGCATTCTAAGTTTATCTTGTCTATACCGCGGCAGTGTCCCATAGGTTATAGACGCGACTGGCTTGGCTATTGTAGAGAATCACTCTGATCGAGTTGATGTACTTATTGGTATTTTAGTAATTCGAATATGAACATTTAAGAATAAACTCCGTAACCAGCGCATCCTCAGGAGATGTAGACCCCACAATACACAATTGTTAATTATGGACTTGGAGTGAAATGTGCGATGAGTGTGTTCTAGAAGATTTCTGTGGTGCTGTGTGTTAGTGCTATGTATTGTTTACTTTTCTTTACTAGTGGGAGTACGGTGCATGTAGCAAGCTGCACGTTGTACCATACAGATTTGTCGGTTTTGACAGATTATACCGAATTAAACTTGTGGTTCCTTGTAAATGAACTGTATGTAACAATTTCAATGAACAAAAATAAAAGAAAGAAAGAAAAAATGTTTATACATAGCCACAAATAGTACCTACAGACAAATTAGTAAAAATATCACTCAAAATAAGATGCGTGCTGTGTTTAACCAAAATGGACTCCACTCAGCATTTGCTGGTTCTATATTGTACACAGAAGGTAGACACCTAATAACTTTTATTATTTTTAAGAACTCATACATATAATTTGAAAGAACATTATGTTTCTAGTATATTCTAAACTAAAACAACGTTAATAAGCGTATCGTCTCTTTTTGACCAAAACGATACTCAGCATTCGCTGGCATTAAATAAATTAAACCAAGGAAAATATGGAAGTAACAGTGCAGTTTTATCCCGCGCCTTTTTATCTAAGTCTCGCCTCCAGCGTATAATAATAAGCATCGTATTTATGGGAAAGGTAAAAAATAGGACACCTCTAGTCTTATTTTTATTTTTATAAAATCCAGATTGTCGCCTGCGAAAAGATTAACATAAAATTTTATTTCAGAAACATTTTATATTGAAAAATGTGTACAGTTGGTTTTATTTAAATACAGAATCATGAATAAAGTATACTTTTTACCAACCGATTTTTTACTAAACATTATCAAACCTTTCCGTGACTAAAATAGTGCTAAATATTGGAAAGTTTTCAATATTTTTCTTATTCCATACAATTCAATGCAACATTTTTTTCAGCGTCTACGGTGCAGTGGTTATTATGATTGTGGGCTTACATGTACCTAAGTCAAATTCATCATCAACCCATCGCCGGCCCACTACTGAGAACTGGTATCCTTTCAGAGAGAGAAGGGTTAAGGCCATAGTCTGCCACGCTGGTCCAGTGCGGATTAGCTCTTCACGCACCTTTGAGAAAATGATGGAGAACCCTCAGGCATGCAGATTTCTTCACGGTGTTTTCCTTTACCATTAAAGCAAGTGATATTTAATTACTGAAAACGCACATAACTTCGAAAAGTTAGAGGTGTGTTACCAGATCGAACACCCGGCCTCCCGATTATCCCGAAACACTTGGCTATCACCGCTTTCATACAATATGACTCTCCATACTAATTATTATAAAGTGTGTCTGTCTGTCTGCTAGCTTTTCACGGCTTATCCATTCGAGCGATTTTGATAAAATTAGGTAGCCTTGCTTCCGGGGAATAAACAGGATACTCTTTATACCGGAAAATCGATGAATACCATTACGATTTTACGGAACCCAAAAAACCTTAATCCACGTGGACGAAGTCGCAGGCATCATCTAGTAATTTTATAAACAGTAAAAGCAAGGTAAAATTCCTATCGAACAGCAAACAAGTCTTTCACGTCAGACAATCGACAGAGTCAATTTCACGCTGTGCTGGCCGCCAAAGAAGGCCGGATGTACCTGCGATCAAACGGACATTGCGAGAGTTGGGCAAATTGACCCCCTACACGTGGTTCGGGAAAATAAAATAAAAAGAAGATCGACTAACCGTAACAATGGTTACACTCTATGGCTCATCGGTTCAGCGAATGAGTTTATATTCGAAAGGTCGTAGCTATGTTCAAATAGATGTCATTTTGTTTCGTGAGGAAAATCCGTCTATCCTCGTTGCTTTAGTTTTAAAACCTAATTAACTATCACCATTAAATACATCTTACAAATTCAGCAATTGACAATCAAAAAGCCCAATTTGGATAAATGACTTGGATACCACCGGCCACGTAGCAGCACAGTGGTTATGTCGGACTCTTACAGACTAAAAACCTCGCGAGGTTCCATCTAACCGCTGATGACGGAGTACAGAAGATCGGCAACTCCTCGTTGCTCCGCCTGAGGGTGTCCACCGATGCAGACCAACCAGTGTTTAGGTTACCTACTTAGGTACGTTGTGCCCAAGTGGGGCACAACGTACCTAAGTACTTCCAAACACGGTTAGAAGCATGTGTATACCATATTAGTAGCAGTCTACTCGTGTGGTAGCAGGCTTTATAGTTCCTGAGATTTCATGAATAGTCAGCGAGTGAGTATTAAATAAATTAAGAGGAATAAGATAGAACAGAATATATTTTTATTTAAAAAACTTTTACAATGCTCTTGAATCCCCAAAATAATTTACCTTATTATTTTTTCATGTTTAGTTATAGCATCTATTAGTAGGATGCCTGTATACATTAATAATCACTCGCGAGGCCTTGTGAGGCCAATTTTCGCGCGAATACTAAATAATGACGTCGGCAAAGTTCCCGCGACGCACATGGCACTCATCAAAACTTAGCTGTTACTGGTACTGAGTACCTAATTAGGCCACGGGGCGACGAACTGCAATTTGTTGACTAACTTCTTCGACTACGCGCCAGAGAGGTAACATGTACTAGAGATGGTGGAGTTGCAAACAGCCTCAACATGACTGATGTGTACAAGCGACCAAAAATATGGTCTTACCAAAAGAATTTGAGTAAGCATTAGAAAAAAATACGTGACGTAAGTGCACGTACGATTTTACATACTAAAACTCTGAAAACATCAATTTAACTTATTTCATTTTTATGTGGCAAGACTTGCCGCCTTATGTTAAGTACATATAGTTAGTTGAGTGGCTTCACCTTTATTGCCAGTATTGGCGATAAATTACAAAACCGCCACCCTTATACCTATATCTAACGACATTATGAAAGCCAATACAAAAATTACATAATACAATAAATTAATAAATACTTACTAGTATTACTTACATGATTAACTTACAACTTTACTAATGTCATGTTAGTCGTGGCTGCTCTTATGTTTAATATGCAATGATGCGACAGTGAACAGTTATATTAAATCCTAGCAAGGTATTTGACGATAATGTCTGCATCTCTATCTACATCATACAACTCATGTGCCCCACGACGTACGATCGTTACCGAAATGCCTAACAATCTCTCACTCCTGTTCATACTACTTTTTACACAGCATAATTAAGTTTTTTTAGGGTTCCGTGGAGACTCTTTGATTATCGGAATGCAAATTCTTATATCCCTTCATCAAAATCGGTTAAACACATGACCCATGAAAAGGTATCACTTTCGCATTTATATAATACTAGCTGTGCCCGCGACTTCGTTCGCGTGAAATAGTGACCGCGCTTTATGTTATAGCCACGGACGCTCAGGCGCGCGTGATTCTTTAAATTGACATAACTTTTTTATTTATGAACCGATTGACATGAAATAAACATTAAATGCTAAGTGAAGCTTACTACAATATATTAGTGAAAACCGTATCTAAATCGAATAAGCCGTTTCTGAGATTAGCGTGCACAAACACACAGACAAACAGACAAACAGACAAAAAAAATTAAATACAATTTCGGGTTCGGCATCGATATAATAACAACCCCTGCTACTTTTTTTTTATATATTTCCATTGTACAGACACCACTTTTCTACAATTTTATTATATGTATAGATCAGTATGGATTGCATTACTTACCTAGTATGGATTCAACTAGGGAATATTAAGTTTGTTTTTGTCAAGTCAAATTGGATACAATTATTATTCTACACTTTTTGATTGTCAAATTTTGAATTTGTAAGATAATGATGTAATTTGGTGATAATTAATTACGTAAACTTTAAACTAAATCTTAAAGGGTTTCCAAACGCGCCCAGGTCTGAAAGAAGCCCACAACAAACTCAGATAGATTGGATTCTAGATTTAATTAATAATTGCTTCTAAGAAGAACCACTGCACCAGACAGGTCGTCAAATTTTAATTGCTAAAAGCACAGAACTCACTACACATACGTAGGTACTAGCACTACATGACACTCATTAAAAGTTAGCTAGAAGTCATTAATTACAGCGCGCAGTACACTGACGGCCTGCAATTTGTAGTGGAATTTTGTCAGCCATAGACCGAGCGTACATACTCGTACCTACTCGTAGTTCGTTAATGAAACATAATTTACACACTACCTAACCTCAAAATCAAAATGATACAAACACAATATTTTACTACTCGCTTACGCCCGCGACTTCATCGGCGTGGACAACACAAATTTCAAACCCCAATTTCACCCTCTTAGGAGTTGAATTTTCAAAAATCCTTTCTTAGTGGATACCTACGTCATAGTAGCTATCTGCATGGCAAGTTTCAGTCCGATTCGTCCAGTAGTTCGATTTGTGCGTTGATAGATCAGTCAGTCAGTCAGTCAGCTTTTCCTTTTATATATTTAGATTAAATATCTATTTTTCCGTCACCGTTAAAGCAAGTGCTAATATTTCATTTAAAACGCACATAAAAAGTAAAAGCACGTAAAGAAATCTGCTTGCCTCAGAATTCTCCATAACGTTCTCAAAGATGTGTGAAGTCTGCCAATCCGAACTTGGCCAGAGTTTCGACCGAATCACACTAATATTATAAAGGCGAAAGTTTGTATGTGTGTGTGTGTGTGTGTGTGTGTGTGTATGTTTGTTACTCCTTCACGCAAAAACTACTGGACGGATTGGGCTGAAATTTAGAATGGAGATAGATTATACCCTGGATTAGCACATAGGCTACTTTTTATCCCAGAAAATCAAAGAGTTCCCACGGGAATTTTAAAAAACCTAAATCCACGCGAACGAAGTCGCGGGTATCAGCTAGTTACTATAGTAATATTATACCAACAAGTCAAACTAATGAAAAGCTTTTAGTAAAAAGCTTAAGCTTAATCACAATATCAAATCCATAGAGAACTCACTTTCATTTCAGCTCGTCAAGCCATTGCTCATTAATTCATGAGCGCCGATAAAGCATTTTCCATTAAGGCAAACAGAAAAAGGTTCGACGCTGGGACGCTACCCTATAAGCAGTGTTACTTTATAGCCTCGCACAGAAACCTTTGTGTTCCAACTTGAGGAAACACGGAAGTTATGTTTGAGGTGACCAAGTGTATCTATTTTCCTTGGAAAGTTTGAGAAAAATACTTCATCAATGTAATAAACAGCACTACCAGGGCGCGTTAGGAACCCTCGTAACCTTAGTTTTAAGTTTACTTAATTAATTATCATGTAATTATTAAATAACTAGCCGATGCCCGCGACTTCGCCAGCGTGGATTTAGGTTTTTCGAAATCCCGTGGGAACTCTTTGATTTTCCGGGATAAAAAGTAGCCTATGTGCTAATCCAGAATATTATCTATCTCCATTCCAAATTTCAGCCAAATCCGTCCAGTAGTTTTTGCGTGAAGGAGTAACAAACATACACACACACACACACACACACACACACACACACACACACACACACACATACAAACTTTCGCCTTTATAATATTAGTGTGATAATAAAAATGACATGTCTATACAGTCACTCGTTTATTACTGGTTCGGCATCGTAGTACGTTGGTATGGTAGTTATGTATATGTTGGGGAGGTTGTGTATGAGGGTTGGCCTCAGAATTCGAGTAGCAATTCCGCGAAACTATTGCATCAAAATCTTGTCGCACTTATGACCTTTTTCTATAGACAAGCCACACACATCTAACGCAAGTGCATAACCGTGCCACGGGAATATGATCATAAAGGTGCTAAGCGACTTACGGCCTTTGAATGTACATCAGATTGACGCTAATCTCAATAAAAAAAACGGCCAAGTACGAGTCAGACTCGCGCACCGAGGGTTCCGTACTCGGGTAATTTTTTCGACATTTTGCACGATAAATCAAAAATTATTATGCATAAAATTAAATAAAAATCTGTTTTAGAATATACAAATAAAGCCCTTTCATAATATGATCCTACACTTGGTATAGTTATCTTACTTAGAAAATTGAAACATATTTTATTTAATGATGTAACCACAAATTAACGGTTTTCAGATTCATTCCTTTACTTGTGCTATAAGACCTACCTACCTGCCAAATTTCATGATTCTAAGTCAACGTGAAGTACCCTATAGGTTTTCTTCACAGATACGACGGACGGACGGACAGACAGACAGACAGATAACAAAGTGATCCTATAAGGGTTCCGTTTTTCTTTTGAGGTACAGAACCCTAAAAAGGGATAAATCTGAACAGAACTTTGATTTTTCACCAACACATAGTAGATTTCCCTTCTTAAAAGGTCACCTGGGGCTAATTGTTCTTTCAAACTCAATATCCTGCTTTGAAATTCCTGTGATATAGCCACCATAGTAATGCGTTGCAAACTTGTGAAACACAGGTGCTAATTACGACTTTACGGTAGGCGACCAGCGCAAATTGGCCCCCTTCACCACGTTTATTTGGATCCGGATGCACTGGAAACCTAAATTGGACGTGCTACGGGGGATCTAATTACACTGGTAACTTGCGCTGCAGTCTACACCGTGTAAAATATGAATTTGTCGGAACTATTTAAGAGGTAAAATGTTTTTTTTTATTTATTTTTATACTCAGAGCACATAATATTAAAACTAGTCATATTATTATAATGTCTGACCGGGCATACCTATGTTTGAAAACGCTAACCTCCAAAATGGTTAAATGAGAGAGCGACTAGGGTTCCTTTACATAAATAAATAATTACTTGCTTTATTTAATAACTAGCTGACGCCCGCGACTTCGTCCGCGTGGATTTAGGTTTTTCGAAATCCCGTGGGGACTCTTTGATTTTCCGGTATAAAAAGTAGTCTATGTGCTAATCCAGTCCAGAGGTTTTTGCGTGAAGGAGTAACAAACATACACACAAACTTTCGCCTTTATAATATTAATGTGATGTGAAGTAACAGAATACAACGGAATACATCCTAATTATGTTTTCAAACAAAAAGCACGCAAGCGGCAGCGTTTTTAATTAAATTTGTACACACGCTAAACCTCTCTTAGTAAATTATCTAAAGGATGGTAAAAACTGCATTAAAATTCATTAAGTACATGGATACGCGCATAGCAACTCTTTTATACTATTCGCGTGGATTTAGGTTTTTAAATATCCCGTGAGAATTTTTTGATTTTCCGGAATATCGGGACAAAAGTAAGTATCCTATGTCCTGTCTAGGTCTTTAAACTACATCCATGCAAGAAATCACGTCAATCTATTGCTTCTTTGCAACATGATTGTAGGAATTACTAACGAACCAATAAATCAATAAACCCACAAACCAACAAATAAACACGCCCTGGCATTTATAATATAGGAAGTGATTTTAAGGATAATGGTATCTACCTATACATAGTACGTGACAGGTCGAGATGGCAATCGGGGTATGAGACGGGGGGACGCCCCGCACAGCCGCACGTCACCCACGCTATCCTGCCCCAGGTTAACGCGGGGGCTGCGCGGGTGTGCGGGGCGTCCCAACCCCAATTGCCATCTCGACCTGTCGTGTACTACAATAGCTATAACAGTCAACCCAAGTATTAGGCTTGCTGAAAGGCTACCAATGTTCTCACTGAAACATCCATACTAATATTATAAATGCGAAAGTGTGTCTGTCTGTCTGTCCCTCTGTTTGTCTGTCTGTCTGCTACCTTTTCACGGCCCTACTGTTTAACCGATTCAGATGAAGTTTGGTACAGACTACAGAGTTAGCTTATATCCCGGGGACGGACATAGGCTACTTTTTATCCCGGAAAATCAAAGAGTTCCCACGGGATTCCTATAGACCCATCCGCTTAACCGATTTGTATGAAAGGTACCGAGGTAGCTTGCGCCCCTGTAATTGACATAGGCAACTTTTTATCCCGGAAAATTAAACAGTTCCCACGGGATCTGTACAAACCTAAATGCACGCGGACGAAGTCGCGGGCATCCTCTAGTTACACATAATTTTATTTCTCGTCAAAATATAAACAATTCGCAGAAAACCATCACCGGGGCATAACAAAAATAAACATAACGTTAATCTATTGTGGCAATTTTTCCACAACGTTTACTATTTCATAGAAAATATAAGAAAATAAAATACGTTATTCAGTTACGATTCTGAAATGATATCACAAACTGTTTATCAATACTCATTCAACATCGATTTGTAATAGTTAGCTCTGCCAATGGATGCGGCAAATAGCAATTACAAATATTACATCAACTTTATAAATAATATTGATATTGATGACGATGATGATGATGATTTAACTATACCTTAGCCACGGAGAGAAATTAGTAGAGGCTCTCACTTTACATAATCCCATACAAATAACGAAGACAAAAAACTCAGTAGCGTAAACCATTTTGAGTCAGCACCCAATCATCAATTCACCAATCAATTTCCACCTTGCAAATTGAAAATTGCACCTTGAGACCCCAGTGCCTATCAGTATTTCGAACTATGTGCTCTGCCCATTACGACTAAAGCTTCGCAACCCGCCTACCGGTTACTCTGGTTTTTCAACGGAACTCTTCATTTCTGATTTGATCTCATAGAGAAACTCCAAACATTCTCTCCATCACCCACTGAGTGACTTTCCGCCCGACCGTCTTCTGAGCTTTCTTATGAGGCCCATAGTTAGCGACCATGTATCGGATCAATATGTCATCATTGGCAGTACAAAGTACTAATTTATACGATACAAACCCTAGCCCGGGATGCGCTGCCAAATCCGCGAGCACCTCTCCTCATGGATCCCGGCTTTATATCATTTGGCGTCATTCCAAAATAATTACTTTACGTAAACCCGTCCGTTTCGGGGAAATTAAAGAACAGACAGATGTGGTATTTAATAGATTTAGATGGTGAGAAATGCTATATTTCATATCTGTGTAAATTGTTCAGAAAATAGCAGTAGCATAGAGAATTTTGATATCATGCTTGCGTTCTAAACTAATTAACACAAGAATAAAAAAACATGTGTAGTTCACATGAGGAGTGAAACCTTCAGAAAACTAAACTTCGAGAGAATGAGAGGAATGCATATCAGGAGTAGGAGAATGTGTGGTATATTTTTTAGAATATTGTTACCAAACTTTAAAAAAAAAAAACATTTTATTCTGTTATATTACGTTACTTACATATATTACGTACACTAAAAATTATTTTATTGCTTAGGATTTAGCCGAACTACATTTGTTAAAAGTATAGATTCGTTCGCAATAATTGAAAATGTTAGAATGTGTGACAGAGAAATAGAGGCTTAAATTATCGATCTAGCTAAAAATACTTCAAATATTTATGACGTTACATCTATGTATTTCATACAAGCTCCCATACTAAGCGAGCGTTTTGACGTTCGATAAAAAGTTGCTGATTTGACTAGTAGGCACCGTCACCATTTATGAATACCACATCCAAACTCCCGCTATTTTTATCTCACAGTCAAGCAACAAGCTTCCAATACGGCTATTATATCAAATATTCATTATCTCATCCTAAAGGGTACGAGAGCATTTGAGAGCCAGCGTCGAGGCTAGCAAGTAATTTGGCAGCAACGTACGAGTACAAATTAAATACCCGCTATAAAACCGGCATAAAGATATCCAATAACATCGTTAGTGTCCTTTTTGATTAATGGAAAAATGTTATATCGGAAAGCTTTTGTAGGGGTTCGTACAAAAAAGATAAAACGGGACTGAGGTCTGAATTTGCTAGACGAAACCGTCTCGTATATCGTCTGTGCAGTGATCGCACGTCATCATCACGATCATTATCGTCAACCGAAAGATGTCCACAGCTGGGCATATGTCTCTTATAGTTACCATGGGCTTGCGTGGTCTTGTGCCGCCTGAATTTAGTAGCTCGCTGTGACTCATTTGATGTCGTCTGTCCACCTAGTGGAAGGTCTTCCATCGCTTTACTTTTGGTGCGAGGTTGTCATTCTAGCATCTTCTAGCGCAATATTCGTGTATCGTTCTTCCAAATTATGTGTCCTGCTCATTGCTGCTTCAGCTTCGCAACCCGCTGAACTGCATCTGTTACTCTGGTTCTTTAGATCTGAATCGCGTACAGAAACTGCACTCTCTTCATCGCCCGGCTGGTTAAAGACGTATGGTGACTGCAGATTAGTATACAGTTGTCAGCACCCATGTTCTTCCCACGGGTGGGAGGCGAATAGGGAATATAACGGAGTACGGGTAGTAGCATGGTTTGTGCTACTGCTACCATCTCCTGCATCACCAACCCGTCTGCCCAGCGCGGTGATTAGAGGCAAACCCTCCCGTTGTGATAGGCATTTGTCCAGCCGTGGACTGGTATAGATTGATAATGTCATTTATATTATTTACACAAGGTCCATTATAACGCAAGTTCCACTCACCCTTGACCAATTTTTTCCCTTTTTTGCTTCCGAATAAAAGAAACGGATGCGTCATCTTTCATAATCTGCGGGAGCTGAATGAGATTAGCTGATGTCCGTTTTGTGATCCGCCATTGTTGTATAGTAACCGATAATGTTTTATTGTTCCCCCGAATGGTAGTAATAATATGGTGACCAGCTAAATGCTTGGTGGATGGATAGTCTCTGTGGTGAATTATTTTTATAAATAGACACAGATAGATTTTTTTATTCAAATAAACTTTTATACCTATGTGCTTTTGAATTGGAAAGCATTAGTTGAAGAATTAATAAATTGGGGCATATAATATCTTCTTATTCGACTTAGCGTTTTCCCTACTAGAACTATAAAAGTATCATACATAGGTTGCAATAATTATTAAAAATCGGTTAAGTGCAAGTCGGACTCGCACAAAAAGGGTTTCGTACCATCGTACGAAATAACAAATTTTGAAATTTTATTATTTGTTGTTATAGCGGTAATAATAGGAGACATTTTGTGGTTCACGAGATACGTACCGACTGTCAGACAGATGGACGGACGGACGGACATCGTAGAAGTCTACGCCGAAGAGTGAGTGAGTTACGGCACTCTGGCACTCTTGGGGTACGGAACTCTAAAATAACAGTTATGATACGTTCAATTGGAAGTATTTTTAAGATAAAACGGGCGAGTGACAATCAGAAGGCCTAATTGCTTGGACGCGCGCCAGGTGAACAGTCCGCGCGTTCGTTAGGATCCTACTTCATTACCGACTTCGTTAGTTAAGGCGCGTTAACGTCATGGAGGATATTATACTTGCTCTAATATTTCCTGCTAATAATATCCATATATTTCTGTCACTCTATCGCATCTGTCAAGAAACCTATAGGGTGCTTCCCGTTGACCTAGAATCATGGGATTTCACAGGTCGGTAGGTCTTATCACAATCTCAATCTTGTCAAATAATAGGTATTCCCCACGCTCGCCCTCGTGTTCATGTAAACGGATTTACATGAGTCAATACATAGCTTTGCGTGAAAGAGTAACAAAGATACACACACACACACACACATACTCATGCACACATACACACAAACTTTCGCCTTTATAATAATAGTGTGATAGTGTGATGAGAAAAGGGCAACATACACGGCATAGTCGCCGTGGCTTATGAAAGCTAAAAATGGGAATTATTTTATGCTAACGTCACCTCGTCATAATTCAGCTCGCTCAGCGAAGGAGACGCGCGGAATGTCGACAGAGCTTTATTCTTGCCGTCCTGAAATTACCTTCACGACAGTGACATAGACGAGATGGTAATGCATGCGACTGTTAGAATGGCATTTTAATAGATTTGAATTAAACGGGAGAGCTATAAATTGAGAGAGCTATGTTTGGAGTTTCTCTACGTGAGAATCAGAGTGACCGACATAGCTCAACGGGTTGCGCAGGTGAAGTGGCAGGTAGGGCATATAGTTCGAAAAACCCATAGATGTTTTGATCCAAAGTACTAGAAGGGCTAGTTCGCAAAGGAAAGCATTGGAAGATCCCCCCAGGGGTGGAAGGTAGGTGGACAAACGACATCAAATATGTCGCTGGGAGCCGCTGGATTCAGGCGGCACTAGACCGTGGCATCTGGAAGTTCCTACAAGAGACAGTCCAGCAGAGACCCGTGCTCTGTAGTGAGCCGGCGATGGGTTGATCGTGATGATGTATTAGTATTAAGTATAGCTTGATGGAGGATCTGTAATCCTGGAAAATCACACTAATATAATAAAGGTGAAAGTTTGTATATATGTGTGTGTGTGTTTATGTTACTCTTTCACGCAAAAATTACTAGTCGGATTTGGCTGAAATTTGGAATTTAGAAAATCTGGATTAACACATACGCTACATTTTATCCCAGAAAATCAGAGTTCCCACGAGATTTTTAAAAACCTATATCTACGCGAACGAAGTTGCGGGCATCAGGTAAGTAGTAAATAATAAATAATTGAATGGCCAGAACTTCGTTAAATCTGGAAGCGAGATTAATTTATCGGGTCTAAGATTAATTTTGTAATGAAAATGGAAAATATGTAAATGTAATCAGTTACATTATACAGAGTAATCTGCTTAATATTATTAAAATGATTGCATTGAAACACGATACGGTTCCATCAGGAAATTGTATTGTTTAATCCGGTTTTAATGACCAAGTGATACAATACGGCCCAAATTACAATCCTTTAGATATTGGATGCCGAGCTGGCGGCCACGGTCAATTTAGGATCCAATTACGGCCAGCTTAGTGAGAAAAAATCCCGAGTAAGCCAGGCTTTAAAGGTGACGCAAGTGACGAGAAATGGCACTTTTTATTGGAAAAGTTTCAACTTTATGAAAAACTGGTTTATTGGTCTAAAACTATGTGGATTTTATGATCTGAACTGCCAGAAACGGTTAGAAAATTGACTTACACTGGCTTGGACTCGTCGCTCGTCGGTCTATCTATTGGGGGGCCTTTCAATGCTGCGCTTTTCTATGCGAGGTCGCATTACAGCACCTTGGGACCCCAAAGTCTATCAGTTTTTTTAACTATGTTCTCTGTCTATTACCAGTTCAGCTTCGCAACGGATTATGTCGGTGTCGCAGAGAGCCGCTAGATTCAAGCGGTGCAAGACCGTGGTGAGTTTTTTTTATATAAAGAATTACATATAAAGAAGTCTTTTACATGAGACCTATGCCCAGCAATGGACGTCTATCAGTTGATAATGATGATGATGATTTCATACTAGCTTCGTGAAAAGCCAGTATGAGATCTTACATCTCGCCAAAGTTGATACAATTCGAGGTTCGAAAGAAAATAACGCCAGTGTGAAATGGATCTGGATATAAATAAATGAATTTATATCTGTTGCTTTAATGGTCCACTAGCACGCAGACTACCTTCAGATTGATTGCTTATTAGCATCTGGTGACTTGGTTTGGATCGTTAGAATAGTAGGAGCGAGTAGCAGGAGCATAATTTTTGGTATAAATCAGAATTTTTATATTGATAATATTTATATTGATTGATTTGTAACTTGGACCACTCGTAACTTGGACCATTCGAATGGTCCACTAGCTCGCGCTTTTAGATTCGGCAGGCGAGTTCCGTCAAACACAATGCCGGGTCACGGATTAAGTCCCAGGCTTCATATTGATTGCTTTGTACAAATTCAATTTATTTGTGCTGCGTTTTATGATACGCCGCTACGGTCTATAAAATTGTTATGATCCAGCTGAATTGAATAGACACAACAGCAGTTTTCCTTGATATATTTTTCCCTCTTTTAATCATGCCTTATTCTGGAAATTCGATGAATTACATATAAATAAATCATTTTAACGCTCTATTCTTTTTCTTCTTCTTCTAGTAACATCTCCTACCGGCACGTAAATTTGGCAATATTTAAGGCTAACTGGATTTTGTTCACCGCTGCCCGAAAAAAAGTAACCTTGTACTCATTTTGAACCACTAGCGAAGGTTCTTAAGCCAGGATATTCGTCTACGGCCAGGTTTACGTTTGCCTTCTATCTTGCCCTATTAACGCCCACTGACATCCAATTAACACCATCAAACCATTGTCAACTCACTATTGAGGACGAGTCTCTTCTCAGAATGGGGGTTGACCATAGTCCACCACGCTGGCCAAGTTTGGATTGGCGGACTTCACACACCTTTTAAGAACATTATGGAAAACTCTCAGGCAAGCAGGTTTCCTCACGATGTTTTACTTCACCTTTAAAGCAAGTGATATTTGATTGCTTCAAAGTGTGAGGTGTTTACCTGGGATCGAACCCCGGACTCCCCGGCGAGGGGGTACGTCTTAACAACTAAGCTATCGCCACTTTTTACAAGGAAACGAAAAAAAAGCACTGTCAAGCGCTACCACAGTGCAGTAAAACAGCGATATCACCGTTTTTAATTTATCCCGGACAATTTAGTGATGAGGCAGTCGCAGCAATCCGATGGCATAATTGCTTGGCAGCGTGCCAGGTGATCTTTTGCGGGCCGGTTGTTAGCAACCACGTTTTTAAATAGAGTTACCAACCCTGATCTAAAAGCTTTGTATTCATTTGATATCAGATAGTATAGCACAGCGGTTATGTCGGACTCCAAACCTCACGAAGTTCCATTCCACCACTGACGACGGAGCACAAGGAACCGACAACGCCTCGTTACTCCGCCAGCAGACCCACCACTGTGACACTGCGTGCCCCCAAACAACGTTAGAGGTATACCGGAACCACAGCACGCAAACCAACCCGACGACCACACTGTGAACGACAGACCGCCCCGTGTCCATCATCCACAGGTCCTCCCATGGGCTAGAGTTCGCGGGGAGGGCAATTACCTCTCCATGTTCCCCATCCTCAATATCTCTCTCGCCCGTCACCAAACTAGACAGGCGAGAAACCGGTGGGGCAGCCAATGATTGGATGATGTGAGACACTAATCACTAACCACCCAACACAGCCACACCCTCCGCTCCTGGGGCTATGCCCCATGGGTGCGTCTTCTGCACCCTCTGCTCGGGGCACTCAGAGGGAAGCGCGGACAACACCCCCTCCCTGCCAGGTCAATTAGCCATGGCCAACAATATCCCATGAAGAGAAATCGTTAACCATGTTACCAAAGTACACCGGCCCAAGCGCTGCTGTTACCCGCAACACTCAGGCACACGGGGAGGTTACCTGGCTGGCCCTCAAAGCCATTGCTCCTGCACCAGCTATGCTACCTAGGTCCTCACGTTTAAGTTTAACCTATTTGCATGCAAAATATCAAGTTTGTAGACCTTTGGGTTTGAGCTGATATAATATAATATATTAGTCATGTTACGGTATTGTATTAGTCTGTGTAATATCCTAACGTCATCTGTCACTTGTCACATACTTGTCACTTGTCACCTATCGCTGTCTTGATACAATGTCTGTCTGTGTCGTGTGAATGGAAATAAAATCAAATCCAAGAGCATCCATCTTTTATTTGTAACACACCAATGAAATATGGTGCCAGAACAGGGATCACAATAAAGAAAAACAATGCAGGACGAAGATTTTGTGAACACAAAGCCTAGAAGACCACCAGGTCACAGCGAGTCGTCAACCAGCCACGCCATGACGCCATTGCCAGTAGGCATGACCCTGCCGCCGTTCATCGTTGAAGGTAACAACGTCCCATTGTTATGGAAAAAATGGCTCACACGACTGAAAGTCTATTTAAAGGCAAATAATTTAGATGAAGCTGAAGATGCACGTAAAACAGCCATTCTCTTGCAGTTCATCGGATCAGATTGTCTGGAAATTTTTTACTCATTTGACCTAGATATCGAAAAAGTTAGTTTTGGCGATCTCTGTAACAAATTTACACAGTATTTCACTCCGAAAATAAACGTCACGATAGAAAGGCATAAATTATTTAGCAGGAAACAACTACCAAATGAATCTATAGACACCTATGTCACGGATCTAAAAAATTTAAGTCACACTTGTGAATTTGGTGACATACGTGAAAGCTTGCTCAGAGACATATTTAGCTGGAACTGCAACAACACTTACTATAAAGAAAGGATTCTAATTGAAAAACCGAACACCCTAGAGGAGGCAATAAACATAGCCAAGCGCTGTGAGTCTACTAAACAACAAGCAAAAGCATTGGAAGACGCATCATTACATTTCATAGGACGCGTGTCAAGATCACCAAGTCGCAGAGACTCTTCCCATAGAAACAGGTCCAGACACCAGTCACAGCAAACACGTCAACGCACACCATCAACGTCAAGTCAGAGGAATACATCATGTGGTCGGTGCGGTCAGGTACATAGATTCAAGTGCCCAGCTCAAGGTATCAAGTGCAGAAAGTGTAATAAGTCCAATCATTTCGCTCAGTTTTGCCGTTCACATCAAGTAAAAGTAGTCAATTGTGAAAATCAGTCTGTAAATAATGAATCTTTGTTTTATGTTGGTTCTGTCTATTGTATACAGGATGATAAGTCTAATTTGTCAAAACCTTGGAATATTGATCTATGTATAAACCAAATACAGGTAAATTTTTTATTAGACACTGGAGCAGACACAAATATTCTATCCATTCACACATACAACTCATTAAATCTGCCACTTTCCAACATACACAAAAGTAAGAACACACTTTCTACATACAGTGGAGAAATTATCCCTCTGGTAGGTCAATGCAATTTGTCAGTGATTCATAAAAATAAGTCATATACAGTTAACTTTCATATTGTCGACATGAAAAGTCAAAATATTATAGGTAGGGATACCTGTAAAACTTTAAATTTAGTAAGAAAAATTAATAGTGTTTCTTTCCAGAATTTAACATGTCAAGATATAGTTGATACAAATAAGGACTTGTTTGAAGGTTTAGGTTGTCTAACAGAATTTCAATGCGAACTAACCTTGAAGCCTAATGCAACTCCATCTATAGAGGCATGCAGAAGGGTTCCATTCCGTCTTCATCAACCACTAAAACAAGAGCTAGAATCTATGGAAAAAAGTGGAGTCATACAACGAGTTGAAGAGCCTACTGAATGGGTAAGCGCTCTAGTCTTAACGTCAAAAAAGAATGGTAAATTACGTCTGTGTATTGATCCTAGAAAGCTAAATCAGTCAATTTTAAGATCACATTTCCAATTTCCAACCTTAGATGAAATTAAATCTAGTCTTGCTGGAGCTCAGTATTTTTCAACATTAGATGCCAATAAAGGCTATTGGATGCTCAAGTTGTCAGAAGCTTCTTCTAAGCTCTGTACATTTATTACACCTTTTGGACGATATAGATTCACTAGGTTACCCTTTGGTATTAATGCAGCTCCAGAAATATTTCATAGAGAAATGATAAAAAGATTTGGTGATATTGAAGGTGTTAAAATTATGATGGATGATTTTCTTATTTATGGTAGAACTGTAGAAGAACATAATCAACGGTTACAAAAAGTCTTAGAAAGAGCACGTCAAATTAATGTAAAATTTAACAAAGAAAAGTCTGTGTTTTGTCAAAAAGAAGTCAAATATTTAGGCCATATATTTAGTGAAGAAGGTGTACAAGTTGATAAGTCTAGAGTAAAAGCTATTTGTAACATGCCAAGTCCTAAAAATATAACAGATCTTCAAAGATTCCTGGGTATGATCAATTATCTTAGTCCATTTATTAAAAACTTGTCACAGCAAATAAGTCATTTGCGAGCACTTTTATCAAAAAATACTGAATGGTATTGGTCAGAGCACCATGAGTCTCAATTTAATAATATTAAAAAAGTTATTTGTTCAACACCTGTCTTAACATACTATGACCCTAAAAAGGAAATAATTTTATCTGTAGACGCATCGAAGGATGCCATGGGTGCAGTGTTATCCCATGACAAGCAACCCATTGCATATTCATCTGCTTCTCTAAGTAAAATACAACAGTCCTACTCGCAGATCGAGAAAGAACTACTAGCTGTCCTCTTTGGTTGTACTAAGTACCACCAATACATATATGGTCATAACATAACAGTGGAGACAGACCACAAACCTCTCATAACTCTTTTCAAAAAAGCTCTATATGACATTCCCCCAAGATTGCAAAGAATCATGCTTAGATTGCAGCCGTATGATCTAACTGTTGTATACAAGCCTGGTCGTTACTTATATATTGCAGATACTTTGTCTAGAGCAGCATTAAGTGAAACTTGTTTGTCAGAAGTTGATCAAGATATAGATTTACATGTCAATATAATAATGTCTAATTTGTCAGTCAGTCCAGAGAAATTAAAAGAAATTCAAGAGTCTACAGTCCAAGATCAAACATTAAGTCAAATAATTCAATATTGTCACAACGGATGGCCTGAACATAAGCGTTCAGTTAGTCAGTCAGTCAAATCTTATTATAGTCTCAAAGATCAAATATATGTCATTGATAACGTTGTCTTCAAATCTAACTGCATTATAATCCCAGAGTCAATGAGAGAGTATATATTAAAACTAATTCATTCTGCCCATCAAGGTATAAACAGCTCAATCCGTCTAGCAAAAACTACAGTCTTTTGGCCAAATATGCAAAATGACATAGAAAAATATATAGGTCAATGTAACATTTGTCTATCTTACCGTCGAAATAATAGTAAAGAACCAATTATGCAACATGAGTATGAAAACATACCATGGTACAAAATTGGTATAGATATTTTTGAATTTGAACGAACTAAATACTTAATGGTAGTTGACTATTATTCAAAGTATATAGAACTTGCCAAGTTAACATCAGGCTATTCAGCTAGCCAAGTAATTACACATTTAAAGTCAATATTGGCCCGTCATGGAATTTGCAGGATTGCAATAACAGACAATGGCCCCCCGTTTAATAGCAAAGAGTTTAAGTTATTCACTCAAGAATGGGACATAGAACACATAACTTCTAGTCCATACTTAAGTAGATCAAATGGTTTAGTTGAAAGGACTATTGGAACTATAAAAAATATGTTAATTAAGTGTAAAACTGACAAATCTGATATGTATTTAGCATTACTTTTGTACAGAAATACCCCTAAACAAAGTCAATATTCACCAGCAGAGCTGTGTATGTCTAGACAACTGCGTACAGTAGTTCCTACTGGAAAAGAAAACTTGCTACCTAAGCTTTGTGATATGAATAAAATAAAGAAATTAAATGAAAAACAAAAGTCATACACAAAATTTTATTATAATAAACATACAAAAATGCTTAAACCATTACATGTAGGTGATAAAATCTTATTTAAACACAAACCTGAACACAAAAAATGGGTTCCTGGAGTTATTATCCAGATAGGTCCTGAACCTAGAAGTTATCTAATAAATAGTGAACTAGGACAGTTTAGGAGAAACCGTCAGTTTATCATTAAACAGTCAGTACACACATAATATCATTTTCCACAGCACACAACACAGTCAGTATACCTATAAAGATGTAAACAAAATGAAATTGTTATTTGTTAGTAAGTTTGTTAGTATTTCAATTATTTAAAGATGTAAACAAAATGTTAGTATTTAAATTATTTTTCAGGAAAGGTAAAGGTTCAAAAAACAAATGTCAATTTTAGTAGTAGTCTGTCAATGTATCGAGAAAGGCAAAGGTTGTAAACCATGCAGCCTGGATAGTCATAAGTGATTTTCTTGTGGTGTTATAAAAAATAATGTTGTACTTGTACTATGTATATACTTGTGTTTATAAAATATAAAAAATCTGTCGTTGTCATAATAATAAAATTGTTAACAGTTAGTACCTAGTGTTAAAAAAAAAAAAAAAAAAAGGGAGATGTTACGGTATTGTATTAGTCTGTGTAATATCCTAACGTCATCTGTCACTTGTCACATACTTGTCACTTGTCACCTATCGCTGTCTTGATACAATGTCTGTCTGTGTCGTGTGAATGGAAATAAAATCAAATCCAAGAGCATCCATCTTTTATTTGTAACACACCAATGAAATAAGTCACTCAATTTCTCTTTTTATATTATTAATATATAAAAAATATAGATCTCAACTCTATTAAGAAATTCTCGATATTCTGTCCGGGCGGCTGTATTCCGTAGGCCTAATTAATTGGAGTTCTGCCAAGAGATTATTCGCAGGCCGCTGGAATTTACAAATTTTTGTCTGTTCTCAGTTTGACGGCTTATCTTTTTTTTATTTTGGTCCAGAACAGAACTGCATCAATTCGCAACATTAATCTATTCACAATTTTTTTTATTTTTTACTAGATGATGCGACCATCATCTTTTTCAAGTACAGGCCTAACAATTCATATAAATAGCTTCTGATTAAGATACGCTATGATCCCTACCTTTCGAATCTTATCCATTTATTTCCAATATAATAAATCAGTGATAAACCAAAACACTGTTTCATATTCAGCCAAAGTTAGAACCACAGAATCATATTAATAATTCTAATAATATTATAATATCGAAAATTATAACAACTAAGTATAACAATTAATATTCATACCTACTCGCGTAATAATGAGTGAAGTAATTACCAAATTTTCCGCCTCAACATTTCTAATTCCATTTTAGTTATTAACAATTATTATTAATCATTAAATATTCATATCATTTATTATGTACAGGGAATCAGAGAGCCGAGAGCATAGTCATTAGTTTTATAACTCGTGTTAGCGCGCCAAATGTATGCAATTATACAAATAATTTTATTATTATATCCGATTGAATTCTGTTCCAAAAGCGCTTTTGCCCAATTTATTTTGAATAGAAGAGCAGTTAACTGCCTCATTGATCTAATTTTGACGACCTCCCTGGCGCATTGGTGAGCGCTATAAGTGAAAGGTTCCTAGTTTGATTCCCGGTAGGAGCCGTTTCGAAATTAATTTTAAGAATGTGGGCGCTTCTCAGACTTGGGCGCGTTTGGATCCCTCGTAGCTTTAGTTTTAAGTTACGTAATTAATTATCACCACTATATCGTACAAATTTAACAATTTCGACCATCAAAAAGAGTACAATTGTACCTACTTTGAATAAATGATTTTGACTTTTGACTTTTGAAATTGTTACTGATCTGGTCTGATGGGAGCACAGATCATTTCTCCTTTCTTTTATTAATAGGTGGGAGACTACGGCAGTGGCTAGTTACCACTCTACTGGCAAAGCCGAGCCGCCAGGCGAGCGTTACGGTTTAGCCAATTTAGCGTTTCGGTACGATGCCGTGTAAAAACCGATATGGGGTAACCCCTTCCAAGTTAGCCCGCTACAACCTTACACTGCATCATAACTTACCACTAGGTGAGATCATAGTCAAGGAGTAACTTGTAATCGAATAATTTTTTTTTTTTAATGGTAGTTTATTAGAAACCCTGATCAAAGAACTGTAATTTTAAAAACACATAACTGTAATTTTAAAACATTGATCTCGGAGCAGTGCACCCCAGGTAAGTATATTGAAACGATCTATAAATCGTAACGCTTACGTTTCCCTAGATATAAAGAGCATCGAAATAACGAACTTATTTACATCAGCAAGCCAATCGAAACTAGTTCAACCTCCAAATAAAAAGTCAAAGATGAAATATACATACATATTGCCAAACTTCTCTCATATTTCTACCCGCTTCTCCCCCGCTTACCTCACCTCACCCCCGCTATCGACTTCAGAAAGCAATGTCAACAATAGGATTGCGGATTTCCTTTGGTTTCTGAGATTTTTTGGTAATTTTTCCTATTTTTCTAGAAAATTGTAGCTATAAGCCCTGTATAGCCTCGTGGTTAAGACGTCCGTCTCCTATTCACAAGATCGGGGGTTCGATCCCGGGCACGCACCTCTAACTTTTCTGAGTTAGGTAACTGCGTTTTAAGCAATTAAGATATCACATAGTGAAACATCTTGAGGAAACCCGCATGATTGAAAATTCTCCATAATGTACTCAAAGGTGTGTGAAGTCCGAAGGTACATGTCAGGGATCGAATCCCTGATCTCCATATGATGATCCAGAATAGGATGTCTTAATTTTTAACCACTACTTACTTAACAGGTACTAGCTAAAGTTTTTTATTTTCATTTTTTGTAGTGTTACCTATTACTATATTTATTTTGTTGTGTTATTTAAGAAAATTACATATTTCACTACTTAAAGTTAACTCGAAAGATAATAATAATGTTTATTAACAAACACCCCGAACGCACAATAAAAAGACAGAGTTTATAGTCCACTTCATAACATTTTAGAGATCCTCACGAACGAACTTAAACGCCACTGCGATATGCGAAAAATGTCTACGACTAATATCTATACTTAATCTACTTAATATTAAAAAGGTAAAATTTGTTAGTTTGTATTATAATCTCCGAAAGTGATGATCCAATTCTGAAAATCATTAGACTCTAAATTTTAGTGCACACTACTTTAAATAATAGGCTCGCAACTGGCAGCTGAAATCACGACGTTTGACGGCTCAAACTGTCAAACTGTGTGTACGCTGTGTGTCTGTCCTTTTTATATTACATTAGTAAGAATAAGATGCGAATACTCTAACATTTAGTTGTCCTTAGAATCTTTTTAACCAAAAACTATAATTTCTCTTAATACATAATAGCTGTTATTACCTATCCACATGCTAGTTTCGCAAAATAAATAAAAAATCTTGTACAGAACCCACTAACCCAACCTAAAGTTCGTGGGAAGCACAGCTGTACAACCGAATCGACGCAATTAGAAAAATCCCTGTAATCTGGAATAATTTTCGCCAATTTAAGCTTATAGCTTGACTTTGCTGTTACACCTGCGCTCCAGGTAATTGCCTCAAATTAATTTAGGCTTCAAGCCTAATCTCTTGCCTAAGTTCTTGCCTTTTTTCTGGGGACGCTTGACATTTTATTTTGTTTATTTCATTTATTTATTTACACATCTTTATTGTAAACTTTAGAAAGAGTAAAAATACAGGATATACTTACAAACAAACTAGGGTGACCTTTTACTAAAGTGATCACTTCCAGGTAACCCATAATTAAGAACATAATATAGAACTGTAAGGCGGGACTTTATCATGCATTTTTAGGGCTCCTTATCAAATTTGTAGTATCAAAGCAGTGATTTGGCCTATTCAGGAGTTCGTGGGTTCGATTTCGGGCACGCACCTGTAACTTTTGCGTTATGTGCGTTTTAAGAAATTAGATATCACTCTCTTTAACAGAGAAGGGAAATATCGTGAGGAAACCTGCATGCCTGACAGTTAAATGTTCTCAAAGGTGTTTGAAATCTGCCAATCCGCACTTGGCCAGCGTTGTGGACTGTGGCCGAAAACAATCAATCTGAGAGTAGACGCGTACTCAGTAGTGGGCCGGCGCGGCGATGGGTTGATGACGATGATACTTAGTTCTTCCATCTCATGGGTGACCTACTGGTACCGATTGCTCTTATGCTCTGGATTCTTACTTGAATCACTACTTAGTTGTTCAAAGGAAACATCGTCACTACTGTTCTGGTATGGGTAAACGAAAAAACCGGTCAAATGCAAGTCGGACACGCAAACTAAGGGTTCCGTACCATTTTTTAATTTACATGGCGACTTTTTAATTTTTTTTAAATAATAATTGTTTTAGCGGCAATAGAAACACATCTTCTATGAAAATTTCAGCTCTCTACCTATTACGGACAACGGTTCACGAGATACAGCCCGCAGAGGTACGGAACCCTAAAAATAAGCAAAAAGGCCTGTTTATTTCGAAGATTTATTTTGAAGGCCACTGCGGCAGAAATATTTCGTCCGCAATTTCATTATAACCAGCCCCCTACCGCAGACTTTATGAAGCCACGAAAAAAACATAACAAACGTCCGACAAACCAACAGGGATGAATCTCGTTAAAGCAACACCGTAATGATATTTGCATTAAGAATTAACTTGGCGGAAAACACACAGCCGCAAAATCGCGGACGGAACTCTCGTCTGCGTATGGTATTTTCTCTGTATGGTATTTTCCTTTGTGGCATTCCTTTACATATGCTTTTGAAGAGATTTTATATTTTTTTGAATTAGCATTACGTTTTTTATTATGAGTACCTATAACTCGAATACGGATAAAATTTTGTACGACTCATTTATCAAAATTATCTCAGTCATTGTATCCTCCAGCTGTCGTCTACTTTGCTCTGATAATGAGCTGAAGTGAACATTGTATTACATATCTTACTCTACAGTTTAAATTTTAATGCTTAAGTTGCTCCACCTGCATTTTGTAGGTTCGATAATCGGGTCGATAATATGATTTCACCGACTTTTATCACAGATATTTTGAGCTACTTTTTGTAGGACGTGTGCGGTTACAATACTGTGATCTGTATGATTAATTGTTGCCAACTGAAATCGGTCACCAATATTCACTACGTTAAAAAGTTACATCAGAATACGCTTCAAAATCGCAGCTTTTTTTCTAGCGTATATCAACCCACCCACTTTCAGACATCAGATTTTTGTCGCCGCGCTTAAAAATTAACACTTTCTCCGACCTCCTTACACTTCCCGAAATCTTGGGGCCTCCTGAATAATAAAGAGGTCCGCGGCCCCAATTTTTGCTACTCCACGACTTTAATAATGTTTTAATCATATTTGCGGGGTTTCAAGTTCGGCTAACTTTTCGTCGCTAGAACGACTACAGAAATTATTACTAGGCTACTTTGAACATTTTGTTCGGGCAATTTGCTAATACGATATAGGCCCGGCTCGGGCGTAGAATTAAAATGAATTAGGCACTCAGTGGGCAATGGAAAGAGCTATATTTCTCTATTTTATCAAATCAGAAAAGAAGATATCCGTAGGAGATCAAGAGTAATCGGCATAGATACGGGCATAGATAGAGGAAACGGGTTGCGTAGCTGAAGTGGCAATGGGCAGGGCACATAATTCGAAAAATCTATAAGGAGATACGTTGGGATCTCAAGGGCCTAAAATGTCGTATTTAATCACAAACCTTAAAAATATTTATGTACTTACGAAAGAAATGTTAGGTTGAAGAGAATAGGTAATGCACAGCATTAATAAAACATTAAAATGGTGATCATTAATTGAAATAGTAATTATTTGAACTGAAAGTGTTATTATAGCAAATGGATGTCATTTTACGCGACGATGTAAAATTTTCAATATTATCTTCCATCAAGTTTTTTATTTAGCTAAGAGCGGTGAGACTGTCTCTTTATGTAGGGCTGGCAGTCAGCAGAACAGAGTCAAATAGAGCTCAATCAAATAAAAGTATGCTCATTAGTAATATCAGTAGTGTAATATTAACAAAATAAACCCTTTATCTTACTATTAGATGATTCCCATGACTTCATCCGCGTGGATTGATGTTCCTCCGGTAGTGGATGATTTTCCGGGAGAAAAATAAGCTCATGTACGTTTCCAGGACACCAGCTAGATAGCTTGTAGTGTCAATGCTGTCTGCGACTTTTTCCACGTAAATTTAAAGATTTTCAAATTCCCGTGGGGACTCTTTGATTTTCCGGAGCTAAAGGAAGCCTATGTAGACTATGCAATGACTAGGTCTTTGATTCCACGTCACTCCAAACTTAATATTTTACAGATATCGATTCAGAATCAAACCCGAGAGTTTCCTCACTCTAGTTCACTCTGCCGGAACTAAATCAGGTCAAAAATGTATTATGCAATACTTCCTTTACTTTGATTTACATGTTATTCAGAATGGAATTGTAACAGCCCTGTTTTTGCAGCGTAAAAGCAAAATCGAATTTACCGGCGAATTCTCGAATCAAAGAATAATACTGTACTTTCCCCATCGCTTCATTTTGAGTTCTCGATTATAAAAGATCTTTTGCTTTCATAACAATATACATATAGGTAATTTATTGGTTGTTTTAGGATCATCATCATCACTTCAGACTGGGGACGAATACTGCTAAATATTAAGTACTTTCCCAAAAAGCGCCACTACGCCTGGTCGTCAGCCTTCCTCATCCAGCCACTTCCCACCATTCTCATCATGATCAATCCCTCACCGGCCCACTACTGAGTATGGGTTACTTCAGAATGAGAAGGAACTTGACCATAGTCTACGTCCACGCTGGCCAAGTGCGGATTGCATGCCTTCATACACCTTTGAGAATATTATGGAGAACTCTCAGGCATGCAGGGTTCCTCACGATGCCTTATTGCTTAAAACGCACATAATATCCCTCCTTCTGCTTGAGGCGTGTTGATTTTAATGCTCTAGCTCAAGTTTTAACTAACTCTGACGTACAACATACAAGTAAGGTGTCGCACAATTTACAAAATATGTAAACGTTTCTGTCTATCGCGAAAAAGTTAGAAGTGGGTATCCGGGATCGAACCCCCGACCCTTCGAATAGGAACCTGACTAATTAAACACTAGGCGATCGCCATTTTTTAAATTACATTTACTCATAATTTCTATATTTTACTCGTAACAAAAGCTATAAAACTTTTGTTACAATGTAAAGCGTCAAAGCGTTACAAAGTGTTGGTGTCAAGTGGCGTTCTGCGCACAATCTTGCATGGTTTAAAGTTAACAGGGCTCTCTCCGTCACTCGTTTCATACAATCGTAGTTCCAATTTCATTTGAATATTAAGCAACCAAAGTCCATGAAATTTTGCAGACATATCCTAGAAACTAATATCTGTGTTTGTGGTGTTTTAGATTTTTCTAAAAATATGTAGTTTTAAAATTACAGGGGCTCAAAGATTTATATGAAAAATTTTAAGACCGCGTAACATTGAAACCGAATATTTTAACAGAAATCTGGAAAACCACAGACATAGATATTAGTTTCTAGAATATGTCTGCAAAATTTCATGGACTTTGGTTGCTTAATATTCAAATGAAATTGGAACTACGATTGTATGAAACGAGTGACGGAGAGAGCCCTCTTAACAGTGACATGCTGCTATCTACTCCCGTCGCCTGCAGGCAGCGAGCCACGCGAGTGTGCAATGTACTGGGGCGGACACAAAGGCAGTGTTGTCTACTAACTGCTCTCCAAGAAAACGACTTAACCAACCCCGAAAATACATTAGATCAGTGGTTCCCAAAGTTGACTGGGCTACGACTCATCTGATTTAAGTTTACAAACTCGGGACCCACCTCTTGGAAATTTAAGCGTTAGCAATATTAATAAAGGACTTTTGAAATAACAAACTGTTTTAATACAATCTTTTATTACTTAATTATATAAATTTAATGGGAAGGATGAAATTGTTTCCTATGTATCGCCATTACAGTTTTGACATCAACTTCAACTTTAGTTACTTTTAATCGCAGTGAGTTTGATAAGTCCAATTTATTTCGGTATTTAGTTTTAATTCGGACGGTTGGTACTATAGGCAGGGCCCACTCAATATTCGCTCGCGACCCACCAGTGGATCGCGACCCATAGTTTGGGAAACCCTGCATTAGATCGTTTAAACTATCGCGAGGGTTTTCCATTTTAAGTACAGAACGTAGAAGCTATATATACGGATTTAGTCAACGTAAGCCCGACTAGTTTCGAACCCATGTGGGGTCCTTTTTCATAGGGACTCGGCTCGCTGCGAATTGACACCTAATTCATCAAAATCGGCTCAGTAATTTAGACACTACGGTGGAACACACATAAATACAAACCTACATACATTTTTTTTTTTTTTTTTTTTTTTTTTTTTTTTATTAACTATCAAATATTGAACGTATTACAAATGCTTTTAACACAACAAAAAAACCACTAAGGTTTAGTATGTTGCTTATCATTCCGTCCATTAATCGATTTTGGGTATAGTACTTCCATAAATAATATATACATTATTTATAGAAGCACTAGGGAACATTACAAGATAATAATTTGTTATTTTTAATTTTTCAAAAATGGGAATTGTTAATATTTGTTTTGAAAGTATGATTTTAACTTGTGTTTAAGGTTAAATTCGGTAAGTCCTGACCTAAAAGTATTATCTAAACTAATTAAGTAACAATAATTAGGCGAGGTTAACAGTAATTAGGCGAGGGATCATGTACGCGCTGGTGCGCTCACCATATTTATTTTTTGCAAAGATGGTAACTAGTTTTTTTTGAGTTACTTTGCGTGTCTGAATTTTGTTACTAACTTCCTTTTGTATGGCTAAATTAAAAAATTGTTCTTTCAGAAGCGTAAATTGTACTTTGTCATAAATATTAATCACTTTACAATACTTAAATATAAGATTTTCATTATTTTTTGCAAGTAGTTTAATATTAAGAGGAACAATGGTTTTTAAAATCCTTAGTTGCAACTGATAAACATGTTGTAAGTGCGACTTGTCGGTTCGACCATAGCTACTCAACCCATAAGCAATTATGGAGTCGGCAAGAGCATTGTACAGCATCAATTTGACTTTAAAATTTAACCTCTTTCTAATTATAAATAAGTTTGCCAAGAATGCTCTGAGCTTATCACATACATGCTTTATGTGCTCATGCCAGTTGAACTTATGGTCAATTATTAATCCTAAGTATTTATGTGAGTTAACTATTTCAATAGTGGGACAATTACAGTTGCTATGTGGTTGGTGCAAACAGTTATGATTATGCGCAATAAGTTTATGTTTTAACATGCTGTTAGCTTTTAAATTTGGTGAATGTATGTGGACTAATTTTGTCTTTTGAGAGTTTAATATTAAACCACTGTCATGACACCATTTATTTAAATTATCAAAGTCTTCCTGTAGCATTAGCAAGGCATCATTGACATCTTTAGCTGCTACAAGCATGCATGTGTCATCAGCATATTGGTACGTAGTACAGTGGCTAAATATCTTATTCATATCATTCACATAAGCTATAAAATGCAATGGTCCAAGCACGGAACCTTGAGCTGTGCCCTCAGTTACTGTGATTGGTGCGCTATAGCTGTCACAGATCCTAACGCGGTAGCTTCTATTACTCAGATAGTTTTTACACCAATTTAAAAGAGATCCCCGTATACCTGAGCTTTCTAATCTTGTAATAAGCTTGTTGTGATCTAATGTGTCAAATGCACGAGAAAAATCAATAAATAAAGCCAGAACATGTAGTTTTTGGTTCATCCATGAATTAACTTGATCTGTAAAGTCTGACAATAACATTGTCGTATTCTTACCGGGCCTAAAACCAAATTGGCTAGAGCTTAAAATATCATTTTTTTGATAGAACACATGTATTTGATTACAGATATATTTTTCTACTATTTTATCTATGGAAGATGTTAAAGTGATTGGCCTATAATTATTTATGTCATCATATTTACCTTTCTTGTGTACTGGTCTTACACAACCTACTTTAAGTTCATCAGGATACGACTCAGTTTTAATACAGGCATTTATAAACTTAGCTAAAGGTTCTGAAATTATATTAGCAATGCCCTTGATGTCTCTCATTCTAACACAATCAAATCCTGGGGCTTTATCAATACGAAACCTATTTATTAATTTATAGACACTATCCGGCGTTGCCTTCCTAAAATACATGCTACAATTAGATTGTATCGTGTTGTTTTGACCAAGATTTAATAAGTTCTGGTTGCAATTCGGCAATATATTTTTCACGGTAGTGTCAAAGTTGGTCGCAAAGTTGTCTGCAATTTGCTGTGGTACACGACTGAGCGATTTAAAAGCATTTAACACAACCTCATCAATTGATCTTACTATCCTTCCTGCGATATCATTTAGTAATTGCCACAATTTTCTTGAATTATTAAAATTTTTAATTATTTTCTTTTTATAGTATAAATTTCTATAGTATTCAGTTATTTTATTTACCTTATTTCTTTTCCTATTGTATTCTAATCTTAACACTACGTTATTTTGATCTTTCTTCCATCTATGAAACAATTCATCTCGCTTATTACTCAAATTAATGATATTTTTATTTATCCATGGCGCCTGGCAATGTAGTTTTGAATTTATATTAATAATTCTCTTTGCCTTTGAATAAGCATTATTAAAAGTATCAGAAATGAAAGTATACATTTGCTGCGGGGACTGCATATTGTCAATATGAGACCAATCCGCACCTAATTCCTCGCCTAATATCACAGGGTCATAAATAGGTATTTGCTTGCTTACAGTAAAGTTAAGTGATCTTGATTCGTAAATATTGCATAGTGCTATTATGGTCAGGCGATGATCCGCCAGTACCGTATCGACCGCAGCCGTGCAAGGGTCCGCCGTGTGGGAGCGCACAAAAATGTGATCAATGCACGATTTTGTAGTTAAACTTAATCTTTTTTCAATACGTGTATAATCACTAATACCACACTTCAGACCCTGTTCCGCCAGTAGGTTTAAATACTTATCTCTCATTACGGATGACAATTTCAGGTCTATGTTCATATCTCCAATAACTATAATGTTGACAAAGTGCTGTAAGTTATCTAATAATAGTGACAATTCATTAATAAATAGCTGCTTATTATAAGATGGAGGTCTATAAATTGCACACAAGGCGATTACTGTATTACACGGTGTTTTAATAGAACCAATTATCGACTCAAATGTTTGTGAACTATAGGTCATATAAGTAAATTTTAAATAGTTCCTTATATACACGATAACACCTCCGCCTTTTCTATTCTGTCGCAGTTGTGAATGCATTTTATAGCCAGGAATGTTGAACAAATGACAGACATTCTGTGCTATACCTACTTCGGTTAATATTATTATATCGATGGGATGTAAACTTATTTCTATTAGATGCAGCAACTTAGCGTAGTTTTTTGTTATTGAACGTATATTAATATGTATAGCTAAGAGATTAATGTGACAATTCGGAAGTTTTTTGATAAAGTTGTTGCAATTTAAACAATCAAAGTATTCAGTTATTTCAGGTGATTGTATATAATTACTATCCATTATAATTTATATGCAAAAATATCTTTTGAAATGAAAATAATGAAATACTTGAATAACTAATATTTTATAATATAAATAAGTGCAGGTAGGTAGGTAGGTACTCACGTTATTTGGTTAGGGATTCAATATCCGACATGGATCTAATTAAATGCACTTTACTTTCCTTTGTTTTCCTTGCAAAAACTTTACCATTTTTACACCAGATAAATTCATATGTTGGACGTAGATTTTTTTTAGCGTTATACAACAACATTTTATTATGCGGTGTTAGGGCTTCACGAATAAAAACTGGATTTTTAGCCACTTCGTGCAATGCATTAGTTACAATGTCACCAACTGTAGGAGTCACTTGCTTGGCCGCGGAAATCCATTGTTCGCGGGACTTTATCGAATGTAATTCCACGAGAAGGGAACACGGGTGATCTTTACGGATTGGCATGCAGCGGGTGGATTTTACATCGTCTATGGCCACCTTAAGCTTGGTGGCAACAGATTTCATAGTTTCCAGGGGTTTTTGTATAGCCACTTCAGGTAGTCCAGATATTTCCAAGGAATTCAAAAGTGCTTTTTGTTCCATTTCCTGCATCTGGGTCTCAACGCAGACTACTCGAAGTTCAAGGTTCTTATTTTTGTTTTGAAGTTCGTTATTTTTGTTTTCTAGCACTCTAATTCTACTTTCTTGACCTTTAACACACTCTTCCAAACTCGACATCTGTTCACCTAGAAAATTGAGCGAAATTTCAAATTCTTTCTTGAAGTCCTCGAATTCTTTCTTAAAAATTTTTTTCATCTCCGATGTTATCTGACTGATTAGTTTGGAGTTTACGTCCTTGCTAAGGGGTGCTTCTTCCTCATCGTCAGATTCGTCCACAGAAACAAATGTTGACGATCTGCGTGACACATTGCATAAGCATTCGGCGCAGCTCCATTCTAATCCAGGGGTGTTTCGAAGAGTCGCCAGCTGTTTATTGGACAGCTTCGCACATTCATGGGTAGCGTGGACACTTTTTTCACATCTGCTACACACTATACCAAAAACTTTCTTAGTTATATTTTTATTACACGTAAAACATTTAGTAAAACCCATTTTTGTAATTAGGTATTCTTCGCGTAACACAATACACTGTGCGTAACGTGCGACGCCAAGCGACGGAATGACATACAAACCTACATTGCTAAAATCATAACCCTTCCTTTGGTATTGTCGTAGTCGGGTAACAATTAAAAAAAAACAGGATAGCAGTAAAAAAAATGCACTAGATCTAGTACCTAAGGCAATAAGTTGGCAACATCGGGAACAAAAGGACGGCCAATTTATCTACATACTTGCCTCGTTCAGTCCTTGCATCACTTTTACGTTCCTTACAAAATTGCTTTCCTGGAGAGCTCGTGTGCGCTAACGTGTTCTTTAAACTATAAGTTACTAGCCGATGCCCGCGACTTCGCCCGCGTGGATTTAGGTTTTTTGAAATCCCGTGGGAACTCTTTGATTTTCCGGGATAAAAAGTAGCCTATGTGCTAATCCAGGATACTATCTATCTCCATTCCAAATTTCAGCCAAATCCGTCCAGTAGTTTTTGCGTGAAGGAGTAACAAACATACACACACACACTCACACACACATACAAACTTTCGCCTTTATAATATTATAGTGTGATTGTATAGTGGGTATCTTGTGCGTGGTATTCCTCATTATTCCCACTAGATTACAACATGGGGTTATTCAAGGGGCGGACCAACAAATTCCTCAAAGGCCGGCAAAGCATCGGCGGTACCTCTGGTGCTGGAAATGTTCATGGGCAGCGGTAATCACTTGACAACAGGTGACGCGCCTGCTCGTTTGCTCGCTATTTTTTTTATATAGAGAGAAGTGACCCCCCTGTCCATTTATCATATAATGGTAGGAGTTCTCTTGGGATATTAATGCGGTGAGTTCCCAGATCCTTCCGCATACAACTAGACTAAGAGAACGAGATTTCGAATTTAGGATTTGTCACAGATATTATTAGATGCCAGTGATAATGATGAAGATGATGAAGTGACAGCTAAACGTGCTCTCTGAAGTCGGTCACCCATCCAGTTACCGACTTGGATCAGTGTTGCTTAGCAATCGCAATCGATTGATATGCGTCGTCACAACAACTTTCCCTTAGATATATGCGCCGATAGCTTAGTGGTTAAGACGTTGGCCTCCTGTCTGGGGTTCGATCCTGGGCACGCACCTCGAACTTTCAGGAGCTAGGTATGTACCTAGGCACGTTTTAGCAATCAAATATCTTGTAATATAGATGATAATATAGACTTTGAACTTCCTTTCATACTTTGTATACGTGAAAGGTGTTACTGAATGGAATAGAGACAAAGCATTTAAAAAGCTTCAAAGACTGTTGCAAGAATATAGAGTACCTAGATTCTACATAGTTACGTATATATAAATTGCACGTCCTTTTGTTCGTTCGTATGTAGCCTGGAGATAACGGCTTGTCAAGGCTGCCGGTTAACTTTGAACTATAGGAGAAAGCCTCTTGACATACTGCGCTAACACTTTGTGACTTTTGACACCTTTCATTGTTACAAAAGTGAAAATCCAGCAGGCCAAAGGAACAATCGTAGTAGAGTGAGTGAGTGTAGGCAAATAGATAAGGAGTGTCGTGTTGTGACAATATTATTAACTAGCCGATGCCCGCGACTTCGTTCGTGTGGATATAGGTTTTTCAACCCCGCGGGAACTCTTTGATTTTCCGCGATAAAAAGAAGCCTATGTGTTAATCCAGAGTATAACCATCTTTACTCTTTTCACCCAAATCCGTCCGGTAGTTTTTACGTGAAAAAGGAACAAACATAGACAAAAACTTTCAGTTTTATAATATTTAGTGTGATTACCTAATTTATATTGATTTAATTAATTAATGTTCTTATAAAAAAATCTTGGCACCATCGTAATCATATTATTTTTTGGCCATTTTTTAAGAGTTGCGTATCGTCAGAGGAAAAAGGAACCCTTATAGGATCACTTTCTTCTCTGTCTGTCAGTCAAGACAAGGCAATCAAAACCTATAGGGTACTTCCCAATTCCCATTGACTTACGAGTAGAATCATGAAAGGCTACCTGCCTTTCATGATTCTACTCGTAATGCCTTACTTACATAGAGCACAAGTAAAGGGTAACATCCAAAAACATTTATGGTTTTGTAACAAAAAAAGGGTTATTTCTTATACGATGGTACAGAACCATTTTTTCTTTCTTTGATCGACTTTCTTTTACCCGGTCCTTGCTGTCGCCCAGTGGGGTAAAAATACAAATTAAAATCAGAAGAGTATTTTTACAAGTCACTACATTACTAGTTGGATACTACATAAAGGTAGTCAACAAAGGAAACATTAAACTATAAAAAAGTTTAAACAATATCTAGGGCGAGTGCGAACTTGTGCCGTTAAAGCGCGCTTGGCTTCACCATCGCAGTGAAGTGAAGCTCGCCGATGCCGGTCGCGGTGCCTGGTAACGGGAACCAACTTCCGTAACTAACTGAATACATTTTAATAATACATTTTGGTTTTTGCTCTAAAATCGGAAAGTGTTTCTCGGTTTGGTACAATTCATGGGCAACATGTAGTAGCTTTTTAATGCTAAGACAACCTCATCCGCTCCGCTTGCCTGGATTACGGTGATCTACAGCCAATCCCCCCCCCCCCCCCTTACCTCTAACTTTCGGAGCTATGTGCGTTGTAAGCATTTAAGACTTAAGTATCACGATTTCAGACGACGCGATATAAGACCGTGGCGGGTGTAAGTCCCAACAAGAAACCTAAGAAATGAGCTCAGTGGCTATTTCAATTTCAATATCATTTAATAGGTTCTAATAGGTAGGATAAGTTTAAGCTAAAACGAGTCAGATTTATGTCAACGGTATAACGCTGTCTCGTTTTAACAGTGTCTTAAGTTTGAGCAAAGTCTAAGTGCGCTCTATAGATCTCAGCCTCAGTGTTAGACACTAAGTTAGCGAATAAGTACCGAATATAGTTATATACCGGAATAAGTTTCGGTTACCGGGTGGCACTAATAAGCTATGACCTTATCCCGCTAACGCTTGTGGCGTGAACAATACACAGGACTGCATGACGTAACGGCCGAAGTTATTTTCTTTCGTAGCCTGCGTCAATTACACGAGGTGAGATTCCAACGCAAACTTGCGACTATTTTGTCTTAGATATTTTTCAAATCTCTGGTAATCATTGTGCTGAAGTGTAGAAAGTCTGATATACAATAAATAAAAAACGAAATCTCCTTACAGGATCGTCCCGTACAGAATGACATAGGCTACTTTTTATCTCGGAAATCAAAGAGTTTCCACGGGCTTTTAAAAACTAAATCCACGCGGACGAACTCGCGGGCATCAGCTAGTATACAATAGTTTAGTTTGCAAGAAAAGTTTGCAAAAATATATTTACAAGCCTCATCTAACGTACAAGTTTAAACCGTAAAGATATTTTTATTTACATACAGAATTAGGTATAATAGTTATTGACAATAATTCTATAAAACAATATTCATGAAAACTAAAAAAAAACTATTAAATTAAATTAAATCTAAAACCTTATCGAGACCACCGCAGCGAGGCACTGTACCCAAGATGCTGGCAGCATTACCCCTTTGCAAACATTGCATTTAGCATTTGGGTCGCATGTTTGGGGCAATCTTTGCAGACAATCGCGCGTCTGCAGCGTCCATCTGAAACTGGAATCATAGTAACTTTTTCAATAATTCCCCGCTTCCGCCGCACACCCACAATTAAAGCGGACCGGGACAAAAGAAACGCAGTTTAAAGCCATCCAGGTCCCTGAGGTGTTGCAGAAAGTTTTCATTTGAATACAGCGATTAACTCTATTTTCAAAAACCAATTCTAATTTCTTTTTTAATTCAGATACAAGTTTAGCCCTTGACTGCAGTCTTACCTGGTGGTAAGTGATGATGCACCCTAAGATGGAAGCCGGCTAACCTGGAAGAGATATGGCAGTTTTTATTAAACCCCTTACTTGCCCCTTTAGTTTTTACACGAGAGCTTTTCAAACGTCCGTTAAAAAAGCGTCCAAATAGAACAAACGTACCTATTCTCAAGTATATGTTCACACGTCAATGCTTTTTACGTGTGATCATATACTTGGGAATTTTGTTCTATTTGGACGCTTGACGGACGTTAAAAAATCTCTCGTGTAAATGAAGCCTAAAGGTAGGTACTCAGATTACACGCTATTCGTGTGCACTGACCCTGTAGTAACAATCAGAGTGTATCTACACAGTGCACTTGCAGACAAACCGAAGCGTTTAATTGACACCCGCACTTCCCGCCCACCACCACCCGCCCGCCGCCCGGAGCGTGATATCAAATTCTCGCAATCGCTCACCGCTCCAACCATATCCATGTCAATATATCAATATTCATAGTTAACTGTAAACTAAATTAGACTAATAGGTAGCCTACTACCTAGTTACTTCTTACGGAAATAAAAAAAGTTGCTATTTAAAACTCTTTTTATAGAGCAAAATTCGTCAAAAAACGTAGGTATAGGTATGTACTTATGTAGACTTCACAATGCACATGCTTTCTTCTTTGATAATGGAGCATATTGCATGCTGCATGTTGTGCCATATATACTTGTCTGTTTTGGTGGATTATAGTGAATTAAGCAGCTCAGGTTTTTTGCTGGTTCTTCTCGGTAGGAACGTCATTCTGAATCAGTGGTCAATTATTTTGACGATTCAACCACAGTACAAGTTTATTTGAATAAAAATATTTTCTAGTAACTTATGCCTGTAATTTGGTCCGTGTGGACTACACAAATTTTAAACCCTTTTTTACCTCCTTATGAGTTGAATTTTTAAAAATCCTATCTTAGTGGATGTCTACGTCATTATACAGGGTGTTTGGTAATTAGTATATTAAGACGACACGTACTCATGCTACTTTGATCTGATAAATACAATGCTGAAGTAAAATGACAAAATAAAATTATAAAAATTTCCATACAAAATTTTAATTTTATTTTATGTTCAAGTTTTCATGGCCCTAACGTGCCCTAACTCACTGAGATCGTTGGCCTTGGCCTATCTAAAGATGGCCAATGATCTCAGTGAGTTAGGGCACGTTAGGGTCATGAAAATTTTGACAATTTTTTTTTTTTAAATTTTGTATGGAAATTTTTATAATTTTATTTCGTCATTATACTTCAGCATTGTATTTATCAGATCAATGTAGCATGGGTACGTGTCGTCTTTATATACTAATTACCAAACACCCTGTATATATAGGCATCTGTATACCGAATTTCAGCCCAATCCGTCCACTAGTTAGAGCTGTGCGTTGAGAGATTAGCGATTTAGATATACATATAATCGATATATAGGTTCCATTCTAAATATTGTGTGGTTCCTTGGATCCTTATTCTGAACTTCCGCAAAGTAACGCTTGCTTCTATTCAAGCAGTAGATATGCTACCTACGTAATATCCTCTTTGATGTTGCCATAATCAACGACTTTAATATTGTATCCATCTCCATGTATCCCATCTAACCGAGTTTGATCTTGAATTCGATGCGACATTAGCATTGGAGATGTTCATTTCCCTTTGAGTCTTGATTTGAAATCGAAGGCGCCGGGGGACGCTCGAGACGCGACAAATCACTTTAGAACTGGAGGATGGAAAATTGTTGACATTTGTGCCAAGAATTGCCCTTTGTCTAACATGGTCTAACCACAGAGTAAGGGTATGTTATTACCTAAGACGGGTTCGACGAAGCCAGGTAGGTAGAACAACCGTGCAATAAGGAGACCCGAGATGGATGGATGGGAAATATGGTATTTGACAGGGTTTTAAAAACTGTTATACGTTAATCAGTGATGTCTAAGAACTCTATAGAAAATATATATTTTACGATTTATTATATACAAGAGGATGCCCGCGACTTCGTCCGCATGGACTTAAAGACCCCGTGGGAACTGTTTGATTTTCCGGGATAAAATGCCTATGTCAATTACAGGGACGCAAGCTACCTCGGTACCAAATTTCATAAAAATCGGTTAAGCGGATGGGTTTTTAGGAATCCCGTGGGAACTCTTAGATTTTCCGGGATAAAAAGTAGCATATGTCCATTCCCGGGATATAAGCTAACTATGCACCAAATTTTGTCAGAATCAGTTTAACTGTTGGGCCGTGAAAAGGTAGCAGACAGACAGACAGACAGAGAAGAAAAAACGGAATCAAAAAATATTATTTAAATATCCCGCGAAAAACTTTCTGAAATTTAGAATGGAGATAGATTATTCCCTGGATTAGCACATAGGCTACTTTTTATCCCGGAAAATCAAAGAGTTCCCACGGGAATTTAAAAAACCTACATCCACGCGAACGAAGTCGCGGGCATCAGCTAGTGATAAATAATAATCACACTTATATTATAAAGGAGAAAGTTTGTATGTGTGTGTGTGTGTGTGTGTGTGTGTGTGTGTGTATGTTTGTTACTCCTTCACGCAAAAACTACTGGACGGATTGGGCTGAAATTTAGAATAGAGATAGATTATACCCTGGATTAGCACATAGGCTACTTTTTATCCCGAAAAATCAAAGAGTTCCCACGGGAATTTTAAAAAACCTACATCCACGCGAACGAAGTCGCGGGTAATTAGCTAGTTATTAATATAGTGAAATTATTACTACAACAATATTATTTGTCGCAAATAACACCGACTATCAAGCCTTTGATGTGCGAATCAACATTTGATACCGAAATGTAAATCCCTATATTCCAGATCATTGTTCATATCAAATGAGGTTGAAAACCTAAAGCCCGTTCTTCACTCGCACACAAAATCACGACGCCCGACGCGAAAGCCAGTGAACAGCTCGAACTACAGTATGCTGCAGTCTTCACCTCAAAATAATTCTTCGTACTTCTAGGCATAAAAACTAAAAAAACCGGCCAAGTGCGAGTCAGACTCGCGCACCGAGGGTTCCATACTCGGGTATTTTTCCGATATTTTAATAATTTACATAAAAATAAATAAAAATCTGTTTTAGAATGTTCTGGCAAGGCCCTTTCATATTATGATAATGCACTTGGTATAGTTATTTTACTTTGAAATTTGAAACACATTTTTTTTTCGTTGTTTAACCACAAATTCACGGTTTTCGGATTTATTCCTTTACTTGTGCTATAAGACCTGAAGAGAGTGCCATCCTGCCAAATTTTATGATTCTAGGTCAATAGGAAGTACTCTATGGGTTTTCTTGACAGTCACGGCAGATGGACAGACAGACAGATAACAAAGTGATATTATAAGGGTTTCAATTTTCCTTTTGAGGTACGGAACCCTAAAAACTAACTAAATATCATGTAGAGAAACTCCAGACATAGGTCTCTCTATCGCCTACATTTAGAAACAGTTAACGTTAACTTGAAAGGCCTCTGATCGTTAAAATAGTCGTAAACTATACCGTCAGTCTGCGAAAAGGAAAAACTACTCCCCATTGAATTTTTTTGAAAAAATCTCCACGATTGTTGGCCCCCAGCGAAACCTATTTCCCAGGCTTTGCATACAGAATGGGCGATGTACCTACCTACTCGTGGCTTTCAAAGATCACTCTGGAAATTCAAAAACCATCAGTTCAAAAGCTTTTACCGTTCATAGAGAGAAAGATATTTTCGGTATAATGAATTTTTATTAAAAACTAGCTTTTCGAAATTGTAAGATAAGTGCTCTGCCACGATAGAGCGTCTGGCAGGGGGTTGCCACGTTACAGTGTCTGGCAATGCATGACGTGATTTCTAATACTACACCGAAGACAAGTGTAAATTAAAAAATTATAACACCCCCGACAAGTGAAGGTTACAGTAACTAGAAAAGAGCTGATAACTCTCAAACGGCTGAACCGATTTTCTTGGATTATACCTAAAAACACTCTCGATCAAGCCAGCTTTCAAACAAAAAAAAAACTAAATTAAAATCGGTTCATTAGTTTAGGACCTACGATGCCACAGACAGATACATACGTCAAACTTACAACATCTCTCGTTTTAGGTCGGCGGTTAAAAATATTAAAAAATTACACTTTATACATAAACGCAAGATTTTTTGCACCTTTATTACCTTTGCCAAAGCCACAATGATCCAAACTTCATAGTCACGGATCATTCCTCCCTGGGAACATGTTGGGAACAATACGCAGAGAAACTACTACTATACTATACTATACTACTATGCTATACTATTTTTTTATGTGTTTTTTTCAACTTTCAAAGTATACTATACATTAAATTGTATGTGTTACAAATATCATAGTACAATAGTGTGAACTTGGAAGTTATATTGTTTTTAGTTTCGCCATCAAATCTACATCCATCCGCGGGGAAATCGCCGGCAATGCGGAGAACTGCGAGCGACGAGTATTTTCAATTTGGCTTCGTCAAATCTAGGTTGCCTCTGATTCTATTATGACTCCCACGTTTTATTTGCCTTTCCCGCGAAATAAAACATTTGTTATATATTCTACGTCTAAACATATAAAAGGAAAAGCTGACTGACTGACTGACTGATCTATCAACGCACAGCTCAAACTACTGGACGGATCAGGCTGAAAGGCATCCAAATATTTACAATTATGACGTAGACATCTGGTAAGAAAGGATTTTTGGAAATTCAGGTAAAAAATTTCAGATATTAGGTGTAAATATATTCAGATACAAGTTAGCACTCTCTGGTGAGACTGCAATGTCACCTGGTGGTAATTTTATTGATAATGCAGTCGAAGATGAAAACGGGCTAACCTCAAAAGGGTATAATTGCAGTTTTTACGAAACCCAATACCCCTTTGGTTTCTACACAACATCATACCGAAACGCTAAATCGCTTGGCGGCACGGCTTTGCCAGTAGGGTGGTAACTAGCCACGGCCGAAGCCTCCCACCAGATCAGACCAGAGGTTTAGAAATTAAAAAATTCCTAACCCTGCCGAGAATCGAACCCGGGACCTCCAACTAATAAGACTATAGCGCTTACTACTGCGCCGAGGTCGTCAAAAGTCGCTTAGACGCGACATCAGTGCAATCACACTAATATTATAAAGGCGAAAGTTTGTATGTGTGTGTGTGTGTGTGTGTGTGTGTGTGTGTGTATGTTTGTTACTCCTTCATGCAAAAACTACTGGACAGATTGGGCTGAAACTTAGAATGGAGATATATTATATCCTGGATTAGCACATAGGCTACTTTTTATCCCGGAAAATCAAAGAGTTCCCACGGGAATTTTAAAAAACCTACATCCACGCGAACGAAGTCGCGGGCATCAGCTAGTCATAGATATAATTTCTGTGAGTACAATAGTGGAAACAATAATTGTGGTAGAGCAATAGAAATGCAGATCGTATTGATTATTATCGACTGATCGACAGTGAAACACAATGGGAACGCAGTCCCAACTACCGGCGCCGTCCCTTGGCGACCGCCGCCATTACACCGCCATTAACACTGGCCGGGAAGAGAGGGGGAAGAAGAGACGGGGGGAGGGCTATTTGTGGCTTTCTATACACGTAACAGTTCATTGAGAAGTTGCAAGTAAATAAGTATAATGAGAAATTTTGAGTCTTTATTGATTTATTAGGAAAAATATCCTCGGTATGCTTACAGCAGCGTCAATTGAGTATTTACCTACTTTTGAATTTGATAAATATTATTACTTTATTATAATTTAATATAAAAATAATGACGTACGCTGAAAAAAAAATATTAAAATCCAACAAACATTTACAAAGTTACAGGCATTTTAATTTTGGAGTGGAAGGGTCTTCTATCCCTTTCTCGCAAAACGAAAATTTGTATGAAACCGCACGAAGCTACTATGGCATTAGTGACGGAGAGACGTCATAATGCTATTATTGCTATCTCTGTCTAATTTGAAATATATAAATGCTTATAACTTTTTTTATTTGATCGATTTAATTAGTTTTTCCAGTTTACGTCATTAATTTTATCCTAGTTTTATAAAGTAATAAAAAATTAGAGTAAAATACCCTATTATGCCAAACTTGGGTCCTTCGTCCCTTCATTTAGCTTCACCTACCTACTCGGTCTTATCCGTATATCAGTCATCATCAGTACCTGTCTTCATTTTTGCTATCGTTTTACTAACAGCCTGTATGGGTGCTAGTTGCAAATAGTTCACTGATAAAAGGCTCACTGAACTAGCAACTCGCCTGCTATGCGAATATACTGCGAACGAAATGACTGACGGCGTGGTACCCAATAGCAAAAAGTTCACGCGTCACACTTTTCACACGCTTTTTCGATTGTGCCTGTATTTTTGCAGATATTCTACTGACCACCGCAATATTAAAAGCTAGTCAATCCATTGAACTAAATAAGTACCTCCCTATTAGATGAAACTAATGCGGCAAAGGCTCGATAGCCCAATAGTTACATCAGTTTTGATTTGGCACGGGTTCAGGTTTGATTCCGGGTACGCATCTCTAACTTCTTGGAGTTATGTGTGTTTTAGAAGTTTGTGTGTTGCGCTGAAGGAAAACATATTGAAAAACCTGCATGCCTGAGAGTTCTCTTATATGTTCTCAAAGGTATGTGAAGTCTGCCAACCCGCACTTGACCAGCGTGATGGACTGTGGCCGAACCCATTCTCAGTAGTGGGCCAGCGATCGATGGGTTCATGATGATGATGAAGGGCTATTTCAAACAAAAATTGTGGCCTATATATGAAGCTATGTATCAAAATTAGCGAGACACTAGGCATCAAAAGCAAAAACTTGCAAAAATTGTTGTTCGAATTTTGAAAAACTAAACTATTAATTATATTATACTAAAATCTAAACAAGTGTTTATTAAAAACTTATAACACCCCCGACTAGTGAAGGTTACAGTAACTAGAAAAGAGCTGATAACTTTCAAACGGCTGAACCGATTTTCTTGGATTACAGCTAAGAAAACTCTCAATCAAACCACCTTTCAAATAAAAAAAACTAAATTAAAATCAATCCATTACTTTAGGAGCTACGATGCCACAGACAGTTACACAGATACACACGGTAAACTTATAACACCCCTCTTTTTGGGTCGGGGGTTAATTAAAACGAAATTCACAGCCTAAAATAAATTAAAGTAAATCGAAACCACCACAGCCTACCTATTTATTAATTATTATTAGTAAGTATTTTTTTTTTTAGACGAGAAGAAAAAAAAAAGTATTTTTTTTTAATATCCTCTTAGTGTACAAGAATTTTAAAGCTGTAACTATCGTTCAATCTGTGCAGTGCAGCAATGAGGTTGCTTATTCAAATCCTCGTCTCATCTTCCGCGGAAGCTTTAGTTCGCAACAAGCTGTGATTCTGTCTGGAATTAAAATGGAATTAATTAAACGCAGCCCGTTGTCTACCCCACAGCTACGGAAATTTAAAAAATGACATAAACTTGATCGGGTTTTCATGATTCTGAAAGTTTTTAATTAAATTTTCTTTTAGTAAAAACAATTTAGAAAACTACCTGATTCTAGATTAGCTAAGGTGGCATTCTTGAAACACATTTTTAATGTTCTTACAAGTTACAAACGAATAGAACTTTGTCGAAAAGTTTGAATATCAGTAATAAATATCACTCTTTACTAAGTACGGCGAAAATATCTCAGTTTTTGGGTTGTTGGTTTACACACTTCAATCACGCCGCAACGGGCAACGAATCGACATGATATGAGATATTTTATTAGATTGGAAGGAACACAAGTCTAAATTAAAAATTTATAACACCCCCGACAAGTGAAGGTTACAGTAACTGGAAAAGAGTTGATAACTTTTAACGGCTGAACCGATTTTCTTGGATTACAGCTAAGAACACTCTCCATCAAGCCACCTTTCAGACAAAAAAAAACTAAATTAAGATCGGTTCATTAGTTTAGGAGCTACGATGCCACAGACAGATACACAGATACACACGTCAAACTTAGAAAAACCCTCTTTTTGGGCCGGGCGGGGGATAAAAACTACAAACAAACAGACAGACAGGCACACTTTCGCATTTATAATATTAGTATGGAAGTATGGATGGATGATGGATTGTAGGTATATCTGCATAAAACATTCATAGCTGGTGTTTATTGAAAGCTGCAAACACTCTCGGTTGTGTTAATGGCGTAACCGAGGCGACAGTATCGCAAGCTCCAGAGACTACATCGATAATTGCATCAAATGCACTCCGAGTTCCGACTCGATTTAGATATCGATATCGATACACCACATTTCATTTTAGTTTTACCACGCTATTAATAAAAAGGAACAACTATTATTGACTAAGACGCTGACGGACGGATAGACATGGCGAACATGACGGACATGGGAAACATGGCGGAACTGCAAGAGTTCCTTGTTGTTGGCATTTGTCCCACAAGTCTTCATATCTGATCGTGTTAGGTCAGAGAATGCGGAGAATAACCCTGGAGCACTTATTAAGGAAAACCTGACCTACTTAAGAGAGAGACGAATATCACAAATTCCGCATACCGACAACGACGAGTCCAAAAACTACGCGGAAAAGTTCTCACAAAGCTTTTTCGTTAACTAGAGAAAATTTGTGTCTCGAATAATACATCTATCTTCAAGCTCTTAATTGCGTAACTTTTAACAAGCGTCGCTCCGGGTACAATCCCAAAACATTTGATTAAAACTTGTAAATGTGATTTCGCAAAGGATTCGCCCACAACTCATAGAAATACCTAAAACCGAGCGTCAATCAAAATAATGGGCTTTTTTGGGCATCGTCCTTTTCCAGAAGAAATATTGCTTTAATTAAAGTAAAGATAATAGATATAATAAGTAGCCTGCATAGGTATATTACGTTTATAATACATTAGTATAGATACATTGCACTTAATCTGGAAATATTTACATAGAAAGAAAGGTCCTGACTTAGGTACTTATCAGTGGGCTAGGAACTGGCGAGTCAATCTTTGAACCTAGAAGGCTGAAATTTTCCACTTCATATAGACAAGGAATCTTGTATGATGGTACGGAACCTTACCATCTATAAATAATATTATAAGTATAACCCATTTTAACATTTTGAAATCACACGTGTGTATGTGTGTGTATGTTTATTACTCGTTCACACAAAAACTACTTGACGGATTTGGCTGAAATTTGGAATGGAGATTGATCATATCCACATAGGCTACTTTTTATCCCGGAAAATCAAAGAGTTACCACGGGATTTCGATAAACCTAAATTCACGCGGACGAAGTGGCGGGTTTCGAGTGGTTTTTAACTAACAATAATTTTTAATAATACTAAATAGGTAATAAGTTTTTGTTGCTATAGCGGTAATAGGTACACTGTGAAAGTTTCAACTCTCTAAGACCTATTCGGTTCATAAGATACAGCCCGTTGACAGACGAACAGACTGACGGGAAGCGGAGGCTTAGTGATGGGGGTCCCGAAGGCACTGAACCCTAAAAAGTATAATCAAAAACCTATGTAGATTATACCTAATATTGTACGTAGTCTTAATTACCTACGTACAATATTAGTTATTATTCTGAACTTGAGAAAACTTTAACAATCAATCTTCATAATTTTGTAGACTTGAGGTATGGTACTAAAGCCAATGAAACGAATAATTGCCCTGAAGGGATCAATTTAATAGAGTTCAATGTATCTCTCTAAATAGTCTAGAGTCTAGACTTTATCATTAAAGATATCACAACTGATATTACCTATAAGTAAATGCGAATGTTTATTTGTTTGGTTTGTCCTTCAATCACGATTCACGCCGTAACGGTGCAACGGATACAGCTGTTTTATTGGATGGTTACAGGACTCGTAGAGGCGATGGCCGTTGGAGCCGGAAAGTCCTTGAGTGGAGACCGCGTTTAAGCAAACGTAGTGTGGGACGCCCTCCAGCACGATGGACCGACGATATAAAGCGGCTGGCGGGAAGTGGCTGGATGAGGAAGGCTGAGGACCGGGTGTGGTGGCGCTCTATAGGGAAGGCCTATGTCCAACAGTGGACGTCCACAGGCTGATGATGATGATGATGATGACAGGACTCGTAGTTTAAAACCTAGGTATAGAATGGCTCTACTTCTTTTTATCTTGAAAAAAATCAAAAGATTCCCACCATAATTTTAAACTTAAATCCACGCTTCATATAAATCTAGTTTCATAATTAGACAGCAATCTTATCTGATAAAAGCTAAGAGGGATGAAAATCTGTCTGATGATAAAAATGGAATCTAAGGCAAAAACCGCTAATATAATGTTAGCGGACTTGAGTTTGCCGCCTTTTTGAACGGAAGTTACGGGACGTCGGTCATGTTTTTACGAACTCGACTGTAACGCCATCTCGGGAAGCTATCTTTCGAATGGCCTGCTAAGTGCGATGCTTCTGGGCTCTTTGGCTGAGACGATCGGAGCGAGTGGACGTGTTATATCAATTTGTTACATTGCAGTTACTTAATTTATTGGGTATCAAGCCTAAAGGTGCCCACGCACTTGAACTGAACTGCAACTGAACTGCGCGTCGCGGCAGCGCCCCGCACGATATTCTCTCCAGCCGCGACGCACGGCAGTGACGCGCTACGCGGTACGCGCGTCGCGGCTAGAGAGCATATCGTGCGGGGCGCTGCCGCGACGCGCAGTTCAGCTGCAGTTCAGTTCGAGTGCGTGGGCACCTTTAATCAAGTAATAAGGATTTTTATTTTTTATTGAGTTTCACTTCTGGTATGTTAATAATAGAAGGTGTAATGTTATGAAAATTTGAGGCTAGCATCGATATCACTAGTTTCAATGCCGTCGGAAAACATGGCGAAGAAACTCGCATGCTTGAGAGCCCTTCAAGGTGTGTGAAATCTGCCAATCTGCACTAAGCTCGAGAGGAGACCCCGTGGTCAATGATGGGCCGGCGACGGGGGAAGATCATGAGGCTAGCCGCTAGAACCAATTTCGTTCATTTGTGGCGTAGTAGCAAAATGCTTACAGTAAGTCTTTACCGGTACTTAGTGCGCTAAATAACGGCCAAAATCGGCTTTCATTTGACCAAACTTAGTTTAAGGATTGGTCTCCGGTACGTTCCGAACCAGACCAGAGCTAATTAAAAAAAATCTTTTATCCAGAAATAAACTGAGAACTTTCCGGACACATTCAGTTAAACAAATTTGCATTTTTACTAAAGAAAGTATCTTCACCTTTTTGCCCAGACTGCCCAGGTGCAAGGGAAGACGTTTACCATATATTGACGGAATGTGTCCGAAGTGCCGGACAGGACGTTGGGACACGTTAATATTATTTTGACAAACCCAACGTCCGATGCAGCAAAACACTTGTACAGGATGGCCCGTAGAAATATAAGACTTAGAGGTAATAGTTAATAGTATGTAGATATAGTTTTAAGTGTTAGAATAGGATAGTATGGACCTACCAGAGCCACATGGTCACACTAGTGACCCAGCTCTTTAAACGAGAAATAAAAAAAAATAAAAAACAGAACTTCATAGAACGGAAAAAAACTCCCTAGCAACCCCTGTAATCCGCCAAAGAAGAAAAGAAGATCGTCAAAAGAAACTTTTTGTCTTGTTTTTACAAGGCAAAACGGAAATCCGTAAAAGCACTAGGTACGAAATAAAAATAAAGATACCTATTTTTCATGGCTCTTCCGTTCTTTCCACGTTGACAAAACACCTACAATACTAAAACAAGTAGCTTAAGAGATAGGACTTGAAAAATTGACACCCGTTGTTTTGATTTTATTTACATCTGAACTAAAAACATCGGCCAAGTGCGAGTCAGACTCGCCAACCGAGAGATCCGTAGCTTGGAAAGACATAGATAGATAGATAGATAGAAACTCTTTATTGCACACAAAAACACATATAAGGATAACAACACAGTAAGAAGAAAACAGAAAAAAACAATTGTGTGCAAAGGCGGCCTTATTGCTTGGAGCAATCTCTACCAGGCAACCTTTGCTGAAAGGAGAAGTTCTAGGAAGGAGGTTGGATAGTACCAAGTCAACGAAAGTAGAAGTAAAGACAAAAAGAAGAAGTCAAGGAAAGTAGAAGTAAAGACAAAAAGAAGAAAGTAGAAGTGGAGACATAATATAAATTGTTAATAAACTTCTGTCTCTGTTATGTATAATACGCGACAGGTCGAGATGGCAATCGGGATATGAGGCGGGGGGACGCCCCGCACACCCGCACATCACCCGCTCTATCCCGCAGAGAGTTAATACTACTACTACGTATAAGCCTACTTTTTATCCCGGAAAATCAAAGAGTTCCCACGGGATTTCGAAAAACCTAAATCCACGCGGACGAAGTCGCGGGCGTCAGCTAGTAAAGGATTATTTCTAACAATTTTCTTACGGAACCCTAAAAGAAAGGTCGTCAAAACAAGCCATTTGTACTCGGCTGAAACGGACATCCGCAGGTACGAACACTAGAAATAAAGATATTTTTATTGCCTTCCTCTCTTCCCGCTCGCGATCCCGTCGACAAAAGATAGATTAGCAGCGACAGGACCACCTCGCGTGATTTTAATAATTCAACAGCCGCCCTCTTGTTTCACTTGTCTTGTCTCTCGGATGATTTTTCCTGAGAAATATTGTGTGAAAAGCTCTTGAATTATTTTTATTTTTATCTTGTACTTCCATCCATACTTAATATTATAAATGCGAGTGTGTCTGTCTGTCTGCTAGCTTTTAACCGGTTTTGATGAAATTTGGTACAGAGTTAGCGTACATCCAGGGGACGGACATAGACTACTTTTTATTCCTGATCAAAGAGTTCCCACGGGATTCTTAAATGCCTATCCGTTTAACCGATTTATATGTAAGGCACAGAGGTAGCTTGCGTCCCGGAAATTGAGATATAATTTTAATGAAGCTGCCGTATCCCTTCCAAGTTAGCCCACTTCCATCTTCGCATCATCACCTACCATCAGGTGAGATCGCAGTCAAGGGCAAAATTGTATCAGAATAAAAAAATAAAAAAATAAAGATTGTGTAGGGTAATCGGGAAGCGGAAAATTTCCCCAATTAAAGATTTCCAATCTCCAGGCCCCAGCAACAATTTCATCTTCATCGAAACCACATCCGTGGGGAGTGTTTCAGCGTCCGCCGTAATTTGTCGGCTTGCCTCGTTATTCCGACTTGCTTGATTACAACGATATAGGTAAATGTTGCACTAGATCGGGCGCTTCAAAGTAACAACTTGTTTCAACTGACATCGGTGTCCGCACTCCTGTCAATCGAAATCCGATTTAGACGCAGTCCGTTTGTAAATTAAATTAAATTAAGCTTTAGTAGGTAGGTACCTATATAATAGTCTGTTCTAACTTAGTTCGTTATGTATATCTGTGCCTATTGTAAATTAAACAATTGAAAAGAGCAACCGCCGAGTTTCTTGCTGGTTCTTCTCGGTAGGAACGGCATTCCGAACCAGTGGTAAACTATTTTGACGATTCAAAAGCACTTGTAAAGGTTTATTTGAATAAAAATCTATTCTATTAGATTCTATTCTAAAGCGGATTACTTACGATTGACAGGAAGGAGTGCGGACACCGATGTTCGTTGGAACATGTTACTTTGAAGCGCCATATCTAGTGGAACATTTACATCACCGCTTGATTATGATTTAATTACGGCCGGCCCGTGCCTTGCTTACTTGCAAATTCGTGATTAAGGTTTGAGAATTCAACTTTTTTATTAGGCACTTAGTTACGAAACTCATAAATTGTTATTAAGTTAACCGTATTTCGTAATTATAGGCTCGTAAAAGGTAATTAGCAGTTGGAACCCTACGGTTTGTTGATTGAAGCCTTGGCAAGCACCTTAAAGTTATCCGTGTTTTCTTCAGCGTAGCTACTTATTTGGTGCATTTTTCTTAGTGTTTCATGATGCCCGTCTCTTACCATAATACCCATTATTAAATATAACGTCTTACCCGGGCTTCTACGTAATTATAGTATCATAGTAACTACTTACCTACCCAACTAAATAAAGTGCGTCACAGAACTCGGAACACGCGCATAAGGTAGGTTTCCAATTTCATATTCTTTTTTATATTTTATTCAAGTAAACTTTTACAAGTGCTTTTGAATCGTCAAAATAATTTACTACTGGTTTGGAATGCCGTTCCTACCGGGAAGAACCAGCAAGAAACTCGGCGGTTGCTCTTTTCAAGTGTTCTAATATGCCATATTATACAAGCAATTGCAGCCCCGCGCATTGCTGGAGCCATTCTAATCCATGCTTTTTTATCATTTACATAATCTTCGATTGTATAATATGCTTTTTCCAGGAGCATACTTTTAATAGATTTTTTAAACTTGTATATTATGTAATAGTCACGCAAGTAGCTAAAAATACGTATTTTATTTGGTAAACGGAAGCAATAAGTATATCACTGAACGGTAGTATTTTTCTAAACACTACGCTAAATAGGTCACGAAAAATTGATTTGCAAGAAATGTTTTTGTAGTTGGTAAAAGAATAGTCAGTAAACGCGGGCGGGCGCGGCTGTCCGGAACGGCGCGTCCGGCGCCGGACGGAGGCCGGGCGGCGCCAGCCCGGAAGCGGATCGCACTTGCTGCTCAATCGAGCGGCAACGCGTGAATTTATACCAGAGATAATCTAAATCTACACGATCACGGAGTACTGTTTTATATTATAAGGATTTTTCTTACACCACTGGATAATGCCTACGACTTCGTCCGCGTGAATTTCGGTCAAAAAACCAAGCAGACTCGCGCACCAAGGGTTCCGTACCTATTCGGATATTTTTTCCGACATTTGGCATGATAAATCAAAAACCTATGCATAAAAATACATAAAATATTTTAGAATGTATAGCGCTTTCATATTACTTGGTATTGTTATCTTACTTAGAAAATATCTAATAATTACCTATTTTATTCATGAACACATTTTAAGTTTAAAGATTTTATGATTTGATATGACTAAAGGTTTTAGGCAGATTTCGAGGCCTAGGGCGGAGTGGGCGCCATTTGAATATCGCTAACCAAAAGTGGACAAGGTAGCAAGGTACTCCTCGAACGTCCTTTCGGAGGCGAAGTTTTGATAGCCGCAAAAACTTTTGTTATACAAGTGTAAATTAAAAATTTTCAACACCCCCGACAAATCATTTTCAAATAAATAATTATGTATATCTAGGCAACGTCCATCTTGACAGCTTGACATTTGTCAATTGACATAATATTATGAACCTAACGGTTATGTAACCTTCTTTTCTACAAGAAAACTAGAAAAGAGCTGATAACTCTTAAACGGCTGAACCAATTTTTTTGGATTATAGCTAAGAACACTCTCGATCAAGCCACCTTTCAAACAAAAAAAACTAAATTAAAATCGGTTCATTCGTTTAGGCGCTACGATGCCACAGACAGATACACAGATACACAGATACACAGATACACAGATACACAGATACACAGACACACAGATACACAGATACACACGTCAAACTTATAACACCCCTCTTTTTGGGTCGGGGGTTAAAAAATATAGGAATTGGTAATGACGTTGTTTACTGCATGTAATATAAGCACGCGACGACGACGCGACGGAAGAAGCCGAATGATGTAAACTTATCATCCAATGGGTAGCTACCTACTTTTCACTAGGGTTGACAATCAGGGATCCAGGGAATTCCTCGTGAAAAAAAAACATTAGAGTTGAACATTGATAAGACGATATAATTCCTAGGTTGGTGTGACCCAAACTATGAAGACTGATGTCATATGAACGCTCTGGTCCTGGTATGGCACCCTACAATTTTGATATGGCCAAACATGGAACTATGAACCAGCTTAGCTGGCCACCAAACTCTGGTGGCCAAATCGACACTCTATGTCCAGTAGTTTCTTGTCAATATGAAACGCCGATTTAGGTAATTAATAAGGTGGCAACCCTATTATTATTAATAGTGCTCCCGATTTATTTATGAACGTCGTGTTAATAAAGCAGGGCGCGTGACAGAGCTTCCGATATCTTCAGGCTAATGGACACTTTCCGCTTGTTTTCCTTCAAAATAATGTTTTCACTTTAGGTACCTATACCTATCTACTTACTCTCTTTAATCGACGGGTCCATGAGGAAAAAAATATTCTCATGATCACGATTTTTTGAGCGTAGGTACTTATTAACCCCCGACCCAAAAAGAGGGGTGTTATAAGTTTGACGTGTGTATCTGTGTATCTGTCTGTGGCATCGTAGCTCCTAAACTAATGAACCGATTTGAATTTAGTTTTTCTTGTTTGAAAGGCGGTTTGATCGAGAGTGTTCTTAGCTATAATCCAAGAAAATCGGTTCAGCCGTTTGAAAGTTATCAGCTTTTTTCTAGTTATTGTAACCTTCACTTGTCGGGGGTGTTATAAATTTTTAATTTACATTTGTTTTATTCTTCTGCCTATTCCAGTGCCAGAACGATAAATGATACCTATCTCTGCACTTAGGTAGCTAATAAGTATAACCTACTTACCAACCAAATAATATTATACTTACAATCAAAATACAAACTGTTCATCAATCCAACAAACCAAGTCAGCTGAAAGCATTTAAACGCGACCCGAGATATTCAAATCTCATACAAACACTCAAACACAATGAAGACGTAGCTTTGATCGTGTTCCTGAACGTTCATAGTCGCATTGTCTGTGAAACGTCGCCAAGTTGGCGGGAAATAGAGGTTTTCCCCCGCGCAAACTTTCACAGACTAGCAATAGACCCGCGGTGGCTATGATGTTCTAAATTTGAATCACGTAGGATGGAATTTTTTTATGGAAATCACTTTGATTTTGGTTTTTGGTTTTACATCTAGAATTCTAGATGATGCCCGCGATCGACTAAGGTATTTTAAAAAAATCGTGGGAACTTTGATTTTCCGGGATAAATATCCTTCGTCCGCCTTCAGGATGCAAGCCATTTGTATACCAAATAGATGCTGCAAAGTCAAAATCACTTATTCAAATTAGGTACTATTATAGGTACCTACTCATTTTGATGGTCAGAATATTGTTAGATTTGTAAGGGACTTCGTCTGCGATGGCGTTTGCTGGCGCGCGTGCTGTGCTTGTTTGGCGTGTTTTTTTTGTTAAGAGTGGCTGGTTTTTGTTTGGTGTTTTTTGGTGGTGGAATTGATTGGGAAGCGCTCTAAAGGGGCGCCGCGCGTGTGTCGGCGGGCGCCGGCGCAGACGGAGTCCATACTTGTATAAATTCAATAACTTGAAAATATCACAAACTTGACATTGGCTAATCAGAGTAAAGCCAGATTTAAAGAAAAAAATAATAGATTTGTAAGATGATATTATAGTAGCTAAATTAATTACGTAAACTTAGTCCAAAAGTAGGTCTGATGCTCGCAACTTTGGCTGCGTGGATATACCTAGCTAAAAATCCCGTAGGAACTCTGATTTTCCGGACAAAAGAAGCTTGTGTAAAATCGGTTAAACGATGGGCCGAAAACGCTAACAGACAGACAGACACACTTTCGCACTAAAGAATGCTGCAAGTTAAGGTAATAACCACACTCCGCGGTACGACGAAGACACGCTGGTAAATAGGGTCTTTATAAAAATAAACAGATTTTATTTTTTGGTCTTACTGTATTAAAACGTATCTACAATATTTCATTGAGTTTGGTTCATCTCTAAGATTCTAATAAGAACCAAACTACGTTTGTATGGAATGCGCTTGGAAGACATTTCACTTAGGATAAAGATAATAATGAAATGAAACAAAAGAAAACAGATCAACAGAGTATAATTATTTTAAAATTATGATCATAATATAATAAATATTCAAAAAATATACTTTGTACATACACAGCGACGTCACATACTCACTACATATATTACCCATGGCCACAACGCTGATCACAAGTTCGCACTAGTACTAAAAACACTTCATTATAATATAACAACCTTGAAAGGAACTAAGACTGGTTTCCACTTTCCAGCCTAATACGCATAAGACAAACAGTTCATAATATTAAAAGTACTTATAGATTGTTACGGCTATACTCACGCATTTAGTCGACGTATACTCGACTATTTTCGAACCCATCATCAGAGTCTCAACCGCGACGCGCAGCGAGCCAAGTCTCTATGAAAAAGGACCCTGAATGGGTTCGAAAAGGTTCAAAACTATAACGGGCTTATGTCGACTAAATACGTGAGTACAGCCGTAACAAGCTATACTTATAATGGAAATCACTCTCGATTGTTTAAACGTTAAGTTCATAACATACTATAATGCTGTCAAAAATAAGAATAGGGATGACTTTCCGCCATGTTACTTAAGGTGGAAGCGACGGGCCTGCCCGCGAAATTCAAATTTAATTTGGTTTTTCGCAATTTATAAACTAATACGACAACGTAGGCTTATGGTATTTTAATTGCGACAATGGCAGTATCATCCTCACAGGTTTATATAAAAATCTTTACTTGAAAGGGTCCAGTTTAAGAAATTAATTCTAGTATCGACTAATTTGTGAGAATAGTCGATACTAGAATTAATTTCGCCCTCAGTGTCGCGCCGCCTAAAACGAGAGTAATTCGCGCAGAAAAACGCTAGTCTGAATCTGCCCTAATTCATAACATAAGGCCGTGTTCACTAGCAAGTACCGTCCACATTTTTTTTATTCGTACCAAAAATTAGTAAAAAGAAAAACGATAAGTGGACAGGAAAGCAATTATCTCTACCAGTGATCCTTGGCAGTGTGATTTCTTGCTGAAGTCAGCTTTTTGTAAGTCTACTTCTGCAAGATTTGTATACCAAAAACTTGCCAGTGAACACATGTCCTAACAATCACAATCAAAGACTTTGTGCTTGCATATTTCACATTACATTTACTTCTAAGTATATCACCAACTAGGTTGACGTCTTAAATGTTTAACTATATTAATGTGATGGCACTAAATGTTTACTTAAAAGGCAGTTCTAAGCGTTGCGGCCATTGTAGCTAATTCTGTTCTTCACAATCTCTAAACTAAACTAAATTGAGAGGTCTAAATCTATAATATTCACTTAAACATGACAGACAAAAAATTCAGTGGGCGTTAACCAGTTTGAGAGACCAACAAATGACAAACATTTTTTCAAAAACATTAGTAATTCAATGGGAAAACAGTTTCGTTTGTGATTGGTTGGTCACTCAAAACTTGTAAAACCAATGGACTTTTTGATTTTGTCATTTGTATGGGATTACATAACAGAGAGAACTCTATATTAACTTCTCTCAATGGATAGAGTCTAGTGCTATCCTTTTCTGCAGGGAGTATTATGAAAGGGATGGCAATAAACAGAGATCTATAATTTTAGTTAAGTTTAGAGATTGTGTGCAATGGTTAGCCACATTATGGACACATTGGGTAGACTGACTGTTGAGGAAAAGATCACAGCGTTTACGTACGTATAAAAGTGATCAAAATTATTACAAAGGTGCATAAGCTAACGTTTATTATGGTTTATATGTTTATTACCATTTTCATTGCACTAACATTTAACTATACAAGAGACGAACTTAAGGCTGAGATGTATAGAGTTCACTTTGACTTTGCTCAGCCTTAAGACACTGTTAGAACGAGACAGCGTTATGCCGCTGGCATAAATCTGTCTTGTTTTAACTGAAACTTAAGTTTAAGCAAAGTCAAGGTTACAAACCAGACGAGAGAGAAAAAAGTACGCTCTATAGATCTCAGGCTAACTAAGCTAAGGTTACTTAAGATTAACCGATAGATACCAAGGCTTAAAAAAACAAAAATTCTTATCCACACCAACAAGTCAACTACCCAATTATTAAAAGCTATAAATTCATCTATATGTCTTATTTAAATAGTATACATAATTAAATTAATTCGCTTCGACAGATTCTTTCGTTTCTTTCTTCGGTGCACCCTGTATATTTACGTACTTTTAGTACACACAAGCACAACACAACATATATTTTACTCTTAGGGTCTTTACGCATTGCATTCGATCCGAATTCGAGAAAAATAATATCTGGAAAACTCCAGGAGAGTGAGAGATGTATGAGACGGAGGGACGCCCCACACACCCCCACGCCCCACCTGCACGTCACCCACGCAATCCTGCGCCGGATTAGCGGTGGCTGTGCGCAGGACATCCCTCCCCCGATTGCCATGACGACCTGTCGCGAGCTATAGTTAATTCGGTCCGTGAATGCTCCGAATAGGAAATATTTTCGGCTTTTTTTTCGAACCGGATCGCAATATAACCGAACGAAATTCGGTTCTATAGCGCAACTCTTCATACAAATAGTACTACGGTTATTTCGGGTCGAGAATTCTTGGATTTGAATCGGATTAGGACCGGATGCAGTGCGAAGAGAGCCTAAATGCTCTTAGCACACCAACGCATTCGCATGCGATAGCAAAACTATTAACACCTTTATGGCGTTGACATAAAGTTGATTTATAGCACTATAAAGGTGTAGATTGTTTCGCTAGATATGTGACTTGCGTCGGTGTGCTAATGCTTAAGAGTCATTACGCCCGGTCGACCAGTCGCCTGGTGCGTCATGGGTCTTAAGAGCCTTACGTTAATCGGAACGCGACTACTACTTAGTTGAATAGTTTGATAATTTTCGCGTTAATAAGCCAAGATACCCAATCATAAATAAATATTTAGGCTTAGATCTATAGAGCTCACTTTCACTTTTCTCAGCCTTAAGACACCGTTAAAATGAGACAGCGTTATACAGCTGGCATAAATCTGTCTCGTTTTAACTGAAACTTAAGTCTGAAGTCTAAGCAAAGTCAAAGTGCGCTCTAAGGATTTTAACCTTAAATTCGTCTATGTGTATTTACATAATAAAAGTTGCGCTATACTTATAGTTCCCTAACTGAGGCTACGGTCATAGCTGGAAGTTTCGCACAACTTGTGGGTTAGTACAAGTTTGCACATTTCATCCACATTGACAGATTTCGAGTAACCTTACACTTCGCCTCCTCTTTTTTTTCTGTGACTAGTAAGACCATCGGGGTGACTAGCTAACTCAGTGTCTAACACTGAATGATGGTCAACGAGCTCTTTTGACATTGGTTGGTTCGAAAAACAACTGAATAACTCTCAAGTCGCCCCTATAGAAGCATTACTACAAAAATTTATACTCGCAATCGTATCAAATATATCGAGTTGTGCAAACTTATATTAATCCTAATTACACTGTTTATTGGCTATAAATTATTTGGATTCGACTGCTTCCATCGCTTGTTTGTCGGAGTCGCCTTTTAAACGTATATTACAATACTAACCCAAATAATCAGTTAGGATTAGTTTTGTTCTATTACACGAAGACTGTTTGGTTGTGTTTGTGTGAGTGCACACGTACACATACATTGTTATAGTGGGCGTAGTGCCGACTGATCAACCAATCGCATGCACGCGCCATTGGCCAGCCAATCGCGTCAATGCTCAAGTTATTTGCTGGGCACTGTACACTCACTATTGAAACCAAGGCTTAGCGGTCATCGTGGAATAGAACAAGTATACGAGTAGATCCAGGCTAGATTATTTCGCTTCGACGGCTTCCTTGGCTGGTTTATTCGGCTCACCCTGTATATAGTAGTAGTTGACGAACCTCGCGCCCTGCGTGGCCTGCGCGCAGGTGTTGGTGAAGTGGCACGCGAATAGGAGCAAGTTGCGAGGCTGCACCCTCCACGCGAACCTCATGAACATTATCGAGTAGAGCGAGAGAGCTGAAACGGGAGAAAAACATATGTTAATACAGCGAAGACTTAAGGCCGGACCGCATTACAGCACTGCACGGCGCAACACAAAGCATCAATATATTATTGTGTCGGTCTGTCCGTCTGTCGTGTCTGTCAGGAAAACCTATAGGGTACTTCCCGTTGACCTAGAATCATGATTTGGTAGGTAGGTAGGTCTTATAGCACAAGTAAAGGGAGAAATCCGAAAAATGTCAATTTATAGTTACGTAACAAAAAAAAATGTTCCGATTTTCAAAGTAAGATAATAATTATACCAAGTGGAGTGTGATATCATATGAAAGGGCTTTACCTGTACATTCTAAAACAGTTTTTCATTTATTTTTATGCATAATAGTTTTTGATTTATCGTGCAAATTGTCGGGAAAAAATACCCGAGTATACAGAATCCTCGGTGCGCGAGTCTGACTCGCACTTAGCCGGTTTTTTTCCGTTTGAGGTACGGGATCCTAAAAATAACATGACGTGTAGATAGGATAGTAATCATGCGAGTCTAGTTGAATACAGAAAAAGACATATGAGGCCATAGAACTGTATAATGTCAGATAGAGATAAGAATAAAGCTTTTTATGACTGCACAGTAAATCTTGACAAATTGTACCACATATATTATTATTATCATGCACTACAGTTTATCGCTTTTTATACCAGTTCATTCCAGTTATCACCTAACTTAGATTTCGTGAACGATATGAATTTCAAGATAACTAGCACAGTGATTATTATTTATTGAAATTTTGCCAAAGAGTCCCTTTACAATGTAGACAAGGATTGAGGTCGAATTTTTCGAAAATGGCATGGGAGCGAAGCTGCGAGCAAAGCAGGCTCTAGTATTTCAGTACTAGCTGATGCTCGCGACTTCGTTCGCGTGGATGTAGGTTTTTAAAAATCCCGTGGGAACTCTTTGATTTTCCGGGATAAAAAGTAGCCTATGTGCTAATCCAGGGTATAATCTATCTCCATTTTAAATTTCAACCCAATCCGTCCAGTAGTTTTTGCGTGAAGGAGTAACAAACATACACACACACACACACATACAAACTTTCTCCTTTATAATATTACTAGAAGACTAGAAGATGCCCGCGGCTTCGCCCGCGTGGATTTCGGTTTTTTAAAATCCCGTAGGAATTCTTTGATTTTCCGGGATAAAAAGTATCCTATGTGCTAATCCAGGATATTATCTACTAGCTGACGCCCGCGACTTCGTCCGCGTGGATTTAGGTTTTTCGAAATCCCGTGGGAACTCTTTGGTTTTCCGGGCTAAAAAGTAGCCTATGTGCTAATCCAGGATATTATCTATCTCCATTCTGAATTTCAGCCAAATCCGTCCAGTAGTTTTTGCGTGAAGGAGTAACAAACATACACACACCCACACACACACACACACACACACATACAAACTTTCGCCTTTATAATATTAGTGTGAAGTGTGATAGTGTGATAAAGGCAGGCAAAACCTTGTAGTCTGTATAGAAAACATGCCACTGCGAATCAAATGACTATTGTTTTTGCGCATTGTATAGTGACATGCCTACATACTACATTTCCTATTGAGACTTGTTTGCATGTTATGTAAATGTTACTTATCATGAAACACGTTCATTTATGAGATAGGAGGATACCCGCGACTTCATCCGCGTGGATTTTTGGAAAATCCTGTGGGAACTCTTTGCTTTTCCGGAATGAAAAGCTGCTTACGTCAATTTTCCGGGACGCAAGCTACATCTGTACAAAATTTCATATAAATCGGTTAAACGGATGAGCCTATGGGAATCCCGTGGGAAATCTTTAATTTTCCGGCCAATTTTCGATATGTAATTAAAAATTACTTATGTAAAGTTGTTATTATGATAATATTATCTCAACAGCACACTCATAGGCAATATTGTATAATAATAAAATTATTATCAGTCTCGAAAATAGATACGGCTTATAGCTCAAGTGTTCTAGTTCTTAACTACTGGTATTTTTTCAACTATCTTAATCCACTAGCTACTCTTTCTTTTCATCTATAGAGTCTATCTTGCCCAAAAATCATTCATTTTCGGCAAACCATGAAGTTCTGAACATCATCAAGTATTTATATAGAACAACAAGTGTAAATTAAAAATTTATAACACCCTCGACAAGTGAAAGTTACAGTAACTAGAAAAGAGCTGATAACTTTCAAACGGCTGAACCGATATTCTTCGATTATAGCTAAGAACACTCTGGATTAAGCCACCTTTCAACAAAAAAAACTTAAATTAAAATCGGTTCATTAGTTTAGGAGCTACTATGCCGCAAACAGATACACAGATACACACATCAAACTTATAACACCCCTCTTTTTGGGTTGGGGGTTAAAAACTGTGCAATGTGCATGCAGTAGGATAGAAAGTTATTTCCATGCTATTGTTACATGTGCAAAAAAGCATAGCTATTTGCATGAGCAAAAAGTATAATCAGCACAAAAATATGCCTAATTATACCAATTCCCATATTTTTATGCTCAATCTCTAGCATGCTAAATAAATACTATAAAATGTAAATTGTAATCAGATGATAATAAAATTATCAGCAATATGATGAATAAGGCACTCATAATGTGAATTACTTTGATTGAAGGGCACCTTTGCAATATTGATAATCTCTTAAGGTCTTGGTTTTCTCTTTAATATTTAATTTTATTTCATAGGAAATGAAAAAAACATTTTATTACTTGAGAAATAAAATAAAATAAAAATAAAAAATATTAAAATATTAATAGTAATGGGTTTGGCCATAGTCTACAACACTGGCCAAGAGTGAATTGGCTGACTTCACACACCTTTGAAAACAGTATAGAGAATTACTATTAGGTTTCCTCACGATCTTTTCCTTCACTGTTAAAGCAAGTGATATTTAATTGTTTAAAACATACATAGCTCTGAAAAGTTAGAAGTGGACGCTCAGGACACCTGACCTCCCAAATAGGAGCCAGACTAGCTATCACTCCATCTTTAGCCCCTATAGAAGGGCTATTGAAACAAAAATGATGTTCTGTGAAACTAAAAATTAGCATGATCTATCTCATTAGGGTTAGTCTTAGCCACTAAAGACAAACATACTACAAGATATTTTCATACCAACTGTCATTTTGCCACTAATGAAACTTGGGTCCTTCCTCGTGTCAGCAATAGCTGCTAGTGGAATGCCCCAGTTTGCCACAGGACCCCAGAAATGTGTGCTGTCGAATGTTCAATCAAATCCTTAATACAAATTATGGAATAGACATAAAACAATCAATCAGCATACACTTGTCTGATAATTAGCATCAGTTGAGCTTAAAACTAGAAACTATAATACTAGGAACTATGTATGTTTATAGTTGACGAGGAATAAGTGTGTAGTTGGGACAGTTGTGACAGTGAGCTATGAGCAAGTGAGCTAGTCTGAAGGGGTGATAACTCTTACTGGTTGTCGAGACATTCATTTAATTCAATAGACCAGTAGGACAATTTTAGGACCACACACCTGTCACCAACATATTGTGCAAGTATTGGTATGGTGCTAATTTAAATGAAACAGGTTTAATTTGCAATGCAAATAATCTTACCATTGTATGTCAATATAATAAATAATAATTATTCAATACTAAGTATAGGTATGTAAGTTTTTAATTTTTTTCTAATATTTTTTATTTAAAATATGTTACCTCATTAAATAATCTCTAAATTCCTTGCTTTTTAGCTGGTCCAAGAGTTTTTTCAAAATTGCACTCATTTTGAATCTGAAAAATTTAAATAGAGATTAGATTCCAAAATCGTACCACAGGATAATGTAGATTCAATAAAAAATGTGTGAAAGAAACTGATTAAAATAAAAGTTTTCTTAATTGAAAAATAATGAAAATTATCATAGAATGTGAACACAAATAAAAACACCAGTCCAACAAGTTGAATATTTATGCATATTTAAACTAAAATATGGTTATATAACAATACTCCAATCACAAAAGTTTTCGTACGTAAATAGTTTTTAAATTGATCACTGGGAACACATTAATATTAATATTTTCCTTGGATTATTACGTGTGCACTTTTTCTAATAGATGTCAAGGTTAGGGTTATCACTGATAACGTGCAATATTTCTGAAAGGGCAGAGCTATTTTCATTATTATTTTACCTTTTAGGAATACTGTCTCTTATAAAACTATATTTTACTTAGAAGGAATTTTTTATCTTATTTTTAGATATTTATCGTTCACGGTTCGTCAACGTTCCCACTTTGCACCCGTTAGACAGAGTTTTTTTTTTGCACTTATATTTTTTTTCAGCACCGAATGTCAACGTCAAACGTCAGTGTCATCGTCTCAACTGTCAATCAAGCGCCGCGGCCGCGCAGATTAAAAAGGAAAATATGTCTAATACAAAGACTACAGTGGGTCTAATATGCCGCTAATAATACTTTGGTTAATCGCGCTCGAACGTTGACTGGCAAAGTCATTCTACCGCGAGCTAGACAAGTATTGACTCATCATTCAGGGCCTCCTTCACCAGTTCATGGCTTCGTGCTTTGCAGAAAACACAACTATGGGTAGGAGTTATCATTAGGAATGAATAGCAGGGCTGATTAACCGGTATTTTTATAGCGTTACCACTAAGATTTAAACTTATACTCACCGTTACCAAAGTACCGATGTGTTAACGTTAAAAACAACGATACCCATCCATTAACGTTATCTAGATACCACTATTAATACCGGTAAAAGTAACAATACTTAGTTGTACCGATAATAATTCAAAATCTAACGATGCCGTGTATAAAGCCATATAGGGTAAGTATACAATTTGTTTTACTTTTTAAAATACGAATGTTTGTATATAGTTAATGAAGTTGCTGTGAGTTTGTTATGGTTTGTTCATTTGTACTTAAGTGACTTTACTCTTTGTCACAGTTCACCTGTCTATAAATGGTAATAATAACATGTCAAAATGTCAATTTCTGGGGTTTTATACGCTTGATAACATCATTATAATCCAAAAAATATATTAAAAATCAACAATATGTAGGCATATTTAAAATCACTAATTAAATATGTACAAATACGATTAAAATATGGTCAATTTGACCCTATAATGGGTTTCATTCGCACCCTAGTGGTAATTTATATGCTCATTTACATAACGTTATATGTGGCACTAGTTGGAGCACTGTACTATGTACGAAGCGTTATCATATCGAATCAAGAGTAAGTCAAATCGAAACACCACATGATAATACTAAACTGTTACCCAATAGTTTGTCGAAGTGGAATAGCTATACATCGATGGCTGCGACCTAAGATTTAACATACGTCTCTTTTTATCGCATAGCTCTTGTCTCTCTCTCGCCGCTATAGGTATACTTCTCGGATCACGTCACATGTGACCAAGTCAGTCCAGCAAGCATATGTTGAATCCTATTCATATTAAATTTATTTTCCAGGATATCAGAAAACATGTACCTACTGAACAATTAAATAAAAGACAAGATGTATTCACGTGGGATTTAATTACAAAACTACAAAAGGCACAAAATGGACGGCAGTACAGAGTAAAATATTACAGTACTTTGGAATGTTAATTAATTGTTATATACCCTTTTTTACTTAAAGTTAATGAAATAGATTAGAAACTTAGTGTAAGGCCGAGCGATATATTGGAGCGTTCGCCTCAATCACATGTTCATAGTTCATACACAACAGAGTTGGCATCGTTTTAAACATTTGTTATCTCATTTTAAACATGATTTTTATTTGAAAAAACCGCACATTTTAAGTAAAATGGACCTTAACAGCATTGTTTTACCGTTGAAGTTCGTGCATACATCTATAGTCGGCGCTCCAAGCGGAATCCTTATTAAACTGGTGGAACTGAAATTTCGACTTTAATCCAAGGTTATTTAGGTTCATTTTACTCTAACGCTACTAAGTTTCGACGCTCAAATAAAGTTTTTTCGCTGATCTGACCACATGATACACGCCTTACACAAGCCTTAACCTTGTAAATAGGTTAAGGCTTGTGTAACCGTGTAAATACATAGTTTTAGTATATAATCTATAAACTAAATAGACAGGTCTAAATCTAGTACCTTTTCTGCGGAGTAGCTTATGAAAATGATAAACCTGCCAACTAAATTAACACCATTTAACAAGGTTTTCCAATGATTAAGTAACAAAAATATGTGAAATCAATCTAATTTAATAATACCGCCGCTGTAAATAGTTATTGTACCTAAAAGCCAGTCCAGCAACTATAATATACGGACATACACATCAACTTTTAGGCTCCCGAAGTGAGCTTATAACTATTCCTTTTTTTTTGAGATACTAGAGAAAAAAGAACCCTTATAAGATCATTACGTTGTCTGTCTGTCTATTTATCAAGATGCGTATCAAATGTTATTTTGACCGACAAACTCGGTCGGTTTTTTTTTCAAATCTGTTAGGTCCATTATGTAGATTATAATAATGTACCTTCTTTATGAAACTTAGGATTGTGTAGTTATCCAAAGTTTGTGTATTCAAACAGCATTATTAAATTAGATGGACTCTGGTAAAATATATAAATTGTAACATTACTTAATAATAATATACAAAGAGACATTAAAAATGATTTTCACTTAATATTATACCTGATATTGTTGCTTGAACACAAAATTAAAAATAAACTAAATAGTGGCGACTAAAAAACATTCAAAAATAAAATTTATTTGAAGCCTTTCCAATTTAGTCCAACTAAGACTTAAGTCAGTTACCCATTTTTACATTAAAGTTCATACAATTCAAGTTTGTACTAATAGTTCTAAAAGACATTTCATTTATTTATTTAGATCTAAGACATACACATGGTACAGAATAAAATTAAATGCAAAAATATTTATAAAATACGAGATTCAAAAAATATCATTACATAAAAAATACACTGAAAGATAAAATTACTAGTTATACCTAATCATATAATTAAAACACAAAACAAGTAGTCCAATGTGAACACAAGGCATACGACTGCGCATTGTACGAAAACAGATTTCAGCCGGGCTTGTGTAATAATTAATCAGTCTATGAGCCGTTTAAATCGCGACGTTGATTTGCAACTTCAGATCGGACTACTTCTTTTGCGATCACTGTAAACAAAATTTATTCTATTCGAAATACGTGCTTAAATATCTTAAAACTAGATTCCTTTGAAGTGTGGAGCTACAGAAGAATGCTGCGAATAAGTTGGGTCCGAATACTAAGAAACGACCTAATTTTGACGATCAAATCAAACACAGAAAGGTCAGTTAGCTGGGAGATGTTCTAAGACATGACCGGTACCGTCTCCTTCAGAGCAACACGATGAGCAAAATTGAGTTCAAGAGAAGTCTTAGTAGAAGAAAGTCAAACTTGGGAAAATCCGAGAATGGACCAGGATATCCAACGTAGCACAACTTTTCCGTTTGGCGAAAGACAAGAAATTATATGAAGAGATGGCGGCCAGCCTCTAGTGGAGAAGCGCGAGAAGAAATATATAATTTATGTAAAAGAGATTCATAATAGCAATTCAAAAGAACATAAAAACATAACATGGAAAGCTACTAAAGAAAAGAGCATCGAAAAGTAATGCCTTGTAATTATTGCCTTGAGTTTTATAAGTAGAAGATATTCTATTTTTATATCATATTTAAAAAATATGATAGTGAAAAATATCAGCTTGAGATTTCATAGAAGTTAAAATACAATACATAGTTGCAACTTGCAAAAGGTAATAAAATATTGAGTAAGTACTTGTATTTTTACAAAAGTAATGTTCTATTATTTTAAAGCCATTATTAATTATTTTACAAATAAAACAGCAAATGAAACTGTTAAACATATTAGACATGGGATAACGTTACCAAATTCATATTTAAAGACATTAGCGTTATCAAATACTAAAGTATACTGTAATACCATACTAAAGTATCACTGGTATAATATTTTGAGCGTCCAACTGTAACCAATCCAGCAGAATATTGAAATGATAGAAAAACCTAATGTTACCGTTATTTCTGAATATTTTTTGTGAAACTACATTTAAACGCTATATTTATGAAGCGAATGTTCTTAACAAAATAATATAAAATATGATTGTAAAAAAGTCCTTATTATTAAATATGGAGTTTCATATCAGTTTCATAAAAATTATTGCCTACATATCGTCCCCATTATTTCTTATAAACTACTTACTGTAATTTGTAATAGATACATATTATAATGCAGAAAAATATAATTTATGTACTTATACTAATAGCTGTTTTGGTATATTCTACCGTTTTTTGTGTGTGAGCTGCATAACTATTCCTCTTATGTGCAATGTAGCGTTGTATAATAGGTATTACTGTAAAAAATATTTTTAAGAGGTACTTAACGATTGCTACCATTATTGTATTTTCTATTCAATAGGTTTAGTATTCCGTACAGATGATAATTTTGACGTTACCGGTGACCGGTATAAAATCGGTATCGGTACCAAATTAATTAAGATTTATCGATACAATATTTGCATTCGCATATCGATTATGTTGATCAAAATTACTAGGTTATCATTATTAATTATTAGGCCGAAAACATACTGAGCTATTTGTAATGTGATTTTAGATGAGTCGAGTCGCATTTTACCAGTATTTTTTGTTAATTTACTGACTATAGCTTGGCTGCAATCAGACCTACTGGCAAGTGATGATGCCGCCTAAGATGTAGCGCGCTTGCCTAGAAGATGCCTATTCAGTCTTGACTTAAAGGTACCCATATTTAAAAGTGGCGAGGAAAACTGATGCCGGAAGGGCGTATTTTTAGCATTATTGTTCTATACGCACATTTTAATACAAATTACCGGAATTTCCACAGAAACATTAACACTGCCAGTAATATAACCACACTGCTCTGCATAGCCGCAGCGCCTGCGAGCCTACACTTGAACATGTCTATGCGCGTCTCCTTGTTTTCTATAATGTTCTGGAACTCTGCTTCAACGATCTGACCGTCGTAGTACGTGATGAGGTCCTCGAAGGGATACTCGTAGCCTTGGAGGCATTCGCACTTGTAGCCGCCGGAATCGAACCCGCGACCTTGAATTGGAACGCACTGTTGAAAAATGAAAAATATTTATAAGTCACTTACCCGATCGCCGACGATTAGCGAGAAACTAACTAAAAGCGAGAAACGAGTTGGCGAGCAACGAGAAGTGACTGTAGTTGGGATAGTTTTGTCGCTGATATACGTATATACGTCCGCTGCTGAATATAGATCTCTTATGGGGACTTCCACACGCCATGGTCTTGTGCCACCTAAATTCAGCAGTTCAATGCTACTCTTTGGTGTCGTTGTCCACCTAGTGGGGAGGTTTGCCAACGCTGCGAATTCTGGTGCGAGGTCGCAATTCTAGCACCTTGAAACTCCAATGTCTATAGGTTTTTCGAATTATGTGCCCTGCCCGTTGCCTCTTCAGCTTCGCCACCCGTTGAGCTATGTCGGTTACTCCGATTCTCCTAAGGATCTCATTTCTAATTTGATCACGAAGAGAAACTCCAAGCAACGTTCTCTACATTACCCGCTGATTGACTCTGAAATTTTCTTTGAGGCCCACATTTAGCGATTATGTCTCGGGTCCCTATTAGGATCATTTGAAGTCAATAGCAATAAGAATAAAAAGTTTGACTCACATACGAAGAGCCCTTATCACATTTGTCGGTACTTTTGAAAGCGTTGGGTATGTAGTACTTGTCCGGACATTGGTTCACGTCGAGCTGCATCAGCGACATCGTCACTGCTACCACTCCCCTGAAACAACGCGAATTAATATAAGTCCACTAATTAATATTGGTTTGGAGATCATCTATATCTTCTTCTTTGTTAGTCCTTATTTATCTATTGTTGGACATAGCCCTTGTTCTGTGCCGCCTTTTTCCCCGGTGTTGGATTTTTAATTCAATTCAAATAAATATCTATCTCTATAGAAAGTTGGATTTCTTTCTCACAGTTTCAGTCTATTATGACATTATTTACCTATCATCCACAAAAACTAGTAAATAGATAGATCCACCACCTTAAAGCACCCACCATATTGAATGTGTGATGACGTCATAACACTAGAACTGTCAATAGAGCCGTGTGTTTCATAATCGATGACGTAAAAAACAAAAAAATATACTTACTTGAACTCCAATTTGACTTTAACGTTATCCCATCCAAAGAACGGTGAAGCATAAGTGATCACCCACTGTTTCAAAGGTCCCTTACAATCGTAATACGGCTGAGTCCAGTGGCCATTTTTCAAGTTGGCTGCTCTGTAGAAAGTTGGGAATCTTTCGTAATGCTTCAGATATTTTCCCAGTTCACTGTCACGAATTTTCATTTTGAGGAAAAATTTTTCAAGACTATCAAAGTTTGTCGACCATCTTTGTTTGAGGAATTGGAACCATGGTTTGTTTGTGTAGGCTTCATCTGTAAGAAAATTGTATACCTACAGGAATACGGCTATACGCGAAGCGATTTGACACTGGTACATTTTAGACAAAAAAATTTTTACATTGAAAATTTCCAATTTTATCAAAAACTTTAAAATTTTAATACAAACTTCTAAGAGATTTTAGTACGGTATCACGTAAAAATGTATTAGAGATATGAATCCATAAAGCTACAGTTCCCTGATCTACAATATGTCAATACATCACTATTTAGTATTTACCATTAGGTAAGATTTCGAAAAAGTAGAAATCAAAGTCACTTATTGAATTTGCAACATTAAATCAAACAAAATAACACATCAACGATAGTTCTCAAAAAAATCGATTAGAAAATAACGACATAGTGTTATGTTTGGGTACCGTTAACCGTTACTGCTTCTACGTTATGACGGTATCATTGATAACGGTATAATAACGGTATCGAAATTAAAAAATCACTATATGCTTACCAGTCTTATTAATTCGGGCCATATCCTCTAGTTTAAACTTTCTTGTATTCAACTCAGTCTTGTAAGCGAATGGAGCGAAGAACGTGCGATTTGTAAATTTATTTCTGTCCCAGTATGTACCTTTAAAAAAATGTATTTTTTATTTACATTTTTAAACCCTACTCACCAAGCTTGTAAAAAACTTCTCATACACAGTCAAAACTGTCCTTGCTAGCTTTTTTTTAGTGCTGGTATTCCAAATCAGAAGTAGATTTATTTGACAATCCAAAAACACTTGTAGAAGTTTATTTGAAAAAATGTCTTTCTATTTCTATTACATAATAATTGTCTTTAATTCAAAACCTCACCTGCGGACCAAACCTTGGAATCCCCGAGAACTAAGGCGAGCGTTTCTCCCAGCATCTGGTCTTCAGTGAGGGGTTTGTCCGCCACGCGCGTTCCACTGAACACTTCTTGGGGGTCTGACACCTAGAACAATCCATTTTCAATGAACCTATATCGGAGATTGATTTTGGAAAACGAGACGTACCTAAATGTACCCTGGTATTGATTTTATTTGCAGATGTCAAATTATGCGACATAAATGCCCGTTTTATTTTTGACACCCGGTTATCACAACTTACGCATTGAACCCTAAAAAGCTAAAAGTGTAAATTAAAAATTTATAACACCCCCCACAAGTGAAGGTTACAGTAACTAGAAAAGAGCTGATAACTTTCAAACGGCTGAACCGATTTTCTTGGATTATAGCTAAGAACACTCTCGATCAAGCCACCTTTCAAAAAAAAAACTAAATTAAAATCGGTTCATTAGGAGATGCCACAGACAGATACCCAGATACACACGTCAAACTTATAACACCCCTCTTTTTGGGTTGGGGGTTAAAAACGGTACATACTTGCAAGAAGGCACTGATAAAGTTGGCGAGTCGCACCGCCATTTTGGCTTGGTTCTCAAACTGCTCCTCCGCGCCGTAAGCGATGTCGCCGTTCAGGAACAAGTCCGTCGGGTTGTATCTGTAACAAAGACGTATTTAGTTAATATAAATAAATTAATAAATAAATAGTTAATGCCATTCATCATATAGAAACAAAAATCATTTTAACGTTTTTATTTGAGAATACATTCAAAAATCCTTGTTTACCCCCTTAGGGGTTGAATTTTCAAAAATCCTTTCTTATTGGGTGTCTACCGTGTCATATACGCTATCTGCATACCATTTCAATCCAATCAGTCCAGACTCCAGTAGTTTGAGCTGAGGGTTGATAGATCAGTCAGTATCTAGACATAGGCATACTATAGTATAGGCATACTATAGTATAGGCATACTATAGTATAGGCATACTATAGTATAGGCATACTATCTAGTAGATTTAATCAATGCAGGTTTTTTGAATGCCTCCTTGTTATAAACCAAATATGAACTTACTCAGAGCAGTTGTGCGGCTGCACGCCTCGGATAAAGTTGAGCACTTCGTAAACGTTAACTCGCTCAGTGTGAAGTGCTGCAGGTCCGCTGGTGGAGTTCACATACTCGTAGTAGCGATCTGCGTAGATCGCGCGCACGAACGGGTGGGCTTTCTCCCACTGCACAGGTAGACGTTGGATCCCTGAACAAATGGTGAAAATTAAAAATGCATATTGCGTACTCACGCGACAGGGCAATCTGTGTGGGGACGCCCCTTACACCCGCTCAATCCCCTCGCTTCTTCTTCCTTCTGGGCTGGTTTCTGCACTTAAACGTTTCCGTCTGTTGTGCGTGCGCTGCCCCACCCCGCTGAAGGCTTCACTCCAGCCATTCAAGTTCGCTCCAGAAGCCGAGTAAACCGCCCAGGTTGCCGAGGCCGAGCCCCCGCGCTATCCCATTGTGGGATAGTGGCGGAGCGTCCCCCGCCTCATCGACTGCCATCTCGACCTGTCGCGTACTATATGTAGGGGGCGCCCCCAAGCGCGGTGGAAAGGTGTGGAATGCCCTTCTGGCTTCCGTGTTTCCTGCTAAATATAACTTGAATATCTTCAAGTCTTAGGCATCCTTTAGGCAAGCGGGCTCTACCTACACAATTACCCTTGTTGCTGATGTTTAGCAGAGATAGACAAAATCGTCTACTACTTCCAAGCCAATAGCACTTGATTTCCAGCTTGATCGATCGATCCACTACCATTACTTTAGTTTTCAATTATGCCCATCCACAGCCTGACGATAATCATGATAATGATAATGACGATGACGGTAATGATAACGATGATAAATAACTCACATCCAATCTTGGAGCAGTCAAAGTTGTTATAGTACTGGTCGGCGGTGGCTCGCTCAATGATCTCTCCCAGGTAAGGCCTGCGCACGATGCTGGGCAGGCGGAAGCCCGGCCGGCAGCGGCATTGGTAACCACCTCGACGGAAGCCCCAACCGTGAATTGGTTCACACTGGGATTAAATATAATTATATTAAATGAAGATATTTTGCCATACACAAAATTATTTACAATATTATTTATAGGAAGTAGGTACTATAGGTAAAAATTTTAGTGATGTTTGTGCAACTACTTTATGCAAACTAAAAACTACCTAAAACCTTTGGCCCTACATAGCACTCTTTTTTACAAACGTTAGTTTTTGAAAATTTTTTTGGTGATAAGTCAAAAAAATATTTTTGCACTTAATAGTTTTTTAGTTAAAGGATGGCAGCATAATCCATCCCCATCAAAACCATTGATGTATAGTCCGCGACAGGTCGAGGTGGCAACCGGGGTGGGGACGCCCGGTACACTCGCATAGGCCCCGCGCTAACGCGCTGCGGGTGAGAGGAGGTGACGGGCGCGTGTGAGGGGTGTTTCCCCGCCTTATACCCGATCGCCATCTCAACTTGTCGCGTACTATAAATATGTCTATTCATCTATTGCACCATACCAGTGTACATACCTCAGTAGTCTCCTCCTTACACCGGGCGGTGGACGCGAATCTGTTGGGTTTGTCGTTACCCTCGCTGGGTGGGCACTGGTTTATATCTATCCTGTCATAGTCCATCTCCATCACCACTGCGGCTGTGTATCTGTTCATTTCATAGATGAATTAAGGAATCTGAAGGACAACACTAGTTATTTTATTATTAATGCGAAAATGTGTTTTTGTTAGTTTGTCCTTCAATCACGCCACAATGGAACAAAAGATTCAGGTTATTTTTGGATAATCAATGGATAAATTGATTTATACCCTTTTATTCTGAACTAGAGGATGCTTGCGGTTTAGCCCGCCTGGATTTCATTTTTTTTTAAATCCCTTAGGAACTCTCTGATTTTAAGGGATAAGAATTAGCCTATTTCTTTGAGATACATTCCTGAGATGTATCCCAAGTCTGTACAAAATTTCATTAAAACTGGTTCAGCGGTTGGGCTGTGAAAACGTAGCAGACAGACAGATACACTTATACACTTTCGCATTTATAATGTTAAATATGGATTAGTATGGAAGTATGAATTTGAAGCAGGAAATTCATATCACTAAGTGATTTATCATCAGGATGCAATGCTGGTTAAATCCAATTTGAACGGAACACAGCCAAACAGGATGCCATGTAATCAGTTTTGAGTTAAATCAAGCCAAAAATATTGCAAGGCATAGGTACATACTACATAATATGCTTATACAATATAGCCTAGTGGTTAGAATGCCCACCTCTTATTCTAGAGGTTGGGGGTTTGATCCTGGGCAAACACATCTAACTTTTCAGAGTTGCGTGTTTTAAGCAAGTAAATATCACTTGTTTTAAAAGTAAAGGAAAACATCATGAGGAAACCTGTGTGTCTGACCTCCATAATATTCTCAAAGGTGTGAAATCTGCCAATCCACACTTGGTCAGCTTGGTGGATTTTTGGCCAAACCCTTTTTATTCGGAGACAAGAAACATGTTCAGTAGGCAGCTAGACAATGGATTGATGATGATGATGATGAACTGTTACTTACGTTGGATATTCAATATGTCTAAACTGTGTGTGTCTAGGAAAGATGTCAGCAACTGGTGACACGGCTGCCACAAGCCACTTGTTCAGTCTGCCGCAGTCAAAGTAGGGCTTCGTCCAGTTTACTGGACCAGGTGTCTATAAATTAACAATTTAAATAAACATCCAGTCACAATTTTTTTTTTTTACATATTACTATGCAATCACTCATTGGTATGAATTATAATCAGATTTAAGTGCTCACTAAATATAAGATGAGTGTTCTGTTGACTTAAAAGAATCAGCGATTTACAGGATAGGCAAACTAGAAATCATAAAACACTCTCTACTTCTATGCTCCATCCCAGGGAAGTCAAAAAATTATATGTGGGAATGAGTGTTAATATTCATTTAAAAAATTCCAGTAAATTTAAAGCTTGCTTTACACAAGTTTTAATATTTTTTACCGGATCTTCTAAGCAGAACCTGCATTTTAAATCTGTGGTTATATTGATGTAATAATAATTATTATCTTAACAGTAATAAAATGGCCTGCATAAACTAAAAATATTTTTGACTTCATACAAACCTCATCATTTCCAGGTGGTCCATGGAAAGTGAATGTTTCGTTAGTGTTATTTGCATATCTGATTTCCACTTGATATGTTGTTTTGGTGTCGTGTCTCTTATCCACTTTGTCAGGCAACCACAGTGAATACCACTCATTTATGCGATAGAAATCAGACGTATAGTCTTTAGACCAGCTGTCAGGGTCGTAAGCTCCCAAATCTTCCACATGGAATGTGTTCAGTGTTGATATCTTTTGTAAATGGACTGGATCGTTAAAATCATCTGCTCTCAAAGCTCTTGGTGCGAATCGCGGCAAAGTCTTGTTGAAGAAGCCTCGGTAAGACGATGTATACGATGTGTTGGGCGAAAAATATAGCGAACTGGCGTTAATTAATGGGTTCGCAGAAACATCAGCTACTGATGATAGGAAATAATACATCATACCTGGGTCGTATGTATCGTTTATAGCCGGTCTTATAAACCTCGACTGCAGGATATAACTCCAGAAAAACGCTCTAGTCATAGCCATGTTGTGTAAATGTAACATAGCTGTTCGGTTCGGAAACACTGGGTTGATGTTTATTTCTTTCACATCGGGATGGTGAGAGACTGAGTCTTCTGGTAAAAAGAGATCGTCTAGATGACTTATGTAGCAGTTATCAGCTGAAATCTTGTCCATTTTACCCCGAATCTCATCAACAGAATCCCGTATTTGCCATTCATACTGTCCGGCCACACCCCACAATAACGCACACAATGAAATTAATAACAATACACTATTAAATTTCTCCATTGTTACTTGAACACTATAAACATTTCAAATTAAGTTAAAGCTCTGTATTTCAGTGTGCAGTTCAGTCAATTATGAGGATTTTTTAGTTTGTTTCGCCCACATCGTTTATTAAACCCGTGAATCCGTAACCGACCGATAATCCAAAATTGTTTTGATTTGACAGACTGACAGGTGACAGCTTTTGACAGTGACAACAAAGCCTATTTGAAAAGTCGCCGCGTCAGCAGTGTTGCTAGAACGGTATGAAATGTATGAAATTCATATTTTTTGTCCTGCAGGTCGATCGCGTAAAACATATATCAATCATTAAAGAACAGCATCAATGTCAAAACATGGTTTTGGCTCCACGTATCATTGAGACTGTCCGTAAAGGACCGTCGAGGACTAAAAAATTTCTGACATTGATGCAGTACACTATCGATAAAAATTTTGTATGAACACGACTGAAAATTGGTTCCACGTAAGACTTTTGAAGTAAGATATCCGTAAAGGACTGCGACAAATGTTACGTCAAACTAGGCTTTCATTGATACAAGGCATGAGGTGTTATTTACGGTGACATATGTGGTATCCAAAGTCGTTTTACTACTCATATTTTTGTTAAAATATTTTAAAAAGCTTTTTTAAAATAATTTATCAAATAACAAAGCAATTAGGATTATTATATGAAGTAAGATAATGTTAAAATCATTGAAGAATAATTTTTAGATTTAAAGTTACCTTTTGACACTTTCGTATGTTTGCACTTTGCCGCCAAAGGTTTGGTGTATTCAAGTTCAACTGCGAATTTTTTAGTAAAAACGTGGTAAAAACACCAAATTATTGTAGTTTTTGGATTAATTAGCCGCATAGGGTATGTATTACATAAGATTTGTGTACCTACCTACTCAATAATAATTTGCGCCTGGGTAAATTCTGTTTATGATAATGGTGATAAGCATGTGGGAACATAGTACATAATTATCTACTATTTTAGGTAGTTTAGTTTTCATAACTAAGTTTTGTGTGTTTATGTGTAAGACGTACCTACATACATTTTATTTTATTTTATTTATTGTATTTACATTATTCTTACAACTATTTACATTGTATTCTTAGCGCCCTGAAGTATATAACATAAATATTGCCTATACCAATTATTTGCAGATATTATAATTATGGCATCAAGGGCAATTATGTACGCTGAACTCAAGAGAAAAAAGCGTGCCCTTATACAGATCAGAAGATAAAATAGAGAAAACTTGTATAGAGGATGCCCGCGACTTAGTCCGCGTGGATTTGGGTATTTAAATATCCCGTAGGAACTGTACCGGGATAAAAAGTTGCCTGTGTCAATTTTATAGGGACGCAAGCTATCTCAGTACCAAATTTCATACAAATCGGTTAAGCGGATGGGTCTTTCCGGGTCAAAAAGTAGCCTATGTCCATCATCCATCCCCATATAAGCTAACTGTACCAAATTTCGTCAAAATCGGTTAAACTTTTGGGTCGTGAAAAGGTACCAGACGGACAGTCTGACCCTTTCGCATTTATAATATTATAGTATGTAAGTATGGATTATTTACTCTGTATTACTAAATAAGTTTTTTTTAGATCCTAGCAGAAAAAAGGAAAACAAATAAAACACCAGTCAAAAACTAAAATATTATTTATTTAAATATATTATGTACATAGCATTAATGTAATTCAATTCAGTTAATAAAGGCTTATCTTAATATCTTGTTATTAATGGAATTTAAAAAAAATGTTAGTTGTTAGGTGAACAATGGCTATGAAAAGGTTTCAAATATATTTGGATAAGTTTATTACTTCTTAAAGGCTGACGGTGTTGTGTGCTGGTTGGTGTGCTAACTTCTGGTATCTCAGTATCAACATGATAGACAGACTGAGTAACTTCTAATGCTAGTGCGTATGTAGCGGTTATGTGTAGCTTCTATTTGTGAAGGCTCCTCTGTTTGTTGTATAGTTGTCACTAAGCTGCTCATCAATAATGATTTCTCGTATTGGTGATGTACATGTACTTGGTTGAGTAGGCAGGTCAGGACTCTACAAATGAAATAAAAGTATTTCATACATAAATTCATAATATTAAAGTATTAAATATTTCTTTGAAAATTTAATATGCCTTTGTGTAACAGTAACCACTTAAAATTTACAGCTCTTGCAGTATAATTATAAAACTTACAGTGGAATTTTAAAATAACTGTGATATACAGACTCAGACTGAACAAAAGTAAGTGTAATTGCCATAATACCTATGATTCATTTATTGGAATCTGGATTTTGGGTTCTCCCTCTACTGCCACGTTCCCAATTATACTTATATTGTTCTTTGATAGGGGTCAAAGAAGTGTTGAAATTTTGGTCCACCTCTAGTGCCAGTGGCTGCTCGTCTCCGCGTCGAAAGTCTCCAGCCTTGCCTTTTGTGGGGCTCTTAAGCAGTATCCAATACTTCAAAAAGTAATAAACATACCACATACTTATTTTCATAATGGTTATAATACAATATAATATGGCAATAGAATAGAACCTACTGCTATTATTCATAGTCTTATAGTGGCAGTTTATACTATAAATTATTAACATAATTGCAGCATACGTTCTTTGAATCAAAATTAGACGGTCAACATGCAGCTAAAACTAAAAAATCTGCCACAAAGCGCAATAGAGCTTGTGGCCGATATGTTTTGAATACTTACTCGCTTCCACTCCACGAAGGTTTAATACACCCTGCCCCCACAGAATTGAGCTTTCTGGAAAGCTCTTCCCATTTTTAAGAGCTACCTGGCGGCCGAGAGGTCCTCCACCGAGGAACAGAATCTCAAGCTGCCTCACAGAGGCGGCCCTGTAGAGTGCCAGTTTCCTTTTTAGTTTCGACTTTTAAATTACTTTATTAGGTTTCGACACAAAGTCAACTCAACGTAAAGTGTAAATAAACAATACTCTATGAACCTAGAAGAACCACAAATTCACATATTCCGCGGCACGGTGCACAGACTCGTAATACTTTATTTCAATAGCTACAACGCAGTCAAGTTTGGAAGACTACTATGGCCGTATAGATTGCTAGGTTGCCATAGATATTCAAATTAGTCGGATTATAAGTATGACCCACCACTAAAGTATCGATAGTCACGTGATTGCGACCTAATGCTACATGATTGCGACCGATTGCTACAATCCTGAAAAAGCTTACGCGGTACCGGTTATAAGGACTGTAACGATAACGATCCTTAAGGATATTTTTGGATGTGAGATTGAGACAATTTTTACGCGATCGACCTGCTGGGTCATGTTCATTTCGTACCTTTTTCAAGATGTAGACTTTATTATTTTGTCACTTTTTATACCTCAAAAAATCATGTAAACAAATCCAATTTCAAATACATAGTTCAAAATTGCGTGATTTACTTTTTTCTATTGGAAATGCTTGAAGCTACTAGTCTCAAAGCGATTAATTGTTTTTTTTACATATTTTTCAGATTACCTACGCAAAAAGTGCACTACAAAGTTGTATCTTTTTAAAGCTTTTCGTACCTTTTCATGGTCTCGTTCGTAGGCATAGACTATCTACTATTGCTACTATTTTATATTACAGAGACTCGGAGGATTTGTCACATAAAACTGGCAAGGCTAATGCAAGAAATAAAAATCTAAAAAAATTGTCTATTGTTAACCTCAATTTTCCAGTTTTAAATAATAAACAATGGTAAATGAATGATAACTAAATTGTAACAAGCAGACACTGTAATAGATACATAATCATGGCTGGAACGTTATTCCGTAAGTTTTTAAAGATATTTCATACTATTTCACCCTTCTAAAAGTGATAAATTATCCACAATTTTTTTTTCAGGTTCCTTCTTTAATGCTACTTTATCGCTTCAAAAACAAAATATTACTGCCATTGTAAGTAAACAATCCTCAACAATCAGCTGTTATTCTTAACATTTCATGCTTCTTTTCTCCCCAGCAATGCTCTGGGCACAGAAATTTTAACATTTTAAATCCAAACAAAAAAAAAGCCATCATAAATTAAAAAGAACAATACTTTTTTCAGAGATCTATCAACACAGGTTCAGTATACTACGCTGCTCGTAAAGGAACAAGAGCTAAAGCGCGAGCCAAGAAAGTAAAGGTTGAAATCACTAAAGTAGGTTTCATTCCTCATAACCAGCGAGGGAAAGATAAGTAAGTTAATATTGTACCTTTTTAATCTAGTGACTAGCTTATTCATCAGCTGAAGATAATGACGGTTCAAAATAAAATAAAAAACTTTATTGCGTTTTTATATCAAGAAACTCAATAGCAACCAGTCGGAAAGTTGGTGACGTTATACTCTCTGATGTGGTTTGGAAAGCATGTATAAGAGCTACATTTAGATTAAATCATTTTCAGTCAAGATTAATTCTTTTGTTCAACATATACCTTTTTCCTAGTGGTAAAGACGTTGACCCTTCTTTTCGGTCAGGGGTTTGATCCCAGGCGCAAACCTGTGCACAGTTATGCATTTAAGCAATTAAATATCACATGCCTCAACAGTAAAGGAAAACATCATGACAAAACCTGTATACCTGAGAGTTTCTCATAATGTTCTCAAGGGTGTGTGAAGTCTGCCAATCCGCACTGGATCAGTGTGGTAGACTATGGCCTAAACCCTTCTCATTCTGAGAGGCGATCAATGATCAATAGTGGGCCGGAAATGGATTGATCATGTTTAAATAAAAATTACAGGAAAGCCAAAATAAACATAAACAAGCATGAAGATGACTCATACAAACAGGTTTCCAAAGATGATGTATTCCCGATGCGCTACTATCAGTGGGTGGTGTACACTGCAGAGGATGCGGTCAGGGCACACCAGGAGACACATCACCCCACCATGTACAATGACCCTAATGCCTATGTGTACGCACAGGTGGAACTTAACATGGAAGCTGCTAAAAAGGTAAGCTACACTCATTATTTTCTAAGGACATCAATAAATTAATGTCTATGGTCTAATGAGTCTAGAAGGCCAAGAGGATATGTCACATAATACTTAATACCTTAGTAATAATACTACTACTAATCTTCTTGATATATAAAACCCAAAAAATAGACTTTGAAACCATCAAACCAAAGTGCCCCAAACCGGTTTTATTAGAAAGGCAATAGATGTGAAGATGGTTTTAGAGTTTTTGGTTTTTTAGCATAGTAGCACACACCAGGTATCCGCAAGTACTATATTATGTGCTAATAGCTCATTACAAGTACAGAAGACTCACTCTGCAAAGATATTTTGATAAGAAATGACTCTTATTACAATATTAATACCTAACTGATGCCCACGACTTCATTCGCATGGATTAGGTATTTAAAAATTGAGTGGGAACTCTTTGATTTTCCGGGATAAAAAGTTGTCTATGTGTTAATGAGTAACAAACATACACACACACATATATCAACTTTTGCCCCTATAATATTAGTGTGATTATTTTGTATTGCAGAATCGTTTTGTGGAGAACTTTCAACGCCTGGCCTTGCTACCACACTACTTCCCTCGCGAAGAGGAGCGCAGCATCCTAGCGTTCTGTAAGGGCCCAGAGCTGATCAAGCAAGTCGCAGAGGCTGGGGCTACCACTGTGGGCAGCACGGAACTGGTTAAAAAGATACAGGTAATATTTTATTTGGGGGTGAGCTTGTGCTGTATTAAACTGTGACTATACTGTTTAAGGGATGGGTGGTTGTTGTAAAAAAAAAAACCAGTCTAATGAATCAAACAACAGACAATCAATTGTAAATTTTTTTCTTCACAAAAAAAATGATAGGTTTACGAATGCATAGTGTACGCTCTGGAGCGAATAAATCAAAAGTGCAATTGCATTCGATTTTCGATTCACGCAACTATGTATATGACCGTATCAATTGAACAATCGAAAACAATCGATTGTTGTCGATAGTTCATTTACTATCCAATAGCTATCAAATAATGACAACCATCAAATTAATTATCATGATTTTGTTGCAGTTGACGCAATTTTACTGTGTAAAACATTTTGCACTGTGTATGTAAAACTTTTAGAAAATCAATAAAATTATAATCTCTATGGAATGTTATGTCATGTACGTAAAAACGCACATATTAATATGTTCTTGCATTCAGTGGCTGAGCCATGAAAGAAGCCATGAAACAAATAGAGTTACTTTTGCATGAATTTTAAAGAAAAAATAATTTGAAAAATTACAGGAAGGCGAAGTCAAATTCAGCGACTACGACTACGTAATAGCACATCCCAACATCCTAACTGACTTGGTGCCAATTCGTGGGCTGATGAAGAGAAGGTTCCCCAACGTTCGCTCCGGTACCCTGGACGCTAACATCTGTGAGCTAGTGAAGAAGTTTTCAGCGGGCGTGCAGTACCGAGTTGTGAGGGATGAGCATCAGCAGAACTTCGGTTCTACGGAGGTTCCCATTGGTCGGGTGAGTCACCTACATTTTTCAACCTCTGTCTAAGTTATTAGTGTACACTGGCCATATAAGTGTGAGTGGAGAGTGACATCTGGCCCCTTTTGTTTTAAAGTCCACATGATTAACACATGACAACACTACACAATTCTGTGTGGATTCAAAGGAGATCATTCTAGCTCCATACATTTTTGGGCCTTTTCTGAAATACCGGCCAACGAAAAAAAATGGTACGGATCGTTAGAACTAGCCATTTGGAGTAATAGTTAATATGGCAGAAAAGTTGTAGGATTGCTCTGAACCAAGGTATACAAGGTCGAAGATTCGTCATTTTCATACATTTTATTGATTTCTAAAAGTGCTGGGAAACATAAAATATTGTTAGATATTGCTAGAACTAATGATTTGAAGCAATTGTCATTATGACCCGAAGGCTGTGGGGCCATTATATGTCGTGTTATACAAGTTATACAAAAAATTAATATACTTTGTATAATTAATTGCAACTGATTTTATGATTTTGTTACTGTTCTGATTGTTTTATACGATACGATATTTGAATACACGTACAATTATTTTGACTCCCACGAAGTGCTGGATCAGCTGCAATGTGGACAAAATTCGTTTATACATACCTGGATTGTATGCGGCCTTGTAATACTAGGTGATCTCATCCAGCCATCTCCCAAACTTCTGCCACTGGGAATTGGGATATCTCCGGCGAGCTAGGTGATGAATGCACCATTTGGTTATACGTACTGTTCACCATAGTAACTTCGGGCTTGCTTCAGTCGATAGCTGCCCAAAGCAACCTGCGTCAATTCTTCTGTGAATCTAGGAAAATCATTGAACCGAGGATGTTGGCTTCCATAGCCTGGAAATGAGCTCTCCTTCTATTATAATTACATATTGTTTGTGATAACAAGTTCTGCTGAACTGTTTTGCTCATTGACCGTTCATGGATTACGTCAAGAAAATCCCGTGCATGCACGTTGTTGTCTATCAGGACATGATAGCCGTTCAGCAATGCTGACAAAATCCTGAAATAATCGATCATGTTACTTAATGTCATGTAATGGTAAAAAGTCTAGATTTATTAGCTTGGTCAGTAGTCAGCTAGGTTTTCACTGTTGTTTTGTTACTGGCACTTGTGCCACATAACCGCACACCTCAAGAAAGAAAGATTACCTCAAGATTGTTTATGGTATCTCTAAAACCATGGACTAAGATAAAAATCCATTAAAAATCTTCTATATCATTTAAGGTATCATTTAAAATCTGGGCATTGGAAGTTGCTGAAGCGTGTAGATTATTTCTCCGTCGCAACAAATATAAAGTCTTTTAGTGGTTTCAGAACTTGTGGTTAGGGTATGATTTTCACTGAAAAAAGTAATTAGTGCTTTTCTGAAGATATATGTACATGCCTGTATCTGTCTGTACATGCCCTTTATAGATAGCCTTTCTTTCTTGAGGCATGCGGTTATGTGACACAAATGCTAGAAATAAAACATTTAAATGAAACACAGCTAATCACTGACTAAACCAATAAATCTAAGCTTGTTACCATTTGCCGCTGGATGGTGGAAGTGATGAACAATTGCTTTAAAAGAGATTTTCGTTTGCTCAGGATTGATCAGAGTGACCGGGCATTAAGTAACGTGATCGATTATTTCAGGATCGCGGTAACAGCAATCATATTCCAATAGACAATAACGTGTACTACAGACGTGATTTCCTTGACAAAATCCATGAACTGGTCAATGCGCAAAACAGTTTAGCAGAACTTGTTATCACACACAATAATTATAATAGAAGAAGAGCTCATTTCCAGGCTATGGAAGCCGACATCCTCCGTTCAATGACTTTCCTAGATTCACAGAAGAATTGACGCAGGTTGCTTTGGGCAGCTATCGACTGAAGCAAGCCCGTAGTTACTATGGTGAACACTTAAGTACTTATAACCAAAAGGTGCATTCATCACAGAGCTCGCCGGAGATATCCCAGTGGTAGAAGTTTGGGAGATGGCTGGATGAGATCACCTAGTATTATTACAAGGCCGCATACAATCCAGATATGTATAAACGAATTTTGTCCACATTGCAGCTGATCCAGCACTTCGTGGGAGTCAAAATAATTGTACGTGTATTCAAATTCGTATAAAACAATCAGAACAGTAACAAAATCATAAAATCGGTTACAATTAATTATACAAAGTATATTAATTTTTTGTATAACTTGTATAACACGACATATAATGGCCCCACAGCCTTCGCGTCATAATGACAATTGCTTCAAATCATTAGTTCTAGCAATATCTAACATTATTTTATGTTTCCCAGCACTTTTAGAAATCAATAAAATGTATGAAAATGACGAATCTTCGACCTTGTATAACTTGGTTCAGAGCAATCCTACAACTTTTCTGCCATATTAACTATTACTCCAAATGGCTAGTTCTAACGATCCGTACCATTTTTTTTCGTTGGCCGGCACTTTCAGAAAAGGCCCAAAAATAATGATCTCCTTTAAAATTTATTTAAATAAAAATAGTGAGCAAATGAGCAGGCGGGTCACCTGATGTTAAGTGATTACCGCCACCCATGAACATTTGCAGAAACAAAGGAACCGCCAATGCGTTGCCGGCCTTTCAGAATTTGTTGGTTATGTAATAATCTAGTGAGAACACCGCCGATGGGAGTTGATTCTACAGTTAATTTTACAGCATGGAAAATATCGTGTGAAATCTTCGATTTTTCGGAATAAAAAGTAGCCTATGTCTGTTTTCGGGAGGGAAGCTGTCTCTGTATCTTTCGCCAAGATCGGTTATGTGGATGGGCGGCGAAACAGTTACAGACAAATAGACACCTGTGCACTTATAATATTTGATGGATATGGGTATTGGGGAAAATAGATTATTGGATGATAGTTTTGAAATCTGGCTTGGGTATAAGTGTAAATATTAAATAATTTTATGCATTTGTTAAATAAACAACTTTTTTGTTCCAGTTAAATATGGACACAAAGCAGGTTGCGGAAAATATAGACACATTATTAAAGGACATTCAGTCAGTAAGGCCGAAAAGAGACGGACTATTCATCACGAGGTATGTACTTCATAAATGTAATATTAAAACCTGCTAGTGATTGCAGAAAACCTGCATCAATCATTGTTAAAAAGGAAATGTCTAATATGCCGCTAATAATACTTTTGGTGGCTTGTTTATAATATACTATCTCTATGTTGGTGGCAAAGTCATTTTACCGCGAGCTAGACAAGTATTGACTCATCCATTCAGGGCCTCCTTCACCAGTTCATGGCTTCGTGCTTTGCAGAAAACACAACTAGGGGTAGGAGTTAGCATTAGGAATGAATAGCAGGGGCTGATTAACCGATATTTTTATAGCGTTACCACTAAGATTTAAACTTATACTCACCGTTACCAAAGTACCGATGTGTTAACGTTAAAAACAACGATACCCATCCATTAACGTTATCTAGATACCACTATTAATACCGGTAAAAGTAACAATATTTAGACCGATAATAATTTAAAATCTAACGATGCCGTGTACAAAGCCATATAGGGTATACAATTTGTTTTATTTTTTAAAATACGAATGTTTGTATATAGTTAATGAAGTTCCTGTGAGTTTGTTATGGTTTGTTCATTTGTACATAGGTGACTTTACTCTTTGTCACAGTTCACCCATCAGTTCACCCTGTCTTTATATGGTAATAATCATGTAATAATTAATAACATGTCAAAATGTCAATTTCTGGGCTTTTATACTCTTGATAACATTATAATCCAAAAAAATGATTAAAAATCAAAAATATGTAGGCATATTTAAAATCACTAATTAAATATGTAAAAATATTCTGCACGATTAAAATAGGGTCAATTTGACCCTATAATGGGTTTCATTCGCACCCTAGTGGTAATTTATATGCTCATTTACATAACGTTATATGTGGCACTAGTTGGAGCACTGTACTATGTACGAAGCGTTATCATATCGAATCAAGAGTAAGTCAAATCGGAACACCACATGATAATACTAAACTGTTAACCAATAGTTTGTAAGTCGAAGTGGAATAGCTAGTACACCGCTGCGACCTAAGATTTAACATACGTCTCTTTTTATCGCATAGCTCTTGTCTCTCTCTCGCCGCTGTAGGTATACTTCTCGGATCACGTCACACGTGACCAAGTCAGTCCAGCATATGTTCAATCCTATTCATATTAAATTTATTTTCCAGGATATCAGAAAACATGTACCTACTGAACAATTAAATAAAACACAAGATGTATTCACGTGGGATTTAATTACAAAACTACAAAAGGCACAAAATGGACGGCAGTACAGAGTAAAATATTACAGTACTTTGGAATGTTAATTAATTGTTATATACCCTTTTTTACTTAAAGTTAATGAAATAGATAAGAAACTTAGTGTAAGGCCGAGCGATATATTGGAGCGTTCACCTCAATCACATGTTCATAGTACATACACAACAGAGTTGGCATCGTTTTAAACATTTGTTATCTCATTTTAAACTGATTTTTATTTAAAACAAGCACGTTTTAAGTAAAATGAACCTTAACAGCATTGTTTTACCGTTGAAGTTCGTGCATACATCTATAGTCGGCGCTCCAAGTGGAATCCTTATTAAACTGGTGGAACTGAAATTTCGACTTTAATCCAAGGTGATTTAGGTCCATTTTACTCTGACGCTACTAAGTTTCGACGCTCAAATAAAGTTTTTTCGCTGATCTGACCACACGATAAACGCCTTACACAAGCCTTAACCTTGTAAATAGGTTTAGGCTTGTGTAACCGTGTAAATACATAGTTTTAGTACATAATCTATAAACTAAACAGACAGGTCTAAATCTAGTACCTTTTCTGCAGAGTAGCTTATGAAAATGATAAACCTGTCAACTAAATTAACACCATTTAACAAGGTTTTCCAATGATTAAGTAACAAAAATATGTGACATCAATCTAATTTAATAATACCGGCGCTGTAAATAGTTAAAGTAACTAAATGCCAGTCCAACAACTATAATATACGGACATACACCAACTTTTAGGTTTCCAAAGTGAGCTTATAACTATTCCTTTTTTGGACATACTAGAGAAAAAAGGAACCCTTATAAGATCATTACGTTGTCTGTCTGTCTATTTATTTATCAAGACGCGTCAAGGGAATCAAAACGTAGGGTACTTGTTGACCTATGATCATGAAATTTGGCTGGTAGTGATGTCTTATAGAAAGTTAGGGTAAAAATCTGAAAACCGTAAATGTGTGAAAAAATGTTATTTTGACCAACAAACTCGGTCGGTTTTTTTTTCAAATCTGTTAGGTCCATTATGTAATATAATAATGTACCTTCTTTATGAAACTTAGGATTGTGTAGTTATCCAAAGTTTGTGTATTCAAACAGCATTATTAAATTAGATGGACTCTGGTAAAATATATAAATTGTAACATTACTTAATAATAATATACAAAGAGACATTAAAAATGATTTTCACTTAATATTATACCTGATATTGTTGCTTGAACACAAAATTAAAAATAAACTAAATAGTGGCGACTAAAAAACATTCAAAAATAAAATTTATTTGAAGCCTTTCCAATTTAGTCCAACTAAAGACTTAAGTCAGTTACCCATTTTTACATTAAAGTTCATACAATTCAAGTTTGTACTAATAGTTCTAAAAGACATTTCATTTATTTATTTAGATCTAAGACATACACATGGTACAGAATAAAATTAAATGCAAAAATACTAATAAAATACGAGATTCAAAAAATATCATTGCAAAAAAAATACACCGAAAGATAAAATTACTATACCTAATCATATAATTAAAACACAAAACAAGTAGTCCAATGTGAACACAAGGCATACGACTGCGCATTGTACGAAAACAGATTTCAGCCGGGCTTGTGTAATAATTAATCAATCTATGAGCCGTTTAAATCGCGACGTTGATTTGCAACTTCAGATCGGACTACTTCTTTTAGCGATCACTGTAAGTAAAATTTATCCTATTCGAAATACGTGCTTAAATATCTTAAAACTAGATTCCTTTGAAGTGTGGAGCTACAGAAGAATGCTGCGAATAAGTTGGGTCCGAAAACTAAGGAACGACTTATTTTGACGATCAAATCAAACACAGAAAGGTCAGTTAGCTGGGACATGTTCTAAGACATGACCGGTACCGTCTCCTTCAGAGCAACACGATGAGCAAAATTGAGCTCAAGAGAAGTCTTGGTAGAAAAAAGTCAAACTTGGGAAAATCCGAGAATGGACCAGGATATCCAACGTAGCACAACTTTTCCGTTTGGCGAAAGACAAGAAATTATATGAAGAGATGGCGGCCAGCCTCTAGTAGAGAAGCGCGAGAAGATATATATAATTTATGTAAAAGAGATTCATAATAGCAATTCAAAAGAACATGAAAACCATAACATGGAAAGCTGCTAAAGAAAAGAGAGCATCCAAAAGTAATGCCTTGTAATTATTGCCATGAGTTTTATAACTAGAATATACTAGAAGAAACTTTATGTCAATATACTCGTATTTAAAAAATATGATAGTAAAAAATATCAGCTTGAGATTTCTAAGAAATTAAAATACATAGTTGCAACAACAACAAAAAAATATTGAGTAAGTACTTGTATTTTTATAAAAGTAATGTTTTATTATTTTAAAGCCATTATTTAATATATTACAATATTATAATTTATACAAATAAAACAGCAAATGAAACTGTTAAACATATTAGACCTGGGATAACGTTACCAAATTCATATTAAAAGACATTAGCGTTATCAAATACTAAAATATACTGTAATACTATACTAAAGTATCACTGGTATAATATTTTGAGCGCCCAACTGTAACCAATCCAGCACAATATTGAAATCATAGAAAAATATAACGTTACCGTTATTTCTGAATATTTTTTGTGAAACTACATTTAAACGCTATATTTATGAAGCGAATGTTCTTAACAAAATAATATAAAATATTATTGTAAAAAAGTTCTTATTATAAAATATGGAGTTTCATAGAAATTATTGCCTACATATCGTCCCCATTATTTCCTATAAACTACTTATTGTAATTTGTAATAGATATATTATAATGCAGAAAAATAAAATTTATGTACTTATACTAATAGCTGTTTTGGTATATTCTACCGTTTTTGTGTGTGAGCTGCATAACTGTTCTTCTTATGTGCAATGTAGCGTTGTATAATAGGTATTACTGTAAAAATATTTTTAAGAGGTACTTAACGATTGCTACCATTATTGTATTTTCTATTCAATAGGTTTAGTATTCCGTACCGATAATTATCGGTACAATTTTAACGTTACCGGTAACCGGTATAAAATCGGTATCGGTACCGATACGGTATAATTAAGATTTATCGATACAATATTTGCATTCGCATATCGATTATATTGATCAAAATTACTAGGTTATCATTATTAATTATTAGGCCGAAAACATACTGTCACCAGTCACCACCGACGCGAAATGGTGTGGTGGAGCGATATAGCTATTTATAATGTGATTTCAGCAAGAAACAGTTAAAAATTATTTGCTTTAATCCGCTAAACATGAACTTCCGTAAAGTAACGCCTGATTCTATCCCATGTGATTTCAGATGAGTCGAGTCGCATTTTACCAGTATTTTTTTGTTAATTATAGACTATCGCTTGGCTGCAATCAGACCTACTGGCAAGTGATGATGCCGCCTAAGATGTAGCGCGCTTGTTTAGAAGATGCCTATTCAGTCTTGACTTAAAGGTACCCATATTTAAAAGTGGCGAGGAAAATTGATGCCGGAAGGGCGTATTTTTAGCATTATTGTTCTATACGCACATTTTAATACAAATTACCGGAATTTCCACAGAAACATTAACACTGCCAGTAATATAACCACACTGCTTTGCATGGCTGCAGCGCCTGCAAGCCTACACTTGAACATGTCTATGCGCGTCTCCTTGTTTTCTATAATGTTCTGGAACTCTGCTTCAACGATCTGACCGTCGTAGTACGTGATGAGGTCCTCGAAGGGATACTCGTAGCCTTGGAGGCATTCGCACTTGTAGCCGCCGGAATCGAACCCGCGACCTTGAATTGGAACGCACTGTTGAAAAATGAAAAATAATTTATAAGTCACTTGCCCGATCGCCGACGATTAGCGAGAAACTAACTAAAGCTAGAAACGAGTTGGCGAGCAACGAGAAGTGACTGTAGATGGGATAGTTTTGTCGCTGATATACGTATATACGTCCGCTGCTGAATATAGAACTCATATGGGGACTTCCACACGCCATGGTCTTGTGCCACCTAAATTCAGCAGTTCAATGCTACCCTTTGGTGTCGTTGTCCACCTAGTGGGGGGGTTTGCCAACGCTGCGAATTCTGGTGCGAGGTCGCAATCCTAGCACCTTGAAACTCCAATGTCTATAGGTTTTTCGAATTATGTGCCCTGCCGGTTGCCTCTTCAGCTTCGCAACCCGTTGAGCTATGTCGGTTACTCCGATTCTCCTATGGATCTCATTTCTAATTTGATCACGAAGAGAAACTCCAAGCAACGTTCTCTACATAGCCCGCTGATTGACTCTGAGATTTTCTTTGAGGCCCACATTTAGCGATTATGTCTCGGGTCCCTATTAGGATCATTTGAAGTCAATAGCAATAAGAATAAAAAGTTTGACTCACATACGAAGAGCCCTTATCACATTTGTCGGTACTTTTGAAAGCGTTGGGTATGTAGTACTTGTCCGGACATTGGTTCACGTCGAGCTGCATCAGCGACATCGTCACTGCTACCACTCCCCTGAAACAACGCGAATTAATATAAGTCCACTAATTAATATTGGTTTGGAGATCATCTATATCTTCTTCTTTGTTAGTCCTTATTTATCTATTGTTGGACATAGCCCTTGTTCTGTGCCGCCTTTTTCCCCGGTGTTGGATTTTTCATCATCATCATCATCATCATCATCAGCCTGTGGACGTCCACTGCTGGACATAGGCCTTCCCTATAGAGCGCCACCACACCCGGTCCTCAGCCTTCCTCATCCAGCCACTTCCCGCCAGCCGCTTTATATCGTCGGTCCATCGTGCTGGAGGGCGTCCCACACTACGTTTGCTCAAACGCGGTCTCCACTCAAGGACTCACTCAAGGTTGGATTTTTAATTCAATTCAAATAGATATCTATCTCTATAGAAAGTTGGATTTCTTTCTCACAGTTTCAGTCTATTATGACATTATTTACCTATCATCCACAAAAACTAGTAAATAGATAGATCCACCACCTTAAAGCACCCACCATATTGAATGTGTGATGACGTCATAACACTAGAACTGTCAATAGAGCCGTGTGTTTCATAATCGATGACGTAAACAACAAAAAATATACTTACTTGAACTCCAATTTGACTTTAACGTTATCCCATCCAAAGAACGGTGAAGCATAAGTGATCACCCACTGTTTCAAAGGTCCCTTACAATCGTAATACGGCTGAGTCCAGTGGCCATTCTTCAAGTTGGCTGCTCTGTAGAAAGTTGGGAATCTTTCGTAATGCTTCAGATATTTTCCCAGTTCACTGTCACGAATTTTCATTTTGAGGAAAAATTTCTCAAGACTATCGAAGTTTGTCGACCATCTTTGTTTAAGGAATTGGAACCACGGCTTGTTTGTGTAGGCTTCATCTGTAAGAAAATTGTATACCTACAGGAATATGGTAATACACCAAGCGATTTAACACCCTAGAACAAAAAAAAATTGTTTACATCCAATTTTATCAAAAATTTAAAAAAACATTACAGGCTCTTATAAGTGCCATAAAACTAAGTTAAGATCCATAAAACTGCGGTTCCCTGATCTACAATATATTTTCTTAGAATACATCACTATTTACTTTTAGGTAAGATTTCAAAAAAGTAGAAATCAAATTCATTTATTGAATTCGAAACGTTAAATCAAATAAAACAACACAGCAACTATATAATTATTAAAATCAAAATATTACTTATGTTAACCAATACGTGACAAAAATATCGATAAGAAAATAACGACATAACGTTATTTAATTTGGGTACCGTTAACCGTTACTGCTTCTACGTTATGACGGTATCATTGATAACGGTATAATAAAGGTATCGACATATTTTTAGGAACCTTAAAAAAATCACTATATGCTTACCAGTCTTATTAATTCGGGCCATATCCTCTAGTTTGAACTTTCTTGTATTCAACTCAGTCTTGTAAGCGAATGGAGCGAAGAACGTGCGATTTGTAAATTTATTTCTGTCCCAGTATGTACCTTTAAAAAAAAATATTTTTTATTTATTAACATTTTTAAACCCTACTCACCAAGCTTGTAAAAAACTTCTCATACACAGTTAAAACCGTCAAATTTCTTGCTGGTTTTTAGGGTTCCGTACCTCAAAAGAAAAAACGGAACCCTTATAGGATCACTTTGTTGTGTCTGTCTGTTTGTCTGTCAATAAACCTATAGGGTACTTCCCGTTGATCTAGAATCTTGAAATTTGGTAGGTAGGTAGGTGTTACAGCACAAGTACAGGAATAAATCTGAAAACCGCGAATTTGTGGTTACATCATACATACATACATTTAAAAAAAAATGTTTTAATTTTCAAAATAAGACAACTATACCAAGTAGGGTATCATCATATGAAAGGGCTTTACCTGTAAATCCTAAAACAGATTTTTATTTATTTTTATGTGTAATAGTTTTGGATTTATCGTGCAAAATGTTGGAAAAAATACCCGAGTACGGAACCCTCAGTGCGCGAGTCTGACTCGCACTTGGCCGGTTTTTTTTCAGTAGTGCTGGTATTCCGAACCAGTAGTATTCAAATTTTTTTCAAATTCAAATTCAAATTATTTTTATTCAATTAAACTTTTACAAGTGCTTTTGAATCGTCAAAATAATCTACCACTGGTTCGGAATGCTGTTCCTACCGAGTAGATTCATTTGACGATCCAAAAACACTTGTAATAATTGTCTTTAATTCAAAACCTCACCTGCGGACCAAACCTTGGAATCCCCGAGAACTAAGGCGAGCGTTTCTCCCAGCATCTGGTCTTCAGTGAGGGGTTTGTCCGCCACGCGCGTTCCACTGAACACTTCTTGGGGATCTGACACCTAGAACAATCCATTTTCAATGAACCTATATCGGAGATTTTGGAAAACGAGACGTACCTAAATGTACCCTGGTTTTGATTTTATTTGCAGATGTCAAATTATGCGACATAAATGCCCGTTTTATTTTTGACACCCGGTTATCACAACTTACCGCATTGAACCCTAAAAAGCTACAAGTGTAAATTAAAAATTTATAACACCCCCGACAAGTGAAGGTTACAGTAACTAGAAAAGAGCTGATAACTTTCAAACGGCTGAACCGATTTTCTTGGATTATAGCTAAGAACACTCTCGATCAAGCCACCTTTCAAAAAAAAACTAAATTAAAATCGGTTCATTAGTTTAGGAGTTACGATGCCACAGATACACACGTCAAACTTATAACACCCCTCTTTTTGGGTTGGGGGTTAAAAACGGTACATACTTGCAAAAAGGCACTGATAAAGTTGGCGAGTCGCACCGCCATTTTGGCTTGGTTCTCAAACTGCTCCTCTGCGCCGTAAGCGATGTCGCCGTTCAGGAACAAGTCCGTCGGGTTGTATCTGTAACAAAGACGTATTTAGTTAATATAAATAAATTAATAAATAAATAGTTAATGCCATTCATCATATAGAAACAAAAATCATTTTAACGTTTTTATTTGAGAATACATTCAAAAATCCTTGTTTACCCCCTTAGGGGTTGAATTTTCAAAAATCCTTTCTTATTGGGTGTCTACCGTGTCATATACGCTATCTGCATACCATTTCAATCCAATCAGTCCAGACTCCAGTAGTTTGAGCTGAGGGTTGATAGATCAGTCAGTATCTAGACATAGGCATACTATAGTATAGGCATACTATAGTATAGGCATACTATAGTATAGGCATACTATCTAGTAGATTTAATCAATGCAGGTTTTTTGAATGCCTCCTTGTTATAAACCAAATATGAACTTACTCAGAGCAGTTGTGCGGCTGCACGCCTCGGATAAAGTTGAGCACTTCGTAAACGTTAACTCGCTCAGTGTGAAGTGCTGCAGGTCCGCTGGTGGAGTTCACATACTCGTAGTAGCGATCTGCGTAGATCGCGCGCACGAACGGGTGGGCTTTCTCCCACTGCACAGGTAGACGTTGGATCCCTGAACAAATGGTGAAAATTAAAAATGCATATTGCGTACTCACGCGACAGGGCAATCTGTGTGGGGACGCCCCTTACACCCGCTCAATCCCCTCGCTTCTTCTTCCTTCTGGGCTGGTTTCTGCACTTAAACGTTTCCGTCTGTTGTGCGTGCGCTGCCCCACCCCGCTGAAGGCTTCACTCCAGCCATTCAAGTTCGCTCCAGAAGCCGAGTAAACCGCCCAGGTTGCCGAGGCCGAGCCCCCGCGCTATCCCATTGTGGGATAGTGGCGGAGCGTCCCCCGCCTCATCGACTGCCATCTCGACCTGTCGCGTACTATATGTAGGGGGCGCCCCCAAGCGCGGTGGAAAGGTGTGGAATGCCCTTCTGGCTTCCGTGTTTCCTGCTAAATATAACTTGAATATCTTCAAGTCTTAGGCATCCTTTAGGCAAGCGGGCTCTACCTACACAATTACCCTTGTTGCTGATGTTTAGCAGAGATAGACAAAATCGTCTACTACTTCCAAGCCAATAGCACTTGATTTCCAGCTTGATCGATCGATCCACTACCATTACTTTAGTTTTCAATTATGCCCATCCACAGCCTGACGATAATCATGATAATGATAATGACGATGACGGTAATGATAACGATGATAAATAACTCACATCCAATCTTGGAGCAGTCAAAGTTGTTATAGTACTGGTCGGCGGTGGCTCGCTCAATGATCTCTCCCAGGTAAGGCCTGCGCACGATGCTGGGCAGGCGGAAGCCCGGCCGGCAGCGGCATTGGTAACCACCTCGACGGAAGCCCCAACCGTGAATTGGTTCACACTGGGATTAAATATAATTATATTAAATGAAGATATTTTGCCATACACAAAATTATTTACAATATTATTTATAGGAAGTAGGTACTATAGGTAAAAATTTTAGTGATGTTTGTGCAACTACTTTATGCAAACTAAAAACTACCTAAAACCTTTGGCCCTACATAGCACTCTTTTTTACAAACGTTAGTTTTTGAAAATTTTTTTGGTGATAAGTCAAAAAAATATTTTTGCACTTAATAGTTTTTTAGTTAAAGGATGGCAGCATAATCCATCCCCATCAAAACCATTGATGTATAGTCCGCGACAGGTCGAGGTGGCAACCGGGGTGGGGACGCCCGGTACACTCGCATAGGCCCCGCGCTAACGCGCTGCGGGTGAGAGGAGGTGACGGGCGCGTGTGAGGGGTGTTTCCCCGCCTTATACCCGATCGCCATCTCAACTTGTCGCGTACTATAAATATGTCTATTCATCTATTGCACCATACCAGTGTACATACCTCAGTAGTCTCCTCCTTACACCGGGCGGTGGACGCGAATCTGTTGGGTTTGTCGTTACCCTCGCTGGGTGGGCACTGGTTTATATCTATCCTGTCATAGTCCATCTCCATCACCACTGCGGCTGTGTATCTGTTCATTTCATAGATGAATTAAGGAATCTGAAGGACAACACTAGTTATTTTATTATTAATGCGAAAATGTGTTTTTGTTAGTTTGTCCTTCAATCACGCCACAATGGAACAAAAGATTCAGGTTATTTTTGGATAATCAATGGATAAATTGATTTATACCCTTTTATTCTGAACTAGAGGATGCTTGCGGTTTAGCCCGCCTGGATTTCATTTTTTTTTAAATCCCTTAGGAACTCTCTGATTTTAAGGGATAAGAATTAGCCTATTTCTTTGAGATACATTCCTGAGATGTATCCCAAGTCTGTACAAAATTTCATTAAAACTGGTTCAGCGGTTGGGCTGTGAAAACGTAGCAGACAGACAGATACACTTATACACTTTCGCATTTATAATGTTAAATATGGATTAGTATGGAAGTATGAATTTGAAGCAGGAAATTCATATCACTAAGTGATTTATCATCAGGATGCAATGCTGGTTAAATCCAATTTGAACGGAACACAGCCAAACAGGATGCCATGTAATCAGTTTTGAGTTAAATCAAGCCAAAAATATTGCAAGGCATAGGTACATACTACATAATATGCTTATACAATATAGCCTAGTGGTTAGAATGCCCACCTCTTATTCTAGAGGTTGGGGGTTTGATCCTGGGCAAACACATCTAACTTTTCAGAGTTGCGTGTTTTAAGCAAGTAAATATCACTTGTTTTAAAAGTAAAGGAAAACATCATGAGGAAACCTGTGTGTCTGACCTCCATAATATTCTCAAAGGTGTGAAATCTGCCAATCCACACTTGGTCAGCTTGGTGGATTTTTGGCCAAACCCTTTTTATTCGGAGACAAGAAACATGTTCAGTAGGCAGCTAGACAATGGATTGATGATGATGATGATGAACTGTTACTTACGTTGGATATTCAATATGTCTAAACTGTGTGTGTCTAGGAAAGATGTCAGCAACTGGTGACACGGCTGCCACAAGCCACTTGTTCAGTCTGCCGCAGTCAAAGTAGGGCTTCGTCCAGTTTACTGGACCAGGTGTCTATAAATTAACAATTTAAATAAACATCCAGTCACAATTTTTTTTTTTTACATATTACTATGCAATCACTCATTGGTATGAATTATAATCAGATTTAAGTGCTCACTAAATATAAGATGAGTGTTCTGTTGACTTAAAAGAATCAGCGATTTACAGGATAGGCAAACTAGAAATCATAAAACACTCTCTACTTCTATGCTCCATCCCAGGGAAGTCAAAAAATTATATGTGGGAATGAGTGTTAATATTCATTTAAAAAATTCCAGTAAATTTAAAGCTTGCTTTACACAAGTTTTAATATTTTTTACCGGATCTTCTAAGCAGAACCTGCATTTTAAATCTGTGGTTATATTGATGTAATAATAATTATTATCTTAACAGTAATAAAATGGCCTGCATAAACTAAAAATATTTTTGACTTCATACAAACCTCATCATTTCCAGGTGGTCCATGGAAAGTGAATGTTTCGTTAGTGTTATTTGCATATCTGATTTCCACTTGATATGTTGTTTTGGTGTCGTGTCTCTTATCCACTTTGTCAGGCAACCACAGTGAATACCACTCATTTATGCGATAGAAATCAGACGTATAGTCTTTAGACCAGCTGTCAGGGTCGTAAGCTCCCAAATCTTCCACATGGAATGTGTTCAGTGTTGATATCTTTTGTAAATGGACTGGATCGTTAAAATCATCTGCTCTCAAAGCTCTTGGTGCGAATCGCGGCAAAGTCTTGTTGAAGAAGCCTCGGTAAGACGATGTATACGATGTGTTGGGCGAAAAATATAGCGAACTGGCGTTAATTAATGGGTTCGCAGAAACATCAGCTACTGATGATAGGAAATAATACATCATACCTGGGTCGTATGTATCGTTTATAGCCGGTCTTATAAACCTCGACTGCAGGATATAACTCCAGAAAAACGCTCTAGTCATAGCCATGTTGTGTAAATGTAACATAGCTGTTCGGTTCGGAAACACTGGGTTGATGTTTATTTCTTTCACATCGGGATGGTGAGAGACTGAGTCTTCTGGTAAAAAGAGATCGTCTAGATGACTTATGTAGCAGTTATCAGCTGAAATCTTGTCCATTTTACCCCGAATCTCATCAACAGAATCCCGTATTTGCCATTCATACTGTCCGGCCACACCCCACAATAACGCACACAATGAAATTAATAACAATACACTATTAAATTTCTCCATTGTTACTTGAACACTATAAACATTTCAAATTAAGTTAAAGCTCTGTATTTCAGTGTGCAGTTCAGTCAATTATGAGGATTTTTTAGTTTGTTTCGCCCACATCGTTTATTAAACCCGTGAATCCGTAACCGACCGATAATCCAAAATTGTTTTGATTTGACAGACTGACAGGTGACAGCTTTTGACAGTGACAACAAAGCCTATTTGAAAAGTCGCCGCGTCAGCAGTGTTGCTAGAACGGTATGAAATGTATGAAATTCATATTTTTTGTCCTGGGTCATGTTCATTTCGTACCTTTTTCAAGATGTAGACTTTATTATTTTGTCACTTTTTATACCTCAAAAAATCATGTAAACAAATCCAATTTCAAATACATAGTTCAAAATTGCGTGATTTACTTTTTTCTATTGGAAATGCTTGAAGCTACTAGTCTCAAAGCGATTAATTGTTTTTTTTACATATTTTTCAGATTACCTACGCAAAAAGTGCACTACAAAGTTGTATCTTTTTAAAGCTTTTCGTACCTTTTCATGGTCTCGTTCGTAGGCATAGACTATCTACTATTGCTACTATTTTATATTACAGAGACTCGGAGGATTTGTCACATAAAACTGGCAAGGCTAATGCAAGAAATAAAAATCTAAAAAAATTGTCTATTGTTAACCTCAATTTTCCAGTTTTAAATAATAAACAATGGTAAATGAATGATAACTAAATTGTAACAAGCAGACACTGTAATAGATACATAATCATGGCTGGAACGTTATTCCGTAAGTTTTTAAAGATATTTCATACTATTTCACCCTTCTAAAAGTGATAAATTATCCACAATTTTTTTTTCAGGTTCCTTCTTTAATGCTACTTTATCGCTTCAAAAACAAAATATTACTGCCATTGTAAGTAAACAATCCTCAACAATCAGCTGTTATTCTTAACATTTCATGCTTCTTTTCTCCCCAGCAATGCTCTGGGCACAGAAATTTTAACATTTTAAATCCAAACAAAAAAAAAGCCATCATAAATTAAAAAGAACAATACTTTTTTCAGAGATCTATCAACACAGGTTCAGTATACTACGCTGCTCGTAAAGGAACAAGAGCTAAAGCGCGAGCCAAGAAAGTAAAGGTTGAAATCACTAAAGTAGGTTTCATTCCTCATAACCAGCGAGGGAAAGATAAGTAAGTTAATATTGTACCTTTTTAATCTAGTGACTAGCTTATTCATCAGCTGAAGATAATGACGGTTCAAAATAAAATAAAAAACTTTATTGCGTTTTTATATCAAGAAACTCAATAGCAACCAGTCGGAAAGTTGGTGACGTTATACTCTCTGATGTGGTTTGGAAAGCATGTATAAGAGCTACATTTAGATTAAATCATTTTCAGTCAAGATTAATTCTTTTGTTCAACATATACCTTTTTCCTAGTGGTAAAGACGTTGACCCTTCTTTTCGGTCAGGGGTTTGATCCCAGGCGCAAACCTGTGCACAGTTATGCATTTAAGCAATTAAATATCACATGCCTCAACAGTAAAGGAAAACATCATGACAAAACCTGTATACCTGAGAGTTTCTCATAATGTTCTCAAGGGTGTGTGAAGTCTGCCAATCCGCACTGGATCAGTGTGGTAGACTATGGCCTAAACCCTTCTCATTCTGAGAGGCGATCAATGATCAATAGTGGGCCGGAAATGGATTGATCATGTTTAAATAAAAATTACAGGAAAGCCAAAATAAACATAAACAAGCATGAAGATGACTCATACAAACAGGTTTCCAAAGATGATGTATTCCCGATGCGCTACTATCAGTGGGTGGTGTACACTGCAGAGGATGCGGTCAGGGCACACCAGGAGACACATCACCCCACCATGTACAATGACCCTAATGCCTATGTGTACGCACAGGTGGAACTTAACATGGAAGCTGCTAAAAAGGTAAGCTACACTCATTATTTTCTAAGGACATCAATAAATTAATGTCTATGGTCTAATGAGTAGCAGGCCAAGAGGATATGTCACATAATACTTAATACCTTAGTAATAATACTACTACTAATCTTCTTGATATAAAACCCAAAAAATGTTCCTAACTGTGTCCATTATAGACTTTGAAACCATCTAACCAAAGTGCCCCAAACCGGTTTTATTAGAAAGGCAATAGATGTGAAGATGGTTTTAGAGTTTTTGGTTTTTTAGCATAGTAGCACACACCAGGTATCCGCAAGTACTATATTATGTACTAATAGCTCATTACAAGTACAGAAGACTCACTCTGCAAAGATATTTTGATAAGAAGTGACTCTTATTACAATATTAATAACTAACTGATGCCCGCAATTTCGTTCGCATGGATTAGGTATTTAAAAATCCAGTGGGAACTCTTTGATTTTCCGGGATAAAAAGTTGTCTATGTGTTAATGAGTAACAAACATACACACTCACATATACCAACTTTCGCCCCTATCCTTCTTCTTCTCTCTGGGCTGGTTTCCGCACTTAAAAAATCGCCCCTATAATATTAGTGTGATTATTTTGTATTGCAGAATCGTTTTGTGGAAAACTTTCAACGCCTGGCCTTGCTACCACACTACTTCCCTCGCGAAGAGGAGCGCAGCATCCTAGCGTTCTGTAAGGGCCCAGAGCTGATCAAGCAAGTCGCAGAGGCTGGGGCTACCACTGTGGGCAGCACGGAACTGGTTAAAAAGATACAGGTAATGTTTTATTTGTGAGTGAACTTGTGCTGTATTAACAGGGCTCTCTCCGTCACTCGTTTCCACTCGTTTCATACAATCGTAGTTCCAATTTCATTTGAATATTAAGCAACCAAAGTCCATGAAATTTTGCAGACATATTCTAGAAACTAATATCTGTGTCTGTGGTGTTTTAGATTTTTCTAAAAATATGTAGTTTTAAAATTACAGGGGCTCAAAGATTTGTATGAAATTTTTAAGACCGCGTAACTTTGAAACCGAATATTTTAATAGAAATCTGGAAAACCACAGACATAGATATTAGTTTCTAGAATATGTCTGCAAAATTTCATGGACTTTGGTTGCTTAATATTCAAATGAAATTGGAACTACGATTGTATGAAACGAGTGGAAACGAGTGACGGAGAGAGCCCTCTTAAACTGTGACTATACTGTTTTAGGGATGGGTGGTTGTTGTAAAAAAAACAAACAGTCAAATGAATCGAACAACAGACAATCAATTGTCAATTTTTTTCTTCACAAAAAAAAAATGTTAAGTTTACGAATGCGGAGTGTACAGTCTGGAGCGAATAAATCAAAAGTGCGATTGCATTCGATTTTCGATTCACGCAACTATGTATATGACCGTATCAATTGAACAATCGAAAACAATCGATTGTTGTCGATAGTTCATTTACTATCCAATTGATATCAAATAATGACAACAATCAAATTAATTATCATGATTTTGTTGCAGTTGACGCAATTTTACTGTGTAAAACATTTTGCACTGTGTATGTAAAACTTTTAGAAAATCAATAAAATAATAGTCTCTATGGAATTTTATGTCCTGTACGTAAAAACGCACATATTAGTATGTTCTTGCATCCAGTGGCTGAGCCATGAAACTTAACAAATAGAGTTACTTTTGCATGAATTTTAAAGAAAAAATAATTTGAAAAATTACAGGAAGGCGAAGTCAAATTCAGCGACTACGACTACGTAATAGCACATCCCAACATCCTAACTGACTTGGTGCCAATTCGTGGGCTGATGAAGAGAAGGTTCCCCAACGTTCGCTCCGGTACCCTGGACGCTAACATCTGTGAGCTAGTGAAGAAGTTTTCAGCGGGGGTGCAGTACCGAGTTGTGAGGGATGAGCATCAGCAGAACTTCGGTTCTACGGAGGTTCCCATTGGTCGGGTGAGTCACCTACATTTTTCAACCTCTGGCTAAGTTATTAGTGTACACTGGCCATATAAGTGTGAGTGGAGAGTGACATCTGGCCACTTTTTTATTTTTAAAGTCCACATGATTAACACATGACAACACTACACAATTCTGCGTGGATTCAAATTTTAAAATTTATTTAAATAAAAATAGTGAGCAAACAAGCAGGCGGGTTACCTGGTGTTAAGTGATTACCGCCGCCCATAAACATTTGCAGCCGCCGATGCGTTGCCGGCCTTTCAGAATTTGTTGGTCATGTGAGAACACCGCCGATGGGAGTTGATCCTACAGTTAATTTTACAGCATGGAAAATATCATGTGAAATCTTCGATTTTTCGGAATAAAAAGTAGCCTATGTCTGTTTTCGGGAGGGAAGCTGTCTCTGTATCTTTCGCCAAGATCGGTTAAGTGGATGGGCGGCGAAAAAGTTACACACAAATAGACAACTGTGCATTTATAACAATATTTGATGGATATGGGTATTGGAGAAAATAGATTATTGGATGATAGTTTTGAAATCTGGCTTGGGTATAAGTGTAAATATTAAATAATTTTATGCATTTGTTAAATAAACAACTTTTTTGTTCCAGTTAAATATGGACACAAAGCAGGTTGCAGAAAATATAGACACATTATTAAAAGACATTCAGTCAGTAAGGCCGAAAAGAGATGGACTATTCATCACGAGGTACATACTTTATAATAATGTAATATTAAAACCTGCTGGTGATTGCAGAAAACCTGCATCAATCATTGTTACAATCAAATTCATTGTGATTGGCTGAATTTATGCTATTCTTGTTGCAACAATGCATTGTAGCCAATAGTGAGCGAACGTCAACCAATCAGAGGTGATTGCGATCGTGACATTGTAGCTGTCAGCGAGGGTTGCAATCGAGCCCATTCCAGCCAAAAAACAGCTACACTACAGTCTGACGATCGCAATCAGTCTGTCATGTTTGTCAAGACTCGGGAATTCAAACTTACAGGGTACTTTCAGTTGCTCTAGAATCATGTTTGGCATATAGCAATGTCTTATAGCACTAGTGTAGGACTTCGTCTGTGTTGGTGTTAGCTGGCGGGCGTGCTCTGCTTTTTTGGAGTGTTTTTTTTGTTAAAACTGACTGGAAATTGCTCTAAGGGGGTACCGTGCGTATTTCGGCGAGCGCCGGCACAGACGGGGTCCATACTTGTATAGTTTAACTAACTTGTTACAAATAACTACAAACTTGACATTGGCTAATCTTTGTAAAGCCAGACGAGAGAGAAAAAAAGCACTAGTGTAGGAAAAATTCTGAAAACTGAACTTGTGGTTACATGACCAAAAAATTAAAGATTTGTGGTGCCGAACAAATGATAATTAGTTTAGTAAATCACATCAAGATAGTGCTGTCCTGTCCGTTATATTAATTACAAACAATGTACTGAATTGAGATCTCTTGTACGGTGGTGCAGAACCTTTTGTGTGTGAGTACGACTCGCACATGGCAGGTTTTATTTTACTTATTTTCTTTCTTTATATTTGGCAGATGTCTCATAGTAAGTCCGCCATCGTCAGAGAAGTTAAAAATCGATCCCTTCGTGCACGTAGAACGTACTCTGTCTAAAGAAGTGCAAGAGGACAGTGACGACGAAGATGAAGCCGTCGCCGCAAAAGCTTAAAATCTAGATTAAATTATATCTTTATAAGAGTAGATGTATATAATAAAGTCATATAAATAAAGGTGCTTTGTTTTAATTGAGAAAGAATCATAAGAACCTGTTGTGAACTCCCACAACTGTGTTCCCACCACACCGTTTGACAAACTGGATTTCACCATGGGGTTATTTCAAAGGGCGGATTTACAAAAACCTGAAAAGCTGATTACGCATTATTGATTCCTCTGGTGCTACAAATGTTCATGTGTAGTAATCACTTATAATCAGGTGACCCCCTTGCTCGTTTGCTATTTGTATAAAAAGTTTTTTATGTATACAAGAAAATAGACATTAAAAATTACTTATGGCAACATTTTATTTTAAGACGCCTGTAATTTTTAAACGAATGTTTCACGTTCCATTTTACCTAGCAGCGTTTGAGAAAGTTAATTTAACTATGCTGTTTTCGTAATAAATTCATGTTATGATATTATAATGAAAAAACATTGATCTCGAAACCAATTAAATGTTGATGATTCATTTTGAAATAATATTCTGATTTACAGAGTACATAATAATATAATTGGTTATATTAAACTAAAACAAGATTTAAGATTGTACAAAAAAAACATGCGTAGAAGGAAACATAATGCATTCAGTGTAACGTCAAAACAAAACAAAAACGTCAAATCAAAAACATTTGATTTCTGAACGCAAAACAGGGGCGTAAAATAATCCGCCATCTTGTTCCAGTGACAATTTAGGATTTAATTTAGTTTTAAACCCGTCTTTTTTCAATTAATCCGATAGTTAAAGTGATATTTTGTGAGCTGTGGTGTGTTTAAAAAGCCTGTGATATTTTTGTGTACAATTATTTTGTTTACTATACGCATAACTTGACATTATTAGTTGACCGATTTTGACGTCGAAGGAACAACTAGTAATAATCAAAATGGGTACAAGAGAGGACGAATACGATTATTTATTCAAAGGTAAGTTTAGTATTAATGCCTGCTAAACCTACTATAAACTTATAAGAATGATTTATAGTTGATAAGTTGTTGAGTTTTTGGTTTTACGATGACTATTGTTTCGTTTGGAATGACGTAGATTATTGACTTGGATATCGAATTATTCGCATATTTTCAATGAGAATTTAGTAAAAGCGAGGTTAATTCACGTAATTCATAAATGATAAGTGTCATTTTGGAGTTTGGTGAAAGTTTCGCTTTGTTTGATATCAGCTGATTAGGTTCTTGCTGATCGATTTTCTATATAGGTAGTTTCGTACACCATGAGTCACCTTCGTCAGTCATCTCAGATCAATTTATTTGCCAAAAGAGGATCGTAGTACGAATATTGAACTATTGTTTTGTTTACGTTGTTATTTGCGAAGTTATTGAAACTTAATATACTTAGCTCAGTGCTTTTTTACAGTTGTTTTGATTGGCGATTCGGGAGTCGGAAAGAGCAGTCTCCTCTCACGTTTTACTAGAAATGAATTCAATTTAGAATCAAAATCTACAATAGGTGTGGAGTTTGCAACAAGAAGTATAGAGGTAAATAATCTACTATTTATTACACAATGTAAGTTAGTCTGTTTATTTGGCATTATGCAAAAATTGATTAACTATAGTTAACACAGAACAATTGTGGCTAGTATGTAGTACACAATGTGGTTGTTGTTGTTGTAGCTTCTCTCTCTTTGTACTGCGGTTAGACATTCTACAATAATTCCACTGATGTTGTACTCAATCTCTGAACTGAACTCAATTGACAAGTTTAAATCTGATCCTGTCTTTTTCAGCATGAATCATGAAAGAGACAGCAATACTATATGAGCTGTAATTTTAGTTTTAGAGATTACATACATCAGAAATAGCTACATCCTACAATCTACATGCTAAATCTGTCTAAAAGTATTGCTCTCTTTTTCATATGCGGAAAGGGATATCATTAGATTTAGGCCTGTTAACTTAGTTTTGTTAGAGATTGTGTACAAAAAAAAATAGTCACTATCTTTCCAAGCATATAAGTTAGACTTCAGTATCCTCTAACTTTGACCAAATTGGTCTAGAAATATCTCAAGCTGAATTTCACACAGGCAAAGTTGAAGACAAAGCTACATATTTGTTTTTAGCTGTATGATCTGTGAATCACATAGTATGTAAGGAATTTAAAATCTGCTTCTTTGTTTCACAACATTGTTATTGTTTAAGTGTATGAACAGTTTTTCTAAGATAATGACAATAACCACAATAACCTTTATGTTTGGTTTATCTATCATGAAGTGAACCTTAGCATCTTTATTTAAGAGAAATCGGATAAAAGTACTTATTCTGCTATTAAAACTAAATCACTTTTAGTATCAAAATATTATTGTATAGTTCACTCAACTGATTTCAAGTAATTAATTTTGGTAAATTAATTAACATGTATCTGCTTACAACTAACCAATGCAATTAGTTATCTCATGTTAGATATAATTTGTTATCTACATCTGATTTGCTCATGCTAATCTATTAATCATAACTGGGCATAATGATTTAAGTTATTGTGATTTTTACTCATGTTTTATTAAAATAGTGAAATGTGAATGTAAGTGTACTTTCATCTGTTATGGTAGCTAAGGTCTCATTCAGGAGTAGCGGGGTGTTTCACAGTGGTTACGTATAGTGTGGTGCGGCCAAATGAAACTTATGCTGATACTAGCTTATGCCTGTGACTTCGTCCACATGGACTACACAAATTTCGAACTCCTATTTTACCCCTCATCCTTAGGGGTTGAATTTTCAAGAATTATTAATATTGGTTGTGATGTAACAACAAATTCACAGTTTTTGGATTTCCCCCTTTAGCTATGATATAGGACATTGCTACCTGCCAAATTCCATGATTCTAGGGCCCCTTAAGTACCCTATAGGGTTTGATTCCCTTGATAGGTATTGAGTCTTGACAGACAATGAAGTGTACACAGAGGGACGCTAACAATTTTTTTAGTTTGGAGGTATTATCAGGTAACCTCTCAATCTAACCATTAACAAAAAATAAATTAGTCATACATTTGTGATGAATAAAAATTATAGATATTATTACAATGTCATTTTTCAATGAATCATCAAAGCACAAAGAACTAAAAATACTTTATTTCCGTAGTTTTATTATCACTACTATGTTATGAGTTCTTGATTTATCTCAAGACTGTTTGGTGTTTTTTTAATTTGTCCTATAAAAATCCCATTAGAGGAAATGTCTCCTTTATAAGTGCTCTAGAAAGGGTGGCTATGGTCTGTTGTAAAGTTTGTGACATATTTGGCTCCTCTCCAAATATAGTATTTGGTTATTTATGTTTTGTATTTAGAGTTCATAATATATTGAAGTTAAAAACTTGGCCAGTTCTATACAGTTACAGTATTACAGTTGTTCACACCCTTACTATTCCAGGGTTATCTTCTTTTTGTCCTGGGTTTCTTATTCACACTTAGACATATTAGTCCAGGGTATGTGAGATTGCAATGCAGCTTCGTGCCGAATCATTCCAACCAGCTGAGCTTTCTCCAGAATCCTATCAAGCCACCCAAGCTGACAAGGATTGAGGGTTTTTAATCAATTTCCTAACCTAAAAGTTTTTACAAAGCTAGTAAATAACCAAAACTGGTACTAACTACTACCTAACTACCTAACTGGTAAAGGTCTGGTTGGTTACTCCAGTATATTCATTATCATCATCTTCTCAACAACTTATTGGCTCAGTACTGAGCATGGATCTCCCTCAGAATGAAAAGGGTTAGTCTACATTTGATGCGTGCCCAGGATTGAACTCTGGACTCCTCCAAACAGGAAGCTGAAGTCTTAACCAATAGGCTATCACTGCTTCTTACCACTAGGAACTAGGGTTTTTATAGTCATATTCCTTCATTGCTGAGGGTCGTGGCTCTTTTCATTAATCACATAATGGTAGGAGTTCTCCTGGGATAATAATGCGGTGGGTTCCCAGATCCTTCCACATACAACTCACTAAGAGAACGAAATTTCGATTCTTAGGTTTTTTACAGTTATAATCAGGTGATACTACCGGGACCGAGGGCTTAACGTGCTCTCCAAGGCACGGAGGAAACGAAAAGGCCAAATACGAATCTCCAAAGTCGGTCACCCATCCAGTTACCGACTTGGGTCAACGTTGCTTAACAATCGCAATCGATTGATATGCGTTGTCACAACTAGGCCACACGTCTCTCAGGCACTAGGTTGCCTTTAAAAAAAAAAACAAGACTAAAAAAAAATAGCAAGCAAACAAGCAAGCGGATCACCTGATGTTAAGTGATTACCGCTGCCCATGAACATTTGCAGCACCGGGGAAATGTCCAATCCGTTGCCGGTCTTTCTAGAATTTGTTGATCTCCACCCCTGTAAAAACCCCATGTTGTAATCTAGTGGGAACACACTTCTTAGAAATGCACATAGATATAAACCCACATTATGGTATTCTGACGTGAAATCCGCGAATCGCGATAACAACAAAGGTCACTGAGATGCTTTCATTGCTTGTAATGCGAATTACATCAGAATGTGTGTCTGACCTCATTAGGACTCTGATCCTATTAACATACGTTCTGGTTTTCAGTAACTACTATTTAGGTATGATGAATCATACAACTTTTTTAGACATGGTCAAAACAAAACGTCTATCGCGGGTCAAAACAAACGTATTTTTAGGGTTCTGTACCTCAAAAGGAAAAACGGAAACCTTATAGGATCACGTTGTTGTCTTGTCCGTCCGTCCGTCGTCTCTGTTAAGAAAACCTATGGGGTACTTTCCGTTGACCTAGAATCATGAAATTTGACAGGTCGGCAGGTCTTGTAGCACAAATAAAGGAATAAATCCGAAAACCGTGAATTTGTCATTATATCAATTAAAAAAAAATTAAAACGTTGCAATTTTCAAAGATAACTATACCAAGTGGAGTATCATATGAAAGGGCTTTAACTGTACATTGTAAAACAGATTTTTATTTATTTTTATGCATAATAGTTTTTGATTTATCGTGCAAAATGACGAAAAAAATACCCAAGTTCGGAACCCTCTGTGCGCGAATCCGACTCGCACTTGGCCGGTTTATTTATCTTTGGGGGAGGAAAAAATCCTTACAGACTTCTGCCGGCTGGCAGGGTGTGTCCAACTCGCAAGACTAAAATAACCTCCCCATGTCGTCCAAGGTGAGCACTGCTGGCATTACTTCGTGCAATCAAAACATGGGTTACTTATCTACTTGTATAAGTGATGATAACCTATTGATTAAGACTTCCGCCTTTTATTCAGGAGGTCGTGGGTTCGATCCTGGGCACGCACCTCTAACTTTTCAGGATTATAATATGCGGTTCGAGCAATTAAATAGGTATCAAGGTAAACAGCATGCATGGCGAAGAAAACTCCATGCCTCGAGTTCTCCATAATGTTTTCAAAGGTGTGTGAAGTTTGCCAATCTGCACTTGGTTAGCATGGTGGACTATGACCAACTCCTTTTCACTCTGAGAGGAGACCCGTGCTCAGTAGTGAGCCGACGAAGGATAGATGATGATGACCTAAAGCTATCTCATCACTTTCTATCATACATTATGTTAAAATTTTGACAATAGGACAATAATAGTTAGTTGGTGGATTCGTAAGATGGTATAGTGATTGTAGATACATCATCGGAAGCAGACGTGTCCAAGAATGAGGAGGTCAAACAAAAAACCTGTTCAGTTCAAAGCAACCAAACCTTGTTTTGACCTTGATAAGTGCATAGCAAACGTTTCGTGTTGTCTATTATAGACTCAACCCCCAAGAGTACCGATACAACAGAGCTTGTTTGTTCGATAGGCAAAGGACGTTATCTTACCATTAGATTTATAAATAACTACATGGTGTCCGCGACTTCATCCGCCATGGATTTTGGTTTTAAATAATCATGTGGTAATTTCTTGATTTTCTGTTACAAAAGTATCCTTATGTCCGTACTCACTCCATTACCAGAATGTAAATTAAGGGTCATAATATGTAGCTCACTAGATGATGCCCGCGACTTCGTCCGCGTGGATTGAGGTTTTTTCAACAATCCAGTGGGAACTCTGCTTTTCCAGAATGAAAAAGTTACCCATGTCAATTTCCGGGATGCAAGCTACTTCTGTATCTTTCATATAAATCGGTTGAATGAATCCCGTGGGAACTCTTTGATTTCCCAGGATGAAAAGTAGCCTATGTCCCTGATAGTTAGCTTCCACCCTGGGGTGTGTCAGCTAACTGTACCAAATTTTATCAAAATCGGTTAAACTGTTGAAACGTGAAAAGCTAGCAGGCAGACAGACACACTCTCGCATTAATAATATCAGTATGGATATGGATTAGAGCCACCCGGCACCTGCACCAGCACCGCCTCGTCCTTTGGCGTCCACTGTCGACAGCTGGTGTTCCATGGGTGGACACTGCGTTGTCCCCAGTGAACCTAGCGTGGTCGACGAGTGCGTCGCTTAGTCAAGGAGTTGGACGTTGCGTGGGCCACTTAGATAGCCTGTCAGCGATTAGCACTAGGTCAATGGTCAAGAAGGAAAAAAAACCAGCCAAGTGCGAGTCAGACTCGCGCAACAAGGGTTCCGTACTCGGATATTTTTTCCGACATTTTGCACGATAAATCAAAAACTTCTTACTATATGGCCGATTAGATTTACAAGTTTCTTTGTAAGACCCATGTAGTAGTTTCTTTGTAGAGCCAAGTAGCCTACTAAAGTATACAAAAAATGTTCCGTTAGTCTATAGATGTACCAATAAGTGTAACGGAAAAAGGTTCTCTCGCGAGAGAACGCCGAAAGTCCTTTCGATTAAAAATTCAAATCGCACAAACTCACAGTGGATGTGTCAATGACCCCATTATGAATTATGCGTATATGACCTCTTAGCGTTCTCAATTTTTTCATATCGTAATTGCTTCTATACAGATACCTCATTAATACATTAGACTTTAGATTAGAGTGTGCCTACTGTTGATTTTACTAACCGACTGTAATATAAAGTAGGAGGTTCTCTATTCAACGCCTACGTATTTTTTTAGCTTTTTTTTATTCAATACCTATAGGCACACACTTGATTGAAAGATGATGATGTGGCCCAAGATGGGACGCGTTTATCTAGACAATGCCTATTCACTCTTGTTTCAAAGCACAGATACCCAGACTGTAATTGGTAGAAAACACAGATCGCGGAAGAGTATTCCAAACCTTAGCCATGGGTATGAGGAATGATGGTGCAAAACGTTTTGTGTGTGTAGATGGAATGTTGACGACATAAGGATCGAAGTCGATCAATGATTTTGAACAAACAGATGTATTTGATCATGATTTCATAGTTATTTTGTTCGAAACGTAATACATCACTATGGCTAGAAGAAGGGGCCCGTTTTGGAATGTGTGAAGTCTATTGTTGATGATTAGATTTAATTGAACCAGCATGCGGCGTCCGAGATTTCTAAAAATAGACATACGAGGTTGATTAGGTGCATATATTATATAAATAAGTCATCATAACTAATGATTGTTTTAAACTACTATTTACTAGCTGATTCCCGCGGCTTCGTGCGCGTAGATTTAAGTTTTTAAAAATCCTGTTTTCAATTGTTAAATTTACGAATGCGAATCGCACGATCTGGCAGTGGAACGAATAAATCGAAAATCTAAATCAGCATTAGATTCGTTCCCGTCCCGATTTCATTCGTCCCAGATCCGCGCGCTTTGCAATAGCGCGCGCACTTTAACAATCGAAAACAATCGATAGATTTTCGAGTGGTTACTGTTATTCGATTGTTATCGAATAATAACATCAATCGAATCGCCCATCGCTACAGTACGGGCCGGTCTTTGTATCAATGTATCATCTGTTGTTTGAAGGTGGACGGCAAAACCATAAAGGCCCAGATATGGGACACGGCGGGCCAGGAGAGGTATCGCGCGATCACGTCAGCGTACTACCGCGGCGCGGTGGGCGCACTACTGGTGTACGACATCGCCAAGCATCTCTCGTACGAGAACGTGGAGCGATGGCTGCGCGAGCTGCGCGACCACGCCGACCAGAATATCCTCATCATGCTCGTGGGCAACAAGAGCGATCTCAGGCACCTTAGGTGAGAGCTATAGAATACAATACTCTGCTGTGTATTCTGAGCGTGTACTATGATGATAGCGTGATGCGAGAATAGTCCATAGGCGGCTATATGAACGTTGATATAGACCAATATTTTCTAAAATTACCGGTCCAAACAGTGGTTGATGGACATTTTTAGACTCTTCGACGAGTCCTTCCTCGACTACGCTAGTTACTCTACTGTTACGTCTATTTCCCAGAATGCCAAATCTGCCTCTTTACCTACTCCAATTCCCCGAATATCAAATTCAGTAGCAAGGACTCTAAAAATCTCGTATAAGGGTCTCGTAAATTTTAAGATGTTCTGGTGACTTTTAGGCCACCTTAGGCGGGTATGGTAGGTAGGTACACAAGGTGGCCTAAAAGTTACCAGAAAGGACAGCTGTGATTTCACATTAAAATTTAGTAAAGCAACTGAAAGTGTAACTAAACGTTTGCAGGTCAATCCCAACAGAAGAAGCGAAGGCGTTCGCGGAACGGAACGGGCTCAGTTTTATTGAAACGTCAGCGCTGGACTCCACCAACGTAGAGCCGGCCTTCCAGAACATATTAACCGGTAACTACGTTGTACTCACTTTTCTAAGTAAACCCGCTTCTATCTTTGGCTGCATCATCACTTACCACCAGGCGAAATCACAGTCAAGGGCTACCTTCTATCGGAATAAAAAAATCTATGTCGCTACAAACATTTGATGCACTGAACATATTGTATGTATGTTTGTGTATTTGTTTGCAGAGATCTACAGGATCGTATCGCAGAAGCAAATGCGCGACCCGCCCGAAGGTGACGTCATCCGGCCCGACGCGGAGCCGGCCGACGTGCGGCCATCAGGCGCCGACTCTGTGCGCAAGCAGTGCTGCCAGTAGTGCGAGGTGTGTACACAGACAAACACACACACAACCAGCACATAAATACTAAGGCTGAGATCTATAGACCGCACTTTGACTTTGCTCAGACTTAGACACTGTTAAAAAGAAACAGCGTTATACCGCTGGCATAAATCTGTCTCGTTTTAACTGAATCTTAGTCTAAGCAAAGCCAAAGTGCGCTCTATGTATTTCAACCTAAGGCTGTCTTTCATAAAACAATAACCGCATAGCAAGACAAAAGATCACGACCTCAGGAATTCATGACTTCATAACCTCAGGAATTTATGACAACACAACCTCAGGAATTCATGACTTCACAACCTCAGGAATTCATGACTTCACAACCTCAGGAATTCATGACTTCACAACCTCAGGAATTTATGACAACACAACCTCAGGAATTCATGACTTCACAACCTCAGGAATTTATGACAACATAACCTTAGGAATTCATGACTTCACAACCTCAGGAATTTATGACAACACAACCTTAGGAATTCATGACTTCACAACCTCAGGAATTCATGACTTCACAACCTCAGGAATTTATGACAACACAACCTCAGGAATTCATGACTTCACAACCTCAGGAATTTATGACAACACAACCTTAGGAATTCATGACTTCACAACCTCAGGAATTTATGACAACACAACCTTAGGAATTCATGACTTCACAACCTCAGGAATTTATGACAACACAACCTTAGGAATTCATGACTTCACAACCTCAGGAATTTATGACAACACAACGTCAGGAATTCATGACTTCATAACCTCAGGAATTCATGACTTCAAACCTCAGGAAAAATCAAACGAAATGTTGAAAGTTTCAAGTGAAGTTTTTGTTTCAGAAGTCCAGTTAACTTTGGAGTGGAAGAGAGAAGTGAACGGAATACAAACGCAAGTTAATGAATCATTCCCAAACGCCACCAGCCGGCTCCACCTCTAACAAGCAATACACACAGACAGACATGTTGCCAGCACTTCATATACAACCTGCCATTGTAACTACTACACTCCAGCAAGGTTTGATCTATACACGTTTCTAGTAAAAATGCTAAGGCAGTTGTAATACAAGTCTCTAATAAACTAAAGAATGATGGGCAAAGTGTTACTGTTAAGCGGAATTTACATTACGAAATTAGTTTCACAACATTCATTTCATCATCAGTTGCATGTGTAAACGTCTAATTTCGTAATGCATGTATTTATTACTTTGAAATATGACAAAATATAGAATTGTTCCTCTTTATTTATGTATTACAAAATCAATCCACATTAACACCATATTAGTAGGTGTCTACATTGCACCTGTATGAAACCGGGGCGGGTCGCTAGTAAAAGATAAACAAACGCCGAAACCTCTGAGAAACGCCTAAGCGACCCGCTTAGCCCGTCGCTTTAGACCTTTTGGAGTAAGGTTTTTCACTGGTGTTATGATTTCGTTGTCAGTTCGCGGTCACAAGTTCGTATAGGCCGCGTATGGTGCGCCTTCTACGCATTTCAAGCAATATCAAGTTCGATTCTCCCGAACAATTTTGTATGGGACTTTTTTGTGAACTTTCCACATGCTTAAACATCTAGAACTATAGAAAGATCTGGACGTGGAAAACTGACTAGGGTACCCTGAGGGAGCTTGAAAACTATCATTCGGAGAGGCATTGTCCTAAAACAAAAAATCTTCAAAACCTCAGACCACTGGGTGAACCGGTGGAAAAAAGATGGCCACTGAACAAAAAAAAATCATGTCAAAAAAATTTCCTTAATTTTCAAGAGGCCCTCCAGAACATTTTTGTGTGGAACTTTTTTTCTCTTACTATTTGTATGTGTAGAACTTATGGGTCTTTCTTCAGGAAAAATATATCACTTCATGAATGTGGAAAATCTACCAGAGTAACCCAAGGCATAATTGAGGGTATGCACACTTTCACCATCATTCTTTAAGATAACTTACTTTTAAATCAGTCAGTTAAGATTGGTATTCGACCAAAAGCACCTTGTCAATATTTAATTTTTTTCTAATTGGAAGGTATATTTATAAACAAAAGTGACGTTTGTGGACGACACTATATTTTACAGAGCTGGAAACTTGTATAAAATCTAAACTTTCACTCAGTCTGTGCGCTCCCATGATACTTCGAAGATCGGTATTGTTCGTGCATGTTCGTACGAGTCGAATTCGTACGAAAACGCATCCAAAGTGCGTCCAGTCTTATTCAAAAGCTACACAGACCTTAGGATAGTATTACCAGATAAAAATAATGCAATATTGTGTACTGTGAACACTAGCTGGCAACACTGAAGTGACGAGTGGCTCATGTAGATAGCTTTGTGTAATTATTAATGTTTAGTGTTGGAACGATTGTGCTGAGGTAAATTTTACTGCTAATTTGGTTTAATAACTCGTGATAATAAGCAAAACGAAAATGACGCAGTTAATCATTCTCTCATACTTACACACTACACCTGTGCGTAGTATGCGAGCAAGACGGAATGAATAGCACCGCTTCGTTTTGATTCGTTTCTTTCTGTTATCCATTCCGTTTCGCTCGCACACTATACACAGGTATTTTGTGTGAGTGAGAGGGAATGATTACCTTCTTTCCATTTCGATTCGTTTCTTATTCGCTAATTAGATAAGAGCTGCTTCGTTTCGGTTCGTTTTTATATTGGCACGAGTTATACACATTACTAACTACTAAATTGACAGTTCCCTGTTCTGGAAACAGTGTGGAAGGGATATGACTATATTTAGAGCAGTCATTTTAGTTAAGTATAGAGATTGTGTACAACCAAGTTAGCTTTATTATAAGACACTTGATACGAAACCAATGTTAAATGAATTATGGCTTAGTTTAGTAAAACCAGGAACCCTTAAGTATAATTTCGTCCAGTCCATTTACATGTATGTCTGTGTCACAGGTACTTTAAAAATAAACTACAAAACCTGTAAGGTTGAAATAGCAGTACATATTATTTGTCTAATTAATATATAATTAACCTTATATATTAATTAGATTATAACTATACTAACTTATATATTAATTAGATTATAACTAACTTAGTGTCCACTAATAGGGAACATTAAAAAAGGATATAAACAAAAAATAAAACATGATAATTCGAAGAAAGCTCGAGAATAAGCCACGATGCAGTTTATTATAGATTTTGAAAAAAAAAACCTATGCTATTGGTGCTCATACGGCCATTTTGTTTTTAACTAAGCATTCAATTTTTTTTTCGTATGAAGTGTCTTATAAATAATTCACCTTAAAAATATTAAATCTGTATTAAAATATTATAATGATAATATGGAGAGGCAATTCACGTAGTTCGAGTCGGAGCTAAAACAAGGCACTCGATTAATTTTGGCGCTTCTGAAAAAGATATTGTACACAGCCGTGTAACTTATACCCTTTTACAAGTATGTCTGGTTTAATTGTGCCGATCGAGTTTCTTCGTATTCCGTGTATAGTATACGGATAATGTAATATTATTGACACCAAGTCTATTTCGTCATGATCTGATATGATAAACTAATGAACCGATTTTAAATTAGTTCTTTCACTATATAATCTTTCGAATCTAACAAATAGGACAAACGCAAGTGTAAATTAAAAATTTATAACACAAGTGAAGGTTACAGTAACTAGAAAAGAGCTGATAACTTTCAAACGGCTGAACCGATTTTCTTGGATTATAGCTAAGAACACTCGATCAAGCCACCTTTCAAACAAAAAGAACTAAATTAAAATCGGTTCGTTCGTTTAGCAACTACGATGCCACAGACAGATACACAGACACACAGATACACATATCAAACTTATAACACCCCTCTTTTTGGGTGGGGGGTTAAAAACAGACATGGGATAGGACAAAATAGCACTATACAGAGTGTAACCAAAACGCTAACAAAAACTTAGCGTTATTATTACACTACCTTAACACAATACCAATAACCATTTGCCTTATCTTGTACTTTTAGTGATTTAGTATTTTCCAAACCCGCATTGTATAGCGTGCACAACTCGGGTCAATGCCCCACCTACGACGCGGTATTGACTTCGAGTGACCTATTTACGGAACGTTCGTTGACCTCTAGTGTCAGTCAGATGTTTTATTTATCTTATCAGTAATCATCAGTACTATCACCTATCGTCGTTTTTGCTAGCGTTCTGGTTACATCCTGTATATATAGTACTATAACTTATGAGCTTTACGAAAAGATGACAAGACCAATCCTGGTAACGGGGTGAAATTTTTAACCGACTTCCAAAAAAGGAAGAGGTTTTCAATTCGTCGGAATCTTTTTTGAAGCAAGATTGTAGGTGTTAAAAGGTGCTGAAACCCCGCGTGTATATAGTGCGTACATTTTGAGAACTCACGCGCCATTCTTGCTCTATGTGTTAACTGTCATGTTAATATTACGATTTTAGTACTTATTCTAAGGGTAAATCGTACTTATCGGACAGAATGAGACAGATTTATGTCACTGACAAAAGTCTATCTCGTTTTAACTCTTAGTAAAGTCTGAGCAAAACCATAGCATGCTCTACAGATCTCGGCCTAAAGATTTAGTGGTCATATCGAAATAATGCTCTTATTTGTTTGAAAGAATACTAAGAAAACCGATCGTCATTATTAAAGCAGATAGATTGTATGATTTTTTTTATTTAAGAAACAAAAATTTTGTTCGACTTAGTGGATAATTCAAAATACATATGATGATAATATTATGATATCTATTTATTTAGTTAATTAAAATGTTTAAACTAGCCAGTTCGTGAATATTTTTTTTGTTATAAAATATACTAAATAATCAAAATTAAAAAATGGGTCTAAAAAAATTATGCCAGTAAAGAGATGTTTTTTTAAATTTGATTAGTGATTTCTGTAGGACAAGTAATTTGTTTATACTTTTATAGTTATTTGAATCAACTTTACAACGCAGTCGGGTTAAAAATGTATTAAGTATAATGCGCACAAACAAGAACAGGACGGAGCCTCCGCCATATTGTGAGTTGTGACGTCATAGAAAATATTCTAACTTAGGTACATTTTCAATCTAGCTAAGTAAGCTATAGTCTATTTTTAATCCCGAGACAAAAATGACGTTTCGTGTATTGTCTGTATTTTACGACTCTAATCATGTGCGCAATCGATATAATCTGTCCCCACTACAAAATCCATTGAAAATATGTTACAACTATCAAAACATATTTTACAACGTGTCGGGAAGTCCATCCTGTTCTAAGTTTGAACGCAGTTATACTAAGTTTGATTGACCAACTTTAATTCCTCATACTTAGAATTTATCAATGGCATTTGTAAAAAGTCATAATATTCAAAAGCAATAATTCTGTTTTAATAAAAAAAAAACAACAGTTTTGTAATAAATGTAAGATCACACAAACCACATTAGGGCAGTGTCTACCAAAGCCGAGCCGGCAATACAAAGATTTCCAAAATGTATGAAAACAGTCAGACAGTCAGTTCATTTGTTGTTTTTTTGGTCCAGTGTGATCTTGCGCTAATAAATAATACCCAAAACCGTGATCGCAAACCAAGACGTAGTCGAATCTAAAATTGCAACGTGGCAGCATTATTTCAGTATAGAGTGTACTGGCTATACTCACGTATTAAGTCGATGTAAGCCTTACTAGTTTCGAACCCATCCGGGGTCCTATCAAAGGGTCGGGGTCGGCAGCGAGCCGAGTCCCTATGAAAAAAGACCCCAGATGGGTTTTCGAAGCGAGCCAGCCAGCCGTAGACCAACCAGCCAGCCAGCCAGCTGAGGGTAGGTATCTGGGACTCACCGGCCGAGAGGCGACCGGAATAAACTAAGCAACACTAAACCCCAGCGGCGCCCTTGCGCGTCGCCTGGCGGCTGGGTCACGGGAACACCGAAGCAATCAACCGCGATCCAGCCAGCGACATCCGCCGAGGCGGATCCTCCTCTGGGGACCCACTCGCGAGGTCTCCTAACTCCACGTCTGAGGCGCACCAACGAAGTGCGCCGCCCGACCCGGGTCTCGAGTGTAACTACTAAATACGTGAGTATAGCCGGTATATTCTACACTTGAAATGGAAATCACTCACGATCATCTCACGATAGTTTAAATACTTATTTAAAAAATTGTGTATTTAAAAATTATTTAAATACTTGTGTATTGATGCCCAGCTGAGATCTGTTTTTGTACTAAGCGCAGTCATTTGCCTTGTGTTCAGATTGGTCTACTTGTTTTGCGTTCACGGCATTACTTTAGCTAATATTAAATTGTTTTCGCATAACACTAGCTGTTAGTTACGAGTTAAGTAAAAGAGGGATAGCTTTTTTAAAACCATTTTTGCGTTGTTTACGGATATTACGTGCCTTCGTACACGGCGACACGACACGTGCGTCTTTAGAGCTTTTGACATTTGATTTTTGTCCATGTTCAAGTTTGAGAAATGTCGGGATAGTAGTCTCGGTATGTAATATGTACCTATACGGAGAAAGTGTGTAAATAAAGTGTCGGTGACTCTAAAAGATTAAAAATAAAGAAGAAAAATTAATAACTCGGTTTAGCGGGTTATATTCCGTTTAATTCCAATAGATTTTTGGGCTTCGGGATAGTAACTATCCCAAAATTATTCATTCCATGATAGATAGTGTTAAACAAAAGCGGGACATTCTTAAAATTTTGAAGGGATATACTTACTTTTGCAGTCACTGACAGCTTTATGCAAACAAAAATGTATGGGCAATACAAACCGCACCTTTTTGCTTCATTGTAAAAAGAAGCTAAGCGTTGTACTAATAAGCGCTAGTTTGGGAAAGCTAGGAGCCTAGCCCCGCGAGCAATACTCAGCCTGGTCTCATTGCATCACCGATCACTCCTGACAGGTTAGGTACCGCATTGTTCGTTGTAAGAAATATGTTATTTGTATTATGGTCTTACATATGCATGGTTATTTTTTTAGTGCCTATCTGTAATTACTTTATTAAAGACAAAGATAATAAAATATAATGTAAATTTCTTTGTGTTTTTATTTAAAAACTATCCTGCCAAAGGATCTACAGCTTCTACTTGCTAAAATGACGGGTTTGAAATCTGAATGTATTGCTATCTTTTTCATAAGCTCCCTGTGGAAAAGGATAGCACTAGATTTCACCTGTCAATTTAATAGATAGATAGATAGAAAGACTTTATTGCACACAAAAAACACATGTAAAGGAATACAACAGAAAAAAAAACAATTGTGTGCAAAGGCGGCCTTATTGCTTAGAGCAATCTCTACCAGGCAACCTTTGCTGAAAGGAGAAGCTAGTAGCTTTAATTTAGAGATTTCAGTAAAAAAGTGGGTAACACCTTCACGGATAATTCGTAATTCTTTGAATTTTGAAGTTTCGGAAGTAATGAAACGCAAAGATAATAGGAATTTCAGTTCATTTATTTGTGCCTTATTTCCTAGAACTTATATTAACGATCACAAGTCAAAATAGCGAAGCAGTGTAGCACTTACTAATAAACAGTGCCTAAATTAATGGAACACAATTTTGTATGAGTACATATTAGGCGTAGGTTAAATCCCTGAAGAATATACATACTTCTAGCAAAAAATGTTAACCTTTTAAAAGTGTCCTGGAAGTACTGATTGTGGATTGGTCTTTCTAAAAGCTGGGCGTCCCGGAAAATGGTTTAAGTTGGACAACCCTATATAGAATTCGACGTTCTTTCTAGCTTTTATTCGACTGCACCAGATGGAGGATAATGTTATTGGGTGTATCAAGATCAACCCATCGTCGGCCCACTACTGAGCACGGGTCTCTTCTCAGAACTAGAAAGGCTTAGGCCACGGTCCGCTATAATGGTCAAGTGCGGATTGGTAGACTTCACACACCTTTGAGGACATTATGGAAAACTCAGGCATGCCGGTTTCCTTGCGATGTTTTTTTATTGAAGCAAGACGAGATATTTTAAAATATTTTTATTAATTCGCTTTCTTGTTGGTCTGTTTTTTTTTTAACAGACTATATTCATATGGAACTAAAAGCATTTCCTCGAGAATTAATGTCAATTCATAGACTAATGTTAATTATTATGGTTATCCTTTCGCTACGCCTATGTGAAACATTTATCTCTGGAATGGTTACTTCTTGAGGATGCTGTTGACGAGTCCCTTGAAGGCGTCGAGGCCTTTTTCGTTGGCTTCTTGGTATCCTGGCGCTGTGGACTTGACGGTTTCGTACCACCTGCAATAGAAAACAGGTACATAGTTAAGTACCTAGGTATTTGTTTCCGAATCCTTCCCGCGACCTCAGGCTGAGATATTTAAGACACTGTTAAAACGAGACAGCGTTATATCACAAATCTGGCTGGCATAAATCTATCTCGTTTTAACTGAAGCTTGAGTCTAAGGAAAATTAAAGTGCGCTCTATAGATTTCAACCTCAGACCAGCAACGGGAAGGAGCCAGAAGGCGGTTTACACTGCGCTTGTTGGTTGCGTTCTTCTCTCATTCATGACTTTTGAAAGAAGACAACGTATTGTGTCACAACCTGGTGCTTAGTAAGGGGTTAAAATAAATTAAATATTATATTATTTCCTTATATTAATTACATAATTTCATGAATTATTTACTACAGTAGGTAGCGGAAAGAAACGGAAAATATCGGCCGATTGGCAACCCTAGTTAAAATTTTTTTTTTCTTTCTCGTCTGGCTTTACAAAGATTAGCCAATGTCAAGTTTGTAGTTATTTTGTAACTCAAGTTTGTTAAATTATACAAGTATGGACCCCGTCTGTGTCGGCGCTCGCCGACATACGCACGGTACCCCCTTAGAGCAATTTCCAGTCAGTTTTAACAAAAAAAAAACACTGCAAAAAAGCAGAACACTCCCGCCAGCTAACACCAACACAGACGAAGTCCCTAGTTAAAATTAGTTTTGTGGTAAGTTTCCACGTGGACTTCGTCTGTGATGGCGTTTGCTGGCGCGCGTGCTGTGCTTGTTTGGAGTGTTTTTTTTTGTTAAGAGTGGCTGGTTTTTGTGTTAGTTGGTGTTTTTGGTGGTGGAACTGACTGGGAAGCGCTCTAAAGGGGCGCCGCGCGTATGTCGGCGGGCGCCGGCGCAGACGGAGTCCATACTTGTATAAATTCAATAACTTGAAAATATCTCAAACTTGACATTGGCTAATCAGAGTCAGAGACGTGCTACCTAAACATGATTGTGCACTTCAGCTTTAATTCCCTGCAAAAATAAATTCTGTTGCATTAGCATAAAGTCCAATTTCTAATACAATTATGCTAAGCGGAAAAACGAGCCGAGCGAGAGATCTATAAATTGGAGTGTGTCACTGTCTAATGGATTGCAAGCATAAAAAAATATTTTCTATGGTACGAATTATGATGTAGCTCACAAAGTTCTTATTCATTGTTTATTTAATTTCAAACAACAAGATTACTTTCTTTTGTTTTCGCAGTAATTTTCATACTGTTATCTTTATTTTATAATGTCATTAAAATATCATTTAGTTTAAAAAGTATTATAAATATTTTTTTAAATTAATAGGATGACAACACTGGGTGTCAAGCAAAACAATATGGCGAACATTCTGTACTATACTATACAGAAGTAGTAAGGTAACCATAATTTGATTGTTTAATGGAAGTGTTTTTTTCTGTTTATCGATAGATTTCTCAAAAATGAAGACTTAAGGCAAAAATGGATCGCTGTCGTTCCAGGAAATATCACCAAATATTCGGCAGTTTGCGGAATGCATTTTAAAGCGGAAGATTTTGCTACGGCTTCGTGTGCACTGAATTTTTCTAAAAAGAAACGCTGTACCATCAATTTTCCCAAAAGTATGCCTTGCTTACGAACTTCCTAAAACTGTTTAGGACCTAAACACATGCACCAGATTATACAAAATAATTTTACTTACCTATATTATAGGTAACTTAAACTATAACTAAATAATTATAATTAAATAACCTAAACCCATACTTAACATGACTGGTACTTTTTCGCAGAACAAAAAAAAATTGAATTTCTCTACTTTTATAACTACAGCGCGGCAGACTATGGCCTACACCTTTATCATTCTGAAAAGAGACCCGTGCTCAGTAGTGAGCGGCGATGGGTTATCATGATGATTCATCCTCTCCTATTCTCATATAATCCGTCAAATGTCTTACATTATCAAATCGTGTTGTCACCCTAATAGAAAGGGACACACTCCAATTTAGCGCTATCTCAATAGGCTCGTTTTTGGTGTCTCAGTGCACAATCTTGTTTAGGTAGCATGTCTCTGATCAGAGTAAAGCCAGATTTAAAGAAAAAAAAAAGTTTCCACGTAAGTACCTACCTACCTTTTCTTTATCTGTGCAATTAAATTACGAAAATTTATTAACTTGTAACTAGATCGATAGGTAGGTTTCTAGATCGATATTAACCATGACCCCATCTATTTATTCACCATGACCAGGTAATTTGGCGTGACAAAGTAAATGGCCCGATAATCTTTTATCATAATCAGTCTGCATGACAATTTTTTACACGCTAACTATTAGAAAAAGTAGTACCTATCTACATTAATTATAACTGATATTATTGGAATTTGGATAAGTATAATATTGGCGTAATATCTATAATTTAATCTATGGCCGCGCCGCGCGCTCTGTCCCATTATTTAAGGTGGATGCGACGCGTCTGCTCGCGAAATTCTTTGGTGTTTCGCAATTTGTTAACTAATACGACAAAATAGGCTTATGGCACTTTAATTGCGCCAATGGCATTATCATCCTCATAGGTTTATATAAAAATCTTTACTTTAAAGGGTCCAGTTTAAGAAATTAGCTCTAGTATCGACTATAACTCACAAGTTAGTTCACAGACATTTACTTAGTACTGATATTGCACTAGATATACCTAGGTCGCTGCTATCGCGCCGATGTCTCCTATCGTTAACTGAGTAGGTTTTTTCAAGTATGTACTTGTAAGACTTGTCACGTAAAATTGCCGAGATAAAGTACATACTAGGGATGTTAGGGATATATAATTTCGGATCCGGATATGGATATGGATATTGGTAAAAAATAATATCGGTTTCGGTTACGGTTATGGATATTAAATTATTTCGGATTATCCGATAGTTTCGGTTACGGATATTAATTTTTTAAAAAAAAAATGAGGGGCGCCAGCCAGGTAACCTCCCAGTGTGCCTGGATGCTGCTGGTCCCTTTTGGATGCGTCCGAGGGGAAGAGCAGTGTTCGGGCCGGTGCGCCCCGGTAACATGGCTAATAATTTCTCTTCGGAGATATTGTTGGCTATGGCTAATGACCTGGCAGGGGGGGAGGTTTCTCCGCGTGTCCCTCTGACTAGCAGAGGGCACAGTGGATGAAGCGGAGGATGGGACGCGGGCGACGTGCGCGTCCCAAGGTCGGGGGACGCACTTCGTTGGTGCGTCCCGGAGGTGCGTCGATGGGGACAGAGTAGGTCCCCGGTGGAGGGTCTGCCTCGGCAGACGTCGCTGGCTGGGTCGCGGTTGTTTGCTTCGGCCGTTCCCGTGACCCAGTCGCCAGGCGACGCGCAGTAGCGCCGCTGGGGTTTAGTGGGTATTCCGGTCGCCTCTCGGCCGGCGAGTCCCACATACCCTCCCTCCGGGGGGGATGCGTAAATGCATTCCCCAGCGTCAACAAAAAAAAAAAAAAAAAAAAGGAACTGTAAAATGTGAACTGATGAAGGTGTCGCATTCCAGCGGAGTGCACAGTTAATTCGTACGAGTGTAGTATTTAGTTAGACTCCGCCCTATCCGAAACTATCCAAAACTTTTATTACGGATTCGGTTACGGTTACGGATATTTTTTTATTTCGGATATCCGATAGTTTCGGTTACGGATATGGATATCCATAACAACACTAGTACATACTATCTAGAGTAGGTATCTACCTCGCAGAATAAACTGCACACCGAAGAGATTTACCTGTCATACCTAAGTATGTGTCGTTTTGTCGGTCTCGACGACAAAGACAACGTTCTACCCAAAACCTTTATCTCCTTAAAGTTCGATGATCAATATTTTCTGCCTGGTAGGTACCTACTGTAGTAGACCGTATATTACATACGTAGGATCTGCAATTTTTACTTACAAGTAGATACCTAGCTATGATATTAGTAATAACTAGATGGTGCCCACGACTTCGTCCGCGTGGATTTAGGTTTTTTAAAAATCACGTGGGAACTTTTTGATTTTCCGGGATAAAAAGTTGCCTATCTCAAATTCCGGGACGTAAGCTAACTCTGTATCTAATTTTCATATAAATCGGTTAAACAGATGGGGCTTTAGGAATCCCGTGGGAGCTCTTTGATTTTCCGGGGGAAAAAAGTAGCCTATAATATTATGTCCGTCCCCGGGTTGTAAGCTAACTCTGTAGCTTTCATTAAAATCCGTTGAACTGTTAGGAAAGTTAGCAAACCGACAGACTGACACACTTTCGCATTTATAATAGGTATAAGTAGGATTGTAAACTCACTTCTTGACATTGGCGTATTTCTTGAAGTCAATATCGGAGGCTTCGAAGCTGGAGACACCAGCGACGATGCTGAGGTCGGCGACGGTGAGGTTGGGGCCGGCCACGTACTTCTGGCCCTCGAGGAAGGTGTCCAGCAGCTGCAGCGCGTCCTCCACCTTGGCTAGCTTGTCCTTGTCGGCCGGAGCACCACCGAAGATTTGTGGGTACTGCGGATAAAACGGATCATAACTCAAACCGCACTCGGGTATTTTTTCCGACATTTTGCACGATAAATCAAAAACTTTTCTGTTTTAGAATGTACAAGTAGAGCCCTTTCATATGATATGTACACCCCACTTGGTATAGGTAGTTTTATCTTACTTTGAAATCTGAGACAAATAATTTTTTTTTCGGTGATGTAACAACAAATTCACGGTTTTCGGATTTATTCCTTTACCTGTGCTATAAGACCTACCTACCTTTCATGACTCTAGGTCAACGAGAAGTATATATAGGTTTTCTTGACAGACACGACGGACAGACAGACAGACAGACAGACAACAAAGTGATCCTATAAGGGTTCCATTTGTCCTTTTGAGGTACGGAACCCTAAAAACCTCTGGTGGAACAAGTATACTCACAAAGTAGTCACTGAACCTCTGGTACAGCGTGCCGATATCGAAGTACAGCCGCTGGTCGACCAGCGCGCGCGCCTTGGGCTCCTCGGGGTACAGAGCACTGCCCTTGCCGTATTTGTTGACGAGGTAGGTGATGATAGCACGCGACTCGTAGATGGGGTAGCCGTCGTCCACTAGCGTTGGGACTGTGTGTTGGGGGTTGATCTGGGGAAATGAAAATCACACTAATATTATAAAGGCGAAAGTTTGTGTGCATGTATGTATGTGTGCGTTTATGTTTGTTACTACTTCACGCAAAAACTAAGTACTAGGTAGACGGATTTGGTTGAAATTTGGAATGGAGATAGATAATATCCTGGATTAGCACATAGGGTACTTTTTGTCCTGGAAAATCAAAGAGCTCCCACGGGATTTTTACAGACTTATAATTCTGCCTAAAACGTCAATGATTTCTATCAAACACGATTCCAGTCAAATTAAACTAAGTACACATCTACTAAGAATAATCAACCTAAGAACCAAGAAGAATAAAGTCAGTAAATATCTATGTACATTCAAGTCTACAATACTAGACCGTAATAGAACTAATAGAGATACGTGTAACCTGCAAGCCCTGCTCCTAAAGCACACGTGGGCCGTGGCAAGTAATTTTGGTCAACATTGCATCGTGATTGGAATGTTTGGCGGACCAAACGGGTTCTATAAAATACAGCTATGGTAGGTAACCCACCTGAATAACATGTACACGAAGCCCACAAATAACTCCGAGAGAGATAAATTTGTAGGTAGGTACCTACCAGCGATTAGGAACAGATCTCCTTAAAACTGTTTATTATCATCATCATCTTAACCCCTTTAGATCAATGTATGCTTAACACTTTGCCGGTCCAATATTGAGAACGAGTCTATCGAAAAGGTTTTATTCCATAGTCCACCACGCTGGCCAAGTGCGGATTGGCCAGCGTGACTTTACACCGTTGATTTTGTACAATGGAAACAGACTCTACACTGTTCCCCTTTGAGGTCATCGAACCACTGCTATTACAGCACTCATGCGATGTGTGACCTTCACACGCTAGTTTTACTCATTTGAACATTATTCTGTAAGGAACAGAGATGATTATCGCGTGTCTTGTTCATTAAGGTTTTTGGAACGGAATTGCTGGGTTATATTTAGGTACCTACCAAACGCAAAATAGCCAGAAAAATACATATTGCAAGTACCTAGGTAGGCTCACCAAAAAAGTGATTTCCAGGATTTTCTAGATTGGTATCAAGAGACAGCCGACAAATTTTATTTCACGAGCTGTGGCAATTAATTAAATTATTTTTAGGGTTCCGCTTCCGTAGTGAAACAAGGAAACTATAATTTCATCCAAACCTTTCTAGATATTTGTCTGTTTGTGAATCACAGCGATTTCAAAAATAAACTAGCTAAAAATTAAAAGTCATAAAGACCTATTACTCATTAGACCAAGCCTCTAGAGGTTGGTAGATTGACAAAGAGGAAAAGGACACAAGGGTTTTGGGATTTCGGAGCTGGAAAAATCTGACGCCTCTGATGGAGAAGTTTGTTTGACCAAGCCAAGGCCCAGCTAAGGCTATGGCGCGTTGATGATAATGATGAAAGAATCTATCTTTACATCGCGGAGCCAGTAACGTAGGAGTAACTTTTTTATTCATTATACTTAGGCAAGCGCTTGACCACAATCACACCTGATGTAAAGTGATGATGTGGCCTAAGATGGGACGCGTTTATCTAGAAGATGTCTATTTACTCTTGTTTTAAAGATACCCGGATTGTAATTGGTAAGAAACACAGATTGCGGAAGAGTATTCCAAACCTTAGCCATGCGTATGAGGAATGATGACGCAAAACGACATATTGGATGGAAACTCGTCCGAAGCCTTGCGGTTCGGTGGCGACCTACCTTGAGGTATTCCGGTTTGAGGTGTTCCCCGTGGTGCAGGTCCACTAGCTTGAGGTTGAGGTTGAGGTTGAGCGCGCGCGCCGTCAGCAGCACCGCCCTGCACGGCGCCGAGCCGGGCACGTAGTAAAGGTCCACGGGCATTGCTGCGGAAGAGAAGAAAATACTCATCATCTTGATCAACCAATCGCCGGCTTATTTACTGCGCAGGGGTCTCCTCTCAGATTGAGAAGGATTTAGTCATGGGAGCCATAGTCTGCCATATATTGGCTCAGTGCGGATAGGGAGCCGGGCACATCGTATAAATCCAAGAGCATTGTGCTGCGGAAGATTAAAGAAAATACTCTCTTCATAATCTGGATCAACCCATCGTCTATATGTATCTTCTCACAATAAGAAGAGTTTAATTTAGGGCTTAGACCATCCATAGTCTGCCAATTTGGCCCAGTGCGGATCGGCAGACTTCACACACATTTGGGAATATTATGGAGAACTCTCAGACGTGTGGGTTTCCTCACGATGTTTTCTTCACCGTTAGAGCAAGTGATATACATAATTACTTAAAATTTCTACTCAGTGCTTAAAACGCACCTAACTCCAAAAATTAGAGGTGCGTTCCTAAGATCGGACTCCAAAGCTACCGCTGCTTCAAGCAAGCGCAAGCTGTTCAGTTTGTAAACATATCTATTAAAACTACACGAAGTAAAAGTGGTAAAGAGTTTTATAATAACCAATAGTTAAATGAATTTTTAAAATGAACGCTATTGCAAACAATAAACAGGACACAAATCGGGACTGCGGAACTGTATCCTTTCTTATTTTGTGACGGTAGGCAGCCTACTACTTCAAGAGTTTTTTACAAGTCGAGAGGAAAGCCCACAAGATCTGAACGGGCTGAGATTGGCTCATGTGGCATTTCTTCCTTTTTCCTTGGCTACTCCAAGACTACCACAGCCTGTACTATAATGTACCTACTCAGAACTCTGAACCACAGCTTTAATATTTTTGTTCAATAGAAATAAATATCTACTTACCTAGGTACTATTTACCTAGGTACCGAGTTCTGTCAATCATAGAATTCACACTTCTATTGTACAGTACTTAGTTACAAGTTAACCTTCACCGACTGTTACAATAGGTAAATACTTAGGATAACTACCGGTAAATAGTTAGGTGAGTACCTACCTATCAGAATAATTTCAGCAAAAAATCATGACCAGGCGATTTTAAACCAACCGGTTCGAGAATGATTCTGTTATTTATTATTGCTGATTGCGTAACGTATTTACCAGTTTAAGTGATAATTATTTATACTAGATATAAGTAGCTAAGTACCTGATAAGTTTGTAACTGTTCTCTTTAACCAAGATCATTGAGAAAGGGGGTTTTAACCTGAACGAGGTCATTATAATACTCATCGTTACAAACAATTTTTTATTATGTATGGGACCAAACCTTACCTATCCTTTGTCAACATGATATGCATTTAAAATAAGTGGGACATCATCATATGAAAAGGCAAAATGTCGAAAAATATGACTATAGTACGGAACCATCCGTGCGCGAGTCTGACTCTGACTTGGCCAGGTTTTTTTCATGATTCTAGCAACCCGTGAGATAAGTAGATAATCTTTCCTAATATTTTTTGTTGAGAAAAGACTTCTATCTAATAGGTGTTACTTATTATATTTTCAATCAACTAGAGGATGCCCGCGACTTCGTTCGCGTGGATTTAGATTTTTATAGATCCTGTCGAAACTAATTGATTTTCCGGGGTAAATAGTTGCCTATTTCGATTACAGGGACGCAAGCTACTTCGGCACCAAATTTCATACAAATCGGTTAAGTGGATGGGTCTTCAGGAATCCTGCGGGAACACTTTGATTTTCCAGGTTAAAAAGTAGCCTATGTCCGTCCCCGGGATATAAGCTAACCCTGTACCAAATTTCGTCAGAATCGGTTACACTGTTGGGCCGTGAAAAGGTAGCAGACAGACAGACAGATAGACAGACAGACAGACAGACACACTTTCGCATTTATAATATTAGTATGGATGGATACCTACCTTATCTTTACTTGATTTACTTCAATTTAGTGACACGTAACTTCATACAATTTACAATAGGTAGTTCATTCGCGACTAATAGCAACCGGCATTCAAACTAAATCTACACAATTTTCAATGTAACTTGGCAAGGTTGAACCATTCTTTTTTTCGATCAATAAAAACTATCTACCTAACGTCAAAAAGTGTTGAAAAATCGATGTAGGTACCTACGTAAAACACGGTGTTAAATACCAATTGTTCGTTCATCTTTTTGTTAGCATATATTATACGTACCTAATCTATTGACAAAACAAAAAAATTGAAATCAACAACTAATTTAATTATAGTACCTAGACTTAACTACCCTATCACCAAATAAATAATTTGATAACGTCATAATCTAAGGGATTCTATGTCTATTTATCTAAGTAGCAAGCAAGTAGATATAATAGAATAGATAGGTAGATAGCTTTAAATACAAGTCATGGTGGATAAGATGATTTGCAAAACTTGTGAGGACTTCAATTATTATTGTAGTTTCGAGTACGTTGAGAATAGATAAGAATGGAATTAAACACTGGATTTAGAAGTGTTTTAACATAGGTACAAGGGATTAGGTATTATATATATCTATTATCTAGCGCTTTATATTTTTGTTCTAAATAAACCCCACACAGTAACGAGCTCACTTATTACAGGATATTATTATGTTATCACTTTAATAGAAACAAATTGTTTAGATAACGGTAAATTAATAATGAAAAAATAAATGAAAAAAAACCAAAATATTTCTTTACGTTAAAATTGTCGTGAGGTCATAATGGAAACATGCCACTATACGTCTACAAAACACAAAAAACACTGGCGGAGCGGCGGCGTCTAGAAATATCTTGTTTTTTTTTTTGTTTTTTTTTTAATTCTAATATTTTTAAGGGGCTTTTATAGGTAAATTTGATAACTAAGTACCTACCTACTTATCCGTTAATTTCGGGAAGATTTAAAGAAAATCAAATATGAATTTATTAAAAATATATAATACTTACTTAGTCTTTCTAAGTAAGTATTATATTTTTAATAAATTCATATTTGATTTTTAGGTACCACAGAATACATAATAAATACATACATAATACATAATAATCATATTATACCTGCATTGGTCAGTCTGCGAAAAATGTTTGTAGACTGCAAGTACCTAACTCGTTTTTACTTATAACTGGCTGTCCAGTGTCATATTAATTTTGAAAGCTTCATAGAACATGGATTTTTGCAAAGATTTTTGGGTGAAAGTTAGAAAGAGTCTTTAACTTCTAATTTTAGTTCAATTGTTTACTACTACTATGGCAATTAACTGCGTAGATAATATTGTGTTAAGTATGTAGATAGTTGATAAGCAAAGCGATGCAATACGCGGGAGGGTAGGCCTTCCAGTAGGCACTCAGATGTGATATCCAAGTAATATCTAAGCATCTAACTATTTGACACCAAAACCTATCATCAAAGTTATATCTAAAGGCAAAAGTTAATCTATTCGTAAAGAAGTTGGGGTACCAGTTTTGGAATAATAAAAAGAACTGCTGAGCACAATTATAAATAATGAGAATTTTCGTGAGTACCATCAAATGACCTCTAGGTTTCTAAGACATGATGCTCTTGTTCTTGGGAACTCATTGGGAACCGTAAAAGAACTGTGCAGAATGACTTGTGACAGTTTTGTGCATAGTAACTGCGAAGGTTGACGTAATTGTAATGAAGCAAGTGGACAAGACCGCCTTTCACTGACCCTATTTATTATTATTATTTATTTAACTGAACTTATTTAACTACTTACTGGTTCAGTCCAAATTAAGACATTCTATCATATGCAAAGACAATCTAAAAGTAAAAGGTGACTGACTGACAAACTGATTCTGACCAATCTATCAACGCACAGCTCAAGCGGATAGCTATATTATAACGAAAACATCCACTAATGAAGGATTTTTGAAAATTCAACCCCCAAGGGGATAAAATAGGGGTTTGAAATTTGTGTAATAAAATTTGTCCGCAAATTATCTATGTAGTTTCAAATTCGATGTTAGCGCTATCTATCAACAGTTATAAAGTTTTAAAAAAGAATTTTTCCCGGGAATAAGTAATCAAGCTGCAAAAAGTTTAATACTTAATACTAATTGTTTTTTATTTGATACCTTGACTAAAATTAGTACCTACCTATTTGCTACGTTTTGGGATGAATGGTCAGACAGACAGACAAAAATTCAAAAAAAAAAATGTTTTGGGGTCTAGCTAAAACCTATGTTCAATAGTCATGGACGTCTATAAGCTGATGTAATGGCGATAATAATGATAAGAAAATCATGCCGTTATTACAATGACTGTCATCATTATTTTGGTCCTACCTATTAGGGATGTTATGGATATATAATTTCGGATCCGGATATGGATATGGATATTGGTAAAAAATAATATCGGTTTCGGTTACGGTTATGGATATTAAATTATTTCGGATTATCCGATAGTTTCGGTTACGGATATTAATTTTTTAAGGAACTGTAAAATGTGAACTGATGAAGGTGTCGCATTCCAGCAGAGTGCACAGTTAATTCGTACGAGTGTAGTATTTAGTTAGACTCTGCCCTATCCGAAACTATCCAAAACTTTTATTACGGATTCAGTTACGGTTACGGATATTTTTTTATTTCGGATATCCGATTGTTTCGGTTACGGATATGGATATCCATAACAACACTACTACCTATGTAGGACCATACAAATGATGAGTTGCAAAAAACTTCATACATAACATCATTGGTTATTCGCGCTATATCATGCTAGAGCTATACGTTTAAATGTTAATAGCAATTATTGTAATAAAATAATGGCATAATATTGAATGATGGATAAATGATGAATATGTCAAAATGGTTTGTATTTTATATTTTTTTAAACACTGGTTCCGTATACGTATTTAACTAAGTAGGTACCTACACTATAATATATTATCACGTCCCGTTCTAAACTTCAACTTTTAAACTTACCAAAAGCCCAAAACGGAGCATTTATGGAAAAAACTGATGTCTAACGTCAGTTTTCTCCATAAATCCGTAAATGTTACTTATATAATTACAGTTGCAATTATTTGCGCGCATCTCAAAAAGCTGGGATTGGAATTGTTTCTTTTTTACGCTTGAAAATTATTTTCGCACACATTTTTCACTAAGGGGGAAAATCCCTACAAGAGGTTTTTTGTACAGCTGTAGATTGTGAACGTATGTATGTTTGAGCTGTTATTTTGAGCTTCTTTGGCGATATTTCGGGTATCTATTTATGTATTAACTAACTAGACGTGTAATTTTAAGTACGTGAATTATTATTGAATTATTATACTTAATACAATTTTGTAATGCGCGCCTTGTCATGAGGCAATATCAACACGATGTTTAAATTGCATGATAAGATTATGGTTTAAAATTATTGTAAACATGACTTTGTTTAGATAGTGGAAAAACTATTAAAACATAAGTATGGAAAACGCTACACAATTTGAAGTTGGTCACGCAAAAGTCACAGAACTGGTGGAAACAAAACTCTCATACTTTCTAAGCCGAAGCACAATATTTTTTAGCACATCACAAGCTAAATATCGTTCTAACCTCATCAAAATCGGTTCAGTAAACCCCGAAATATAGCTTGACAAATTCATACAGCTATAAAGCTATTACTACTACTTCTACCACTAAGCTACTACAAGTTACAGCTTGCAGCCTATTTAATTATTATTATTGCTATCGTAAAATAAAGCATAAAATTGACTCACAAATACCTACCTACTACCTACTTTTTGTTTGCATTTTTTTATACTCTTTATTTTAAGGAGTTTTTTTCCTTTTGGAATATGTCACTCCGTAAGGCCACATTATACAACCACTTAATTGCGTAAGGCCTTCTTGTACAGCTGTAACAGTGCCCTAGCCTCATCTGACAGAGGTTGGGATAGGGCACTGTTACAGCCGCCGACCTGGCGAAGAATGGGAAATCTAGAGAATATCTCCCATCTCTCCGTCTCTTTCCGAACACATTCCACCAATAAATTATATTGTACTAGCTGATGCCCGCGACTTCGTTCGCGTGGATGTAGTTTTTTTAAAAATCTCGTGGGAACTCTTTGATTTCCGGGATAAAAAGTAGCCTATGTGCTAATCCAGAGTATAATCTAGCTCCATTCTAAATTTCAGCCCAATCCGTCCAGTAGTTTTTGCGTGAAGGAGTAACAAACATATATATATACACACACACACACACACACACACACACACACACACACACACACACACACACACATACAAACTTTCGCCTTTATAATATTAGTGTGATAATCGGTAGGTACAAACTATCTACCAATTATTTCAAATACCGGTAACGATAGAGGGCAGGCAAGAAAACAATTTCCATGCGGAAATATTACAATAAAAAGTTGTAAGTTGCTTGCTTTTGATATTGCGAACAATAAAATTTATTTCCCAACAAAAAAATCGAAACACTTCCAAAGCGAGGTCTTTCGATTTTTTTGATAGTGAATAGGTAGGTATATCTATATTGTCAGAGTACTAAACCTTTCACATTTTACCTACCTATCTAAGTACTTAACAAACACTTGTTAAAATCTGTGTACCTAATCAAGTTATGTATATTTAGTTAGGTAGTTATGTCTAGCTAGGAAAATGCTAATGAGATTAAGAGAATTTAAATGATTTTTATTATCTATATTTTTTTTTGAACCGCCGACCTTAGAATAAAAACCGCCGACCTTTTGGAATTCAGTCCGCTGCTCTACCGTTGAGCTATCGAGGCTCTATTTTATAGGTATATTCATATGTACTTATTATGACGTACTGGTTTTGACTCATGCGAGCCGTAGAAATATTAGTTTCTTAAATTGTAGGTATCTATAACTTTAGACTATCACAGCACTCCAGATAAAAATTTCTTTACGATAAAATATTATTATCGTGAGATCACAATGGAAACGCACCGTGTAGCTGTACCAACATGAAATTCATTTATTTTCCTTATAAGAACAGCTAGTTTTAGGTAAATAAGCACCCACTTTAATAACTAAAAAACTAAGACCTAAGTTAATCACTCACCAAATTTTTTTTCAAAAAATTACGAAGGAACTAGAACTCGTCACAGCACAGTAAAACTGTTTAATTAAACTAAACTTACTTTGAATAGGTTTAGCGAAAAGCACAGAGTAGTACCAGCGAGCGACGGTTTGACTGCGAGCGAAGCGGACGCGAAGTAAACGCTGTAGGGGGGGTTGAACGGCCTTTATACCCGTTGCGCCGCACTGATACAATGCCAGATTCGACCAGTTTTTCCTCTGAATGTGTATCACAATTATACCCTATACAATAGCCTACGCAACATGTAGTGATTTAGATGAAAAGAGCGAGCAGTTTATCTGTTTATAGCCGAGGAAGGTAAATAATCTTTTAATCAGAAAAAGTACAGGTGAAGATTGACCAGCTTCGTAGCTTCTCATAGACTAATAACGCCTTTAATTCTATGTAGCTTCTTATTCTGAGAAGAGACTTGTGCTCAGTAGTGAGCCAACGATGGGTTGATCATAATGATGATGATGAATGGTGAATCCCGGAGGTACCTTGGTAGGTAGGTAGGTACTCTGAAACATATCTACACTACACTGAAAATTCGGGGATTCATTTGTGAAAATTATTATTATTACTCAGTAATAAGTAATAGATACAGATTAAGTATTATTGTCACAAATATTTTTTTTTCAAACTTGGCAGCGCAATTGATTACAAGTTTAGATCGATAACCGGTAACTACATTAGAAAGCTTTCCAAGTCCTCATACTTTACATACACGATAAAGCTATCTCTGTCTTTCATTTGTTAACGAAAATCATTACGCATCGCAGACCACGCTACATTTATCTGAGTGGTATCGTCGCATTGTAGATTTCAGTGCATGACGATAACTTAAAGTATTTAGGTATTTTACTGCTGAATAGCTGAAACTTTTTAGCTAAGTTACTATAGTACGCGACAGGACGAGATGACAATCGGGGTGGGGACGCCCTGCACACCCGCACACTGCACAGCCCCCACGCTAACCCGGTGCGGAATAGCGCGGGTACCGTGCGGGTGTGCAACGGTTTCCCCGCCTCATACCCTGGTTGCCATCTCGGTATGTCACGTACTGTACCTACCTACCTACCCTAGACGGTAAATTCATGTACGATTTTTGGGATTTCTTTCCGCTGACCAAAATTATAGATACTAGCCTAGGTACTAATTATTGTCTAGGCTAAACCATATAAGTCGACTACCTACATTTTTCGTCACCGGAAAATATCATCGAGAAACGCTGACCAATTTACCAATAGGTACCTACCAAATTGTTTCACTCAGTAGTGGGCCGGTGATGGATTAATGATGATGACGATGAGTGTTACTTTTATTCAACGATCTCGATAATTTGATACCTAGTTGATACCAAGTGAGATTAGAAATCAGGAAAAAATAGTGACGTAGACGACGACGAATTCCGGCCACAAGGTGACAAGCCTGAACAAGGTAACCAATGAATCACAACGGACTTCCCGGCTGCTGTCGGCAGAAGTTGACCAACCAGTGACTCGCGCACCGAGGGTTCCGTACTTTGAAAGCATGTACTTAGGTACGTGTAATTTTGTTGCTGAAATTGTCTCCAACCGCAAATGTAATTTCGACTTGATATTTCCACGCGTTCCTGAGAAAAATTTGTTTGGACAGACACTCAGGTCTCAGACAAACAATGAAGTGACTCTAAAGAAGCACAATAGTACCTACCTACTTTGAATTAATAATGTCGAGTCTGAGTTAAAGGGTTACATCTCTCCTTTTGGGGTACGGAACCCTAAAAAAAGAGAATTCCTATAATTTAAATGGTTTTTGAGAAGCAAACTTTTCTATAATCAAATTCTCGTTTTCGGTTCATTCAGTCTAAAGTTTTTAAGTAATTTCACAGATTCTGAATGGACATAGTGTAAATTAGCACTTTAAGTAGGTGTTAGGTATAAGGTAACGCCATAATGCCTATTTTTACCTGTGTAGGTACGGAGGTGTGAAACAAACAATAAAGTCATGACAAAAAGACAGTACAAGTAGGTAAATACCTACTTGAAGACATGAGGTTGGGTCTATTGTGTTGGGTTTATTGTTTGATCGTCTACCAGACACGTCTCATAAGTTTTTTTTGACTTTATTTTCATGTAATTTAACGAACCTTAAAAAATACAAACAGCCAAGGGAAACCGCAATGCTCATCCAAGGAAATCCAAGGACCTAAAGAGTTTTATAAGTTACAGGAGTAGATAGTATTGTATTGTGTAGGTACCAATCTACCTACTTAGTACTTAGGTAGGTACCTATATCAAAGGCACTGCGGAATGACCTCGGAACCCACCGCAATATGATCCCAAGAAAGCCTCTCATGATCAACCCCTTGCCGGCTCACTACTAAGCACGGGTCACCTGTCAGAATGAAAAGAGCTTAGGCCATAACAGTCTGCCACGCTGGCCCTGTGCGGATTGGCAGTTTTCACACAGAGATGAAGTTATGAAGAGTGAAGACCTCTCCTAGGCATACAGGTTTCGTCGCGATATTATCTTTCACCGTGAAAGCAAGTAACTACGACATCTAATTGCACATAGATAACTCCGAAAAATCAGAGGTGCGAGCCTCGGACCGAACCGCCGACATCCGACGAAAGGCCGACGTCTCCGCTATATTTAGCCTAATTGCTTAAACGCACATAACTTTAAAACAATTAGAGGTACGGGCCTGGGACCTAACCCCCGATCTCTAACAAAAGGCCGATGTCTTAGCCACTAAGCTATGAAACATTTAGATTTAGGTAAGTACCTAAGTGTGTATCAAATACCTAGATCACCTAGATGACAGCAAAAAGTTCGTCGAGTCTCAAATTTCACTCGTGCAGACACCCGGCACCTCCTGGTCTGGGCCCGCGGGGCGTGACGGGTGGAACAATAGCTATCACTAACAGAGGTGACCGGCGGACATTAGGAGTTTTAGGTCGGATTCCGTCTGTATAATGCTGATTGCATACTAAACCGTCGCACCGACCGCACATAACTCGATGAAGTAAGAACCGATACCGAACCAGTGGTAGATGCTCTCGACGATTCAAAAGTACTTGTAAAAGTTTAATTGAATAAAAATATTTTGAATTTGAATTTGAATTTTATACATATTTTAACGTTATGGCTATACTGGCGTATTTAGTAGATGTAAGCCCGACTAGTTTAAGATAAGATAAGATAATTTATTTGCAAGAAAGTTGATACAATAAGATTGAAATTTATGGTTTCGAACCCATGGGGTCCTTTTTCATACGGACTCAGCTCGCTGCGCGTCGCGGATGGTCTTCGACCATGTAGATTTAGGTTTTTAAACTCCCGTTGGAACTCTTTGATTTTCTCGGATAAAAAGTGGCCATGTCACTCTCCAGGTCTATAACTAATATATCCATGCAAAAAATCACCTCGAACTGGTGCTTCGTTGCGGCGTTAAGGACAAACCAACCTACAAACATACTTTCACATTTATAATGTATGGGTAGTGATTATATATATGCTGGCTGTCCTACTGATTGCCGGTGAAGGCGGATATATTATCAATCTAAGTCTCAATGGGTTCAAATGAAAGCCTCTGTACCGAGAAACACCAGACTAGATCTAAAGCGAGTTACTGAAAACAAACGTCAGTTTTTCAACAATTAAGCACAGCATTTGGCTTGTGCGGTACGTGCAGCCATACGTGGTAATGTGTGATCAATATAACAATCTCAACTGAATACAGTAGTCAGTAGGAAGTGCGCTGTAAAAGTGCTTTGTATTATTTATGTTGGCTCATGTTTCATGAACAGTTTTTATACCTACTTTATATTAGGTAGTAGATTTTAAAGCTCTATAATATAAGTATGTAACTAAATAAATAAATAAAAAAGCCTTATATTTATCCTTAATAAATTTCTAAACAAAGAATTGGTTGACAAAAAAATAATTTTTATTTTAATTTTAAGGACCTCGCATTGAGTAAAGGCCTCCTCCAGATTTCTCCAGGTCTTCCTGTCTAGAGCCTTTTTTTTCCAGTTTATGCCTCCCGTTTCTTTGATTTCATTTTCCCAGCTTTCTACAGGTCTACCTAGTTCGTTTTCCAACTGGGCGACACCATTCAGTCACAGTCTTTGTCCATCTTTTATCTGTGAGTCGCATAACATGACCAGCCCATTTCCACTTTAACTTCATGGCATGTTTTAATTGGTTTTAATGCATCAATAGCTTTCGTTTTTTTTCTTATAGCTGCATTTCTAGTTTTGTGTATTCTACGCAGAGTATGTATATAATAAAGTAAATATGTAAGTATGTAACTAACTCCCTAATATTATCCGAATTAAGGGTCGTGTGGCAGTTGTAATAGCTCATATCAGTCGATCCACGTCGGTTAAGTAACTGTCGCTAACGGATAAGGTCCATAACGGGATGGGTCAGCAACTTTGGCCTTTTAGTTTTCCCCGTGCCTCGGGGTACAAAGTAAGTCGTCGGTCTGAAAGGAAAACCTGTTGGTGAAAGAATACAGAATTTAAGAAATAAAAGGTTGTCTTTTCATTGATTTTTTCCATTCCTTCAATGACTGATTGATTTAGGTTGTTTGATCCTTACTAATAAAGAATTTAATAGGTAACTAATAAGCTACCTACCTTCTCAGATCAAATGTTACCTAGAAATTTAGCTGAATATTAAATGGAAAGCTTAGTATCCAGAGCCTTAAGAAAATAAAAAATATGAACTGTCAAAGTCACAATTGACAAATGACACTGACAGATGACAGCTGTCATTTCATTTTGTCAAATATGGTTGAACAAGTGCAAGTGGATATTATCAACTTTCCTTCGTAAATAAAACGCTAAAAAACAATGCTAGAGTGACTATTTCCCCATTTTTGTGTAAAGTGTTTATTACTACATAATCTATGTTAAGAAAAATGGGCGACAGTACTGATTCGGAGGAGTTTTTCGACGCGGAAGAATTCACACCTGTAAAAGGATCGAAGTAAGTTATGGACTCTTTCCCTTTTATTCTATCCCAAAAGGTGTATTATCCTATTAAAATAATACGCATATGTCGACGAAAGAACACCTTGCATTGTTTAATAGGCAACTAATTGTTTGCATAACGTTAAGAGACTAAAAAACTAGTTAAACTGCGAGGTATTTACATCAACAGATGTTTTGGTGGTTATAGACGTCCTTGATACATATCGGCAGGTGATTACATGCTCGAATTAATGTTACTGTTAACTCGAGGCTGATTAATGCTAACTGTTTAGGAAAAGATGTTATATTGATACAGGCAAGGGCTGTGAAAGGGTGTGCTTACCTTTCTTTGTGTCTTATAATTTTTTTGATAAAGTTTACTACAGATGTCTAAATCATTTGCTTTGCTGTGTTTCTCGATTAAGTAAGTAAGATTATTTAGTGTACTTTCAAGATTTAAGGTAGATTTAAATGAAATAAAGTTAAATAGCTCAAAGGAAGTTCAGTTTCTTTAGTTTATTGATACTTAAGTGAGTACTTACTTAAATATGTTAAATTCTGTGATGTAGGCAATTTCAGGTGGATACTAGGCCTAATATAACTTTCAAACATCTTAATAACATCCAAATTCTTTACAAGTTTCCATGATCCATATTTTCACCGATTTGGATCAGACAAGAATGCAACAGTTTATTGATTTATTTAAAAATCTTAATTGTTAACTATCTTATCTTCTTTCTTCTCTCTGAACTGGTCACACACTTAAACAAATTCCTAACCATGTTATAAAGATACAGGAGACATTTAAAAACAAAAGCAGACCTTATCACTACAGTGATCTCTTTCTGGCAACCCATACTTATTATTTATTTATTGAAGTTTAATTACAAAGAACTTGACTACTTTTCAGAAGATCATCAATATGCAGCAAAAGTGCAAGCATAAATGAGAGTAATGGCAAGGAAAAGGAGAGCAACCAAAAAGAGAAGCATGAAGACAATGCAGCACGGAGCAATGCTGCAACTAGTACTCCTGTCACTGTCACAGAAAATGCAGCTGTTGCTGTCCAAGATGATAGGAACACTGTTAAAAATGTTGGTATAATTTTATAAGTTACTAGCAAGTGCCCGGCATGTGCTACTATACCAAAAAACAAAATCTCTAAAACCATCTTCGCCTTATTGCCTTTCTAATTAAACGAGTTTGGGGTATATTAGTTGGATGGTTTCAAAGTCTATAACAGACATTTAACAATTCAAAAGTACTTGTAAACGTTTAATTGAATAAAAATATTTTGAATTTTGATCTAATTTGAATTTTGAGTTTCTGAAAATTTAGCATATCAGTGGGATGTAGTATAAAATGTTTTAACCTTCCAGTGTATATCCCAATTTTTTCTGCCTTTCTAATAATATGTGGCTGGTTTAAAAATTGTGTAATCACAAATATTATTGTTTTTTAGGTAGTTCAGGGCAGGAGGAGATTTCAAGAGCTAAGAAGATGCATGCAGACAGAAGAAGAAGATGAGCCCGACCCTGGGGCTCCTCTATCAGCCCCTATGGAGCGCCCATTCAAGTAATCCTACCTCGATACCTAATCTATAATACCTAATCTATACTTCCATAATATCCATATTTCCATACTTTTCCATACTAATATTATTATAAATGCGAAAGTGTGACTGTCTATTTGTCTATCTGTTTGTCTGTCTCTTTTCAAGGCCAATTTTGATGAAGCCTGAAATACAATTTTTGTCCCCATTGACATGTTTTTTGAAAAATAATGCCTTGTCACAAATTTCTCGTAAAATTACGGCCGAATTTAATAATCAACCTAACTATCGGTAATCTATCTTTAAGTTACTAAGCGACATTGTTAATTGTAAAAAAAGACCATACAATTTTTGAAAAATAACAATGTTACTAAAATTCACCAGATTACAGGTAGGATTGATTTTATTATTAACTAGCTGATGCCCGCGACTTCTTACGCGTGGATATAGGTTTTTTAAAATTCCATCCCGTGGGAACTCATTTCTATTTTCCTGCATAAAAGCCTGCCTATGTGTTAATCCAGGGTATAATCTATCTCCTTTCTGAATTTCAGCCAAATCCTTCCAGTAGTTTTTGCGTGAAATAGTAACAAACATACACACAAACTTTCGCCTTTATAATATTAGTGTGAAGTGTGACGGCCGTGAACCTAGATATTATGTAAACCCTGTGACGCTGATGGGTATGAAATTTTCAGACTCTAATATCAAGTCAGGATGGCCGAGCGGTCTAAGGCGCTGCGTTCAGGTCGCAGTCCACTTCTGTGGGCGTGGGTTCGAATCCCACTTCTGACAAACGCTTTTTGCTTTTTTTTAGCAGATGTATATTAATTTTTAAACAAATCTTGTAAAATAAATTCATATTATTGTACTGTAATTCGATAGTATAATTGTTAACATAAAATGGACTTAAACTTAGAATAATTGATCTACATGCAAAACACTATCCCTTTCACAGATCCCTTTAACATCTAAAATCATTAAAATACTAAGCCTATATTGATTTAAAAAAAAAAAATTGTTGAAAAATCCTATCTGTAGAAGAAATTGTATAGCCTTTTTTGACAAATAACAATGTTGCTAAGTGACTTATGGACAATTACATTAGAACATGGATTACTCAGCCATATTCAAAACTAGCTGATGCCCGCGACTTCGCCCGCGTGGATTCAGGTTTTTCGAAATCCCGTGGGAACTCTTTGATTTCCGGGAGAAAAAGTAGCCTATGTGCTAATCCAGGATATTATCTATCTCAATTCTAAATTTCAGCCAAATCCGTCTAGTAGTTTTTGCGTAAAGGAGTAACAAACATACACACACACAAACACACACATACACACAAACTTTCGCTTTTATAATATTAGTGTGATTTGCTTAGTATGTTAAGTGTTAAGTTTAAATATTGGCAAATTATGATGCATCATTTGTTTATTTTTAAGGATAATATCACACGACACCATGAGTCTGCAGAGTATGACGTCACTCGGCAGAATCGGAAGAATCTTGGGCGGGGCTGCAGAATCTCATTGTAAGTTGATTACAACGCTTATTAAATCCGAAAGGATTTCCATGTGTTTAATTATCCTTGGTTTTTAAGGGTTCAGTACCTCAAAAAGAATAAAGGAACGCTCATAGGATCACTTCGTTGTCTGTCTGTCGTGTCTGTCAATTTGATCTTTATCTCTGTTTTCGACAAAATTGATTAAACGGATGGACCGTGAAAAGCTAGCAGATAGACACACACAAATATACAAAGACCCTTTCACGTTTGAAATATTAATATGAATATCATATTTAAGAAATTATTGAATACTAGAATGATGCCCGCGAATTTGTCCTCGTGGATTTAGGTTTTTAAAAACCCCGTGAGAACTCTTTTTGATTTTCCGGTATAAAAAGTTGCATAAGTCAATTTCCGGGACGCATGCTACCTCTGTGCCTTTTATATAAATCGGTTAAACGGATGGGCCTTTAAGTATCCCGTGAAATCTTTGATTTTCCAGGATAAAAAGTAGCCTATGTCCTTCCCCGGGATGTAAGCTAAGTCTGAACCTTTAATCAAAATCGGTTAAACTGTTGGGCCGTGAACAGCTAGCAGACAGACACACTTTCACATTTATAATGTTACTTTGGATTTTGTTTCAGCAAATATCCGTGACTCCACAACAGCGCCCTCTGCGTCGTCGAGAGAACCTTCCACCGTGTCCGCCGACGATCACATCCATTCTGATAGAGCACCAAATGGTAAGTTACCGTGTCGTACCGTAACGCTGCATAGCTTGGTGCTAAATGCGATGGTAACTAGTTACTGATGGTAAAAGCACTGGGCCAAAAATTATAAGTGCGAAAGTATGTCTGTCCGTCTTTCACGTTCATTCATTTAATCGATTTTGACTAAATTTGGTACAGAGATAGCTTGCATCCTAGAAAAGGACAGAAAATACTTTTTATCTCATAAAAACAAAGTTCCCAAAAATCGACATTCACGCGGACAAAGTCGCGGGCATCAATTATTACTAGTATAGAATATAAGCATGAACTGAAAGAAGACACTTTTTCTATCGGATTTGGTATGGACTGTATGTCTTATACTTCAACTAGTTTATGCCCGTGACTTCTTCCGCGTGGATTACACAAATTTCAAACCCCTACTTTACCTCCTTAGGTGCTGAATTAAAAAGAATCCCTTTAGCGCATGTCTAAGTCATAATAGCTATCCTTTTAGCATGCCAAATTTCAGCTCAGCCCATCCAATAGTTTCAATTTAATTCAATTATCTTTATTGCGAGTTTGAGAGTAAGTCTCATATTTCAGTGCTAGCAATGGCGGAACCGGACGTGATAGCGAGCACGAAAGCCAACAGCCTGAAGCAAAGTCGCGCGTCATCGGCTGGCATAGTTTCCATGTCTGGTTCGTCGGGGACCGAGCCCCGGCCCGCCAGCGTGGCCGGCCCCGTCGCACCGCCGAGGAAAAAGAAACGAAGTAGGTTTTTCGTTCTTTACCTCACTTAGGCTCTTGTAGGTAGGCTCCTACTACGGACGAAGAAGCGAATAGCTTTTTTAGGGTTTCGTATCCGAAGAGAAAAAAAAAACAACCCTAATACGATCACTCCACTGTCTGTCTGTCTGCTAAGACCTATCAAGGGTAGCTAAATATGTAGGGTGATTCCGTTACGTTAGGCTAGGAATATTCCGTTGATCGGTATCATGAAAGACAGGTAGCAATTGTCTTATAGCACATGTAAAGGGAAAAATCCAAAAACATTGAATCTTTGGCTATTTCTTGTATGGAGCCTTTGGCGTGCGAGTCCGACTCGCATTTGACTGGGTTTTTTGGAGTTTAAAATGAATGATCCACAATGATCCAAATGATGATCCATTTCAGATAAACTGCACGGTTCGCAGTCCCTGTCCACGACGGATGGGGATAACCTCAGCATCTGTACCACGGACACGGATGAGATCAGATACGTGAGACGAACGGACAAACCGCAGCTGGAGTCCTTAATTGTTGAGGTACCAAAAAACTCCAATGTTTTAAAATGAAGTATAAATTTAATTGAATAAAAAAACTAAAAAAATATATCTAAGAAAATATTACTTAAAACGCCCATAATTCCGAAAGTTTAAGGTGTATACCCAGGATCGAACCCCTGACCTCACAAATAGAAAACCGACGCGAAGTCTTAACCACAAGGATATTACTGCGTTTTTAGTCAGCCAGTTCTATTTTATAATGATAAGGTGAAAAGTTATCAAATGTCACAAGAAAATGTTTATTTCCAGCCTCCACTATCGAATTCCATAAACCAAACAATGGCACTGCCGAGTCCAGCGAGCACAATAGAATCTCTGACCAGAGAATTCCAGGATTCCTTGGAATTGTCCCAATCCAAGTATGGTAAGTGTTTTGTTGGTATGTTATTGATATTTAAGCAAAATGTTATTATTTAGATTTTTTTAAATCCTGTGGCAACTCTTTGATTTTTGGGGATGTCCGTCTTTTATGTGCAAGATATCTCTGTACTAAACTTCAAAATGGAAAAAATGGCGAGGGTTTTTTCAAAATTTACGCACTTTACACTACACTACGCATTTATATTATCTTAGGCGCAGTGGTAAGCGCTGTGGTCTTATTAGTTGGAAGTCCTGGATTCCAGGCAGGGGTTTGGAATTTTATAATGTCTAAATCTCTAGTCTGGTCTGGTGGGGGGCTTCGCCAGTGGCTAGCGATTTAGCGTTACACTCCGATGCTGTGTAGAAACCAAAGGGGTATAGGCTTATTAAAAACTACCACATCCCTTCCAGGTTAGCCCGCTTCCATCTATGACTGTATCATCACTTACCACCAGGTGAGATTGCAGTCAAGGGCTAACTTGTATCTGAATAAAAAAAAGTAACAAAATAATCCCCAGCGGCCCTGGACATGTCCCACTCCCACCACGAGTCCCGCTCGAGCGAGCGAGCGAGTACGTCGTCTAGAAGCAGCACCGCTACTTCACTGCGACCGCATCCCACGCATTCTACATTGGATATCAAAGAGGCTGTTAAAGGTAAGTGAATAATATCACAAACAATCATTTTTAAGTATAGTACGCGACAGGTTGACATGACCATCGGGGTGGGAACGCCCCGCACACCCGCACAGTCCCCGCGCTAACCTGATGACCGATTATCTCATATAATGTAGTAGTAGTAGTAGTCTTTTAGTGTAGACGCCCACTGTTGCACATAGGTCTTCCCTAAAGAGCGCCACCACACCGGGCGTCAACACCAGCTTAAATCACGCCTAAAGATTTTGTTGTTAGACCAGATATTTTGATAGTAAAATGTGTATTAGGTGAGTACGTGGTGCGTCCGCAAGATGAGGAGCGTTTTCGCGCGTCGGGCAACACGCCCAACGTAACCAACGTGACCAGCACTGGTACTATGGGCAGCAATGCGAGCGGACGGACGCATAGTGAGGGCAGGCCGCCCACCACTGGCACTTCTAGTCTTGGATCTGTTAACAGGTTTGTTGCACCATTTTGTTAAGATTTTTGTCATACATCAGTAAGTTTGAATTCTTGTAACTTCTCATAACGGATTATCAATATCTGATACGTATTAACAGGCCAAATTCATCAATCTGTAATCTGTCGATAAATTACTTTGGAATATAGTTATTTGTGATAAAATACCATACAATTTTTGAAAAATTTCAAAAAATCTTCTTGGATCCTTTTGAGAGTCAAATCCCCGAAAAATGTAACATCGAACGGGGACGAAACTTAATGCCGCATGGCTTTCTGTGAGGCCAAGGATTAGAGTGTACATTCAAACACACCGATTTTGCCTATTCAGACGCTCAGACGGCAGCCGCGCTCGGCGCCGCTCGGCCGGGGACTCCCCTCAAGCGGGCGCGGGGCTCCACGCGCGCGCCTCCTCTCCTTCACACCAACTATCCGACATCGAGATATTGGAGCAAGTCACTGTTCTGAACCTAGACACCGGTGAGTGAGTAGTACCCTTGCTCAGTAGTGTGTCGGTGATGAATTGTCACTTTATTGATGATTCTTATAAAAAAAATTGTTTTTTAAATTAATATATTTTAACGTAAAAAATATTAAATATTTTTCTGTAACAAACGTTAATATTATGATAACGAATGTAACCATATTAGAGGTCATTTAACCGTAATCAAGCCCCATGGTCAAAATAGCCTCTGCTTGTAGCTCTGGGTTGTAATCTATTGGTTTGCCGAGTTTCTTGCTGGTTCTTCTCGGTAGGAAAGGCATTCCGAACCAGTGGTAGATGCTTTTGACGTTTCAAAAGAACTTGTAAAAGTCTAATTGAATAAAAATATTTTGAATTTTGAAATTTTGCAGGCGAGCGCATGCCGCTGAGCGTGGCGGAACACAAGCTGCCGCAATGCATCAACCCGCTCAGCCTGCACATCATGCGCCTCACATCCGAGTACATCGGCCGAGCTAACGACGATGATAACACCAGGTTTGTATTGTCTATGCTTTACTTTACACTAATCTATATAAATCATGAACTAGCTCAGAATTTGGCTGTACCTTTTTGTCTTTGTAACATCTCCACTGTTTACCCAAATTCGCAATAAAGATATTTGATTTGATTTGATTAACTTTACACTAATCTATATAAATCATGAACTAACTCATGTCCGCGATTTTGTCCGTGTACACTACAAAAATTTCGAACCCGTATTTTACCTCCTTAGAGGTTCACTTTTCAAAAAAAATTTCGTAGCAGATGTCTACGTAATAATAGCTATCTGCAAGCCAAATTTCAGCCTGAGCCGTCCAGCAGTTTGAGCTGTGCGGTTATAGATCAGTCAGTCACCTTTTCCTTTTTAACCCCCGACCCACAAAGAGGGGTGTTATATACATTTAGATCACTACCAATATTATACATGCGAAAGTGTGTTAGTTGGTTAGTCCTTCAATCACGTCCCTACGGAGCAACAGATTAACGTGATTATTTGCATGGGTATAGATATAGATATATTTTGTATTCTTACGTCTTTATTATTTTGACAAATGTTTTGAATACTTTTAAAACTGCACGCTAGAGTCTATTTGTATGTTATTCCCTTACCTATTGCATGTTACTTGCTAGAACGAAAAATTATATTAGAAATAATGAGATGATTATTGGTAAATATAGAAAAAAAAACCATATAAAATATTCCATTCACAAAGTTACCCCAAATTGTGGGATAACTTTGTCATAGCTCTAACTTTTAAAAAGGAATTGCTTTTTAAAAATAAGCTATGGTTTTTAGTACGTTAATTTAATAAGTTATCATTCCTTATGTATTGTAAATAATTGTGTAGTAGCCTCTGGTAACACCTAATTCCACTAAATATTTAGGCAAAACTGTTTAACGATATCCTAAATACCCCCGCTACTATACCAATTCAATTTTATCCAATTCTACTGTACTTTTCTTAAGGATCAAGAAATATTTTTTCTGATCTTAAAGATCTAATCGGAACTCGATTTTTTTTGTTTAAAAATAAATATTATTGGATTGATTAGAAAAAATGCTTGGCCCAATTTTGGAAAAAAAAAACCAATATTCTTGTGCATTTTTAATTTTATTTTTAGGATAAAATTCTTTTAAAAAAATATTTTTTCACAAGATCGTGAATGAAGAACTTTGATCTGAATACCGTTTTAAATCTGAACTCGAATTTATTTTTACTTCATAAACAAAATAAAAAAAAACAACGCGTTCAAACTAAGAAAGGAAAATCATGACCGCTATATTGTAGCGTTCTAGCTAGAAATATATTTCGATTCAATATATTTAATATTTCAAATAGATTTCAATATATTAAATCAAAATATTATATTATTAGCTAAAACGTCATAACAAGGCGGAAATGATTTCCCTTAGTTCGAATGTTTTAAGATTGTCGATCAATCATAGTATTAGGGGCAAAATTGGCATACAATGTTTACATCGCAGTAATATTTCCAGTCTGAAGAGCAAACCAAAGAGCTTATGGCGGAAACGGGCCTCCATTAGCTTCTACAGTAGCTCGCGCAACCTCTTGCGGCGCTCGCCGTCGGCGCCCTTGCACCCTGCCCTATCGAGCCTCAGTATTGACACTACTAGGTCCACCAATTTTCTATTGTCTATGCCCTAAGTTTTTTTTTTAAAAAAAGGTTCTTTATAATTGTTGTTTTAATGTGCTTTCACTTTTTGAAGGTGTTTTTGTAGATGTCACTGTTTGTTTTATTATGGATCGCTGTTGTCGCTTTTCTTTTTAAGTTATTTAAATGCATAGCTTTTGTAAGGTATTTAAAAATATGTTCTAGGTTTATTGTTGGCTTTGTATATATAGAGAAGCGTACATAACGCGATAAAACTAAGAAAGGCTAATTGCGGCCTCCATGTTGTGACGTCTTAGCTAGAAATATTATTTTGATTTAATATTTTATTCAAAATAAAATCATAAAAATATATTGAATAAAAATATATAGGTACCTAGCTAGGACGTAACATTATGGCGGACACGATTTACTTTCTTAGTTTGGACGCGTTATACCTAGGTATTATCGTAAGCTTGAATGTTTAGAAATGACGTATAAATGTATTATATATGGCTTTGTCTATACAAAAGTACAGGGGAGGGGCGCCTCCAAATTCAAAGTCTATGAAGGATGCCACTTCTGTATAAAACGCGCCACAAAAGATTGCAGTGGATTTATTCTTGTTTTATAGCTTTTTGTATTATTTAGTTTTTGATGTTGTGATTACCGATTGTGGTATGATAAATTATTATTATTCGTAAATGAATTGATTATAGAGAAACAGACGAGGAGAGTGAAAGCGTTTGCGCCGGCGGCGCGGAAGACGAAGCCAAAGAGATCAAGAAGGAAGGCACTGACAGACAGACAACAGCTATCAAGAGAAAAACAGAGAAGTAAGTATTGCTCTCTAAATCCTATTTCATTTACTAGACGAATTTTATTTTATATAGTCTACATTTGATACTAGGCTAAGCCTAGTAGTTTAAGAAGATATTTCTAAAGTACGCGACAGGTCGAGATGGCAATCAAGCCCCCGCACGTCACCTGCGCTATCCCGCACTAGGTTAGCGCGGGGCGTCTCCATCCCGATAGCCATCTCGACCTGTCACGTACCTATTATTAGTCAGATAGGTTTAGCGGGTTAACTTGGAAGGGATGTGACAGTTTTGATTACACCCATACCCCTAAGAGAGCGCGCACTGCGACGCGGCAAGTTGCGGTGCGTTTTAAAATCCGTAGAATTTAAATCAATCAAAATCCCGTGCGGAATTAATTCCGGAGTGCGCGCGCTTCTATGTCGTTCTATAAGTCTCTCTATAAGTTTTGCGGGAAAAGACGTACGGTTTAACGTCGTGCGTGCTAGCTCTTATCCGTTTCTACACGGCATCGTACGGAGCGCTAAATCGCTTGGCGGCACGTATTTGCCGGCAAGGTGGTAACTAGCTACAGCCGTAGCCTCCCACCGGACAAAAGTTTGCTATTTGATGACAAGATCTTTTAACACTGTATTCATTGGTCTAGAGTGATGCGCGCAGAACTAGTGAAGTGTCACTCGCAAGACAACATTAACATCAGGTGACGCGACGCGACGTGTGACGCTTGTGCCTTGTCTCAGACCTATCTAGTTACACTGAAAACTATCGCTATTTTGTACTAACTTGAGTGGTACTCAGGCTTATATTAGGAAAACGGCTCAAATATTGCTCATTTAAGTCGGTATGATAAGCCCGAATAGCAATTATGTAAATTAAAAGCCTCAATAGCTCAACAGTTGAGGAGCGGTCTGAATTTCGGCGGTTCAAACCCCACCCGTTGCACTATTGTCGTACCCACTCCTGGCACAAGCTTTACGCTTAATTGGAGGGGAAAGAGTAGTATTAGTCATGATTAGCATGGCTAATGATCTTTATAAAAAAAAAACACTTGCTGTAGGAAAGCATCATGAGGAAACACTGCGTGTCCCAGAGTTCTCCACAATGTTGGTAGCGCGACTGGTTGCGTCGCCACTAGTATTCTAACGAGATGGTGCAAGTTTGAGCCGTTTTCTTATTAAAAGCTAGTTTGAAAAGTTTTTCTAGACAGGTATTTGATCGAGGCTCGCGTTTTTATTTTTGCCAAAATTTTCGCGTGTGCTATTTTTATTAACACTAATTCATTTACTTTAGTTGTTTTGTGTTTATTTATTTTGAAATGTCCAAGTGTAAGCTGGCAATATGGTTCGTTGCTGAAATGCTTATTGAAATTGTTTTGTGTGATTTTGGAATAACCTAACTTTAACTGATTTGTTATTGATCTATCTGATAGGTATCGATTATTATGATAATAGATATAAAGACGCGGAAGTAGTTCATCTTACAGGCATTCGTCGCTAAATAATGTTTGAATGAAAAACTATGATTTTTTAACCGTTTTGTACTGGAAGTCTAATTTACTTTTTTGTTAAACTGTTTTTGGCGATCGAATAACCAGCCCTTATTAATATAACACCAAAACTGATTCAATTCCACTCTTTCAAGAAGTTCGTGTGTAAAATCTTCTGATATGAAAAACTAGTATATATTTTCAAAACCTCCACAATTATTTGAAAAATTCAAAGACTTTTTAATCATTCAGAAGTTTTGTTCATCAATAGCATAAAAACGGTCAATAATTTCTAAGACCCAGTCTAATTTCCTCAGCTTTCAGTCTCCGAGCCAAGATTTTTTTTTTAATTTTTTCAAAATTATCTTGTAGATTAAAACGCTTCTTCGGAAGTACGGTGAAGAAGACAGTAGACGCGGCTAAGTCGCTCGCGCAAGAAGTGTCGCACGCGCGACATAAAGAAGACGTCGCGGACATAGTGGACGATGTTCGCGGGGAACACAACATCAAGCTGAAGGCTTCCAACTCGCACAAAGGGCCGTACGACTTCGATGGATGCGTGAGATATGTGCAGGTATTGATATTTTGAGTTGTACTAACCATAAACGTCCACTGGACATAGGTCTCTTGCGCTATAGAACGCCATAGGACGCGGTCTCTTGTCCAGCAGCTTTCAGCGACACGATTGAAATCGTCAATAGGTACACCTAATGGAGGTTTCCTTGTGAAGAACATTGTCCGGTGCGAGTTCGCTTCCACCTAATAAAAGTTTTGCTCGTGAAGAACGTTTTCCGGTGCGAAGTCGCCATCAAGCACCTTTGGACACTTCTTGCAGTCGGTCAACGGAGACGTCTAAACAGCAATTTTGCGGGGTCACTGGTGAGCTGAAGAGGAAATTTACCGGCCGGCAGAACAAGGCAGAAGAAACTTGAATCAATTTTGCTTCGTGGTGGATCAATTTCGTTCACCCGAACTAAAGTTAACGAACGAACGAAACGAATATTAAAGTTAGTTCGCTCGCAAACATCAAAGGCATTCTTTGAAAGCTTTGATTGGGCTATATCGGTCTTCTACAGATCTGCTGATTTCTGATTTGATTACGTAGAGATCCGGGAAGTTATAAGTAAGTTAAAAGAAGTAATTATGGGCTAGAGATATATGGGTAGGGTAGTAGTGACAAGATAGAGCTAAGTCGCTTACGCAGGAAGTAATGTGGCGGTTTTGGCAGCGGAACTCACAACTCTTGTGTTGTGAGTTCCGCTGCCAAAACTGACACTTTTTGTCTTAAAGCTTAAAATTCCATCTGCATCTCTGTTCATTATTAACTAAGCAAGTTGCATTCAGTTGGTATTCTTTTATTCAGGAAATGGGCTCAGGCCACTCGGGCGCGGTGTGGTGTTGCAAGTTCAGCGTGTGCGGGCGACTGCTGGCCACGGCCGGCCAGGACAAGTTGCTGAGGATATGGGTCACCAGGGACGCGTACCAAATGTTCCACGTGAGTACCCCTTTATACGGGTACCGAGTACAGTGATGCGACAGCAAAATGCAAGTAGGCCGAGAGAGTTGCGTGGCGGTGGTGGGCACTCGGTCTAGTAAATAGAACATGGTCCGAATGACTCTCTCCTTTTAACTCGGCCTCTTCTTGGTAAGTGTAATGAAGGCTTTAACTATTCTTATTCTAAGTGCGAAGGACGATCTTCCCTATTGTTACGGTTTACCGCATTTATATCATATGTTTCAGTACAATCCTACTAAGGCACTATTCGATCTAGCGGGATCCAGATCTAATAGTTACTTAACCTTAGACACAAAATTGATGGAACTATCTGTTTCTCAACAGGACATGCGCACAAAATACAACGCGGAAAAGAAATGCTCGCCCTCCCCCTCCCAAGAATCCCTCGCGTCCCTCGCGCCCCCTCCCCCGTCGCCCGAAGAACCCCCCTTAGGCCCCGCCGCGCCCTTCTGTCCCAAACCCTTCGTCGTTTACTCCGGACACACTTCCGACCTCCTGGACGTGTCGTGGTCGAAAAATTACTTCATACTGTCGAGTTCTATGGATAAGACTGTCAGGTTAGTATGTGGCTAATTCTGTTGACCCTTCTGATTTTAAGGGTTCCTTACCTCAAAAGGAAAAATGAAACCCTTATAGGACCATTTTGTTGTCAGTCTGCCTGTCTGTCCGACTGTCGTGTATGTCAAGAAAACCTATAAGGTACTTCCCGTTAACCTAGAATCATGAAATTTGGTAGGTAGGTAGGTAGGAGCACAAGTTAGGAAAAAAATCCGAAAGCCGTGAATTTGTGGTTACATCAAAGAAACAAATTAAAATGTATTTCATGAACAAATAATAAGTATTTTCAATTTTAAGTTTCAAAGTAAGATAACTTACCAAGTGGGGTACCATATGAAAGGGCTTTTCCTGTACATTCTAAAACAGATGTTTATTTATTTTTTATGCATAATAGTTTTTGAGTTATCGTGCAAAATGTTGGAAAAAATACCCTTGCTGTTGGCTGGTTTTTAGATCCTTGAAAGGATTCGGCGAATCCTTGGAAGGACTTGAATGAATGGTCTGGTATCTTGCACAGGCTGTGGCACATCTCGATAGGCGAGTGCCTGTGCTGCTTCCAGCACATCGACTTCGTGACGGCCATCGTGTTCCACCCGCGGGACGACCGGTACTTCTTGTCCGGCAGCTTGGACGGCAAGCTGAGGCTATGGGACATTCCCGATAAGAAGGTAAGCTGATGATGACAAACTGAAGAAGTAAAAAAAGAGATAATGGTACTGATCTTAACTAAATTTTACAGTATTCGCATCCTCTTCTTACTGATGGAATATGAAAAGGACAGACACAGTTTGACAGTTTTAAATTTAATTTAGAGCTGTCAAACCTCGTGACTAGCTGCCAGTCGCGAACTTTAAAATTCATGTTCCGTCCTTTTTTAGCTCTATTAAAAGAAAAGATGCAGATACTCTAAATTTAGTTTAGAGAAAGACAAAAGAATCGGCGCCAATCTATGTTTATACAAGAGTTTTTTTAAATCATAAAACAAGTGATTTTCAATACATTGAAAGTCTTAGTCTAAGTAAAGTCTTTACCCAAAGTTTCTTTGTGATATGCGCCATGAAAGCTAAGATAGATTTTTCGATTTCAATGCCTTCTTTCTATCGAAATCAACGACACTTGAATGAAATTCCTTTAATCCTAAGCAATAATTACAATAAATATTCATTCGTCCAACAGGTAGCAGTATGGAATGAAGTAGACGGCAAAACAAAACTAATAACAGCCGCGAATTTCTGTCAGAACGGCAAATTTGCCGTCGTGGGCACCTACGACGGACGATGCATATTCTACACCACCGACCAACTCAAATACCACACGCAAATAGACGTGCGATCCACTCGAGGGAAGAATTCCACCGGAAGAAAAATCAGTGGTATAGAACCCATGCCGAACGACGACAAAATCCTCATAACCTCAAACGATAGTAGAATAAGGCTATATGATTTACGCGACTTGAATCTATCGTGCAAGTATAAAGGCTATGTAAATGTTTCCAGCCAAATAAAGGCTAGCTTCTCTCACGACGGTAAATACATAGTGAGCGGTTCAGAAAACCAGTGTATTTATATATGGAAGACTTGCCATGATTATTCCAAGTTCACGTCGGTCAGGAGGGACAGGAATGATTTCTGGGAGGGCATCAAGGCGCATAACGCGGTGGTCACATGCGCGGTGTTCGCGCCCAACCCAGACCATATGATACGGATGATAACTGAGAGGGAGGAGAAAATGAACGCTAGTAAGACGCCGGATGAAAAGGATGAAGTGGTAAGTGGACTGTGTATTACATTTTTTTAAACACCTCTAAATCCCTAATTAATGTTATAAATATGCGAAAGTCTGTTTGTCCGTCTGTTCAGCTTCTCACGGTCCATTAGTTTAAGCGATTTTGAAAAAATTGATACAGAAATAGCTTGCATACCAGGGTTCCGTCCCACAGGCTATTTTTTGTCCGGAAAAATCAAAGAATTACCAATGAATTTTCAAAGGTCCATTCTGTTTAACCAATTTTACGAAATTAGGTGATGAGGTGGCTTGCATTATGGGGACGGACTTAGACTCATTTTACCCCAGAGGTCAAAGAATTCACACGGAATTTTTAAAACATAAGGATTAAGTTTTATTTAAAAATGACCATATGTATTTGGAAATGCCACTTTCCAGAAGGCAGCGGAGGGCGGCATGGTGGCTTCATCCCAGACCGGGCACGTGTTAGTGAGCGCGGACTTCAACGGCTGCATCAAGGTGTTCGTGCACAAAGCCAAGCCCAAGCACAGCTCCCTGCCCGCTTCTGCTTTAGCTTGAATTTTTGTGAAACCAGCCTAAAGTGTACCTAAATAATATGAAGTATTAAACTTTGAAGCTACTCTAGTACCAGTTGTACCAGTTCCACAGTTAATAACGCTTACTTCCACGGACAGGATGCGACAAGGATCTTTTGGCACGTGGCCAAAATCGGAACTAACGCCGCCATCTTGTGAAGTTTCACGCCGGCCCCTATATGTGGTGTTGCGAAGTAAAAAATTATGCTGTTTTTTTTTTTATATATTAGAGCCATGCCAAATACATATACATCACAATATATCCTGTTAATAAATACAGCATAAATGTGTCTGCATTATCTGCAATTATAGTATAGCAGGGAAACATGACAGGTTGCAAGTCCATGGCTTTATGGTTTTTATTATTTTATCCTTATGTGGAAACAGGGGCGGCTTTCCCAATTTCTCATTCAGCTAAAATTAGATAAAGCTTACTCAATTTTCAGCATTTAGTTTTTCGACATATTCCCTAAAATTGAGGCGATTCTAATTGCTGGCAGCTTTTGTTCTATCACTACGATCCCCTGTCAATGTTATTCAAGTGCCAAAAGATCCTTGTCGCACTATACAAAAGGCTCGGACAATGAGACGACGTGTTTGCGCTACCACGGACGATGCTCTTAACATGGTGCATCGGTGCGGGCTGTCCTCTCTCTTACTTGAAGTAAGAAAGAAAAAGACAGACTGTTTAATCCATAGATTATGTCCGTCTATGTAAATCTATGGTTGTAGGTACCTATTTGTGTAGATTTCAGTACTAAAATACGAGTAGATATAGATGAAACGAAAAATGCAATGCAAATAAAGAAATGCTTAGATATTAGATTCTATTTTACTAACGGAGTATTCGATTCGATTAAGTAGGTATATGCTACATAAATATTACTTAGCGCTTAGTATGAGATTTCAAATCTTAATAACAGAATTCGATCGTCGAAACACTTAAAGTAAAATGGTCCTTATTTACTTTGTTATAAAACTCAAGTTCGTCCATACAACTACAGCCAACGCTCTAAGAGCGGAAACCTTGCGAATTTTTTTCAGTGGTGCTAAATTTTCGACTTTAAAACAAGGTAATGTAGGTCCATTTTACTCTGACGTTATTGTGTTTCGAAGCTTGAACTCTATCAATCGTGACGTTTCATCTAAGCACTCGGCTTGCTTCGTTAATCCTGGGTATGGTCAAAGTAACAAAGTTTCGGGCAATTCTCCGATTGCCCAAACTTGTAGTCAAACGAGGATCGACTAACCAAACCTACAGGGGCCGAATTTCAGCGTTTGAGTTTAAAATATAAGAAGCCATAAAAAGAATTATTAGAATCATTACTGAATGAAATGATTTACTCGTATATTTATGGAAACGTGATATAATCGCGCAAAAAGTTATTTAAAACCGAAATGTAGTCAAAATTGTATTAATACTCTTGTAGACCAAATAACCACTATTATGAGAGCTGTATGGAATACGATTTTTGTTCAGAATAGCCGTTCTACACATTGAATTCAAAATAATAAAATACGTTAATTAACCATACTAAAAATCTGACCATCTTTGTCTTTAAGTAGAACGTTAAAACGATAGAACTACGTAGAGTCGTGGAAAAATAATTTATTCTTCTAAAATGGTGTTTGTAGACTTCATAAAAAATAACGATAATAAACAATATTTTTCCGAATATCTATTGATAACGTAAGATATGAATTAATTCATAATACACACATATAATTTATTCGTTGTATATATTAAATAATAATTAATTGCTTTCCTATAATCTTGTTTATAATTATTGTCTATTTCTTAGTTACTCTTATCTTAAATTAATGTCATTATTTTTGCATGTAAAATTAATTAAATTCATAACTTAACTAAGTGATTTGTATTAGTTTTTGTTACTTATTAAATAATCTGGATAAAGGATCATGTCAATCTCAAGTATTTTTACAAATGTATTTTGTTGGGGTGACGAATTTATTAAAGTAACTATTATTATAGGCAAATATACTGGGATTCGAATCTTATTTTTTTTGCAATAAAACCCAAATATTTTTTAAACCCTCTAGTAGGTATATTATGTTAAAAAATATTTACTATTCCTAAACAAATACTATTAATTTATATTAATTTAGTAAGAAGTGTTGAATAATTAGTTATAATCTTATATTTTGAGTAAATGCACATATTCGCTTTAATTAATAAACATAAGTTAATTTAAATAATGTATTTCTGTATATTTGTTATTTCTTAAATGTATAATTCCAAGTTTTAAATAAAAAAATATACTTATTAATAGTCTTGCCTTCGTTGAACCATGTGATTATTATTATTAATAATAATGTTTAGTTTTGTATAGTTATCTTTAATGAAGCCATTTATGATTGTATCAAAGAATGTATCATGTAATTTGCATTTACCGTTTAATAAATCGTTATATTACTACTAGTTCTTTTATTTGAAAATCAATCCTCGACCATTCATCTGTTCCACATATACATTTTTAATTATTGTTAAGGTCTCAGTATAGTTTGCTGCAATTAAACCTGTAAGTTTTACTTACGTAAGTAGCATAAATATGATTAACTTACGACAAATTTACACACACACAGTGCCATTTTCCTACTAAAGTTGTCAGTTAAATACGTAAACTAACGTAAATATTTGATTCATTTCCTAATTTATTAAATAGTCATTTACTAATGTAAATGTACTTATAAGTGTTTACATTAGTATTGTCGTAAGTTAATCATGTGAGCTACTTATGTGAGTAAAATTAATTATAGGTGTATCCGCGGCCCTTGAGAATACGATAACGGATATTTTAGACGTACTCTTACTAATATGGCTAGGTTTTTATTGAGAATGAGGGGGAAAAAAGTTCTTGTCAAATAATTTAATTTTATAGATATTAGCTCCATTTGTTGAAAGTAGGCGGAGACTTTTACAATAATTGATAGAATGTGCGAAAGCGAGAGATAATCATTAGTACGAATTCGGAGACAAAAATTGATTATAAAGCCATACTAATGCGAGCGTGTGTCTGTCCTTTTCGCATCCCCGGTTTGGACGAAATAAGGCACAGAGAAAGATCTCAAAGACGGATATGAAATACTTTTTATCCTGGAATACTAAAGAGTTCCTATGGGATTTTGAAACCTTAAATAATAGGGACGAAATCACGGATATGATGTAGTAGTTTATAAGGCTTGTAAAACAATAATATTTTTCGTCAATAAAAGAATAATATATATTTGATAAAGATTTATTTCATTAACACTATAATGGAATGTTTTATAAACTCTCACTGACATTACAAAATAAATATAAAATTACAAAACTCCTTAATTATAATAACTTAACTAATATTGTGGCGGGATATGTTCCTATTGCATGTTAAGAGGGCTCTCTCCGTCACTCGTTTCCACTCGTTTCATACAATCGTAGTTCCAATTTCATTTGAATATCAAGCAACCTAAGTCCATGAAATTTTGCAGACATATTCTAAAAACTAATATCTATGTCTCTGGTTTTCCAGATTTCTGTTAAAATATTCGGTTTCAAAGTTACGCGGTCTTAAAACTTTCATACAAATCTTGGAGCCCCTGTAATTTTAAAACTACATGTTTTTAGAAAAATCTAAAACACCACAGACACAGATATTAGTTTCTAGAATATGTCTGCAAAATTTCATGGACTTTGCTTGCTTAATATTCAAATGAAATTGGAACTACGATTGTATGAAACGAGTGGAAACGAGTGACGGAGAGAGCCCTGTTAAGAGTAACTAGTATTATTTATTGTACGAGAGTATTTCACTTTAGTTCTATAAAATACGCACGAAACTGAATCAAAAATATTCCTCCCCTTACATCCATACTAATATTATAAATGAAAAAGTGTGTCTGTCTGTCTGTCTGCTACGTTTTCACGGCCCAACCGCTGAACCGATTTTAATGAACTAAATAGAAATAAAAAACTTGCTATGGGAGCGCCACTAGTATATGGTCTATGGTCACTAAGTATTGTATGAATTAGTTGCATGGGTGTTCCGCAACACGGCGAGGAATTTCATTTTTCAGGTCAGGCTTTACATTATAATATGTCATTAAATCATGGGATCAGTCATAAATCACACACTTCTATACTTATTTAGATTTTTGTGGGTTTGTATGCAAATATTACGCTTTCCAAGGCGGTTTCCCAGGGTTGAGACTGCGCTTGGCTTTGTCCCGTCGGTCCATCTTGTCGGGACGGTCGCTGGTTGGTTCTTCGTTGAGATGTTTGCTGTCGCGAGCGTCGGGCGACGAGTCCGCATCGAAGTTCGGCGGTTTCGTTAGGAGCTGGAAATCAAATTATACATTGCTTTTGTTTTTAGGGTTCCATATCTCATGAGAAAAAAATCGGCTAAATAAAAAAAAGTCACACCGGGGGTATCATAAAAACTATTATGCATAAAAATAAATGAAAATCTGTTTTAGAATGTACAGGGAAAGTGCTTTCATATCATACCCCACTTGTTATAGTTATCTTACTTTGAAAATTGCAAATACAAATTTTTTGTTCATGGACACATTTAAAAAATTCTTTTATGATGTAACCACACTGTCTGTCCGTCTGTCTGTCTGTCAAGAATAATTTACGCGGAAGATGCATTTAATGATTCAAAAGTACTTGTATAAATGGTTAATAATTACCAGTTTAACGTATTGCTGCAGCTCGTGGTCGCTCAGATTGTCGAACTGTAGGTCTGTGTGTCGCGAGCGGAACACTTCGGGCGGCAGAGACGTGGCGCCGGCTCTACTGCACGTCGCTTCCGGTGGCAGGGGGGTCGCTACTGTCAATTAAATAGAATGGAAATCGGTCAAGTGCGAGTCGTACTCACACACAAAGAGTATGTATGAATGAATGAGTGAATATACTTTTGTTGTACACCACAAAATTAATACAGAACACATACAAAGCAAAACAAAATATAGGCAGGTAGGTACAATTTGGCAGTCTTATCGCTACCTAGCAATCTCTTCCAGGCAACCAAAATGGTACAAAGGACATAGCTAGAATACCATCGTACAAGAAACAATACTTTAATTTTTTTCAATTTTCATAGCGGCAATTTTGAAATTATGATTATATTTTGATGGCACGGTTTTGCCAGTAGGGTGGTAACTAGCCACGGCCAAAGCCTCCCTCCAGACCAGACCAGTGATTTAGAATTTATAAAATTCCAAACTCTGCCGGGAATCGAACCCGGGACTTCCCACTTATAAGGCCCAGCACTAACCACTGCGCCAGGGAGGTCGTCAGTTGATGATATGATGACCACTTACCAGACTCAGGCGCAGTATTATCCAGGCTGGGAGGCGCGGTGCGGTGCGAGAGGCCTGCGTGTCCGTGCGTCAGTATGAGCAGAGCCTGTCTCCACTGTGACTCCATCACTGAGTGTAGTTGAGACGCGATCTGTCCTCTGCGGCGTCGGTATGTTTCTAACTTATTCTGCAAAATTGATAGTAAATAGTAGCTCAAAAGAAAAAACGGAACCCTTATAGGATCACTTTGTTGTCTGTCAATCCGCCTCTCGTGTCTGTCAAGAAAAACTGTTAAGGTGTTTCCCGTTGACCTAGAATCATGAAATTTGGTAGGTAGCTCTTATAGCACAAGCAAGTGTTCCTAAGTTCCTCCATTCTAAGGAGTTTTTAGTTCATCACCTATTGCTGTCTCGCTTCGACGTATGATGGCGTCCCTTTCACTCTTGCAGAAAATTTGACTGATTTTCTGATACAAAGAATATTTATAGAAGACTAGCTGATGCCCGCGACTTTGCTCGCGTGGATGTAGTTTTTTAAAAATTCCGTGGGAACTCTTTAATTTTCCGGGATAAAAAGTAGCCTATGTGCTAATCCAGAGTATAATCTATCTCCATTCTAAATGTCAGCAAAATCCGTCCAGTAGTTTTAGCGTGAAGGAGTAACAAACATACACACACACACACACACACACACGCACGCACGCACGCACGCACGCACGCACGCACGCACGCACGCACGCACGCACGCACGCACGCACGCACGCACGCACGCACACACACACACACACACACACACACACACACACATACAAACTTTCGCTTTTATAATATTAGTGTGATAAACCTCTAGCAAGCTGATTTTCTCGTGCGCCTGCGCCAGCTGCAACCTGTACAACTTGATCTCTTCCTTCTGCTTCTCTTCTAGCACGTTCACCTCCAGCTTGTGTCTGTAAAACATAATGATATATTAATAACTAGCTGATGCCCGCAGCTTCGCCCGCGTGGATTGGTCAAATCCCCTGCAGCATCAGGATTGAGGAGTTGGAATCCAACTTTTTTATGAAACAATGTCGCAAAGTTCCTCTATCGATTAAAAAAAAAAATTACGCAAATCGGTTCAGAAATCTCGGAGATTTCGGTGTACATAGGTAGAAAAACACAACTCCCTTTTTAAAAGTCGGTTAAAAAAGTAGCCTATGTTACACCCTGGTCAATCCTCTACTTGTCTGTGAAAACCCCGTCAAAATCGGTTCAGCCGTTCCAAAGATTAGCCTTTTCAAACAGACAGACAGACAGACAGACAGACAAAAATTTTAAAACCGGGTGATTCAGTTATGGTATCGTTCAAATAACCCTATGAGCTTAATATGAGGTAGTTATTTCGAAATTACAGACAGACACTTCAATTTTATTTATTATTAGTATAGATTCTATATATTAAAATGAATTCCTATTTCCCTAGGTCACGCCATAACTTAATAATGCCCAAAGCACCAAATTAATAGTTAGGGTTCTGTACCAAATTGGTAATAACTCAAAATTTAAAAAACCCCCGACACAAAAACCTCTATAAGAAAACTAGAAACAAGCTGAAAACTTTCAAACGGCTGAACCAATTTTCTTCAATTATTATAGCTAAGAACACTCTCGATCAAGCAACCATTCAAACAAAAAAAAAACCTAAATTAAAATCGGTTCATTCGTTTAGGAGCTACGATGCCACAGACACACAGATACACACGTCAAACTTATAACACCCCTCTTTTTGGGTCGGGGATTAAAAATAGAACCATTATGGTGCGAAGAAAAAGATAGAGAGATTGACCCTAGAATTAAATACTCACTGCTCCTCAATCCTAGTGATCTGTTTATTGAAGCTGTCGATAACAGCTGACTCCTTATTCCGCGCAGCCATCTCCATGTCTCTCTCAGCCAAGTCCAGCTGTCTCTGGAACTCCTGTAGTTTCGCCAACACGGCATCTTCTAGTTGTTGCTGGTAGTGACTCTTTAGTTCCGCTTTCTGTAGCTCTAGGTGCTTCCTGAGGTTCTTGGTTTCGTTGTCTAGTGTGTCCTTTGAATTAATGAAAAATAAATGAAAATGTATTTTAGAATGTACAGGTAAAGCCCTGTCATATTTTATTGAGCCCCACTTGGTATATATCTTAGTTTGAAAATTGAAACACATTTTTTTTTTAATGATGTAACCACAAATTCGCGGTTTTCAGATTTATTCCTGTAATTGTGCTATAAGACCCACCTACCTGCCAAATTTCATGATTCTAGGTCAACGGGAAGTACCCTATAGGTTTTCTTGACAGACACGACGCACGGACGGACGGACAGACAGACAGACAGACAACAAAGTGAACCTATAAGGGTTCCATTTTTCCTTTGGAGGTACGGAACTCTAAAAAATAAATTTATAATTGAAGTGAAAACTTCTATAGGCGATTTTGAGATGGGTAAAAACTTCACATTTGCGTCACCGACATGCTCATGAAGAGAGCTTAACTTAAGCTAATTCGTTCATAAAATTCGTCATCCCATGTATATGTCAGGATGGCCGAGCGGTCTAAGGCGCTGCGTTCAGGTCGCAGTCCACTTCTGTGGGCGTGGGTTCGAATCCCACTTCTGACAAACGCTTTTTGCTTTTTTTTAGAACATTCATTAGAAATTACGTACAAATAAATCAATTCGTTAACAAGAAATTCATTAAAAACAAAACTCTTCTGTACTATTTTTTTATATTAATTGTGTGTTTTTATGCACATAGCTTACAACCTAGAATGCATGCACGCAATGGACCATTTGTCCAAGTAATATTATAAACTAACTAATGTCCGCGACTTCGTCCGCGTGGATTTAGGTTTTTAAAAAATCCCGTGGGAACTCATTGATTTTCTGGGATAAAAAGTAGCCTATGTAATCCAGGGTGTAATCTATCTCCATTTCAAATTTCAGCCAAATCTGTTTAGTAGTTATTGCATGAAAGAGAAACAAACATCCATCCATAACCATACATACAAACTTTGCGTTTATAATATTAGTAGGCTTTAATAGGCATTTTATAGCACAAAAATGAGTTTTTAATTTCTTCGCTTGGAAAGGATTCCTTTGCCCTTTGAAATCTGCATGGGAATTGGTCACTTTGCTCGCTACCTGCATAACTGGGTCCAATTATTCACTTACGCATTTCTTCAAAAGCTCACTGAGTTGGTTCTGTGAGTCGCACAGTTGCTTCTCCAGCACACTGCAGCGAGACCTCTCTTCGTTCACCTTGGCCTTCAGGATGTCTCTCTCTTGTTGTTCCACGCACCTTTCCTCACTCAAGGTCTTCACTTTGCCAGTCAGTTCCATTATTTTGCTTTTCGTTGATTCGTGGTCTGATTTCTCCTGTAAATTAATGTAATGCCATTATTAGTAATGTGGCATTGTTTTGAAAAAAAACCGGCCAAGTGCGAGTCAAACTCGCGCACCGAGGGTTCCGTACTACAGAAGAAAAACTATGATAGTCAGAGCTTTGTTTTTATTTTTTCTATAAAATATACGTAAACTTCTATTGATCATAAATATTTCAGATTTTTTGATTAGTAAACTTCGGAGATAAGGGGACGAACGGTATTTTTTCGACATGTTGCACGATAATGCATAATTCAAAAACTGTTATGCATAAAATGAAAAATATCTGTTTAAGAATATAAAGGTAAACCCCTTTCATATGATACTCCACTTAATATAGTTATCTTGCTTTGAAAATTGAAAATACAAATTATTTTTCATGAAACATTTGAATTTTTTTGTGTGATGTATCCACAAATTCACGGTTTTCAGAATTTCCCCTTAGCTTTGCTATAAGATCTGTCAAACCTGTTTGTTGTTGTTGTTTGGCTACCTGCCAAATTTCGTGATTCTAGGTCAACGCGAAGTACTACCCTATAGGTTTCTTGACAGACAGTTTCAGAAGACAGAAAAGATCCTATAAGGGTTCCTTTTTTCCTTTTGAGGTATGGACCCTAATAACCTGTCAAATACGGTAAAATGTCCATAGCAAAAAAAACACTTTCATCATGATCAACCCATCGCCGGCCTACTACTGAGCACGGGTCTCCTCTCAGAATAAGAAGAGTTTAGGTCTCCGTAGTCTGCCACTCTGGCCGAGTGCTGATTGGCGGATTACAGGTAGTGATTTACCTTTTCCAAAGCATCCTCTAAGTTCTTAACACAATCAGTAGACTGCTTGTTCAGCCTCATCACAGTTTCACAGTTTTCCTTTAACACCTCAATCTCTTTCTCCTTCAGTCTGATTGTCTCGTCTTTGCTCTCCGCTGTCTTCTCCATCTGTTCCTGTAAGTCCTTCTTCTCTGATGTCAGGAGTTTGCATTTCTCTTGATAGTCGTGAGCCAGGTCCAATGCTTTGTAAAGTTCTGTTTCAAAATGGCTTGTTTTCTGCAATGGAAATAATAAAATAATGGAAACCAAGAATAGAAACTTATTAATTAAAGAAATAATGTTTTCCAAAACTTTTGAATAGCTATATGAATCTAGCACTTGTTCGGATTGTCCATCAGACTTGGAAGAACCAGCAAGAAACATGTAATTGTTTTTCCAAAAATAACAGATTACCTAGTTTTGGATTTTTAAAAATATTGTTCACTCATTTTTCAGGATAAAAAATAACCTACATCTTTCTCTGTAAGAAATAGGTGAAGCCTGCAACTTCATCGCCGTAAATTTAGGTTTTAAGAAATCATTTGGGAACTCAATTTTCCTGGGCAAAAATCCTTTCTTGGGAAATCCTTGCAAACTTCGTCAAAATCAGTTTAACGGATGGGCAATGTAAAGCTAGACCAACAGACACTCTTTCGAATTTATAATGTTAGTATAGATTTTCAAAGCATCACAATTTATCATCAAGTGGACATAATTACTCATGATTATCCATAAAATATATATTAGCAAAGTTTATCAGGATAACTAATGTTTCTGTTAATGTTCTTTCTCCAACTAAGTGTAAAGCTTGTGCTAGAAGTAGGTATGTCAATAGTGCAATGGGTGGGATTAGAATCAGCGAGCTTTCAGATTCCAGTACTTTCCTTTAACTATTGCGCTATCGAGGCTGATTTACCTTCTGTGCTTCCCCAGCAACCATCTTAAAGTTATCAACCTCTCGCACCATCCGGTCTAACGCTGCCCTGTGTCTTTCCTCAGCTCTGTCCAAGCTGCCAGTGAGACGCAGCCAAGCTTCACGCAGCTTGTTGATTGCTGTGTCTTTTGCTTTGTCCACTTTCATGGCAACTGCTAACTTCTCTTGCTGTTCCAGGATCTTCTTTTGTAGTTGTTGGATCATTGCTTCACAGTGCTGTGAATGGGAAATTATAGCTTGTATTCGTTTTTAGTTTTTACAGTATTTAATAAAAAATCCCCCTGTTTCCTGCTGCTTAACAGAAGTTAAGAAAGTTTTTCAGGTTTGCATAATGATAATTTTTTTCGCATTGTTTTCAGTGATAAGCTAATAAATGAAATGAAATATGATGCAGGCAAATAGATACAACAAAAGAAAAACCTTTCTAAGAAAATGAATTTATTATTTTTATACTCTTTATAGAATTTAAAATCAAAAGTTAGTTCTTGCTGAAAATTTTATAAAACATTTTGTTCTAGTAGCTTTAGAGAGCACAATAACATAGCTCATACAGACACAGCATTAATGATTTAATGTGATTTAATATACTTACTTCTCTTTTCAATCTCTCCTCCTCCAATTTAATACTATCTACCTTCTCTCCCCTGTCACCCCTCTCCCCCCATAGCTCGCTTAGGCTCAACAAATCTGTGTCTATGGATTCCAGCTTATAGCCTTCCCTGTCTAAGCCAAAAGGCCTCATTTGAGGCATTTTAAATTCATCTCTCTTCATAATATATTCATTTTGCTTCATACATTCATCTCTTTTCATAAATTCATCTTTCTTCAATGCATATTCATGTTGTTTCATATATTCATCTCTCTTTATATATTCATTTTGTTTCATAAATTCATCTTTCTTCACATAGTCATCTCTTTTAGTGAATTCATCTCTCTTCGAAGTCAATTCACTTGCATCTGACATAGAACTCTGAGTATTGCGACTTTGAGACTTGTAATGCTCTAGAACTTTGGATGCCCTGTCTAATATTTTGTTTGATGATGGTTTGAATGTATCCGTGTATGAAGGTTGCATATTTCTTTTGGGTGTTGACGTTGACTGCACATCTTTGGTGTCAGAGAAGTTTAGTTTTCTTATACTTGGAGATTTTGTATTGGGTTTTGTTGACGTAAGAGGCATGCAATTTGAATCATTTTCACTTCTTGTATGGACATAACTTGTGTGATCAATTTCAGTCCTAATATTACTTACCGAAGATGTACTTTGGGGCGAATGATTTGCTGTTTTAACTAAATAAATATACTTATCTAAAATATTACTTGACACTATTCTTCCACTTGGCAGCTGAATTTCATCTATGTTTCTCCCTTCTAACTTCTGCGATATGTAATCACCTGTTGCTTTAATAATATTATCAGGAGTTATTTGGTTTGCATCCTTGTTTTTCGAATCAGGGCTTTCGTAAGATTCCACTCTGGTTAAGAATTCGTCTATTTCGTGTAAAAGAAGTTTATCATTCCTTTTACTCGGCGTTGATACGATACTGCTAATATCACCATCCATACTGAGTGAATCATTTAATTTTTCTAATTTTTCAGGTTTGAAATTCAGTTTTAAACTGCAGATATCTTTTCCGCAAGTATCGAGGCTCGTCAAAGATACATCTTTACTTCGTACCTTTCTAATTTTACGACGACGTCTGCGCGGGAAAGTGAAACACTTGCGATCTAAGCTACGACTATCGAAACTTTCAGTATCCCAAACCTTTTTACGTGATCCTACGCTCGAGATCTCACTGGTATCGAGTTCTAACGTTTCTAAACGGGATTCCAGTGAATGGACTTGGTTAACCAGTTTGCCAAGAACTTGAGCGGTGCACGAAACCGGTTTGTGGACAACGGTTCTCGAGGACTCCAGGAAGGAATCCTCGGAGCCGGAAGAATTGACGAGGAAGAAATTCGGTGGTATCAGCAGAAGAACATCGGTGTCGTCGGTATCACTCATCACAGAAACTCCACTTTTTTACACAATCAAACACTAAAGCCATATTCGAGTTATTCAGTGAGGGTATTCCGTTAAACTTTTACTTATGAAATACTTAATTAATTAAAAATCACAATTTATTTCCCAAAACAAACTTGACAAACAAACGAAAACGGAGCTGAGCTGAAGGAAAACAACCAACAAAAACAACCGTTTGATTTTTATTTTTGACATGGTCTGTGATTTTTGATATATGCCATAGACAAAAGTTTGATAGAGACCACAGATTAGCCAGTGCATAGACTAAAGCTACATACCAACAGTCTATGGTAATTTACACAGACGAATAACCTAGCAACTAGGTTAGGTTAGGCGGGACTTTTGTATGCGGCAGGACCTGGGATTCCACCGAATTATCACAACAAAACCGCTACCATTATGTGATTAATGGAAGGGATCTTGACCCTCAGCAATTTAGAATATGAAGCTGAGCGAGAAAAGGAAATCTCTTTCAAGTTCGTTCGCGTTTTCAGTCTTTCTTGAGCGGCGCGGTATAAAGCGCCCATAACAGTACATTTAGGTACAAAAGTGAAAACCCTTTTTTTTTTAAAAAAATTAAATTTATTTTGAACAAATACAATTAAAATTCTCAAACAGTTCTATGATTGGAACAAAGTTCAATTAAAATTCAAAACAAATAATCAAAATAAAACGAGCCAGACCACGTCGATGCTGCACTAAGGTCGGCGGCGGAATGAATCTTGTGCTCGGGAGTGCCCGGCTTTTATAGCCGAGCTAATCAAAAATGGTGGTTCTACCCTAAGAGTACAAAAAGAAGCGGCGCCTTGGATGTTTATTTCACATTAAATTCATAGTACCTACTATAGGTACCATAGAGATATCATTCATTCAAGATAGGTACTAACAAACTCCAACACAGGTCAAAGAAATGAAACAGATTGTAACATTAATATAATTTATTATTTAACCATTTTATTAACCCCCGACGCAAAGAGGGATGTTATAAGTTTGACGTGTGTATCTATCTGTGGCATCGTAGCTCCTAAACTAATAAACTGATTTTAATTTAGTTTTTTTTTGTTTGAAAGGTGGCTTAATCAAAAGCGTTCCTAAAAAATCGGTTCAGCTGTTTGAAAATTATCAGCTTTTTTTCTAGTTACTGTAGCCTTCACTTGTCGGGGGGTGTTATAAAATTTATAATTTACACTTGTACATATACTACATAACTTATGAGTTATGACTTACAGTATTTTTATATAATTTTAATATCTTAAGTCTAAAGGTACTATTGATTAATCAGAAAAGTATTTTGTTTAAAATATGAATAATTCCTTACTTTAAATACAAGTGAAAATATTTGATGGAAACTATTTACATGTTACAATTTAGACAGAGTCAAAAATCAAGATGCTCGGACAGCACTTAAAGGTGCCTGTTTGATAAAGGTGTCAAGCTTATTCTTAAATAATTCACTACTAATTGGCTCTCCAATACCACATAGTGGATTACCTATAACATATTTGACATAAATTTCACCATATATCTTTTTTAATAACTCCCGAACCCCCTGCACCTGGTTGTCAGTGTTCATCACAAATTTAATTCCTGAGGGTGTTTCTAAGCAGTGAAGAGTATATTTAGATGTTCTGTAGTTGAGAAATCCATCCTTGGGATCCAGTGGTGATATTTTGGCGACAAATGATTTTATGGAGAACAGCATTCCGTACATTAGTTTTCCTTCCTGTAACATAAGATATATTACAAGCTTTTCTCTTAGTTTGATGCAAATATAGTACTACTATAGTACTACTAGCTGTAATAAAAATTATAAACATTTGTATTATAACTAACAATAATTTTGAAAATGTGTAGTTAGTAGTAGTGTTCTTTTATTGCATTCAGGCATAATTTGTATAGTGATTGGACATACTTTCCCAACCCACAAGTCAGATTGATTTATAGTGGTTCAACTTAACAGGGAACAGCTTATTTCCTTTTATTATAATCAATCCTTAAGAGGATTCTCTCCGTCACTCGTTTCATACAATCGTAGTTCCAATTTAATTTGAATATTAAGCAACCAAAGTCCATGAAATTTTGCAGACATATTCTAGAAACTAATATCTATGTCTGTGGTTTTCCAGATTTCTGTTAAAATATTCGGTTTCAAAGTTACGCGGTCTTAAAAATTTACATACAAATCTTTGAGCCCCTGTAATTTTAAAACTACATATTTTTAGAAAAATCTAAAACACCACAGACACAGATATTAGTTTCTAGAATATGTCTGCAAAATTTCATGGACTTTGGTTGCTTAATATTCAAATGAAATTGGAACTACGATTGTATGAAATGAGTGACGGAGAGAGCCCTGTTAATACATTATAAATCGATCCTGGGCACACACCTGTAACTTTTTAGAGTAATTTGCATTTTTAAGCAATGAAATATCACTTGCTATGAAGGAAAACATCGTGACGAACCCTGGCCTATTTTCCATCATGTTCTCAAAGCTGTTTGCAGTCTGCCAATCCGCTCTTGGCAGCGTGGTGGACTATGGCATTAACCTTCTCATTCTGAGAGGAGACCCATGTTCAGTAGTGAGCGGGCAGTGAGTTGAGTACGATGATGATGATATTATGAAAAGTTTGAATATTTGTCACTCCTTCACAATGAATGAAACGATTTGGCTGTTGCTTTACCCGTACATAATATTGATATGAGAAAGCTTTACTTTACCTCCTCCCGAGACATTCCGGCTTGTTTTGTTCTGTTCCATTCTCCATAATAAAGTAAGGTACCATAGCGATCAAAAATGTATAAGTTGTAAATCGTCATCTTATTGGAACTATATACCTTTACATTTATTGCAGTATTTTGTGTAAAAAATTCAAAACAAGCAAAAGATTGAATTGACGAAAACAAAAATCTCGAAAATCATCAGCATCATCAATAATCAGACGTCAAAATTCAATGAATTGTGTTATCACAGATAATATAACAATAGGTACCACAGACTAGTGATCAATAATATCAGATAATCCATCGATCGCAGATTATAGGGCGAATCCACATACAGCTTCCGACAAACAGCAAGCATGTGGACGAGTGTGAGCGTATCTCCACGTATGCTCCTTATTCATTGCGTATTCCATTCGATCCGATTGTCAGGCAAGCCCTCTGTTGCGTTAGCCGGTGCTTGTATGTTGTTTGTCGCAATCGTCTGGCTGCATCATAGGAAATCTTTGAAATAATAAATAGAACCCAGAGCCACCCTATTTTTCCAGTGTCTGTGGAAAGTGTTTATGGTCGAAATCAATGTCAATGTCATCGATCTCCAAAAAAAAAAATTCTTCTCGAAGTTCTTGAATTTGTGCTCTTTGGGAATTCTTTAATCTTTTTCGAATGAAAGATGATGTAAAATAGTTGCAAACAAAACTAAACATTTACCTGTAAATTGTAATCAAAACAGAAACATATAACAATTTATTTGCTGGTGAGATATTGCAAAGATTAAGTGCCAATACAAAAATTATAAACGTGCAAAAGTGCTTTTGAGGTTATATTCTTATCTAATATTTTCCAGTAAATTATAATAAAATAAAACATGGATGAATATTCACGAGAGCCATGCCCTTGGCGTATTTTGGACGATTCTGGTGGTGCTTTTTTAATGGGAGCTATTGGCGGAGGAATTTTTCATTCAATAAAGGGTTTCAGAAATGCCCCAGTTGGATTCAGCAGGAAAATGGTATGTCGATTCTAATTTGATTCAGATAGTGCTGTATAATAAGTACCAGTGAAATACTGAAAATATAATCTTCAAAGTTTGTTCTTATAAACATTGAAAGTTGAAACCACTACAAAATTAAATATTTAAAGTTGGCACAGGCACAGTAAGCTATGCGTAGTTGGCGCGCCTGATTGCCTAAAAGTATTTATTCAGTTGTAACAATGAAATACATGATATTATTATGTATAAAGAAGTAGACTATATTACCATATTGTTATCGAAAGTGAAGACTCAAAACTATGACATTTTGTAGAGCACTCTTTATTTCCTATTCTGTAGGCATTTCAAAAACTGTGGCCTTACTCCTTGTCTACATTATAAAGGAAACTGCAGTGCAAAATTTTTGCTTCCTAGGTCCAAGGGTTTGGGTTACAGATGGATATGTTAATCAGATTTATAATGATTAATTCCAGCTTGGCAGTCTAGCGTCTATGAAGGAAAGATCACCCATAACAGCGGGAAGTTTTGCAGTGTGGGGAGGCATGTTCTCAACCATTGATTGTTCTCTGGTGTACTTACGGCAAAAGGAGGACCCGTGGAACTCTATCATGAGCGGAGCCCTTACTGGTGGCATCCTGGCAGCAAGAAATGGTACAACTTCTTACTATACCAGCTGATGGCTGTGATTCATCCATGTGGATGTAGGTCTTTAAAAATCCTGTCAGAACTCTTTGATTTTCTGGGAAAGAAAGTAGCCTATGTCACTTCATAAGTCTTTAATTACATCCATTCAAGAAATCACATTGATCCCTTGTAGCGTGACTGAAGTACAAATCAAAAAACAAATAGGGTTTTGCATTTATAATATGGGTACTCTGATGCATCATCATCATTTCATCTTCCTATACTTCTAACTTTCTAGACTCTATACATCTAACTTTTCAGACTTATGTGCAATTTAATATACAGTGATTGTTGCTATGTTGAAGCATTTTAATGTTGAAGGAAAACATCATGAAGAAGCTTGCATCCCTGAGTTTGAATGTTCTCATAATGTCCTCAACAGACGTGAGTTCTGCCAATCTGCACGGCCAGTGTGGTGGACTGTGGCCTGACTTCTTCTCATTCAGAGAAGAGACTCATGACCTACAACTTTCTGATCATTAAACTACCAAGACTTATTTTTGTCTTAAATGAGGTATATACCTTTTGAATAACTTTCAGGTGTACCAGCTATGGCGGGCAGTGCTCTAGTCGGAGGCATCCTGCTGGCCTTAATCGAGGGCATTGGTATAATGTTGACAAGGATTTCTTCTGAACAGTTCAAACCTCAGCAGCCAATCTTTGAAGACCCCTCAGTTCTAGGCCAGACGCAAGCCCAGGGGCCAAGTTTCCAATAAGCTATCCATAGATTATAAATAATAATATTGTACAGTTAAAACCTAAATATAGTCCTGGAATACCACAAAACCTTTAGATGTGGTTTAAAATAACAAATTTAAGCTTTTCTGTTGAGACTAAATGTGTCCAAAGCAAGAATAAGAGAGTCAACAATGATTTCTATCAACTGCCACTTGAATTATTTTGTTAGGAAAATACTTTGTGTACATTTTATACAATGCTTTAATGCTACAAAATCTTTTGAAAATACCAACTGAGATATTGCAATATAGTTGACAGCCATTCCTATTCTCAGTATGGGCACATTATTTTATTGACTTATCTCGTAAAATAGTATCTAATTTATCAAATAACTGAAATTCAAGATGTCTGTGATTATTTCTATGTAGATCATCAAGTTATATCCCAAAAAGTTTTTTTTTTGCTTTAACTGTACAATCTTATTCCTTTAACTGGCAATCCTGCCAGCAGGCAACAAGTATATTAGATTGTAAAAATATTTTAATTTATCCCCACCCCTGGACATTTCTGATTTCAAGAGTGAATTATTTGCATCTGTGATATTTTCAGTTCCATGCTGATTGCTTATAGTTTCACTCTTATTGCATTGTTGTGAATTTAGTTAAACAAAAAAATTGTATATTATTTTAAAAATGCATCATAATTTGTGCTAGTGAAATTGCAGCACAACTTATTTATTTGTTGCCATATAGTTGTTTTGCATTGTGTGATAGAAATAGACATTTGACAAACATGAATTTTTCACAAACTTTCACCTAACCTAGCTTGAAAATATTTATTATGCTATGATGTTATAGCCTAATAAATATTATAGGTCCTACCTATCTTTGGTGACCTATGATAAATTGGGGTTTAAAATGTAAAATAATCTTCTAGAAAATTTATTTATTCATTTTTCTATTGGAGTTTTACATTTTGTCATTTTTCTAACAAATTACACTCACTAACATGAATTATGGTGTACAATTTGTATAAATAAATACTGATTAATAATTATGAAAATATGTGGTTTTATTTTAATTAAAACAAACAAGCCTTAGATCCTTAAGAGTCTAACATTTTTTTTAATTTTCATTACTAACTATTGTTATTTGAATTTGAACACAATACTAAATGAGGCTCGCACCATGTCTACGTGGAATTAAAAAGTAGCCCATGTAAGCCTCGGGAAAGTAAGCTGATTCTGTATCAAATTTTGTCAAACAAACAGGTAAATGGGCTGTGAAAAGTTAACACACACACTATTTCGCATTTCTTATTATTGTAGACTGACAGAGAGCAGTTAATGAGTTTATTTATAATGAAACTTATAGCTATAGCACTTAACATCTCTGATCAAAACTCACTATGCCCAGAGTACTTATAAATAACCATTTTAGAAGTTAACTATACAAAAAGTTCACTTAAAAATTAGGATGGCAAGTTCTCTGGCTTGTTCTGTACAACATTTTCACTCGTTTTCCTTATCTCCCTGATGACTAGAGCTAGCATCTCTGGATTGACGCCCAGCTCGCACAGCCTTATGCATATGGTCAGTGTTTCAGCGTCTAGCCCTGTATTGAGAAGCTGTGATATTTGGAACAGCATCTGAAACGTTTCCCGCGCTTGTCCAACTTGAGCGTTTCTCTCTGAAGTCATGATTTTGGAGTCGATTCGAACGCGATTTCGAAAACAAATTCTCAAACATTGACACTACATGCAGGCTTTGCTTTTGCAAGAATTTACAATGGCTTTTCATTAAACACTGATGTTTTATAGGGCCAAATACCAATGAAAAGTAAGAAATCAAATAATGTACTGTCCTTAGGTATTTATTAATTTCATCAAAAAGTGTTTATATCGCTGCTGCGATATATAAACACTTCACAAAAATGAAAAATGAAAATTAGAAAATGTGTCTCAAGTCTCAACGTCAACTACTGTTAATGTCAAAGTCAGTTTGACATTTGATTTCTCTATGGATTTACCGGGTATGTATTGCTATGGATGCCAGGCTTTTTGGCTTTAACAGTATTGTATGTGACTGTTGCAAAATAAAAAAAAATATAATTTCATGGGTTCTCGTGATTGTGTCCAGTGAAATGCAACCTTTAATTTAATCAAACGGTTATCCCACCCCCATATTTAGAACCATACAACAACCAACAGCCGTGATAACCTTGTGGTTAAGACATCAACCTCTTTTCCGTGAGGTCGGTCGAATCTCGGGCACGACATATTCTTTTCTGGAATTATTTGCGTTTTAAGCAATTTTTCACTTGTTTTATCGGTGAAGGAAAACATGCATGCCTGAGAATTCTCCATAATAGTTACTGACAGGTAGTACATAACATAAGGTGCGTGAATTGTGCAGTCTGTTAATCCAAAGAGTAGGTATATTGTAATCACTGGCCAATCCGCATCTGCGCAGCGTGGCGGATTTTGGCCAAAAACTTTCATCTGAAAGAAGACCTGTTCTCAGTAGTGGGCCGGCAATGGGTTGATAATAATTTTATTATGATGACGACTTTAATTTGGTGCTCTATTTAACTAGGTATTTAACTTCAATAATAAAATGAAAGAGCTTACAGCCACGACCGTTTGGAAATGGAATTAAAATATGAGATATATCAGTTACCTACTTGTATTTAATTCAGGTACATGCAGGATGTAATAATAATTCTTGGTTTTACTCGTTACTTATGATAATAATGATAATTATGTCAAGACTGCCACCGGTTGATTTGAGATTATCATTCTACAAAATCAGGAGTCTACTAAAACTTTATAGCATTTAGGCATAATAATATTTTAGGCACCCTTGAGACTTGAGAGCCAAAGTTTGTCAACCTCCAAGGAAAACCTAACTTATTTTAATTGGAAAAAGTTTAATCGTCAACCACATCAACCAAGTTAGTTTTGAATATAGACTATAGAGATAGTATGTTTTGAACTGTGACTAGGTTTTGAACGAAATTATCCACGAATTGAAAGTTACGCGGGAAAGTTTGGAATTAGTGAGCGCTTTCGACAATTTTCTATTTTTACCCCGCGCGTCTGCTGTCCTGAAATAGACAGTATTAAAGTTTTAGGCGCAATTCGTGCTCGGTTTCAAGCATTTTGTTAAAAAATAAATCAGGGAGATAGTTAAAGCTTTTTTTATAGTAACCATTTTTAACTGAGTGCATAGACATAAAATACAAAATGGTAAGTGAAGCAGGACCTTTTTTAGTGAACTATTTGAGGTTTTTATCGTCGTAAAAAGTAAAGTTATTAAAAATAAAATCTTGTCATGTCATGGTCTGCCGGGTTTGATTTCACGTGCGCTTAATGTATCGAATTAAATGGAGAATGATGAGATTAAGACCGTATTATCTTCTTTAGAGAGTTTTGGCGGGTTTGATATGCGTTCTATTTGGACTAGTGTTCGTGGATCGGGTTGCATTAAGGTACCTACGACCATGATACGACGAAAACACTTTGTCAACAAGTTTGTTTCACAAATAAAGCTTTTAAGGTAGACTTTGGACCTTTTCACATACTTGCGATGCGACGTCGGATCGCAAGAACGACGTCGAGCCTCAGTGTGGTTTCCATGTAAATTCTCACGATGCGTTAGGCGTTGTCGTCACGTTGTCGTAGAATTAATTTCACGATGCGACATCACATCGTAAGTATTGTGAAAAGGCCCTTTGAGATACGAAGAAAAAAGTTTTACTAATCCAGCTTTTGTTGAGAAGAATTATAATTTTATTATAATAATTATAATTATATATTAGGAGCTATCATCTGTGCTCGTAAGTACCTACCTTTGTTCCTTTATCATGTTTGCTATGGGAGCTGTAGGTACTTTTCAGTTGCCTACTTTATTACGTAAAACATTAATTAAGTGGGTTATTACTAGAAAATGGTATTAATAATGGACACTTAATTGATTTATTTACGCATTTACAAGTGAAAACTATCTAGGCTACTATTTTGTCATGCATACTCTATCTGTACGACGCAAAATTGGTTCTAAAAACTTTCATAACAAGGAGATCCCAGTTCTGACAGATAAGTACTTAGGAAGTAGGAACAGATTAGTAGGAGTTACATTTTCCCGCCAACTCACGGCTCTCATGAATATTACAATACGCATGTAACTCCACTGAAAGTTTGAAAGTGGCGGAGTTTACACGCGCACGTGTATACGCATCTGTTTATGGGCTTCTTGAAAACGAGCGCCGTTTACTTTGTTCACTGAAAACTTTATTTTTTTGTAAAACGCCAGATTTCATCATAAATCTAGTAGAACGGTGTCACTCTTACTCAGTTTTCAGAATAAGGATTAAGTATTTTTTTCCCAATAGGTATATGAAACCAAGATAGTAATGCCTATGCCAGTCTCAATGTAACTACATTGGACCGCCTTAAATACCTACTCAATTCAACAAATGAAAGAATAGAATAGAATAAATTGGTTCTTATACTTACGTTTCATCACAAAGGGCTCGTAGCTAGAAAGCGCCCCGGATTATTAAAACTAGATTATTAACACTTAGGTATAATCTGATTTATACTCCCAGGCAGATATCGCGAAGAGCCAAGAAGCTGGAAGCGGCGAAGGAACACCTCAAAATGTTACGACAGGAAATGTCGCCGCGCCAGAAGCCAAACCAGCGGTAAGCATGTGACACAGTTTTAACCGATTTCCAAAAATACCTCCTTTTTGGAAATCTTCATTCAGGACGTATTTTTTTGAATACTCAAGAATATTTCGGGATTACTGGGGATATGGGGGGCCGGAGGGGGAAGTCTTCTGTAATAATCACTGATAAATATTTTTTAGACTACCATCAGTTTCAACCTGTCAATAATATGAATACTGCTGCAATTATTTTCTGGAATGCGAGAATTCCTATACGAAAATTGTAAAACGTCTTTATTCATGAGGTGAAGATTATTTGACGATTAAAAATCAGGCCTTAATAGCTTCTTTATTTATTTTTCCCAGGAGAAAGTGGAAGCGACAGAAACTGTTAAAACAGAAATCATGGTGCCAGCTAATGCACCTGTACTAGAAGAAGCAAAAGCAACAGGTACTGCGGCATTACCGATTGCAGAAGAGCCTAAAATAGCTGCAGTTCAAGAAGCAAAACCTGAAGAAACGGCTTCAAATCCAGAAAACGCTCAACCAGAACCGGAACAAGACGTCGAAGAGTTCAAATCAGATGCGAATCCTGTAAACACGGACGTTGTTCCTGAACAAGTATTGGCACAGGAAATATTGACAGCTGTAGGTGCTAAACCAGATGTACCCGGGCAAAGTAAAGAGGTTGTAGCGGAAGTACAACCTACTGCATCAACTATAGAAGCATCAGTTAAAGATGATGTAAAACAAGAAGAATCTGAGCAGAAAGAATCGGTAAGTTTGTAACTATTGGCTTAAAATTAAATGGACTTAGTTGCAAATCGATAGGTTTATTGAGTGGTAACCTACAATCGCCTAATAGAGGAGTTAAAGCTGGTAGGAAAGAGCTGTAGGTATGTATATCATGGCGTACACTTGGAATGGCATTCAATGACTGTAATTTGCTGGAAAATTTAGTAAAAGGAACATAGAATCAATTATTCACATTGATTCTACAGTAAACTATTTATCATTTGAAAAATTTGTAACGTTTAAAATATGTGACTTTTTGTAGTGATTTTTTTTAGCTTAACTGTACGTGTTTACTAAATTCAAAGAATGTTTTATAGGGTGTTTGGCAACAAAGAGAACAGGAGCTTCTCAAGAAAATTGAACAGTTAGAAACAGTTAAGACCGAGAGAAGTGAAGATGGCCTCAAGTTGGAATTGAAGATCCGAGAGGAAGAAATAGATCTTCTCAAAGCTAGGGTGAAGAATCTAGAGACAGAGTTGCAGGCGGCGCTGTCCAAGCCTGGCGGGAAAAACCAGGAGATGATTGAGAAGATCAAACTACAACACGAAGAGGTACAATTTTTGATCATCAGCTACTACTATAGATAACTAGTAGATTTAGAAATAACACACAACCAATAGCACACCAAAGTCTGATAAGATTATGATGTCTGGAAGGATATTTTTTGCGTTACTTTTGGAAACGTTGCGCCAAATACCATAAAGTTTAAGTACATACATTATGATGTCCTCAAAATTTTATCGAGTAATTTTCCAAAATGAGTTGATTTGTCAGGATTTTAGATCAAAAAGTATAGAAGATGCAGAGACAGGAGTTTTTTTAAATGATGTAAATTTTACAGTTGCTGAGCAAAGCCCGCGGCATGATCTTCGATAAGACGAAGATTGTGAAAAACCAAGAGTTACAGATCGAGGCGCTGACGACGCAGATCCAGTCGCTGAAGGATATCAACCTCATCACCAAAGATCTTTTGGAGATCAGGAATTCTGAAGTTAAGGCCATGGAAGTAAGTTTTCAGGTAGATCACGAATTCCAGCATTCAGGGCGATAAGTGTAAATTGATAGTTTCAAAGAGATCCAAAATTTTGCTTTTACTTTTGATTTCCGAGTTTCGAAGAGCATTCTCTTGGTTATCTAAAGCCAGGTGCTTTTTAAATTCATGACAATTTAGCGCTTGACTGCTAATAAGCGCTGATGGTGTCTAAAGAGAGAATGCACTAACCTAGAATAAGCATGGCAGCTAGACCAAAACCTTACGGGCTTACTCGTATAGGCTACGATAAAAAGAAATTATTTTAGTCCCGACGACGTATCGTAAACCTTTAACCGGTCTGATCTTTATGATCTTGAGCTTTATGACGTTGATGCACACACAAGATGAATAAACTAATTTTCTTTCTTTCTTGCTTTCTTGAAATCAGGAGGAATTCCACAAAATTTGATCTTTATGATTTTTCTCGTATTCCTTTGGCATTTTATCTGAATTTTTGGTAAATCAGGATCGGCTGCAAGTGATGGAGGCGCGTTTCAAGGGCGAGAAAGAGCGCTACGACCTGGTGCTGCAGCGCGCGCAGACCAGCACCAACATCAACGATGACCTGCGCAAGGAGTACGAGACTCAACTCGCCATATTTAAGGTACCACGTCATATTTAATTACGCCATATTTAAGGCGCAACTGTCGAACATCAGTCGCCTGCCACTGATGGAGGCGCGCTTCAAGGGTGAGAACGAGTGCTATGACCCGGTGCAGTGTGCGCAGACCAGCACCAAAATAAATATAACAATGTAACCTACATCGATTTTGATTACTCTCGATATGTGCCATCTAATGCGTTCGCTTTACATAAATGTCAGATAATATTGAGGGAAATATTGCGCTTAGATTATAGTAGAAAATATGCCGAATATAATAGACTAATACAAAATCAGAAAGAGGATATCTCTTTAGTAGATAAAAGCACTCAAACTGACGATGAACCCAAAGTAATAGAATTTCTTCAAACTAGTAACAGTAATATTAACAACGTGACTAATCATAACATTATAGATACAAATCAAATTAGTGATGGTAACGGAGCCAGTCGATCGGATGTTCAACTTGTGAGTGATAATGAGAATAGTGATTTTTTTCGTCCCCTCCCCTCCCCCTACAAGGGTACAATATTATATTATTTTAAAAAAAAAAGTGTATTGGAAAAACATAACACAATGATTGATACATCTAAAACTACATATAAAAAAAGAACAATTCCCTATTATTTTTTAAAGGGAAACAATGAAGTAAAAGAAGTTACAGCCAAAAAAACTAGTTTTTTTCGTCAATAATAACACAACTTTATTTAATATACTACATCAAAATATTGCAGGTGTCCTTAATAAGAAAGATTTATTAGAAATAGCGATCAAAGAGCTCGAATGCTCTCTCGGCACGATTCATATCATATGTCTCTCCGAAACTTTTATTAGAAGCGACCTTAGCAAGAATCTGCGTATAAATAATTATAATTTGTCTGCTATTTACAGCCGTAGTGATAAGAAACGGGGTGGCACCTGTATTTTAACAAAGTGTAATATAGAATGTACACCTCTAGATCTTAGCAATATGTGTAAACAACATGAGTTTGAATGTTGTGGTATTGATATCCCTATATATAATTTAATAGTCATATGTGTATATAGAACACCTAATTCTAAAGTAGACAATTTCTTTAATAGCCTAAATATCTTGCTACAAAAAATTACTAAACAAAAAAATAAGAAGGTAATACTTTGTGGAGACCTAAACATTGATATTTTAAAAACAAATCAATATAGTATTGAATTAACGTCCATTCTGGATAACTATAACATGAAAAATCACATCACTACACCAACTAGACTAAATAGCTGCCTGGATCTTATCATAAGTAACATTGAAGATAGTAAAATCACCCCGCGGACACACCAATTAGCTCTCTCGGATCACGACACCGCGCAAAGCATTGGTTGTAAGTTTACAGCAAATAAACTTAAAAATAACACCTTCTGGTTTGAGAGCAAGAGAGACTATAGTCGCGAAAATATTGATAAATTTTGCAAATACATTGCAGCTCTATCCTTTAGCGAAGTATACGATGAGATGGAAACTAATACAGCATTTAACAAGTTTCATGAAATCTTCACGCTATTCTATGATCTATGTTTTCCACATATTCTAGTTAAAACAGTAAAAAAAGGAATAAGAACAAGTTGGTTAACAAAAGGTATTAAAAAGTGTTGTATTAAGAAAAGAAATCTCTATTTAAATTACATATATTCAAAAACTAATAAACAATCAAATCTAAGAAAATACACCAGGTATGCAAAAATATTAAAACACTGTATTTTTAGGTCACAAAAAATAGAGAGTTTAGGATACATTAAAAGAGCTAAGAATACATGTAAAGCATCATGGACATTAATTAAGAATAACTTTAATTGCAACAATAAATCAAATGACATCAATGAAATAAGAATTAACTCTGACGTCCATAATGATCCATACACCATTGCAGAAAAATTCAACGATTACTTTATTAATATAACTAAGTATAAACAAGCCACAAATATTTACAATTCTACAAAAAACATACCACTTAACACTAATACCTTGTTCTTAACGCCTATCATTGAATATGACCTGTATAAAGTGATTAAAAATCTTAAAAATACTAATTCTACAGGTTATGATAACATTATAACGAAGATTGTAAAAGCTTGTGCAGCAACAATAACAGGGCCATTATGCCACATAATAAATATGTCTTTTCAAGATGGTACCTTTCCTGAAAAATTAAAGTATTCTATTGTTAAACCTATACATAAAAAGGGTGCTAAAAATGAAATGAATAATTACCGACCTATAACCCTTATACCAATTATTTCAAAAATTCTTGAAAAAGTAATGCATATAAAAATAAACGACTTTATTGATAAAAATAATATTCTGAAAACAAACCAGTACGGATTCCAAAAAAAGCGCTCAACTACATTAGCATGCTTTGATTTAATTAAAAAGGTAAATGGTGCCTTCAACAAAAAATGTTCAGTTGCCGCAATACTATTGGATATGTCCAAAGCTTTTGACTGCGTCAGCCATGAGATTCTTCTCGAAAAACTATTTAAATACGGTATACGAGGCAAAGGCTACGACTGGCTAAAGAGCTATCTCCATAGTCGTCAGCAATGTGTTGAGATTACGACAGTAAAAAATAAACAAAAATCTACTCATAGATCACTATATAAAGAGGTTAAATCCGGAGTTCCCCAGGGTAGTATCCTGGGTCCACTGCTGTTTTTGCTCTATATCAATGACTTACCAGACACGGTTAATAATGATACAATCCTTTTTGCTGACGATATTACCTTAATAGTTGAAAGTAAAATAAAAAATGAACTTGAACAAGACATCAATATTGCACTAAACAAAATTATTCAATGGCTTGACATGAATAACCTTTGCGTTAACTTAAATAAAACAAAAGTAGTGGAATTCCAGACCTATAATAGCTCATTCCTTAACCTTAGCATCAACTATAATAATGAAAAAATAAATGTCGTGCCGTCGGCAACTTTTCTGGGGATTACAATAGATAAATATTGTAACTGGAAAGAACATATACATATTACGTGTAAAAAACTTAATAGGTTCGTATTTGCACTATATCGTCTACGAAATACAATCTCTGAAGAAGCAGCCACAACTGCATACCATGGCTATGTTGCATCTATACTGCGTTACGGACTAATACTATGGGGTAACTCTGTCGATATTATAAATGCTTTCAGAGTACAAAAAAAAATGTATCAGATCACTGTGTGGTGCGGATATAATAGCTCCATGTCGGCCTTTATTTAAAAAGAAAAAGATATTACCTTTGCCATGTCTATATATATTTGAGACATGTCTATTTGTAAAGAAACATGAGCATCTATTTGATAGGAAGCCTGACAACGAAAGCCGGCGACAAAAATTTAAATTGGAAATACCACGACAAAGACTAGCGATATGCTCTCGTAATTCATATTGTATGGCTGTCACCCTATATAATAAGTTATCTGATAACATAAAAAATTTACCAATGTCGAAGTTTAGGATAAAGTTATTTGATTATTTAATTGACCAATGTTTTTATAGCGTTAAAGATTTTTTAGATAGCTGTAAGATCTGACATATTATTATTATTGATTTATGATTTATGATTTTTTATTGTTACTGATTGATTTATGATTTTTTATTATTATTGATTTATGATTATGATATTGTAACTCCATGCAAAAAAGAAATTGTTATGACTAGGATAATTATGATAATACATTTATGAGATAAGCCTATTTGTTCAAAAAAATAAGTCTGATTTCTACACAAAAAAAAAGCCAGAAGGTTTTCAACACAAGGTATCCAAATAAACTCATAATTCCTTTAATTAATTTAAATGAGTGTTTCTACAGTTTAAATGAATTCTTCAACACTAAATGATTTATTATGAGGAACTAGTCTATTAAACAATTATTAAGTACTAGCTGATGCCCGCAGCTTCGCCCGCGTGGATTGGTCAGATCCCCTGCAGCATCAGGATTGAGGAGTTGGACTCCAAATTTTTTATGAAACAATGTCGCAAAGTTCCTCTATCGATTAAAAAAGAAATGACGCAAATCGGTTCAGAAATCTCGGTGATTTCGGTGTACATAGGTAGAAAAACACAACTCCCTTTTTAAAAGTCGGTTAAAAAAGTAGCCTATTTTACGCCCTGGTCAATCCTCTACTTGCCTGTGAAAGTCCCGTCAAAATCGGTTCAGCCGTTCCAAAGATTAGCCTTTTCAAACAGACAGACAGACAGACAAAAATTTTAAAAACGTGTGATTCAGTTATGGTATCGTTCAAATAACCATATGAGCTTAATATGAGGTAGTTATTTCGAAATTACAGACAGACACTCCAATTTTATTTATTAGTATAGATGTTAATTGTATACTCTTGTGACTTTTTTGTTGACATTTTACATAGATAATACATGATTTATTAAATTATTTACATTTTAATTTTAAGAGCTCTAAATTATATTTTATTTAACAGTAATGATGGTGTTGTGAAATCAGACCTTTTTATGACTATGTATATGTATACCTACCTAAGTATGACTGTAAGGTGTAAGGTATTTTGAGCATATTCAATGTACATTTAAACTATTTAGTGTAGTTTACATTGCTTATGTAAAATATTTGCACGCCATTACATGGCAAGTGTAGTGACACTAAAATAAATTGTAAAATCTATGCTACCTACATTTGAGCAAATAAATGATGATTTGATTTTGATTTGAACGATGACCTACGCAAGGAGTATGAGACGCAACTCGTCATATGGTACCACGTCATATTTAATTACGCCATATATTTTAAGGTACCGGCTGCGCCATGTGAGGAGTGTCAATCAAACACGAGCGTTAGGCATGCACTGATTTATTATATTCACATGACAGATCTCATAATATGCAATTCATACCTACCCTCACACCCCGTTGTGCAACTATCGCACGTTAGTCGTACATCTCTTGTGCCTTAGCACGACCTCAAGATATGCGTTTGTCATCTTGATGGTTTGCAAAAGTACCTAATACTATAGGGATACCTCCTTAGAATAAAACTGATCCATCTCCAAAACTGATTTTTCGAGAATATGGCATATTATGCATGCGTATGAGTATTTGTATAACATAATCCATCCTGCAATAATAATAGTTGGTTGCCCAGCTGTAAATTACTATCTATTAGGTACTTATTTAGTTTTTTTATTCTTCTCAGGAATTAAGAGAAAAGTACGAATTGAGGGTTCAAGCGCTGGTGGCTGAAAACAACCGCTTGAAGGAATCTTTGCAGGGAGGCACTTCGGGATAACTTGGGATTGAAGATAACTTTTTTTATAAATTATAATAAAGACTGTTTTTGTAAAGGAATTTATGAATTAAAGTAATGATTTTTCAAACAACCGCTATTATTTTTAGACAGTTAAATATCACTTGTTTTAATGGTGTGGGGGGTGAGCATCCCGCGGTCTATTAGGACATCCCTGTTGAATCATCGTCCGACCATTTTCATCGCACGACGAAAACGCAACGTGCCATCGTACGACCGTTGCCAATTAGGAGGTCGCCTAACTCTGTGATAATATTCTGTTCATAGCTTTAGGTCTCGCTTTCAAGAATTTGGTGGTAAGTATTTGTTTCTAGGACGCGCGTTACGAAGTTTAATTACTGTAATAGCAGAGACGAGTGTACTGTACCCGAACTGGGCAACTGACGAGCTTTACACTGCTCCATATAAGCCCCATATTAATTTTGCGCTGACAGTGATTAATCGTCCAAACGCCGCTGGTTCGCCCGTCATGAATTTCACGTAAATTCACGGAGTTTGCAAACTCGGCGAGCTTATGTGCAAGTGTGTCGTATAAAATATGGATAAAGTGCATCCTAGTTCGATACCCCTTGGTAAATGAGAGGTTCCGGTATAGAATACTAACTATTATGCCGCGTACAGACTGACGCAATGAAATAATTGCCGTCCATACTGGCGCAATGTATCATGCAATGTAACACACTTTGTAACAAATTCTCATAGTGTGGACTCCTTGTGCGCGCGAACTGTGTTTAATGTGCACGCATGGTGCACGCTATGAGCATTTCAAGTCACATGCGGGGCGATCCGCAATTTGTCGATTTTTTTACGAAACCAAAGAGGCGCGCAGCATTCAGTGTGGATGGGTTGTGTTTAGAAGCATGCGAACTCGAACTGAACATGGTATGGACACAGCTACGGAACAATCATGAAGTGAAAAAGCCCAATTAATATTGACTTTTTTTTTCCTCTATTTTTTTTCCAACTAAGCGTCAGGCTTGTGCTAGGAGTAGGTACAACAATAGTGCAACGGGCGGGGTTTGAACCGTCGACCTTTCGGTTTTCAGTGCACTCCTTTACCGGTTGAGCTATTGAGGCTCTAATTGAGCACTGACAATCGACAAAGCCAGCAATTGGTCGTCACAACCGTTCTCTTCCCGTGTTCTCAGGAGCGAATGAAGAAATGGAATCGCTCAGAATCGGGTGCCGTTTGTCTAGGCCTGCTGGCACCCTGCTGGTCACTGGGCGCTACGTTTGCACACACTACGTCCATATTGATGAAATGCTCCTTTCATGTTACCTTGCGTCAGTCTGTACGCGGCATAGGTTTATGATATAAATAATGTCTAAAAGTAGATAGGTACCTAGTTTTCATAAATTTAATCACATTATATTATAATCACAAGACAAATTGGTATCTATAATGGTGGAACAAAAAAGCTTGAATGAAAATGGGCAATTTTCGTAAGTGGACAATCTACGCAGACAATGAAGTTACCTGTCGTAACGAAACGAGATGTTTACGACAAAACATTAACCTTGTGAGCTGTGACGTTGAAAACTGACCCCCCTGGCCCCAAGGTCGGGGGTTGCTCCAACTGCCGGAGGGATGTTACCAATAAAGTGGACCCTAGACTAATCGCAGCATAAATTAGTTACGGCTAGTTATAGGCTACGAGCTATACTACGTACCTATAATGTTGAAGAGCCGGTCTTCTATTCGGAAGGTCTGAGCTTCGATCCCAAACTATGTGCATTTTAATCAATGTATGTAAAAGCACCTCTAACTATGTGCATTTTAATCAATTCAATCTTACTCTAACGGTTCACCGTTCCTTCAGGAAAACATCGTGAGGAAACCTGTAGGCTGTAAGCCTGCGATTTCTTCATAATGTTCTCAAAAGTGTATGAAGTCTGCCAATCCGCACTTGGAGATGGCCAAAGGCCTTCCCATTCTTAAAGGAACCCCCTGCTCAGAAATGTAGGTGATCATGATTATGATGAAATTGATACATTGAAAATACAATATTTTATCTCATCCTACTATTTGAAAAGATAATTTTCGGGGTTTTTGCCGGCTCTTTTCAGTAGGAGCTGCTTTCCGAATCGGTAGTAGATTCACAGACGACCAAAGTACGGTTCACCTTTAAAATAATGACTAAAATCGTACTTTTGACAAGTTGACATATACAGTTAAAATGGTGAGTGAGTTATCATTTTTAACCCCCGACCCAAAAAGAGGGGTGTTATAAGTTTGACGTGTGTATCTGTGTATCTGTCTGTGGCACCGTAGCGCCTAAACTAATGTACCGATTTTAATTTAGTTTTTTTTTGTTTGAAAGGTGGCTTGATCGAGAGTGTTCTTAGCTATAATCCAAAAAAATCGGTTCAGCCGTTTGAAAGTTATCAGGTCTTTTCTAGTTACTGTAACCTTCACTTGTCGGGGGTGTTATAATTTTTTAATTTTCACTTGTTAATGCATTAAACTACGCTCTTACATTTTGAATTTGGAACGGCTCGCTCTTACACTACAGGTACTTAGGTGTTAGAAGATAGGGCAGTTCCGAGTTAGTAATTAGTTTACTGCGAGCGCCCCCGGCCCGGCGAGTCAGATAATTTGGGGGGTTCACTAAATCACCTTTGACTCGGTTGCGCCCATGGGAGCACAGGTTAATTACAGGCTAGTTACTATCTTTGAGAGGGAAATAATCGTCTCACTGTTTTCGTATAGATACTAATTTTCTTGCTTTTGATAGTTTAAAAACTTTCCCAGAGTCCATTAGACTATTTTCCGGGATAAAATGTAGTTTATGTCGGGCTCAACAAGTATCTGCTACTTAGGTACTAGATGATGTTTTTCCGGGATAGTACAAAATAGCCTATGTCCCTCTCCGGGATGCAAAATCTCTCCGACTGTATACGTTGGACCTTAGCTGAAGGTTCTTGATTTCGTTATTTTTCATAAATATAAATCACGTTTATTTTAATACCCCAGCCTCTCTGTACGATCGATTGAACTTAAGTATTTTCTCACGAGGGAGGGTGTGAGGTGTTAGCGAGTTTTCGATAAACAGACACCTTAATCGTGTTCAGGCAACGTTTTAATCTACTTTGAACATCACACATAACGTGAACGTCGCTTACGTTCAACACAGCGTAAGTCAAAAATAGCAACTTTACAGGAAATTTTTATTCACTATAGGCACACGTTTGGCTATAATCACACTTGATGGGAAGTGATGACGTGGCCTAAGATGGGACACGTTTGCCTAGAAGGTGCCTATTTTGAAAAATACCCAGACTATAGTATAGTTAGTATAATAGATTATATACTAACTATATATAGTTAGTAAGTAACACAGATTTCGATAGAGTATTTTAAACCCAAGCCATGCGTATGACGCAAAGAGTTTTAAACTCTGCGATAATATCGCATGTAGATGGAATGTCGACGACATAGGGGTAGAAATTCGCTAGGCATTTTTTGGTATGGCGCGGTGGTAAATAGCTCGTTCACACAGGCTGACTAAGCGTTGCGTAAGCGTAGACGTAGCACGTTGTAATGTATGGAACTGTATAAAACATGGCACACCGCTTGCGTAAAGCGTGGACGTATCCATAACGCGGTGTGTTAGGCGTTTACGCGCGTTACTACGCAGCACGCAATTGGTGTGAATCGGCCTTAAAAGTTCAAGGGAGGACAAGATCGAACAGATCCTGAGCACACTCTCAGACAATGTGAATTTCGATCAAATCTCATAAACATACATAATATATATAATACATGTTTTTGAAGGACAGAATAACGCCTCCCTTGAATTCTCGATACCCTAACGAATGGCATCAAATTGTGAAACCGCCGAAAATTTACTTACGTGGTTTTAGAACTTAAGCGACGGAGGGAGGTATCAATCTGTTTGTAAAGTCGCAGGATAAGTTGATTGTGAAAAGTTTTTTGACGATCTCAATGGCACAGTGGTGAGCGTTGTGGTCTTATTAATGGAAGGTCCAAGGTTCAATTGCTGGCAGGGTCAATTTGGGCATTTAATACACTAACACGATGAAGACATACATACATAAAGGAAGTAAAACGACAGATGGAGTTTTATTTGGAAAAGCCTACCTTGTCCGAAAAAAAGTGCACAATGTTACCTATTTTGAATAAATGATTTAACTTTGACTGAAAAGTGCTAGTGGTGGTTGAAAAGTGGAGTGGTGGTTGAAAAGTGGATAAGGGGTTGAAAAGTGGATTGGGGGTTGAAAAGTGAAGTGAGGGTTGAAAAGTGGAGTCGTGGTTGAAAAGTGGAGTGGGGGTTGAAAAGTGGAATGGGGGTTGAAAAGTGGAGTGGTGGTTGAAAAGTGGAGTGGGGGTTGAAAAGTGGAATGGGGGTTGAAAAGTGGAGTGGTGGTTGAAAAGTGGAGTGGGGGTTGAAAAGTGGAATGGGGGTTGAAAAGTGGAGAGGTGGTTGAAAAGTGGAGTGGGGGTTGAAAAGTGGAAATACTGTACTCACTTAAGACTTAGGCTGAGATCTATAGAGCGCACTTTGACTTTTCTCAGACGTTAAAACGAGACAGCGTTCCACCGCTGGCATAATTCTGTCTTGTTTTAAATTCAACAGAGTCAGTGCGCAACAGAGGTTTAGATGTAAGGCTAAGTTTAGGCTAAGGTCTCAAAACGTAAGCGAGCCCGCTGCAAGTGCAGATGGCCGTTTATTTACGACTAGCTGATGCCCGCAGCTTCGCCCGCGTGGATTGGTCAGATCCTTTCTTCTTTTTTTTCTTCAGCCCTTTTGAAGGGCTCTTCTCGCTTGAGAAGAGCCCTTCAAAAGGGCTCTTCTCAAGCGAGATGAAACGCTAATTTAATTTAAAGCGATTGCTTTATGTATATTTCTTAATACAAGCCAGATTGCGAGTCGTCAGCGGAACGTAATCAGATGAGATGGAAAAGAGCCTCAAAGGAATAATCGTCGGCGGAATCTTAAGCAGAGAAATCTCTACCAATTTAATAAAGTAAAAGAATTACTGACGGCTACAATTTTTTGAATCTTGAATTGCTGAAGGTACTTTTTTTGGCTGATTTTCATTCTGCGCTTCTTTATGTGGTAAATTGTGGCATTTTTTTATTGGGAGGAGGATTAAATCCTTCTCTATCTCCGCTCACGGCTTCCCGGTATTGTACGAAGCATTGCGTCAGGAAGGCAGCTGTTTTTAGGGCGTGGGTTTTTGTCTCTCCCATTCATCGTTTTCTCGTGTTTTTAACCGACTTCAAAAAAAGGAGGAGGTTCTTAATTCATCGGAATCTTTTTTATGATTCGTTTGATTAAATTAGCATGCCTTTCCCATTCTTCTTCATTCTTCAGCGTTCTGGGTATAAGGTTTTTTGGATTTAGCTTTTTGTGGCATGAACAAGGTCATTAAGGTCAAGGAATTATCATCATCATCATCAACCGGCAGACGCCCACTGACACGCAAGTGGTCACGGTCTTGCGCCGCTTGCCCTGAGACTCGTTTGATGTCGTCAGTCCAGCTAGGCCCTAGTTGGGGACTCTTCGAACCGCCATGAATATTCAAAAAATTAAAATTAGGGTTATTTCTTGCACGATGGTACGGAACCCTTCATGTGCGAGTCCAATTCGCACTTGACCGATTTTATTATAACATTTGTCTGTGAAGTTGGAGGTATGAAAACAATTTTCCTTTCTACACAAACTCGAGATTGTTCCAACTTTCATCGCTATGCCAATATTTTTCTTGGCGTTTGTTTTACATAGGAATAGGAGAGTAATTTGGCTATTGAACACTTTGTAGTTACTCTTAACTCAACCTTGAGTTTTCAAAGATATTTTTTCTTTGAACATTTCTTTGGTAAAGTTCTGCTAACCTTGTACACTTGAAGAGCATACGGTGCTGATTTTCAGCCGAGACCCTGATCCTGATGACGCTGTGGCACTATACTATACTAACTTTAAAGAATAACACTAACAATACTAGTTAGCGACCATGTCTCGGATTGTCATATATTCATTTATTTTTGTAATAGTGTTTATGCTACTTTATTTTTATCTAGGTCACAATAACATAGTAAGCATATTAGAATGAACTAAGGACAATTATTGGACCGTAAATTAGATTTATAAATAAATTATAAGTAAATATTACTTATTAGCCCGTATGCTAGATGGTAGTACTTAGCAATAAAGCTGCCATGATATAATGGAGCTTTATGGTAAGAAATAATTTTTTTTTTAGATACAAGTTAGTTCTTGACTGCAATCTCACCTGGTGGTATATGATGATACAGTCTAAGATGGAAGCGGGGTAACATGGTAAGGGGTATGATAGTTTTCATCAAGCCAATAATCCTTTGGTTTCTACACACGAAACCAAAGGAACGCTAAATCGCTTGGCAGCACGGCTTTGCCAGTAGAATGGTAACTAGGTAAGCCTCCCCTCAGACCAGTAACCAATCAAGAAAAAGCCACAAGCTCTATGAACTTGAAAATTAGGCATAATAAAAAAATGCTTGAAAATAAAGCAGATTAAAGTTACACTTTATACACGCTTCATCGCTAATAGCATCAGATACTTGCTTTGCTATATGTCTACGTGTTTTTTGAAGTCCTCATTGGCATAGTGACAAGCGCCGTGGTCTTACAAGTTGGAGCCTGGGAGGTCCCAGCCTCGCGTCCCGGCAGGGGCAATTTTGGGGATTTATGTTTCCTAAATAGTCTCTGATTGGATCTGGTAGGTAGGTAGGTCTTCGACCATGGCTAGTTACCAACCTCCCGCCAATTCCGTCCCACCAAGTGAATTTAGCGTTCCAGTACGATGTCATGCAGAAATCAATCAGGTGTAGATATGTGTTTAATGAAACTGCCATACGCCCATTGAATTAATAATAGTAACGTAAATACGCGATACTCCTTCCAAGTTAGCCCGCTTCCATCTTAGACTGCATCATCACAAGCTTATCATCAGGCAGTCAAGAGCTAATTTGTACCAGAATAAAATAAATAAAAAGTAAAGCTTTTCTAAGATCTTCTCGTAAGTGTATTAGCTGTGAATAAGAGATCAGGTGTTCCAGTATTGAGATAGCGCTCAGGCACTTAAGTTCAATCGATCGTGGAAGGAACAGATGGGGCAAGATATACGTCACTATTTACTGCACGAAATAGGCTGTGTGATCGCATAAGAAAAGACGATCTGAAAGAGCCGATCAGTTAGGAGGCGCAATATCTAATAGAGCTGGTAACTTTGTCCGCGTAAGTTTCGGTTTAAAAAGTTTTCAAAAAAACCCTGACTGCAGATTTGCACTGCATATTTTTCAGCCTGCACATTAGGGTGCCTAAAGTCCGCCATTTTGTTTTTTAAGCATTGTATGTACCTAGTGACACTGGAGCCACCAAGATGAATCTGATGACTTGAGTATCATAAGCTAATTGTGTGCCAAACATGAAAATCGGTCAAACTGTTGGGGCGTGAAAAGCTAGCACACAGACAGAAAGACAGACACACTTTCACATTTATAATATTAGTATTGATATATGGTTAAGAATTATATAGGACAGTTAAGAAACTAAAGAGATTTGTTTATACCTCAACATTAATTTTTGTGGGCAGAGTTAAACGAAGCGGACGGGCAGCGCAGCGCAGGTTCCGCAAGCGTCCTACGTGGGCGAGGCAAAATAATCAAATTAAAACTTTACCACCCTTAACACTGCGCAATATACACAAACTACCATCTGCAAACTATGCAAAATGCAGCGCAATGTTTGGCCCTGTGGGAGCCTTGGGAGGTCCTGGATCTACTATTACCAATAGGGGTTATTTATTTGAAAATTTCTAATTTTGTCTCTGGCTTAGTCGGAGGTTTCGGCCGTGGTCCCATAAAAAAGATTCCCCATATTATGACCCTAGAAAGGGATTTATTCTCCAATCCCCCTACTATACGAGTATGAACTATCCTAGTATGGAGTCTACTTTATATTTCACTAGAAACTAGACACACTAGACCGCGGCTTCGCCCGCGTGGATTTCGGTTTTTAAAAACCCCGTAGGAACTCTTTGATTTTCCGGGATAAAAAGGTAGCCTATGTCCTTCCCTAGGATGTATCCCACGTCAGTACCAAATTTCATTAAAATTGGTTCCGCGGTTAGGCTGTGAAAATGTAGCAGACAGACAGACACACTTTTACATTTATAATATTATAAGTGGATATGGATAATGAATATGGATTTCAAATGCCAAGTCTGTATGAGAAAATGAAAAAACCGGCCAAGTGCGAGTCAGACTCGCGCACTGAGGGTTCCGTACTCAGGTATTTTTCCAACATTTTGCACGATAAATCAAAAACTATAATACATAAAAATAAATAAAAATCTGTTTTGGAATGTTCAGGTAAAGCCCTTTCATATGATACCCCTCTTGGTACATCTTACTTTGAAAATTGAAATACGTTTTAATTTTTATTTAATGATGTTACCACAAACTCGTGGTTTTCAGATTTATTCCTGTACTTGTGCTATAAGACCAACCTACCTACCAAATTTCATGATTCTAGGTGAACAGGAAGTACCCTATTGGTTTCTTGACAACACGACGGACAGACAGACAGACAGACAGACAGACAACGAAGTGATCCTATAAGGGTTCCGTTTTTCCTTTTGAGGTACGGAACCCTAAAAAGTAGCAGAGTCCCATTTAAAAACGTTCTGGTTCGGGTTCACTATACACAAGTGTAAATTAAAAATTTATAACACCCCCGACGATCCAAAGTATTTGAGTTTTCCAAAACATCATTTTCAAATAAATAATTATGTATTTAGGCAACGTCCATCTTGACAGCTTGACATTTGTCTATTGACATAATATTATGAACCTAACGGTTATCTAACCTTCTTTTCTACAAGAAAACTAGAAAAGAGCTGATAACTCTTAAACCGCTGAACCAATTTTTTTAGATTATAGCTAAGAACACTCTCGATCAAGCCACCTTTCAAACAAAAAAAACAAAATTAAAATCGGTTCATTCGTTTAGGCGCTACGATGCCACAGACAGATACACAGATACACAGATACACACGTCAAACTTATAACACCCCTCTTTTTGGGTCGGGGGTTAACAACGACAAGTAAGGTTCAGAAAAAGAGTTGTGTTTACTCAGACTCGGACACACGAGGCTCTGAAAATAGAGCAATATAACCAATACGCAATTTTAGGTGAATCCCTTAGGAAATAGATGCGGTTGAATCAGCCAATATAATATGAGTTAATATAATGTTATACCTACTTACAATTTAATCATTCTTTCATGATTAGAAAGCTGCCAAGAAAGTAATGTAGACTATAAATTACATAATATGTATCACGGACGAAGTCGCGGGCAAAAGCTAGGCTAAAAATACATGTAAAAGGAAAAGGTGACTGACTGACTGATCTATCAACGTATAGCTCAAACTATGGACGGATCGGATTGAAAGACATGTATGCCTATTATGACGCAGACATCCGTTAAATAAGAATTTTTGAAAGTTCAACCCCTAAGGGTTAAATTGGGTTTGAAATTTGGGGAGTGAAATACTGGACAGGACGTTGGGATATGTGAATATTATTTTGGCAAAGCCGACATCCGAGGCAGCAAAACGTATTTATAGGTATAAGATGGTCCGTAATAATAACGTAAGTCGCAGATATAATTTGTAGGTAAATTGTAAGTAATAAGTACATTGTAGACTTACCTACGAGAACCACATAGTCACAGTTAGTGACTCAGCTCTTTTTTTACGGTCTAATCCCATTTTGGCCTAATTTTTTGGCAATTTTCCCTAAATTATTTTATAGCAATTGGCTCCGTCGTCATAGTGACGTAAGTACGTTGTTACAGTAATAAGCTGATTCCCTGTTCGGTAGTTGTTATACCTACGTACCTTCCTAACTATAGTCGTTTTTAGGGTTCCGTACCGAAAAAATTCAAAATATATTTATTCAATTAAATTTTTACAAGTACCTACTTTTGAATCGTCAAAAGCATTTACTATTTTCGTTCGGTTCGGAATGCTTTTCCTACCGGGAAGAACCAGCAAGGAACTCGGCGGCTGCTCTTTTCAAAGATTTCTAATATGCCATGTAGAAAATTACCTAATTGAAGTCCCGCGCATTGATGAACGAGCTGCAGGTCAAATCCACGCTCTTTTATCATTTACATAATCTTCGTTTGTATAATATGCTTTTCTCTTAAAAAAGCAACTATAACCTTCCTATAATCAGTTAAACTTTTACAAGTACTTTTGAAACGTCAAAAAGTTCCACATGCTGGCCAAATGCGGATTGGCTTACTCACACACATATATTTTGAGAACAATATGAAGAACTCGCAAGCAGGTTTCCTCACGATGTTTGTCTTCCCTGTTACGCAACTGATACTTTATATTATTGTGATAATTGCTTAAAATGCTCATAATAAGTAGTTTCGAAAAGTTAGAGGTGTCTCCGGAGGAGGCCAAAGAATTAATCCACTAGTTAGGCTTTGCCTTTTACTGGTGGTCAAAGATTAACGGTAACTAATATAGAGTAACTTTCAAAGCCTTTCATGCAACTGGTTTTTAAACTTTAAACTGATTTTAACTGACCGCTAACTTTTCACGTGTATTCGGAAATAAATAGGAGTAAAATTTTGCTACCTTAAGGGTTGGAACCCAAATGCGCATGCCCTGTAGGTACAGCGTGGCGGTTAGTTAAACGTGAACCCTCCTAGCTACGAGACTACAATACCGCAGGAAATCCGCCAGCGTTATCGTAAATAATACCTGAATTAAAAAAAGTCCAGATCAACAACAATTTGACTTTATTATTTACCTAAAACAAACAACAAGTTGTCAGTGATTGTAAAGTGTAGTTAAAAGTATTGTAATTTTGGGAAATTGTAAATTTTCTCGTGTTATTAATTGTAATTTACAGTTTTTAATTCAAAATGTGGTGGATCCTGCGTCGGGCTAGAATTACCGGTGCCTCATTCTTCAGCCAGGCTTCCGGAACGGCCAACAATAACTCTGCGAAGCCAGGTTAGTGTCATATTTAATCATCATCATCGCGTGCCTTCTTCGAAACGAAGTTTGGCGATCATCATCCGAAAAGCTTCTCTATTAAAAGCCGCCTCTTTCAACTTCGGGTAACTAAGCCCTGTCCACCCCCTTATATCGTCCAACCATTTGCATATTTAATATTTAATTCAATATACGAGTACTACTTAATACTTAACAACCAATATTCAAAAATTCAAAATTATTCATGCACGCAATCTTACGGCTCTTATTAGTGTGTTAAGACTTTACCACCGGTTCAGAAAACAGGTTATCTAGAAGAGCAGCCGGCAAGAAACTTTTCAAAAAATAAACTTTATCAAATATTACCTACACGGGTACTGTGGGTAATAAAATAAAATTGGAGTAAATAGGGAGCAGTGGAGCATTTTTTAATTACAACTTTTAACTTACCGATTTATTGCCCCTATTATTCATTCAGAATTATTTACTAAATAATTATACTTTACTATAATATAATTTTCAGCGATAATTTTACATTATAATTAAGATTTATTTGCAATTCTTGTAATTTTTTTGCAATAATTTTTGTGCACGATTTATTAATTATTATTAATTATCGCTATCGCTGAAATTAAAGCTCGTAAAAAGTTTAGAAAGGTTAGTTAGTTATGTAGACAAGCGTTTCACTTATCTGTAGGATATATCTTTTATTTCATACATTAGACTTATAAAATAAATAATACTACATGAAACTTTGTAAGCTAATTCAGTGTACTATAAGGTTCTATTACACCTAAATAGAAGGAGTAATAGAAGGAATGAAGGTTAATAAAATGCCGCATTTTGCATTTTACTTATTATTATTACTTATCTACTGTGATTTTCATATATTCTCTTCATTACATTTAGATAGGTACCTAATTACCTACTCTTTTTTATTGTGGAAGCAGAAGAATAAGAAACGGCTTTTGCGTGAGGCGCGCAGAACTGCAAACTACAATTTAAATTGCAATTTTATAATAGAAAGTAGAGGAGAATTATAATTAAAAGCGAACCTATAATGGGACACAATTTTTATGCTTAACTAGATGATGCCCGCGATTTCGTCCGCGTTAATTTAGGTTTTTTAAAATTCCGTGGTTAAAATCGTTTAAAATGTTGGGCCAGGAAAAGCTAGCAGACAGACAGACACACTTTCTCATTTATAATGGAATTAGTATGGATTACGATCGACTCAATTTAGGGTCATTGGTAAGACATGGTTAATATGAACGAAGTCAAAGTTTAATACCAAGCAATTTGCAGCGCGTAGAAACTTGCTGAGACCGTAAGTATACGGAATTGTGATATATGACCAAAGTTTACGTGATTTATTACTTTTCACGGTAAAACTGTTACAATTTTAAAACTTTACAATTAGACTGGCAGTGATCTATACTTCCATTTGCATATAATATTATTTGCGAAAGCATGTATGTCTGTCTGTCCAACTGTTATCTTTTCACGGCCCAACCGTTTGATCGATTTTGATAAAATTATAGTACAGAGATAGCTTGCATCCCGGAGACAGATATAAGCTACTTTTTAACCCGCAAAATCAAAGAGTTCCCACGGCATTTAAATAAAAATATAACAAATTCAAAGGTGTGTGTGCCGTGTAGTATCAAAAGTGTGTGTAGTTTGTCAAACCACATTTGAACCAGATTTGCAGACCTGTGCTCAGTAGTGAGCCGTCGGTAAGTTAATCATGATGATGATGATTCATAATGTACCTATATACTATTTCTGGATAAAGGGATAAAGTACAGCTTTTAATGGTGAAAGAGCTTTTAAAATCGGTTCAGTAGTTTCAGAGTTTATCGACTACAAACAAACAAATAAATCTTTCCTCTTTATAATATTAGTAAGTATAGATATACTTTTATAAGGTACGTGCTATAATAGTAATTGTTCATTTAATTAATTCCATTAGCGTCCATAAACTTCGAAATGATATTTAAATTGCGCGAAGGATTTTAAACAAATTAATTATTCGCCGAGTTATTTGTACAAACTCGGGTTTTGTCTCGAGGCTAGAATACAAGATTATGATTAATGTTCCAAGTTTTACTTGAGCTCTGACCGCGGCGACTGGCCATGGAGGACAAAGTAAAAGTTGTATCTAACGAAAGTATTGAATGGTAAAGTTGTGATGACAGTCCATGTCTCTTTTATGCTGTAAGAGCCCTAAGACACTGGGATGCCACGGCGACGTCACTGGCTACGTATCTAACAATTCGTATTGAAATGTATGACAGTTAACTCACTTAGATACTGTCTGGCGACGTGGCCAATTTAGAAGCGTAGCCATGTCCGATCCGCCCTTACGTGGATACTGGTTACTCTGACGACCCGGCAAAGCGTAGCCAAGTCTCCAGTATTTTTTATACAAGTAAGTTACGTCTCCCTCACTCGGGCTGAAATCTATAGAGCGCACTTTGACTTTGCTTAGACTTAAGTTTCGGTTAAAACGAGACAGATTCATGCAAGCGGTATAGCGCTGTCTCGTTTTAACAGTGTCTTAAGTCTGAGTAAAGTCAAAGTGCGATCTATAGATTTCAACCTCAGTGGCCAACTACTCGCCAGAACAGCGGCCCGCGTGTTTGTGTTGGCTAGTGTTGTGTCGTTGTGCTATTTATTTGGCGACCTAATTTGGCTACGGTAGCTAAAGGTAATCATGGCTACGTAGTCAGCGACGTGGCGATGGGGTCTCAGTGTGTTAGGGCTCTAAAAGTTGTATCAAACAAAAAGTATTGAATGGTAAAGTTTGTGATGACAGTCCGTTTTTCTTTCATGCTGTAATATTTACGAAGCAGGAAACTTTAGAGATTTTAACATTCAATAGAAACAGAAAGATTCTTTTTATTAAAGTTTTATAAATGCTTTTGAACCGTATCGGATACGAGATAATTATGATCGCTAACTATGGGTGTCATATGAAAGTTCAGAGTCACTCAGCGAGCCATGACGAGATCTAAGCTTGAAGTTTCTCTACGTGATCAAATCAGCAGTCGACGTCTATAGGTAGATAATGATGATGATGAATGCGCACAAATACAGACAGACAGCAGAGTGACATTAATAGGACTCCGTTTTTAGCCTTTGGGTACGGAACCCTAAAAAAGACGAACCTACGATTCTGTTATAAGTAAAGATATGATAATAGTTGAATATTATACTAGTGTACCCTTTGATGATACGAAAAATGTATGGTACTTAATAAAATATAATAATAGAGTAAGTTGGCATTTGTGTGATGCCGCCGATATCAATAGCTCCATAATGAGGCATTTCACAGGCTCCTCTATTCCTTCCAGAACTCCTCACACCCTGTAGGTTGTGAGGTGACCACGTGAATGCAGATAAAAAACCCGTTTCTTTTAACTTTCGGAAGTTAACACAATATTTGCAGAACTCGTACAATCTATATTCATTTCTATATCATAAATTACGTGTGGATATTAAAAGTGTAAGTCTGTTTGTCTGCTAAACTTGCATCCCGGAGTCGGATAGCACTTTTGCCCTGAAAAATCAGAAAGTTGCCACGGCATTTAAGAATAGCCTAAATCCTCGTGGATGATCGAGGTGTCCATCGATTCGTGTTTTGAAAAAATTCAAAATATTATAGTCTGGGTGACATACGCTACATTTTATACGAAAAAACGATCTGATAGATAACATCCAAAAAAGTGGGGGTCTTCAAATTATTTTTTGCTATTATCAAATGAGAGAGGAAAACATTCTGAGTACATAAATATAAATATAGTGTAATATTACAAGTGTAAATTAAAAATTTATAACACCACCGACAAGTGAAGGTACAGTAACAAGAAAAAAGCTGATAACTTTCAAACGGCTAAATCAATTTTCTTGGATTATAGCTAAGAACACTCTCTATCACAAACAAAAAAAAACTAAATTAAAATCGGTTCATTAGTTTAGGAGCTACGATGCCACAGACAGATACACAGATACACGTCAAACTTATAACACCCCTCTTTTTGGGTCGGGGGTTAAAAATACACCGAGCGACAGAAAAACAATTTTATACTAGTTATATCTATCGCTATGTATCGGCAGTTCGCCGGTAGTAGTCGGGTGTTCGCCGGTAGTAGTCGGGTTTTAGTTCTGATTAGCCTTATCTTGTTAACCATTGCTCTATTATGATGATATTATGGTCACTCTACAATAGTATTTGGTTCTCATTTAGCGTCGGCATCTGTGAGGGTGAGGAAATTCTGCCCTATCGCAATACCGATCATATTTCGTGTGTATTGTTCAATCATTTACCGCGCCATGTTGTGCCAATGTTGCTGTAATGTTATGGCTCTTACTTATATCCCTATAAAACTGGGATAGAACTTAGAAACTCTTTTATTTTCAAAAGGATAGTAATATAAAATAATTAATTAAATAAAATAAAATTAAAAATTAAATATTAAATTAAATTAAATAACGTGATTAAGTCCATTTTTCAGTTATCGCATTTTTTGAGATCCCAGTTCAGGGAATAAAATCGTAATTATATTGCACTAGCTGATGCCCGCGGCTTCGCCCGCGTGGATTTAGTTATTTTTAAATCCCGTAGGAACTCTTCAATTTTCTGAGATAAAACGTAGCCTATGTCCTTCCCCGGGATGTATCTTAAGTCGATACCAAATTTCATTAAAATCGGTTCAATGGTTGGGCCGTGAAAACGTAGCAAACAGACAGACAGATACACTTTCGCATTTATAATATTAGTATGGATTAATAAAAAACTATCCATTTCTGTTTGACATCCAATATCGTTATCCTCACGCCTGAAACACGGTAACCCATATTACTCTAAAGTCCCGTATAAAAGACATTTGAATCGCATTGTAAACGTATCCTGTTACCTACTCCAACGAACACGGTTCTCTTAAGTCCTCTTGTTTAGGTTGATATGAATACTCTTATGTCACTTGCAAGGTACATCTAACGGGATGGGATAGATATCACATTCACACTATGAAAATGTCCTTTATACAGTGTATTTTAATGGGACAGTATGGAGCAATCCAAAACCAAGGAAGATACAGGGAAACTGTCTACCTCTGAAGTTTTTTTATAAGAACAATTTTGGCATACATTTTATAGTCAAGCGTGAGTTGTCGCAGTTCTTGAGATCGTAGTCCAGGGCTAACTTGCAATCGAATAAAAAACTCTCCATTTCTGTTTGACATCCAATATCGTTATTCTCACGCCAGAAATACGGTAACCCATATTACTCGAATGCCCCGTATAAAGGACATTTGAATCGCTTTGTAAACGTATCCTGTTACCCTTAAACGAACACAGTTCTCAAGCCCTCTTGTTTAGGTTGATATGAATACCCCTATGTCACTTGCACGGTACATCTAACGGGACGGGACAAATATTACATTTACGCTACGAAAATAGTCCTTTATTATACAGGTACTTATTGCTCGTCCTTTCTTGTCTGGCAAGTTATTTTCTTTATTATTTTTCTTCTATCTATTTTTAAGGTTCCATACCTCGAAAGCAAAAACGGAACCCTTATAGGATCACTTTTTTGTATGTCTGTCAGTCTGTCTGTCTGTCCGTCCATCCGTCAAGTCTGTCAAGAAAACCTATAGGGTATTTCCCGTTGATCTAGAATCATAAAATTTGGCAGGAAAGTTTGATCTTATAGCACAAGTAAAGGAATAAATCCGCAAACCTTGAATTTGTGGTTACATCTTTAAAAAAAATTGAAATGTGTTTCAATTTTCAAAGTAAGATAACTATACCAAGTGGGGTATCATATTATGAAGGGGCTTTACCTGTACATTCTAAAATAGTTTTTATTTATTTTTATGCACCACAGTTTTTGATTAATCGTGCAAAATGTTGGAAAAATTACCCGAGTACGGAACCATCGGTGCGCGAGTCTGACTCGCACTGGGCCGGTTTTTCTTGTAATGAATTGCCTGAACTTGGAAACAAATAACTACTTCATATTTTCATATCATATTATTATAAATGCTAAAGTGCGTTTGTGTGTTGGTTTATTGGTTTGATGGTTTGTCCTTCAATCACTTTTCAACAGAGAAAAGGATTGACTTATTTTTTTGCATGGGTAGATAGTTAAAGACCTGAAGAGTGACATAGGTTATTTTCATCCCGAAAAATCAGAGAATCCCTCATGGGATTTTTAAAAATCTAAATCCACGTGGACGAAATTGCGAGCATCGGCTAGTAAATATTATAATAAATGAAAGCAATTTGTCTGCTTTTTGAATGAAGCCTTTACAAACAAATTGCGCTGAATTATTTCAATTTCTGTTTTACCTGAGGGAATATAACATTTTTTCGCAGTAAAAGCCCATCACTAAAACGTAAATAATTTGTTTACCTACTAGCCGCGACCTCGCTCGCGTGGATTTAATTTTTTTTAATCCCATGGGAACTCGCTGATTGTCCGGGATAAAATATAACCTTTGTCACTCCAGGTGTTTAACTATAACCATGTAAAAAAATCATATAGATCCGTTGCCCCATTGCGATGTGATTGAAGGACAAAGCAATAAACCAAAAACACACTTTCGCATTTATAATATGGGTAAAAGATTATCTTAGCTAATGGATATAATTATTATGATGGATAATAATTTCCCTAAATAGAAATTAGCAATTATCTTGTCAAAAGCTGCCTAGCTATACTATAGCACTAGTCTAGAATAGCACTAGTCGGTTTTGGTTTGTTTTTGTCTAATGAGTTGCAACCTACCTAACATTCTTTTTTTTCGTTTTTTAACCCCCGACCCATAAAGAGGGGTGTTATAAGTTTGACGTGTGTATCTGTGTATCTGTGTGTCTGTGTATCTGTGTATCTGTCTGTGGCATCGTAGCGCCTAAACGAATGACAGAGAGACAGTTAAGGTTTGAGTGTTTTATATATTATGTATTGTCTGTCATTTAATTATTGTGCTGTGTTTCCATAAAAATAATTAAATTAAATAGTATATCAAAGTCGTGGGGACCGAGAGCAAAGACATCGATGGAGCAAAGGCGTTGCCAGTCTCATTTAGAATAGAGAGTTTCAAATAAAATTAACACTCGCTTTTATAAAGTAAGTCCTTTGTAGAAGGCTCCCAAAGAAAAAACAAAAAGCACCATAAAGAGATTCGTTCAGTGGCGCCGCCACAGGGCTCCGAAGTCCGATGGTTTTGTTCCGCTGCTGGTACTAGATGATGTCCGTGACTTCGAGTGAATTTAGGTTTTTGAAACCTAAATTCTGCGAGCTTTTTGATTTTATTTTATTTTATTTAATTATTTAATAGGAAGCCAACGGTATACAAAGAAAAGTAATTATGACGACTTATATAAACTTAGGACTATCAATGTATACTCACTTACAGGCTAACTCAACATGCTTAATCTAAAACTTCTAAATAGTAAAACTTAACCTGAGACATTCTTTGCATAAAATCTATAATAATTAAATTAATTACTCAATAAGCCAAAAGTACAACAATTTTTAAAACTAACAATAAAAACTACAAAAAAGACTAAAAAACTTGATTTTCCTGGATATGCCCGTCTCCGGAATGCAAGCTATCTCTGTACCAAACTTCGTCAAGATCAGTTAAGCGGATGATCATGAAAGGTAACAGACATTCATACATGGATTATTATTTTATGTCATGTCTGTTCAATTAACTTTAAAGCTTTCAAACTAATACGAGACACGAGAGATAGGACACAATGTTGCACATTAATTATCACACAAAATTAAGTGGCAATTTAAAATAGAGCTCTCTCGTTCTCAAGAGCTTTGTTATATTAAGTATTGCGGCAAGAGGGACGAAAGCCTTTTTATTACAAGTCACAGCCAATTATTCGTCGAAGTTAGCGCAAAAAAATTAAATTCTTCCCGACTGAATTTTGGCCACAGCGACCAATTGCAGGAAATATTATGTACTTGTGCACGAAAATACGACGCACTTTCTAGTCGCTTAAGTCTTTAATAGTTAGTAGAAAACGTACGCAGACATTGCTGTGGAGAGGCCGTTATTCAATAATGAGTGTTACCAAAGCAAAAGGTTGCCTGGTAGAGATTGCTCCAAGCAATAAGGCCGCCTTTGCACACAATTTTTTTTTCTGTTTTCTTCTTTCTGTGTTGTGCTCCTTTACATGTGTTGTACTCCTTTACATATAATAAAGTGTTCTATCTATCTATCTATCTATCTATCTATCCTTAGTAGATACTGTACCGCACCATGAGTAATGTAATGCTCAAAATTGAAAAAAAATATACACTACATATCGAAACGCACTTTTGAAGGTAACAACGATTTGTTACCTTCAAAAGAGTATATTTGTTTACTGCGACGCAATATTACAACGAGATGTTGTTATAAATTGTTTATATTTGCTTTTCCTGCTGCGACGTAAATTACAACGACGTAGGCCGCGACGTTTCTACAAGATCTACATCTACAAATCAGTCAACACTATAGCTGATGCCTGCGACTTCGTTCCCGTAGCTATATAGGTTTTTAAAAATCCCGTCATAGATTTTCCGGGATAAAAGTAGTCTGTGTGTTATCCAGGTTATAATCTATCTCCATTCCCAGCCAAATCCGTCCACTAGTTCTTACGTGAAAGAGTAACAAACATCCATACATACAAACTTCCGCGTTTATAATATGTACTACTAGGATGTTCGACCACTTAGTTATCGATTTCTGATAGTTCTTGATCGCGGTTTCTGATAGTTCTTGGTTGAACTGAAATCAGAGGCGCCGCCGGCTTTTAGAAACTCCCGTGGTTGCTATTTTAAAATAACTGGCGAAGTGCGAGAAGAAAAATGCACACTGACTAAATTAACATCCTACATAATCGTGAAAATCGTTTTTAAATCCTTCCATGTTTCAAGCGAACAGAAAAACAGTTGGACGTAAACATATTGGTTTTTATGAAATGTAGGAAAGATATGAATGCTGGATAAGTATCTATATTTTTTTAATATTTCCTTCTTGTATTACTCCAACACGTCTTTACACCCTTAAGTAGACCGTACTGGTAGGTAACTTACTAACTTCAACAAAAATATAAGAGTATATAAGTTTGTAGAGATATCGTTCGGAGCCGATTACTGGTAATTGTTGATTCTTACGATCATGGGTGCTCCGCATCCACTCTTGTGGGTGCTGAAGCCCCCGACCACCCATTCAGACTGCCAGACTGACTGTCAAAATTTTGAAAGCTTCGTTGATTTTTTTATCCTTTCATATCCATGTTGGAGGTTGGAGCTTTTATATTGTAGATATTTTTATGGCATGTTCCTAATTGAAATAGCTACCGGGAAGATCATCTCGGCTCTCGAGTCCGCGGCTAATTTCATTTTACCTGCGACGTGCTATAATAATTAATACTGACACTGACACCTAATACTCAGGTATAAAATACCTAGTTCATTTTATATTTACTAACTAGCTTATGATTGCGACTTTGTCCGTGTTGACTACACAAATTTCAAACCCCTATTTTATCCCCTTAGGGGTTGAATTTTAAAAATCCGTTTCTAGCGGGTGCCTACGTCATAATAGCTATCTGCATGCCAAATTTCAGCCTGATCTTTCGAGGTACAAAACCTTAAAAATCGATAGATGCCCTCGCGGATTATAAGTAAATGGACCTTACATCTGCAGCATCAGGATTGAGGAGTTAGAACCCAGTGTTCACATTATGTTGAATTGTCATGAGAACTTTGTGTGAAGTTCGTAGAAATAAATGAATGTCCGTCTTGCAATTTGAAATAAGTAAGTATTTCGCATATTTGTAAAGTTGAATAAAATTGTTTGGTGGATTTCTCAATAGTAATTTTCAGCAAGGCATTAAACTGAAAAATGCCTCTTTGTTCAGTTTTTTACAGATTCAAAATTCCACTTCGTAGAATTATTTGGATAAATATCATGCATGGAATAGAAAATCTAAAAAACGTTATTAAAATAAATTGAGCGTTCTCTTTTATCTATGTTATTAAGTATTTCAAAGAAAAATGTATAAGATCTTTTAAAAAAATATCAATGGAAAGCTTAATAAGGTTTCCTCTCCTAAGATCTTTCGCTTTTAGGTCTTCTGTTTGTTGAGATCTGGACGGCTTTTCACCAATTTAGGTATATACCATCATTATGATCAACTTATCGCCGGCGCACTACTGGGCACAAATTTTCGCTCAGAATGAGAAAGGTTTAGACTTTAGGTCAGAGTCCACCAGCTTCAGGCCAGTGAAGTTTGGCAGACTTGTGTGGACACCTATGAAAACATTATGGAAGACTCTCAGGCATTGGGATAGTGTGCCGATGGGATAATGTTCTCAAAGGTATGTGACGACTGGCCAATACGCCAGCGTGGCCTATAAACTCTTCTCAATCCGAGAGAAGACGCTGTGCTCCGTAATGGGCCACCGATGGAGTAATGATGATGATGAAAGATGTAGTATTCAAAATGTTATTATTAGATACCAATTGGATATGGATTTTTTGACAGTAGACGGGTAATAGGAAACTTTTATCAACCTTCGAGCGTCGGTATTGGATTCCGGCATCAAAGCCGCTGACACTTGGAGAAATCTATACCTATTCTCAAAGGGAATTCGATTCAAACCTTTTATGACGCCAATGAAACGAAAATGTGGACCGACGTTAAAGGAATCCGGGCGAAGATTTTTATGGCGGCTATAAAATATTTAGGTACAAAGAAATAAACTGCCTTGTTTTAAAAAACCGGTCCATTGCGAGTTGGACACGCACACGAAGGTTCATATCATACAAGATGTACCTACCGAGCACTATGTATAATGTACATATACTTTAAAAAAAAAATTGGAAGGGAGAAATTTCTTCTTCTTCATTCTTTTTACTAGAGGTTTCTACTAGAAGTCATAGATGTATCTTTGGACATGGTCTCATAGCATACAGGATAGAATGAGATTTTAAGTCGGTAGGCATGCATCGTATCAATATCCAATATGTACATATTCTGTGCAAATTTCAACTCTCTAACTATTATAGTTCATGAGATACATCGCGCTGCCAAACAGACAGATGGACAGACGGATGCACAAGCAGACGGACTGACAGGCGGAAAATGAAGGCTTAGTAATAAGGTCCCGTTGGAAACCTTGGGGAACGGAACGCTAAAAACACGCTAGTAAAAGTTGCAATACTTCTGGTAATAAAAATGGTAGCTACGAGTATTTAGTTGTTCGCACAAATCTCCAAATCAAACCAATCTGACAAACCAATACATTTTCACAGAAAACTAAAATACCTACTATCGTTTTTCTTAAAATTTACTGGCGAAGCGAAGGCCCAATTAAAAAGCCTTTAAGCACTTTTTCGGTTGATACTTTTGTTCTTTTTGTAAAGTAAGAATTTGTGGAAAAGGGTTTCTTGTTTGATTTAATTAACAAATTTTAGGGTTCTGTACCCGAAAGTTGCCAACTTGACCCTATCACTAAAGCTACGCTGTCCGTCTATCCGTTCGTCTGTCTGTCAGCAGGCCGTATGTCATGAACCGTAATAGGTAGAGTTGAAATTTTCAGTGTGTTCTATTGCCGTTATAAAAAGAATAAAAAAAATCAAGATAGTGAATTTCAAATTCCATGAAAATTTAAAAAATTAAAAAGTACATAGGGTTATATTTTTTACAATGGTACGGAACCCTTCGTGTGTGAGCCCGACTCACACTTTGACCAGTTTTTTATTTCAGGCTAAAATGAATTTAAAAGCGTTGTCTTACAAAACGAACATAGGTCTACGGTTTCGTAGCCTTCGTAGCTTTCAAAGCGATTTTTCGTAGCGCTATGCCAGGGAGTCAAAGAAAAAGAGGGGGAGAAATCGTGCAAAATTATCGAATACGTTACACAGAAGCGCTTATGTTTATGTTGAGTTGTTCACACAAACACACAAAAAGCCGGTCAATTGCGAGTCAGACTCCCATAGGAAGGGTTCCATACCGTCGTACAAGACAACACTTTTTAATTTTCATGTTGAAATTTCTAAATCTGTATTTTTTTTTGTTATAGTGGCGATAAAATAACACATTCTACTTGAAAATTTGAACTCTTACCTATTACACGTTTCACAAAATACAGCCCGCTGAGAGACGGACGGACGAACGGACGGACAACAGAGTCTTAGTAATTATAATAGGGTTCCGTTAGACCCTTCGGGTACGGAGTCCTAAAAACGCAGTTGTGCGTACTGGAGTCTGCTTGTTTATTTAGCTGCATTTTCCCATAAAGTTAAAAATCAACCGGTTTTTCCAAATTACGATCTATTATTCCGGAAAATCAAAAAGTTCCCACGCGGTTTTTAACAATATAAATCCACGCAGACGAAACCGCGGGCATCATCTAGTGGGCAGTGATGAAATATATAACTAAACATGAAAGGGTTTATATTACAGCTACAATCAATTATTCATGGCTATGGAAATACATATATGTTAAATACATAATACTGAATTACATATTGTATTACGTTCTCGAAACCAATTCATTTTCATATTCATACATAATAAATAGATTAAGCTTACTCCTAACAATGTTAATGTTCATTTAACATCCACCGAATTTGTTTAAATTCTTCATTAGATAATCGACTTTGCCACGGGGAATTAAGGTTGGTTTTGTTTTGTGTAACTTTATCGCATTAGTCCCTGTGGTTGAGAGCAATTAGCGCAACCCAGCGATATAAATGTTCCACTAGATGGGGCGCTCATAGTCACAACATGTTCCAACTTCCAACTAACATCGGTGTCCGTTCCTCTCAAGCGTAACCCGCTTTAGATGCAATCTCTTTGTAAAAATTAAACTTGCGCGATAACTATATATTCATATGGGTAGCTTATAGTCTGGTCTAATTTATATTTATGTTCGTAAAAATGGACTACGTCTAAAGCGAATAAAGGCGGAAACAAACTGTCGGACGTGTCCGTAAACCGCGGTTGATAGCCACAAGTCGCGACAGATAGGTTGCCAAGTCGTTAGGAACGCGGCTTTGAGATATCTATCGGACATCCGAGTGCTCAAGGTTACGTCCGCTAATCGCATCCAATAGTTTGCACAGTTTCGTGTACCGATACCTGAATACCTATAAGTCCCGGCAATCAACCGCGTCCGTCAGTCGCGTCTGATAATTAATTTGTTTCCTGCTTTATGAGGAGTGTGGACACCAAAGTTCGTTGGAACATGTTGTTACGATGAAGCGCTTCATCCAGTGGAATATTTATATCGCTGGCGTAACATCGTAATTAGTCCAGAGAGCGAACAAAGCACGGCTATAAAATGACGACTTGTATTTTGATTTTATAATACACAAGCTGCGGTTATTATTCTGTCTTTTAAAACTGAGCAGAACTGGCAGAACCAACCGATAAAGATTTTTATATAGAGTACAGTAGAGTGGAGAGAATAACAGATTAATCTAATAAACCTACACTTAACCATAAGTATATAAATAATAACAAAATCTTCAAAAGTTGCAATAGTAACATACTTATGTGTAAATTTTATGATTAAACGAACTCACCTGTGTGAAGTTCCATCACAACAATTATATGAGTATCTTCATTTCTAAATGATAATAAATTCTGCAAAGTAATTTGGTCAATAAGATAAATGAGCGAAACAAGCGATAAAATAAGCGGAAAAGCTTTGAATTATTGTAAACCTCTACCCCACTCGTACAAACTCAATTGAATATCTTAGACAATATTTTATTGTAATGGTTTGATAAATAGTTATAAATATTCCATTTTATGCAATACATTGCAGCAATAAATCCGGGCCTTTTTGGAGTATCGCCAAGTGCTGCAGCTGTGCTTAAGATTCATCGCCGTGGAAAAAAACATTTTTAAACCGTATTAATATCAGCCTCAGATGTTGTACGAAATTGGCTACGAAGTTGTTATTAAAAGTTTATACCTATATATTTTTTTTTAAACTTTCATGTGGTTTGTTAAGATATTATTTCTTAGAAAACATTGCTTTATCAATGATATTCAAGCTTAGATACTGGAAGTTGCCTTGTTAACATAGTAGATGCTGTACCTACTTGAAATCTCAATCGCTAAGCGACTCGTTTTTAACCCCCGACCCAAAAAGAGGGGTGTTATAAGTTTGACGTGTGTATCTGTGTGTCTGTGTATCTGTGTATCTGTGTATCTGTCTGTGGCATCGTAGCGCCTAAACGAATGAACCGATTTTAATTTAGTTTTTTTTGTTTGAAAGGTGGCTTGATCGAGAGTGTTCTTAGCTATAATCTAAAAAAGTTGGTTCAGCCGTTTAAGAGTTATCAGCTCTTTTCTAGTTTTCTTGTAGAAAAGAAGGTTAGATAACCGTTAGGTTCATAATATTATGTCAATAGACAAATGTCAAGCTGTCAAGATGGACGTTGCCTAAATACATAATTATTTATTTGAAAATGATGTTTTGGAAAACTCAAATACTTTGGATCGTCGGGGGTGTTATAAATTTTTAATTTACACTTGTTTACCATAATAATATGTTAATAATTAATAGTGCATCAATTAAAAGTATATGGGACTTTTGAGATGAATACTAATTCAAATCATGTTCTATTCAATTACATATTAGGCAGAAACTTACTAAAACTTCTAAACGATGATGGTAACTAAATCAGATTGTGTGACCAAATCAGATACCGAAGACTCTAATCTAAGATACTTGTAGTAATCCATCTTCGACAAACAAAAACCTTCGTATGTCGATCAAAGCGACAATGAAACCAGAGTGCCAGTGTGTCGATCCAGCACTCTTCAGATTGAGAGAGATTAAACGACCTTCCGACCTTTGTCCGGACTCCGGATGTAGCTACTTAGCGAATATTACTGAATGCGCCTGAAAAAATCGCACAATACAAGGTGTTAGGTAATAAAAGAGCCTCAATAGCTCAACGGTTAAGGAGCGGACTGAATTCCGAATGGTCGGCGGTTCAAATCCTACCCGTTGCACTATTGTCGTACCTATACTCCTATCACAAGCTTTACACTTAGTTGGAGGGGAAAGGGGGAATATTAGTCATGATTTAGCATGGATTATATTCCATATAACATCCAGGCAAGCTGAGTTTAGGAGGATTTGTTTAAAACTCCAATGTAACGACCCTGCAAACATCTGATCGCTGAAATGAACTCGTAAAATCTTCTGTGAACTCGAAGGACCGTTTGAAAATTTGATAAGTGAAAGAACCTATGGTGGGTAGATATTTCATTTCTCATGTTAGGCGATTTATCAAACACGCTATATAATGATAATAGATATAATTGTGTATGTAAAGAACGAGTATGTTTCTCTCGCGGCACTTCCCTCACGATATTTTCCTTCACCGTTAAAGCCTACTTAAAACTACAAATTATCAACTCTCAAATGTACCAGTCGGGAATAGAACCAGAGAGATTCTACTTACAATGCCGCAGCGCACACCATTACTCCAGAGGTAAAAAAAAGATAAATTATTTATATTCCAACTAAGTATATCATTTTAATTTATTTTTCCACACAAAATTACACCAAGTAAAGTATCCCCGAAAAGTGATAATAAAAAACTTTTCGAATTTAATGGATCGTGGTAACAAGTCCAATATATATACGAAAAACTTCGGCGTCCAACTTTCGCGAACTTTGCATGGAGTTCTTCAAAAGGACAGCTTTTTTGTATTCATGCTTGTTCAAATAATGAAATTACTTTTATGAAGAACTTAAATAACTTGCGTCGTAGTACGAAAAGTATTTTAAAATTGGCTTAAGTAAGTAATAAAGTTAGGAGTGATGTTTTTTAGAAACTAGATGATCCCTGCGACTTCGTCTGTGTGAATTTAGGTTGAAATTTTTTGAATTTCTGGGACACTTAAAAAGTAGCCTATGTCCGTCCTCAGAATGCAAGCTATCTCTGTATTTTTCTGACAGACAGACAGACACACTTTTGCATTTATAACATTAGTTATTATTGCGGGAGAGTAGAGTTCTCTCGGAATTTTAAAAAACCTAATACTATGTGGCTAAAGTCGCGGGCATTACTTATCTTTAGAGAGATAGATTTTACTAAGAGATTTTTTTAAAATCCCAAGGGAACTCTTTGATACTTAGATATACTTACTTAGTACACCGACAGCTTGCATCCTGGAGATGAACATAGACTACTTTTTTATCTTGAAAAATCAAAGAGTGTTCACAGGATTTTCGAATGAAGTCGCAGGCATCATCTAGTTAATAATATTAAACAATATTAAGTTAGTACGTATATTATGTACATATAACACCAGAAATTGACAATAACAAGATATTTCTGTGTCATCACATTATGCTCGATGTGAACGAAAATCGTGGGTCATCTGAAAAATTGCTTTTACATAATACGACCTTTCCATTCCACGGACAGATGGACAGAGCTGATCCACACATCGGACGAGGCTGTAACAGATACACAATATAGAACTTAACGCCTTAAAATATAAGGTCGGAATTCGGTTAGCACACACGATGAATGAATCTATTTGTATGAGCATTTGTAGAGCGAATCGAATTAAAAAGGAGCCTTTTCAATTGGGAGGCGTCGCCGGCGTCGAGAATGTGTTTCTGGAATGAATGTTTTTTTATCTGTGACAATATTCTGCATTGATAGCCTTTCTACTATTTCTACTATCTCTTCTTCTCTTTCGTAAATCTATACCTACATAACTTCTACATTAAAAAAGATACGTAATTCAATGAAACCGATTGGTTTGGTCTAGAAATTTGAAATTATGTCTGTAGATCAATGATCAAGAAGAAGGTCACAGCTACATATTATATTAATATTCATAATATAATATTATATCATTCAAAAAAGGAATGGGTATGTTCATAGCTCTTTAGACGCTTGTGAAAACTCAAGGTGCGTCCACACCTATAACTAGACCCCAACTAAAAAAGGCAAAACTGTAGCGGTAGGTTTATAGATTTTATTACTCCCTACTTATCACATATTTGTATCGACTTCGAATATAAAAGTGGAAGTTTAATAACTGCATTCAAATTTCACACACAGTAATGGTCAAACCTCATTCTACAATATATTTTATAGTCTCGCATCTCTAAATAGTCACATTTGCCTAAACGTTTTATAGAGGACAAAAATATATTCTGTACAATGCTTTCATAAAACAAATGCTTCCCAGGATAATACTCCCAGTGAATACCTCCAAGACCAGCGTACTTAGACCCCTGCAATGCTATTTACTTCTAATTCCACCATACATCAACTCGGTCTCCAAGCAACGTAGCGGTCCAACTTAATATTGCCACTTTACCTTCGAGGGTAATGGAGTCTTTCTATCTAGATGACCGATTTTAGACTCTATTTTTATTACATTAAAGAATATTTCAATTGGTTAATGATTTAATTATTATTATCCAGAACACGTCTTACAAATGTCTTAATTTGATGAAAAAAGCTACAGATTACTTTAGCTTTATTTATTTATTAGGTACTTAATTAAAAAGTATATCTCTACGGTCGTCTGGTAGTAATCATAAATAGAAGTTAGATCGATTGTTCTGGAACCTTTTTACAGGAAAACATTAGGGCCAGTGCAAACAGACTGAATGGCTTTGAGTAGGTTTTAAGTTTTTTTAATCGCACGAGAACTCCTTGATTTTCCAGAATAAAAAGTAGTCTATGCCCGCCTCCAGGATGCAAGCTATCTTTGTACCAAAAAATAGATAGACCTCCATTTCGTTCATGTGGATTTAGATTTTTTAGGAATCCCGCAAGAACTGCGGGATAAAAAGTAGCTTACTGCACTCTCCAGGTCTTTAACAATGTCCATGGAAAAAATCACGGCGACCCGATGCTCCGTTGCGACGTGATTGTCTTCAATCACACAATTCATTCAATCACACAAGCAAACACATTCAATCACACAAACAAACACACTTTCGCATTTATAATAATAATAATAATGGGTAGTGATTAATTTCTACTATTAGTAGGAACCAAATGCGAATTAATTCCATTATTTATTACACAGTGGTAGGAACTTTCCTAATCCAAGTTGGATGAGGTTGATTGTTTACAGTGGAGCAACTTCGTTCTAAGTACAGGCTTTGTATGCGCCTGAACAGTGAACTATGGGTTTGCATAAATAAATACTACGACTGGAGTCCACTTTGCTTGGTACCGGAGCTTAGTATTTGAGCAATGCGCATTTAAACAATAGGTTTTGGATTATCTAAAACCGTATAGTCATAGAGCTGCAGGCTTCATACTGATAAGTAGAAAGTTAGTACCTATTCTTTGCCTAGGTATCAACAAATTGTTTCATTGAAAATATTGTAACTTTTTAGGGCTCCATATTATGGTTCATGAGATACAGTTCGCTGACAGACAGATGGATGGACGGACAGATGAATGGACAGCGGAGACTTAACTATAGGGTCCCGTTGGCACCCTTCGGGTATGCGGAACCCTAAAAAGATACCTATTTTAAGTAGAACTACCTACTTCCCAAAATAGGTATATATTGTGTCATTCAAGTTGGTATAAGCGAAGACGAGCGTAGCGAGCCTCAATCATTCGTAGCGGACAAGTAGGTGAAGTTGAATGAAGGGCGACGAAACGGCGTAGCAGCGGCGTAGTAGGCCGGGCTTACTTGGTCAAGGGACCTGAGAAATATACCTACCGCCCTTTTGATAGCTCCCACGTAAGCCTTTTCTCATAAGAGTACGAGAGATAAGAGAAGGTATACGCGACAGAAAGAAAAGCGTTTATTAAATTTAAGGTCGTGGTGCTGTACGAGCTGAATTAAACTTTATTGCGTCGTAGCAAAAGTCGCTTTTGCGGTGTAAGCCACTGAATAGATGTATTTGCCTTTTGTATCTGGAAAGATGTTGATGGACGGCATTGAGCGAGTTGCTGCAGGAACTAGGAAGCCCCTGGATTCTGGCCGCGGCGCAAGGCTAACGTGTGGTCTGTGGAAGTCTCTACAAGAGACCTATGCCCAGTAGTGGACGTATATTGGTTAATAACGATGATGATAATGTATTCTATGGCGCCACAATCAAAAAACTGAAACACGACTACAATGCTCCAACTTTTAGTTTTGTTTCCTCTACCACAGGTTTAGCTTATACAGCATGTTTCGAATAAGATATTTAAAATTCTCTTTCAATAGCGTATAAGTAATTTTCACACGTAAGTACTTTTAACAGGTAGGCAAGCACATTCATCACTGAAAGAATTCAAAGCGAAATCCTTTAACAAATAATTTTATTCGAATCACGCTCAGCTTTAGAGCGCGCTCGTAATCTTTAATCTGTGAATTTACTAATGAATAAGTAAGCAGTTCCCGAGTGTTCCCCCTACGTGACAGATGGTGTTAATTTATTATGTTAATTCAAATTCACTAATCTGCTTCTGGATATATTATGTACCTACCCACCACGTGGATCATACAGAATGTTAGTAGCATGCCAGCAAAAACGAAGACAGGTGATAGTACTAATGATTACTGATAAGATACACAAAAAACCCTGAAAAATATATTGTATTGCGAACATAACCTCTGACTAACACTAGAGATCAATGTTTGCGTAGATAAGAGCCACAAGGTCAATGCCGCGTCTTAGGCGGGGTATTAACCCCGAGTTTTGAACGTCATACATTGCGGGTTTGAAAAATAGTAAATCATTAAATCTACAAGTATAAGGCAAATGGTTGTTGATATTGGATAGTGTATAATTAGGTAATTATACAGTATACAATTAATTATAGTGGATAATTAAGTAGGTATAATTAGGCTAAGTTTATGCTAGCGTTCTAATTACACCCTGTATTAAATAAATAGAAAGATTTTTTATTTTAAAAGAAATACATTTTTTTAATTTGCATGGCGGTCATTTTGATTTTTTCATTATTTGTTGTTAAAGCGGCAACAGCAATACACACACACTGCACAAAATTTAACTTTATATCTATAAAGTTAAGTTAATCTTAATTTCGTGAGATAGAGCCCACTGAAAGATAGACGGACGGACAACGGTGGCTTAGTCATAGTCATAGGGTCCCGTTGGCGCTCTTCGGCTACGGAACCCTGAAAAAAGAATACATTTTAAACTAAACAAACAGTATTTTTCATAGAAATATCAAGGTATATCATTCAACTATGGTATTTTATAGTTAAACCCTGCATTCATGTCACATATTAAGGTCAAAGTATACTCAACGAAGCAGCCCGCGTCATACCTTTGTCTGAAGATTATAAAAAGCGCGACAAAAGAAGGTCGCATTGGAACCATCCGAGGGAGCATGTAGGTATCTCTACCCTCTTATTTTGATTGCACTGGCTTTGACCTTCTGAAGTAGGTATAAGTCGTGATATCACGTAGAGATATGAAGATAGAGAGATTAAAGTAAATAAGAACTTTGAAAACATTATCACTGCTTTTTTGGATAGTCGTGTAAAAATGGCGGTGTTGCTAGGGTTGGAGGTAGCTATAAAAATTTAGCTACTTAATGTAATATTTGCATGTAAATTACATCATCTGAGGCGAAGGTCGGCCATCTCAGTTATATGGCTTTTGTAGAGATTGAAACAAGATTGGATCTCGTAAAACTACATAGACACCGATCAATTTTGACGATATTTTTATCGGATTCCATATTGATGATTTCAATGTTATTCAAAAGTTTTTCAGTTGTAGGCACTCAAATATAAATAAGGTACTATAATGTCAATATTTTATTTTTTAACGTAAAAACTAGATAGATATATTCTGTTTGGGTTAGTTGAAACACCTTATGCAGTAAGTGTACATCAAGTTGCATAATATAGACACTAGTAAAATCTTTTTTTTTTATATTTTTTATTCAGATACAATTAGTTAGCCCTTGACTGCAATTTTACCTGGTGGTAACTGAAGATGCAGTCAAAGATGGAAGCGGGCTAACTTGAAAGAGCTATGCCATTTTGATTTAGTAATAATATTTGTCCGTCTGTTCCTGCGATATAGTAAATATAATTACACTTCGTAAAGCGTACCCAGGCTAAACAAAAAGCCAGTTTCTTGTTTGTTCTAGTACGGGCGGAGGGAGCCTCTGAATAATTACATTTCACGGCGAAAGACGCGTTCAGCTTTGCTTATAGCCAAAGAGATGGTGAACGATTTGTTTATAAGTAGGTACTCTCTTTTCCGCCACTTCTACTATTGAGTTTTCTTAAAAGTCCCGCTGGAATTTCTCAAAATCTAAGTGCTATCCTCCACTAGGCTACTAGCGATTAAGCTAAGGCGCTTTGGTTACCTAAGTTTCTTCTTTCTCGCTCATTCTCATATGTGATCTCAGTGATTGTGAAAGAAGCAGTGAACATGGCTCAACCAATCCCTAAATAATAAAATTGTGTTCATTTTAGATATATTTTTACTGTAATACTAGCTTCTGCCCGCGACTTCATCCGCTGGACTAAACAAACTCTCCATGGTTACTCCAAGTTGGCTGAAACCGGTAAGCGGCGCAAGTATACCTCTTTAATCGATATCGAATACTTTTTAGTTCCGTCCGCCTTAGAGACCCTGGGGCCATTAGTAGGCAAAATAATATTATTTTATCCTCCTGAGAAAAAATAATCAGTAGGTATTCAACTATTGTTTACCAATGGCAAAAATAATAATTAATTTTAAATTCTATTATTTCTGTTTGTCGGTTAAATATAAAAACATTTGTTCGTACATAACAAATACAAATGAAATAGCGGGAATAAAGGTCGTCCTAAGTAAACATAGCAAATATTATTATGTTTACAAGAAATAAATTGTGCGGGACGATTTCATACCGTTGACTGATTTACTGGATGGTAAGCAATGATTTCTATTCTTTTGTCGTATTTCATTGTAAAACTTCAATGAAATCGCACTGATCGACGTGATTTGTTGCATTTTTTTTTTCTTCGGGGGAGGAAAAAATCCCTACGGACTTCTGCCTGCTGGCAGGGTGTGTCCGACTTGCACGGACTAAAATAACCTCCCCATGTCTGCCAAGGTGAGCACGGAACTGCGTCGCATTACATCATGCTGACCTCCTAGATCTCTATCCTCTTCTTTTCTTCTTTTTCTTTCTCTTCCCTTCGCATCATGGTAGCTCTCAGCATTTGGCTATATCTTAGCCAGGCGTCTTCGCTCGACAGCATGCGCGCCATAAGATTTTGGGCATTCACGTCCTCCGCGTCTGTCGATCGAAGCGCTTTTGCCCTTAGGTCGGCACTACCTGGGCATTCGAAGATTGCGTGTCTAGGGGTGTCTTCCTCTCCGCAAAAGTAGCAGCCTTCGCTTGGTGCTTTCCCGATTGCGAAGAGGTAGGTGTTGAACACCCCGTGACCGCTGAGCGCTTGTGTCAGCCAGCGATCTGTTGATTTGTTGCATGGGTATAATTAAAAACCTAAGAGTGGCCTAGGCTACTTTTATTTCGGAAAATCAAAGAGCTCCCTCAAAACCTGAATCCATGGGAATGAAGTCATGTGGCAGTGACATAGCGGCACCTAACTACGAGTACGTTGACTACTAGCGTTAGTCAGATGATTTATTTGCAATACATTGCGAACTCTTAAAAAATACAGGTTTACTTATATATTTTTTGTCGCGTTATATTTTTGTGGTTTCTTATCAGTTGTAATCAGAACTTGTCTTCGTTTTTGCTAGCATTCTGGTTACACCATTAAGATAGTTACAAGTAGTGAATTTAATATCAAGTTTGAAACAAGTGGCTTCTTAATTAGTTTGGATAACACCCTCAAATATTAATTTATAAAGTTGAAGATTACTTCGTGGAGCTAATATAGGTATACTTAATTATTTTTCTATGAAGCAGTTCAGTCGGGAATTTCTGGAAATCCTTTCTTGGAGGAAATCTACATGCAAAGTTTGTCGACCCGGCGGTTTTAGCTGTTAGTTGATATGTTAGTATATATAGAGTTGTTTGATGACTAGTTCTTGTTTGTATGAATGAGTGTGCTACGCAGGTATAGTCAGGCCGCAAGCCTGCTTAGTGCGCTCCCATAGTCGTCGCGTCGAATTTCGGAAAATGTCACTCCTAACGCGGCAGAAATCGTGAAATGACGAGCATCGTCTTCCAGGGTTACATTACACATCACATTTAGCTATTAGAAGACTTCGCCATGAATCGATGGAGCAACAGGGTATTGGCTGTAGTAATACAATGATGTGACGTTTTGTATAGCTTTAGTTTGTGGGGCTAGAATTCATTATTAAAGAAAATAATTTAAATTTTAAGATTATTCGAAATTTTCAACGTAATTATTTTTTTAACGTCACGCTGTACGGAAGGTGATTAATGACGTCACAACGCGGTAAACGACAAATATTTTTCACTTTTTTGGCATAACAATAAAGTAATTTCTCTCTAAATATTATGTTAAAAAATTGAAAAATATTTTTACGGAATTTGGTACGGAACCCTTCGAGCACACGTAGAATCGTACAAGAATTTAAAATGGCGGTCATTTTGAAATTCTTATTATTTGTTGTTATAGCGGCAATAGAAATACTTTCTGTGGAAATTTCAGGTGTCTACTTATACAGGTTCACGAGATACAGCCCGCTGATAGACAGACGGACGGATGGATGGACGGATGAATGGACGGACTGACGGACAGCGGAGTTTTTAGTAATAGGGTCCTTAACACCCTTCGGGACCCTAAAAGTGAAAATGACACAATTCACAAAATCGCAAAATAAATCATGTTACTTGTGATCTATTTTAGATTAGGAAAATGTTGTTGTTTACTTTAGTTGCCTCGTATTTCGTTTTAAATAATTTTGTTCGTTTCAAACACAAAACTTCGAGTTTGAACGTTCGCAGAATTTGTAAACGTTTCCACGGTTGCTTTTAATTGGATTATTCAAATATCAAATAACCACTTTCTGTGAAGGAACATCATATTCTATCGCAGAAATAAATTATACTAATATTACACGGAGAAATACGCTTTTTAATAACTTTGATTTCGCAGGATTTGAAATTTAACTCACCATAGAAAATAAGTATTTTTTTGAATAAAGAAATTCTAGAAGGCAGAATTCTAAATTAAGTTTAAGATATAAATGAGAAAGTGTTTCTGTCTGTATGCTAAGTTTACGCGACTCTATAGCTGAACTCTATTGCCATTTGGTACAGAGATAGCTTGCACCCTGGGGACAGACAGGCAAATTTTTATCCTGGAAGGGTCAATGAGCTTTCACGCGATTTTTACAAAAACCGACCAAGTGCGAGTCAGACTCGCGCACCAAGGGTTCCTTACTTCGGTATTGTTTCCGACATTTTGTACGATAAATTAAAAACTATTATGCATAAAAATAATTAAAAAATCTGTTTTAGAATGTACAGGTGAAGCCCTTTCATAATATTACACCGTATTGGTATAGTTATCTTACTTTGAAAATTGAAAATACTAATTACCTATTTTTTTATTATTATTTTTTCATGAACACATTTTTTTTTGTAATTTAACCACAAACTCACGGTTTTCAAATTTTTCCTTTACTTGTGCTTTAAAACCTAGCCAACTGCCAAATTTCATGATTCTAAGTCAACGGGAAGTACCCTATAGGTTTTCTTGACAGACACGACAGACACGACAGACGGACAGACTGACAGACAACAAAGTATGCTATAATGGTTCCGTATTTCCTCTTGAGGTACGGAACCCTAATAAGAACGAGTCTATGTCACTGAGCTGTGTCGCAGCAAGTATATATTTTATACCTATGTCCATGGTCGCAGCTATACGCTCGTGGCCTATGTCTGCTTCAACTGCCCTTCCCAGCAAAATCTGTGCTTACTGTGCTTTGCTAAGCCAGCTGCATCTCAGCATACGCTTACACTCAAGGTTGTACACAATGACCCGTTAAAGCCCGCCCGTTTAGCCTTACGTAAAAGCCACAACACAAAAGTTTTAATGATCCCACATAATGAAGGAAGTTTCTTTAGACGTGAGTGCTTTGTAAGATAACATAACGCCGGTGAAATATTCCCACAAGCTGCTTACCAGGAAACTTTCAAAAATATAGTAAAACTTTAAATGAAAATTCAGTTTATTAAAAACAAGATCATGCCCGTGAATTCGTCCGCGCGGACTACACAAATTTTTACCCCGTATTTTACCCTACCAGGGTTTGAAATTTCAAAAATCCTTTCTAAGCGGATGTCTACGTCATAATAGCTATCTACATGCCAATTTTCAGCCCGATTCGCCCAGTAGTTTGAGTTGTGCGTTGATAGGGCAGCCAGTCAAACCTTTTCCTTTTATTTTCTCACACTAGCCTTTTCTCTCAACTTCGTTTGCTTAGATTTGCCGCTTAACCGACTTCGACGCAATTTGGTACATTAGTTTCCCCGGGTTTTAAAAAAACCTTAAATAGATTAAGGTAGTACTTGAAATGAGTGACAATATTCATCGATTGAACACAACACAAAAACTTCAAAAATACTGGATGTGAAGATAAAATGTAGATTCTGTTCTTCCAAAGTCTCAAAGCCTACAAAGAAATAATAGGACCTCGTCATATCTCCAGTTTAATTAATCCTATTTCCACTTAGAGTAAACACAAACAGTGATAGATTGTAGGTACTGATTTGATATCAAAGGTTCCATCTATTGATTTGTGTAATCAATACAAGGTCTTAATAGGAGCAGACACCCAATTATTCAGCTGATTAGCTTTGTCTAGAGATTGAATGCTGGGAGTCTAATGGACTGAATTTCGCACCAACGTTTTTACTCCAAGAGCTCGGCATTAATTAACGTCTTTTGGCGTCAATTTGGTGCGAGTGACTCCATTGAGCGCCTTGTAGTGCACGACAAGGTGGAAGGTACCAGAGGGCGAGGAAGGTCGCCTACGCGATTGACCGACCAAGTCCGCTGTGGGTAGTCAGTCCCGAGTACCTACCAGAGTGTCTATACCAGGTTTTCGCCCAGCAGGGAAAAGTGGCAAATGCTCGTGAGGCGCATAGTCTGCCAAGCCGGCCAAGTACGCCTTGGAAGACTCCACATACCTTTGAGAGAATTATGCAAAACTCTTAGGCATGCAGGTTTCTCCACCATGTTTTAAAATTATGTGGATATACAAAGCAACGCGGCTGCCAGCGCTGCAGAAGGTGCCCTAAAACGCACATAACTCCGAAAAGTTAGATGTGCCCGGGATGACCCTGGACCCCCCCACTCCCCTCCTGCGGGAGGTCAAAGTCCTAAGCACTATAGGCTACTCGTATCACCGCTTTTGTCCACCGCTTGTGGAGTCAGTCAGTGAGAAAGGAGTCCCGGGATGGGTCTCGAGTCAGGAAGAGGAAATGAAATCGGCGTCCCGCAATATCCGGCGACTTCCGGCCACTGATAGTATTCACTGACTTATTTCCGCCGCGTAAAGAGAGATGTAGCATTTAATATTAATATTTACACCCTAGAATTCTTGTAGATGGGGAAAAACGGATTTCCACCGAACGACGGACCGTGTTTTTGTGACGCCACAAAACACGGTCCTCCGCCTTCCTCATCCACCCGCTCCCTGCCACCTTCTTCAGGTCATCAGTCCAGTGGGCAGGAAGTCGTCCCACACTACGCTTACCTGTACTCGGTCTCCACTCCAGAACACGTCAGCCCCATCGGCCGTCGATTCTGCGACAGACATGATCTGCCCATTGCCACTTCAGCTTGCTAATCTTTTGAGCTATGTCGGTCGTTTTTGTTCTTCTGTCCTGTATTGTAACCCTGAAGTGATCTCCATAGCGCGCTGAGCGACATGCGGACATAGGATAGAAGAAATCCTACGAGATTATTATAAACTTAAATCCACGCGGATATAGACGCGGCTTCGGTTAGTGTTTACATTAAACAAAGACGTGACAAAACATGAAGACAGAGGATCTAAGAGAATCTATTGTTTGTATTGAGGATAATTTATAGCACTGCCTGACCTAAACTCACACTCAAGTAATATGCAGAAATATATTGATGCATAGTTTTTCTTGCCCTCCCTATGCACGAATACGAACTCACATTGTTCGTAGGTCTCCTCCCAAAATGAGAGAATGATGAGAGTTTTGGCCTTAGCCCACCACGCTTTCCAAGCGGGGTTTGACAGACGTAACACACCTTTGAAAACATTATTGAGAACTCTCAGGTATGCAGGTTTCCTCACGATGTTTTCCTTCACTGTTAAAGCAAGTGATTTTTGATTGCTTAAAACGCACGTAACTCTGAAAAGTTATAGGTGCTTTCTCGGGATCGAACCCCGGGCCCCAAAATAGGAGGCCTATACGCGAAATAGTAGGCATTCGACAGGCTATCACCGCTTTTTGAACATTGAACTACTAAGTAAAGTTCGCGACAGATCCAGATGGCAACCGGGGTGGGGACGCCCCGCACACCCACACAGCGCCCGCTTACCCGGTGCGGGACAATACGGGTGACGTGCGGGTGTGTGGGGCATCCCTCCGCCTCATACCCCGATTGCCATGTCGACCTGTCGCGTACTATACCTGTCATATAATATGTTCAATGCATTCTTAGTTCATAATCGACTATACCTGTGCGGCCTGACGTAGCTCTAAGCGCAGGAATGCAATATGCATCATTTATGACTGTATGCTTTGCTGAGGTTTACTTTACGAAGTGGATGGATACCTAATAATTCATCTGCGCTCAGACTAACTTCCTACCTTCCCCTCCCGAGAATTATTAATAGTAAGGACTGCCTCTTGGAATCCTCAAAGCAAAGCAGAATCGCCAATCCACTCGGGAGATATAGAACCGCAAACGCTAAGTGCTCTGTTTACATTTAACTATAGCCATACCCAATTGCGAAGTATGTATGTGGAAACTGGAAACGTAGATGATGTCTCACACTTGCTACTGGCATGTGTTCACAGTCACAATTTGAGAGAAACACTAATGTGTGAACTAAATTTAAATTTTATGAATCATATTGACTAACTATAGGTATTTTAAACAAACCTTTGAGCATTTCGGCAATGAAAGTGTATGGAGTGGTTGATGATTCTCTCATATTGTTGTAGTTTTAGGTTTAAGTAGTTGAATTTTAATTTAGATTGTACCCATTTCTTTATTTTGTAAGATAATAAAAAATTAAAATTATATTCGTACTATAAGACCTAAATAATGATACCCTACATGCTAGCAATTTTTTGGCACCTTTTTCATTTATAGGAGTCCTCCAGAAAAATAATTAATTTAATTGATATTCTATATAAATATTTGGTTTTGCAACGTTCTACACAAAATACCTAAATTTCAGGTTTGTAACGCATTTCATCTATGAGCTATAAGAGACCTATATGTAACTATATGTGACACACGGACTGACAGACGGACAGACAGACAGACAGATAGCAGAGTGATATGAATAGGGTTCCGTTTTTACCCTTAGGGTACGGAACCTAACAAATTAGAAATTTAAGTGTTTTATTGAAAGACTAATGACCGTACCAAAGTTGGTGTCTTGATAGTTGCAGTGTTGCTCCCGACCCGCTTTTGAACAAGGACGTGGACTGTAGCTGCCGTACAACTTTATAATGAAGCAGAGAAAATAAAGTGCTCCTTTTTGTACTTCCTTAAAGCACATTATAAATTTATATCTTTCCGAAAGCTTTTTGCCGTCGTTCCGGCAGCTAAGTTGTTTTAACTCAACAAAATATGCAAAGGAATCCATAATGTCCATGTGAAAGAACAATTTTTAGCGCTCCGTACCTCGAAAGGAAAAATCAAACCTTTATAGGATCACTTTGTTGTCTGTCTGTCGTGTCTGTCAAAACAAGGGGAAACAAAACCTATAGGGTACTTCCCGTAGACATAGAATCATGAAAGACAGGTAGCAAATGTCTTTTAGCACAGGTAGGTGAAAAAATCCAAAAGAATTTATGGTTACACTACAAAAAAAAAACTAAAAAGTGTTATTACACTGTAGCTTTTCTACGAAAAATATTTTGATATGACTCAATGAAGCAGCAATGTAGAACCAACCAATGTCAAATGAGCTTGGTGACTATCATTCAGCCTAGCGAATCACCTCACTGCACTGCTGGTGAGACCGCAGTCAAGGCACAAGGGCTCATGGCTCATCATTGCGCCAGGGAGTAACAACAACTATGAATTTACACGCCATACACCATAGATACTATAGTGCACCCTGGCAATAAACGATGAAGCGAACCGCTAAGGGTGCCGTAAAGCGCCCTAAGCCGATTGGCGCGACACCCAATTTAGTTTCATTGCGGGTACCGACTGTTTTACAACCAATAATGATTCACATTACGAGGTATACCTACCTATACCTACTAAATCAAAACAAAGTTTAGTGCTGTTTATATTTTAGTTTATCTAATTATCGACTTCAATTACTTTTATATATGGCATAATATTGTATATCAAATCTTTGAAAAGAGCAACCGCCGAATTTCTTACTGGTTCTTCTCGGTAGGAAAGGTATTCCGAATCAGTAGTAGATGCATTTGACGATTCAAAAGTACCTACTTGTAAAAGTTTAATTGAATAAAAATATTTTGAACTTTGAATTTTGAATTTTTGGTGAATCTGTGTTGTTGCATCTGATGTGATCTGTGTAGAACAATAAATCGCTCGGTGGTACGGCTGTGTCGATTGGGTGATAGCTAGCCACGGCCGAAGCCTCCCACCAGACTAGACCAGAAACAATTTAGGAACTATAAATTCCCGGTACTTCTCACTGATAAGACCACAGCGCCACCACAGCGCCAGGGAAGTCATCAGAACTCTGACCCCAGAAAGCTTTTATTCTAAATGGTTTAAAGTGTCACATTTGTGCCGATACTTTTTATTTTACGAGTGCCGCGATTTTCCATTTTATTACTCTCTTAAAAGTTTTGGGGTCAAGTTACCTACTCTACTTCCCGCTGAGTAATCATTTTTAGAAATGGAATTGCTTTTCAGTTAGGTATATTATGAGGTCGTACAGTTTTAATGTTAGAGAAATTAAATTTCAATATTTATTCTACGACCTGCTTTGTTAATAAAATGAATAGAGTTGGAATGAAGCAGGTTTTTCTCGGCAACAGCAACAGCTATAATTCTAGTTACGCGAATACGGTAACTTCACTAGGTATGTCAAAAAGAAATTATTTCTCAGTGATTATTACATAGCGGGTCTTCCGAAATACGTAAAATCCTCGTCCTTTGTTAGTTTTAAGTGTAGTAACTATTTTAAATTACCGATTAAACTAAAAAGCACGTGAAATCATTGTGACGTCACATGCCAGTATTTCACAGAAGCTTGCATACTAAGCGCGTGTTACACCGGATTGCGATGTTTTAGAGTTTAGACTATTTTATTCAACGAAATCGCAAATTTTTGGGATTTACGTCGTTAAATAAAAGCCACATCACCCATTAATTGTGCGAGTAAGTTTTTAGCAAACTATATAGATTACTAGATGATGCCCGCAACTTCGTCTGCGTGGATTTAGGTTTTTTGAAATCCCGTGGGAACTCTTTGATTTTCCGGGATAAAAAGTAGCCTATTTGCTAATCCTGGATATTATCTATCTCCATTCCAAATTTCAGCCAAATCCGTCCAGTAGTTTTTGCGTGAAGGAGTAACAAACATACACACACACACACACACACACACACACACAGACACACACATACAAACTTTCACCTTTATAATATTAGTGTGATTAAATTAAACTGAGTATTAGATTAAATTGATTTAGTTCTGGCATATTTACACATATAAAATCTGAAGGGTCTATTTAGGACGGAGTATGGCCGAGTATAGGGCCTGGCCAGACAAAGCGCGATGGCAGCAGTACGGCAGGAGTCAGGACGTCAAACTGAACATGTTTACGATGAAATGTTTAGTTAACATAAATAACTTACTATTGTAAGCTTGGCCCATCTTAATTATCTATAAACGTATAGAAGTTACTGATTAGATAGTTGGCGCCACTCAAATCATAACAAATCATAACATCATATTAGAAGGCGTCATTGATTGGCTGAAGTTGTTCAACATCTGATCGATAAACGTACTGTATATAAAATTCTTATAGTTTTTAGTTGATGAATTGTAGCATAATAAAGGATAATATTTGTAATCAATATATAAGATGAAAACATCTTTATTACTTAGATGATTTGTTAAACGAGCTTGATGATTTGTATATTAGTCACTAAGTTTATTCATTGTACAATTTGGATTGGCCGATAACGATAAGATAAAAAGGGGAGTGGCTAATAAACGTGGAGAGGTTACCTGTAAGAGTGGTTTTAAAACGACGACATTCGGAAATATACTAACGTAAGAGGAACAACATTTATTTGACACAAATGTAAAAGTTAATAAATTTAAATATGAAATAAAAGTATAATAATTTATCATAAAGATTGTGTTTGTGATTTCGTCAGACCTTACCCAAAAGGTCAGAAGAGGGACATCAAGAAAATATAATATTTTCTTGTCACGCTCACGACTCAGAGAAACAAGTGGAAATATACAGAGGAACGAGAAAGAAGTGGAGGTCTAGTAGACCACAGACATTTTGGAGCACAAGGCCAATATTTGGGCCTCAATATATCAAAGTACCTAGTCATGGCATCAAAGGATTTCTGGATAAACGGGTAGGATCTTTCCATGATTTTATTTTTATTGATAGCTATTAATGGTAATTTTTTTTTTATTTTTATTTGTGTGGGTTTTCGTTTTGTTTGTTCTACATTTAGTTATCATTTTGTTAAAAAGCTTTGCTCCGAGTTGGAATGGAAATTATATAACGTTATGATACCTAGAATTACCCACATGTTTATAATTCATCTTGTATATTGGTTATACAAATGCGATCGACCTTCAAATTGTGGTTTAAATAACATTGAGGTATTTAGAAGGCTTATTTTACAATGAAAAATGAAAAATGTTTATTTACAAAATACAGTCTTGTACAATTTTCCTGTTTCTGGTGGTACCCGCACTAGGTTATCCTGTATCTTGGGTACAATGGAATAGATAGTGAACATAGTGTTAAACAATATAAAAAGTGTGGTTTACTTAATGATGGGCGTTATTGTTACTTTTAAATAGTTTTCAGGATGTATCTACTATGTCCTGCCGGGGTTTTATTTCTCATTAAATGATTTCACAGGTGAATATCTCACGGAACGTGGTATTTCAATCTTCACACTTGTAATCGTGTGCCGAATTAGTTTGGTTAAGAGTTACGATAGGGATTTATTTTCACATACCTAGTGGTTTTGTTTTACGGAAGGTGAATTTCTGGATTTAGGTTCAATCGTTTGCTGCATTCATTGTATAGATAGATGTTTTCCTTTTTCTAGCACACAGTGACGCGATATTATCACACAGCACTCATTGGGCATCTTGAATGTTGTTTTGTGAAATTATTATTTTTTGTAAACCGCTTTGGGATAAGGTAGAAAAAGTTACATGAAATAGCTTTTCGTTTTACGCCTGCCAGTGAAATAATCCGCCTCTACTTGTAATGGTTACTGAGTGATTGGGGATATAAAATGTTAATTGATAAAAATGAAGGTGATCCGTTGTAATAAAGTAATAGTGACCAGGGTTAATAAATTGAGCATTTTGAGAAATATAAATCCTAAAATGGGTGTAAAAGTAGGTTTATCTTATCTGGTTATTCTTTAACTAAATTTAAAATTATGGTAGGTAGGTAGTCAGATAGTTTTAAATACGGGGTGCATAAATAAGTGTTTTTTTTACAAAAGTGAGGAGAAATGTTTTCATTTATCTATTTTTACCACTTGAAACGCGTAATGTTTGAGTTTCAAACATAACTTTGCTGATAACAGCTCACCATGAACAACCCATGGCCGGCCCACTACTGAGCAACAAGTGTCTCCTCACAGAATGAGAAGGGTTTAGGCCGTAGTCTACCACGCTAGATAACAGCTAATTTACTTTTAATACTGGCACAATAATTTGAGTACTACGAGTAGTAGGTAGGTATAGTATATGGGCAGCGGGGTTTTTTTTTACCTGTATTCACGCAATTAACTGTGTACTGCCGCATTTAAATGCAATATGATTTTGTTTTTATTGGAATAACATCGCTTGGCGGGTTAAATTCCTGGCAAATGTTCTATTAAAATTAGAGTAAGTTTTTTTTAATGGTAATATACCTACAGTACTGCCCTTAGGGCAGGGCGCGATAATAAGTACCTACTACCAAAATACTATTTTCTTTGTTGTACGCAAGAAATTTTAGGCAAATATCTTTGCACTACGCTCGCGTTTGTGGCATGACATTATCCCAGAAATACATTTTAAAAAAAATTCACGCTCGCTTGACTCGCTTCGCGATAGTTCAGTTTCGATATGCATTTAGTTAACAAAACTCTCAGGAAACCACGTTTGTTGTGCTCTCGAAATTGATCAGTCTATTTGATAAAATCGAAATGCGGTGCCTTATAAATTTCGCTTAGGAGCGCCGGTAGTATCTCATGATAATAATATGAATATTGATCATAATTTTTTTTTTAGGATGATTAAGCATTGAAGGGTTTTCGGCTGGTCTGGCATTTCGCCTGATTTTATGTTTTTGCTTATTTAGCGCGTTCAGGAAAGCTTTGACAACGTTTTATAACATGAGTATATATATTTTTTTGTTTTAGTTACCCAAACAGAAAAAAAAAAGCATTAAAGATGTGGGACCGAGGGATAAATCTAGTTTGATTTTTGGTTGGATTATGAAGTTGTAGTTAGGGTATTTAAAATAGAAAGATTTCAATTGTAGGAAATGATGTAAAACATGTTGAGGATAAGTTGTGTAATAAAGTCGATAATTCACTTGTTGGATGTCACGCGATCTATTGCGAGGAGGAATCTTTTTCTTGTCTCTGTTTTTATAAATACGGTGTTCTGACGGGTTTTTATTTACGTCTCGGATTATTGAATACTTTCGGTGTTTGATTGGACGGTTAGAGGTTGCAAAAGCAATCGCCCTCTAATTAAATCATTTATTTAGGCATTAGTTCAATTTGGATTAAATCTCGCGAAAAGCCACGGTGGCTGTCTCTCGCGCGTCTTGGAAAGACATTCCTAATGCCTGTTTTTCTGAGGGAGGGATGCATTATCAAGTGAGATGAGCTGCGATGTTTGCGGCTGATTATTTTGGAAAATTTGCAATCGTGGCAAGTGGAGTAAAGTTTGACTAAACTATTAAATGAACTAAGTATATAATGGATTTGGTGAATGGTTATATTATATAACATTTTGATAAATGGATGAATTTGAAGAGTGTATGTATGTGGTTGATGCACATTTGTTTCATATTTTTACTTAAGTTATAAAGTATTACATTTGGTGAGTAGTTATTTATATTTGGTAGGGTAGGTTTGATAAACAGGTAGTTATCTTGATTAATAAGTGAGTTATCATTTTATAAATGCGTACTTTAATGTTTGATGGACTGGTATACTTGATAAATGTGCATATTTTCATACTTCAAAGACAAGTTGTACCTATTAGTTTCTTCAAGCTTTTAGTTGCTGATAATTATATTAACATTCTTTAGAGCGCATGTCCTATGGACGAAATCGTTTATACATACTTTCACTGTTTGAAATGTTACAATCATAAAGATATAGTTATGACTAGAGGAGGTCATAGCTTGTTGCCGCTCTTGTACATCCATGTGTCGACTAGGTATTGTTATCTCAGTATATTTCAGGGAACCTCCGTTCGGGTGAAAGCGATAGCTGTTGGATAAATGCTTGTTGGGTTATCAGAAGACCGTGTAGTCTTCGATGAGGTTACTTGTAAATATTATAGCGAAATAGTAAGTTTAAAAATAGAATGAGGCTAAACTAAAAAAATGAGACAAAGATAAAAATAATAACTTAAAGCATTGAAACAGCATAAAGTGAAATAGTAACTTACAAACTATACATACATATTTACGAATTATGTAGATAGATATAGTATTACTGGATTACGTATATCAAATAAGAATACTGTCAGCTCATGTTTTGTTTTCGGCGTGGTAATTTTACGCTTAAAACTCATAAGAGATATCATGAGGTTCGCTTTCTGTAAAAGTTATTAGCTTTAACAGTTAATTGATTTATTACATTATTTATTTATTATACACTCAACAAGTAAAAGTATTTTGTTTTGACAAAATCCAAAGAAGTACCTATTGGATTAATAAGGCAAGGTACGAAGCATTGGCTGGATTTTACAACATTTAAAGTTTCCTGTTCATTTTTATCATTGAGTTAATTTGAGGCGGAAGGATCCTCTTGAAAATTTTTAAGATTAAGTTATTAGTAAGAAAGTATATTTTGCTTAGGTTAGTTTAAAATGTACAGCCGGTAATTTAAAAAAAAAATATATATATATTTAATTTTACATAATAGGTGAAGCTGGTTGATGCACCAAAAATCGAATTATCATAGGAATTTAATTAAGCTAACATTTTTATTTATTATCAACTTCAAATATACAGTAGCAAACTGATTAGTTGGAATACATGCAGTGATTGGAATATTTAAGTTCCGATAGAAGAATCTATATCGTGGCTTGTTCCTTTATGGACAAGAATATTTTTTTTGACTCGTGGGACCACTTACACAAAATATCAACGTTCGGTTTGGAGGTCTTCCATGGCTATTCCTACAGTTCCATGACGTATTGAAGAGGTTAACACTTTGTCGCTCATCACATCAACCAGCACGGCATTTGGGTATGATGGATGGATGTAGATAGGTACACATTTGATGGGGGGGGTTTAGTGGTTTGTATCAATAGGAACCAGGGGTTGAATGAGGAAGGCTGAGGACAGTACGTGTGGTGCTTACTAGGGAAGGTTTATGTTCAACAGTGACCTTATGATGATGACGATGTAGATGACGATGATGATGATGATGGACGTACGAGGATGAATCTTTTACGAAACGAATAAAGGGAAATCGAACAGATGCGGGTCATTACGGTTAACATATAAAATAATGTATAAGGTACCTACTTTCTTCTAATCTTTATGATCGATCAGCTTGTGATAGAGATTTTGATGTCGTAGAGAATAGAGATGTATCGAACGGAATATTTATTTCATTTTTTTCCTGCTATTATGTTGATATCGCTTTTCTCTATGAAAAGGAATTAATGATAAACTAATAGGTATCATTCGGCGGCGAGTCGCGACTGTGTCGTTCCCAGGGTCGAATGTGGTAGTTCTGCTTATGTTACTCGAAACGACAAAGTACGCCATATGGTGCATATTATGGCTAAAATAAAATATATAAGTATCATGTGAAATTATAAATATTCTTTTTGCATGTAGATATTATATGGTTAAGAGGCACAAGTGACGCAACTACTGTACCCTGGCGTTTGTTTAACATTGTCCATTAGTACTTCAGAATGTGGATTTTGCTAGAAAAAAAAAACAATAGGTAATTGTAAGAAATATGGGAAGCGTAATCTGCATTAAAAGAAAAAGTTTGAATTGGAAGCAACCAGGCATAGGATTTTCATACATCCGTAATCACGTTCCTTTCAACTCTCTATCTATCACGGTTCACGATACGCCGTTCGCGGTTCGGGCCGTGACGCACGTGCAGACGGACAGACGGACGGAGAGCAGAGGTTTAGAAAATAGGGTCTCGTAGGCACCCTTCGAGGGGTACGGAACTGGAGAAAACTAAATTATAATAATGATAATAGGTTTTCTAGGTTACCAAGTAAAATTACTTCTCTTAGGTCGGATTGTATTATGATGGATGCTTATGAAACAAAATTAAATGAACGGTCTACTCAAAGTGTTTTATGTTTGCAGGATCCAAGGATGTTGGAAATGAACAAATGAGGGAAAGGAAGACCCAAAACTAGGTATGGGTCAGGGACACAAAGTCCCAAGGAAGGAAAGGATGGAAAAGCCCCGAGGTTACGGGCTATGGACAAAAAGTCCTATAGGAGGAAGGAGGTGGACCCTAGGATAAGGGTCATTAAAAATTTGGATCTGGAGGGAAAAGACCCTAGGATAAGGGTTATTAAAAATTTGGATCTGGAGGGAAATAAGGACAATCATATATGTATCCCGGTAGAAGAGAGACGCGCCAAGGCTCGGAATCCGCGATTTTCCAATAAGAAGGGAAGAAGAAAATATGTGCGTAAAACTATTGCGTTGAAAGTGTATGAAAATGTTTTGTGATTTAAATCGAGAACTGGCGGCGATTAACTTAAAGTTTAGAGAGTTTATTTTATCAAAAGGACAAGAAGTTCACTTACACATATTCATATTAAGAATCGCTCCCGATTCTAAATATAAATATAGAAGAAAACATAATCTTTAAAGGTATGGTGACTATACAATAATATAAAAAGTCAAAACACGTTATATTCGTTAACAAACTATACCTACATCTAGCTAAGATATCTATGGTGTTTGACACTGTTTGATTAAACTTTAAACTTTGTAAAAGATTTTTCCTCCAGTATGAGTTTCGGCAAGTACATTATGTAGTAGAGCTAGGTAGTTTACATACCATAATTAGTCCTAGCTTTATGTAATTGTAGCATAATAGGTATGTTCGTTTTGTGTACCATATTTATGAGATTTAGCTTTAAAGTGATGCGTGTATGTACGGACTTTAATAGTATTTTCCTAACAAATAGACATATTTTGAATTTGTATAATTGACTTATATAATATAGTTCATCAGTTTTCTTATATAATTCTTTGTGGGAAGGAGAGTCTAGTTGGAACAGAACTTTTAACAATTTATTTTGAGATACTTGAAACCCTTTAAAGTAGTTTTTAGTAATTAGTTTTACATGCTCATCCCCAAATCTCTATTGAGTGTTCCTGTAAAATATTGGCTTGTGAGTTATAATTGATACTTCGGACTTTATGCATGTACCTACCTTCTTTGATTAAATGGAGGCCTCCTTTAGTTGCTACTGGTCTCGCAATTTTTGATATCTTTATGATTTTTGAAAAATTATTTATAAATTTAGAGTGTCTGCATCTTTTTATTTTAATATTAGCGGAAGAGAACAGAAAAATGAATTTTAGATTAAAGGCTAAATTTGAGTGCTACTGTAGACTGGCAGGTAAAGTTGCGAGGGTAAATAGTTTGGAATTGAATTGAGTTTATCTGCTATTTTCTAATTATATCGGATGGAAAGGGTTGCTGCGAGTGCTCTAAAATTAAGTTGCAATCATAATCAATACCAATGTATCAATAAAACTGTATATTCCTTCTAGTTAAGGTTAGCAAGAATATTAATTTAATTAATTACTATCTTAATTTTTTTTTGTTTTGTTGAACTAAGTCTTTGTCATTTTGGTTGTGAAGTTTACATGTTACTTAAGTTTTAATTTTTTTTTTTAAAAGCGATGAGACTCGCTTAAAACAGGATGGCCGAGCTGTAAGCTTGGCCCATCTTAATTATCTATAAACGTATAGAAGTTACTGATTAGATAGTTGGCGCCACTCAAATCATAACAAATCATAACATCATATTAGAAGGCGTCATTGATTGGCTGAAGTTGTTCAACATCTGATCGATAAACGTACTGTATATAAAATTCTTATAGTTTTTAGTTGATGAATTGTAGCATAATAAAGGATAATATTTGTAATCAATATATAAGATGAAAACATCTTTATTACTTAGATGATTTGTTAAACGAGCTTGATGATTTGTATATTAGTCACTAAGTTTATTCATTGTACAATTTGGATTGGCCGATAACGATAAGATAAAAAGGGGAGTGGCTAATAAACGTGGAGAGGTTACCTGTAAGAGTGGTTTTAAAACGACGACATTCGGAAATATACTAACGTAAGAGGAACAACATTTATTTGACACAAATGTAAAAGTTAATAAATTTAAATATGAAATAAAAGTATAATAATTTATCATAAAGATTGTGTTTGTGATTTCGTCAGACCTTACCCAAAACTATTATCATCACCTTATCGATATGTAAAATATTATCTTTGATGGTCGTGATCATGAAATACTAACTGAATTTAACTACATAAATAATTAATCAAACGCAAGATGAATAAGTTAATTTTCTTTCTTTTCTTTCTTTCTTCTGCATTAATAATTTTTAATTTACTTTTAATTTAAATACAATAAACTGGTAACTGTGCATATCCACGCACGAACGAACCAAGTAAATTCGAATAACGTACGAGGAGTATAGGATGACCACACTTTGAGCATTCAACTTGCACTCACCGCGCTGTACGAATTGTTAGTTTTATTCTATAAGTTTAATAAATGTAAACAAAAAAAAGTGCGGTTGGCGAATTTAATCCCTTACATGCTCTATTCATGCTCTAAATTGAACATTTGAACCGCCTAGTTTTTTGGTTCTTCTCGGTAGAAACGACATTCCAAACCAGTGCTAAATTACTCTGCCGATAAAAAGCACTTTTTACTTGAATAGTAATTTATTCTATTCTGCACCATTCTGTCGGGCAACCGTAGACTCAGTTCATGAAAGACAAGACAGAGTGAAGTGTGCAACTTCTATGCGCGAACTGTGTACGCATTTCTACACTTTCTTGTGTGAAAATTTCTAAAAGCCACGCGCCGCCGTAACGCGTTTTGTTTAACCAAGGCTTGGAAGGAAAGTTTAATTATTATTCAGATCCAACATCAAAGGACAGCCGAAGGGTTTGGTTTGACGACACTTGAGGGTATTAATTACGTGGATAATTTAATAGCTTCCCAACTTAGTTAACTTATCAGTGGCTAGACCCTTACTTGCTATCATCTGACGACCTCCCTGGCGCAGTGGTAAGCGCTGTCTTATTAGTGGGAGGTCCCGGGTTTGATTCCCGGCAGAGGCTGGGAATTTTACTTTTCTGGTCTAGTGTGGTGGGAGGCTTCGGCCGTGGCTAATTACCACCGGCAAAGCCGTGCCGCCAAGCGATACGATTCCGTGAAGAAACCAAAGGGGTGTGGGTTTAATAAAAAAATTGCTATACTTACCCCTTCCATGATTGTTAGCCCGCTTTCATCTTAGACTGCATCATCACTTACCACCAGATGAGATTCTTGTCAAGGGCTAACTTGTATCTGAATTTTAAAAATAACTTCAAGACAAACATTAATGTCTAAAGCGCCGGGCAAATTACATCGCTTACGTGTTTCTTCGAGAAAGTTTCTACGATTGCAAACTAAGGAAAACAGACTATACTTTTCTCCAATATCCAGATAAAAGCCGTGAAATGTAATAAGCTACACGCATAAAACAACGACAAATTTGCATTTTCAATTCAAATCTCGCTCCCAAGCTGGGACGAAAGCAAATCAACTAAATAATATGCGTGTGAATAATTTAACTCGGATTAATTATGCCGGGATTTGGACAAAATGACTGTGTAGTGTGTACCCTATTCATTATGATTAAAAAGGTGTGGCTAGTGTAGTTATCACACAAAAGCAAGCAAGTTAACAACGTTATATTATGTAGATAGGATATTCCGTACATAAATTTTGCGGGCTGCAACTTGTTTCTGCTTACAACTTTATGTCCAGTGTTAAACTAATTTTGACAGACGATTAGTGTTTGAAATAACCCTTCTATAGGTTTTAATTTACTAATTGTAATAGGCATGCGACGGCTAAAGCCAAACCAGACCATAAATACTTTAGAAATTATAAATTCCGACTCTACTGTCAAATAAAACTACAGTTCTCGCTACTGCTCTAGGGAACTTGACAAAAAAGGGGTAAAGACTAAAAGCTTAGACACTTTAGCCAATAATTCATCTGTTTTAGCTACAAGGCACCTGTACGTCTTAGGCTTTATAGGGAGTCTAAAAAGTAGCGCAGGCTTTCATATACGAAGCAAACCAAAATATTATAATATTCAACCAATCAAATTATATTCGAACAGAAAAGTAAACCAATCTCAGTCTCCCGATATAAAGATAACAACACCAAGTTTATTTAACATCTACAAAGTGTTTTGGAAAAATAACATAATGGTACCTTTACACAACTGAGATCTATATTTATACATACAAAAAGCTTGCAAAGAATGGAAAGAATTCCCGAAGATCAATGGGAATGGAAAAGTACCTACTGGAATCACGTATAAAGAGGTCTTTGTGAACCTTATACTCTCAAAGGATTGTATTTCGATTGTGCGAGTTCAAAGTAGCTGAGCTCAAGGGGTACAATTGATACATGATTGATACGTATAAATACAATGTAGGTTTTATTAAATTTTCCTCTGGAATTTTCTTGGAATTCTCAGTAGGAAGAGCATTCCAAATTCTGGTTTCCTTCTCTCTATGTTATAATTTTCCTCCTCTAAAAAAGGAACTCGGGTATTTTTTTCCGATATTTTGCACGGTAAATTATAAACTAATAACTATTATAAAAAAATATTATTTTAGAATGTACAGGCAAAGCTCTGTCATTATGATACCCCACTTGGTATAGTTTTCTTACTTTGAAAATTGAAAATACTAATTATTATTTGTTCAACAACACATTTTAATATTTTTGTGATGTAACTACAAATTCACGGTTTTCGGATTTTTTCTTTACTTGTGCTACCTACCTGCCAAATTTCATGATTATAGGTTAACGAGAAGGACTCTATAGGTTTTCTTGACAGACATGGCAGTCGGACTGACGGACAGACAGACAGAAAAAGCTAAACCATACACACACACACACACACACACAGACATACATACACAGACATACTCATATACATACAATTTTTCACCTTTCTAATATATTCATTAATGTAAGCGGCCGCACAGAAGTTTTCGAACGAAAACTCATGAAAAGTGAGCGCGGCCTAGTAGTCATAAATAATTTCAAAATTACCATGGTAGCTACGTAGCAACTGCTACGAGAAATAACTTAGTCCCAAAATTATTCTGTGGCTAATCTAACAGCTTTGTAGGCTGTCACTTTTGACTTCTGAGACTTATCCCGACCTCTGTAGGGATAAGGCAGGGATAAGCGAGGCCTACGAAATACAAAGACGTTATTTATTATTTATTTCGCCGAGGTGGTCTAATGGTTCCACGTAATCTTATCACCAGGATTTTTAAAAGCAATCTCGTTTTATTGTCATTACATCTTAATAATATTCATTCATTTGTTTTGTTTAAACATCTTTATTGTACACATACCTATACATACAGGAGAATAATATAAGATACAGAAGACTTTTGTATACCTATACAGAAGGATGCAAACCGATCTTTACGGACAAGAAAGGATTTATTTAACGAGAGTAAACTTAAAAGAACATAACTATATGTATGCATATTACATAGATAATATAATACACATTTTATTGTACTTTTTCTTCATTGTTCATAAATCATAACATTTAATCACTAATATTAATTATAAACACAGACAGTTATCCTATGTTAACTGTAAAAGTTAATGTGGGGATGCCGAGTTCACTATAAAATAAGTATATAAATATAATGTATAAATATCGCAATAATACAAATACATACATTTGAAAAAGAAAGTAAATTATTTGAACTTTTGAAAAATTGAGAGGGATTTGGAGTTTTTGCATCCTAAAAGCTTTTTGTTCCTTGTATATCATGGACTTCCACAAAGTAGCGTCCACTTCTATATTATAACATGTAATACCTAATTTTTTTATAGTACAGAGCAGTTGGCTCCTTATTTCCGACAAGTCCTTGGCCGCACGAAGGGCACTTGTGAGTGGGATCGCGTCGGAGCGTGCAGGATTTAATAAAACGAAGATTAAGTCCCTTGGCTCAGCTGATTAAATCTATTCCATAGCGTGTACAAGGCAATTTCCCTTCGGCACATTCTTTATCCGAGTAACCCCTCCGGGAGACTTTAAATTGACTCGGTACACTTTGGACTAGCTTGTTTATTTTTCGCGTTTTATTAAAGTCTAGAAGATGGCATTAGTATTATGAAAAGTTATTTTTGTGTATTCTTAGGCTAACTAACTATGGGTCTCATAAGAAAGCTCAGAGCGATGGAGAGAGCTATGCATGAAGTTTCTCTACGTGATAAAATCAGAAATAAGGAGATCCATAGAAGATGCGACATAGGTAAACGGGTTGCAAAGCTGAAGTGGCAATGGGTACATACTTATTTCGAAAACATGATAAACATTAGGGTCCCAAGATGCTAGAATTGTGACCTTGCACCGAAAAGTGCAGTGTTGCAAGACCTCCCACTAGGTGGGCAGACGATATCAAACGAGTTGCACAGAGCTACTGAGCTGGCGTAAGACCATAGCGTGTGGTTCTACAAGAGACCTATGTCCAGAAGTCTGTCGGTTGATAATGATGTATACTTACGTTATCTAGAATAGAATAGAATATATTTTTATTCAAGTAGACTTTTACAAGTGCTTTTGAATCGTCAAAATTATTTACCAGTGGTTCGGAATGCCGTTCCTACCGAGAAGTAAAGAACCAGCAAGAAACTCGACGGTTGTTCAATAAAATTAGCAGCTCAAGCGGTCCGTATATGACCTCTCTAACCTATGTGAGGGAAGGAAGCGTGAAGCAATCAATCGGGCTGGGAAGTATCGAGCGCGATGCGAATTGATTAAATCACTGAAGTCAACCACTCTGATTGCGGGGAAATGCGTTTTATTTCATCCACTCGGATTTGAGCAAAATGTACGAGTACCTACTTAGGTACTTACACTATTTTATATAGGGTGATAGATCTTTTTAGAGTTCCGTACCTCAAAAGGAAAAACGGAACCACTTTGTTTCACCAGCCAGGATCACTTTACTGCCTGTCTGTCTGTCTGTCTGTCCGTCCATCTGTCCGTCGTGTCTGTCAAGAAAACCTATAGGGTACTTCCCGTTGACCTAGAACTATGAAATTTGCCAGGAAGGTAGGTCTTATAGCACAAGTAAAGGAATAAATCTGAAAACCGTGAATTTGTGGTTACATCATTAAAAAAAAAATGTGATTCAATTTTCAAAGTAGAATAATTTTTTTAACTAAGAGAGGATGGCCACAGAGGGGATTAGTAGATAAAAATCCTACATAAACCGATGTCTTTACCAGGACGTCGGGCACCTTAAGGAGATTTGCTCCCTGTTAACAAAAAACGCTCCCACTCGCCATAATCGTACATAATAGAGGAAGAAGCTTCTGGGAATATTGAAATTGAGTCACTAAAGAGCCTAAAAAACTCCTTGTTAAAGTATTTCGATCCACCCCACGCGTGTATATTAAATTCCTTTGTAAATCTGTTGACACGCCGAGGAATCCGGTCTAAAAAGGGATTTAATTTTAACCCTTTATGACGTCAGAAGGACTGGCTGGCATAGTTGTGACAACGCATATCAATCGATTGCGATTGACTCAAGTCGGTAAAATGGATGAGTGACTGCCTTTATGGGTCAGAATTTGGCCTTTTCGTTTCCTGCATACCTCGCAGAACACATTAAGCCTTTGGTCCCGGTTATTAAACATCTGATAATAAATAACAAAATTCCTTTTTTTATGCTCAAACCTGTTTTTTTTTGCCAGACTTAATTTACCTATCGAAATTAAATTAAAAAGTTGTAATAAGTAATAACCCTGTAGGAACATGACGGTAAATATTTAGGCTGTTAGAAATCTTACTATTTATGTTTCGGTCTACTAACTTAGTTGAGATATCTAATTAGGCACCCACTCGGAGCAAGTAGGTACATTCTTGAAGTTCAAAGAAAGAATTACCAACCTTACAACATTTAAAAGGTATTTGTATGAAAATTTTTATCTTTTGAGATCCTTTGAAGAAGAAATTAAACGCCAACTGAGGCTTGTAATCTCATTTATTTACCAAGAATTAGCTCGATATTAAATGAGCTCTAATAGACAAAGAGCAAGGGAACAAATTCCCAAATGTGTTCATATTTTTTATTTTATATCACTCATATTACGTTTAATAAAATATTGACATGAAACTATTGATGTTCTAATATCATGGTAGAAAAGTCTTACTTACACTTGAACACATTTTGATTTTTGTACTCAAATATAGATAATCATCGTTATTTAGAAAAACATATTACTAAGTAACTACTTATATGTTTTAGGACTTAGGATTATGATAAAATATGGTACAGAGTTAGCTTACGTTCCGGGGATGGACACAGGCTACTTTTTATCCCGGAAAATAAAAAGTTTCCACGGGCTTTTTAAAGGCCCATCCTCTTAACCGATATGAAATTTGGTACAGAGGTAGCTTGCGTTTCTAAAATTGGCATAGGTAACTTTCATCACGGAAAAGCAAAGAGTTGCCATGGGATATAGAAAATACCTGAATCCACGCGGACGAAGTCGCGGGCATCATCTCGTTCTCGCGCGTCATCTAGACGCGTCCTAATTGAGAGTGGGTGCCGAGCGGCATGGAGAGTATGGCATCACGCCCGCTGCACGCACCCACTCCCACCTGGCTGCAGATTTATGGCCGCAAGCTCTTAGAGTATCACACTGTGAAGCTTGCAATTAACGCGACATCCGGGAACTAGAGTTACACGTAAGCACTCGAAGTAATTGGTGCAGTGGTTAACTCTGTAAGGTGTAATTAGACAAACAAAGTACAAAGCAATACCTGCAACTTGAAGTCTCGTCTGTTTCCTCGAATGGGTGGGCGAAAGTTTTAATATGACACGTATATACCTACAGTTAACTTAGCATGAGATTCTACATCTCACTAACGGTAATGATGATAGTATTCGAGTTGAAACACTTCAGTGTTAAGGTGAAAATTGACCTTAGACACCTTGTTTTAAAGTTCAAGTTCAAGTTCAAAATTCAAAAGTATTTATTACCTACTGCAATGATTCGAAATGTCCAAACAGAAGTAGTGTATTTTGTCTTAACCATTAATCAATAACACTTTCTGGACTCCTCAAAACCTATTTTATCAGGAGTTTTAAGTTTTCTCTAAGAGACTATTCAAACCGACTATGATATCTTTGGGAGGTCCATAACTAACTAGCAATCGATGATTCTAACTAGCATTAAGCCTATTTCATTTTGATCACGTAGTTAAGCTTAAAACCCGAGTAAAGTAAAATAATCCACTTTTGCCTTGAAAAGGTTGTCTGAGTAGAGATTGCTTGCAGCAATAAGACCGCCTTTGTACGCCAAGTTCGTATCTCATTAAGTTTTAAAGAAAGTTTGTTCACCTTTATTAATCTGTATAATATCTAGTAGCTTAGAGGAATATTATATGCATAGTAAAAATTATGAGTACACTAGATACTGCGGTACTATGTTTATATAAAGAGTAATAAAGTAAAATATTTAAATTTTATTAAAGCCTAGATGAAGCCCGCGAATTCATCATAGATCCCGGGTTGATCATAATGATGAAATAAAGTTAACCAATCAAACTCAATATATAACGCGTAAAAAATAAGTTCTCTAGCGCCATTTTAATTTTATGTGTCAAATGTCATGTCGAAAGTGGTCGAAAGTATGATTTTATGAAACGTACTTTCGACGTGATAGTTGACCCATAGAGCCAATGGCGCGTGAGAGGCTATTTTGTACGGACTATAATTATTGCATAGACACGTTCTAGAAACTAATATCTATATCTCTGGCTTGCCAGGTTTCCGTAAAAATAACTAGTTTAAAAGTTACACGGATTTAAAGCTTTGTATGTAAATTCTTGGCACCGTGTTACTTTGAAACTGTTTTTTTTTTAAATATAGGCAAGCGCTTGACACATTCACACCTGATGGAAAGTGATGATGAGGCCTTACCTAGAAGATGCTTATTCACACGTGTTGTAATAGATATAAGAAATTAGTTATAGTATCGACTAATTTGTGAGCAACTCATGTCAAACTCATTATTTTGACCACTTTCAAGTAAAGATTTTTATGTAATCCTGTGAGGATGATACTGCCATTGGCGGAATTAGAATGCCATATGCCTACTTTGTTGTATTAATTTACAAAGGCCAAAAAAACCAAATTAAATTTGAATTTCGCGGGCAGACCCATGGAAACCTGGCAAACCAGAGACATACATATTAGTTTCTAGAACGTTCCTCCAAAATTTCATTGAGTTTGATTGATATGAGAGCCAAACTACGTTTGTTTGGAGCGTACTACGAATAAATCCCTGTTAATTTTGTTACGTCGAACAGCTAGATTGGCTCAACTTTATTAAAGTTCGTTGGCTTCGAAAGCATTGAAATTCTCTTTAAAAATTAAGACTGCAATTAAAATTACGTTATGCCAATAGGTACCTGCGTTCTAAGGAAATCATTATGAAGTTTTTAATTTATGAACTTTACTTTCTAGTATACCTACTTAATTATAATGAAGCTGCCTTTACTTACTATGCTTTTGTAACTTCAAATTAGTTTTGCAGTTTCCTTAAATAACATAGTTCAACTCCTAGCAACGTGAGTTCAGGTTAAATAACCTCAGTTCTTACCTATAAGATACTACTTTGTATCACTTTCGCTGCATACCTATTATGTATATTAAACAAATTCCCTCTGCTCTCCCAGAAAATCAAGAAACTAAGTAGGTACCTACTGTTATAGGTAGTGAATTTTTTAGTTTCCACCAATAGATTTATTTACGTTTATCTTTAAAGCTTTGATGTAAGTAATATTTTGTTTTGTTTTGTTTCAGGCACAACAGGTGAGCAAACGAGAAAATTAATTGGCAAGCATACATAGTTCAATCTAACATTTTCAAGAGAAAACATTCTCTGTTGTTAAATTAAAAAGGATATTTTACGACTAGAGTGAGTCGAGGTATTCTAGGTTCTGGGAAGCAGGCCTCGCAGGTATCCTACGTCGGAACTTTACCAAGAGTGGGACGTTTTGAATGTAGTAATACGATAGCACGGAACCCTTCGTGTGTAAATCCTACTCGCGCTTGACAGATTTTATTAAAATTCACGGACAGATGGACTGGACTAAGCTAAAAGAATTCCTTGTTTTACTACGCAGATCTAAAAAACTTTTTTATTGGCTTTCATTCGCACCTGTAATATTTATGAAGCTTCCAATAATAGGCAAAAAGGGTTCGAAGTTGTTGAGTATTCAGGGTTGCGACGAGATCAAACGACAGATTATATAGGGCTTCCTACTTTAGTATCCGTTTTGACGACATCGGCTGAATTTCAAATTAGAGATAACTATGCAAACTATAACTATTCAATAACTAGTTATTGAAGCTAAGCTTCCTAGATAAGCCTTCGGCTTTATGATCGAAGGATCCCCGTTCGATTTCGGGCGTGCACCTCCAACTTTTCGGAGTTATTCAAGCAATTAAAATATATTAGTGAAGGAAAACATCGTGAGTAAACCTGCATGCCTAAGAGTTCTCCATACCTAGTGTTTTCAAAAGTGTGTGAAGTCTACCAATCCGCACTTGGCCAGCGTGGCTAAGTGCGGATTGGTAGACCTTTTCTCATTCTGATAGGAGACCTGTGCTCAGTAGTGAGCCACCGATGGGTTGATTATGATGGTGATGATGATATGATGATGATGATGATGAGGCAAAGCCGACGGCGCACCACGCTGACCAAGTCTGGATCCACAGAATTCACACACCTTTAAGAACATTACGGAGATCTCTCAGGCAGACAGGATTCCTCACGATGTTTTCCTTCACCGTTAAAACAAAGTGATTTAATTACTTAACTATACCCAAACCCTCCTTATTCTGAGAGGAGACCCGTGCTCAGTAGTGGGCCGGCAATGGGTTGAGATTATGTTGATGATGGCGTAGATCAGAATGTCATTCCTAACAAGAATATTCTATTCATCACAATCTATTAGTGTCAAAACAAAAATTAATGTCGCTATCATGAATCAACAAAAAGATTAATGGTGCAAAAGATTAATTAGCCACATAAAACTGCGTTCGGCATTCAGATATCGTTCCCACAAGGGATCAATCTGAAACGGCGGCGGCAAAAAGTAGGTATTATTCCGCATCCGCAGAACAAAAGACTTCGTTAAGAATTTCGTGTATCTGTTTTTATCAGAGTTGTTATCTGTATATATAATATATGTATAAAAGGAAAAGGAAAAGATCTATCAACGCACAGCTCAAACTACTGGACGAATCGAGCTGAAAATCGGTATGCAGATAGCTAGTATAACTTAGACATCCACTGAAAAAGGTTTTTTGAAAATTTTATTAAATCCCCTAAAGGAGTATAACAGGGGTTTGAAATTGGTGTAGTCCACGCGCATGAAGTCGAATAGGAGACTGACATCTTAACCACTAGGCTATCACCGCTTGCTATTGGTGCAAGCTGTCGTGCCTACATGAGAAGTGCACGAGGCCACGGGAGTGCATCTTACTGGGCGACGCGCAAGACAGGCGCACGGTTGTACAAGTTCCCGGAGCCTCTTAATATGCGCTGAGGATGGCCACCGAAGGAATTTTAATGGGTAGAAACCCCACATAACCCAATCCTCCTCAAAGAAATCGGGTAACTTAAAAGATTCGCCTCCCAATCGTCAGCTAAAACAAGTGTAAATTAAAAATTTATAACACCCCCGACAAGTGAAGGATACAGTAACTAGAAAAGAGCTGATAACTTTCAAACGGCTGAACCGATTTTCTCGGATTATAGCTAAGAACACTCTCGATCAAGCCACCTTTCAAACAAAAAAACTAAATTAAAATCGGTTCATTAGTTTAGGAGTTACGATGCTACAGACAGATATACAGATACATAGATATACACGTCAAACTTATAACACCCCTCTTTTTGGATCGGGGGTTAAAAAGGCTATCACTGCTTACATCCTGAGATGTTGCCGACGAAAAATCCCAACGGGTAGTGAAAAATCCAAACGATTTTCCGGCTCCCCGAAAGCTCCCCTATGGAAGTTTATTCTGTTAAATGGCCACCGCAGTTATAATGTCTCCAACATCAGTCTTAATTAGAAAATAAGACACTTAAGTTGCTCGAAGACCTAAGTAAAGACTTAATGGTTTTAGGTTTTACCAACTGTGGTGCGTGACAGGAAACCTAAAGATCTTAATGGTCGTCTATACGAGATTGTTCTTGCGCTTGCTTGTTTCAGTCTATAGACACAGACAGAATAAATTGTTCGTGGCTGAACTTAGAAGTACCTCACATGGTACAAGTACTACAGGGCCTCACACTAAAGTTTGTAAACACTGTTTTGTTAAGACAATAAAGATTTATTTATTTTATTTACCTATAAGTTATGTAACCTACTACTAGCTACAAATCTTTATAAGTTCTTATAATAAAACTGTAACTAGACGATTTCTGTACATTTTGAAAATTTTAAACGAAGGAATCATTGGGTATAATCGGGCGGGCGGGGTTGTCCATGTTAGTAATCGATTTCTACCTTTTCTCAATGCAATGTAAATGCAAGGTATGGGTTTCACATTATCATTCAGAATATTTTCAAGTTAAAACACATTCAAAACTATCTGTGGCATAGGCAGGCACACCCGGGCGAAGCCAGGGTATATCTAGTCTTCCTACAAAAGAAACCTATTTTATTTTTTATAATAATTTTTGTAATAACGGGATAGGGCATAAAGAGAATTTATATTTTCACCGAGCGTAGCCTCGGGGTTATATGTACTTAGTTAAAATCCAAATTAAATAAGCCCATAGTTCACCAAGGCCTTTAGGCAATTAAAACAAGCCCAACCCAAGATTATATGCCTGGAAAAAGGCAAATCCATTGTGCTGACATATTGTATGTTGGGAAGGGTGTAAAAAGGGCAGCTGTTATTCTTTGCCAGGTAAATAAGTGATAGAACACTTTAAAAGAAACATATTAACCTTATTTCCCTTTAATTTAGAGGTTAATTTAGAAGAGCAAAATATCAGTGGACCGATGTAAATGAACATGGAATGAACAAATTAGAACGGTGTCGTAATTTATCCGAAGTCAAAACGGAATATATTTACCTAATGAGTTTTTGATCACGCCTGTAAAAATTAACCAAATTAAGGTATTGGTATAGAAAATTGCAATTAAGAATTGTAACGAGTTGGCCGAGTAGCTAATTCATTTTTGTCAGACTTGCAAAAAGTAGGACTTTAGGGGGTGCTCAATTCGGCGCTCGTTTTTTTTCACGGACTGCCCAAATCAAGGAGTGTGATATTTTTAGGGTGTATGAAATGCACATAGAGTTTCTTTATTTCATCAAAACTTGTGAATGCCTTAACAGATTTAGATGTACCTATGGGATGTCACGTCGTCAGAATCCTGAGAGACACTATAAAGCACTAACTAAACTTCAAAAGTTAGCTTTCAAACTGACTTTCGATTTTGAAAGTCGATTCGATGAGATTTCTGTACCGAATAATTTTGAAATGAGAAGTTTTTTACATTTTATTTAGTTTTTTGTAGGACAGTCGTGTTTTTTAATTTTTGAATTACGACTTGTTAAATTAAAACGATGGAGGTAGACTAACAAGAAAGGGATAATAATAGTTATGACAATTTTGTTACACCTATATTTCCATAGGTTTACATACTGCACGTAACGAAATAATAGATAGCTTGATTGTACAGCGGCATTGCTGAGTAGACCAAAATCGTACCTACGAGTATATGTAGTGCTTTGTATGAAAAATAAATAGTTCTTTCAAAGCAAATAAAAAGGCAAAGTTATAACGCGTCCCAAAAAAAATCATCCAATTACGTACGAGTGTGTCATTCGTGGAGATTTCCATTTTAAGTACAAAGTGAGGGAACCTACATGACGGATGCGCCTTTATTACACGCTTCAGGTAATTTTCCCCCCTTTCCCCCCCATACACGTACGTAAGTAATACACATTTTATTCAGCCAACTTGAGTCTCGACTATATTTGAATATGAACATTTTGCACATTCATAACACAATTGAACTAGAGATGAATAATGTCACAGACAGTAGCATGTGAAAAACTACATGAAAAGCCTTTTTTAACCTCCGATCCAAAAAGAGGGGTGTTATAAGTTTGACGTGTGTATCTGTGTATCTGTCTGTAGCATCGTAGCTCGTAAACGAATGAACCGATTTTAATTTAGTTTTTTTTTTTTTTTGTTTGAAAGGTGGCTTGATCGAGAGTGTTCTTAGCTATAATCGAAGAAAATCGGTTCAGCCGTTTGAAAGTTATCTACTCTTTTCAAGTTTTCTTATAGAGGTTTTTGTGTCGGGGGTTTTTAAACTTTGACTTATTTATGCAACAGTTCAACTTGCTACCTTATATTATAAAGTAGCCTGTGAAAAATCACATGAAAAGTCAATTCTATGAATCAAAAATATGTGAAACTTATGCTCACTCAAAGTAGCATGTGAAAAGATACAAAGTACCAAGTGAGGGAACCAACATGATGGATGTGCCTTTATTACACGCGTGAGGTAATTTTTCCCCCTCTCACCCCTCACACTCGTAGGTAAGTAAAACACATTTTATTCAGGCAATTTGAGTCTATATTTGAATATGTATGAATATTTTGAACCAGAAATGAACTAATTGCATAGGTAGCGTGGAAAAATTTTATTGTGATTTTTCATATTCTATTTGTGTTTATACAAGAAAACACTTTTCACATGAAAAGGCCTTTCTTAGTAAGTAACACTTGTTACCAAAGTAGCCTTTGAAAAATTAATACGAATCAAAGTCTCACAAACTTTGAAAATTTTTACATTTTAATCCGGCTTTATTTTTTAAATAATAATATTATGGTCATTGCTAGCGAGTACACTTGCATCGTTGCGTTTTAGAAAGAGAAAAACATATCTACTTAGTTAAATTAATAAATAAATGTAGCAAACGATTGTAAGTTCAAATTGAAAAATTACTTACCGTGAAAAATCCCCTGTAAAAGTTTTGAAGAGAAAAAAAAAATACCAAGAAGTACCTATCTACTGCCAATCTCTAGGTTTTTTTTTTTAAAAAAAAAAAAGAATATTAGCCATGTTAAATGACTAATATTCCCCTTTCCTCTCCAACTAAGCGTCAGGCATGTGCTAGGAGTAGGTACGACAATAGTGCAACGGGCGGGGTTTGAACCGTCGACCTTTCGGTTTTCAGTCCACTCCTTTACCGGTTGAGCTATTGAGGCTCTGAAGTTGAACGTACCTACCTAACGTGGCTGGGTACCTAAGTTTATTTTTATGAGATGACAAGTTAACCCTTGACTGCGATCTAAACTGGTGACTTGGAAGGAGGAAGGCAATTTTACTCTCCCATACCTACCCCTAAATTAGTGGTGATAACATAACGATACAAAAATCCAAATCACGCGGAAGAAGTCGCAGACATCAATTATTTACCTATACAAATATAATATTATAAATGCGAAAGTGTGTCTGTCTGCTAGGTTTTCACGGTCCAACAGTTCAACCGATTTTAATGAAATTTGGTGTAGAGTTAGCTAACATCCTAGGGACGGACATAGGCTACTTTTTATCCTGGAAATACAAAGAGCTCCCAAGGGATTCTTAAAGACCCATCCGTTTAACCGATTTATATAAAACTCGGTACAGAGATAGCTTGCGTCTCGGAAATTGGCTTAGGCAATTTTTATCCCGGAAGATCAAAGAGTTCCCACGGGGTTTTTAAAAACCTAAACCCACGCGGACGAAGTAGCAGGCATCCTCTAGTATTATAATATTTCTACTAATTACCCCGTTGACAACATGGATCTTATTACGTTAATTAAAGAGCTTTTATAAAATCATTAGCGATTAATAATTTTAGGTAAGTATAATAGGAACCGATTGGTAGGCCTTAATTACAGCGTGGCGTAAAGTTTAAACCGCGTTTAATTAAAATCAACGATACAAATGTTTCACTAGATGCGGCACTCCATAGTACCAACGTTTTCCAACGAACATCAGTGTCCGCGCTCCTGTCAATCGTTTAGACGCAGTTAGTCCGTTTCTACGAATATTGATAAATTAGAACTTTTATTCTAAAATAAAACTTAACACCTCAGCAATAAATAAGTCTAAAAAATAAGGCTGTTATTTTTTGAGCCGCATTTATTTCATTTCTTAAGCATTTTATTTCTATGGTTACTCAGGGTGAGATCTATAGAGCGCACTCTGACTTTTCTTAGACTTAAGATAGAGTTAAAACAAGACAGAGATATATCTCTCATATAAATTTGTCTCGTTTTAACTCAATCTTAAGTCTGAGCAAAGTCAAAGTGCGTTCTATAGACCATAGCCTAGTAAGCGCCGCATCTAGTGCACATTTATATCGTTGATTAAAACGCTTTCGATTGTTTACCCTCCTCCGGGTACTTTCATAATCGATGTCATTGATTAAACAATTGAGCTTTCGACGCAGCCTTGATTAGATTTAATCCAAAAGCTTTGGAGAGCTTTGGAATTCAGCAAATAGGGGACTGTTCAGCGTTCGTATAAGCGGCGTTTAAAATCAGCCTAGTGGTTAAAACTTGGGCCTCTTCTCTGGGGAATCCGTTATTGGATCCCGGGCACACACCTCTATTTTCGGAGTTAGATATGTTAACTAAATATACAAGTTTAAATTAAAAATTTATTACACCCCCGACAAGTGAAGGTTACAGTAACTAGAAAAGAGCTGATAACTTTCGAATGGCTGAACGGATTTTCTTGGATTATAGCACTCTCGATCAAGCCACCTTTCAAACAAAAAAAAAACTAAATTAAAATCGGTTCATTAGTTAGAGCTACGATGCCACAGACAGATACACACGTCAAACTTATAGCATCCCTCTTTTTGGTTCGGGGGTTAAAAAGGAAAGCTGACTGACTGCCTGACCTATCAATGCACATCACAAACTACTGGACGGATCGGGCTGTTTGGCATGCAGATAGACATTATGACGTAGGCATCCGATTAGAAAGGATTTTTCAAAATTCAACCTCTAAAGTAGTAAAATAGGGGTTTGAAATTTGTGTAGTCCACGCAGACGAAGTCGCGGAACTCGGATGTTTAATTAAGTATAATACCTATTCTTGGAGAAATAGATAGTGATTTCATGTATACCGGCAAATCATCGATGAATATCTCTATTGGCCCAGTGAGAGGTAGGCCGTATGGGGGTGTGGCGTTGCTATGGCGAAAAAGTGTCTTCACGTCAGTATCCGTTGTGCCGTGTAATAATAGTCGCATTACTGCTATAAAAGGGGTAATCGAGAATCGTGTGTTTCTATTTATGTGTGTGTATATGCCTACTGACTCGCATGTGAATATTGTGGAGTTTAATGAATGCTTAGGTGAGCTTGTAGCTATGATAGATATGTGCGGCATTGAGTCTGTATACATGTTAGGTGATTTTAATGCGCATCTTGGCGAGCTATTCGGTAGGGAGCTATTAAATTTTTGCTCAGACCAACATTGGATATGCGCTGATGTTGCCAAGCTTGGACGGGACAGCGATACCTACACCTTTGTTAGTGATGCGCATGGGTGTCGGCGATGGCTCGATCATTGTTTGGTGACGGAGGCAGCTTGGATATCGATTAGGGATGTCAAGGTGCGCTATGATGTGTTCTGGTCGGATCATTTTCCCCTGGAGATAAGTTGTAATTTTGGTGTAACAAGAATTAAGTCCGTTTACAATACGGTTGTGAGGCACACAATGGTATCCGATCAGAACAGTAACATTGGAATCAAGTGGGGGGAAAAAACCCAGGTTGACATGTACACCGAAATGTGTTCTAGTTTACTGAAGAAAGTAGATTTTCCCAGCGAGCTAAGTATATGTTGTGACAAAATGTGTACAGATGAAACTCATAGGTTAGTTATTGACGAGCTGTACCAAAGAATTGTTCAGGTGCTACAGAAGGCAGCAATCGCGAGCAATCAGCCTGGAAGGGTCAGCAAAGGTAGACGGGTAGCGGGATGGAACAGGTATGTCAAAGAAACTCATAGGGAAGCTCGTGAGAAATTTCTGATTTGGAAACAACATGGTATGCCTTTTAGGGGTAAAATGTATAACGATATGAGGGAAAGTAGGAGTAAATTCAAAAATAAGTTAAAATTTTGTCAAAATCATAAAGAGCAGCTACAGATGGACGCGTTAGCAGAGAAACATAAGCAGAAGAATTTTAATAAATTTTGGAAGGAAACAAGAAAATTGAATCCTAGTGGCGGCCTCCCCGTGAGCGTTGAAGGTGAGACGAATGCAGGGCGCATAGCTAATTTATTTAAAGAACATTTTAGAGTATGCTCTACCCAAACTCGGGCGTCGCTGTCTCGGGGATGTACACAAGTTTTGAACTCTTCTCTCTCGTTCAGTGCAAAAGAGGTGAAGAGTGTCATAAAGAACTTATCGAGGGGAAAGTCGCCGGGGCACGATGGGCTGAGTGTGGAGCACCTTATATACGCGGGACATCACATCTATCGTGTACTTGCCATGCTTTATACGTTCTGCATTCGTCACTCCTATCTTCCAGAAGACTTAATGGAAAGCGTAGTGGTTCCTGTAGTTAAGAATAAAACAGGCGATATTTCAGATAAAAGTAACTATAGACCTATATCGCTAGCTGCGATATTAGGAAAAGTGTTTGATGGTCTGCTAGATCGTCAACTTAGTGAATATGTCGAGCTAAATGATGCACAATTTGGCTTTAGACAAAATCTGTCCACGGAAAGTGCTATACTGGCACTCAAGCAGACCGTCAAATACTACACGGACAGGAAAACACCTGTGTACGCTGCCTTTCTTGACCTTTCCAAGGCGTTTGATCTAGTCTGCTATGATAAGCTCTGGGAGAAGCTTCGGAGCTTAAATGTGCCGTCAGAGATAGTAAGCATTTTAAAATATTGGTACAGCTCTCAAAAAAACAAGGTGAGGTGGGCTAATTCTTACTCAGAGTCGTATCGTCTAGAGTGTGGCGTTAGGCAAGGCGGTTTAACATCTCCTACTTTGTTTAACATATACATAAACCAGCTGATTGATGAGCTCAGCGGAACTGGAATCGGCTGCTCTATTGATGGAACTATGATCAATAATCTAAGCTATGCAGACGATATGGTATTGCTGAGTCCATCAATTAGCGCACTCAGAAAGCTCCTCAAGATATGCGAGACCTATGCTGCGTCACATGGACTCGTATACAATGTGAAGAAGAGTGAGCTCCTGATATTTAAGAGCAAGGGAAACACTGTAGTCGATGTCCCACCCGTAACCCTTAACGGAGTTGCACTTAAGAGAGTGACTGAGTTTAAATATTTGGGGCACATTGTGACAGACGATATGTCTGATGTTAGAGACATTGAGAGGGAGCGTAGGGCGTTGGCGGTCCGATGCAATACTCTAGCCCGCAGGTTTGCACGGTGTAATAGGGAGGTAAAGCTTACTTTATTTAAAGCGTACTGCCAAACATTTTACACGTGCAGCCTGTGGGTGACGTATACCCATAGGGCCTACAGCGACCTACGTGTGCAGTACAACAATGGGTTCAGGGTACTGATGGGGCTGCCGCGCTGGTGCAGTGCATCACAGATGTTCGCAGAGGCTCATACAGACGACTTTTACGCAATCATGAGAAAAAGAGCTGCATCTGTGATGAGCAGAGTGCGCGGGAGCTCCAACAGTATTTTGAACACATTGGCTGCAAAGTGGGAAAACCCCTTTATGAAGCACTGGGTGTACATACATATGAACACCCAGTGGTCCCGAAGCTACATGAACTGAGCCTAATTTGACAATTAATAATAATGTAATTTAATTTAGTTGAATTTAATTTGATTTAATTTATTTTAATTTAATTTAATTTGGTCTGATTTGATTTAATTTAATTTAATCTGGTTTGATTTAATTTAATCTGATTTCATTTGACTTGATTTGATTTAATTTAATTTAATTTAATCACTAACATAGTTCATAAGACCCTGTTACTAACACTATATGGATGAATGGAATAGTCCGAAATAAATGTTTTATTATTATTATTATTATAATTAAATATCATCACCTGTGTGAAGGAAAACATTGTGAGAAAACATGCATGCCTGTAGCGTGGTTTTTTTTTTTAATTATATAGACTAGCGCTTGGCTGCAATTAGACCTGCTAGCAAGTGATGATGCAGCCTAAGATGGAGCGCGCTTGCCTAGCAGTTGCCTATTCACTCTTGACTTGAAGGTACCCATATTATAAGTGGACGGGAAAACTGACGCCGGAAGGGCGTTCCATATCCTAGCGGTTCGAATTAGGAAAGAGGAGGCAAATCGTTTCGTACGTGTTCGAGGAATTTCGACTACGTACGGATGCAGACCTTGACGATGCCTGGCAGTACGATGGTAGAAAGGTGAAGGAGGAACCAGGTGGTAATTAGCAACGGCTAAAACCTTCCACCTAACCAAAAAACAGGACATTATTATTGGTGAAAGATGATGATGAAATGACAGAAAACTTTCATAGTAGAGAAGAAGAAGTGAAATCGAAATAAAAACTGTATTTCTCATGCAGTATTAGAAAATGAAATTGTATGGCGCGTGATGCGCGCACGTTTTGTGTAGTTTAGCTCCATCCATAGATAATACACTGATGCCTCTATCAGAAATTCTGAAATTGGTGTGATTCAGGTCAATCTGCATACATCGCAGTTCTCACGCTACGTGGACGTGATTTGCATACGTTGCACGGAACCGATACATGATCTGATATCCAAATAACTCTTTTTAGGGTTCCGTACCTCAAAAGAAAAAGGAACCCTTATAGGATCTCTTCGTTGTCCGTTCGTCCATCCGTCTGTCCGTTTGTCCGTCTGTCGTGTCTGTGAACACAACCTGTACAGTGAAATTTGGCAGGTAGATAGGTCTTATAGCACAAGTAAATGGAAAATCCGAAAACCGTGAATTTGTGGTTACACCACAAAATATTAAAAAAATCTTACTTTGAAAATACATGAAATTTTCAAAGTAAGATAACTACCAAGTGGGGTATCATATGAAAGGGCTTTGCCTGTACATTCTAAAACCAATTTTCATTTATTTTTATGCATTTAATTTTTCTTTGATTTATCGTGAAAAATGTAGCAAAAAATGCCCGAGTACGGAACCCTCGGTGCGCAAGTCTGACTCGCACTTGACCGGTTTACACAGGCATAAGTAACATAGGCCTTCGCTAGTGAATACTTACTATACCCTGTCCTCATTTAGGTACCTAGTTGCTTCCCGCTACCCGCTTTATATAGTCGTTATGGCTATTTTCTCTATCTGCAAAGAATATTCTAACAAAGGAATTTCAAATGTATTTGTATAGTTTCTGTGCTACACAAGTGTGGACGTCCACTGTTGAACATTAGATAGGCCTTCACTAGTGAGTATCTACTACATCTCCCTGTCATCATTTAGTTTAACGCTTTATATCGTCAGTCCTCGTACTGGAATGCGATATTAGGTTAGTTCCCTTTAACTATTTTCTCTGTCTGCAAAGGATGTTCTAATACCAAGGAATTTCAAATGTATTTGTGTAGTGTCTGTACAAAGGTGCGCCACTGTGGCTTGAGGGGAAATGATTTGCTTCTGGGAAGTCGTCTCCTTTGACCAACCGAGCGCACCTGTGGGTAAGGCTGCCATCTGTTAAATCCATAAAACTAGGGCAAGGAGTTCGAAAACGACGTATTTTAGAGCGTACTTTATAACACAGATCCACATTAAGAAAGCATTATTTTTTAATTAAAAATAGCGAGCAAACGAGCAGGCGGGTCGCCTGATGTTAAGTGATTACCGCCGCCCATAAACATTTGCAGCATCAAAGGAACCGCTGATGCGTTGCCAGCCTTTCAGGAATTTGTTGTAATCTAGTGAGAACACCGCCGATGGGAGTTGATTCCACAGTTTGCATGTGTGTGGAAAAAAGGATCTGGCGCAACGGGCGGTCGAACTGCACCACGCAACCGTTGTGAGGGTGAAATTGCTTACTACCGTGGTGTGCGGTGCGGCTGTAGAAAAAGGAGGGTGGAATGAGGTCAAACAGCTTTTTATTTATTTATTTATTTATTTACTAAAGTACCGCCCACAGAGTTACACATTTAAATTATACATGTTGTTCCTTAAATTAGCTTACTTACGGGCAGTCACAGCGTGCATTAACATAAACATAAGTCGTACAGTAAAATATAAAATATAATATAATAGCTAACCTAAGGACAATGAAAAAATACCTAAGTTATAAATTTTAAAAGAATATAATAAGATGGAAATTAAGTTAAAGTAAAGTTAAGTTAAACTAAGCTAAATTATTAGCTTTTCATAGCACTTTTTGATAATTTCAACGGAATCTTTCCGAAATGCTGAAATCCTCAATCCACGCGGACAAAGAAGGACAACAAGTGTAAATTGAAAATTTATAACACCCTCGACAAGTGATGGTTACAGTAACTAGAAAAGAGCTGATAACTTTCAAACGACTGAACCGATTTTCTTGGATTATAGCTAAGAACACTCTCGATCAAGACATCTTTCAAACAAAAAAAAATAAATTAAAATCGTTTCATTAGTTCAGGAGCTACGATGCCACAGACAGATACACAGACACACATATACACAGATACACACGTCAAACTTATAACACCCCTCTTTTTGGGTCGGGGGTTAAAAAAGATTTTATTACCTGTGATTATTACCTTTGATTACGTAAGATTATCTATGTAATGAGAATACCAACCAGCTTTTCCATTGTTTAGTATTTTAGCCCGATGTTAAACAGATACACAAAATTAGCATACCAATAATAATATTATCCGAGCCCAGTACCAAACTGATTTTCTAAAGCAAAATTACAAACATTTTCAAAACTCATTTGCTATTTCATGCAAAAGAGTTAGTAGAATCCATCCTCATTTGAATACGCAAATTTTGCTTAGGCTCAATCCCACTACCAGCGATCCAGAGTTATGAAATTATGAGTTAATTATTCCGTTGAGGAGATTGACAAATTTTAAAAAAATACATATATCTTCTGCATAAGGTCCGGCATTCACTAAATTGGAGATAGGCGGATTATGTATTTAGCAGATCAATCATAGTATTGATAGATGACGTGAAAAAATTATCACATCATCAATATTTATTAAGTACAAGCTATATTATTAGATAGATTACTTATTATACGTAAACAGGTGAACGCGGATCGCATAATTCAGAACTCTAGACCTCCGGCAGTGGCATCGAAGCTTTAGATTATGTAATTCAGCGTTTTATCGCTACCTACCCAAAGCAATTACCTGCCCATACTCTTGAGACCCCAGTATTAAATTATTTGACTACCTATAGTAGAAGATGTAATGACATCACTATCATGATCAACCTATCGATACCCGACAGAGGTGAGAAAGGTTTCCTCACAATGTTGTCATAACTATGAAAAGTTTGAGGTGCGTGCCCCAAATCAAACCCCTGACCCATCGAATATAGGAAGCCGACTTCTTAAAACCACAAAGCTATCGCAGCCAAATGACATCACTTGTTATCAATGTGATTATCAAAAAAGCGAAGAACAGATGAAACAGATATAAAGGTGATTGTGTTCCAAATAATATCAAAAAAACCCGGCCAAGTGCTAGTCAGACTCGCGCACTGAGGGTTCCGTACTCGGGTATTTTTTCCGACAAAAAAGTGATCCTTTTGAGATACGGAACCCTAAAAAAGAATAGGAAGATTTTATGATACAATATAAATAATTATCTACGTAGAACATAGCCCTTGAGTTTTATAAGAACACTCTACCTGTGACCTTGGCCTTCTAATTATGACAAAACAAAAGAGATTTCATCTTAGCTATCTCTTCATCAACAAACCTTGTGGAAACATTGAGCAGTCCTCAAAAGAGTCAGGCTTTACGTTTAAGGGGAAGCTCACGGCATAAAACTTATTTGAACATTAATTCTAAAGCTAAACTCTTATTGATTAACTTTGGAAAATAATGACGCAGTTCAATAGTTGATTAGGAAGTTATAATCTGCTATTTACCCCGTAATTAGAAATCGGTATATTAACTTTACTTTAAAATTGTTCTTAAATACTTACACTTTCTATGCTTTGATCAATAATAGGTAAGTTGTATTACCTAACTAGGTACTAGCATATTTAGTCGGTTTCGCCTGCGTGAAGTGTGGAATTTCTGATTGGGAGTCCATCTTTCTCAGAAAAGTTAGGTGCAAAAAGTTTTTAGACACAGGCAGGGTACAGTCAGGTTCAAACAGTGACTGTACGATGATAATACCAGTCAATCTATATCCATCAAATTCAAATTCAAATTCAAATTCAAATTATTTTTATTCAATTAAACTTTTACAAGTGCTTTTGAATCGTCAAAATAATCTACCACTGGTTCGGAATGCTGTTCCTACCGAGAAGAACCAGCAAGAAACTCGGCGGTTGCTCTTTTCAAATGTACAATTTACAATAATATGCCATACTGTATACAAGCAATTGCAGCGCCGTGTATTGCTGGAGCGCATCAAATCCAAGCTTTTTTGTCATTTACATAATCTTCGATTGTATAATAAGCTTTTTTCAGGAGCATACTTTTAATAGATTTTTTAAACTCTTCTCATCTTAGATATATATAAAGGAAAAACTGACTGACTGACTGACTGATCTACCTCCGTACAGCTCAAACCACTGGATGGATCAGGCCAAAGTTTGTCATGCAGATAGCTATTATGACATCCGATAAGAAAGGATTTTCGAAAATTCAACCCCTAATCCAGTGCGGGATAGCGCGGGTGACGTACCTCATGCCTCCAATTGCCATCTCGACCTGTCGCGTACTACAGGTAGATGATCGTACTCGGTACGTTAGAGATTACAAAGTTCATTACCCTAATCAAATGCCGTGGAATCATACTTCACACTAATATTATAAAGGCGAAAGTTTGTATGTGTGTGTGTGTGTGTGTGTGTGTGTGTGTGTGTGTGTGTATGTTTGTTACTCCTTCACGCAAAAACTACTGGACGGATTTGGCTGAAATTCAGAATGGAGATAGATAATATCCTGACTAATATTATAAAGGCGAAAGTTTGTGTGTGTGTGTGTGTGTGTGTGTGTATGTTTTCCCGGAAAACCAAAGAGTTCCCACGGGATTTCGAAAAACCTAAATCCACGCGGACGAAGTCGCGGGCGTCAGCTAGTACTTTATAATTTACACAGAACAATAGAGGGAACATAAAAAATCATTGCTTAAAAGCGTTTTGCGATACTGTAGAGAGCAGGCCATTGTGATCGCTCCTTTTGTAGGCCGTTTCACCTTTTACCGTTTATTTTAGGAACAGGTTAGGCTGAATAGTCAGTCAATGACTTCAATAGATTTTAAAAGAAAATGTGTACTTAACTGTACTTTTATCTAAATAAGTTAAGAGGCAATTTTGTACAAAGGTTATTTCTTCGTTACTTGTAGGTACTCTAATGAAGTACATTTTTACACAACGGCGCAGAAAAGGAGTGTAATGTTTTCCGGTTTTATGTATGTTTAGTTTATTTGTTCTACCATAACTTCTAAATGCCTGAACAGATTTTTGGAAAAAATTTATATAGTGACTGTCTGGCGCCATTTTTAGTTTGAAAATTATTGCTTTTTAAAAGCTTTTTATAATTCGTTTTTCAGCAGAGCAGTCGTGTTTTTTAATGTTTCTAACTTTTTAAATAACGACTTGCTATGGGTTTATTTTTTATTTATTTGTTCAGACACAAGTCGGCTTTGATTGCAATCTCATCTGGTGGTAAGTGATATGCAGTCTAAGATGGAAGCGGGCAAATCTGGAAGGAGTATGGTCGTACCGGAAAGCAAATCGCTTGGCTACACGGCTTTGTCAGGTAGAGTAGTAACTAACCACGGCCGAAGCCTCCCACCAGACCAGACCATTAATTTAGGGAGGTCGTCAAGGGATATATTTTTATTCGATGACAGGTTTTTGACAGATCACGGCCCAACCATGTCCGACGCGTGATTTGCTAACCAGTGATCAATGGATCATCACCCGAGTGAACTAATGAAAGCCATCAAACTCATTTGACATTTATTTTTAATCCAATGAAGGTTTTCTACTAAAAAATATTTTAATATCACTCAGTGAAGCAGCAATGTAGAATCAGCTTTCATATAGCGATGATCAATCACTGAGTAGGTACCTACCTAAGCGAACCTGTAGAATCATCGGTTTTGTGTAAATAGACTTCCTAGACCTTGAGATTAAATGACGGATTAATTATTCGGTAAATCTGTCCGTCCTTTTGAACATTTTTCTCAATTTGGCGCGGTCGTTAAACAAGGCTATAATTAACGAGCAATGAAAAGGTCCACAGCCATAATTGGATGGCGATTAACCCGGTATATACCTACTGTTCAAATTCCTACAGGTTTCATAACACTTTACAATTTTAATACATTGTTTAATATCAAAATATTCAAATTCAAAATTAATATTTATTTCATGTAAACCTAATGTAAACCAAGGAGGTAGGTATTCTCTGGAAGAGAATTATACCTGTAGGACTTATTTATACCCTATATTGGTTGGTGCATTCAATTTTTAAATGCATTAAAGAGTTTAAAACAAAACAAACAAAAACCAATGTGTGACATGTCAAGGCCAACCAATCACAAACATGTTTTCAAAAAACATTCGAAATTCAATATTCGAAAACACAGCTTCGTTTGTGATTGGTTGGTGCCTCAAAATAGCGCCCACTGAGATTTTTGGCTCTATCATTTGTATGGGATTAAGTAACAGAGAGAGAGCGCTATGCTAACTTCTTTCCGCGCATAGGGATAGCATATTCCGGAAAATAGATTCCACTGAGAAAAACATATAAGAAAATTGTATTAACTTTTCTCAAAAGGTGTAGTTTCAGGTAACAAGAAAGCAAGGCAATCTGGGCTTTTATTTCTGGAATGAGCTAGCGAGGACAAAAACGAAAAATAGAAGTTGCTCATTGTTACGAAGCTTTTCGAGAAATGTAGCCTTCATTCTTGGTACCATCCCACGCATTATAGAAAACTCCTGCGTGTTATGCGGCTGCATGGTTTTCCATTTAGGACTTAGTCGAATTACTTGGGAAGTTGCAATAAACTTACTAAGTATTGTATGAATTTCACTACTTATAGAATGAACTCATCATCATGATCAACCCATCACCGGCACACGGCACAGGTCTCCTCTCAAAATGATATGGGTTTAGGCCACAGTCCGCCAGACTGGCTAAGTGCGGGTAACCTCCACCTCCCGAATAGAAGGCGGACCTCTTAACCAAGTAGGCTATCACGACTCATCAAAGGATTTTTAGGGTTCCGTACCTCAAAAGGAAAAACAGAACCCTTATAGTATCACTTTGTTGTCTGTCTGTCTGTCTGTCCGTCCGTCGTGTCCGTTAAGAAAACCTAAAGGGTACTTCCCGTTGACCTAGAATCATAAAATTTGGCAGGTAGATAGGTTTTATAGCACAAGTAAAGGAATAAATCTGAAAATCGTGAATTTGTGGTTACATCACAGAAAAAAAAAAAAGTTTTAATTTTCAAAATAAGATAACTATACCAAGTGGGGTGTCATATGAAAGGGCTTTACTTGTACATTCTAAAAAAGTTTTTTTTTTATACATCATAGTTTTTGATTTGTCATGCAAAATGTGAAAAATATACAAATGTAATGCGGAACCCTCGGTGCGCGAGCTTGACTCGCACTTGGCCGGTTTTTTACCGCTGAGCCTCCACGATTATAATCAACGAATGGCAAAAAAGGCGTTGACTGGCAACCACGATAATTAAATGGCAACACAGCGCGTAGCGAGGCCAGCGACCACCCGCGGGCATCGTTCGGCGCAATGTACCGCGTGTCGTTATAACCGGATGTTTCGCTACATGGAACGTAATGCTTGTTATGGGAAAGAACAACATTGCACGCTTAATAAGAATTTTTGGCAAGAAAAAATTGTTGACTAATTTTAGTTTTTTTAATGTTAGTTTTTAGGGTTCCGAACCTCAAAAGGAAAAGGGAGTTTATACTCCCTCCGGGTATATAGGATTGATGTCTGTCTGTCCGTCTGTTCGTCTGTCTGTCGGTCCGTCTGTCATGTCTGTCAAGTAAAGGAAAAAATCCGAAAACCGTGAATTTGTGATTATCTAACCATTTGTTCATGAACAAATAAATAAATAGTATTTTTAATTTTCGAAGTAAGATAACTATACCAAATGGGGTATCATATGAAATGGTTTTACCTGTATATCCTAAAACAGATATTTTTATTTATTTTTATGCATAACAATTTTTGATTTATCGTGCAAAATGGCCTTTTTGAGCTAGGTTTTTCACTAATATCCTGATTTTATTCCACATGGAACTCTTTTGTAAAAATTCACCCCTAGGAACTTTTTTTAAACCTGTACTAAAAGTACAACTCCAAAAGACCACCAAAAGCTAGCAAAAGTTAGACGTAGTATAACAAAGGGAAAACTTTGTACCCTAAAAGTCTCGTAACTTAGCTTTCGCCATAGCTACCGACAAGACGTGGCTGCTACGAGTACGTATGTAGTTACTTAGTTACTTACCTACTGAAGGCTATCTTTCAATTTGCCTTGCCAGCTTTTAAACTCGTAAAAGGAAAATCTGACTGACTGACTGATCTATCAACACACAGCTCAAACTACTGGACTGATCAGGCTGAAATCGGCCTATTATTTCGTAGGCATCAGCTACGAAAGGATTTTTGAAAATAGTCTCAGGTAGTTGAATTTTCAAAGTCCCCTTAGGACCTAAGGGGTTAAAATAGGGGTTTGAAAGCATGAAAGTCTGTTAGTTTGAAGTTAGAATCTTGAAATTGTGTATTCACGCGTACTGTGACAAACATAGAAAACGTGAATCAAGGTTTTTGGAAAATTTAACCTCTGAGTCGGAAAAACTTATAGAGGAATTTCTTTAAATCCACTTTTTTAAATTTTGAGACGACGAAATCGCGGCCAACTGCTAGTCTATACTAATATTATAAAGAGGAAACCTTTGTATTTTTGTATTTTGTATGTTTGTATTGAATAGGCTCAAAAACTACTGGACCGATTTCAAAATTTCTTTTACCATTACTTAGAGGGATTCTTCCGAATCCGTATAGGCTATATTTTATCCCGGAAAATAGAAAAAATAAATGTCCACCCGTGCGAAGCCGGGGCGGGTCGCTAGTATCTTTATAATCGTAACCGTCTCGTCGTTTGAAACAACCCACTTAGCTCGCAGCATTGTTATCGCGGAGGGAAAGCAAGTGCATAATGCACCGTGGTTTATGCCCCATTAGCGCGCGACGGCTTTACTTAACCAGTTCGCATGCAGTTTGCGAGCTTTACGTAAATGCGATTAACACAGGATGGAACTGCCAAACTTATATTGTCGTGACTAAGTTATACGTTTCAGTTCGAAGCTTGAGGAAAATGGGTACAAACTAAGGCGGAAGACGCGGGTTGATGCGCGGTAACATCAGATAACGGAAATTTCGTTATCTGCGATAGCGGAAATTTCGTTAGCTGTGCGCGGTAGGCACGTTGATTGCATCGTTGCGCGGCCAAATTTGGATATGCTGATACAGGGTGTAACTCTGGTTACACCAAAAACGAAGACAGGTGATAATAATGATGATTGCTGATAATTAAGATACCACGGAAGAAAACCGCAAAAAATAAATAAAAAATCCTGTATTTTTAAAAGTTCACAATATATTGCAAACAAAACATGTGAATAACGTTAGAGGTCAACCACCGTTGCGTAAGTAATGCCGTGACATTGACTCGAATTTCGCACGCTATACATTGCGGGTTTGAAAAATACTAAATCACTAAAACTACAAATTTATTTATTACTAGCTGACGCCCGCGACTTCGTCCGCGTGGATTAGGTTAGGTTAGAATAGGTTTTTCGAAATCCCGTGCGAACTCTTTGATTTTCCGGGATAAAAAGTAGCATATGTGCTAATCCAGGACATTATCTATCTCCATTCCGAATTTCAGCCAAATCCGTCCAGTGGTTTTTGCGTGAAGAAGTAACAAACATACACACACACACACACACACACACACATACAAACTTTCGCCTTTATAATGTTAGTGTGAAGGTTATTGGCATTGAATTGTGTTTAGGTAGTATAATAATAACGCAAAGTTTTTGCTAGCGTTCTGGTTACACCCTTTATTGTACTACCTATCACTACACTACCTATATTATAAATGTGAAAGTGTAATTGTTTGCTGGTTTGTCCTTCAACCACCGCAACGGAGCGACAGATCAATGCGATTTTTAACACGGAGTTAAAAATCTGGAGAGTGACATAGGCTACTTTTTATTCCGGAAAATGAAAAGTGCCCACGGGATTTTAAAGTTAGAACCCACGTGGAGGAAGTTGCGGGTATCATTTAAATATGTAGTTTGCAATATTAATAACCCTTGGTTCTGTAATCGCGGTAGAATGCTCAGAAAATGAACAAAGGTCTACGAAAAAATGTAAAATTATCAATTATCACAAAAGTACCGAATAGGGATTGCAATGCTGGATCCGCAATCCAGCAATCCAGCTGGATCCAGCACGTTTTTGGTGCTTGCTGGATCCAGCATCTGACGCTGGATCCAGCGGTGCGGATCCACAATCAGCTTATAACAAATAAATTACTTTCTTTTCGCGCAAAAACCACAGAATGTCTTTCAGAAAAGTAAATAAAACTGTAACATATTATTTGATTGGCTTCTTTCAAGTCTGAAATTATATGATAACTTCAACTTCTGTTAAGATTTTATAAGTGGGAAGTGGGATAGGCTACGCAATTTTATTTCGAAAATTAGTGAGACTGAGAAACTGTGAGCCCTACAAAGTTAGTAAAATAGTACCTAAATGAATAGCTATTTCAGAGCTAATGATGTGTATAATCCCTTATAAAATCCCTTATGAATAGCTACTGTAAAAGAAAGCACGGTACGTTTTTGAGTCCAACGTTTTCGTTCTGGAAATTCTTTTGACCCTGTGGATGGTCGGAGATCCTAGTTGACAGTGAAGAATTAAAGATGATCGTGGAAGAGGATCTTGCTGCTGGTATCAAACACTACAGCTTTTTTAGATCTGGCCAGATGATTACGACAGGTCTTTACTATCAACAATTGCAAACCACGCTGGAAAAGCTAGCCGTTAAACAACTGCGATTGGTCAATTGCTCTAGCACACTGCTGTTTCAGGATAACGCTAAACCTCATACTTCACGACAGACGATTGCTAAATTAAGGAGCTATGACTGGAAACACACACCATACTCCCCGAACATTGCTCCAAACAAATACTTTTTTCGGAATTTAGACTATGTCTTGCAAGGAATAAAATATAATTTCAATTAAGTCCAAAGATTTTATTGCCTTGAAAGATTTTATTGATTCTCGCTCCCACAATTTTTTCAGCAATGGAATCAATAAATTACTTATAAAATGGCGAAAGTGTGTATATAAATAATGAATGGTATATACTTCGATTGATTAAATCCAATAAGTACCTAATTTCATTCAAAAATTTTTTGTTTTTTTTTTTCATATAAATGCTTTTTTCATAGATAAAGAACTCATATTATAGCTACAAACAAATATAGGTAGTTAGTTATTAAAGTTTCAACAGTTACAACGTAAAAAAATGTTGCATTTCTTTGAGAAATCGGTAAATGCTGGATCCGCGCTGGATCCAGCTGGATTTGCTTCGATCCAGCAAAAATCCAGCTGGATTGAAAATGCCGCTGGATTGCAATCCCTAGTACCGAAGTTGAAGCATTATCATCGAAGATACGCGTTTAATAGCAACGCGGTGTGGAAACGAAATTTATTTTAACGGTTGGTCGTTACCTCACAGAAGATTGCCTCCGAATATAACCGCCGAGCTACGGGGGCGAGAGATATAGACCAATTTATTATGCAAATAATTGTTACAGCCGAAGGCAGGCTTCTGAATATTTCATTTTAGATTATCTTAATGTACATTATATTGTTATTTTCGTGTAAGAGCTCTTTAGAAGAGAGCTCAAGAAGCTCAAGAGTAGGTACATGTGTAAAATTAATGGGTAGAGCCGTATAACTGATATTTCTGAATTAAAAAAAAAAGTTTTTTTTTTTTTTTCATTTAATTCATGAATACATTTTTACAAAGCATTTTCGAATTTTGAAGTTAATTTATCTAAAAGTACACAGATATTAGTTTTTGAAAAATGAGTCTGCATAGATTTTAGTTGTTTAATATTCAAATGAGATTCAAACTACGATTGTATGGGTAAGTGACGGAGAGACTCCTGTTAACTCCAAAGAATACAGTTAATATTAATTGAACTTGGTTAGAACTTCGAAGGTCATATAGCACGATTACGCAAGAAATGTCATGATGTTTTCGAATACTAATATATCATCTAACTACACAAAAATATTATTAGGATTATAACTCGTAACGTAATAATATTTCTCGTAGTCATCATTTCTAATCCACTTGGGTGAGCCACTCAAAGCTGAAAGCTTTCTCATCAATCCACCGCACCGCAAGACCGGAAACCACAAGCCAGTATCATAACCATACTTCCCTGAATGTAATCTACTCGTATGTAGATAGGTGAGCATCAGAGATGGAAAATCGTTGGAAACATTAAATAACACTAGCCACATGCCGTTAGGATTGAATTTACATTATTCAAATGTATGTTTGTATTCTTATTATCTACTACAACTAACCGCATACTTTGTACGTATCTATACTAATAAATAAAATTGGAGTGTCTGTCTGTAATTTCGAAATAACTACCTCATATAAAGCTCATATGGTTATTTGAACGATCCCATAACCGAATCACACGTTTTTAAAATTTTTGTATGTCTGTCTGTTTGAAAAGGCTAATCTTCGGAACGGCTGAACCGATTTTAACGGGACTTTCACAGACAAGTAGAGGATTCATCAGGGTGTAACATAGGCTACTTTTTTAACCGACTTTCAAAAAAGGAGTTGTGTTTTTGTACCTATGTATACCGAAATCTCCGAGATTTCTGAACCGATTTGCGTAATTTTTTTTTTAATCGATAAAGGAACTTTGCGACATTGCCCTATAAAAAATTTGGATTCCAACTCCTCAATCCTGATGCTGCAGGGGATCTGATCACTAAAGTGGATGGGATTTAGAAACTGTCGTCGGTTATAAATTGATATTGAAGGTATATTTACCAAGTAAAGATTGTCGCGCGGTACGGATAGACTACTTTTGTCCTGGGAACTCAAAAGTTCCCACAGGATTTCTAAAAACCTAAATCCACGCGGGCGAAGCTGCGGGCATCAGCTAGTATATTATAAGCTTAGAGGAATGTGCAGTGCTCAGATAAGCCGTCGCGCGCTTACGAGCAAGATGAAACCAATATTGTTTATCTTTGTTGTTGGAAATAAATAAATGACAAATGAAAATGAAAAAAAAAAAAAATAATAACAAACCAGACCTTGTTAAAATACCAAGAAAATGCTAGACGGTGGAAGAGTAGGACATATAGTAGGTAGCAGAGGCGTAGCGTGGACTAATATTATAGACGTGGGCGAAGTCGCATCAGTGAGGCCCCTTTTCTTTCGTTCCCAAGATCTACCCAATAGAAATATCCTACCAAAAATGCTTTGACACGTCATACCTACCCTTGTTAGTGAGAAAATATAAATGCGTGGTGGGAGAATAATAAAACCTTATACTTAGATTTCAAAAAAGGTATTATTTTGTAACTCGCGTGATTTAATTTTTTACAAAAACAATAATTTTACAAAAATAGTGGAGGCCCAAAACAATATGAAAAATAAACGTGTCATGTGGCTTGTAATTATTGGCATCAGCTCCAAAAAACATTGATACATTAACTCTTGTGTACATACTAACTATATTTGGTAATAAATTAAATTATTTTTTAATTTTTAGTGTTTGTGAACTGAAGTTGGTTTTTATTTTTTATTTAAAAAAAATAAAACTAAAAATAAACTTAATTAAAGATTTTAATTATTTTTTGCAACTAAACCTACTTCGATTGAAAGTATTGCTAAAGCGGTCTTGAATTTTAATTTTCTCAGCGCGAGGCCCCTTTAAGTAAAGGAGACCTCACGCTGAGAAAATTTTCGACCGCGGCTGCGGGCGTCACCCACGCCTAGCTACGCCACTGTGCACTGGTAGGTATTGTACGTTAGGTCGACATTTTTCTGTATTTTCTTTTCCACGTTCGGTGGACATTTTCTCCTGGACACAACCTGTGTCGCGTTATGTTATACAACGCTTCCCTGCCGCTGACAGGAGCCCCGGGGCTATCGTAACCGCTCTATGACGTATTTTCACTGTATTTTGAAATAATGCGCAACATTTTTAACCCCCGACCCAAAAAGAGGGGTGTTATAAGTTTGACGTGTGTATCTGTGTATCTGTGTATCTGTGTATCTGTCTGTGGCATCGTAGCGCCTAAACAAATGAACCGATTTTAATTTAGTTTTTTTTGTTTGAAAGGTGGCTTGATCGAGAGTGTTCTTAGCTATAATCCAAAAAAATTGGTTCAGCCGTTTAATAGTTATCAGCTATTTTCTAGTTTTCTTGTAGAAAAGAAGGTTAGATAACCCTTAGGTTCATAATATTCAAGTGTCAATTGAAAAATGTCAAGCTGTCGAGATGGACGTTGCCTAGATATACATAATTAATAATTATTTATTTGAAAATGATTTGTCGGGGGTGCTGAAAATTTTTAATTTACACTTGTACTTTTTGTTGTTTATGTTTCATTTTTTATATTCTTATATACCTAAAGATTTCCATTTGTATTACTGGATAACTTTCTATTTTTTGTTTGTTTTAAGTGTTTATGGCACACGAAAATAGTATTTTTAACCCCCGAGCCAAAAAGAGGGGTGTTATAATTTTGACGTGTGTATCTGTGTAACTGTCTGTGGCATTGTAGCTCCTAAACTTATGAACCGATTTTAATTTAATTTTTTTTGTTTGAAAGGTGGCTTAATCGAGAGTGTTCTTAGATATAATCCAAGAAAATCAGTTCAGCCGTTTGAAAGTTATCAGCTCTTTTCTAGCTACTGTAACTTTCACTTGTCGGGGGTGTTATAGATTTTAATTTACATTTGTAAATATTAGTAAACCCCATTTTGAAATCTAGTTATGTATAATTAGCCCCCCACACCCGCACGTCACCGGCGGTATCCCGCACCGGGTAGGCGCGGGGCTGTGCGGGTGTGCGGACTGCGGAGCGTCCCCACCCCGAATGCCATCTCGACCTGTCGCATACTATAGGTATATTAAATAGGTACGTCCATAAATGAGCAAAGTTTAAAAGCACTATAGCTGTACTATTACGTATTCTGAGCCATTGTATAAAGTTTGTTTTAAAACACGGCCCCGAAGCAATCCGCTCGTGGTCATATTTTACTGAGATTACTTTATCTCGACGTGGCCAGCCTCGTAGTTGCAGAGAGGTACATACAAAGTTATAACATTCTTCATGTAGGATACTAGATGATGCCCGCGACATCGTCCGCTTGAGATTCGGTTTGTTGAAAATCCCGTGGGAACTTTTGATCTTCCAAACAAAAAGGCTAACATCCCGGGGAAGGACACAGACTTTGAACCCGGAAATTCAAAGAGCTCCCACGGAATTTTTGAAAATCCACATTCACGTCAAAGAAGTTGCGGGCAGTGTTTATACAATTAATACAGCGCATTATTTTTGCTTTTTTATACCTATTTAAATATTTAAGACTATATTATGACTATGCAAAATCGAAATAAATGTACATAACCATTTCATTTCATTTACTGGGGACATCGCGCTATAATGTAATAAAATTTTATAACTGCGCAAGTGTTCGTCTGCCCGTTCTGTCTGTTACTTTTTAATGGTCCATCCGTAGTTTTGCATCCAAGGTTACTTTTTAAGCCGGAAAATCGAGGTGTGCCGACGTGATTTTTAAAAACCTAAAGCCACGCAGAGAAAGTCGCAGGCATCTTCGAGTTTTTAACATGGGGCTTAACCTCGTTTAGCTAGCTACGCATTTGAATCGCCCAATTTTCGCTCAGTTAGTCAAAGTAGACGGCTCACCTGCCGAGAACAATCGCCCGCGAGGCGGCAAGGGCTTTGTGCTCAGAACGCCGAGAGCCCGAGAGTGGTCGCGGAACTTATTTGAAATTCCAACGTTTAACTTTGTAAATTATTTACCGCTCCAACTCAGCGATTTAGCGGGATAATTGAATTATTCAATTTTATGCAGGAATTAATAAAAGAAGAAATATATCCCACCGAAGCGGTAGATGCATAGCCCGCTAAAGCTCTACCAACTTAATCTAATTTTAATTTTACGCGACGGAAGGGTAACGAGTTTACCACAAAATATATAATCCATTTTTTCGGTTCCGTACCTGAAGGGTGCCAACGAGACCCTATTACTAAGCCTAAGCTGTCCGTCCGTCTGTCCGTCTGTCTGTCAGCGGGCTGTATCTCGTGAACCCACCACCTCCCATCAACCTTGCGGTTATATGGGCCGAAACGCGTCCGTTCGATGCTTGCTCGATGCTCTCTCCCGGGGCGCGTTCTTGACTCCCTACAAATTCTTTTATTTCTCTTCCATTTCCACATCATGTCACTCTCTGCTTTCTGGGGCAGACGTTACAGATACGTGAGATTCCCGTCTTGTTTGTCCCGTTGTCCGATTGAACTGTTACCATTGTTGTCTCTTACAGTTAGAGCTGATAACTTTGTTGTTGGGACGACGCGGACGCCGAGGTCCGTCCCGGGATAATCGCATTATTCTGAGCGAGCTCTGTGTGCACACGGCAAATACAAATTGATATTCGAGGGAAACTAAAGTGCGCGACTGGTTGAGATGGCAACGTTACCCACTGCGGATGACGTGCGGGTGTGCGGGGCGTCCCCCCGCCTCATATCCCGATTGCCATCTCAACCTGTCGCGTACTGTATGTCTACTAGATGATGCTCGCGACTTCGTCCGCGTGGATTAAGGTTTCTAGAAAATCCCGTGGGAACTCCTTGGTTTGCCGGGATAAAAAGTAGCCTATGTCGAAGGATCGGAAACCCGACCCCCGAATCGGAAACCGACTTCTTAGTAGGCTTTTGTAATCTTTTGTAACCTACAATTTGTCAAATAAATTATATGATTTTGATTACGAAAGTTACTTTAATTATTATTAGCACTATATTGATAAGTATAATTATTATTATACGTAATTAGGATAATGCCCGCGACGCATAGATTTAGCTTTTTTTGAAAATGCTTTGGGGACTTAGATATGCTATCTCTGAAAAAAACTTCCAAATCGAATTGGCTGCGAACAGACCCTTTTACCTTTATAATATTAATAGATAAATTATTTTTATAAAATATTACTAAGAATTAACCTTGCGTTTAGAGTTCGCTATGATAATATAGCATATATAGAAAATAAAGTAAAAAAAATATAGCCTAAAAACTAGCATAATAAAAATACTTTCATCAAAAAGTAATAAAAATGAGAACTTATTAAAACTCTATGAATATTAAATTGCCTAGTCGACTGTCTGCGAATTAACTTTCATAATAATTATTTAGATACGAATATTTTTCTTCTGATGTTTTCTGAATGGTAGTATAATAGGCAAGTAGGTATAGTGATTAAAATGAAAATAAATATATCGTATTAATTTATATTTAAATGGAATGAATGAATGAACGAATAAATATAAATCATTCATTAAAAGTTTCAAACTAACAATGACTTTTAGCTTTGTGAATTTAAAATAAATAATTGTGCTATTATTATTTAAAACTAACTTCCTATTCTATTTATTTCTCCTACTATCTAATATTCTTGTAACCTCCCTGGCGAAGTAGTAGGTAAAGGCTGTGATCTGATTCTGATAAGTGGGAAGTTTCAATTACCCGCAGGGGTATTTATTGGCCTTGCGTAGTTGGGTAAAAAAAAGATAATTCTTTTACAGTAATTCATTTAGTTTATTCTCCGTTGGTTTCTACGCGACATCGTAGCAGATTAAAAAAAATTATTCAATTGAACTTTTACAAGTACTTTTGAATCGTCAAATGCATCTACAGCTGGTTCGGAATGCCTTTCGTTACGTGTAACAGAACGTTAAATCTTTAGGCGACACGACTTTAGCAGTGAGGCCTAGTCACAGAAAGCCTTCCACCAGATCAAAGCGAAGTTTACAACATATAAAGTCCCAATTTGTCCTTGGAATGAAACCGGGACCTCCCACTTATATCACGGTGCTAAGCACTGCGCTATTTTATTAGCCCTTGGACCTATTTTTATTTCATTTGTTCATTCCCAGACCCTACATTTACAGTTCACAAAACTACTTAGGTATGTATTTTCCAGAGCAACCTTATTTTCGCACAGTTTCTCAAATGGTCGATCCCAAGTGGCAATATTTCTACACCCCGTAGTCCTAACCGGTAAAATGTCTGTCGAAAGGTTTGATTTATTTTGAACCTTATTACTATTACAAATAAGAAACAAAAGTAAGTAGCAGGTGTAAAATATGCCAGACGTAACTTTAAGGTACGCAGGGCGCTTTTGATTAGATTCCGAAATAACCATTTTGTTGAAGATAATATTATTATTTACGATTCCGTAAGGTACGGAATCCTAACAAACATGTTACGATTCGTATAACCAGTTAAAACAGAGCTATCAAAAACTAATTACTGCTTTTAATACTATACGGTTCCGAATTGAGCCCGGAGGTCGGTTAACCAAACTAATTAAGCGATACACCGTTACACGGGGTCTATTAACTGCTCTTGAAGATTGGAAACAGGAATAACGACGCACATTTAGGGAATCAACTTATATAAAGTTGGGGCTCGGGGTACCTATTTAAGTACCCACCTTAGTCATAGATCGATCCTTTCAAATATAATAAGAACTTTAGGTAACCTGCGTACGTGCTTGGTGTTTTAAAACGGCGACCTCTCTGGTGCAATACAATAGAATGGAATGGAATTTAATGGAGTTCAATGGAATAGAATAGAATAGGATTTTATTCAAATAAATTATAAGTGCTTTTGATCATCATAATAATTTACCATAAGTTCGAAATGCTATTTATACCGGAAAGGACCAGCAAGAAACTCGGCAGTCGCTCTTTTCGAATGTTTAATGGTGAGCACTGTAACCTTATAAGTGAGACTTCGAGAGGTTCCAGGTATGATTCCCGACAGGACTCATTTGGGGAGTTATTATTTCTAAATTGTCTCTGGTCAGTAGTTTTTGTAAACTTACAAACAAACTTATAAAATAGACAGTAGACACAGTCTAAGACAAATAGGTAACATTTTAATACTAGATGATGCTTCGTCTGCTTTATTTTATAGGAAGGCGAGCGGTGCAAATCGCCCACTGCACTTTCAACATACAGATTTGTCCGTCTTGGCGGATTATAGCAAATTAAGCTTGTAGTTTCTTGTACATAATAAATTCTCAAATGGGCCCAGACACTGAAACTTCCATTTAATAAGACCACAGAAAAATACATATTCATAAAACTGCTTAACTGATATGTTATTTTAGTAACCCTTGTAGTCGGCTAAAAAATGAAATAGGTACATTGTATCAATAACAATGGCTTGTAAAAAGGGTTTTTGGGAGCAGGTTTTTGCACCAACATCAGTTCCCGCCGCCTGATGGATGAGGCTGAAACATATTACAAGTGATTTGTATCCCCTGAACGGGGTCACATGGGCTCGGGGCAACCTTTTTATAAGCTCTTTCTATTACTTTTTGTCCACTATCCATACACATTATTGTTCCTAGCTTATGCCCGCGGCTTCATCCGCGTGGATGTTGATCTAATTATGTGCGTTTTAGGCATTTAAATATCACTTGCTTTAACGGTGGAAAAAAACATCGTGAGGAAACCTGCATGCTTGGAAGTTCTCCAAGGTTCTCAAAGGTTTGTGAAGTTTGTCAACGAATTATCTATATGATATGTCAGTTAGTACCCAGAACAATACAGCACTCTGAGGCCCATCTGTTAAACAGCTAGCTAGCTACACTTAAGTGGTATACCTGGTAAACATCAGGAACGTACATAAGTACTCGTATGTATCATATAATTACTCAGAGACGGCGTAGGAACAGGCCTTTAATGAATTTCGGATATACTCGCAAGTACTACGATTATCCATTAACTGGTGATTACTGTGAGCTGGATATATTACTATGTACCGTACATTAAGCTCACTCTAAATAATTACTTACATCAGTTAAATGCTAATCAATTACAGTGGACCCCCGGTAATCCGACAAACGTTTTGTAGGACATTGTCGAACTATCGAATTTGTCGGATTATAGAATACTGCCTAAGACCCCCTATAGTCCGGAATTTTTTACAAAAGAGTACCTTGCAATCCGACAAATTATTATAGATCCAATGATAATATTCTATACGTTATATATAATACATACTCTGAAGTACAAAATATCATACTTCATTATGTAGGTCAAATTTAGTAAATTCAATAATTAGACATGTCGGATTACAGGGGGTGCCGGATTAGACAGGGGCCGGATTACCGGGGGTCTACTGTATTTAGATAATATATAGGTCATGTGGTAAGTAATACATAAGTATATGGTCATGTGACCTAGTTACTACTCGGAAACATAGATGAGGCAACTTAAAGTCCCATCAGTTAAACCGATTTATATAAAGGGACAGAGATAACTTGCATTCCGCACATTGAAATATGCAACTTTCTATCCCGGAAAATTAGAGTTTCTACGGGATTTTAAAAAATCTTTATCCATACGGATGATATAATCTAGTCAAAAGACTTGTATTATTAATAGCAAATCTAAAAATTCTTTCAGAACCATATTAAATACTTACTACTAAAGAAAAAAAGTTAAGTTAAATTTTTAAATGTTCCAGTAGAACTAAATGAACACTTTTATTCCGTGGTACTTTATTTAATGCCGCTACAACTACTATGAAATAAATAATTGTGGAGCATTGAATGAATTCTTAGGTTAGTGGAGTGAAAATAATGATCGTTGGAAGCAAGGACCTTTCGTTCAGCGTAGGTTAATTGCACGGGCTGACGCATTGCAGTTATTGCATTTCGTTTTAGCCTATTTTTAACCCCCGACCCAAAAAGAGGGGTGTTATAACTTTGACGTGTGTATCTGTGTATCTGTCTGTGGCATCGCAGCTCCTAAACTAATGAACCAATTTTTTTAATTTAATAGGTTAATTCATCCAAGGCTCTTGATTTGTATGTATGTTTTTTCTATAAGATAAAACGTCACTAAGAAAGGATTCAAAGAAATTCTACGCGAATTTTCAACAAAATAAAGTTCAAAACTGAAATCCGAATAATATGTGCTGAAATATAGGAAAATTTTTACTCTGTCGCTTAGTATATTTTAATCTTGTTATAGTGCGTTTCATCGGATAGTACCTATGGCGTTATGTTGGCTCCCCTGTCTGTTGGGTGGTCATTGGCACCATATTGGCATGAGAAGACGCAGATTTTGTTTATTTTCATTTGATTTTCATTTAATTCATTCAGGAAAATAAACAAAATCTGCGTCTTCTTATGCAAATATCGTGCCAATGACTTGGTCAGACAGGGGATATTCATATTTTGGGTCCATTTTCTCTTCTTTCATTTGACATCCCACTCGATATGATAGCAAAAAAAGATACCCCCACTTTTTTGGATGTCTCATCCGCTTTTCTCAAGATACAAGTGTAAATTAAAAATTTATAACACCCCCGACAAGTGAAGGTTACAGTAACTAGAAAAGAGCTGATAACTTTCAAACGGCTGAACCGATTTTCTTGGATGATAGCTAAGAACACCCTCGATTAAGCCACCTTTCAAACAAAAAAAAAGTAAATTAAAATCGGTTCATTCGTTTAGGCGCTACGATGCCACAGACAGATACACAGATACACAGATACACAGACACACAGATACACAGATACACACGTCAAACTTATAACACCCCTCTTTTTGGGTCGGGGGTTAAAAATACGTCGAGATTCGTAAGGAATGTGTGCCCTTTCAGATATAAATACGTAGCGCTACGGCTGATTGCCTCTCGCTACGAGGCTACGGCGCTCTACGAGGCTCTACAATTGCTCTACGTTTGGTTCAATAGAGCCTGAAGTAGCGAAATAACTGCACTGACTGATTTCTGATTTCACAAGTTCTGGGGAACAAGATGAAAGAATAAAGTATTATGATTCTTAAAATTAGGGGGCAGAGTTACAGTTGAAAATTTTATTCCATGTAATTGATTTAAAAAACCTAAATCCACGCATATGAAGTGGAAGTACTTGTGCCATAAGACCTATTAACTTGCCAAATTTCATGATTCCAGGTCAACGGGAAGTACCCTATAGGTTTTCTAGACAGACACGACAGTCGAACAGACGGAACCCTAAAAACTATGTATCACAATGGTTCGATGGAACCGTAATTTATTACAAATACCTGGTTTATATCAGTTCCCAAGGGAACTAGATCCCTTTTAATTGAGACGTATATAGATAGGGAGTTACCTACTCGGGGTTGTGATAGGTAAGATTGGATTAGTTGTTCGTTCGTGTGCGATATTAGTTAAGTTGGACCAACTTGGGAACGGACTTGTTTTGAATTAGTTCCCAGTCTGCTCCCACCAAGGAGTTTGCAATTATAGCAAAACTTTTTGATAGTTAAAACTTAAAATAATAGAGAGATGATTAATTGGTCTGGGTCTGGATTCAACCCCTAAACATATTTGGAATTTTCGGGATTCAAATAATATAATCTTTCTATACTGATCTATTCCACTTTGTAATTTCTTTTCTATTTCTATGTATCATACAAGGCAAAATCAAACGTACCTAGATCTGACCGAAAAATAGATAAATGAATCTAAATCTGTGGCAAAAAGCGGCAGTACAGAGTAAGAATTAACTATAAACAACAAACAGCAAACACACGACAATTTTGAAATTACTATGCCTTTTAAGTGAGAAGAACAAAACTGAAAATGATTAAAAATATTTCAATCCATGTGTACGAAATTTAGCCCAAAAGATATTTCCTACGATTAAAAGTTAAAAGTCCTTGAGTAATAACCATGACTCACAGCTTTAAATCTAAGTTTCTTACTTGAATTACTTCAATTCTAAAAGATCTATTTGTAACCGCGTTTGAGATAAGTGGCGGCTTTATAGGCTCTACAGAATGAACGGTCTCAGAGGAACAAAGATGTAACTTGTTAGTCAATAGGCGTAAACTTTCTAACGCTTACAACCGAAGGGTGTGTCTCTAAGCCCTAAGACTAACCCTATTCTAGTGTAACTTTCGATGGTTCAAATTAAGAATGACGAAGCCTGTGCAGTGTGTTTTACACATCGCGGTCCCGGGAAGGTCGTACACGATGAGTTCCGTACCATCGCATAAGATTATGTACTTAAAAAATATTACGTGGCGGCCATTTTGAAATTTTTATTATTTGTTGTTATAGTGGCAAGAGAAATACACACTTTAAAAATTTCAACTTTCTGCCTATTACAGTTTACAAGATACAGGACAGACAGACAGACAGACAAACGGACGGACAGCGGAGGCTTAGTAATAGGGTCCGATTAGCACTCTTCGGGTAAGGAACCCTAAAAAGAAAATCCAGCTCCTGGATAAAAGGAATCCTGCTAATTAATGCGAAAATGCATGGAGTACCTATAGGGGAAGAATTCATCACACTGCTACTCCTCGAACTGAGGGAGAAATTATTTTTGAGAAATGAAGAGCCTCTCACACTCGCAGCATCTGAACCCAGCGATTGGAAACTACTTGAAATTGAAGTCGATTGAAGTCGAGATCCCAATACAACAACATTTTGAAGTGCACAGCAAATGAGGTCTTGTGAGTTGCATAGGGTTGTCACAAATCTATACCTTCTAATATTATTGATACTTAAATGTAATAAGTGTGAAAGTGTGTACCTGTACATCTACTCGTATCTGTCTATCTGCTACATTTTCACGGTCCATCCGTTAAACCACTTTTGACGAAAGATACAGAGATAATTTGCACACCGGAGAAAGGCTACTTTTGATCCCGGAAAATCAAAGAGTTCCTTTGAAATTTTTGAGGAACTTTACCTGCGTTTAACTGATTTTGACGAAGTATGGTAGTGTGTTTCTGCATGTTATGAAAGTGTGTCTGTCTGTCTATTATTACCTTTTCAAGGCCTATGCGATTAGCCGGGTTTGACGAAAGTATAAGATAGTTTGCATCCCAATACTGGACATAGGCTACTTTTATCCTGGACAATCCAAAGCGTGTCCGCGGTAGGTATATATTTTAAAAACCTCTAAATACACGCTTATAAATTCGTGCGCATCATCTCTAATAAGGTAGGTGTACATTCAAATTTTACAGCTACACTAACTACTTACTTAGTGTTTACGTACTAACATAGTTATTAACTATTTATTGTCACTAATACTGAATGGATCTATTGTTGTCCGAATGAATAAATGAATTATTGTTATTATTATTGAGAAACGACAGTACGTCGACGACGAAGTGTGGCAACCCTAGTTTGTAGCGGCTCTCTCTCCAGCCTGCACAATAGCTGTACACCATGCAGTGATACATGACGAGGAGGACATGAGGACCTTGTTACTGATTTACATTATATATTTGAAGAATGCTTATAACAATATTAGGTACCTACTTTATTTATATGGAACAGTATTATGCTTAAATCAAGGACCATACCTACTTATGCTTTATCTCTACATAGACACTTTAATGTATTACTATACCTAAGAAACAGCAATATTAATCCATACTTTCCATACTAGTATTATAAAAATGTGAAAGTGGTTGTCTGCTGCATCTTATACTGGCTTCCCACGGTGTGTTCTGCGGTTTATCACGCACGGCCGTCGACCGTTGACACCCACGCACCGGGCACTAGGCTTTTCCAACGGTGCGTATCTGTGTGGATCTTGAGATTCGAAGCGATGTTGTCATCCGCGGGTCGAACTGTTGCGTGTGAACACTTCCCGTGTTACGTCCGTCGGTGTGGGCTAGTCCGCGTCCGTCCGCAATATCACGCACTGTGGGAAGTCGGTATTATAAGTATTGGTGTCGTGTATATTATGTGACTGTGTATAATAAAGATTTGTTAACAAAAATGATAATAACCATTGAAATCCCATTTAAAATCTAATTTCAATGAAGGTAATTTTGATTTTAAGTTTCGAGTGGTAAAAACTAGTGGGGTGATATTTTTATTCATAAACTGCAAAATAAAGGATGTAAAAGATCAAAAACTTCAAAGGAAAGGATATAAAAGATAAATGTTACTATTTCACTCAATTGTGGGGATTATTTCCATAACAAGCGCCGTATGGTGGCCAATAAAAACAAACGAGGACGCAAAGTGGCGGCTTGTTCCGACAAACGGCGCGGAACAGACGCTACACATGGTGGAATGCATTACAAGAACCATTACACACGGTTCCGCGAGCGCAGTTAGGATTCATAGTATTAATGACTAGGTGATGCCCGCGGCGTCGCCCACGTGGATTAAGGTTTTTAAAATCCCGTGGGAACTTTTTTTCAGGATAAAAGTAGCCTCCCCTTCCCTCTAGCTCTATTTGGTAATTAATCTCTATACCAATCATATCATTTCGTCAAAATCGGTTGAACGGATGATCCATGAAAAGCTAGCAGACAGACAGACAGGCACATTTTCGCATTTATAATATTTTAGTAAGGATATGGATTATGACTCTGCAAACATTCTTAGTGATCTACAAAAACGAAAAAAAATATTTAGGCAGAATTTGGCTATACAATGATCAACGACAAAACTGTGAATAGGTCCAATAGGACGTATCGCTACTGTATCGCGACTTTAGCGGCTGTATTGTTCCTGTATCTTTGCAAAAAGTCGCGGTGGACGATCTCCCTAAATTGAGAAAAAAAAAGAAAATAAGAGAGACGGTTTCAAACGGTGGTGTCATAAAATGCATGATACAAGTGCACCACGACCTATACGGCAGGTATACACTATACCAGCTATAGCTTATGTGTGAGGTTGCATTACCGGTTCGTACCCGGACACATCCGGACAAAGCCGACAAGACGGACGGCAAACTGACGGGGCCAGGGCGCGACTTTGTCAGCTTATAACAAAGTAGAGCTGTGCTGGAAAATAGAAATAAGAAGCTTAGAAATACAATAAACTCTAAATTGAATAAAATGCTTTTTAGGGTTCCACACCTTAAAAGGAAAAACGGAACCCTTATAAGATCACTTTGTTGTCTGTCCGTCTGTCGAGTTTGTCAGGAAAACAAACCTATAGGGTACACTTCCCTTTGACCTAGAATCATGAAATGTGGCAGATAGGTAGATCTAAAAGGAAACAAGCACAAGTAGAGGAAAAAATCCGAAAACTGTGAAATGGTTGTACATCACAAAAACATGAAAAATATTTTCAATTTTCAAAGTAAGTTGACTAAGATGACCAAGTGGGGTATCATATGAAAGAGCTTTGCCTGTAGAGTCTGTCTGTCTGTAAAAAAGATTTTAATTTATTACTATGCATAAATAATTTTTGATTTTTCGTGCAAAATGTCGAAAAAAATACAAAATTATATAGAACCCTCGGTACGCAAGTCTAACTCGCACTAGGCCGGTTTATTACATCACGAGCGGTGATAGCCTAGCGGTTAAGGCGTTGGTCTCTTTTCTGGACGTCGAGAGATCAATCCCGGGCATGCAATTCTGACTCTTTTGAGTTCAAGCAATATCACTTTAACGGCGAAGGAAAACATCGTGAGGAAACCTGCATGCCTGAGGATTCTCCATGATGCTCTCAAAGGTGTGTGAAGTCTGCAAATCCGCAATGGGCCGTCCAGCGTGGCAGATTTTGTTCTGAAACTCTTGACCCAATAAAATAAAATTATTTATTACAGTAAAATATTGCTGAGGGTAGCCTAATGAGGCGTAAAAAGCGGAGTCGCACTTGTAACTTGATGCGGCGATATCGTGGAGATGACGCTCTCAGAGGGCGAGTGGTCCAGCGCCCTCCGCTGATTGGGCACCTGACTCAGCACCGCGCGGCCCTCGAGACGTGCTTCAACGGTTATACACAGCTTTAAGCTACGACCACACCTGCGCGACATGAACGCGATGCGGGAGGGTCCACGTGCCTAGTGCACGTTACTGTTGTATCCATCGCGCCATTAAATATCGTGGGAGGTGGCCGTCGCTCCCGCTTAGTAATCGCTTTGGTCACGCAGGTTTGGATGAAGCTTTAGGTTACTTCAACTTAACAGATTCCCTCGGTTGGCGTTTGCTGGCGCGCGTGCGGTGCCTTTTTGAAGTGTTTTTTTTTTTTTTTGTTAAAAGTGGCAGGTTTTTGTGTTTTACTGGTGTTTTTTGGTGGTGGAACTGACTGGAAAGGCGCTCTAAAGGGGCGCCGCGCGTGTGTCGGCGAGCGCCGCGCCGGCACAGATGAAATCCATACTTATATACTTTCTCTAACTTGTAAATAACTACAAACTTGACATTGGCTAATCTGTGTAAAGCCAGACGACAGAGAAAAAAAAGATTCCTTCTGTAGGTGACTAGCCGTAGACTTAGTATGAGTATTTCAATCGCAACGTTAATAGAATTCGAAGTCTCGAAATCGATTCAACAGTTTAGGCGTAAATGTAACACAAATAAACAGTATTAAAAATAAGGAGGAAAACAATAAAATTGTGCTAGGGTGCATAGACGGCCTTATCTCTAAAGTGAAGTGAGTGAAAGTGATTTAAAAGCAATCCGAGTGTATGAAGCTAGCAAACACTATTCTTTCTCGTCATCTTTTTTAATACAAAATAAATAAATTAAGTTACAGCGAAATGTGTAGATTGTATAGTCATAATCTCTAGTCTGCGAGTGCTATTGGGAATTGGGTTATTATGTTCGGAGATAGGACATTTAACGAGGTTCTTACGATATCTTTACCGTACACACATCGGCTTTGTTATAATGTTATTTATTATTACCTAGGTACTCTAATCGGATAAAGCAGGATTTATCGTAAGAAGAGTACCTACATTAAAAATATTAGCAACTAGCTGTCCCGCCCCTGCTTCACTCAAGTTCAATTTTTGAAAATCAGTGAGGGGTTGGAATTTCCAAAAATCCTGAAACATATAGGTACTTCTGTATTTTTAATCAAAAGCTTGAACACCAATTGTCATAGGCACAACCTAAAAAATAACGCACTTTTGTATAAAATTTAAGCCCTATTTAACAGCTTTAGAATAGGAATTTCCAAAAATCATTATTTATGACCACCAAGGCTTTTTATAATATGTATGCCTACTCGTATATAATTGAATTAGTTGTTACAGAATTTCTTTAATTCACTGGGAATAATTAACTGTTCGAATGCTGTGTAAAAGGAATGCTGTGTAAAATAGGGATTCATTAATCATACCTGGGCTGGTACCCTGGGAACGGGAACGGGCCCTTATGTCGCATAATATACGTTGACACATTGGCCCTGTATCATATCAGGGTGACAGCATCAACAAACAGGAAAGCGATGCGTTTCTCATCGAGCCATAGTCAGTGCTAAAAAATTATTTCGAGACATTTCACCGCAATTAACTATCTTATTTGGGGATAGATGGGCTGATTCATTTTTTGCGCAAAGGATCAGCCTGTTTGTTCAGTGCAGTATTGCAGCCGGTATTCTTGGCAATATTCCACCACAGGATTTTAAAAGTCCTTCATTACATTAAATTAGCTATACGTTATATTGTAACATAAAAAAAATGGTTGCTGAGTTTCTTTAATCATTTTTTGCACATTAAAAATAATTAGGCGATTACTCACCAGTAAACCGTTTACCAGCTTCTATAAAAATGTACTACAATCTCTCTTAATATCAAAACCATTTTTCTATAGTAAAATAAATATTTAACGAGCCCGTCTGTCCATTGACCGCAAATAAAAAATCTTTAACCTGTTTAATGATAAAAAAAGTGTATGAAGGTTGTGAAGATAGCCGAGCCCAATAAAACATAATGCCCACTAAAACAGTTTGATAACTAAAAAGATAGAGTAGCCTTAGTGCAATACTACAATGCTTATACTCATCTCGACAACGTTGATAGATTTCGAAACACTATGACTTCAAAGTACTTAAACTTGTTTTAAGCAATTTCTATGCACTACCACAGAATGTAGTGTGCACTAGATAAGTCATTCCAGACAATCATCATTATCATCATCATCATCAGCCTGAGGACATTCACTGTTGGACATAGGCCTTCCCTAAAGAGCGTCACCACATCTGGTCCTCAGCCTTCGTCATCCAGCCACTTTCCGCCAGCCGCTTTATATCGTCGGTCCATCGTGCTGGAGGGCATCCCACACTACGCTTGCCTAAACGCGGTCTACACTCAAGGACTTTCCGGCTCCAACGGCCATCGCCTCTACGACAGGCATGGCCTGTCCACTGCCCCTTCAGCTTGCTAATAGATGATTATATACGTATTATTATGATTTATTCCAGACAATATTTTTTAAATATTATTTGGTTAGTTGATGGATGTATAGACATAGGTGTAGGTAAGTTAATGGTAGGCAAGTCACTACTAAAACGTATTTTAATGCATAAGAGTGATGCAAACGCTAAGTGCCTGTTTGGACATAACTTTTATGGATAAAATGTCTAAAATCACTAACCACCAAAACCACTCTTAAGTTTAAACGCTTTCTGTTTCCGGCTTTGAGAAAATAAAGCTACGGATGACAGCGACGACGGTAACTAGTAAGCTTTGGACCACGGCTTTTATTTGAAATAGCTTGCGAAGTACAAATAAGTCGTGTTGAATATGCGACTTTAAAACAAGGAACTCGAGGTTCATTTTATGCTCACGTTATTGTAATTTGATATTCGAAATCTATCAACGTTGTCGAGATGAGCAAACTCGTGTTAAAGATGCAGAATTGGTCGTCACAATCGTGTTGAGAACACTTTACGAGTTACGAGGCAGTTTGCGGTCCATTTCGCTGGTTATGGTTCTTCTTGACTAAACTGTTAGTTCATTAAGTAGTTGGGTTCATTATTGATTATAGAGCAAGATCCAGGGGCTGCTAGACCTTACTCATTTTCTGTGAAACAAAATATACAAGATAGAGTAGTGTCAGTGTCTTCTTTCCTTATGATTTTGTACTTCAACGACAAAAACAAATATAACATTACTTAGTACCATTCAAAACATCTATATAACTTAGTACTATTTGAGCGGCGTGCCGCGTGGAATCGACTATTTGTATAATATTAGAACGAAAAGAAAATAAATAAACTTTTACAAATGCTTTTGCATCGTCAAATGAATATACCGCTTCTTCGGCATGTCTGTCACTACCAAGAAGAACCAGCAAGAAACTCAGTTTATAAATTAATTGGCAAATATTTGTAAGAGGTCATACCAAAGTCGCGGTGGTATTCTAAGAAGTTCCTTACACAAAAATTCTAAGGACTTACTTGCCTGTTAAATAAGTAATCAAGAGAATCCCTAGGATATCCTGTAGGATATCTTAGTACGGAGATAATATAATGCTTTACGGAGAATCACTGCTTTGCTGCAGCTACAAAGCAGTGGTTCTTCGTAAATAAGATAATCTTTTGAAGTCTTATTCAACAGTTGTCTTATTTAGAAACGTAACAATATTTACCAGCACAGAATTTGTATCTACCTTCAAGATACAGAAAGTTCCTTCCGCAAAGATATTTGAATAAATAGCGACTCTTGTTACCACGGTGTAACTGAAATTCAGCTCGCAGAGCTCTGCGGCCTAAAATTAAGCAAACACCTCTTTTTCTATTTCCAAGCTCTTTCTGTCTCTCTTATGATGAGAAAAGTCTTAACGCGGGAGCCGTCGAAGTGGCAATGGCCACCTATTTATCGGGGGTCAAGTGAAACCCAAGCACAATCAGTACGACAAGCTTTTTTCATCGACAAAACATAGCAAAAATCGCGAGATATATATTATGTCAGATTCTGCTGGGGCTGCTGACAATCACTACCTATACACATGCGATACACAGGTGTTTGTTGGTTTCTCAATCACGCCGCAACAGATCGACGAGATTTTTTGCATAGGTATTATATGTTATGTAGTTAAACTCTGGATAATGACGATGGGCTAACTTTTATCGAGGAAAATAAAAAAGTAACGGGGTTTTTAAAAATCCAAATCCACGCGGACGATGTCTTAAGGGCATCGGGCAAATGAACGAATTTAAAAAAAAAAACATAAATTGAATGAAGATTCACCCCTCGTGGTGTAAATGAAATACATTTCTTTATATAATTACCGCCTCCAGCATCTCATCCATATGGGTAGACGTTAACTTCGCCCACGGTAATGGAATCAATTTGCCGCCGATACCTTCACAAACCTAATCATGTTTTAACGATCGATTAGGTACTTGAAGCAACATTTTGAGAAAAAAAATGGTTGTCTGTAAAGTCGGTTTACTGACGATAGTTGAACGTGACAACAAAGGCCGATTGTGCTTCTTTGTCGCTTGTTCCGCGCTCTCGCTTGCACTTCAAGCCTTACATGGAACGCCTCAGAGCGAGGTAACGCCGCATGAGTCATGTTTTTTCGTGCGTGCAGCCGGCTCTATCGAATTATAAGACGTTGTCACGTCAAAATTGAAAAAATATATCTACCTACTTACTAGGACTTTAAAAATACTAAGTATCTTCCGTGATAAGGAGATCCGTAGCAGAACCAGAGTAACGACATATGTATTGTAGGTCAACGAGTTGCGAAGCTGAAGTGGCAATGGGCAGGGCGCATAGTTTGAAGAACTGATAGACGTTGGGGTCCCAAGGAGCTAGAATGGCGATCTCGCACCGCAAAGTGCAGCGTTAGAAAACCCCCCGCTTATATTATTAAGCCTCGATAGCTCAACGGTTAAGGAGCGGACTGAATTCCGAAAGGTCGGCGGTTCAAACCCCACCCGTTGCACTATTGTCGTATCAACTCCTGGCACAAGCTTTATGTTTAATTTGACGGGAAACGTGAGTATTAGTCATGATTAGTATGGCTAATATTCTTTTTGTAAAAAAAATAAAAAATATACGACATCAAACGAGTCGCTGGGAGGCGCTGGATTTATGCGACGCAAGACCGTGTCGTGTGGAATGGAATCCACACGCCATGGTTTTGAATGAGGAACTCCCTACAGGACCATTGCGAGTATATCCAACTTCATCGGTCGATAATGATGATGATGATCCCCAAAATAAACCAAAATCTAAAGAAACTGTCAAATGTGCCATACAATACTAACCAGCTTAGGTAGTCATTATGGTCGTAGTAGAGTATGTAATATTCACCATCATCATCATTATTAGATGATGGTGGTAGATACGATGACGTATGGAGCAGAAACGTGGACACTGACAGTTGGCTTCGTCCACAAACTAAAGGTCGCTCAGCGCGCTATGGAGCGAGCTATGTTGGGTATCACTCTCAGGGATAAAATCCGGAACGAAGAAATTCGCAGAAGAACAAAAGCGACCGACATAGCTCAAAGGATTAGCAAGCTGAAGTGGCAATGGGCAGGTCATGTCTGTCGTAGAACCGACGGCCGATGGGGCAGACGTGTTCTGGAGTGGAGACCGCGTACGGGTAAGCGCAGTGTGGGACGACCTCCTGCCCGCTGGACCGATGACCTGAAGAAGGTGGCGGGGAGCGGGTGGATGAGGAAGGCGGAGGACCGTGTTTGGTGGCGCGCTCTTGGAAAGGCCTATGTCCAGCAGTGGACGCATACAGGCTGATGGATGGATGGATGGATCATTATTAGAACAGGTCTCCTCGAATGAGAAGGGTTTGGCCATAGTCTCCTACGCTGGCCAAGTGCGGATTGACTTTACACACCTTTGAGAACATTATGGAGAACTCTCAGGCATGCAGGTTTCCTCACGATGTTTTCCTTCACCGTTAAAGTAAGTGATATTTAACTGCATTTAAAACGCACATTATTATTCCGAAAAGTTAGAAAATGGTCTCTTTAACTGAGTTAAACCTTTTTTTTTCTCCGTACAAACCCCAACAGCTTAGTTATTTTGCGGAGTTGCGTAAATACATTTCCAAATAGGCGCGAAACAAGGCAGCGAAGATTTAATAAAACAGAGATTAAGTCCCAAGGGTAAGCCGGTTAAATTTACTCCAAAACGCGCCGAGGCAATTTGCTGACAACATCCAAAGAAACGTTGCGGTTTCCTCGAGGCAAATTGGATTAGATGTTTTAAACTAGATGCTTACATTTACATACATATAACGTTTGCGTCACGATTATGTAAATATCCTTCTTTTATATATCTTACACCTTAAATCTTCTAGGCAAGTGCGCCCCAAACAAGGCCTCATCGTTGCATTTTATTCGGCAAATCTTGCAATATCAAAAGTATCGCAAATATGCTTTCTTCAATTTTAAAATGACGTAATTAAAACTTCAGTTTGTTAAGATCAAATTGTATTCCTTAAAACCTGTATAAATTATCCCATTTTGTTCAGAAATGTAGTTAAAAACATTACTATTTTCAACTTGTTTTGTAATTCCCGACTTATGGACTAATCAAACTCGGTGTATAATTTTGTAGACATGTTCTAGAAACTAATGTCTGTTTCTCGTTTGTCAGATTTCCGTAAAAATAACTAGTTTTAAAATAACACGGGCTTAATGTATGTAAATTCTTGAGACCGTGTAACTTTAAAAGTGAATATTTTAACGGAAATCCAGAAAATCACAAATATAGATCATATAGATATTAGTTTCTACGACGTATCTACAAAATTTCATTGAGTTTGATTCATGATTAGTAAGTAGTTGGTAGGTATAATACGTACAAAATGACTTCTCACGCGCCATTTAACTTAATGTGTCAAATAATATCATGTCAAACATGATCATTGCATAAAGAGGTTTTCGCTTGACTAAATCATGATTCATGCCTGATATAAAGCACTAATGAGGTCTAAGATGGAAGGCGCTTACCTAGAATAGGAGATGCTACTTGCTTTGAAGTTACCTACTCAAGCTTGCTACTACTACCTGCCTTATTAAGCTACCTACCTTGGCAATAACATAATGCACATTCTATGCACATTGATGTGACCTAGTAATTATAAAACTAATAACTAAACTGTTTTAAAAAAACAGCAAAAAAATAAGAATTCGAATCGCTTCAAGTAAGATCACGTGAATGGTGAACAAAAACAAAGTTTTCTTTAAGTATCGCTAAGAATGCTTTTAAACGAAGATTTTTAAAAGTTGGAGTTTAGTTTAGCTGTTGCTCAGTGATCAGTCGTGCTTTTTTCTACAAAGCTGTGTTAAAATGTAGAGGTCTACGCAGAGCGTAGCTCGTGCTACGTGCGTAGCAATGGCCAGCGCAAACAGGCGGAGTGGGGGTTTTGATTCGAGTCGTTTTGATAACCATATTGTATGTTCTTAATTTCACCTAACCTAACCATTACTGACTTTCGATTCCAGGCACTAGGGCGCACCTCTATAACTTTTTGGGCTGTTATGCAATTAAATATCACTTTGCTAAATCGTGAGAAAACCTGCATGCCTGAGAGTTCTCCATAATGTTCTCAAAGGTGTGTGAAGCTTGCCAACCCACACTTGGTCAGACATTGTCAATAAGTAATCACACTATAATATTATAAAGGCGAAAGTTTGTATGTGTGTGTGTGTGTGTGTGTGTGTGTGTGTGTGTGTGTGTGTGTATGTTTGTTACTCCTTCACGCAAAAACTACTGGACGGATTTGGCTGAAATTCAGAATGGAGATAGATAATATTCTGGATTAGCACATAGGCTACTTTTTATCCCGGATAACCAAAGAGTTCCCACGGGATTTCGAAAAACCTAAATCCACGCAGACGAAGTCGCGGGCGTCAGCTAGTTGATAATATAATGATAGATTCCTTTAATGTAGAATGCTTTATCCAATAGTACTATATAATATATATTATAATAGGCTATATAATACAAGTATTAATTCAAAGTGGTGAAAATAAAATGGCACCAATAAAATATATAATTTTAGCAATTTATTTCTTCCTTAAATTTCAAAAAGCAACCTCGGGCGCGAGAGCCTCTTTAGTATTCGCAATAAGAAGTTTTATGCGAGCGTATTTCTTGCGAGGCGAAAAATATTATTTTAATGGACTTTTTATTTACTTTGAAAAGTATGTTTTCATAATGTAATAGGAATAGGTATGTAGTAGGTATCTATACAAGGTGTAACCAGAACAGAACGCTAGCAAAAACGTAGGGTTATTATCACACTACCTAAACACAATCCAATGCCAATAACCATTTGCCTTACTCTGTAGCTTTTCTGATTTAGGATTTTTCAAACCCGCAACGTATAGCGTGCCAAATTCAGGTCAATGCCCCACATACAACGTGGCATTGATTCCAAGTGGCTTATTAACGTAACGTTCATTGACGTCTAGCGTCAGTCAGATGTTTTATTTGCAATATAGCACTTTTAAAAAATACAGGATTTTTAATTGTTGTTTTGCGTGTTTTTTTTGGCATCTTATCAGTAATCATCGTGCTATCACCTGTCTTAATTTTTGCTAGCGTTTTGGTTACACCTTACATACTTAATTTTAATAGTCCGTTTATTTGGGTCTCAGGTGCTATAGACACTAGCACATTATTTACGCGTGACTTCGTCAGAGGACCTTGAATCCCTCCGACCTTGAGCCCCTCTGACCTTGAATCCCTCCAACCTTGAGCCCCTTCGACCTTGAACCCTTCTGACCTTGAATCCCTTTGAGCATGAATACTTCTGAACTTGAGGGCCTCTGACCTTGAGCCCCTCTGACCTTGACGATTGTATTTGCGATGAATCACCTTGCAAGTTGTGTGCACGAAGCGTCACAGAACTTTTTTGAAGTCGGTTAAAAATAAATAATTTGAATTTCAGATTTTACAATAAATCCAGATATAAAATTTTTCAATAAGCAATCTCTCAACAAACCGCAACACAGCACTCATGATATTACTTCGAAACCTACATACACTTGTAATATCCCGAGATCGCGAGGGAATCCACGGTCTACATACCGCGCCGCACGTCACATGCATTTGTAGATTAGGCTGCGCTGACCTACATCCGTGCCAGCCTGTGCCCCTTCATAACATTTGTAGCAATCACCATTATTTAAAGTCAAAGTCAAAATCATTTATCCAAAGTAGTTACTAATGTACACCTTTTATTGGTCGGAGCTGTTAGATTTGAAACATGATAATTAAATTATTATTAGTGGTGATAATAATTAATTACGTAAACTTAAAACTAAAGCTACGAGGTCAAGTCTGAGAAGAGCCCACAACAAACTCAGCCGGGTATTCTTTTTTTTATTATTACCACTTCACAAAATCACTTATAGTACTTATTAGAACTATCAAAGCTGTTTGGCAACTCATTCCCAAGCATCATTCAAAGATTCCGTATATTTCGAGGTATACCTCGAAAGGAAAATCGGAACCCTTATGGGATCACTTTGTTTTTTGAAAATTGATTCTTAGGTTTCATTGATTCTTAGAAATCATTTTATTAAGTATATTATAGTTTTGATAAAATCCGGGACCAACAGTTCACATACTCTCCCAGGCACGAAGGAAATGAAAAAGCCAAATTCGGACCTCCAGAGTCAGCCCCCTATCCAGTTAACGACTTGGATCAACGTGCTTAACAATCGCAATCGATTGTAATGTAATGTGATATCATAGAAATAGGAAGTACTTATTAGTAGTATTTATTTACTCAGATTAAAAAGTGCAAATCTAAACTTCTAAGGGCTTTTCGTTCGGCTTAAACTAAAGTAATGACCAACAGTACACCAAACGCAATCCTTTTAAACAACACCCAATTGGAATATGTAGACTCATACTTATATCTCGGAAAACAAGTTTCATTCAGCCCTAGGAGCGGAGAAGAAGAAGTGGAGAGACGAATAAATATAAGCTGGAATAAATACTGGACACAAAAGGAGATAATGAAAGGGAAATATCCACTAAACCTAAAAAGAACAGTTATAGACACATGTATACTTCCCTGCCTCACCTATGCCAGTCAAACGTGGGTTTTCACTAAGAATATTAAAAATAAAGTCGTAACATGCCAAAGGGCAATGGAAAGAAGTATTCTAAATTTACGGAAAATACAGAAGGTAAAAAGTGAAGAAATAAGAAGAAAGACAAAACTAACGGACGCTCTAACACACGCTCTAAAGCTAAAATGGAAGTGGGCAGGACATGTCTCGAGAATAACGGATGACCGATGGACTTTACAAACAACTATATGGCCAGGGCCAAAAGGCAAGAGGAAAGTAGGTAGACCAAAATCGAGATGGTCTAACGATATAGTACAGATAGCAGGGAAGAATTGGCTTAAAACAGCAAAAAGCAGAGAGAAATGGCGGGAACTGGAGGAGGCCTATACCCAATGAGGGGCCCTTATCAAAACAGAATTATAAATACGATTATATATAAGTAAATATGTAAAAAAATAAATTTGTAAATAACTACTAATTAACTAACACATAAATAAACATAACTTACACACATAAATACACACGCATACTTTTATACAATACGCTTATACGCTTACACAACACACACACACACACACACACACACACACACACACACACACACACACACACACACACACACACACACACACACACAACGATTAACATACTAACAAATAAAATAGGATAGACATTAGAATAGATTAAATTAATTCGAAACTATATATGTAAATACTAGTAATTGATAAGGAAAATAAAGGCTTAATAATAATAAAAAGGGCTTTTCGAAAAATGGATTAGGATAGGTAAAGTTTTGGATTTTAAAACATGTGTTAGGAATAGATAGTTTATTTCATTATGTTATAACATGATTTAACAATAATAATTATTTAAAATATTACATATATTATTACATTTTGCTCCTAACATTGCTTTTCAAAAAGTCTACGCCCATTCTGACAGCATCCATCGCGGTTCCCGGGGCGCACATCACACCGTAACCACCATGCCCGTAGCAGTGGACTACTTTCACACCGTCCACGAACTCTGGTTCCACCCTTACAGGCACTCTATGTGGTCTAAAACCAACTCTATGTGCGACGATTTCTGCTGTCCCCAAAGCCGGCAAAAGTTGGCAACAACGTTCCATTATGGCTGCCGAATCGTATTTACAAACCTCTTTATTGTAACTGTCGTACTGGCGTACACCTCCTAGTGTAGCGACGCCGTCCAATCCAGGAATGATGTAAGTATCGTAGTCCCCATAAAAAGCCATTTTCAACCAAGGCGCTTTAACTTTTATAACCTGTCCGCGCAAAGCCACCAAATCATGGTCACCGCACAACATCTTCGCGCCCAAACCCGTGCAATTGAAAACCAAATCAAATTTCGAACGTAGTGACGCGAAAGAGTCGATCTTCTTCACATCGATTTTGCCACCCTTTTCAATAAACGATTTCTCCACCCACGGCAAGTATCTATCGCAGCCAATTTTTATCGTCGAGAAATATGAGCCGTATTTCCATCTTTCGCCGCATAATTTGAGCTCATCTTTTTCGACAGATCTGTAAATAGGCACCAAGTCTTCGATTAGGTGGTTCCGGGTGACGAAGTAATTTTCTTTTGAAAATATATAGGTCGATAAGGGCATGAGACCGGCTAGGGGTGCTTCGGAGGTCTTTAGAATATCCTGCCAAAAATACCACGAATTGTTTATCCATTTTTTTGTAATTTCTTTGGAAGGGCCTTTGAAACTTGTGCCTGGTCTAAAGATCCCTGCCGCGACGCAACTAACTGTGTCTTCTGTGAACGTATCAGCAATTATGGTGATATTTGTGTTTCTCAACTCTTGCTGTAGTATCTTAGCCACTGTCATACCAATCACGCCGGCCCCGATCACCGCTATCTTTGGACTTTTGTTATCCATGTTTATCTGTAACAATAAATGTTTTGTTTATACATAATTAATTATTACTACACTTACTACTTAGACCCGATACTGATAACTTGTAATAATATTCCACATTGCAATGTTTTGACGTTATCTTCTTATTAATTCGGTGTTGCCTACCGAAAATCATTTATATCGCTGTTAACATAACATATTATATACATAGCTTAGATACTTTTATAGGTATGTTTTTAATAGTACCTATATAAATAGGTACCTTTTCCAAACAAATTCCTATTACAAAGGTGTCTTTGTAGGTACTCCTAAAATGCTGTTTACAAGCCTACCTGAAAAAGGCAAAAGATTTGCGGAAAATCTTAGTATAGTTCGCGACAGAAATCAGGATATGAGGCGAGGGGGGTGCCCGGATTGCCATGTCGACCTGTCGCGAGCTAATAAGTACCTACGTATTTATAAAACTACTACATACTGGCTGTTTTAAATTAGGACACTTTATAAATGACAATCGGAAAAGTTAATTAAACACATGACATCAACACAATGCTACGTTTGTTTTTGATATTATCACAATTTACTAAATAAGTACAACAGAGAGAGAGGTTTAGAGCCTCGATAGCTCAACGGTTGAGGAGCGGACTGAATTCCGAAAGGTCGGCGGTTCAAACCCCACCCTTTGCACTATTGTCGTACCCACTCTGGCACAAGCTTTATACGCTTAATTGGTGGGGAAAGGGGAGTATTAGTCATGATTAGCATGGCTAATATTTTTATTAAAAACAAAACAGTATAATATAACATGATTATAATAATTACATTATCATTTAATAATAATAATAATAAGTAATTTCAAAATCCATGCATGCCACTAAGTAGGTACTTACATTTAAATAAAAACAAGTTAATAATTAATTTGTATCTCGCTTTTCACTATTAATCGAGTCTGATTTTGAACTAGAAATCAGAACGTCACAAACTCTAGCAAAATAAACTCTCCCACTGTGAAGTGGAACTCTCCCGTCACAGTTCACACGTCCAAGCCGCGGGCGTGATAGGTACACTAATAATAATAATATTATGTAGTATGTACCTTTATTAAGAACTAGCTGATGCCCGCGACTTCGTTCCCGTGGATATAGGTTTTTCAAAATCCCGTGGAAACTTATTAATTTTCCGGGATAAAAAGTAGCATAATCCAGGGTATAATCTAACTCCATTTCAAACAGCCAAACTCGTCCAGTAGTTTTTACGTGAAAGAGTAACAAACATCCATACATCCATCCATCCAGACATACAAACTTTCGCATTGATAATATTAATAGGATAGTTATTATATTTTATCGTGAGAGATAATTTTATCTACGTAGGTTGGTATAAATAACATTAATTTAAACTGTGAAGATAGTGCGTAGGTATTTATTATAATTTTACAACAATAATGCACATGAGTCATTGACTCAAATCTCATTAAAGAATTGGGGGAATAGTTCATATTCTTTAATGAAATTAACAATGCGTGAAACCTTGCTAATTTCTATTAAGTAGTTTATTTTAGTTAACATCTTTACTCGAAGTTTAGGAAATATAGAGCATGATATACCTACAAAAATTAATGATGTAAAAATACACTATCGATAATAATTTTCGTACGGTACTATCTACTATCAGCCTAGGTACACTTATTCTCTAAGTTGTTCCAGTAATTGTTCAAAAACTAAGCGACAAATCGATTTATCTCTCAAATGCCTTGAAAAATCCTCACATGACTTTGTAGGCTTGGTAGTATTAAAATAGAGTTATTTACTAACTAATCATGTATAAATTTTTACTAATCATGTACCTATACTCACAGGTATATTTTTCATAAGTACCTAATTATAATTTTATGTCTTTATTTTCTTTAAAATATTGATTTCTACGTTTTGCAAACATTAACATAGTTAGGTTTAAACGCTGATTTGAACGGGTAAAACATCGCACATCTCGCTCTTGAGTATGTATGTTGAGCCCTAAATGTAGATTGAAATAGTGCTCTCACACACAGTTACTGACGTGAAACTGAAGAGAGCACTCTTAACTTTAAAATTATGATAGGTATTAAGCTCTTAAATATTTTAAAATGCTAATTTTTAAGGACGCTTGTTCTTACCGGCAGTGAAAATAGATTTGTTTTATTTTTACAGAAACCCGCCCACAACGCAAAAACTACAATCAGCTGGCGTCAAATGAAAAACTTGACAACAGACAAATTGAAGACATCCACATAGAAGACGCTGACGTAGATTCAGATGCGAGCAGTACTGACTTGGAGGAGCGAGACACGCGGAACGTTTGCCCGCCTTGTGCGCATGACCGATACAACAACAACATTCGTCGGCACGCCCATGACGATTTCAGTGACGATACGGATTATGGTAAGAAAGAATCTTATAAATTAAGTAATTATAAATAAAGATAACAATTTTACATTCTTATTAAAACAAAATATTTATGTAGCAAATTAATTAAAAATATCGATATATTTATTTACCGATTCCGTACCAAAAAGGCAATCACTAAACATCACAGCTGTCAAGTGACAACTTGGAAGAAAATTGTTGTTGTATGCTGTCAGCTGTCATACTGACATAATATTGTAAATTGTAAAGTCGACGGAACTTTGTTCTTGTGACTAATAATTTTTGAGTTTGTGTTTAATTCTCGACTTTGATTCGCGAAAAAACGTGAATTTATCGAATAACACATATAACAGTGCAAAATGGCGAACCTAAAGTCGGATTTGGATGAATACTTGCTACAAAACGAGAGTCGTCGGAGTTACAAAATCAGTTTACCATTCTCGACTCCTAGTTTTTTCTCTAGAAGTAATGAGGAAACTCCCACTAGCAGTACCAGCTCAACCGGAACTTGGTTTGAGAACGTACAGAAAGAATACTTTACCTTGGTGAGTAAGATGCTTGTTTTGTATACAAATGTTTTGAACAATATTGTTTTGTCATGATAGCTTCGGTGTTTTGAGTTGTTGAATCCATAGCAAGAGTCACGGGTTCGAATCCTAGGCAGATACCTAATAGTTTTCTGTAGAAACTTATGCTTGTACCTACTAAATAATACCCGCAACGTCGTTCGTGTTGATTTAGGCCTTAGGGCTTTTTTAAAACCCCATGGCATCATTTTGATTTTTCGGAGGAAATGCATGTCCGTGTCTGGGATGCAAGCTACCTTTGTCCAAATAGAAGATGACAGCAATTTAATGTCCACATGAATTTAGTTTTTTCAAAAATCCTGAGGAAACTTGATTTTCCAGGACAAAAATGGTTATGTCTGTCCTGGGATGCACGCTATCTCTGTACCAAAAAGTCAACCATGGCCTAGTGGTCGAAGACACCCCAAGCTCAATACCCAGGGGAGACGCAGGTTCAAATCATGCTGGTTCCGCAATTTTTAATAATGTATTTGAAACAATTTAGATAGATAAGTATGTATTTTGAATATTTCAGAGTCGCACACAAAGGTTTATGGGATTTGGCATATGCTTGTCGCTGGGAGTTCTCTGCTTCATCCTGTCGTTCTTATACATACCATTCTTACTCTTACAAGCCAGGAAATTTGCTCTTCTGTTCACATTGGGAAGTGTCTTCTTCATATTTAGGTAAGTTGATAAATAACTAACTGACCTGCCCCAGTTTCACTCAGATAGAATTTGTCTCTTAAATGCTAACTATTTTATTTTTATTAATTAGGTTCACTTACAGCTACTTACATTAAACATTTAAAATAGTACATAATCTAAACTTATTTGCTTAATGTAGTCACTATTTACAAGTGAACACAACATTTACAACAACAAAGTTACAAAAAAAAATATAATAATAATAGGTACAACGATGATAATTAAGTATGACAACTATAACTATGAAAACTCTTTGATTTTTTGGGAATAAAAATAGCCCATATCCATTTCCAGGATGCAACATATAATGACTGTAATTGCCTTATAGTGACTGTAGAGTATTGATCCATTAGATATCTAAAATCATCTCTATTAAAACTAATGACTCATTTTATTCTTTGCAGCTTTAGTTTTCTCTACGGACCTTGGGCACATATGAAGTCACTGTTTTCCAAGGAGCGAGCGATCACAACACTATTATACGGGTTTACTTTAGTAGCAACACTATATTGTGCACTGCACTTGCAGAGTACTGCGCTAACAATCATCTGTGCAGTTGCACAAGTCCTTGCACTCATGTGGATGATGCTGGGTTCCATTCCCGGGGGATCATCTGGCGCGAGGGTCTTCGGAAGCATGTTCAAGTCCTCAGTATCAAATACTTTGCCTATTTAACAGAGAATTCAACACATTTTTTTAATGTGTGGTCGCCTGTACTATTTTTAAGATTTTTTTGTATATTTTCTTTTCTTTAATGTTAGGCTATAACTTATACTTTTGAAATATTGGAAGTAATGATATGTTATAAAATAATATGATTTATTGTGGCTAAGAGGTAAAAGAGTTGTGAGTCTAATAAACTGCATTCTCAGGCCATCAACTCACACTCACTTTAAATTATTGTATTTCAACTTGTAATATAAAAATTGTACCTATTTTCAAAAATGTAAATTCTTATTAGTGTTTGTTGATTTTGTTTAAATTTACTTAAGAATTAATAAAGTCAGTAAAATTAATTTAATTCAAGCAAAAAATTTTGTTACTGGTACAACTTTACAGGTATGAAAGTCAATTAATAGTACAATTGATTTTTAGATCAATTAAGTGAAGTAAATTATCAAAAATATCAGCGATAAGTACATCTTCATGCTTTGTGCATACAAATTTTTAAATTAAAAAGTAGAAAAATGGACTTATCACTCTTTACCTCTCAGCTACCTATATGCTCAATAGCACATATTCACTGAATAAAATAATCACAGACTTGCAATATTTATGTAACTTGTTATGATACGAGATTGCATAAAAAAGCCATTATTTTTGACATCATTTAGCGTAAACTGTCATGGTAGCTATTTCATCATTTAAGGCTGGCTTACATTATACCAGTTACTGGATACAATACGATCAATCTTACGCCCAAGTACTGTACGCCTTCCTGTCCAGCTGTGTAACAATCATTTATGACTGCACATTGCTATCTTATCGCATGATGTCAAAACCTACATGGGGAAGGTAAGGAACAAGATCGCACGCATATTATATAAATAAAGCCTTAAGAAAATTCATGTCAAGATATAAAAATATAGACATAATACTATAGTATATGTATTTACCAAAAACGGATTGGAGGCAAATGGAGGATACAAAAAGATAATTTTTATTAAATTACCTTTGACTTGATTTTATTCACTTTGGATACTATATTGTACATTCAGTACTATGTACAGGCGTCAGAGTGCTCAGTAGTGGGCGGGTGGGTCGACGGTGAATACAATGCTGGATATATGAACTGGAATGATGTAAACCAAGCTTCTATAAAATGGGACTCAATTTTATGTAGACAAATCACTTGAGTTTTAAGTATTACATAATCGATATAGGTGTTTAAGTATATCTAAACTATACAAGTAATTACATTGTACTTGGACTTTACTAAAAATCATCTTACTTATAAAAAAACTTTAAATTATCGATTATAGAAATAAAATTGCCTACTATGTCTAATTATCTATAAGTTATTCTAAAATAATTATTATATATTTCATGATAGTAAATAACGAAGTGCATTATTTATAGCTTAATCAAATATCTTTATGCATTTAAAATTGGGGCCCGTGCAAACACGTACCTACATCAATGTACGTACATCAATGTTTGCGCGGATCCTGAGGCCTTAATATTAATAATTATTCATTATATTTCCTAACTTTAAGTATACCATTTCACTGAGACGGCTCGTGTTGTAAGACGTGAGTATGGGAAAGTGACAGTTGACGTTAGTTAGTTTTTTATATCGGATGCGTAATCGCTGTAAGGGCCGGCGCACATATGGCGGAGCGCAGCGCAGAGCATGCCCGCGAAGTTTTCTAATCGCGTGGCACATTACGCGAATTTCTATCTGAGAATGCGCGAACACACGCGGAACTGCGCGAGTATCCGCACGGATGCACAATTGATTTTAGATGTTATTTCAATGACGACAATGTCGATAATACTTTGCCTGTGAAAAATGCTCTGCGCTGCGCTCCGCCATATGTGCGCCGGCCCTTAGAGCAATTACGCATCCGATATAAAAAACTCGGATATTACGCACTAATCCGATCTCAGATCCATATCCAAGCTATTCAGTGGACATCTTTGACATATCTACGTCATACGTCCGATTTGAATCCGGGGCACATCCGAGATATTGTCACGGATGAAAGAGAGATATCAAATAACGAATCTGTCAATCTAGTGACAAGAAGATGGCGCTGTTTCAATTCCATACAAAACGCAGTTAACTTTTACGCGATCGAATAGGTTAAAAATCTCCCACTAGGCACACTGATGTAGGACGTAAGCCACCATACAAATGGTTCTATGACTACTTCGGGATGTATTTTCACAGACCCGGATGAGTGCGCGACTCCGTCTCAGTCATTGCACCTATACATGTACCTACTTATCACTACAACGCACAATTTTCTATTGTAACTACTAATTTTCAAGGAGTCACACTAGCTGTGGGTGTGACTTGATGGGAAAAAAAAATTGGATTCCCAACGAGTCACACTGTTACACGCTTGGGTGTGACTCTTTGGGAACCCATCCTTTATAACTATTTATATCTTATAAACTATTTTATACTTAAGGCTATCGTTGTCAACGATCCCCCGTCGATTTCCTACGTATGATATTATTGTTCTTATCTCTATCTGCCCTGGTTCGTGCATTCTCGGTTCCTAGATCGGTACATTTGTGATAACCAATTGAAATTGCTGTGATTGGCTGAATTTACCATGTTCTTGCTGCGACAGTGAGTTTGAGCCACTAGCGGAACAATGTTAGCCGGTCAGAAATGATTGCAATTAGTCAACCTGTTTGACGTCCGTGTTCTGTTTTCAATTACAAAAAAGAAAAAATTGTTGTTGCAATCATCAATTTTAGCAAATAGTGAAAGAGAGTCGGCCAATCAGAGGTCACAACTACCGTCACACTTTCTGTCACACTATGGCAGTAGGCATACCGAGTAATGAAAACAATTTTTAAATTCTGTCTAGGAAGTAGTAGGGTTGCCACCTGCCTCTTTTTGATTTACAGGCTACCACCATCAAAAATACGGGGTTTAGATTTGAAGAAATTTGAAAATTTGAAGTATTTAAAGAAATAGGCGGTGGTTCTCTCTGAAATGCATGGAAAGCCTATTTAGATATTTCAGTTTATTTGTAAGTTTTGTATTTTTTCTCCGTATGTTGCCGTGTCTTGATTGGTGAACTGTGTTTGCAATGTGGTTTTAAATAAAAGATTTATTTATTTAAATAGCTTTTAAAAACTCTTAAGTTTTGTAAAGCAAAATGTTATACATTTCATGCATACAATCTTTTCATTTTAACTTAAAATTACATTTAATTTGTAATTCCACCTTCACAGTATCAATACTATGGCCGTAGCCAGGAATCGATTGCGGGAGAGGTTTTATCAGGGCCGGAACTGAATCCTGTCATGAGGAAAAAAACATTCGCTCAAGTTTATGGGCTAATTACCTGGTTAGTGGAATTTCGCCTTTCAATTTGACAGTGAGATAAAATACAACAATAAAAAATCGCGAGCGCAGTGAGCGTAAGTGTTTTTGGTTCAATACAGAAAAAATTAAAGTGAAAGGGAAACGAGTTTAGCCATAGCAAGATTATATTTTTAAAGCTTCCTATCCATACTAATATTACGAATACGACAGTATATCTATTTGCCTATCTATTTGTTACCCTTTCACGGCCCATCTTCTTTACCAAAATTTTGGTACTTACTATTCAGAGGTAACTTGCATCCCAGACATTTTTTTTTAGGCGGCTTTTTAGCCCGGAAAATCCCCCACGGAATTTTTAAAAATCTAAATTCATGCAAACGAAATTGCGGGGTTTACACCAAGTAATACAAATTCAAAGCGCGAGTGAAGTGACCGCGAAATGTTTGATATATTTCCAAAAAAAATTGGTAAGCAAATGCAAGAAATAGTGTAAGTATTATTTTAGGCTTAGGTTTTTGACGGCTTCCCAGGCGCAGTCGCCATTTCTAAATTTCTGGTCTGATGGGAGGCTTCGGTCATGGCTAGTTATATGGTTACTATGGCCCTAACGGCCAAGAAATTAGACTGCATCATCACTTACCACTAGAAAAGATTAAAGTCACGGGCTAACTTGTATAAAAAAGGCTTACATCCTCAAACCAAGCCCCGCTGCCTTGGCTACGACCATGATCAATATCGAGTGGGTTTCGGCTACGCATTGCCGCAAAAGGAAAATATTCTTTCTACTGGACATAACGTCAGTGTTTGATTTCGCCAGCCAGCTCCTGCTGAATTTGTAAAAAACCGGCCAAGTGCGAGTCAGACCCACGCACCGAGGGTTCCGTATTCGGGTATTTTTTCCGACATTTTACTCGAGAAATCAAAAACTGTTATGCATTAAAAAAATATGCATAAAAATAAATAAAAATCTGTTTTAGAATGAACAGGTAAAGCCCTTTCAAATGATAACCCACTTGATATATGTAGTTATCTTACTTTGAAAATTGAAAATACTAATATTTGTTCATGAGCACATGACAGACGGATAGAAGGACAGATGGACAGACGGACAGACAGAAAGACTGACAGACTGACAGACAACGGAGTGATCCTATAAGAGTTCTTTTTTGCTTTTGAGTTACGGAACCCTAAAAATATTTAGTTTTATTTGCCCCGTATTTTATTTTCATAATTACAGGTTTCTGTATCCTGAAATACGGGGTAACTAGTAAAATACGGGGCCTCTGGCAACCCTATTCGGAAAACACTGTCACATTCAAGTTAATGTCAAATATTTTGTTTTCAATTACAGAAAGCTGCATCAATCATTATTACAATATTTTCTTTATTGTGATTGGCTGAAATTTTGAGTTTGAGCCAATAAACAGACTGTTTGCCAATTAAACGCCATAACAATATAAATGCCAGAAAGTTTAACCAAATAAAACAAACTTAATGAGAACCTAGTGAGAATGCAAACGGCACACAATTTATAATACATATTATGTTAGTCGTATATAATAGATATTATAGTAGTCGTTCACTTTGGTAATAGTCAGATTGTCATCAGTAAAATTGATATTGGTTGATGTATCGTAAATTATTGTTTCGGTGACAAATATTTTTATTATCTATTTATCTTTGAACAGAATGGAATAGAATGAAATGGAATGGAATACAATGATAAATTTTTATTCCTGTAAACTTTTAGGTAACAAAGTGTTTTTGGATGGTCAGAAAAATTTACCACTGGTTCGGAATGCCGTTCCTACGTTTTCTAGGGTTTCGTACCTCAAAATGAAAAACGGAACTCTTATAGGATCACTTTGTTGTCTATCTGTCTGTCTGTCGTGTGTGTCAAGAAAACCTCTAGGGTACCCGTTGACTCAAAACCATGAAATTTGGCAGGTAACCTAACTGCGTAATTTTGGGTAGTTTTTTTAATCGATAAAGAAAGTTTGCGACATTGTTCAATAAAAAATTTGGATTCCAACTCCTCAATCCTGATGTTGCAGGGGACCTGACTACTAAAGCTAATGGGATTTAAAAAGTGTCGATTATTAATTGATATTGAAGGTATCTATACCAAGTAAACACTTTGTCGTTGACCTCAACCCTGATGCTGTAAGAAATTGCATTCCTAAATCCTGGTGATCCCTCGGGATTTGAAAAGGATCATCCGTTTAAATATTCTTACGTGATACAGAAACAAGTTGCATCCCGGGGACCGGCTATTACGGAGAGGCAACTTTTGTTCTGGGAAACGAAAGGATCGGGATTTTTAAAAACCTAAATCCACGCGAGCGAAGCTGTGGGCATTAGCTAGTTGTAAATATATTTAAAAGCTACTATAAGATAATAGATAAGGTACTTATTTCCTTATATTTTTATTGTATGGCAGCGCGCGGTTTTAAATTATAAATTGCACGTCCTGTCCTTTTCTGTAATACATTTTTCTCTCAATATCTACCGCTTTATCTCATAGCAAGAGTCCGTAAGACATAATACAGTAAAAATAGGCAAAATATACAATTTTTGCAGTTTCCACGTCAGTACCTGTCGAATTTTTCTAACAGTGTAAGCAGCAGAGCTGAGTTTACCATCAAGTGTTGATATGTGGGTGTTCCATCTAACATTATACCGAGAAACACGGGGTTCTCCTTTATTTTCAACATATGATTATTTATCAATGAACTTATGTCATTTAAGGTCCTGGTATTGGGCAGTGTGAATTCAACACACTTAGATTTCTTTGCATTTGGAAGTAAATTGTTAGCAATAAATCAGAGAGTGACCTGTGATATGGCATTACATATAGTATACATTGTCAAAAATTATAATATTAAAGCTGTGCGTATTGCGTGAGGAATAGGTTGCAAGAGAGTTGCAACTTGCAGGGTTTGATGCATGCGCTATTGCCAGCAAACATGAGACATATTTTTATCTACAGGCAACGTCTGAGTAGGTAACGCATACGTCTAACGCAAGTTGAAATGTACCAGTGTATTTAGTTAGACCTATCGACAAGTTTGGAGTTGGGTGCAGTCTAAATGTGGCCCGTGTGTTTAGACTGTCAGTTTCTGTCAGTTTCACGTGTCGTCCCCCGCACTTCACCACCCCGCTTGCACAAATCGAGACAGCACGAAATTTTCAAGATTTCTGGGTGTAATTTCTGGTTTTCGTAGTTCCCACACAATTATAACAATATAAAATATATAACGATAATTTTTTTACTACATAATATTCATTAAATTTTCTAGGTCTGTGGTTTTTCCAAATTTCATTAAATTGCTCCATTGTCTAGAAAAACGAGCACAAAGTTGGGCCTTTTTTTAAAGAAAAATACAAATCTTTGAGCCCCTGTAATTTTAAAACTACATATTATTAGAAAAATCTAAAACACCACAGACACAGATATTAGTTTCTAGACTATGTCTGCAAAATTTCATGGACTTTGGTTGCTTAATATTCAAATGAAATGGGAACTACGATTGTATGGAGTAAGTGACGGAGAGAGTCCTGTTAAACTTATTGCTTTATGAAAGTTGAAACTGTCCAGTAGTCGATGTCAAAGTATCGCCTAAAGGCAAAAATCATTTTTTTAACTTCTAATTTATTAGAGCCTCACTCAGTGTTCTAGGGTTCTATTAATTTATCTTGCCTTGATTTCATTTTGGGATCATCTAAATCTGTACCTACTTTAATTTTTTGTAGAAAAATCTTATCATATTTTTGCTGCGGAATGTTACTATTTTTATCTATTTAGGTTTAATAAAGATTCTGTGGTATTTAATTTTGTAATAAAATATTTAAATCTCAATAAGTACTTTTCATTTTATTGTCTTTATTATTTAAAGGTGCCCTTAGTAAAAAATTACCCATGCTTGAAGCGTTCCTGGCCTATAACTGTTAGTCTAAAACCCTACTGAGTTAATACAAAAAACTGCATCATTATCGATCCAGTAATTTTGAAGAAAATGGTTATGCACAGACAAAGGAACGCTGTACCATTTGAACTTGTAAATATATAAACATCCTATGGCCCACAGCTAGTGGTGTGGGATCGCAGCCAGTGGTATAGGCATTGGATAGTTATCTATTTAATGGCAGGTTATAATGAATAAAACCGGTCAAGTGCGAGTTGGACTAGCACACGAAGGGTGCCGTACCATCATATAAGATATACCTAACACCTTTATGTAGACCTCTGCAAGTTAATAACGGTCTGCGCCATCTATGACTCCACTATGTGATTTCCCGTGGGGACTCTTTGATTTTCCGGGATAAAAAGTAGCCTATGTGCTAATCCAGGATATTATCTATCTCCACAGCCAAATCCGCCTGGTGGTTTTTGCGTGAAGGAGTAACAAACATACACACACACACGTACAAACTTTCGCCTTTATAATATAAGTGTGAAAGTGAGTGAAAGTGTGATATTATCTATACTTACTACCTATTTATAAATCCAATGTGTAACTTCCGTTCCAGATGAGGCGCTCACATGCAACGTGTGCGACCGGTCGTTTCCCACACGGCGTCAGCTCAGCGACCACCAACAGAAAAAAAGACATTTTGGGTAAGGTTCAATACCTAACCTATTAGTAGGTACTTATACCACTTAGGTGTGTAAGTTGAGAGGAACTAACATCAACCAATTACTTCAGAGGTCATGCCAGGCTTCTAACATTATCCGAAAAGGAATCTGGGTATTGGTTTCATGTCTTGCTATCCAAAAATCTTGGTACGCTTTTAGATAACGTAAGTTTTAATGTGCTTTAGGTCTCAGATTGGGAATACCACTGTGTCATCAGCACAGATGTCCGTGTGGAAAAGAGGTTGATAAGGCTAGCTTTTAGCTTTATTATATTTTCAATTAAAAAAAAAAATCGTAATAATATTAATCTTCTACTTACCATCAGAGTAGTAAGTCGCCTAGCCAGTCGCCAGATTAGTAAGAACGTCCGCCTCCTAATCGGAGGTCGGGGGTTCGATCCCGGGCACGCACCACTAACTTTTCAGTTAAGTGCGTTTTAAGTAATTAAATGTCACTCGCTTTAACGATGAAGGAAAACATCGTGAGGAAACCTGCATGCCCGAGAGTTCTCCACGTTCTCAAAGGTGTGTGAAGTTTGCCAATCAGTCCTTTCTCATTCTGAGAGGAGACATACGGGTCTCCACTCAGAATGAGAATCAGATTCCTCTGAGTAGTGGTCCGGCAATGGGTTGATCATCATGATGAAGGCTAGAAATATCGTTGTATTCGTTCCAGCTGCAGCGCATGCGACAGCCTGTTCCCCTCGCTGATGGCGCTGGAGCACCACAAGGAGGAGTTCCAGCACTGGAGCGACTCGTCGTGCTCGCACAGCGACAGCGACGACAGCGACGAGTGCCACGAGGACCGCCACCGCCTGCTCTAATGCCACCACCTCATTGTTGCCGGGGACCGCCCCGCCCAGCTGGGCACCTTCGTCTAGTCGCTAGTGTCTCTGACGGACTCTAGCCTGTACATGCGTGCGGGTAGATACGCAACACGCCCCACATCCTACATAGAGAGTAAGGTTGAAATCTATACAAAGCACTTTGACTTTGCCTTACACTTAACTTTCAATACGAGACAGATTTATGCCAGCTGTATAACGCTGTCTCGTTTTAACAGTGTCTTAAGTCTGAGCAGTCAAAGTGCGCTCTACAGATCTCAGCCTAAGAATAGATTTGACGAGCTGCGTATAATCGGGTAGACTTGCCCGCAGTACGCGACAGGTTGATATGGCAATCGGGGTACGAGGTGGAGGGACGCCCCACACAATATACCTACTTAATTATTATACGTAATCCCATACAGAAAACAGATATGAAAATCTCAGTGGGCGCTAACCATTTTAAGTCACCAACCAATCACAAACATGTTTTTTAAAAACATTCGAAATTCGAAAACATGGTATCGTTTTTGATTGGTTGGTGCCTCCAAAAGGGTACTGAATTTGTATGAGATTACGTAACAGAGATAGCGCTATACTAACTTCTTTCGAGTATAGCGCTGTCACTTTTTAATACGTTGAGTGCCCATACAGCCCACCCCCGCGGTGGTGGTGCTCATGTCAGATGAGTATAGATTATGTTCTAAGCATCATTGGTGGTATTTAGATTAGAGTGGGATAACAGATTATGGATAAGCATTTTACAAAATTATTTTTATTTCTATAAACTAATATTACATATCATTGGTGATACATATAAGGTTACAGTTGTTAAAATGATTATCATTAAAACCCCACTGAGGTTGAAATCTGTAGAACACACTTTGACTTTGCCGACTAAAACAAATATAAATTGTATTGTATAAGTCTGTCTTGTTTAAAGGTTCGATTTACATTGCTTTCAATGGAATGGAAGCGAATTTCTAAAATATTACATAGCATATTGACTTGTGCTCGTTTGGACCCGGATAGCTTAAGTTTTAAGGTCACGTAATTAATTATCACCAGTACATCATTGTTTGACAATCAGAAAGTGTACAATAGTACCCAATTTGAATAAATGACTTTGATTTTGACTTCTATCTTCACAATGTAAGCCACCAATTTCTACAGACAAAGAAAATTCCCACAAATTTTTCAATTGGGCAAGTTTGTGTTTTACATTGTGGAGATAAAAGTCAATATTATGCTATGGCATCCAATCCCTTTCACTGTAAATTGAGCTTTCAGTTCCAGTTAAAACGAGACAGTTATACAAGTGATATAACGCTGTCTTGTTTGAACAGTGTCTTGAGGCTGAGCAAAGTTAAAGTGGGCTTCATAGATCTCTCAGCTCAGCGTCCCACCCGTGATGCTCATGGCACCTAAGTAGTGCCCCTCAATTCAACTTAGGTGGCGTGGAAATTACTCCACCTAAGCCGGATTGAGGCGTGCAACTGGGCATAAAAAATTCCATGTAAAGTGCGCACAGAACAAATACACAGTCATATCTGAACACGGCGTATTTTTTAAAAGAATACTAGCCTTGTTAATCATGACTAATATTACCCTTTCCCCTCCAACTAAGCGTAAAGCTAGTGCTAGGAGTAGGTACGACAATAGTGCAACGGATGGGGTTTGAACTGCTGACATTTCGGTATTCAGTCCGCTTCTAAAGCGTTGAGCTATGAAGCCTTATACAGGGTATAACCAGAACGCTAGCAAAACTTAGCGTTATTATTATAATATTTATATATATCAACAACCATTTGCCTTAACTTGTAGTTAGTGATTTAGTATTTTTCAAAGCTGCATTGTATAGCGCGCAAAACTCGGGTCGATGCCCCACCTACGACACTGCATTAACTCAGAGTGGACTATTTACGCAACGTTCGTGGACCTCTAGTTTCAGTCAGATGTTTAATTTAAGAACAAGATATTGTGAACTTTTAAAAATACAGGATTTTTAAATTTTCATTTTCGAGTTCTTTTCTGTATCTTATCAGTAATTATCAGTACTATCACCAGTCTTCATTTTTACTAGCATTTGGTTACATCCTGATAATGAGGATTGGGTATTGTAAAAATAGATCTCAGCCGGGATGTTATGACCTGCGCAAACCGCTATGTTGCAACTTCAGACTTGACTGCTTGCTGTGCGCGCACTCACCACATTACTATACTACACTCGCAATAAATGAGTGGTAATCTGTATGTTCGTAGCGTACTCTACCCGCACTTCCCGTAGTTACAAAAAAACAAAGAATTGTGTCATCAGTTCCAAAGTTTATTAGATATAATAGTTGTAAAACAAATCAGTTATGGTTTTATATGTAAAAAGAGAAATAAATAAAGGAGACATATTTCTACTTAAAAGAAAAAAGAAACCACACAACTGTTACTTTTTTATTACAAATAATGTGTTAAAAGAAAAAACATCAGTAATTTATAACTGTCAATTTTATTGGTTTAGCAGTTTGAATAAATGAACTTTTGATGTTTAACGTATTCCGTTCCTACAAACTATGAACGTCCTACAAAATTGTCCAAAATTCGAACTCCCGTACATCTAATCAAAGATGAGAAATGTTAAACATAAACAAGTATCCGTAGAAACATATCAAAATACACTAGTTGCATTTACAATTCGTACCTAATAGTGGATTCGCTTGATACATTTTTGGGTGTTTTCGATACAATTTAATAAGGCACCTCTTCGTATAATTTGACGAGTGTGACGTCGTGCCACGCGGCCGCTCGCTCGCAACCGAACAGAACACATCGCGAACCGAGGACACATAAACTGAGCCGAGCGCCGCGGCCGGGGTGTCGTGACGGACGGATACGCGGCAGATAACATATTGGTCGCCCGTATCCGTCGCGCAAGCTATACGCCGAGGTGCCGCGTCCGTCAGGGAATCCACGAGCTCTAGTCCCGAAGCATGTCTGTACTCGCAGTGAAGTGATATCCCGGCAATAATGCATATCGCGGCATCGTTAGACTGATGTAGGTATCTTTGTAAATAAACATCGTAACGCTCCTAGCGGAGTTACGTTCCGATCGCTGCAGTTGTGAACTGTATTAGCTCGAATTTCGTATAGGCTAAGTGAAATCTTATAGAGTAGGTACATAATTTGTAATCGATATCTCGTTAATATTTTAATTCTGAGTGTCACGATAAATGTACCCCCGACCTCCCATCCGAGTGTGACAATTTCCTCATAATTTAGTCGTCGTATATGTAACGTCCCGACTAGTCATAGTATTTTTATAAATCGAATGTATCGCCTCGACGGTGTGACGTCTCGCCCGCGGCGGACGGGCGACTGTTTGTACAAATAAAATACGATTCCAATATGTACAGTTGTTTATTTGTGGTGGCGCGGGGCGCGGGGCGGGGGCGACGCCCGTAGTATCGTCCGGGGAGCGACGTACACGAGTGTAATTTCTCATATCGAATAATCAGGAATACAAATCACGAATCTTACAAAAGCATAATACGAGTAAGTCTAGGCTGGCGCGCCGCGGCCGCAGTCGGCGCGGGCCGGGGGCGGCGGGCGCGCTATATGTACGTAACGTAGGAGCCCGCGGGGCGCGGCCGGCGCCATTACGCCGTGCCGTTGAGCAGCGGCTCGGCCTTGGGCTTGGGCGCGTCGCGGCGCGGCTTGGGCGCGGCGGGCGCGGGCGCGCGCGGCTCGGGCGCCGCGCCGGCGGCGGGCGCTGCGGCCGCCGCGGGGGCCGCCGCCGCGCCGGGGCCGCTCACGCCGTTCTTCCACCCGCCACCTGCGGACCACACGCAACAAACCTCACTATACCGTATACTATAGTCTCACAGTACATAAGTACTCAGTGTAGGTTTTCCCATTGATGACATTAATAAAAAAAATTGACATGCCACCTAAATGTTCAATAATATGCTGGTTGATCGCGAAAAACTGCATCTAACATTGCTGCAATATCCATCGTTTTAATTGGCTGAATTTTTTATTGGTGGAACCTACACTAAGCATTTGGATTTTAGATGTACAGTGAGACTTCATAGTAGTGATTGTGAATATGGCGGTTACACTCAGCTCCATCAGCAACAAACATCGGCCAATGTCAAAAAGCGCATGAATTTAAAAAGACACTAAATGGTCTTGGTTAAGACAAATCCATTTAATACCTTTCTACAGTCACGCACCAATAAAAGAAAACATTGACCAACATTTGGCCCTAAGTGTAAACGGACCATCAGAGTTGATGTCAATATCGGCGTATCAAAACTCAACCAAACATAAGTTCAATATAATCTTTTTAATATTGAAATAGAAGTGAAAGTTAATTTAGTTTATGTTTTGTTATGCCTAAAGTTGACACCAATTCGAAGCTTGTGTTATCGAAAATTACAAGCATGTACAGTCCATCTAATTTAATAATGTCACTAAATTAAAATAATCTTCATGTTTTTAATGGAATCACTACCCATATTATAAATGCGAAAGGGTGTTTGTTTGTTGGTCTGTCGTTCAATCAAGTGTCAATGGATCGACGCGATTTTGTGCATGGATATAGGTTAAAAACCTGGAGAGTGACATAGGCCTCTTTTTATCCCGAAAAATTAAAGAGTTCCGACGGGATTTTTAATGACCTAAAACGAAAAGAAGTCGCGGGCATCAGCTAGTCTTAGATATACGACATTATTATATTAGATCTCAATTGGTGTTAAATGAAAGCTCGGTGCTTGAGCGTGATAAACCGACCGGCAGCTAATTCATACAAAGATGTACTTTCTCCTATAATCGTACATAAGATTTTCCGGAAGTGCTAATTCCAGCATATTTCTTCACTTCTTTTGAAGAAACAAGTGTAAATTAAAAATTTTCAACACCCCCGACAAATCATTTTCAAATAAATAATTATGTATATCTAGGCAACGTCCATCTTGACAGCTTGACATTTGTCAATTGACACTTGAATATTATGAACCTAAGGGTTATCTAACCTTCTTTTCTACAAGAAAACTAGAAAATAGCTGATAACTTTTAAACGGCTGAACCAATTTTTTTGGATTATAGCTAAGAACACTCTCGATCAAGCCACCTTTCAAACAAACAAAAGTAAATTAAAATCGGTTCATTCTTTTAGGCGCTACGATGCCACACAGATACACAGATACACAGATATACACGTCAAACTTATAACACCCCTCTTTTTGGGTCGGGGGTTAAAAAAAGATAAACGAATTAGCATGACTAAGTGATTATATCCCATATAGGATTTTTATGTTTAAACGGTAAAAGGTAAACGGGCACTGAAGTATGGAAACCATACCCACGGCGGACACAAACGAAATTAACAGTATATAATACTCATATACGGCTCTGTAGATCTACACTGACATAGGTCGCGTTGTTGTGGATCATGGGAAAAACTGAAATAATTTTTGTACTTACCATGACAGAAAAGCTATTGATTTATACTCTTTTCAATGTTCAATAACTTTTTTACCCATCGATTTTGAATCAAATACTTATACAGAAAGGTTACAAATATTATCATTGATTTAAATCTGTTTTGGTCCATGTCCGCAACTTTTCGCAAAGGCGGGTCCAAAATGCCCGATTACCTTTACAAATTTTTTTACCGTATAATCTTCAAGTATTCGGAAAATATATCTCCATATGAACTTAGCTTCATGATTTTATAAATACTATATTATGTACACATTATATCCTACAGTTTTCAATCTGAAAATCTTACATCATATGACAGTTAAACTTGATGGCATGCAACATACCTATTACATTACTGTTCTACAAACTATATATATAAGTTTAAAACCATGCTTGTATTCGTAAGTAAGGAAGCCAAAAAATATTTATGGCAAGTAAATGATAATAATGTAGACATGATATAATCGAACAAGTTACGAATATTATAGGTAAGTAGGTATCCCTCCCGCCGAAGGGAGTTCCCGCTAGATTACAGTGTGGGGTTATTCAAGCGGGGTGGACCAATAAATTCCTTAAAAGTCGGCAACGCATTAGCGGTTCTGCAAATGTTCATGGGCGGTGGTAATCACTTAGCACCAGGTGACCCACCTGCTCGTTATTATTATATTATTGCTCGCTATTTTTTAGGGTTCCGTACTACAAAAGGAAAAGGGATCCCTTATGGGATCACAAATCAAGAAACCCTATGAGGTTCTTCCCGTTGACCTACAATCATGAAATTTGGCAGATAGGAAGGTCTTATAGCACAAGTAAAGGAAAAATCCGAAAACCGTGAGTGCGTGGTTATATTACAAAAAAAATGTGTTCACAAAAAATTTACTAAATCACATATAGATGCGCTGTTGTCATTAACTTGCAGTATTGCGCATAAAAATGTTAAAACATTTTGTACGATGGTACGGAACCATTCGGAGTCCGACTCAGACTTGACCGGTTTTTAGGGTTCCGTACCTCAAAAGGAAAAACGAAACCTTTATAGGATCACTTATTTATTAGTATAGATGCTTTGCAAAAGCGTTGTGTAAATGTATGCGCGAGTGCGTTAACTTGAAAGCATGTCAAAGGTAAGCGCCTATGTTGTTTCGTGTATATGACAGATTAAGAATTTCGATTCGAATAAAATGATCAGAGTATATGTGTATGCATGAAAAAGCGGTGACAGCCTAGTGATAGAGATATACGACGCTCTCCTTTCCCGGGGTCGGAGCTTCGATCCCGGGCTCGAACCTCTAACTTTTCGAAGTCAAATGTCAAATCTTCAAATTGGGTTTAATTGCAGACTTTCTGATTGTCAACTGCTGAATTTGCAATGTGTGTTTTAAAGTAATTAAATATCACTTGCTTTAACGGTGAAGAAAACATCTTGAGAAAACCTAAGTACAAGCCTGAGAGTTCCCCATAATGTTCTCACAGCTTTTTTTTTTAATTTATAGACTAGCGCTTGGTTGCAATCAGACCTGCTAGTAGTCTGTAAATTTAGCACTTGGTCAGCGTGGTGAACTATGATCTTAAACCATTCTCATAGTGAAAGGAGACTCGTGCTCAGTAGTGGGCCGGTGACGGGTTGATGATGATGATGATGTATGCGTGTGTAGTGTACCTTGCCGCCTCCGGCGCCGGCGCCGGGCGTTGGGCGCGTCTCCCGCGGCGCCCCCTTCCTCCGAAGACGCGGACTCTGCACACCACAGTCATCACTCGACCCCTCCCCACTATTCTACCCTAACCTAAACCATTGCCCAACCCATCCTCTTATCGTGGCTAAACCATCTCGTTCACTCTTATTATGGCCAAGGAGATGCCGCGATCGTTCGATCCCATTCACTTTCTTGCCATTTATATCCCATCACAACCATCCATTAAGAAGCTTCGCTTGAAAAATCCTGCTCCAAATAAGCCCTAAGCCCAACATAAGAATATTATGCTACTTCTAGAATCTATACTACGAACTATACGCACATTCCTTAGGAAAAATATAAAAAAAAAATTGCAAGCATAAATCATGTTTCTAAATAAAAATATATATCGAAAATTGCGGAACCGTCAGGATTCGAACCTGCGTCTTCCCGGGCATCAGGCCCGCGCGCGTGCTTTCTAGGCCTAACGTTGAAATCTATAGAGCGCACTTTGACTTTGCTTACACTTAAGTTTCAGTTAAAACGAGACAGATTCATGCCAGTGGTATAATGCTGTCTCGTTTTAACAGTATCCTAAGTTTTTGGGCTGGGCGTTGATGAGTCAGTCAGTGTGTCAGGATTTTTCTTTTTATATATGTATTAAACGATTTTTCAAACTTTACAATCAGACACTAATAAAAGTTACGCGTGTCCGCGAGTATCAAATACTGTACTAATTAAAATGTATAACATAAATAGGGAGCCAAAAACAAAAAAATAATTCATATAACCAACACATAATAAATACTTAAATAACATAAATATTATAATAGAGTAAGATAACTACACACTACATTTTAACTAGCACATTCAGTAATATTTTCAGATTTAAATATCACATGTAAGGTCCGATATCCACCTAAGCGAAGATAGGCTAAGATATGTTCAGTAGCCAGTAGCTCGATTGCGGTAAAATGACAGCTACAATGTCATGATCGCAATCATCTCTGATTGGTTGACGCTCGCTCACTATTGGCTACAATGCATTGTTGCAACAAGAATACCATAAATTCAGCTAACCACGATTGCGATTGTAATAATTGATGCAGTTTTCCTGCGATCGAGCAGCTGATTATATTATTGATAGATGACGTGATCATTTTATTGACGTCATAATGAATCAGGATACCGGAGCTTAGTTGAGTTGATGAGGTTATGTAACCTAAACATGGCAGTATAGTCCTTGGCGATGTTTATGGCCGCTCTATGAGTCTATAGCCACGTTATGCGCGCCACGCACAGGTATCAGCGGGACGTGGCGCATGGTTCAGAACGATCGTAAAGATCGTCGAGGACTATAGCTGTAGTACAGAGGTTCTATTTCACGAAGACCGTTTGGCTGTTTGAGTGCATACGTACAAATTGTTCGAACGCGACCGGTACGTTACGCACACAAATGCGGTAACGCAAAGTCTAATCAGTGCACTTACTAGTATAGTCAGCAACAAAGCTAGATTTGCACCTGCCCATAGTCACTTGTACTGGCGGGTGCAAACCTAGTTTTGCTGCTGACTGTACAAGCCAGGCCGAGTAGTCACGGTGAAGTAGAACAAGTACAGTAGAGGCGGTAAGTGGGGACGTACCTCTGTCGGCGCTGGACACGTCCTGGCTGTCGAGCACCGAGCTCTCGTCGTCAGTCTGCCTTCGCCGGTCGTCGCGGCGCCGACCGCTCTGCAAGTCACAACCATCTCATTCCACCACATGCCATTTAACTTGCAAACTGTTACTCTGTGCGGCGTTTTTAGGAAAAAAGGCACTTTATAGGATCACTTTGTTGTCTGTCTGTATGTCTGTCAAGAGGGCCTAGAGGGCACTTTCCGTTGACCTAGAATCATGAAAAAAAAAAGGGTAGGTCAGCACAAGTAAAGAAAAAAATCCAAAAACCATGAATTTATCATTAGTCATAGTCATTTAATATTCATAATATACGTTATACGTCAATAAATAGATAGATTAAATGCAAAGAGGGGTAACACCCCTCCCCCTTAATTAACACCCTTTTAAATTTTAAACTCCGTTATGTTTTGACGTTATTGTCGATAAGCTTGTGGAGTCAAAAAGGCACCCCCGGGAAAAACGCCAAGAGCAAGTGCTAGGAAGCTTTCCCGCGATTCGGCCTATATAACTGAGAGGTTAGGGGGCCATGGGAGGTGGAGGGAAGACATATTGCAGCAACAGCTACTCACTGCGTCCCGCGCGTCGCGGTTATCACGCGTGTCGCGGCTATCGCGTGCGTCGCGACTGTCGCGGTTGTCGCGGTTGTCACGGGTATCGCGGTTGTCGCGCGGGGGCCGCGGGTGTGGCCGCCCGTTCTCTAGCGGGACACGCCTCTCTTCACCACGACGCTCACTCGATCTGCACCATGCAATACCAACATTTAATAATATAACAAGCAACAATCTTAGAGAATTATCTCATTAGGATACCAATGGTGGCGCAACCAGTCGCGCTACCAACAAAATGTATACAGCTCTATGGAGGGTACCTTACCTTGTATGTATAGAGCTATTTGGCGTCTCACTGGCATAAAATCCGCCATCAAGACGAATCTTAATCGTAACTGACTTGGAGTTTCTTGCTTGGTAGTTCAAGACACCTCGGTGGCGCCACCAGTGAGATATTGGCTAATAACAGCAGTGAGTCACCTGTTGGGCCGCGGCGGACGCGCGCGTCCCCGGTACGAGCCGTCGCCGCGCTCCTCAGTCCGGTCGCCCAGCTCGGGGGTGGTTCGTCGCCCGCCTGCAACACCACACTCCAGCATGAGTGACTGATGGTTCACCAGTCACCTCTGTGTCGCAGTTCACGACACTTACAACCATATTCTAAGTCGTATCCTCGACTCGACTCAAGCTCACTGAGGCGTTTTTATATTCTAAGTTATTCTAACTGACAGAAACTGAAACGAACGAACACGGCGATGAGCCAAAATTTATTGGCTGGACAGCGCGTCTCATGAGTGAACCTATTGTGTCGGGCTTTTAAGGCCGATTATTATTATCAGCCCTAGCACATACTATGGTCTATTTGGGCTGCAAATTGCAAACACCAGTCTCCGTTTTTATCTAGTGCTTTGGTCTACAAAATTTGGTGCAAAATGTTCACTTTTCATTAAGTCTGTAATAAAAAAAATCTCCAACTGTGTAGAGCCGTACGTACCAGGCGGGTATCTCTGTTGCGGCGGGCGCGGGCGACGCGCGCGGGCTGCGGGCGCGCCTCGAGGCGGAGGGTAGGACGACGTGCTGCCTCCCATCACCACTCGGAGCTGTTGGTCAATCTCCAGCTTTTCCGCGCGAAGCTGCTCCACCTCCTGCGTGCAACACACAAAATAAGTTAATAACCTCAAATACTTCCCCTCCCAGACAATTTCCCTGGCGCAGTGGACTTATGAATCTGCCACAAATCGATTTTGTCAATTGACAAAATCGATCTGGCGGTTGAGAAACAGGCCCTAAGTATAAAAATTAAGATAATAAGGAAAATATGCATACACATTACACAGGGATCTCCTTATTTATTATTCAAGCGTCAGCTAAGCTAAAGACAAAACTCCTCTCTATCAAGGAGATAGCACCTAGAAAAGACAATGTCACTAACTAACCTTGAGATGCGCCACGTGGTACTCGACGAGCACTTTAGCGTTGGCGATGTTCTCTCTCGTGCCCACGAACACGAAGGGCACCATGCCCTCCTCGCGCGGCGCCGACGGCTGCGGCTCGTTGTCACCCTCCACCTTCACCTGCAATTCACGGATCATTAAGAACAATTCGTAGAACCTGAGTAACCGACATAGTTCAATGGGTTGCAAAGCTGAAGTGGCAATGGGCAGGGCACACCGACTCGCACACGAAGGGTTTCGTACTATCGTACAAGACATGCAGTGTTGGACATAAAAATTGGGACACCAATGTTATTCGGTTTTTCGAACTATGTGGCCTGTCCATTACCACGTCAGCTTCAGCTGACTGGCAAAACTAACAGCCATATGTAAAGGAAGAGCGCAAATGAGAGAGCAACTCACGCGCACAACGCCGCTCTTGTCGACGATCTCCTGGATGACCTTGCCGTTCTTGCCGATGACCTTGCCCACCAGCGCGCGCGGCACTTTGATGCTCTCCTCCGCGTACTCCAGCAGCGACCGAGCCGCGCGCACCGCCTCCGCCGACTGCAACAATACAGACGTTATACCTCTATGTCATGACCTCGATAGTGCAGGAGGTGAAGACCTCGCGCGCGTCAAGAGTGACCTCACCCCTCCACAGATCATGAAGGTGCAGGAGACCTCCTCAAGCTCGATGTTGGTGAAGCCGGCCACCTTGGACGCCTGCTGGATGTTGGCGCCGTGTGAACCGATGTCCAGCCCCATCGGGCGTCGCACGCGTTAACGGTGACCTCACCTCTCCACAGATCTTGAAAATGCACAAGACCTCCTCCAGCTGGATATTTGTGATGCTGGCGGCCTCCTTGCGCGCCTGTTGGATGTTGGTGTCTTGCGTGGCGATGGCCAGCCCCATCGAGCCTCGCGCGCGTTAACGGTGACCTCACCTCTCCACAGATCTTGAAAATGCACAAGACCTCCTCCAGCTGGATATTTGTGATGCTGGCGGCCTCCTTGCGCGCCTGTTGGATGTTGGTGTCTTGCGTGGCGATGGCCAGCCCCATCGAGCCTCGCGCGCGTTAACGGTGACCTCACCTCTCCACAGATCTTGAAAGTGCAGGAGACCTCCTCCAGCTCGATGTTGGTGATGCCAGCCACCTTACGCGCCTGCTGGATGTTGGCGCCGTGCGTGCCGATGGCCAGCCCCATCAAGTCTTCGCGGACCTGGAACTCATCCGAGTAGCTGCAAGCAAACAAACTTACGTACAGGATGTGCCAATCTTGATAGCTACTCTGAACATAGCCGCATTCTTAGGCGAAGGTTAACACCATATACATCCTCGCCGCACTTCAGCAAACTAGGAGCAAGTTCGAATTCACCGCGAGTTCAGAGCGGCTACTGTCCAGCTCAAACAAAATGTTAGTTGGGACGAGAAAACCATCAGTATATCAAATTGTAGCATCACTGTTGTGGTGTAATAATAGTGATATGTGGTGTGACAGAATAATAGCAGCGAATTAGTATGTACTACTCTGCCAACAACTCTGCACCCCAGTGGAATGCATTCCTCCCACTCGTTTGCTACATTTCTCGTCTTCTTCTGTGAGGATGTTGCAGGTCCAAAAATTCCCTGTATCACTTCGACCGTCTCTGATCCATTGTGATCGCCACCGATTTAAAAGTTCCTGAGCTACTCTAATTCCTGACAGGAATTAGAGTAGCTTTCTCAGGGTATTTATCTCTTATTCGCTTGCATTGTGATTCCCGCTTAATCAAGATCTGGTGCAATGTTATATAGAGGAAGCAGTACTGGTACAGAACGGTACTGGTTTATATGTTTCTATAGTTTACACATTCAAAGTCAGGGTGATTCATAAAATACAATGTGACTTACCCTCCCTGGTTGTGTATTTTAGTGGATTCCAGCTGCCTCGCGGCCTCTTCAGTCTTTTTAAGTAATAGCAGCTTTTGCGTTAAGTTTCTGCAATGTAGAAAATAGTATTTGTTTATTTATATCAAATAAGGATCAAAATTATGTGTAGGTCAATTAATAATTATAATATATCACTAGAAGATGATTTTTTTTTTTCTTTAAATCTGGCTTTACTCTGATTAGCCAATGTCAAGTTTGTGATATTTTCAAGTTATTGAATTTATACAAGTATGGACTCCGTCTGCGCCGGCGCCCGCCGACATACGCGCGGCGCCCCTTTAGAGCGCTTCCCAGTCAGTTCCACCATCAAAAAACACCAACTAACACAAAAACCAGCCACTCTTAACAAAAAAAAAAAACACTCCAAACAAGCACAGCACGCGCGCCAGCAAACGCCATCGCAGACGAAGTCCTAGAAGATGATTGAAACTTAGTTTACACTCATTTAAGTTTTTTTTTAATCTTGTAAGGTCTCTTTCCAGCATAAAAAGTAGCAAGTCCATGCAAACTATCTCTGCAACTACAATTTGGTTTTCTATATGGATATACTCGTAGTAAAGGCCTGAAGAGTAACATAGGCTATTGGTTTTTGCAGGTAAAGTTAAAGGCCTGGAGAGTAACATAAGCAACCTTTTATCGTGGACAAAAAGAGTCCCCAGGATCATTAAAATCCTTAATTCGGGACTATCATCTGTTTTTTGTTTGAATTAAATGTTGGAAACCTTATACTACCACCACGGCAAAAGTTTCTTCACCGCTAGCCCTGTAGCTTCCTGATAATGTTAGCACAGACGTCGCACAGCCAGTGAGTCTGCTGGCTGCGCAACTGGGGCCGCAAGTGTTACTCGGCAAGTGCGATCCCATTTTAGTGCTGGTATGTTAGATTACATATTGTAGAATATTTTTTTGTTTTCATTGCATTTTCCAGTCCGCGCAGGAGTGGCGCTTCCCCTAATCCCTTAAAATCTTTAGGTAGTTTACGCTTTATTATATCTGAATTAACTATTAGCACAAGTTAAAATAGCAATGTCAGAGACAGACTAGAGATAGAAAGTCACGCCACGATCGGGGACGTACCACACCAGGGCCGATCAGAAACTCCTCGAGTAATACCAGAGATAGTCACCTGAAGTGCATCTCCTGCAGCATCTGCGCGCGCTTCTGGGAAGTTTCGCAGCGCGAGACGACGGCCAGCACGCCGCGCTCGGGGACATACCACACCAGGCCCGCTCCGATCGCCTTCTGGAACTCCTTGTGCGCGTTTTCCACCTTCGCGCTGTGGAGCATACCAAGGCTGCAATACAACAACACTTAAAGTAACTATGCAAGAGGACACAATACGAGTGTATCAGGTTATATTTTATCTTCTCTATACATCTACTTTATATAGGGGTTGTAGAGGAGACAAATGCTATCTAATGAGAGTGTTCTTCAAAGGCAACAGGTTCCTTTAGTAAAAGAGAATTTTCAAATTTTAATTCCAATTTTAAAATTGTTTTTATGTGGCTTTTTGTGTTTTTATGTAACTGTTTAACTCACGATGGGTGTCATAGTCATCTTGACTAATACACAATTTTTTTTTTTTTTTTAAATTATATGGATTAGCGCTTGGCTGCAATCAGACCTGCTAGCAAGTGATGATGCAGCCTAAGATGGAGCGCGCTTGCCTAGAAGTTGCCTATTCACTCTTGACTTGAAAGTACCCGTATTATAGGTGGAAGGGAAAACTGACGCCGGAAGGGCGTTCCATATCCTAGCGGTTCGAATTAGGAAAGAGGAAGCAAATCGTTTCGTACGTATTCGAGGAATTTCGACTACGTACGGATGCAGACCTTGACGATGCCTGGCAGTACGATGGTAGAAAGGTGAAGGAGGAAATTTTTTTTTTTGAAAAGAGTTTAGACCAGATTTCTTGCTGGACAGATGAAATACTCACTAGTCCTTGAGCTCGTCCGGCACGGCAATCTCAAACTTGTGGAAGGTGGTCTTGTCGATGGGCGTCTTGGGCGTCTTGACGCGCAGCCGGTCCTTGGGCACGATCTCCGTGTAGCAGTTGTCCCACTCCAGGTACTCGATCACCAGAAACTCCCCCCTCATCATCTACGGACAAGGGCACAGGCTTCATATACAACCTCCTAACCCCTGCGTCGCTCAGCGCGCTATGTTGGGTATTACTGTCAGGAGGAAATTCCCAGGAGAACAAAAGCGACCGACATAGCTCAAAGGATTAGCAAGCTGAAGTGGCAATGGGCAGGCCATGTCTGTCCCAGAACCGACGGCCGTTGGGGCAGACGTGTTCTGGAGTGGAGACCGCGTACCGGTAAGCGCAGTGTGGGACGACCTCCAGCCCGCTGGACCGATGACCTGAAGAAGGTAGCGGGGAGCGGGTGGATGAGGAAGGCGAAGGACCGTGTTTGGTGGCGCGCTCTTGGAAAGGCCTATGTCCAGCAGTGGACGCTTACAGGCTGATAGAATGGGAAACCCCTGCAAATTTCTTCTTTCATTGTAGTTGTATTCCTTCATTGCTGAGTTTTGTGACTCCTTTTCCATTAATCACATAATGGCAGAAGTTCTCTGGGATAATAATGCGGTGGGTTCCCAGATCCTTGCGCATACATCTCACTAAGAGATTTCGATTGTTAGGTTTATAGTTATTATCAGATGTTAATGATGGCTTAACGTATTTTTACCAATATGGAAAATAAAGTATAGCAACACTTGTTCAGGGTATTCCCCGCCTTGTTGAAACAGTTTTCTAAGCATAAACAATTACGTAGTTAAAGCTCAGTAATCCCATTGTACGAATTAGCTGTAAAAAGAACCAACACTTTTTAGAGTTCTGTACCCAATGGGTGCCAACGGGATCCTATTACTAAGACTGCGATGTCCGTCCGTCAGACCGTCTGTCAGCGGGCGTCTCGTGAACCGTAATAGGTAGAGGGTTGAAATTTTCACAGGTGTATTTCTACAGCAAAAGCTACTTAAAATGGCCGCCATGCAAATAAAAAAGTAGTGTTATATCTTGTACCTAACGCTTAGTGTACGAGTTCGACTCGCACTTGACCGTTTTTTCATTTCATTTATTTGCTTTCACCTACACTAACATTAAGTTAACAGTAAGTTTGTAAGTTTGGATGTCAGGGGGTAATCTCCGGAACTATTGAGCCGATATTGAAAATACTTTCACTGATGGATAACTACATTATCACAAAGTGCTATGGGTAAGCTACAAATAATTATATCACATGGACAAAGTCGCGAGCAAAAGCTACTTCCTCTTCTTGTTTTGTGGCTTTTTGTACTGTGATGAGCAAAATCTAGTCAAGGTTTTTTGACAAAGACAACGCCGTCAGAAGTACCTCAAGTGCGCGACAGGTCGAGATGACAACTGGGGTATGAGGCCCGCGCTATCCCGCACCGGGTTAGCGCGGGGCTATACATGCAAATGCAAATTATGCAAGTTTTTAAAATGTATAATTTTTTTGACATAAGAATCGATTTTAAGTTTGATTTTAAGATAGAGTTAGTTTTGGAGTTAGACTGCTTTTATTCAAATAGCCCGAAGCATTTTAAAACAGTTCAGTGATAAATATTAGGTAAAATGGGTCACATTCGGTCTATTTTTCAAGAATTCTTCTCATGGGATCTGTGTCTATCATGTTTAATTAATTGCGTGCTATATCCAGCCACTAAGTATATTTTTAGGGTTCCGTAACTAAAAAGGGAAAATCGGTAAAGTGCGAGCCAAACTCGCACACCAAGGGTTCCGTACCGTCGTACAAGAAATATACATTTTAATTATTTAGATTTTCGTGGTGGTCATTTTTAAATTTTTATTATTGGTTATACCAGCCATAGAAATAGATGTTCTGTGAATTACGATTCACTAGATACAGCCGGCTGACAGACAGACGGACGGACGGACGCACGGATAGCGGAGGCTCAGTAATAGGGTCCTTTTGGCACCCTTTGGGCACGGAATTCTAAAAAGCAACCCTAGGATCGTTTCGTTGTCCGTTAGTCTGTCTGGTCAAGGGCCTTTTTCTCACGAAGCGTGGAGGTATTACGTTGAAAATATTAGGACCAAATACTCCGTCTACAGCCTCTTAGAGCTGAAAAAACACTATAAAAAAATACGGATATTTACGCTGCATATTTTGACACTCGCAAATAAATCAAAAGATATAGGTTACTTCTCCTTGACCTAGAATCACGAAATTTGGCAAGCAAGGTTTTACAGCACAAGAAAAAGAAAAAATCCCGAAAATCTTTAATTTGTAGTTACATAATATCATATATTTTTTTCGGATTGCAAAGGTACATTTGCAATTGGAGAAAATTTAAGCAAAAAAAACTAAACATATCTCGAACTCTCGGTACGTGAGTTCGACTCACACTTCGCAAATTCTTTATTTTATTAATACTATATGGAAATATCTTTCGAGTGATTTATTGAAAGACAGCGAAGTTTTAATAAAGGCTTGGACAGACGCAAAGCGGGTCGGAAATGGCAGGACATCACACTGAACGCGCGCGTACTCGTGTACGATTTGTAATGCAAGCTGTGTAAAGTAGGTACACGACTGCATGAGCGCGGCACCTAAGCACATTTCTCAACAGTAAGTTTTATTACAATAAAATAACTTAAAAACAGTGAGAGACATGTCTCATTTGAACTCTACCTTCAGGTTACCTTCTTACAGGTTTCCATAAAACAAACGTATTATGCCTACTATTATTGTTCTAGATCTAAAACTAAGATAGATATTGATTTATCTCTCCATTATCTATGTCCTAAAAGATTAGTAAAATCATATTTATTTTGATAGTTATATTATGGCCCTTGAAACATATTTATTTGAAGCCTTTTGAGGAAGCTACATGCACAAATAAACCCATGTCGGAAAACATAATAGTAAAATACAATAAAACAGTTTGCAATGAATTTCTTTGTTCACACATTACACACCTCGTTCTTGAGTATGTTCTGCTTGCAATGGAATTCTCTCACACTCTACTTGGAGGACCATGGAGAACACTCTTAAGTCTAACCTTAAAGAGTTGTGGCATGGATGGAATGTTCAATCGAACCAATTTGAAAGGTTACTTCAAATATTTTTTTTATTAAATAAAAAGTCTCACATTTTGTTTTATAATGTTTGATGACCTCAAGCTTTGTAAGACATTGCCCCCAGGTTCAATGTACTTGAGTCAATTAGACAATGTGATTTGATAAAAAGGTATAGATCATTTTTAACAACTATTATGAATTTAAGCAATCAAAACACCAATTAATAATTAATTAATTACTGCTATTATGAACCACTATACTATTTCAAAATATTTTAAAGATGCAGTCTGCTTGTTTAAAAGGAAAAGCTGACTGATTTATCAACACTGGAGTCCTCCCTAGCTCTGAAGCTGAAAAATATAATTTCAAACCCTAAACAGTTTAAAGATCTGATTTCCCAAAAGTAAAAATTTGAATAATTCGGGTTATCTGCCAGACTTCTGAGAAATTGCTTCCTTTTTTTTAAATGTTTTCTTTTCTTCACAGGAAACATTTTCTACATTTTACTAAAAACAAACACCATCCAAAAAACAACATACAAAAACAAAATCCTAGTAAACAATAAAATATCAAACAAAAATTGTTTTTAAAATCTGTAGGAATTCAGATTTTCCAGGATAACTACTAACTCTAAGATCCAAACTAAATATGACTTTTGTCAAAATTAATAAAGCAGATGGGCCATGAAAAGGTAACAGACGGAAAGACACATACTTTTGCATTTATAATATTAGTATAAATTTAATTATGTAATTGTTGAATCTTTAGACAAAGAAAAAAAAATTTTAAAAGAATAGTGATTTATCTTCAGTCATTTAAATACTTAAAGCTGTTTACTCTTTTACTAAATATAATCTAAATAAAAATATTATAAGTAATGTTAAGAATATTTCAGAAAGGTTCATTATTATATTAAAGCTGTTTATTCTTTGTACTATTACACATATTGTGTCAAAAATACAAAATATAAAATGGGTACAATAAGCAAATAAAGTGCATGATGCTAATTATATAGACCTGTTCCTATGTTCTGACATGTAGGGGCTGAAATACAGGTTTCTTTTGTGCCTGAGATTTGCAAATTTCTTTGTGACATTGTCAATAGGTAGTGCAGCTTGTAATTTAGATGACCTATAACTTTAACTTAAAGCAAATCTTGATCAGGGCCATTGCAAATGTTTAATGTAAGGTACATTAAACATTGATGAAGATTAACATAACTTTCTAAGTGTCAATAATTTGTTCATTGTTGAAATAAAACATCTGTAATACTATACCTTGATATTTGCAGTCCACCACCCACATGCTTCCTTCTCGTTTGACCTCGCGAATACTTCCACCTCTTGGTTTTCCACGAACTCTGTTTGTTTGCCAGTATCCTTAGGTGGTAAGAACACTTGGGAAAACGGAAACTTCGATTCCGGTTGCCAGCTGAAACAGAGTACTCCATGTAAATAACGTTCTCGCCGACAATGTAACGTGAAAAATCAAAAAAATATTAACTCACTCATTTTCAAAGGTTACGAGAACCTCGTTGTCGAGCACGTCGGTGACAATGGCCTAAAAATATAGAAGAATTTTAGAAGTGATGATCCAATAACTTGGTAATGCGATAGATATAAATAATTTTTTGGGTCAAACTGTGAAAATGCACGCGACGAAATTGAATACCACAAAGCTTTCTTCGGTTTCGCAATCACGTCTACGAAGAAGAAAAGCAGTTAAGAATAAAACACATGGAAAATTCACGCCCTGTCAGTCGGACATGGCGTCCATTCCAGCCGCGATGATCTTCCCGGAAAAATATTTTTGTAAGTATGTGACAAAACTCAAAAACGATGGCTCGATATAACTGAATATATAAATCACTAATAAAAATTACGCGTTTTACGTACAACTCAAACGTACTTCACAATTTACAAACCTTATAATAAGCACCATTTTCACCGTACACCTCGACCGACAAATCCTCCATTTTGGTTTGAAAGCGTATTTGGCGTTTTCAGAGCGAGAATGAAGCTCGATCAAAAACTGATAGCCAATCACCGTCGAGAATTCACACAGTAGACAATTATTTTACTTTTTTTGATGCTGGCAACGCTGGCCACATATAATTTCAAAGCAGATTAGATAAAAATCGGTAAAATCGTAGATTAGAACCGGTTGAACCGTAAACGTGTGTTCAGTTTAAAAAGGGAATTCCCGTGACAGTTCAGTACAGGGAGTTCAGCTTTTTATATTTTTTCTCGTGCATAGCATATAGATAAGGAATCGTGATGACTGTGAGGCTTAGATAGAATCATTATAACTAATATTATATCATGTCGCAGCATAATGGTATACACCGGGTGTTGGTCATATCCCTCAAGGATATGGCTAAATCCCGCGAGATGTTAAAACGCCAGTTTACTACACAATCTAGTAATATCATACTGAGCATAGTTTAGTGACCGGTTTAACACCCGTTAATATTAAGGTAATTATCCAATAGAACCTAAGTGCCCGGCATTTAGGTTGTCTTGGATAGTATTATCATTATCTATCAGTAGTGCATTTTTGGAGGAAAGCAGTTGGCAGCACTGTTGATGCTGTTGACATTGCTACTATATGTGACATTGACTTTTGTAATCGCAATGCAATCCCCAATCGCAAAATGACATGTAAATTGACCAACACAGTAATTGTCGTAATTGACCAAATCAATGTAACTGAGAATTGAGAATAACAATTAACAGCTGCTTAGTAAAATTTTTTATTTCCCGGCGGCTGATAAGAAAATAATTTATTTAATTTGGCCCACGTAGAAAGTTCAAATACTTAGTAGTTAAACTCAATTCAAGTAACTTTTTAATATTCCAGTTATTCAATACGCAAGACGGTAATGATAATAAATACAAAAAAAATTGCTATTTTCACTGATAAACTTTTATCGCTTACACTTTCTTATATATACGTCATATTTAATAAATTAATAGATGAATATTATTTAGATGAGTGGAGAAAACAGCATTATCCTGGTGACCGGAGGATCCGGTCTCGTTGGACAAGCGATAAAAACTGTGATTGATGAAGAAAAGAAGTTGGGTTCAAATGGTGAAACGTGGATTTTCTGTGGCTCCAAAGATGGTGATCTCAGGTAAGATGGTTTTTTGAAAGTAAAGTATCGTATCATGCTTAAAATTACTATTTGATTAGTAATTTTCTTTCTTCTTTCCTTGTTTGGTAGCTTTTTGCAGTGCCAGCCCAGCACAATACACTTTGCCAGTGTTGTGTAGCTTGTTTGGTGACTTTTTGTAATGCCAGACCAGCACAATGCACTTCGCCAGTGTCGAGTAGCTTGTTTGGTGACTTTTGTAGTGCCAGACCAGAACAATACAGATTACCAGTGTGAAGTAGCTTGAAGAAGGCACTAGATAGGTTGGTGAAAATGTGCCTATTTTCTGAGTATTGACTAACTGACATGTCAACACACAATTTAAACTGGTGGGTTTAGAAAGTTGGGATTTGCATTTGCTCTTTAACAGAGGCTTACACTAAGAAAGGATTTTGAAAAATATGATCTTCAAAAAAAACCAAAGTCCACATTGATAACTCCCTGTGATAAGCTATTTACTTAAATTGATTTTCGATAGTTTATAATAAAACATGGTTCAGATATCAGCTTGATCCCTATATAAGCCTTACCATCATTGGAAGGGATTACAAGATACAACTGTCAGCAATTATGAATACTTACTATACTATTTCTGCTATCAAGTACCAAGGGAAGGTTTTGTCTAATAATTTCCACATCTTTTGAAAAGTTATTTATACTAAATCAGCACCTTATTTTACCTATTTCTGTTATAGGGACAGGACCCAGACGGAAGCCCTGTTTGATAAATACAAGCCCACACATGTGGTGCACTTAGCTGCAATGGTTGGAGGGCTGTTCCACAACATGGCACATAATTTGGACTTCTTTGTAAGTCGATTCTTTTTTTATTAGGCAAAAATAAAGCTTGAAACAGCAAAAAATCTTAGTTTTGAGTTTAAACTATCACAAGTGATATCCACTATAAATATAAAGTTAATGACCAACTAATCTCATATGATTAATCACAGGAAGTTACACTAGTTTCGTATGGTCAAGGGTCCTTTATTTACTTCAACTATATTTTTAAGATTTCTATGATAGTGTTTTTACCTACACTTCAAGGAAATTTCTAAATAATTTTTAAATACTATCAAAAATTGTGGAACCAGCAGGTTTCAAACCTCCCCATCTGCAATTACTTAGATGTTTAAAAATTACTTGAACTAATCATGTGAGTCTAGTCTGTTGTTACTTTATCACACTAATATTATAAAGCCGAAAGTTTGTATGTGTGTGTGTGTGTGTGTGTGTATGCTTGTTACTCCTTCACGCAAAAACTACTGGACGGATTGGGCTGAAATTTAGAATGGAGATAGATTATACTCTGGATTAGCACATAGGCTACTTTTTATCCCGGAAAATCAAAGAGTTCCCACGGGATTTCGAAAAACCTAAATCCACGCGGGCGAAGTCGCGGGCATCGGCTAGTTAGTTATACTTATAAAAAATCTTCCATGGTGATTTAGTACTTTCCTAGTATTCTAAGACTATATAAGTTGCAATCTGAGAAAACTTTTTTTTTACAAAAAGTTTTGTACAGGTTCCCTTTAAAATGTAAGCAAGGCATAAGGATTGATATATTTTTATTCCAGAGAGAGAATATGGCAATAAATGACAATGTGTTGAATGTGAGTCATAAACACAATGTGAAGAAAGTTGTGTCCTGTCTGTCCACCTGCATCTTCCCAGACAAAATCACATATCCTATTGATGAGACTATGGTGAGTATAGAAGCGTCTTAGCTAATTTTTGGGCTCCGTATCTCCAGAGAAAAAAGGTACCCTTATAGGATTACTTCATTGACAGTCTGTTTGTCATTCACAGTTTTCTGATTTTTTTCTTTACTTCTGCTATAAGATTTACCTGCCTTCTTAATTTTATCAATATTAATGGGAAGTAGTTACTCTATAGGTTTTCTTGACAGACAGATGGACAGACAAACAGACCATACAGTGGTCTTATAAGGGTTCCTTTTTTCTTTTTAGTTACGGAACCCTAAAAAATTAAAATGTTATTTTTTTTAGGATGGTACATACAACCCTACTGGTTTTTTTTTTGCTTTTTGTAGATTCATAATGGTCCTCCTCACTCTTCAAACTACGGCTACAGTTATGCGAAGAGAATGATCGATATACTTAACAGGTAAATCCATACTTAATAAAATATTATAGAAGCGAAAGTGCCTCTTCAAGACCCATTCGCTTAACCGATTTTAATGAAACTTGCATCCCTGGGATGGCCATAGACCCTTTTGTCCCAGAAAATTAAAGTTCCCTTGGGATTTTTTGAAAATCTAAATCCAGATGGATAAAGTTGTGTGCATTATCTATTTGATTCAAAAATAGCTTGCATCCCGAAGGCCACAACGAGTGGCCACAGGCCGCTTTTTATCCCAAAAAATTAAAGAATTCCCACAGGATTTTTCAAAGCCTAAACCCACGCAGATGAAATCGCGGGCGTCAGTTAAGGTGGTTTGATACGGTCAGCTAGGCACATCAGCGCTACTAGATGGCGTTTATTTTGTAATTAGACTTATTTTATTTTTTTATGAATGAAAATGTGCATATTTTTTTATGTTAATTTAGCTCCCGATTGTAGCATTATATTTTTATTATATCCATCTACGTTTGAGATGTATTTTAATTTTCAAAATACTTTAATTTGTACTGATAATCACGCGGTCGTAGCAGCAGAACTTTTCACGCACACATTCACAGGTTTGTTGAATACAAAGGTGTTTACTAATTTCGACTCATCAGAGATATACTCGCTGGACCGATGGTTCAGACTCTAGGCACAACGTCTACAAGTATCGGGTTCTATTCCATGACTTGACTATTGCTTTCTTTCCTTTTTTTATTTATTTTTTAAAATTATATTATAAATAATACAAACATTTTTATACCTAGCTATCACAAAAAATATAGCTTTTTATACTATACTAGCTTTTGCTAGCGACTTCTTGAGTGGAGTTAGGTTTTTATTATTAGATAGAGAAGAGCCATAAAAGTCCTCAAAAGCATGCAAAATGCAGTTGTGACGTGATTGAATGACAAACCAACAAACAAACACACTTTCACATTTATTACATATTTTTATATGATTATAGGATTATTAAAAGTAGAGACATTTTTCAAATTTTATTTATTAGTAATAATACATACTTTATTCGGAACATCTAAAATCTAAATTATTAAAACAATGAACCTAAAACTAAAAACCTTAAAAAATATAATATAATAATTAAAATAAATTATTAAAAGAAGTCCCTTTAGGCAAGGTTCCAAAGATACTGGCATCGTTCCCCCTTTGAATGGCTAGACTAATTCTTAGTCAGAGGTAGCTGCCAGCTCTTCGGCCTTTTGTGATGTCGACTAACCTTTTTCATATTTCCCTAAAAAGGCTTGAAGCGCTAGGACCCCAGGGACCAAGGGTCTCGACACCGAATGGGACAGTAAAATTGAGCCAATTGTGTAAATAAAATCAATAAAAATATTTGAAAAATATTTTTATTGATTTAGGATAAGGATTCAAAAATTGACCCATCTCATGTGTTTGGCTGCCATAAAGAATGTAAACCATATTACTGTAGATTCTGTGTCAACAGTGATGAAAAAGACACAGACTCATTAGAATGTATTCTTCTAGTCTAAAGTAAAGCTCCCACAGTGTGGGCCCTCATATGTGCTGCAAATGAGACAAAGGTCATGGCGAAATGCCATCGGCTATCGAATGATACAACAAATGTAGTGGAAAATTTCATGAGGGTTTTTCAGGCAAATTCATTTGTGGGAAAAGGTTAAATTTACACAAGGGTGGTTCTTATCAACGTAGAGTACATGTTGCATGTATGCAGTTGATTATTTTTCAAATATTTTTATTGATTTTATTTACACAATGAAATGTATAAGCAAGTTTGATTATTGCCGACTCTCCGAAGTACTACTTCAGGCAATACACAATTTTTAAAAAAATTATCTAGTTTTGGTATCATGTTACCCATAAAAACTTCATCACGTTCTATTTCTAAAATAGTGATGTCGTAAGTTGGAGAAATATATCTAACAAAGTAGCATTTGTTCATTTTTGTAACCCACAGCTGGCCCTGGATCTGAAATAAAAAATATTATTATTATTTGTACCTATGAAAATAGAAACCTATGAAAATGAAAATAATATAATTAATCCGAAAGTTTATATGTGTGTGTGTATGGAGATAGCTCATACCCGGGAACACAGGCTACTTTTTATCCCGTAAAATTACAAATATCCTGCGGGAATGAAAAACCTTGATCCACGCGGACGAAGTCGCGGGCATCATCTAGTTACTAATAAAAAAAGTATTTTGGTACTAACCTGATAATAGAAATTGTGTTTTTTATTCATTTGTAACCTCCCAGTACTATCAATGTAGAGAGGAAAATTTTTACAATCTTTTGCAGCAGAAAACATATCTTGACTGTTGCGAGCCAATGAGGGAAAACACTTTATTTCCAAAATTGACTTCTTCTTCTATAATCCCTGAAATCAATAAACAGATGTGTTTAGAATATAAGGATATATTCAAAAACAATGATTTGTAATCAACTAGTACAAACAACCAATTATTTATATATAAGTACCTATGTATTATGGATCAATTACTATTATTTGAAGATTATTCATGTTCCACATACACAAAACTTCCAGGAATAGGATTGTTATCTGCCTTCTTTTTGCACCACACTTCACTACGACTGCAAATAAGAGGTTATGTTTTCAAAAAACTATAGCAGTTAACTAGATATCAATTATAGCAAAATATTTATGATGTAAGCATTGTAAATACCTAATAATAATTCCATTTCGAATAAGAATTTGAAGTGCAATTATTATTATGTTCGTGTACCTTTTGCTTTCTCCATGATATCTTTTTTTCATTTGTCCAAGAACTCGTTTGCGACTTTTCCGGGGGCCAGAGTAATGGTGATTCAGATAATCTTTGCGTGAAGTTCGTGGCTCCATAATTTATTTTTGTTGCATGAACAAGCAACAATACAATAAAAATACTCAAACTTTATCACTTGTAAATCACAAACACTAGAGGTACCACCGCGTCGCGCAATCGGCAATTCACAATAAGAGGGTTACCATCTCTAAATAGTTTTTGCCTAGATATTGAATAATGCGCGGTGCGCCATACACCCAGAGCTTTTTTTTAATTTTTATTTTAATTATTTTATTTTAATTATTTTAATTACTACGATTCATTATAAATACCTCAGTATGATTTTAAGGCTATATTAATGAAATAATAGTATTAAAAGTATATAAATTGACATAAAATTTGGTTTCGGTAAAATCGATCAAAAAGTTTTACAACTACTTTATGCTACTAAAAGCAAGTATATTTATCATAATAATAGGCTTAGTATATTACTGCGTTAATAGTTCATGATTTCAAACTTTTAGGGAATTTTTCCCTAAATTCTTAGGAAACTCTTACGTTTGGCATCACCTGACCGGGACGCATCGAAAGCTATTCATGAAGCTAATAGTTTTAATTTTGCGTCAAACGTAAAACGAAGAGCGGCAACAGCGCTTGCCAACTTACTATCAGCGAACTGGCAACGCAGCATCTACTTCCACGAAAGCAGCGGAAACGCACACCACTAAAACGTACGTAGCGTACGACACTATCGCCTTCTACTCATACATTGACAAAAATTAGTAAAAATTTCGATCTCATTTAGCTATTAATCTATTGTTTTCTTCAGATAAATATATTTTAGCGCAAATAAAGATCTGATTAAGTGCCAACTGATGTGATTTCAGTATGAAATTATGGCCTAGATGTCCATAAATGGAAAAATAAATTAGTATGGAAATCGAACCACCTTAATGAAAAATACTGCAGGATTTCTAATCTTATTTCCTTAATAGTATTTTCATGTTTTTTTCCATAATAACTAATGCTTTCAAATGTCTCTAATGTTATAAAGTGAATGTATGATAAGATTAAGTTTTACAACCAGTTTAAAATACATTTTCTACTTATCTGTAACAAAACAACAATTCTTTTTTATATAAAAAATACCGAGCAAACGAGCAGGCGGGTCACCTGGTGTTAAGTGATTTCCGCCGCCCATGAACATTTGAAGCACCAGAATTCAGGAACTTGTTGGTCCGCCCCTTGAATAACTCCATATAATCTAGTGAGAACACCGCCGATGGGAGTTGATTCCACAATTTGCATGTGCATGGAAAAAAGGATCTGGCGCAACGGGCGGTCGAAGTGCACCAGGCACCCAGGTGGTGAGGGTGAAATTGCTTGTGGTGGCGTGAGGTGCGGTTGTAGAAAAAGGAGGGTGGAATGAGGTCAAACAGCTCTTAAGAGCACTCCCCATATAAAGGCGATAAAACACGCAAAGGGAGCTTACATCTCTGCGGTGCTCAGGATATATTTAGTAGGAGAGTGAAGTTGGTACTAAGAGGTTATTGCACTACAGGGGCTACAGCGAGCAGCACGCTCGCACGTTCACGTCGGTGGTGCCGTGTAACGTGTTCGGGCCTCACGACAACTTCTCCCTGGAGTCCAGCCACGTCATACCCGCGCTCATACGACGGATGGACGACGCTATGCAAAACGGTAGTATTGTACACTTTTTTTTTTCTCTCGTCTGGCTTTACACTGATTAACCAATATCAAGTTTGTAGTTATTTACAAGTTAAGAAAACTATATGTATAAGTATGGACTCCGTCTGTGCCGGCGCCCGCCGGCATACACGCAACGCCCCTTTAGAGCGCTTTCCAGTCAGTTCCACCACCAATAAACACCAGCAGAACACAAAAACCGGCCAATCCTAATAAAAAACACTCCAAAAAAGCACAACACGCGCGCCAGCAAACGGCACCACAGACGAAAATCCGTATTGTACACTTCTACCTGGAGTTGTGCCGTGTACGCCCTGCCAAAACACGCGCAAGTTTCATATTTTGGGAGGGTGTTCCATTATTCGATAAATTTATCTCAGTAACACCAGTTTTTTGAGCGACGCTTATACTAAATTATTTTGTTTCCAGGTGACACCACGTTCACAGTATGGGGCAGCGGCAAGCCGTTGAGGCAGTTCATATACTCATTGGACCTCGCTAGACTATTTGTATGGGTGCTTAGAAATTACGATAGCGTTGAACCGATCATATTATCAGGTTAGTTTTATAGTTGAGCCGTTACAAACTGAGCAATACATCGTTACGATCATAGGGTTGTGAAAATGCTGCAGAAATCGTTATCGATAAAGGGATGCTGTTCAGGCGCAGGTAGCTGGGGCGACCCTCTCTTTATAACCTGTTATCGATTATCGACTAATCTTTTTTTTTTACTGTTACACAACACCAGAGCATCAGTTTCCAATTCTATAAGGCCTGTATGTGCGAACGAGAGATCCAATAAAAATGATGTATGATTCAGTTCGCACGTTTGTATTGACTCAACTATAGTATTATAGCTAGCTGCTAGTGAATTTGTCTTCACTTTTCAAAACAAGTGTAAATTAAAAATTTATAACACCCCCGACAAAGTATTTGAGTTTTCCAAAACATCATTTTCAAATAAATAATTATGTATCTAGGCAACATCCATCTTGACAGCTTGACATTTGTCAATTAATATTATGAACCTAACGGTTATCTAACCTTCTTTTCTACAAGAAAACTAGAAAAGAGCTGATAACTCTTAAACGGCTGAACCATTTTTTTTTGGATTATAGCTAAGAACACTCGATCAAGCCACCTTTCAAACAAAAAAAAGTTAATTAAAATCGGTTCATTCGTTTAGGCGCTACGATGCCACAGACAGATACACAGATACACAGACACACAGATACACACGTCAAACTTATAACTCCCCTCTTTTTGGGTCGGGGGTTAATAAATTGTATGAGCTTCGCCTATCTGAAGTTTTATAATATCTTTGTTTGAAATGAAATTTATTTATTTATTTGCAAGAATCATTGCACATAAGTAGATGTTAACATAATATTGTTAAATATCCAATATGTTTCGTCAATTGACATGCAAAATATATTATCAGAACCAAAAAACCAATATAAATAATCATACATGTTTCAGTGGACGAAAAAGACGAAGTGCCAATAAGCAGCGTAGCGGAAGCCATAGCGAAAGCCCACGGCTTCCAGGGAGACATCCTCTACGACACTTCCAAAGCAGACGGACAGTACAAGAAGACAGCGTCGAACAACAAACTGAGATCGCTCCATAAAGACTTTGAGTTCACGCCTTTCACTGAAGCTATACACACCACAGTTACATGGTACAAACAAAATAAACAACACGCGAGGACATAGTCACTACAACCAGTGACTAGTGAACGACAAAACATAGAAATCGCGTTTCTAAAATTATTGCCACGTACAACCTATATACCTTCTAGGTAACAGTGAATAGGTATTTTCTAGGCAGCGCGCTTCAACCTAGATCGAAAAAAAATTGTAACAATAAGGGCCAAAAGCTCACGTCTGTCAACATAACTTCAACTAAATAAAGTAGTTTAAATCGCAGGCTCATAATTAGTACTGTGTATCATGCGACACTGCCGAGATTGGTCGAATCAAAGTGATAGTTAGGACAGTTGAATTGAAGACACTTCGGTAGAGTATAATATATGCACCTCCCATTAGGATAAAGATTTCGTTATACTCTAATGAGCGTAAGAAATAATAATAGGCTTTATTGTTGTCTTATTGCTAGTTATAGATACATGTGTTATCTGCTATAAAAACTAACAATAAACAATAGCAAACTCGCAAACTAGCAGTCGCAAACTCAGCATAACTGAGCATTGATAGGAATGCTCAGCGCATGGTTTTCTGTTTGATCCAAAAAAATATTGATTGATTAATAAAATATTGCCGCACCGCGCCCGTTGCGTTTCCTGCTTATTGATCAATATTAAATAAATAACAGTACCACCCAAAAGCAAGAATATAAAAAACAGTACAGTAATACACAAGGAAAAAAATAAAAGTTTCATTCACTGACCCCAACGCCTGTGATGTTTGCGGCAGAGCCAAAACACCGTCGTAACACCTAAGACTATCACTGTATTTTATCACAATGTTATCATACAAATAACAATAAATTATTATATGATTTAGTTATTTATTTATTTTTATACAAATATAGTCGAAAATGATGTCCATTTTCAAATTTAAATGGCCTAAGTAATATTTTATTAACTGATATCTTCTCCGGACTCTTTCCAGTTTAGTCGGGATGCTGATAACGAAAAAGACGTCATTTTTTTCCAAATCCTAAAAGGCAGACGTTTTTTTATTTCTAATGCTTGAAAAGCAATAATGTACTATTATTTTTCTTTAGCTAATAAGAAACATTATGAGATATTTAATTTAACTTTAAGTTATTAAGTAAATATGATATGATTATTATATGAAAACAGTCATTTATCAATAAATATAATTGAAAAATTTAATTTTATTACCTATGTCGTTTTATTTAAAAACCTTGTTTTAACAATTACTTATTATGTGCCACCTGTCAACGTGCACCGGTCACCCAGGTGGTGAGGATGAAATTGTTTACGGTGGCGTGCGGTGGCGGTTGTAGAAAAAGGAGGGTGGAATAAGGTCGAACTCCTCAGAACATTCAACAAAAGTGATTATATTACATATAATAAAACACAAAAGTAATTTAAACAATATATTAGCAATCACTTATCAAGCCTACATATCGGGTTGTCCTGCACCATCTGCAAGTCGACCTTGGGTCCCACGAGGTCGCGGATGTTGTTCAGGCCGTACTTGATCATCGTGGGCCTCTCCAGCGAGAGTCCCCACGCTATGACCGAGACGTCTTCCGGTAAGCCCATCGGAAGCAGCATCTCTGGCCGGAAGACCCCGGAGTTTCCGATCTCGATCCATTTCCCGAGACCTGCAATAGAAATAGAAAGGTTTTTTGTTCAAATTAACTTTTACAATTAGTGCTTTTGAATGATTTTATTTTATTTGGTTTAGAACTTTTAGTTTATCGTGCAGTGAAGCTACCATTGATTCGGAATGTCTGCACTACCAAGAAGAACCAGCAAGAAATTTGGCAGTTCGATACTCTTTTCAAATACTCAATTTTCACCCAAAATCCCAATCACTGGTGAAAAGCGCCTGTTTGCGACTATGTGTTATGTTTTCAGTCTTTATAAGTGATAAAACTTACATTCAATTTATATTATTGTTTCTTAACCTATGAAAGATACTGATTTATCCCACATCCATCCTTCCTCCTAAACTCGAAAGAAACTAATTTATAGCCATTGCTAATCTTTGTGTTTTCTCAAATATCAAATTTTTAGAAATAACACGTAGTTGCAAACAGGCGAAATTTTTTTTTTTTTTTTTTTTTTTTTTTTTTTTTTTTTTTTTTTTTTTTTTTTTTTTTTTTTTTTTTTTTTTTTTTTTTTTTTTGAAAATGAAATGAAAATTTATTTCACAAATTTAGATATACGCATTTCATGGAGTCCTGGCCCCTAAACTAGGACAGCCCGTATTATAGGGGCCAGTGCCTTCCCATACAATGTTTATAATTAATTGAAATAAATCTAATTATACGTTAAAAATACAAATATAAATTGTTATGTAAAGGTTGATGTGTGTGTGTGTGTGTGTGTGTGTGTGTGTGTGTGTGTGTGTGTGTGTGTTTGTGTGTGAGAGTGTGTGTGTGTGTGTGTGTGTGTGTATGTGTGTATGTGTGTGTGTGTGTGTGTGTATGTGTGTGTGTGTGTGTGTGTGTGTGTGTGTATGTGTGTGCGTATATGTCTATGATTTTGATCAGATTATATTTTGCGCAATGTATGTATTTAGTAGTTTTTCTGTTTCCTCGTAATTATATTTAGTTAGGTAGTTTTTTAGGCATTTTTTAAGACCATGTTTATTTAAATGGGTGATTTAAATGGTTTATTTAAATATAACTATGTATTCCATTTTGTTTAATGACACGGTTTTGGAAAGGTCTTTTGTCCAGCAGTGGGCGCATACAAGCTGATGGAATGGAATGGAATTCCATTTTGATCGCGCGCTTACTAAAGTGCGCCAGCCGCCAGGGTTTTGCACCATGGGTTAGGACTCCCCCGATTGTTGCTACGTACCTTCATGGAAAGCGAAGATCTCCATACTGGGTTCAGTGTAAGGGTTGTACGCGGGCTTGAACTGCAGGCGCTGGAAGCCGAGGCGCGCGAAGAACGCGTCGAGAATGCTGATGAGGTCGGCCAGGCCCAGCCCGCGCCCCGCCACCACGCCCTCCACCTGGTGGAACTCCGCCAGGTGGGTGGCGTCCAGGGTCTCGTTGCGGAATACCTGGAAAATACGGGTAAATACATGACATACAGGAAATTAAAGTTTGGTGTATGGGAGCGGTGTCCGTGTACTCGACCGTAGCAATAGGGTTTTTCTCCAAGCGGTGTTGTGCTCGGGGCGCCAGCTGAGACGACGGTTGTATCATGAAACTTCTATATATAGAGCAGATTTCAGGAAAATATGTTAGTGCGATTCAGATTCGCGTGTTCTTCTTATGTACTTCAGCTTTTAAGGTACTCTTGCTGCCATCTAGTGAAAGACTCTTGAGTTGCGTCCTGCTTAGGTTCGTATCGATGTCTTTGTACAAGTGAGACGCGCCCTCTTCTTGGAATTGTGGCAACCGCCACAGTGTCTATGACGGGGGCACATACCTCAAGAAACCAATAGAAGTTGGAGCCCCAAAGCAACGTTGGCAGACCCCCACTCCGATATACATATTTCGGAGAGTGTGCTAAGGAACTATTCGACCTGGTCTCCCCTCACCATTTTTCTATCGAACCGCGAGGCATCGCCAAGTTCGAAACGCTCAAAAACAACTCTTGCACACGTCCACATTATGTTCTTATGATGAGTGTTGTTTGCAAGGTTTGTGCGCGTGCACAGTTGTGGATCCACCTTTATAAGTTTAACTGTTCTTTCTGTCCATGAAACGAATTCAAACGAATGGACTATGGAGTGATTTAAATGTCGTTTTATTAAGACGCGCGTAGTTCTCTTCTCACCTGCCAAAAAGATTGAATGAGCTAGGTATATTACCTTATCAATGCTGAAGTACTTCTGTGGAGTGAACTGGGCTTGCTGCGCGAGTGCGTACAGCATCCGCGCGCTCACGGCCGTCGTGTGTGTGCGCAGCAAGTTCTTCTGCGCTTCCTCGATCTTCCAGCAGTAGCCGTAGCCCTGTCACACCAGTCATCTTATTTCTTAAAAGCGGTAAACAGAAAAAAGAACTTTTGATGCTAACCGCTTTTTAGAAATAATACAGCTGTATGATGGATATGACATACAAAAATATAAAGAGAAAGAAATTGGACAGTTAATGAGTAAGAGAGAGCGCGCACTGCGGTGCGGTGAATTGCGGTGCATCTTAAAATCCGTAAAGAATTTAAATCGATCAAAATTCCGCGCGCAATTAATTCCGCGCTTTTACGTAGTTTTATAATAGTTCACAGATATTGCGGGGGAAAAACGTACCGATATTTGACGAGTGCGCTAGCTCTAAGTATAGTATGAAGCTAAAAGTTAGTATCCATCTTAACACATCACCAGCCCACACACTCACTCACGTCACTAAACACCAGTTTCTTCTGCGCTTCCTCAACCTTACAACAGTATCCATATCCCTGTGACACAGTGTAGGCTTCGTGACGTCATAAGTCATCACTAATTCAACATGGTGGACATGACATACAAAGATTAGGTAGAGAAAAACTTTAGCAAATAAAAATCGTAAGGTTAGTATCAAATCAAATGACCGGCAATGATGAATTGATGATGAAACTTACCTGTGACCCATAACCTCCTTCACTGTGGACCTTCTTAACCCTTTCCAAGTAGTCCATAGGGAAGTCAGTGGATACAGCAGGGGAGGATATAAAGAAGGTGTCGTGGGCGTCGCGCGCCGGGTGCTGTTGCGGCTGGAACAGGGCGTCGAAGTTCCAGAACGAGCTCTCCACATACTGGTTTGTGGGCATCTCCGTGAAACCCATCTCTAGGAAGATCTCACGGAACTCTGAACGCACTTTGAGGAGTGGGTGCAAGTGTCCACATTCTGGGGGTTGACCTGTGTTGAAAGAAGATGGTTATTTACAATTGGACAGGCAACCAGGCAGGGCTTACTTGATCATGTGACCCGAGGGGGTCATTAATATTATGAACCATTGAAAAGAGCAACCGCCGAGTTTCTTGCTGTTTCTTCTCGGTAGGAACGGCATTCCGAACCAGTGGTAAATTATATTGACGATTCAAAAGAACTTGTAAAAGTTTACTTGAATCAAAATAATATATTCTATTCTATCCTCAGCAATGAAGAATAGTTACTTGGAGGAGATTTACAATAAATATTTTTGGCCCATAAAGATGTTTATTTTAAGAAAGTCATAGACTTGAATAAATTGTAGATTAATTTATTATCTCCAACAATTCTAAAGGTACTGATAACCTTTGAAAAAGTGCAAAAGTGTTATCTTATTCTTATGTGTGTTTTGCACATTTTTTAAATAAATGCTGACAATGTCACTTGTGTACTTATTTGATAATGTAATTTTAAATTTGCACACCATGGTATGGCAGATTGTGGCTTGTGGCAGAAAATTGTAATCAACAACTCATTTAACTATTTTTAAAGCAAATAAATAATTTGATTTGGTTTGATATGTACAATAATTTTTTTATTAAACTAAACTTACATTTTAGATTAGCCTTAACAGTCAAATATCCCTAAGCAAAAATAAGCAAAAATTATATATGTGAAAATAATTCCAAATCAAAATCTGTGTTTTGATGCAAAATCCACCTTGCTATAGCTGCTATAGCAAGGTGGAAAAGGAGGTATTACATTGACAACTTTCAATTAAAATTTCCTAAAATGGTGAAAAGATCCACCAGAAGAGATTGCAGTCAATGACTAACTTGTAAAGTGGCTTGATTATGGTATAAAACTACAGCTACAGTTTGATACACTGTTGCAACAAGAATACCACAAATTCAGCCAATCACAACATAATGATTGATGCAGGTTTTCCGAAATCAACCTACTGGCATAAAAAATATTACTGATTTATTTTACATTGCAGACTTACCCATAAAAGAAAGAAAAAGTTGAAAACCATTTTACCTAGTGCATCAAAGTTATATTGTTTGAACTGCAACTGCTTCCAAGACCCTGTCAACAGCATTTCAGTTGTCAAGTCTGTTTCTAGCTTCCTAATTGATGTTGCAAACTGCGGTCCTTTTGTTAACACAAAACTTTTTACTGTGATTTCTTGTAGAAGTTTTCGTTTCTTGTAATCACTTCTCACTTTATCTGGTAATGTGTCTATACCCTTTTTAATCTCATTGAGGTGGTCTTGCACTGCATCCGTGATTGTTTCTGTTTTCCGTTTCACTAATGGTGCCCCACTGGATTTGTCAATAGCTATCCATCCTAATGACATGGCTTTGCTAAACCCTAATTTTGCATTGGGTACAGTCTGAAAATAATTTAATTCAAATTTCAAATTCAAAAAATTTCTCCAAATTGAGTTTTGCATCTCATTGCACACTTTTTGATTGTCAATTGTGGAATTTGTAAGAGAAAGATGTAATGGTGATAATTCATTATGTAAACTTAAAATTAAAGCAGCGAGGGTACTAAACGCACCCACCAAACGTTTGAGAAGAACCCACAACAAATTCATCATCCATTGTTAGTGTAGGATCTCTAATCTTGGGCACTTTTGAAAGACCATCCATTGAAGTTTTTAATTTAATTTTAAGGCTACTGCCTTAATGTTAATTGAGCGGCAATGTATGCCTATTGTCATACATTTCTGCTTAAATTTTTTAATTACTTTATAAATCAACTTATTCGAGTTTTGACTACAGAAAGTTTTGTAAGAAGTTGGAATACCTATGTTGTTTATACCTTCATAACTTCAGCTTGTGAGATCCCAGCGTCAGGAATGCTTCGATATAACACAGCTTCATGACTGCCCATCTCAGCAACTAACTTCCCTTCATCAGTTAACTCCCATTTAGTACTTTTTACACCTTCCGAAATAACCATCTCAAGTGCTTCCAAACTTTTCACAGCACCCACCACTTTTTGGTGATCTTCGTTAAATTCACTAGCTAAATTTAGAGTGTCCACCTTATCAAATGCATCTAAGTATTTTAGAATCCTTTCATTTAACTCCATTTTTATTTATTATGATTTTTTCTTCCAATTTCTTAACTATTTTTAGGTTATCACCACTTTCACTTCACAATTCACATCAATTCACATCTGTGAATGACATTGGCGTTGACATTTTGACACGACTATGAAACGTCAACATGTCAACTTGACCATAAATAACACCGTTTTATATTAGGATCTGCTTACACTAGCAACATGGTGAAGATCTGAACTTAAGACATCGTACTCTATGATCTAAACTAAACAAAACCGATCCACGTCAATGAAGATAATTCACTCCATGCTCGCAACGCTTTTCATACAAAAAGGTTGTTAGTTTGGTTCTCATTTGAATATTAAATTAGAAATGCGAAAGTGTGTCTGTCTGCTACGTTTTTACAGCCCATCCCTATAACCTATTACCTCGAAGATGGACAAAAGAATGGACAAGAGATACTTTTTGCCCCGGAAAATAGAAACGTTTAGTCGGGAGAAACGTTTCATGGGTAAAATTGATATAAAAATAGCCTGCATCTTGGAGATGGGCATAGACTATTTTTATTTCAAAAAATCAGAATTTTCGTGGAAATTTCGAAAAGCATGTAAATCCACGCAGACAAAGTTGCGGGCCTTGTCTACTATAAAATAAATAGCTTGTGTTGATAGTGCATCTAAAGCCTACAAAGCTTAGTTTATTTTAATCTGTGATAATACCATTGGCGCTTCATTGGCGTTGGATTGGCGCGTATTTTGTATTTTCGTCGCGTCGCACTGTGAAATTATCAATAAAATTCTATTACTCGCCGGCTGAATGTGCCCGTGTCTGTGAAATTGTGAATTACTGCATTGTATTGTGCTACGCCGGCCGGCTCTATCAGCCGTTAATACTTTACATTATAATCAGTATTACACACTGCGTTATCGTACATAGCGTACAAGATTATTTTTATTTCACTAGATGAATTAGCCTGGAAATGTGAGTATAATGTTTTCAGTAAAATACGTTGTCACAAACATTGTCAGTGCATTCCGTTCCTGAAATTACGTTTAACTCTCTTAACTACAGTAAATTGAGTTAGATCAGGAAGTAGGGTTTAATATTATCAGTATTTTGCTACGTACTGCGGTACATGTATTGATCTATTTTCCTTTCCTTGTTACATGACATCCTTTCAGTATTTTTTTAAATGATTCATCGATTCAATGTGCTATTGTACTACCATTAGTGGTCATTAGATTTCCCGTCATGTCCTATTTTTAACCCCCGACCCAAAAAGAGGGGTGTTATAAGTTTGACGTGTGTATCTGTGTATCTGTGTATCTGTGTATCTGTGTATCTGTGTATCTGTCTGTGGCATCGTAGCGCCTAAACGAATGAACCGATTTTAATTTTGTTTTTTTTGTTTGAAAGGTGGCTTGATCGAGAGTGTTCTTAGCTATAATCTAAAAAAATTGGTTCAGCGGTTTAAGAGTTATCAGCTCTTTTCTAGTTTTCTTGTAGAAAAGAAGGTTAGATAACCGTTAGGTTTTTAATATTATGTCAACAGACAAATGTCAAGCTGTCAAGATGGACGTTGCCTAAATACATAATTATTTATTTGAAAGTGATGTTTTGGAAAACTCAAATACTTTGGATCGTCGGGGGTGTTATAAATTTTTAATTTACACTTGTATATTAATCCATTTAAACCATTCAATAAAATCAGATTATCAATATACCAAATCTGAGATACCAAGATTAAAAAGGGTATAAGTAGGTACCTACCTATTTACTTATCAATTAGTACATTATTTATGTATAGTGAACCCGAACCAGAACGTTTTTAAATGGGACTCTGCTACTTTTTAGGGTTCCGTACCTCAAAAGGAAAAACGGAACCCTTATAGGATCACTTCGTTGTCTGTCTGTCTGTCTGTCTGTCAGTCCGTCGTGTTGTCAAGAAACCTATAGGGTAGGTACTTCCCGTTCACCTATAATCATGAAATTTGGTAGGTAGGTTGGTCTTATAGCACAAGTAAAGGAATAAATCTGAAAACCACGAGTTTGTGGTAACATCATTAAAAAAAATAATTAAAACGTATTTCAATTTTCAAAGTAAGATGTACCAAGAGGGGTATCATATGAAAGGGCTTTACCTGAACATTCCAAAACAGATTTTTATTTATTTTTATGTATTATAGTTTTTGATTTATCGTGCAAAATGTTGGAAAAATACCTGAGTACGGAACCCTCAGTGCGCGAGTCTGACTCGCACTTGGCCGGTTTTTTCATTTTCTCATACAGACTTGGCATTTGAAATCCATATTCATTATCCATACTTATAATATTATAAATGTAAAAGTGTGTCTGTCTGTCTGCTATATTTTCACAGCTCACCGCGGAACCAATTTTAATGAAATTTGGTACTGACGTGGGATACTTCCTAGGGAATAACATAGGCTACCTTTTTATCCCGGAAAATCAAAGAGTTCCTACGGGGTTTCAAAAAACCGAAATCCACGCGGGCGAAGCCGCGGGCATCCTCTAGTGAAATATAAAGTAGACTCCATAAGTTAGAATAGTCCATACTCCATAGTAGGGGGATTGGAGAACAAATCCCTTTCTAGGGTCATAATATGGGGAATCTTTTTTATGGGACCACGGCCGAAACCTCCGACTAAGCCAGAGACAAAATTAGAAATTTTCAAATAAATAACCCCTTTTGATAATAGTTGATCCAGGACCTCCCAAAGCTCCTAATATTATTGTAAATTGAACAATTGAAAAGAGCAACCGCCGAGTTTCTTGCTGGTTCTTCTCGGTAGGAACGGCATTCCGAACCAGTGGTAAATTATTTGATGATTCAAAAGCACTTGTAAAAGTTTATTTGAATAAAAATCTATTCTATTCTATTCTATTCTCCCACAGGGCCCAACACTGCGCTGCATTTTGCATAGTTTGCAGATGGTAGTTTGTGTATATTGCGCAGTGTTAAGGGTGGTAAAGTTTTAATTTAATTATTTTGCCTCGCCCACGTAGGACTTGCGGCACCTACGCTGCGCTGCCCGTCCGCTTCGTTTAACTCTGCCCACAAAAATTAATGTTGAGGTATAAACAAATCTCTTTAGTTTCTTAACTGTTCTATATAATTCTTAACCATATATCAATACTAATATTATAAATGTGAAAGTGTGTCTGTCTGTCTGTCTGTGTGCTAGCTTTTCACGCCCCAACAGTTTGACCGATTTTCATGTTTGGCACACAATTAGCTTATGATACTCAAGTCGGTTCGTCTTAGTGGCTCCAGTGTCACTAGGTACATTCAATGCTTAAAAACAAAATGGCGGGCTTTAGGCACCCTAATGTGCAGGCTGAAAAATATGCAGTGCAAATCTGCAGTCAGGGTTTTTTTGAAAACTTTTTAAACCGAAACTAACGCGTACAAAGTTACCGGCTCTTGCGGCTCTATTGGATATTGCGCCTCCTGACTTATCGGCTCTTTCAGATCGTCTTTTCTTATGCGGTCACACAGCCTATTTCGTGCAGTAAATAGTGACGTATATCTTGCCCCATCTGTTCCTTCCACGATCGATTGAACTTAAGTGCCTGAGCGCTATCTCAATACTGGAACACCTGATCTCTTATTCACAGCTAATACACTTACGAGAAGATCTTAGAAAAGCTTTACTTTTTAACCCCCGACCCAAAAAGAGGGGTGTTATAAGTTTGACGTGTGTATCTGTGTATCTGTGTGTCTGTGTATCTGTGTATCTGTGTATCTGTGTGTCTGTGTATCTGTGTATCTGTCTGTGGCATCGTAGCGCCTAAACGAATGAACCGATTTTAATTTAGTTTTTTTTGTTGGAAAGGTGGCTTGATCGAGAGTGTTCTTAGCTATAATCTAAAAAAATTGGTTCAGCCGTTTAAGAGTTATCAGCTCTTTTCTAGTTTTCTTGTAGAAAAGAAGGTTAGATAACCGTTAGTTTCATAATATTATGTCAATAGACAAATGTCAAGCTGTCAAGATGGACGTTGCCTAAATACATAATTATTTATTTTGAAAATGATGTTTTGGAAAACTCAAATACTTTGTATCGTCGGGGGTGTTATAAATTTTTAATTTACACTTGTTATTAGCACTGAAGGTTGCGAAATCAAAATATACAACTTACATTACCACCCATACATTTTTAAATTTACTCAATTTTACCCTCAGTTTTTCCTAAAGTAAAATTTACCGTTGTCCTTTCCCAGGATATAGGAGCTCTTTCTGCAGTGCCTTTATCTGTTTAGCAATTATACCGCAAAGAACAATTTAATAAACTAATGTTCCAACAAAGACAGATAGGTATTACCTAAGTACCTACATACTTTTCAATTTTAAAATATTACGAGTAGGCAGGGTAGTTACCTAACCATAAAAATTTTAAAGTGTTATTTCTTGTATGATGGTACGGAATCCTTCCTGTGCGAGTTCGACACGCAGTGACCTATTTTATTTTACGATTTCACAATAATGTTTGCCCCAGTTATAAAGTGGACCTGTAAACTACGATGAGGTAATTTTGAAATCAATCGGTCACTTCAGGCGAATTTATTTACATTGAATGTAGTGTGATTTCGTAATTACCTTCTTATAGGTAGGTAGGTATATTAATTAGCTAACTCGGTTATTTGTGATGACTTGCAACCTCATTTATCGACATAATATGAGTATTTACATACGTAAACATCCATACTTTATATTATAAATTCAAAAGTGTGTCCGTCTGTCTGTCTGCTAGCTTTTCACGGCCCAATGGTTAAACCGATTTTGATGAAATTTGGTACAGAGAACTTACCGCATTTTACCTATCCTTACAAAAAACACTATGGCATTCATATAAAAGGGTCACGATCACAGCAAAGAGGAATACGTTGCACTAGGTAGCATTGTACCATTGCCACGGGTGTTTTTTTTTCTGCTTCCGCTTTTGTCTGCTTTCCGAACCAATAGTAGTCTTAACATATTATCATTTGGCACAGGCAATCAAGTCAAATATATACCTAAATTAGTTTGATTTATTTATAACTTGAATTCCAGATGTCTCGGCTAAGCATAGTGATATTCGGCGCAACGGGCTTCACGGGCAAGCACGCCGTCAAGGAGCTAGCACGTGTGGGCAAGACTGACGCCACTCTCACGTGGGGTATCGCGGGACGGTCCAAAGACAGGCTGCAGAAGATTCTAGACGAAACCTCGAAAACTACTGGTAAGTAATTGAGAGTTCCGGAACGATGCCGTGTAGAAACCAAGGGAGCATGGGTTTATTGATAACTGACATACCCCTACCAGGTTACCTTCTTCCATCTTTATACTGCCTCATCACTTATCACCAGGTGAGATTGCAGTCAAGGGTTAACTACTATTTGAATAAAAAGAAAAAAGTTCTGTACTATTAGTATTAAGAATATTAGTTTTGTAGCAAACTCAGCTAAGTAGCCATTCCAATTTATCAGCTTTTGCACTAAATTATTAACACGTCCGGTTATTTATTTTCGACATAAGTTATTTCCTCGCCTAGTTCCAATTGACGTAGTCAAATATTATGTGTTTTACATTGTCGGTTTCCTCGCAGTACGTGCACGTAGCATCGTGTCGTTTTTAATACAAGCAAGGAAACCCATAAATACTCCATCTCCTGAAAAGCAATGCGTCAGACGCATTAAGTCAATCGCCCATCATTCAAGGATTTGATTTGATCCACCTCTAAGTTATGTGCGTTTTTTTAACTGTTAAGACAAATATCGTGAAGAAAGCATGCTTTTTTATGCAAGTTAGCCCTCGACTGTAATCTCACCTGGTGGTAAGTGATGATGCAGTCTACGGTGGAAGCGGACTGACCTGGAAAGGGGGCAGTTTTTGTTAAACCCATACCCCTTTGGTTTCTACACGTCTTCGAACCGTAACGCTAAATTGCTTGGTGGCACAGCTTTGCTGGTACGGTGGTAACTAGCCACGGCCGAAGCCTTTCACCAGAACAGACCAGAGATTTAGAAATTATAACATTCCAAATCCCTACCTGGAATCGAACTCGGGACCTAATAAGACCACAGCGCTTACCACTGCGCCTGAGAGTTTTTCATTGTGAAGCCAGCAAATTCCTATTTGAGCGCGGTAGACTATGGCCAAACCCTTCGCATCCTGAGAGAAGACCCGTGCTCTGTAGTGAGCCGGCGATGGGTTAGTCATAATGATGATTAGTATTTGATTATTAATTATAATTTATTATATATAATGTTTTATTATATATTTATTAATTTATTATATATTATATATTAATTATAATGTATTAGTAATAATAATTGACTTAGCTGATCCTAGGCCAGGAATGTAAAGTATTGTTTACTATAAGTTGATTGCTGTTGGTATAACGATTAGATCACGCCTTACCACTCGCGCGTTGGACTTTACCTACTTAACTACCTATGCAAGTGTTTGCATTGTTACCTAAGAAGATAGCAACGTTTTTGCTTTACATCATCATTATCATCATCATTATCAACCAATAGGCATGCACTTTGAATTATGTAAGTAGATCTCTTGTATAGTGATTTACACACCACGGTCTTGCGCTGCATGATTTAAGGGACTGGGTACAGATAAGGGAAGAGGGAGATTTGTTAAGGGGGCGTGGAGCCTGCGAACTTAAAAGGTAAGTACACCACAAAACCGTTTCTGTCAATTGCTGAATGTTGAATGTCCTCCAACGATCGCTTCACTGCTCTCGATGTTTAACTTTACTTATTTTACTTTGCTTTACAATTACAAGAAAATTACAAGAAAATTCAAAAATGCTTAGTACTCAAATATGTGTATTAAGCATTTTTGAATTTTCTTTTTATCATCATCATTTCAACCCACTGTTGGTCCACTACTGAGCACGAGTCTCTTCTCAGAAAGAGAAGGTTTACCTTAGGGTTAGGTTTCACTAACTTAGGTGTAGGTATTATTATAAAAATGTGGTTAGTATAAAAATTAAAATTTCCAATCTTCGTAATCGCACTATGCGGAAAGTTCTGAGAAAAGATGCATGTTTCTAAATAAGCATATTATATCTAGTATAGGTAAGAATGGAAATCCGTCTGAAGCAAAATCAATATTTGTTCAGTGTTTTCTATTTTCGGCCCGTGAGTCGATCAGGTTGTTAAAGTAAATATGGAACGACCTCCAAACTTCTAAAGTAAGCTATACTGTGCCTGCTATGAGAGTATGAATGCAAGAGAAAAATCGAAGGTGAAGGAAAACATCGTGAGGAAACCCCCATGCCTGAGCGTTCTCCACAATAGGTACCTAGTCTAAAAGCTTTGTGAAGCCTGCCAATCCGCTGCACTGGGCCAGCGTGGCAGACTATGGCCTAAATCTTTATTGGTTGGATAGCGATGAGTTGATCATGATGAATAAATAGTAAATAGGTACCTTATAGGGAAGGAATGAAATGTATGTATATGTTTATGGTAGGTAAAATATATTATGTATGTTGTTAATTGTTATGAATGGGTAAAAGTTTACTTTTTACCAAGCTATATTAAACTGATCGCCATCGATTTGCTGTTACTCGTTGAGGAGTTCCGTCCTCCAGCTCCGAAATTATGCATCAGATCTTCAAAGATAATACAACCTTTGTACGAAAAAAAGGATTGTGAAAATTTGTTAAGAGTTATGGAGTTGACCGAGTTGTGAATAAATGCCTGACTGAATGATTTATTTATTCAATATTAGGCAGGTAGGTACAAAATTATGTTTAAACTAGCTGATGCCCGCAGCTTCGCCCGCGTGGATTTAGGGTCTGAAATCCCGTGGGAAAGTTGTCACAAAGTTCCTCTATCGATTAAAAAAAAAATTACGCAAATCGGTTCAGAAATCTCGGAGATTTCGGTGTACATAGGAAGAAAAACACAACTCCCTTTTTGAAAGTCGGTTAAAAAAGTAGCCTATTTTACTCCCTGATCAATCCTCTACTTGTCTGTGAAAACCCCGTCAAAATCGGTCCAGCCGTTCCGAAGATTAGCCTTTTCAAACAGACAGACAGACAGACAGACAGACAGACAGACATACAGACAGACAAAAATTTTAAAAACGTGTGATTCAGTGTTGGTATCGTTCAAATAACCATTTGAGCTTAATATGAGGTAGTTATTTCGAAATTACAGACAGACACTCCAATTTTATTTATTAGTATAGATAATGTCTGATGACACAGATGATGTCTGATGGCACAGATGACGTCTGATGACACAGATGATGTCTGATGACACAGATGATGTCTGACGATGTACATACTCAATTATAGAGTAACATGGTTAAAAATTATTATCATTCCCTATCCCGAACGTTTTCTATTGTTTTTCGGGATAAAATCTGTCCTATATCCTGAATATTATTAACCAGGAAGTAGGTAGTTTCAGCGTGAAGCCGTGAAACGTGCACAGACAGACAGACTAAAATTTTAAAGATCTTTAAGGTTAATAATACTCAAGAGTATCTATACTATTTCGGGCTCTAGGACCTAGGGTGTACCTATCGATAAATGCTACTATTAAAATTTTCAAGTGATTATACGAGCATCTCCTACTTTACATTCCTTGTTATTTTTGGCATTGAATTTTGGTTGGTCTGTTTTTAAAGAGTTGCGGATGTCTATAAATATGGAATGAAAAATATTGAGTATTGACTAAGCCAAGATTATTGTCATCGTCATCCTGTCCACTGTTGGACATAGGCCTTACCACACCCCACCAACTCTGGTCCACGGTCTTCCTCATCAAGCCACTTCTCGGCAGGCTCTTTATATCGTCGGTCGATCATGTTGACTTTGACTATTGCCATTGACTTTGTGCTGACATTGACTAGATAAAGCAGGTAACTATAATCTGCAAGTTGATAAGAATGAACCATTCATTGACCTTTAGCACTTAGCAACTAGCAATTTAGCGTTAGGTACCTATATTTAATGGCAGTGATACTGCCTTACCCAGAATTACGTTGTTTTCTGTTCATCTATGAGATGGAAACTTAGATAAATTCTTTATTGCCAAGTAAAAAATAAAATACCCAAAGGCGGTCTTATCACTAAAAGTGATCTCCTCCGAGCAACGCATTTTAAACCCACTATATTTTTTGGCCCGACACAAAGACAGAAGTGTTGTAAGTATCTGTATATTATGTGTATATGTAGCAACGGATGGACCGATTTGAATGGGTTTCTTTTATTCGAAAGCCTATTCAGTTGATATAGTTCTTAGCTATGTTTGATGAAAACTTGCTCAACCGTTAGAAGAGTATTGAGCTGTTTTCTCCTGTAATCCTGCAATAAAACTTGCTGGCATCAAGTGATGATGTTACCCTAAGGTTGAGCGCGCTTGCCTAGAAAATGTTTATTTCATCTTCCTGTACAGGACGTTTATTAGAATGCTTGTGCTAGCAAAGTCCTATTATTATATATTATTATACCACCTAAACTCAATCCAATAACAATAATCATTTGGCTTACACTTGTAGTTTTAGTGATTTAGTATGTTTCAAACCCGCAATGTATAGCGTGCAAACTCAGGACTGCCCCACCTACGACGCAGCATGGCTTATCTGTGCAACATTCGTTGATCTCTAGTGTCAGTCAGATGTTTTATATGCAATAGGTACATTTCATTTTAGAAAATACTATCATCTGTCTTCGTTTTTGCTAGTATTCTACTTTCACCGTGTATTAGTAGTGTGGGGAAAACTGAAGTTGGAAATGGAAAATGGGCTTCGTATTTTTCAGCGTTGAAGATTTTACGCTTTAGAAAAGTACAGAAAAGAGAAAGTATTCAAATTGTAATGCTCAAAATAGTACATTCAATTCACAGGTGATGACTTATCATCGGTCAAGATCATAATAGCCGACGTTGGGGACGAGAAGTCGCTGAAGGAGATGTGCGCGCAAGCCAACGTGCTGGTGAACTGCTGCGGCCCCTACCGGCACTACGGCGAGCCGGTGGTCAGAGCCGCTATAGACGCCAAGACGCATTACGTGGACGTCAGTGGAGAGCCGCAGGTAATACATGTGACACTGGTTGTGTGCACAATACAATAAGTAATCATATATTTTTTAACAATATTAACCACGCTAATCATGACTAAGACTCCCCTTTCCCCTCCAATTAAGCGTAAAGCTTGTGCTAAGAGTAGGTACGACAATAGTGCAGCGGGTGAGGTTTGAACCGCCGACCTTTCGGAATTCAGTCCGCTCCTCAACCGTTGAGCTATCGAGGCTCTAAAATTATGTAGTTACGAGTAGGTACTTATACGTAATTACTTACATACTGGAAATAATTTAATTTACAATTACTATGTTGTTCTTCGAAAAGAAAAACTTCTATGATTAATGATAGTAAAAACTTTGAGTGAAGTACCTATTATTATTAAAACAAAATTGTAAATAATTGTAATGCTATGCAAGTACCTAAGTATAGTAAAATAAAACTATAAATTGGATTGTGACTGTGGACCGACAGCGAATTGTCTTATCTACAATTAATAAATAAGATTAGGAAAGTCAAAGACACGCGAATTGCTTTCTCATCCGATCGAGTCGAGTTAATGTTGCATGATTGTTGCAGTTCATAGAAACAATGCAACTGGAGTATGACGCGATGGCACGCGACGCGGGCATCTTCATCATCAGCGCGTGCGGCTTCGACAGCATCCCCAACGACATGGGCGTCATCTATCTCCAGCAGAATTTTGGAGGTTAGAGAAGAAATCAAAAGAAAGAAATATAAAACGTTTATTCTTGAAAATTGTGTCACACATTTCACAAGTTATGTCGAAGAGTTTGGTTATCCCAGTGCCTCTCACACTTGAGCATTATAAAGCCAAAAGGCCTCAAGCAGAAGAAGCACCGGAATAAACTGTGTTATGTGTGGCAAAACCCGAAAAAAGGTCCCAATTCACATAGTTAATGCTGAATGCCTTGCACCATACACAAAAGCATACTGTGCTGGTTTTCTGCGGGTAGGCACCCCGTGTGGTGGCGCCACGGAATTGTTCTATACACCCCGCATTATGTATCGTCGCGGCGGGGCGCAAGGTCTATCCTATCTGTCTGAAAAGTTAAAACAAAAACCTTCACCTATCCAATTTAAAAAAGAGCGTGAAAACAAGCGGGTCACCTCGTGTTAAGTGGTCGTGAATATTTCCAGCACCAGAGGCAACGCCAAAGCGTTGCCAGCCTTTAATGAATTTATATATATTATTATTATTTATATAATAAGCCCTGAATATTCCTATTGTCGAAGTGTTAACTACTAGCACATTGCAGGTATTCTAAACTCGGTAGAGTCATACTTGAGCACATCCGCTCCCAAGGGGAGTCGACAGGGAGGCGCTATCAACTACGGCACGTGGGAATCCCTCGTCTACGGGTGAGTATTTACCATTTACAGTTAGTCAGTAGACCCGGCTATCTTCCCAAAACACATGGTAGGTAACGGACAAGATGACACACCTCGGAATTCGTAATGTTTTCGACCGCAATTTGCGCTGCACTGCGTGACGCGACGCGACAGCAGCGCCTTGCTCCATATCTAAACATAATAAATCGAAAAGCTAACTTACTGACTGACTAACTGACTGATCTATCAATGCACAGCTCAAACTACTGGACGAATATGGCAAGCAAATAGCTAATATGACGAAGACATCCGCTAAGGAAGGATTTTTGAAAATTCAACCCCTAAGGGGATAAAATAGGGGTTTGTTTGTGTAGTCCACCCGGATGAAGTCGCAAGAATAAGCAAGTAAACTATATTTGCCGCGCCGCGTCGCGCAGCGCAGTTTAAGTACGGCCATTGAGTGAAATTTGATTTATCATCTTCATCATCATGATGATATCAACTGACGTCCACAGGTGGGCATAGGTCTCTTGGTGGGACTCCCATACACCACGGTCTTGCGTCGCCGCCGCCATCCAGCGGCTCCCGCATACTCGTTTGATGTCGTCTGTTCATGTAGTGGGGGTTTGCCAAGTTTTTGCAGAGAACATTTCAGCAGGCGTTTATTTTCTTATTCTTTTCTCTCGCAGTGAAAAAGTGTATTTGATTTTATTTTCATTTGGTACCTACTTGACTAAAGTTGGTATTTGTTGGCCTTGAGACCATTGATTTGCATGGTATTCGTGAATTTTAAGTAATTATGCGCATTCATTCTGAAATAACTACGGAAAAAATGCAAATTCAGACAAGTAGACTCTGAGACTGGACTAAGGACTTGAGTAGAAAAAAACGCCTTACATGCCTACAAAGAGTACTAATACTTGGTATACAAAAACAATTCGACTGACTGACTGACTCGTCAACGTCCAACCCAAACCTTTGGGAAAGAAAGAAAGAAGAAAGAAAAGTTTTTTATTTGACCATAATGAACCCTAAAACTAATTACATTAATCTATCCTTTTATAGAAAAATATATTATTATAGTAAAGAAAAAGTCATGTGTGATCAAACTGAGGTCTCCCACTCAGCATCATGCTTCAGCAAGCTGCAACGCTGGTTCTCAGTGGAAGTCTCTAAAAGAGTCAAGAGACCTATGTCCAGCAACGGACGTCTATAGATTGGTAATGATGATGATGATAATGATGACATTTTTACCAAGTGAAACCGCAGGCGATTGATATGCAAATATTACACAAACACCATATTGAGTTATGCATATGCAAACATGTAAATACTATAAGTATGTATATTATATTCATGCAATAGTATTTTATTTTAATCCAAAAATTGTTTTCAGATTGGCGCATTACAACGAATTGCCAGGTTTACGGAAGAAGTTATACCCGGAGCGACTGCCAACGTTCAAACCCAAGTTATTGCCCAGGTAAGAACGGGACAAGGGATCAGAGGTCAAGAGTTGACCTCACTCAGTGCTATGCGAAATAATGACAGGAAGTATTTTAATTTTCATTCAGTTACACGTCGACGAAGTATTAATATTAATACCTGCTTATAAATCCATATTATTCATACTAATATGTTATAAAACGTGAAATGGTATCACTCTGTCTGTCTGTTACATTTCCCCAGTTTTGACAAAAGTACAGAGATAGATAGCTTGCATCCCGGGGACGGACATAGGTTACTCTTCGTTATTAAATACATAATTAGCTTTTTCATCTGGATTTTACGATTGAAATTCTAAATTTTTCATTGCCTGAATGTTTTGTGATGCCTGATGAAATTTTCAGAGCAAACTGTTGGTTAGGATTTTCTTTCATGAGGTACATGAGGTTTTTATCTATAAGGTATTTGATTTATGTTGTTAGTTTCCGTCGATTATCTTGAATGTTTCTTGTTCAGGTCCGTCATCCACGCGCGAAAAGATGGGTGGTGCCTTCCATTCCCGGGCTCTGACGCCTCGGTGGTGTACCGCACGCAGCGACACCTGTATGAAACTGAGCACAAACGCCCGGTCCAAATCAAGACATACGTCAAATTCCCCACTCTCCTCACCTCCATATCCGTCGCATTTGCCACCATCGTTCTGTTTATCCTCACCAAAGTCAGTGTGACGAGGAATCTACTGCTGAAGTATCCCAGGTTCTTCTCATTGGGGCTGGTGGCTAGAGGGCCCAGTGAGGAGGTCACTAATAATACCCGGTTCAAGTTTGAGCTGTTTGGAGAGGGATGGGAGGCTGGCACTGATGTGGATTCTACGCCCCCTAATAAGAAGGTTAAAGCCCAGGTTAGTTATCTTATTATCTTAGTTATCGTTTTAGTATGGTCACCAAATCCATTGCGTTTTCAATTTTAATTACTTAGGTACTTCATTAGCGTGATATAATTTGCTAAAGCGCCATCTAGTATGTATTGGTTACTTCACTCACCTCCATATCCGTTACGTTTGCCACCGACTTACTGTTTAATTATTCTCCTCACCAAGAGAGTTACGTTAGGGCGACTGACCAGAGCCTGGTTGAGGAAGTAGAACTCCTTTTTAACCCCCGACCCAAAAAGAGGGGTGTTATAAGTTTGACGTGTGTATCTGTGTATCTGTGTGTCTGTGTATCTGTGTATCTGTCTGTGGCATCGTAGCGCCTAAACGAATGAACCGATTTTAATTTACTTTTTTTTGTTTGAAAGGTGGCTTGATCGAGAGTGTTCTTAGCTATAATCCAAAAAAATTGGTGCAGCCGTTTAAGAGTTATCAGCTCTTTTCTAGTTTTCTTGTAGAAAAGAAGGTTACATAACCGTTAGGTTCATAATATTATTATGTCAATTGACAAATGTCAAGCTGTCAAGATGGACGTTGCCTTGATACATAATTATTTATTTGAAAATGATGTTTTGGAAAACTCTGATACTTTGGATCGTAGGCGCGGAATAGTCCAAGAAAATCGGTTCAGCCGTTTGAAAGTTATCAGGTCTTTTCGGTCTTTTCTAGTTACTGTAACCTTCACTTGTCGGGGGTGTTATAAATTTTTAATTTACACTTGTTGGTTGTGAAATAGTTTAATTAGGTAGTGATTTACATAAAAATGGTATATTAAAATTAAAGATACACCCGTTCGCACCGACGCGATGCTAGACACGAAGACGGCGAGTATAGACTGCATTCAGTACCTATATGACGTTATTTGACTCTCGTCGGCACGTTTCACTGATGAAGGAAGTCATCCAGCGTAACGAGAGCAATAATATTATCTATTTCAATTTCGATTCAATTTGTGTTTACGCTATAGAAAGAGGCGTTTACTGTACTACATAATTAAGTATCCTGTGGGTGTAGGTGTCGGGCGTGAACCCCGGCTACGGCGCGACGGTGGTGGCTCTGCTGTACTCCGCGCTCACCATCCTCAGGGAACGAGACGCCATGCCCAAAGAGTAAGTTTACTTCACACATGCCGTGTCTTCTTAGGAGTTCTGTGCACATACCTACATACATTATTATTAGGACATATTCTCTTTACCCATTATCATACAATTTGACAACTGTCTCAACATTACGACAACCTCCCTGGGGCAATGGTGAGCTCTTATAAGCTCTTATAAGTCGGAGGTCCCAGGTCTCTTGTCTTGTCTGGTAGTAGGCTTTAGGCTTCGGCTGACTAGTTACCACATCACAGGCAAAGCCGTGCCCCAAGCGATTTAGCATTCCGGTACAATCTTTATCACTTACCACCAGGAGAGACCGCAGTTAAGGGCTGACTTGTTTTATAAGAGGATAAAAAAAATACTCCATATTAAGGATTTCAAAATTTCTTTAATTCTACACAAACAGTAAGTTTTAGGATCATAAAACTCGTAAGGAACTTCTAAGTTAGGCTTTAGGCTTCAGCTGACTAGTTACCACATCACAGGCAAAGCCGTGCCCCAAGCGATTTAGCATTCCGGTACAATCTTTATCACTTACCACCAGGAGAGACCGCAGTTAAGGGCTGACTTGTTTTATAAGAGGATAAAAAAAATACTCCATATTAAGGATTTCAAAATTTCTTTAATTCTACACAAACAGTAAGTTTTAGGATCATAAAACTCGTAAGGAACTTCTAAGTTAGGCTTTAAGCCGCATTTTCATTAGGGGACATTTGTTGCGCGACTCTGTCGCTCGACACGAAATTCACGTGTCCCGCGCGATGTCGCCCGACGTCGTCCGACGTCGCTTGGGACATTTACGTGTCGCGCAACTTGTCGCGAGTCGATGGTCTGCGAGCGTCGACGCGCGCGACCTTCGTGTCCCTCGACAATTGCCGGACAGGCTTTGAGTGGTGAGAACGTGTGTCGCTTTGTGTTCCACTGCACTGAACAACACTCCTTCCTCGGGCGACATACTGATCACGACTGGCCAATCAGAACGAGTCATATGTCGCGGGACATTGTCCCACAACTTTTACAGAGACAACTACGTGAATGTCGAGCGACAAGTATCTGCGACATGTCGCCTAGTGAAAATGCGCCTTTAGGCTTCAGCTGACTAGTTACCACATCACAGGCAAAGCCGTGCCCCAAGCGATTTAGCATTCCGGTACAATCTTTATCACTTACCACCAGGAGAGACCGCAGTTAAGGGCTGACTTGTTTTATAAGAGGATAAAAAAAATACTCCATATTAAGGATTTCAAAATTTCTTTAATTCTACACAAACAGTAAGTTTTAGGATCATAAAACTCGTAAGGAACTTCTAAGTTATCATGAGTTACGCGGTACTCTTATTTTGCAAACGAAATTCATCTTACAATTCGGTCTAATAAAGACGATGAATCGATAGAGAAGCATAATAGATTTAATCAATGAAAATTCGATTAATCAACGAATCATTCGATTAATCAATGAATCGTTCTATTGATCAACTAGGTCTATTAGTCAATTAATCATTCTATTAATCAACTAACCACTCAATCAATTAATGATTTCTTTTTGAAATATGGAACACTCCCACTTGTCTTATGTTCGTTATTTTGACTACAGAATTCTTTTGTTATAATTCCAGGAGCGGCGTGATGACCACAGGTGTCGCGTTCCGCAACACCAAGCTTATTCAGCACTTGTGCGAAAATAACCTCAAATTCGAGATTGTTAATAACAAATAAATTCCCGATACCTATAAAAATATTGTATAAAAATATATGAAAAACTTGATTGATACTTAAGTGCGCTTATAGTCATGAGTAGCCCTCGTTATCTCGTCATCTTGGAATTTGTGGTGTTTTGGAATTAAAATCTCTACTTACCCATATTTTCCACGATAATGGTAGGTCCCTACGTCACTCCCCATAGCTTTTTGGAAAAAGAAGAAGATAAGGACTGCAGTCGTACTTTTGACAGTTGACACAAAAAGTTAAAATGGCGCGTGAGAATTTATTTTGTACGCATTATATTATTCCCTGCAATGCCTCTAATCGTTTTTGGCAAATATGATTTGTTAATTGTCATATTTATTTAAATATTAAGTAAGTAATATTGTCGTAAAATTGTTTTCTTAAAGTTTATGAGTGTATTAGGTACTTAAAAAATTAAAAGTGTTATTAAAATTACACAGGAAGAGTTCCGTACGATCGTACGGAACTCTTCCTGTGTAATCCTGAGTCGCACTTGATCAGCTCTATTGTATTCATAATAAATAATTTTATTATTTTATCTATCACCAAAATTGTTAAACCAAAGGGCTTTTAAAATTAATCTGTCTATTTAATATTTTATTAGTAAAAATATGAATGCTATAACTATTAATTTATTTGAAAGGTTTTTACAAATAAAATGTATATAAAATACAGCATTTACCATTTTTATTCACATTAGAGCGGATATTATACCTGTAATTTGATTTTTTACAAATAAAATGGTTTGGTTTTTACAAATAAAATGTATATAAAATACAGCATTTACCATTTTTATTCACATTAGAGCGGATATTATACCTGTAATTTGATTTTTTATATTTTTACAAGTGTTACAAAATATTGAATTTAAAATAGCTATGTTTAAATTAAAAATAAATAAAGGAAATGCTTCGGTGTCGATGTCATAGTGGAACAAACATTGAGTGTGTTCTAAAAGATTGGGTAGTGTTGTGTGATAGTGGTATGTATAACTTGCTTTTCGCGATTATTTAGTAGTAGGCGGACGGCCGGGCGGGGCGGTGTGTATCGCATGCGGCATTGTACCATACAATTTTTCTGTTTTGGCGGATTATTGCAAATTAAGCTTGTGGTTGCTTGTAGGTATATTATTATGCACTTCCGCAAAGTAACGCCTGTTTCTATCCAACGTTCAAAATAGGTAGGTATATAATGTTAGACAATTACATAGGTCACATGCTATAATCACAGAATACGAGTAGGTTCCGATTCCACCTGAGCAGAGTAGAAAGAAGATGTGTTTCCAATCCAACCCATCAGATATTTAATAAATGACGTAATATTTTTTTCCACGTCATTTAAGAATTTTATGTTAGAAGTTTCCCAGAGGCATAAGATCTAAAATGAGGAGATCCGCAGAAGAACCAAGGTCACTGACATAGCCTACATTATAATATTTTATTTATTTATTATTATTGACATTAAAAAAATATACAGAGAGTTTTTGTTACATCCAGCGCCACAAAAACCACAGTGAAAAAAATAGCACGCGGAAATGGCAGTGGGAAGGCCATGCCTGTCGTAGAGCGATGGCCATTGGAGGAGTAGTGTGGGACGCTCTCCAGCACGATGGACTGACGATATAAAGCGGCTGGCGGGAAGTGGCTGGATGAGGAAGACTGAAGACCGGGTGTGGTGGCGCTCTTTAGGGAAGGCCTATGTCCAGCAGTGGATGTCCACAGGCTGATGATGATGAAGAATGTTGTTGTTCGATGAACAAATCAGCATCTCTCGCTCTGCTTAAGTCCTTACAGTCTTTACATTATGATCCGTTGGTACACTACCTACTCTTCGATTTTAGGGGGAAAAAGTAACCCATATCCGCATACGGGATGCATGCTGTCTCTGTACCAAATAAGTAGATGATGTTTGCGATTTCGTCCATGTGGAATTAGGTTTTTAAATATACTGTGGGAGCTCTTTGTTTTTCCAGGATAAAAATAGCCTATGTCTATGTACCAAAATGGTAACAAACGTCAAAAACGTTAATTTATGTAGTCAGACTTGGGTCTCGTAACTTTTATATTTTTAAATATTACCTCGCTATGCTCGGGATTCTATTTTTGAACCACTCGCTTCGCTCGGCTTCAATCTTTGAATCCTTCACTTGCTCGATATTCAATAAGCACTTGTGACAAAGAACAACTTAAGTACTAACTTCTAACTAGCGTACTTTAACTTTTTTTTGTCGTGAAGAAAATCCATCATGGATACCACCAGCCTCGGGGGAGCACAGGGGTTACGTCGGACTCCTACCGACTAAAATCCTCACGAAGTACCATCCCATCGCTGACGATGAAGAACAAGGGTGGGTAGGTACTTAACCTACCGTAACAAATAAACCTACCGTAACAAATTACTATTTTGTACGGTTTACTAAGTAGGTTTAACATGATGTATAATTGATGTAACATTTAAGAAAAGCGAGAACGAATCATTAGACAGAACACACACGGATATAATTTTTTGCAATAATTAATATTCCAATTTCAATACACTAAAATATTAAAGTGCTGATACAGCCTTAGATGGAGCGTGCTCGCCTAGAAGAGCCTTTTAACTATTGACTTGAAGGCACCTATATAAAAAATGGAGGGGAAAACTGATGCCATATCAGCGGTTCGAATTAGAAACGGGGAAGAAAATCGCTTCGTAATTTTTTCGTTTCGTCCGTGTAATTTCGACTACGTACGGATGCCACGCGGTATGATAGTAGAAATAGAAAGGTGAAAGAGGAAACAGGTCAAAAAGATCTTGGGCACTGCTGAGCAAGAATTTCCTCTTAGAATGAGACGAGGTTGGCATATCTACTATGCTGGCCAAGTGCGTAGATTTCACACACCTTTGAGAACTCTCAGGCATGCAGGGTTCCTCATGATGTTTTCCATGACCGTTAAAGTAAACGATGTAAATTAATTGCTTAGAACACACATAACTCCGACTACCTATACACAGTAATAGGAGATAGACTAATAGATACATGGTAAAGTAGTGAAATAGTTGTTAGTTTACGTGTTCAGTCGGCCTAAAGTCGATGTTAATAGGTAACTTAGGACAGGTTATGTCTCAGAACCTTACAAGTTTATTAGTAAACAAGACGCGTTCTAAGGAGATCTTTGCGGTATGTACTTGCCTATCTATTCTTTTAAAATAATTATGCATTTAATAGGCTACTTTTGCTAAAAGATAAAGGAAAATTAGGTACCTAAATATCAGCAAAAATAATATTTTGTGGGGCAGTATTGTTTCTTGGAAATTCACGGTGAAATGACAATGTTGAAACTTCTTTTGAGCGAGGGAACTTTCTAAATGTGAGTAGGTACGACATAATGTGAGCACTGGCTTCTAACTTCCCACAATCATGATGCTCTAGCCTAGGCCTCGTGATCAAAACAAAAATGAGGCGATAGAAGTACCAAAGTCATCGACGGAGATCAACCCTCCACCTCCCATGGCCCCACCAACCCCTCGGTTATATTATGGGCCGAATCAACGGCGGGCGACGGAGATGGGGTGCGAAGCTGAAGTGGCAATGGGCGGGGTTTGAAGAGCCGATAGACAACGTGGTCTCAACTCTCAAGGTGCTGGAATGCGCCCTCGCACTGGACAGCCTCTTGAAAATAATATCAAAGAGTTGCAGGAAGCCGCTGGATAAATTCGCGGCAAAACCGTCGCACAGCGTTTGGAAAACCCTACAAGAAACCTAAGTAGATAATGCCCACTGGTGGACAAGTATCTATGCTCACTTGTGGGCATCTATGGACTTGTGGACGGCCTATTCCAAATTAGTTCGCTCACATCCCAGATTGTATCGTTTTTATGGTTCCGTAGCCGAATGGCAAAAAACGGGACCCTTATAGATTCGTCATGTCTGTCTGTCTGTCCGTCCGTATGTCACAGCCACTTTTTTCCGAAACTATAAGAACTATACTGTTGAAACTTGGTAAGTAGATGTATTCTATGAACCGCATTAATTTTAACAAAAGTGATCGAGTAAAACATTTTTTTTACAAGATGGCACCAGATCGCTTAGATCTAGTGGTGTTCGGAGCGAGCGGGTACACGGGCAAACACGTGGTGAAAGAGCTGACTCGCATCGCTCCGAAGTATCCCGGACTGACCTGGGCAGTCGCGGGCAGGAACAAGGAGAGATTGGAGACGCTGCTCCAGAATGTGACGAACAAAACTGGTAAGGAATGAATTTTTAGGATTCCGGTTTAGGGTTTCCTAGGACAATGATAATAATCGTAACACGGAAAACCTGAGAACAGTTTTAATCGCACTTTTAGGGTTCAGTACTCAAAGGGTAAAAACGGAGCATAGTGACATACACTATGCTGTCTGTCTGTCTTTATGCCTGTCCGTCTCTATGTCTGTCTGTCTGTCTGTATGTATGCCTATCTGTCTGTCTGTATGTCTGTCTGTCTGTATGTATGTTTGTCTGTCCGCATATCACAAGTCTTTAGCTCGTAGACGAAATGAGTATTTGGTGTAGAACATTGATCCAAAACGAATATTGGATTAGAAATTAAATCATTTTTCGGGGGGCTCCCATACATGAGACAGGAGCCGATTTTTTTCCCTTACCCTCATTCAGTAGAGTACGAATGTATTTTTTATTTTATTTTTATCTTAAAAAATAACAAAATTGGGGGCCGTCAAAGTAGGTAGTCAGTTTTTTGTGATTTTCTTTCACGGGTGGTTGCGAAGCGATGTTCTATACACCTGAAACATGTATAGTTCATAATTATGTACGGAACCCTAAAAGAGCGAGGCCTGACTCGCACTTGACCGGCTTTTTACGTTTTGTCGAAGGAAGTAGGTACTAGGTACCTATAGATATGAGACCTCACCACATATAGGAGCTCACCGCATAGTTATCTCAAGAAAAATCTTAACATAATAGCTTTTATGTCCGTTAGGCATGCTTAGTTACTTTTAATATACTAAAGTACTTATAGATAATATTACCGTGGTTGAGAGTTTAAAATGAAATGAAATGAGTTGTGACTGAACATCGTCCTACCTTAATATCTCCGTCATATTAAAAGAGGCCATAAAAATATGGTAATAAAACGTTCTGTATCACTTTTTAGGATTCCTTACCTCAGAAGGAAAAAGGAAAAAGAACGCTTATAGGATCACTTTGTTGTCTGTCTGTTTATATGTCCTTCTGTCTGTCTGTCTGTCCGTCTGTCTGTTATGTCTGTCAAGAAAACCTATGACCTATAAATTGCAATCATGAAATTTGGCAAGTAAAGGAAAAACTCCGAAAACCGGGAATTTGTGGTGACGTCACAAAAAAATGTGTTAACGATAAAATTAATTTACTGAATCACAATATATAGACGGCGCAGTCCCTCATTAACTTGCAGTGTCCTACATAAAAGTGTTAGGTATGCTTTGTACGATGGTACGGAACTCTTCGTGTTCGAGTCCGTCTCGCACTTGGCCGGTTTTTTTAACTATCTACGCACGTATTTGTTTACTAGAAACATGGATGAAAACCTATGAACTACCTGCGCACCTTTTATGATGATGCGATGTTGTTTGTTGACCTTTTCCTACCGGCCGAGATCACGCAGCCTTGGTCATCGACATTCGACACGCATGAACCTATCGACTCAGCTAAAGCATGGTTAAATTACTTTTAATGATCCTATTAAAAAAAATTATAATAGTATAGGAAAATCTCATATGAATATATATGTTGAACAAAGTAAATTTAAGATTTAGGTATGATTTTCGCTTTAAAAAAACCGGCCAAGTGCGAGTCAGACTCGCGCACTGAAGGTTCCGTACTCGGGTATTTTTCCAACATTTTGTACGATAAATCAAAAACTATTATAAATAAAAATAAATAAAAATCTGTTTTAGGATGTACAGGTAAAGCCCTTTCATATGATACCCCACTTGGTATAGTTATCTTATTTTGAAAATTGAAACACATTTTAATTTTTTTTTTAATGATGTAACCACAAATTGGGGGTTTTCAGATTTATTCCTGTACGTGTGCTATAAGACCTACCTACCTACCTTTCATGATTCTAGGTCAACGGGAAGTACCCTATAGGTTTCTTAACAGACACGACGGACAGACAGACAACAAAGTGATCCTATAAGGGTTCCGTTTTTCCTTTTGAGGTACGGAACCCTAAAAACTATAGATTTTATTGTATGGATTAAGTATAATATTATTTTCCAGGTGTAAACCTGTCGTCAACGCGGATCATAGTAGCAGCGGTGGAGGACGAGTCGTCGCTGCGGCAGATGTGCAGCCAGGCGCGGCTGCTGCTCAACTGCTGCGGGCCGTTCATGAAGTTCGGCGAGCCGGTCGTCGCGATGGCCATCGAGTGCGGGGCGCATTATGTTGACGTCAGTGGAGAGAAACTGGTAAGGGTTCTTCTTCTAGTGCCATCTGCTATCTGAGGTTGGCAATCATTAAGGCTAACTGGATTTTGTTCACTGCTGCTCTAAACAGTGACCTTGTACTCATATTAAACCACTGGCGAAGGTTCTTCAGAGGGCTCTCTCCGTCCGTCACTCGTTTCTTACAATCGTAGTTCCAATTTCATTTGAATATTAAGCAACCAACGTCCATGAAATTTTGCAGACATATTCTAGAAACTAATATCTATGTCTGTGGTTTTCCAGATGTCTGTTAAAATATTCGGTTTCAAAGTTACGCGGTCTTAAAAAATTTCATACAAATCTTTGAGCCCCTGTAATTTTAAAACTACACATTTTTAGAAAAATCTAAAACTACGATTGTATGAAGCGAGTGACGGAGAGAGCCCTGTTAAGCCAAGGTTGGTAAGGGTTAAATAATATAATTATCCTGGAGACCTGGTCGATCAACCAACACCTGGAGGAGGTACATTGAAGACCTAAAAAGAGTGGAACTCTCGTGGAACCATGTCAAGGCAGCAGCCAAAGATAGGGAGACATGTAAAACATCAGCTGCAGCCCTAAGCTCCACGAAGGAATAATATGACTCCATCATCATCACCATCAATATAACTGTTTCGTGGTGCACTTGCAACGTAATTTTTTTGGGGTTCCATACCTACTTAACTGAATTTGCATTTCCGTGGGTTTCATACCCGAACTTAGCTGATTTTGTATTTCCTTCCATCAGAGTTTTATAACCACAGGTTCATCACTGCGCTAGGGAAATTCTCTAAAACAAGGAGGTCGTTGTCTTGTCACTTCTTGTTCTATTTGCAGTTTGTGGATGTGTGCGAGAGGAAGTACGACCAGCCGGCAAGAGACGCGAGGGTGTACGTAGTTCCCACGTGTGGGCTGAGCAGTGTGCCGGCTGACTTGGGCGTTATATACTTGCAACAGAACTTTGGCGGTAAGAAATAGATCGAAGAAGAAAAGCCTCGATAGGTCAACGGTTGAGGAGCGGACTGAATTCCGAAAGGTCGGCGGTTCAAACCCCACCCGTTGCACTATTGTCGTACCCACTCCTGGGCCCTGGCACAAGCTTTACGCTAAAAAAAATAGGATGGAAGCAAAGATACTTAGCTGTAATATACCTACCTACTGGTAAAAAGTAGCACCAGTCCGGCTAGCATGGGCAGTAGATAAAAATTTTATCCCCGATTATATCCACTGATTTCTATGACATCAGTGGATATAATCGGGGGATATAATTTTTATCTACTGTCCATGCTAGCCGGGCAGGGGAAGAAAAGATGAGGAGTAAATAGGCTGGCGTGGTATGGGCATGTTATAGCCTCTCCTTGTGTTTTTGATATTTTGTACTTATACAGATTTTTAACTTACAGCCTTCGTTTAGTGATATTAATTAATTGATAATGATATGATTTATTTTCAGGTACATTGAACTCAGTGGAGTCGTATTTAGTGATGCACTTCCCACCGAAGCTGCTGGCTGAGAGGACGAAAGGTGTAGTTCGGTACAGCAGTTGGGAGTCCATGATAAATAGGTGATCATCACTTTCATTCTGCCCGGTGCATAATTGGTGTTATGTGCCATGCCTACTCAGTTAGTTTTAATTTTTTAAAGCCTAACAATTTGCGTTCACTTACAGCATGGCTGCCATGTCCCTAAGAAGTCTTCAACAAGAACCGCTGTTACCTCAATTCAAACCAGAGTTAAAACAAAGGTAAAATACAAAATTTATGCTGGACCATTTGTATTTATTGATATAACAGCAATCGCTTTCGGCTTCGCTCAGCGAAAATGTTATAAATCCTCTTTATTGCCTATCCCGTGGGAATTTTGTAAAATCCGTCTTTATTCCTTGTCTACTTACCCATATTATTAAAGGAGCTTTAAACAAAATTTCAGCTCTCTAGGTCCAAAAGTTTAGACTGGAGTTGAGTGAATGAGTGAATTTTCTTTTTATATTTTACTAACTAGTTATTGCACACATCTTTCATTTTGCATTATAAATGCAAATATTATAATATTATTATGTAGGCGTGACAAGCTTAACCCACTTGTTTTTATTTTTATTCTAGTCCTGTTGATATTACATATGATTTTATTTTATTTTATTTTAGCCTTTGGTTTATTTTTCGAATACCACGATTTTTCCTTTTCACTTTCAGAAGCCTCATCCACAAAAATCTGAATAGATGGTGTCTTCCGTTCCCAACGACTGACACAGAGGTGGTCAATAAAACCCAAAGATATTTATTATCCTCGGAAAAACAAAGACCAGCACAATATAAAGCTTATATAAGTTTTCCCTCTATTTTTACCGCCATAGGAATAATATTTGCTGGCGCCTTATTATTTCTGCTTAGTAAAGTATCGTTTTTGAGGAAATTGCTGTTGGATTATCCAAGGCTCTGTTCGTTTGGTATAGTAACGCATGACCATCCTGAGGAGGGGGTGATGGATGATATGCTGTTCCAGTATGAGATGTTTGGTGAAGGTTGGGAGGAAGGCAGCGATGTTAACAACACTCTACCGAATAAGAAGGTCGTGGGAAGAGTCAGCGTAAGTTTCTTTCGGTACCTACGCCCCAAACTTTAACTTTGAAAATATATGCCAATGAAGTGCCAGCTTGAAGCCACATAAAAATATGAAGATTTGATGGCTAATTGGCAACGGTTCCAAAAATCCATACAACCTGTTTCTATCCAATGTGTCTGTCTGTAGATCTGTTTGGTAGCTTTTTACGGTCCATCCGTTTTGAAGTTGACACCCGCGACGTCATCCATTGTGCGCGTGCATTTAGGTAGGTTTTTATAAATCCCAAAGGAACTCCTCGATTTTTCGGACCTAGTCTTTCCTCGACCTTTTTGTCTCTCTACTAAATATCGTCAAAATCAGTTAAATTGATGTTGGCCATCTAATATTATGGTACATGCCACATGGTATGGTGATATGGAAGTAAGGATTAGTTTCCTGTGCTGTTCCTACATTGTTAAAATTAAAACCAGTTAATTTAGAAACCATGGGATCGTGGGTACTGTTTTTATCCCTTTTTAAGGATCTGTTAGGTACCATCCCGTCTTACAGAATGACTGGAGGACTAGCAGTGTTACCTCGGTCAGCATAATATTGATCTGACTGTTCTATGAGGTAACGTAGCCAGCGTTCTGGGCACCTTGCCTCGTTACAGTGACTTAGATGACATTTTGGATTCGTAATTTTTTACATTTATTTATTTTAAAATGTGAGGTGTTATACTTAGGTACTTAATTACTTATTTTATAAATCAGGTATCGGGGTCGGATCCAGCCTACGTGGGCACAGCTGTGGTAGTCATATTTTCAGCCATCGCAATCCTTCAGGACTCTGATAAAATGCCAAATAGGTACGTATGTTGAAGATGATCTTGATTGAATTTCGGCCACGGCTAACTTCAACGGAGACTAGCCAACAACACAGGAGATAATTTATAGTAGTGCACATATTCAGATAGGTACACTCTTTATTCCCTCACTCTCATAGTCCGATGGGATGGCAATCCGACACAACCGGAGAAAAATCTGAAGTAGGATTAACAAATTTACGCATTTTCCGATGCATAGGGATGTAACACCGCCAAATTCCGGGTTGCCATATGCCTACGGAGAATTTTTTGACAAAATTTTTTGGTTTCACCCAGGACTCAAATCCAGGTCCTCATGATTGGTGATCATCCATTGTTGAGACAATTCAAAATTTAATTAAAAATATTATATTGGATAGAATATACATACAGATTTATCCTGTTGGCGGATTATAGCAAAATAATTTTTAACTGTTTCTTGCTAAAAATATTAATTTTTTCTAATTTTCTATTCTGTAACTATGTTATTTATTACTTCTCTATACTAATTTGTTTTTTTTTTTTTTTTAATTACAGAGGCGGTGCTATGACGCCCGGGATAGCCTTCAGAAATACGAGTCTAGTTAAAAATCTGCAAGAAAATAATGTTAATTTTGAAATTGTTACAAAACCATAAAAGTCTTTTGCACAATAATTTGTTTTCTTTTATTATTTTAATTTTATATTTAAGTACCTACGTATTTTTTTTAAACTTTCACGTAAACTCTACAAAACTGTATCAACAGTTTTAACCGAATTTCACTGTTTGGCAAGGAGATCTTGCTTCCCGAGAGGGATATAGGTTACTTCTTATATCCTACATCAAAGAGTTCCCACCACGCAGACAAAGTCACGAGCATCGTCGTTTAAAATACCTATACGTTTCCCATCAAAAAATTCTAACACCTCGCTTAACGCCTTTTAGTGTGGAAGTGCTCCGATTTTTTTAATGAGAAGTACCTTTATTTTGTACTGGTTTTCTACAAATAGGTAGGTACTTTTATCTTGAAGGACACTAAATCTAAATATAGATAGCATTTATCACAGTGTCCAATAAAAAAGAAGATGCTATCCAGTATCCATCATTGCAAAATGACACTGATTTTATATCTACTTACTAGCTGACCCGCCACAGGTTCAGTCGGGCGATTTTTTTGAAAATTACAGAAAATCTACTATACCTAAGTATGCAAAATCTGAAGTTTGCTGATGGCCTTTCGTCGATTTAATCGACTAATATGTACCTAGGTATTATCATACTAGGTAGTTCGACTAATACTTACTCACCCCTTACAAATTATACATTTACCTAAACTTTCTCGAAATATCAGTTTATCCAGGAAACTGAATGAAAAACCTTTAGTAGTTTCTTTTTTTCTGGGATTATTATCGTTAGGTAGGTAGGTACACAAAATGTTTCAGTAGGAGAAATAGGTATTAAAAAGTTTGAATTGAAAATAGATAATATAATTAATTTATTGACCAATTTAAAAGTTAATTACTTAACGATACAAAAATTTACACACAACCGCACCTACTGCATCTGCTTTTACTTATATACATTTTATTTATTTAGAGATAAATTATAGCATGATACCAGTCCTACTGTTAACTGTACAATAATTACCTATTTACTAGACTAAAAGCGGGCCATTTTCATTTTATGAAACGAGGAAGAAGCGAAAAAAGAAAAACAATACCAGCTATTATTATAAACAACTAATTTTATACTTTATTAGTTTTTGCAACATAAGGAAAGGAGCTGTTAGGTCTTTATTTTGTTATGAAAATCCGTAAATGGCCCATAGGTACATGTACAATATACATATACTTCACAAGACATTTTTTTGACACAATATTACTCAAGGTTTCTTTTGAAAATGGCCTTTTCTATACTATGTAATATGTAATATGGCCAGCAGCTAAACGCATTTACATAATTATGTGTATTTTTGATACTTCACTTGAAGTATAGTTATCTAGAATACTGGATCTCTATTAATATTTACAATTAACTTTATAATCTCATAGTCAAGTTAAATATTCGCAAGATTATTAGCTATATTTTTTATGTTTATAATTCATCAAACTACAGTGAAGGTATAGTGACTAAATTTTGAGAACGCATTCGCTATTATTTACTCTATGTGTGAACTGGCTTGGTTACCTTTAGATTAAGGATTAAAATCGTAAATCGTGACAATTGACATATCACACTTCACACTATCACACTTCAAATCACATCTTCACACTATCACACTAATATTATAAAGGCGAAAGTATGTGTGTATGTGTGTGTATGTGTGTGTATGTTTGTTACTCCTTCACGCAAAAACTACTAGACAGATTTGGCTGAAATTTGGAATGGAGATATATAATATCCTTGATTAGCACAAAAGCTACTTTTTATCCCGGAAAATCAAAGAGTTCCCACGGGATTTCGAAAAACTTAAATCCACGCGGGCGACGGCGCGGGCATCGGCTAGTAGCAAATAATATGGTGAGTAGCGTTCCCAAAATGAATGCACTATAAATGAAATTGTCTTCAACTAGCTGCTGACCTTACCTAAATAAATAAAGAATATGAGCTTTGGTTCTTGAAGTCATAAATAAGTATACCTATGTAAGGGCGAAAGAATGCAATTGTTAACAAATAAACAATTGTAAAAAAGAATAAATAAAAAAATGAGCCATCTAATAAGAAATCGCACAATAATTTACAGTGCTTACGACTAAATTATATTTAACCAATCTTTCAATAAAAAAGTAATCTCGAAAACTTTTTGAAACTTGCCAAAATATTTTACGGATTTTGTATTTTTTTACAATTTATTGTTTCAAGAATATTTCAAGAGTACAAAATAACATGTCTATAATATCGATTACCTACTTTTTCCTAGACGTTCACATCACAAAATCAAAGTGTTCCCACGGGATTTTCAAAAACCTAATCCACGCGAATGAATTATTCACGGGCATCATCTATTTAGTTTAATAAATAAAATCTATAGGTTTTCCATCGGTTTTCTTTTCAATCTATTTGTTTTCACATTTTCCAGCAATAAATGGCAATTTGAAACAGTAACACTTGAAACACCATTCATTAATTCAAAAGTACAGCTACCTATTTTTACCGATTTCAAATATTATCGCATTTTATTATTCTTTATCATTGGACAAAATTTTAAATCGACTGACAAAATGTAGTACCTACTATCTTTTTAAGTAGGTAGCCATTGAAAAATTAAAAAAACAAAATAACTTCGAAACTAGTCTTTAAAATGGAACCACAAAAAGTAGCTAAAGCTAAGTATTATTTAGCTGGACTCCCGGCTGTTTTCATTTGAGCCTATGGTGTTAGGATGAGATGTTGACGGTGCTACTTCAGGAGCAACGATGAGTCCTTCTTTGATCCTCTTCTTCTGCTTCATTCGTCGATTCTGGAACCATATTTTGACTTGCGTCTCATTCAATTGTAGGGCTGAAGCTATTTCTATCCTCCTCGCTCTGGTGAGGTATTTGTTGAAGTGGAACTCTTTCTCTAGTTCTGTTAGTTGTTTGTTTGTGAAGTTGGTTCTGCCGGTGTTGTTAAGGTTTAGGAGGGGGTTGGCTAGCATCTGGTTTCCGGTTGGGGTGCGGAGGCCGTCTTGTGGACTTCCTAACACTCCTTGTGTCACGAAGTCCGCTGGTGGAATCATCAGTTTGGGTGCTGGAAAGAGAGAAAAAACAATTTTAGAAAGTAAATAATATTTTGGCGACCTCCCTACATCAGTGAGCGCTGTGGTCGTCTAAGCGCGATGTTCTAGTGTGATTTTAGTAGGCCTATTTTAGAGATTCTTGGAATTACATAATATGTCAAAGCTTTTTATTTGTACCTAAAATTAGTACCTAATATAAAAAAGAAAAAAGATAAAAAAAGTGAACAGGGAAAAAAGAGATACCTCTACCTGATCCTTGGCAGTGGGAGAAGCATAGATATAAAATACTACATTTTTGGGATTTCTGTAAATGCTTAAATATTTTATTACTATCCTATTGTATCCTGTAAGTGAGTATGCATCGATAGTCTTAAGTCCTAAAATGATTATATCTTTGCATATCGTTGACTTCCTATTAAATTAAATAAATATTGCATCAGAATCCACCAAGAAAATCAGAAAATTTTCTTCCTGGCGGGAACATGGCGAGTGCTGTATTTTCGTTGTACCTGTCTTTAATTGGAAAAATAAATCATTAGACGATAGCAAAACCTCAAAAGCCGTCGGCCCACAGTACTTTCTGCTTGAAGAAATATTTGCAGTCGCAGGTTCGCAGGTTCGTGTGGTTTGTTTGTTGAGCCTCACTGCTCAGTACAATATAATCTTTTTACGACACTACAAAGAAATGTCCGTGGGAGCTCGCGTCTCGTGCACAATGACAGGTGTCAATTTTTTCTAATTCCGGGGGGAAAAGATAAAAGATATTATTTAAATATTGGCTTGTTAAGGTGCGTGTTGTGGAAACATGCAGTACTGTAGCATCTAGGTCCTCGAGATATCAGTTAGCTTTTTGCTTACATCACGTTACACAGTCTTGAAACAATAACTTTTCTGATCCATTTGGGATTGACTCTATTATGCATATTAAAGTTTTCGGGGTTTGGTCTTGTTTATCATGCTTCAATCAGCAAAGTAAATTCCCTGCCAATAACACAATTATGTGTTGTAGCGGGTTTACTCCTATGCTTCGCAGGCCTAGACACCGTCTGAGGGGCAATAGTCCACACCACGGCCTATCGCGGACGGCGAGGACGTGTTGTGAACATTTTGTTCGTCCCAGACGAGAACGTCCTTGGTACTGGTTTAAGCCATTTGCTGGGTTATCGCCAACGAGTCTGGCCCCGTAACCCGATGCATGTAACACCATGGGACGTTTAGTCGGTAAGAGTCTGTGCCTTCTTCGGCGCGGTGATATCCACGTAGTAGGACGCAGGTGGACGGTTATATTTTGTATCTACGGTTTAACTGAGCACGTCAAATTAACGTGCTTCGAAAACCCCACCTTAAGTGTCGGCGCCCCGCTGCGCAGGAGTGGCTAACCCGAAGTCGCTTCGCAGTAAACGTGAAGTTTTGACGTCCATTATTGTAGCAAAGTAAACACGGATTGAGTTCTACGTGTCGGGCGTCAACTAATGTTGTAACGAGTGAATGCTGACTTTTGACTGCGGGGCTATGTTGTGGTGTTTCACTTTTTACGCCTCGTTGAAAAAAGATCCTACTAATATTATAAACGCAAAAGTTTAATTTTTAACTTTACGGAGTTTAAATATGACTTGCTTTAACGGTGAAGGAAAACACCCTGAGGAAACCTGCAGGCCTGAGCGTTCTCCATAATGTTCTCAAAGCTGTGTGAATACTGCCAATCCACACTTCCTCACGAGTTTCCTTTCAGAATAAGAAGGGTTTGGCCATTTTCGAGAACTCTCAGGCATGCAGGCAGGGTTTTCTCACATGTTTTCCTTCACAGTTAAAGTAAGTGATTTTTTAATTGCTTAAAGCAATGGTGCGTGCCTGGGATCGAACCCTGGAACACCGAACTAGGAGACCGACGTCTTAACCACTAGGCCATCAATGCTACTATTACACATTTCGATACTTTTTGTAAATCAAGGAAAATAACAACAGGATTTTACAGCATGGTTAAAAAATCCTCTGGAAATAAAGGATTTTACAGCATTATTAAAAATCGTTCGGAAAAATAATCTTTTTAATTTTTTTTCAACCAGCATGGGCTGCAATGTTTAGTAAGTGTAATTAGTATTTGTTGCCATAATAATTTCAGAAAGGTGTAGAAAGCAATTTTTTGCAAAAGCTCATAGAGATATGTATGTTTAGGTGATACTGCAGTATCATATTAATATGGTAAGTGGTTTGCACAGCTCCTGCCGGTATCAGTGATATTGGGCGGGAGCGGCGCCGGATTACGGGATTATGTATATTGCAACGCTTGCTTGTTCTGTTTTTAATTTTGGATATTAGGTATTTATAGGCGTTATCCAATTGGGCCTCGATAGCTCAACGGTTAATAGAGCGGAATGAAATCCGAAAGGTCGCCGGTTCAAACACCACCCGTTGCACTATTGTCGTACCGTACCTACTTATTCCTTTTTTTTCTGTGAAGAAAATCCGTCATAGATACCACCAGCCACGGGGAACACAGTGGTTATGTCGGACATACCTAATCCTAGCACAAGCTCTGCGCTTAGTTGGAGGGGAAAGAGGAATATTAGTCACCATGGTAACCAGTCAGCCTAATATTATAAAAAATGGCCTCGTTTGTCGAGTGGTTTGCCCGTTCGACTGCGCATGACGAGGTCGTGGGTTTCGGGTCGGGCCAAAATCAGTACATAGGTAATGGATTTTTCTGTTAAGAAATTCTCAATACTAGCCTGGAAGGTGTATAACGGTGTTCCACACCAATGCCTCGCAGAGCACAAGGTCCTGCGCCCGATCTGTCTCCGGTCGTGTCGGAATTCCGTTCCATCGGGTTATGACATCGAGGGAGTAGATAGGGAGTGCTCTTGTGTTTGCGCACATACTAAACTTGTGCACTATAATATCGATGACTATAATACATATCTCTAATATAATATTTATACTTGTTAGTCATGTTATCAACGTTATCAAAATAAATTGCTGATCTCGCGGCTGGCTAATTTCATTAAAAATAACTATTATAATTGATAATTAATTAGCAAATATTTTGATCACTAACTCTGACAGCATGACCCAAAAGACAGTTTTAAGCTACCTACTAGTTATAAACTGAGCAATAATTCATAGCATTAAATTAATTTAAATAAATAAAACACCTTTCCAATGAATAATCACATGTATCAAATGTCAACTCCATAGCAAATGGAGATGTCAGCTGTTACAATTTTTTTATTCTGTCATCTGTGTACACCCATTTTTCGGTAAAGAATTTAAGCAAATATGGCGGCGAAACGACAGCAAAAAAAACGACGCATCTGCCTCATTGTCCAATTTTCGACCAATGACATCCGCTCCCGCTCCCCTAGCTGTCATTTAACTGTCAGGCATTCGAATTTGGAATTCAATTTTTTTAATGTATACCATTGTCTGTGCGACTACGTATCCAATGCGGGCATCCGTCGTGAAAGAGACGGGTATTTCTAGACTCTATACAGAATAATTCTTTTACAATACTGCCATCTCTGTCTGCTTCTTGTTTTTGGGATACGCTTTACGCAGTCCATGTTATATCAATCTTTTTCTTTTTCATATAGGGCGTTGACAATATACATGGCCAGTTGTAAGTTCGACAATCAGCCTGATTGAATAAGCGCTAAATAACGTAATTCAGATGTTATTGATGGCTGCAAGGACTGCCCGCATCGGTCGGTAAATAAAAGGGCTATTGGTACATGGGGTTGTTCAATTAAGGAATTGGCGTTTGAAATGTAAATGGGAACGGATTTTGAATATAAATTGATTGAGGGAAAATATAAATACCTAATCACTATTATGCGTATTTTTTGCGATTATTTTAATAGTCATCATCATCATGATCAACCCACCGCCGCACCGGCTCACTACAGAGTACGCCGCACGGGTCTCCTCTTAGATTGAGAAGGTATTTGGCCATAGTCTACCACGCGGGTCAAGTGCGGATTGGCAAACTTCACACAGCTTTTTTTGAGAACATTATGGAGAACTCTCAGGTGTTCAGGTTTCCTCACGATGTTTTCCTTCACCGTTAAAGCAAGTGATAACTAATTACTTAAAACCACATGAGGTGCGTGCCCGGGATCGAACCCTCGCCCCTCCGATTTAGAAGGCGGATGTCTTAACCACTTGGCTATGTTATAGCATTAAATAATATTAGTATTATTCTATCTATTTCTGGCAACTTTTTTCAAGATTGTAGTCAGGTTTATCGATAGGTACCTAATATTGCGTAATCCATAGCTACTTAGGGTTCGAACGGAAGACTCGGAGAGCAAAACCATGCAAGCTACGCAACGCAAACATTGGCGTAATGGATTAGTTGTGTCGCGCCGGCCTTCTGATGTTACAGACGGACAAACAGACAAACACGCGGCGCCTTTGACGCGAGGAGCCCTGACAATTGGCCGTGGAGAACAAAATAATGTATTTTGACGCTCAACTGGGTCTAAAACGTTAGCTTTGTCCTCTGTGATTTTTTTTATAATGTTCCTCTCTTTCCACGTTCCATAGAGATTAGCCATCCGCGCAGCAGAGAGGTATACTTATTAGAGCACAATTTAGTCCATCCGCATAAAAGAACGGCGAGACGTGACGGCTAACTTAACTTTGGGCTAGTAATTCTTTTCAACATGTTTATCTAATTATACCATGGATTTTGGAGCGCCCATGGATGGAGCGCCATATACAGGTAGAATAGTAAAACTAATTTTATTGCTTTTCTACTTACTTGTTTGTATGTATGTATGGATGGATGTTTGTTAGGTACCTAGGTACTCTTTCATGCAAAAACTTCTGGACAGATTTGACTAAAATTTGGAATGGAGATAGATTATACCCTGGATTAACACATAAGCTATTTTTTATCCCGGAAAATCAATGAGTTCCGACCGGATTTTTAAAACCTATATCCACGGGAACGAAGTCGCGGGCATCAGCTAGTAGGTATTACCATAAAATCACCAGCTTTGACGTCATATTATCATTATTGAGAGGAAAAAGGTATCTTCTACCTAATATTTTATCTTTTTATCAAATGAAAAAGTTAAAACGTTATGCAAGAGGTATTTTAACGCAAATTAACATTTTTTGTTCGTCTTACGAATAAATTGTGTGCACTGGCTTAGAAAATTATTGTAATTATTTTAAGAATTTGCCAAAAAACTAGAAACAAAACACCGTGACGTAACTAGGATATTATAAAGATAAATTGTGTGAACTAGGTAGGTATCAACTAATTATAATGTAAGGAAATTATATTAGGGAATTTGTGTAAAATAGTGTTATTTATTAATCGTATAGAATAAAGAAGAATATGTTTCACCTTTGGAACATATTTTTTCCTTAGCTATACGTACTTAATTTTTCAAGTGTTTGCCCATTTTAAAGGAATTAAAACGGGGGAAAAGCTTACAAATAAGAAAAAACTTGAAAATAGGTTTATACCATTTAAATAGAATCTTCCAGATACAAATGGAAAGTGAAGAAAGCCGTTTAAATAAATACCTAGCGTCTCTTGTTGGGACGCAACAAAATACAATTTCTGCTCGGATAACGCTGCGGCCTAAAATTTAACAAACGTCTCTCTTTCTGTCGCGTTAGTAAGAGGTTACCTAGTGCCGTCGAAGGGTCGCACAGCTATCAGGTAGGCTATATCTTGGCTCTCTTAGGTATTTATCTTTATTTTAATAAAATAACACAACTTTTAAATAAATCTAAAAGTAAACAAATATTAGGACTAAATATTGAATCAATAACACGAATCCTTGGAGTGGCTTCAAAACAAAGAAACGCGACACCGACCCTCCATGTCAGTGGTATAGACTAAATAGATGTATAGTCACAAGCCATAGATGAAACAGAAGAGTTTGTCTTTGGTTTTGCGTCACTGTCAATATTGGCATAGGCTTGCGTGCGCGCATGCCGACCATTTGACGAGTTTGTTTCCACTGTATGAAAAACTTCTTTTTTTATAGACGTGAAAATGGGTAGTTCGATGAGTATTGTTGAAAACTGCTGAAAAAAGATTCAAATTACAATAATAAAGCGGATCGAAAAATACTCGTACTAAGTTCATAACGAGACTCGAGGGGCATCTTTGTTGTTGTTAGATATTAATTTTGTGCGCATCGATTTAGCTTTTTAATTAAAAATCTCGTGGCAACTTTTTGATTTTCTAGGATAAAAAGTAGCTTATCTGTCAGTCCATCCGTTTTATCGACTTTCAAGAAAGATATAGAGATAGCTTAGATTCCGGAGATGAACATAAGCTACTTTTTATCCCGGAAAATTACAGAGGTCCCTGATATTTAAAAAATCTAATCCAAAAAATTTAATCTTTAGTAATAGTTACATGGTGGAAATTGCTCTGAGCAATAAGGCCGCCTTTGCATACAATTGTTTTAGTTTTTAATTTGTTTGTCTTGATTATTTCATGGTTGGTGTGCAATAAAGCTTTCTATCCATCTATCCAACTAAATCTACGTAGATGAAATCGCAGTTATATTATCATCTTGTAAATAAATAAATCAAAGATAAACAAACGACAAATTAATGGTCATAACTCATAAAACATGGGTCTATTCGTTGGTACGAGTATACAACTGGTTGGGAAAATAATCAACGGTTTTTCACGGTAAACTCAGTACGTCACGGCTTTCTTTTCTATAGACAATGGAAACAGAGTGAGTATTGCGCAAACAGACGGACAGACAAACAGCCGGCGTGTGTGATGTGCCAACGGGTTGGAGCTGATGCTTTGCGAGTCAACACGGTTTGTTTGCGCAAGGGATCTATGCGGGCTAGTTTTGATCTTGGTCAAACGTTTTGTTAAACTTTAATGTTGTTAACGTCAATGCCCAAGAAAGCCATAATTATCGCGATAATCAACGCGTTAAACTGAGTGGCCACACTTGAACGGTTAACGTCTAGTGCCGATTGAATTGGGCTTAAAATCATCTAACGCCAAATGGCATTGAGTATGCCGTTGTACGTTGATCGTAGCTACATCTACGTGTAACGGGAAACGCCGTTGAATCGCGTTATTGGTAGTTAAATGTGGCCGGGACATAACTACGATGGCTTGGTTGAATCACATGAATTACGTATTCTGTAGAATTACACATCATCCATTACCGGCTCACTACTGAGCACGGGTCTCTTCTCAGAATGAGATGGGTTTGAACATAGTCCGTTCACGCTGGCCAAGTTCGGCCGTAGGTGCCTAGATCGTATAAAAATAACACTTAGTTTTGTTGGCGGCTATTTTGTTTTTCGTTGTTATAGAAATATACCTACATTCTGTGAAAATTTCAACTCTTTACCTACATAGGTATTAGGTACGGTTCATGAAAGGCAACCCGCTGTCAGACAGATGGACGGACGGACGGACGGCGGATGTTTAGTAATAGGGTCCTGCTGCACTGGTATCCTTCGGGTACTGAACCCTAAAAACTACTTCTTGCAGTTAACCGCTTTTTAGAAAGAGGACAACAGAATGCTTATTAGCGAAAAGGCCGCCTTTTGTATGTACTCCTTCTGTCTGTGTTTTTTGTTCTTTTACTGTAATCCTTCTTGTGATGGTACAAATAAAGAGTATAATAATGTTGCCCGTCTAATTAAATGTGTCCAATAAAACAAATTAATGCCCACTGACCGCCAGCTCCAACAGTTACAACTGTTGCAGTGTAACAGATTGTCTCGTTTGGGGTCCGAAAGGATTAGCTCTGCGAGAGATGGACAGGAACTACCTACACTTGCCTACAACTAAGCAAGTATTAATAAAGTTTTCGTTATTCAGGTAACTTGAGCAAATACCTATAATTTTTATCTCCTCTTATGCGCATTCTAATATAAAACGTTGGGTGGTGGACTATGGCTTAAATTCCTTCTCATTCTGAAAGGAGACCCGAGCTCAGTACAGTACCTATTCGGTCGGCGCGGTGATGGGTTGAGAATGTTGATGGTGATTGATCCTATAATCAAACCAACAACGATTTCCATGCTAGTAGAAATAGTTTTCTTAAGAACCTGGCTTAATTTAACTTAAATAATATTGTATTCAGCTAAAATAAACTTGAAAAAGTGATTTCTCAAAAAAACCCTAGACAGAACTTGGTAGTTGGTTTGTAGAATAGTTTGTAAGTTATCTAAGTATATCCAATTGACTGACAAACATACCTACATGTATGAACAAGCCACTGGTACCTTCTAGAAACTTAAGATTTAGACTCGCTAAGAAAGGATTTTAAGATATTCCAAAGGGATTTTTAATAAGTATTTAAATCCACGCGGGGGAAGTTGCGGAAAAAGTCCTACCTACTTATAAAAATCTACGTGAAAAGGCGTCGATAAAAGCTAATCATCTGATATTATAAGCAAGGGTAGGTAGGTACATCAACCGAAGAAGCACACATTCTGCGTAAATATAAAAGCGTAATATTTTTTCTGTGCGGCGGCGGTGATCCGTCACCCTGTCGACTGGCAAGTAATGCCGGGATGAAATTATTAATACTTTGCTGCAGCCACTCTGCACCCTCCCCTGCCTCCCTTCTTCACCCCCTTGGACTACGTCACGAATATACTCGTACCTACTAGCTAATGCCCGCGACTTCTGTCTGTGTGATTTTACTTGTAAACTCGATTTTCTGGAATAAAAAGTATCAGTTTCTGTCTAGCCTAATGCTAATATACCACGTTTGTTCAAATCATCTCTACGCACGGATTTTATAATTTTTAGACATCAACGCGCGCTATTTTACTGTGTATTCGAGATTACTGCTCAAAAAAAGGAGTGTAATGTTTTCAGGGTTCATAAATTATGTTATTATGTAGGTATCTATGTATGTGAGTTTCTTTATTCCACCATAACTTCTAAGTGTCTGAACCATTGATGTAGCCTGAACACATTATGTTTATGGGGTATCGTTAGAATCCTTAGATTATCCCGAATGACACTGGCTATAACTTTTTGCACAAGACCGAATAAAGCAGTCAAACTCATAATATGGTCCATAACTTTGAGCATAAACCACTATAAATTCACGATAATTAAAAACCGTGTCCGGTTCCAAAAGTTAATATTTTGTTGATAGAAGCAAAAAAACCCCAAATAAGACATAGCGTCCAAAACCACTGACAACCAAAGCGAAAACAATATACAGAGTGGCCAACGTGTCAATCAAGTTCGACCATTCAATCATCACACTTATTGTGAATGTGTTAAAGTTGACAATGGCGTGTAAGCCATTGCTTTTATGTTCAGGAAGGGGATGAAAGCACAAAGCCCCTCGAGAGGCATCCATCGTCCGTCGTCTCCGGTGGGATGGACTTGTACACTGTTCCGGACAATAGCGGGATGAGAAATTATTTATACGCTCTTTTTTCCTGAATTCAGAACTGTAGGTATTATTATTTCAAATCGTGCATGTTTATATACTAACTATTAGTTGATGCCCGCGAATTTATCCGCGTGGATTAAGGTTTTCAACAACCCCGTGCGAACTCTTTGATTTTCCGGGATAAAAAGTAGCCTATATCACTCTCCAGGTATTAAGCTATACCCGTGCAAAAATCACGTCGATCCGTTACAAGCAAGCAAGTAACGTTGGCAAGTCGTTAACTGGATGGGTGACCGATTTTAAGCTTTTTCCCGTGCCTCGGAAAATACTCTCAGCCGATATCAACCCATCGCTTTCAGCTTTTTTCAATTCACAATTATTTAATTTTATCTTTTATAACTAACTACATGTAGTAAAATGTAATTCTAATTATTTTACTATCTATTGCCTCTGGATTTATTATACTTAATCATAGTAGGTACCTATGTGATTTTTTGTCGATATCGTAGGTATCTACGTGCGTGCAAAATTGTAAAAAATGTAGAGATTTGCTCGATTTTACACATCTTATCATGGTATTAAGATAACGTTAATAAAATTGATAAACCATAATATTATTAAGTATATTGTGTGTGAAGGCAGTAGGTACTTACCATTTCCTGCTAGGTATTTGCAGATTATTTATTTATAGAGTTATTTTGAAGGACTGATATTATATTCGTAATATGTTCGGTTATTTTGAGTTCCATCATTCGCCGTCGCCATCACAACCGATAGACGTCCACACTCCACAGCTGGACGAATCTCTACAGTCTACAGGTTATCGTCCTTTGCCGCTTATGTTCAGCGATTTGTTTGGGAGTATCGGTCCACTAAGGGTCCAATCTGGGTTTTTATTCTAAGGGTCCAATGCAAAGTTTTTCGGTGCGGGGAAGCCATTGAGATCCCAACGCCCCACAATAGCTTGAAGAAGCAAGATTTGTATATAAATGCGAAAGTGTGTCTGTCTGTCTGTCGCTTACCTAGCTAGCTGTTTACGACCAATCCGTTAATTTTTTTTATTTTTTTGGTATTTGGTAAAGAGACAGCATCCATCCCAGGGAAGATCATAGGCTACTTTTTATCGAAGAGTACCCACGGGATTTTCAAAAACCTAAATCCACGCCGAAAATTAACGAACATCGTCTATTTGATTCAGAGACATCAATCCTGTAGACAAAATATAGTGGGTAGTTATGTATGTAAGCTACTTTTTATCCCGGAAAATTAAAGAGTTCCAAAAAGTGGGTAGTTATGTATGTAAGCTACTTTTTATCCCGGAAAATTAAAGAGTTCCAAAAAACCTATATTCACGCGGACGAAGTCGCCGGCATCATTAATTTTTCTAGTACTTAAACAGATAATTTTTACGACATAAGTTTCGCTTCAGAATAGGAGAGGAAGTCCAAAGAAAAGGTGGATGGATTGCTTGAAAGAGTATAATGTGTGTAAAAGGGGTGGAAAATGCGTTGACTATGACAGAAGTGAGTGGAAGAAAAAGACATGTCAAAGTCAAAGTCAAAATCATCAATTCAAAGTAGGTACAATTGTACTCCTTTTGATGAAATTGAAATTGTTAAAAAATTTGAAATTGTTAAATTTGTACGACATAGTGGTCATAATTAATTACGTAACTTAAAACCAAAACTAAAGCTACGAGGGTTCCAAACGCGCCCAAGTCTGAGAAGAGCCCACAATTGTTGTGCTTGTTGGGTAAATAGCTTGGGATAAAGGACAATAAGAAGAGAGAAGTTTCGCTTCAGAACAGGTCTACCCCATTATCCATCGGTACATAAAAATACATATGGGTGATGTATGGCTGTAACAATATGCACGTAGCATTTCTTTTCCATGTAGATATCACGCGCTCAGTTTTCCTAAAACTTTCCTCAACAAACTTTTTGTTTGTTTAAAAACAGCCAAAACGTGCCCGGGTGTGACGTGAATCGTGTAGAGATACGTTATCACAAATCTGCGCAAAATACCAACACTTGGACGATCGCGAGATACCAGTTATCACTTTACATGATAACAGCTTTCAAATCACCTTGTTTTTTTTCTACACGATACAGTTTGAAATCAATGTGAGATGTCCTCTGTCTAAATATTTACACAAATCTTTGCTCTAGTTATCGAGATGGATGGATGGTTTTTCGATTGCTACCGGTTTTTGATAATGCTATATGAAGTTACATTAATAAAGTAAGTAAATATGTAGGCAGTATTAAACTCGGCACTTATGATGGATTTTTTTAAAATTACTTTATCAATTGCAATTTTTATAAAGAAGTATACCTTAGGTACATGTTTCAATCTTAGATAAGTAATAGATGTACAAGGTAGGCTATGGATACCTACCCAGTTTGGATGTACTTAGCTAAGAGGTACCCACATGTTTTATGGTTTAGTCATCCTACGCTAAATATCTTACCTTTGAATAAAACTTCTCAGTAATGAAAAATGAAAAATGAAAATGATTAAAGAATTCTTGCCAGTGCATTATCCAAATGAGTGTAGATTAATTTGATAATTCAAAAGCAATCTGTAAAAGTTTTATTTGCGTAAAATAAATATCTAGGTAAGACGTAGGTAGTTAGGAATATTTTATTTTTGTTGGTTTGTCCTTCAATTACGTCGTAACGGTGCAACGGATCGACGATCGGGTATTCTTAGTTAAAAACTTAGAAAGTGCATAGACTAAGTAGTTTTATCTCGGAAAATCAAAGTTCCCACGGGAGTTTTACCCAAATAACGAACGTGAACGAAGTCGCGGGCATCGGCTAGTTCACTATATTATTAGTATGGATTTAAAGATTATTCGCTATGAAGTGTAGATACCTAAAGATCGCTTATCAGTGCAGATGATAAACGCAAATTTGACAGGTCCAGTCAAATGATTAGGTACCACCGTTCTGGTTGCCACTTCTGATATTACCACTGTTAGGTATCTTATCAAGGTGTGTTTGGATTTTTGGAACGATCAAGGAACTTTATTTTGTTAAGGGTAGCCATTAAATAGGTAATGTAAATACAGCTGATAATTTTGATGTTTCACTAAATTCGTTCAATTCATTAAATACCTAAACGAAAAATGTAGTTCGCTGATCATCATCATCATTATCAGCCTAGACTGAGGACGAACCTCCTCTCAGAATGAGTAAGTATTTAGGCATAGTCTACTACGTTGACCCAATGTGTATTGGGAGACTTCACACACCTGATCTGTGAGAACAATAAGGATTCTCAGGCATGCAGGTTTTCTCACGATGTTTTTCTTCACCGCTGTTCCTCATAACTATCATATAATAGTATCACAATAATATTATAAAGGCGAGTGTGTATGTTTGCTACTCCTGCACGCAGAAACTACTGGACGGATTGGGCTGAAATTTAGAATGGAGATAGATTATACCCTGGATTAGCACATAAGCTACTTTTTATCAGAGAAAATCAAAGAGTTCCCACGGGATTTTTAAAAACTTACATCCACGCGAACGAAGTCGCGGGCATCAGCTAGTATAAGAATAATATCAGAATACTATCACCCTATTTTTAGTCGCAGGTAGGTAGAACCTATGCTACTATTCTTCGGAAGGAAAGTAGGTAGGTATGAGCTCGCTCTACAATCTGCATTGATTCAATATTGACACGATGACGGATTATCTCAAAGATTTACGACCAGGCACATCATAAGTTATCTCTCGATTTTTCAACGGTTAGATGCAATTTTTGAGTTCATAATCTTACTTGTAGATTTTTTTACAAGTCGAAGCTTATATGCGTAAAGAAAAAACTTCAAAGTTCACCAGAGTGACTTCCTTTTTAGGTTCCGCACCTCAAAAAGAAAAAAGGAACCCTAATAGGATCACTTCGTTGTCTGTCTCTCTGTCTATCTATCTGTCCATCTATCTGTCGTGTCTGTCAAGAAACCTATAGAGTACCTACTTCCCGTTGACCTAGAACCATGACCCAAAATTAAAATAGGTATGTTCATGAACAAATAAATATTTAGAATTTTCTATTTAGAAAATAAGATAACTATACTAAGTGGGGTATCAAATTATGAAAGAACTTTACCTGTACTTTCTAAAACAGATTTTTATTTATTTTAAGCATACCTAATAGTTTTTGATTTATCGTACAAAATGACGGAAAAATACCCAAGAGCACGGAACCCTCGGTGCGCGAGTATGACTCGCACTTGGCCGGTTTTTTAAATTAAGATTTTAGAATGGCTCCTCTTGCACTAGTTACATATTAAATTATACATATGTCGTTGTCAACGAGAGAGAGAATTGTGTTTGCTCAAAAACTTTAGTACATGGAGTCGCATTCAGCCGGTGTTATTAAAAAATAACAACAATCAAGATTAATATGTGTAACGGTAAAAATTTCCCTAACAATGCTACCGTGACAATGAAGTCATCAGTGACATTTCGGCCATTCTGATGCAGCTGCGCGATCGATAAAGTCGGGCGATCGATCACCGCGCGTCGCTCCGGCTCGCTATCCGGTAATTTATTATATTTGGAGTAAGTCGGATGCCATCCAGGTATGTCAACACTCTATAAATCAATTAGGTGTACATCCCTCGGTGATAAAGTCTTCTTGAGGCTCCAGTGCCGTAACTAGACGTTTATGCGATGGATGCAAACAATACCCTATTACTAAGCCTCCGCTGTCCATCCGTCTGTCTGTCAGCGGATTGTATCTTGTGAACCGTAGCAGGTAGAGAGTTAAAATTTTCATAGAATGAATGAATGAGTACATACTTTTATTGTACACCACAAAATTAGTACACTATTGCAGCAATAATAAAAATTTCAAAATGGCCGCCATGAAAATTAAAATTGCGATGGTTTGAAATTAATTACGATGGTATTGGATTTACTATGGAACCCTTAATGTGCGAGTCTGACTTGCACTGGCCGATAATTTATTATTATGGAGTGAAGTCGGATGCCGTCCAGGTATGTCAACACTCTATAAATCAATTAGGTGTACATCCCTCCTTGATAGTTTTCTTGTGGCGCCAGTGCCGTAGCTAGGCGTTTATGCGCCCGTTACGAGATTCTATAACTGCGCCCTTGAAAAATTTTACTAGAAAAATTAATCCATCCTTCAAAAGGTGAATTTTCAGGATTTCGTACCCAATGGCCGCAACCAATACCCTATTACTAAGCCTGCGCTGTTCGTCCGTCTGTCTGTCAGCGGATTGTATCTCGTGAACCGTAAAAGAGAGTTGATTTTTTTTTAATTTGTAAGTAAGTGCTATTGCTGCTATAAAATGACAGAATGACAGTTAATATTTTTTTGCCAGTTACAAGTTAGCTCTTGACTGCAATCTCACCTGATGGTAAGTGATGATGCAGTCTACGATGGAAGGGACTAACCTGGAAGGGCATACCCCTTCCAGGTTCATCCACAATTTTCATTAAACCCATACTCATTTGGGTTCTACACGACATCGTACCATAACGCTAAATCGCTTGGCGCTACGGCTTTGCCAGTAAAGTGATAACTAGCCACGACCGAACCCTCCCACAGACCAAGACGTTTCTGCGCCCCTCCAGGATCTGCCCTGCCTGGGCACTGCTGGCCCAGCCTAGCTACGGCACTGCGTGACTCTATGTCCTTCTCGAGATGATGTTTTTATAATTATGTCTCGTGTTATCATCTTGACAATGGACAAGGGATTGCAATTAGGTTCGATCGCCCGATGGTTAAATATACTTGTTTGTTTATATGAGAGCTGATTATTATCAATCAATCATTCTCTTACTGTGCTTACCTACTTCACAGCTGATACTTTTTTCGTGTTTACATGTTTTTTTATCCATCAGAGAATGAATATGGGCTTGTTATTATCAATAGATAGGTGCTTATAATCGCAGTGGGCTACAGTATTGCATGAGGATAATATATTATACTAGCTGATGCCCGCGACTTCGTTCGCGTGGATGTAGGTTTTTTAAAATTCCCGTGGGAATTCTTTGATTTTCCGCGATAAAAAGTAGCCTATGTGCTAATCCATGGTATAATCTATCTCCATTCTAAATTTCAGCCCAATCCGTCCAGTAGTTTTTGCGTGAAGGAGTTTTGCGTGAAGGAGTAACAAACATACACACACACACACACACACACACACACACACACACACATACAAACTTTCTCCTTTATAATATTAGTGTGACTAGCTGATGCCCGCGACTTCACACTTGTGGATTGCGATTTTCATAAATCCCTTGGGAACTCTTTGATTTTCCAGGATAAAAATTAGCCTATGTCACTCTGCAGGTTTTCAACTGTCTACATATTAAAAAAACCCAGCCAAAACGAGTCAGACTCGTGCACCGAGGGTTCCGTATTCGGGTATTTTTTCCGACATTTTGCACAATAAATCAAAAACTATCATACCTAAAAATAAATAAAAATCTGTTTCAGAATATTCAGGTAAATCTCTTTCATTTGATACCCCTTTTGGTATCACTTATCTTACTTTGAAAATTGAAAATACTATCTACTTATTTGTTCATGAACACATTTTTTTTTTTGTGATGTAACTACAAATTCACGGTTAGTGGTCGAAGGTGTTTATCTAAAGAATCCGTTAAGTATACCTATCAAATATTTAGTCGATTAAACGAAACCACCTGCTCTATCTACCGAGTAAATAAGAACCGGTCAAGTGCGAGTCGGATTCACAAAGGGTTCTGTATCATCGTACAAGAAATAATACTTTTTTTTTAAATCTGCATGGCGGCCGTTTTGAAATTTTTATTATTTGTTTCTATATCGGCAATAGAAATAGTGACTAACACATTCTGTAAAAATTTCAAATTTCTATACCTATTAGATACCTACCGTTGATAGACACACAGACAGCGGAGGCTTAGTAATTAGGCTCCCGTTGGTACCGTTCGGGTACGGAACCCTAAAAACCACTAATCCACAATTCCACACCCACGCACGAGAATTAGGCATACACCTACTTACCTACCTAAGACCTACCTATTTGTAATACCTACCAACAAAATTAATATTAAAATATCATAGTCATAGTCATTATTCATTATATTACACATATCACATCATTTATTATATTCATAATATAGGTACTAGTTTAGGTACATTATCCGTCACTTACAAATCAAATTTTTTAGGGTTCCATACCTCAAAAGGAAAAACAGATCCCTTATAGGATCACTTTGTTGTCTGTCTGTCTGTCTGTCCGTTCGTCCGTCCGTCCGTCCGTCTGTCCGTCGTGTCTGCCAAGAAACCTATAGGGTACTTCCCGTTGACCTAGAATCATGAAATTCGGCAGTTAGGTAGGTCTTAGGTATAGCACAAGTACAGGAATAAATCTGAAAACCGCGAATTTGTGGTCACATCATTTAAAAAAAAATTAAAATGTATTTCAATTTTCAAAATAAGATACCTAACTATACCAAGTGGGGTATATGAAAGGGCTTTACCTGTACATTCTAAAACAGATTTCTATTTATTTTTATGTATTCTAATAGTTTTTGATATATCGTGCAAAATGTTGGGAAAAATACCCAAGCACGGAACCCTCAGTGCGCGAGTCTGACTCGCTCTTGGCCGGTTTTTTTTTCATAATCGATGTTACAATACTTTTTCTTAAATTAGTCTGGGGTTTACTCCACCCCTCCGGACCGGATGATGATGACCACTGAGCTAGGGAGGTCGTCAAAATTCGTAGAAGTGAAGCGAAACTAGTACAATGTGTAGTACAGGAGATGACTCGTGTAATGTGTGTGCATGCCACCATCCGTCACCACTATCGGTCGTAATTTACTGATAAGCTATCAGTGAGCGCCGTTACACTATAACTGCCTTTTTTCCAAAATCAAAATAATCTTACACTTTGAGATATCTATCTATACTTATATAATTGCTACTATTATAAATGCGAAACTGTCTGTATGTCTGTTACCTTTTATCGGCTCAACCACTAAGCCCATCGCGGCCACATAGCGTTTGACGCTCGAAAGGGCTAGAAACCAGAGCCGTAAAGCCAGTTGAGAAAAAAATTACCTCAACTAAAGCGACGAGGCAACCTATTAGATTTACTTTCCCAGAAAAATAAAAATTCCTACCAAATTTTTGCAAACCCCTAATAGGTACCTATGTACTTACCCGCGAAGAAGTCGCGAGCGTCTTGTAAGTAGATATAAAATATTTTATGCAGCAAAAACACATTATATTTAAGACAAAATATATTTCATAAAATTACTAACGACGAAAAAATACTGTTATTTAACAAATTCGTACATTTCTCTGTATATTATATTAAAATAACGATTGATTTTAAACATAAATGACCGTTACAAAAACAGAAGAGAATCTTGGTAGAGGATAAATCGATAAAGTCGGTCAATAATAGTTGAAATGTTTAAACACAGGCAGGTCCGACTTTATAAGCAGAGTCCAAACAATTTCAAAAATCATTCGAGAACACAGAAGTACAGCACAAATAAATACTTCCAAATCCTTACTGTTTCTTACTTTAAACGCAACCAGAACAATATCACCACAAATTAATATAAACAACTGTATAACGTACACCACGCTCATAAACCGACTTTTATCATTTCTACGGACACAATTCAGCAGCATAACAAATAACATAGCCACAGCTATTGATACAATCAAGAGATTAGAAGTTAACCTTACAGCTGGCACTGCCATAGGGTCCTCCGAAAAGAAAGCATACAAACAGAGTATCACAATTTCCTCATAAAATTCTATCACCAAAGCAGATATATAGGTGAATTTAGTCACTTCCTTTACAGTGTACACATTTGCTCCGTTTTCGAATAAGAATAAATCCGAGAACATTTTCAATGAGATGCAGGCGGTCCAAAAGTGTATTATGAGGCTCAAATACGTAGCTGCTTGGAAAACTATTCCTATTACCATGTTGTCAGACTCTCCTGATATTACATCGCTATTTCTCAATAACGTGTACAAATAAGTTATGAGTATCAAATGTAATGCACTCGAAAACGTATGCTGGTAATTAAAGTAACAGAACAAATGATTTTTTATCGATTTTTGATACCACAATTGTATGGACATGGTCAGAAATCCTACGGCGCCGAAAGTTGCACCTATCCTTAATGCCAGTATAATTTCATCGTTCACTGTGTTGAGTTCACTGTTAATTTTAAATGCTGTATAATTTGAAAAATCGGAAATATTATTCGTAGAATTCATTTTCTCTAGTGCTCTAACTTTATTAACGAGTTTTTTAGTTCAAATGTTGATTTGTTATGAATTTATAATTAAAATTATTACATACTTAGCTGTATAATTTTAATTAGTTTTGATAAACATAAAATATTGTTGATAAAGTTATAATCAACAATCATTAAAATGTTGAGGCAATGGTGTAAATGATATGGTGTAAATTAATTAAATGAAACAGGGTTCTGTAAATAGGTTTGGAGTTTTATACATTCGTACAAGAACTCGTAGACTACAGGCCCATGTTTAAAAATGGGTGGGTCATATGAACCACCAGGTGACGTATACAGGACGATATAAGAGCATAAAATAATAAGTTTCAGCACTATGCCGTCACTTGTAAGCTGTCCAACAGAGTGCTGGTGAGAATTGAAAAGTGCAGGTAGAGTGAGTACATTTTGGTCATATATTTTTATACGGCATTTTTACCATCGATAGATCCATGAAAAATAATAAGAAAGCGCGCAGTGCCGTAAAAAAATGGTGCGCCACAAAGTCAGTAAATGTTTTGATTTTCTGACAATTTCCGGGGTAAATTTGGTCATTTAATTCTGTACGGCACTAGTTTCATACTGTTTCAATACAGCCTCTAATCCATTATTCCGCAACGCCGTACAAAAATCATGCGACAAGGGGAAAAAATTGAGGGTAGCAACCCCCTCTCTTTCCGTGGTCCGGGGGGTGATTTGAAACAACATAAAATTAATTTATTTTGAAAGTGTTTTATGCATAGATAATATTTTTTTACATGCCGTACATTTTCGTTGGTCCAAAGGTTTGTAGGGGATGTGGATATTATATACACACCCGTTCACTTCAGTTAGACGGCATAGTGATTTTATCATATTATCAATTGTTCTCTTCAAAAATATGTTAATGCCGTACAGTATCAGATGGCCATAAAGTACTACCCTTAAAATGGTAGCGTCATTTTCATCAGCCTAAAAGATATGGTCTGCATTAAAATGTACGGCATAATTTTTTCCTAATTTATTTATCTTAATACTATTTAAAACAAGGGAAAAGCGTAGAAAATTGCTATATTTTATTAATCTATGAATATTTAAACTTTTGCAATAATTTGAAAAATTTCAGTTTTTGTATTTATCTATAATTTTTTTTAGAACAGTTTCTTTTGAACGGCAATACTATATAACAATAGTATTTTACACTATCATGTTAAAAAAAAAGTTGCCGTACAGAGTCAAATGATTTTACAGCTTTAAAAATTAAGTATACCATGAAATTAAGATAATTATTGATACACATTCAAATGAACACTAATTTTTTTACGGCATTATTTTTAATAGTACTTTTGAGTGCTAGATAATGTTTTGGAACCAAAGCCGTACTTTCTCAAATCACCCCCCCGGACCACGGAAAGAGAGGGGGTTGCTACCCTCAATTTTTTCCCCTTGTCGCATGATTTTTGTACGGCGTTGCGGAATAATGGATTAGAGGCTGTATTGAAACAGTATGAAACTAGTGCCGTACAGAATTAAATGACCAAATTTACCCCGGAAATTGTCAGAAAATCAAAACATTTACTGACTTTGTGGCGCACCATTTTTTTACGGCACTGCGCGCTTTCTTATTATTTTTCATGGATCTATCGATGGTAAAAATGCCGTACAAAAATATATGACCAAAATGTACTCACTCTACCTGCACTTTTCAATTCTCACCAGCACTCTGTTGGACAGCTTACAAGTGACGGCATAGTGCTGAAACTTATTATTTTATGCTCTTATATCGTCCTGTATACGTCACCTGGTGGTTCATATGACCCACCCATTTTTAAACATGGGCCTGTAGTCTATCGCGCAGCGTGCGTTTGTCTGGAAATTCTAGAATAGGTCATTTATCTGTTGGTGGAATAATATTGAAAGTCAATAAGTATTGCGTGGTGCCAGTGAACACAGCTATTACAGGTACATACTCATACAGTAAAATTCTGAATCCAGTAAAAATTGACTAAAAAATTTAACAGAATAATAAGTATTCAAGGTGTATTTTGAAGATAGTACTGAACTGTAATAAAACTTCCGTTGAAATATCATTAAGACCGATAGACAGAAGGTTGTGGTTAATTTTAGAAGAACAAAGAAGATAATAATTGACAATTCTGAATTTTGGGGAAATGTCATAATCAACCCACCTCCGCACTGGCTCACTATTCAGAACAGATGTCCTCTCAAAATAAGAAGTGTTTAAGCCATAGTCCGCCACGCTGGGTAAGTGGCATTGGCAGAGTTAACACTTGAGAACATTATGGAGAACTCTCCTGCAGATTTCCTCACGATGTTTTCCTTCAACGTTAAAGCAAGTGATCTAATTGCTTAACGCACATAACTCCGGTCAGTTAGACGTGTGTGCCCGGGATCGAACCCCCGACCTCCCAAAAAGGAGGTGGAAATCTTAGCTACTAGACTATCACGGCTTTCTAGATAATAATAATAGTACCTATACCTAATACCTATCTCCTTTTTACAGTTTCACCGGCGCGCGGCGGCTAATCACTGATCTAACGTATAACACGCGGTGGGCAAGTAATCCGGTAATAATATTCGATAAACTCTTAATTGGCCCAGAGTAGGTACTTATACACTAAGAGAGGGCTGCAAAACTTGCTTTGTGTAATTTTGACCGAATTTCGGCCACGTCAGCCAGACTACCCAATTACGCAGGAACTATATAGTGCGCAGATGAAACAGGTGCACTCTTCGTTTACTCATTCTCATACCACATGAGCTGTCATGAGGACATTCAAACACGACCGAAGAGGTCGAACGTATGGCCGACGCGCGACGGCTTTCCGTGCTTAGCCGAGATCAGAAAAGGATGTGTAACACTGTCAAGTTTCCAACTCTTGTCCGTTAGCGAGAACTAAATTGATTTTTGTAGCGCGAGTCGAGACTAGAATCCATCCTTATGAGCCTCGGCGGAATAAACTGAGGCAATCAGAAGAAAGCAAAAACAGTGTTTGCCTCCAAGGTTCTAGGAATTTGGAGTTTGATTGGAAATATTTAGGTAGGACCAAACTACACAGTGAAACAATCCGTGTACCTCGTTATAGACTGATTCAGTTATACGTACCTACTTCTGCTATTTTTGCTTATTGTTGCTATTTAATTCAAGAATATTTTTGACTTAACTTGTGATTCTGATGAAGTCTCAGTTTCTTTCAGGTATTTCGTCACACAATATTTACTAGATTATAATTTACTAGATGATGCCCGCGACTCCGTCCGCGTGGATTTAGGTTTTTTAAAAACCTTTGGGAACTCTTTGCTTTTCCGGGATAAAAAGCTGCCGAAATCAATTTCCGGGGGGTAAGCTACCACTGTACCAAATTTCATTAGAATGAAACATAAACAGACAGACACACTTTCCCATTTACAATATTAGCATGGACTAAACTAGATTGAATTTTCTGAGTATTTTTCTATCACATTTTAGACAACCGTCTCTGGAACTATACCGTGTCACGAGCAAGTCGCGCGTAACGGTAGCGTTCCGTAGTTAATTATTTTTACCCGACTCATAGGAAAGACATTAGAAACAGAATTAGGGGTGAATGTATTTCTTAAGCGAATTAACATACTGTCGTGTCATGCTTACTGCTTAGATTTCCAGGTTATTGCTACATTAACCTAGGCTAGAAATTACCACTTGAGTACCGCCAAGGTAACAGTGAATAGGCATTTAGATGACAATATTGAGGATGGTGGCGTTTGATGGTGGTGGACGGTGGTGATGGTGGTCAGCAGGAGCCGGTTGATCAGAAAAAATGTGGATCTTGAAGTCTGGAGATTGGTATGAAAAAGTGTCTGTTGTACTTATACAGGGTGTAAGTTGTAGACAGAACGCTAGCAAGAACGAAGACAGGTGATAGTAGGTACTGATGATTACTGATAAGATATTACAAAAAAAAAAAATGCGATAAAAGTAAATAAAAAATCCTGTATTTTTTCTTAGCTCTAATCGAAGAAAATTGGTTCAGCCGTTTGAAAGTTATCAGCTCTTTTCTAGTTTACTTACTAAAGGTTTTTGTGTCGGGGGGGTTTTTTCAATTTTGAGTTATTGCATGTGTAAATGAAAAATAAAGTACCTCGATCCAAATCATCTCGTACGGGCCCCCAATATTACCATACATTTAAAAAATGATTTATTCAACATTATTAATCCGCCATCAACACCCACGTCCGCCTATCCGCCTCTATCTCCGAAGCACCAGACAATGGCTCTGCGCGTTTATCTACAGAATGCGTTTATCTGGGCTAACCATGTGGGTTACAAGAAGTTCACCTCGAGCGCTTTTGAGTGCGCTGCATACAAACTTAGTTTGATTCTCAATTTTTTTAAATTAGATACAAGTTAGCCCTTGACTGCAATCTCACCTGGTGTTAAGTGATGATGTAGTCTAAGGTGGATACGGGCTAACGTGGAAGGTATGGCAGTTTTAATTAAACCCATAGCCTCTTTGGTTTCTACACGACATCGTACCGGGACGCTAAATCGCTCGGCGGCACGACTTTGTCGGTAGGGTAGCAACTAGCCACGGCCGAAGCCTCGCACCAGACCAATCATCTCATTTCATCATTTGATTAGAGTGTTCGTCTAAATTCAAAATTCAAGCTCATTTATTCAACTTGGTGCAAAGGACATAGCTATAGACATAAGAGGTAGGAAATTATGAAATCCGTACGTAAAGACGTAGACGTTTGTATAGAGTGCGCTCCGAGCACACTTCCCTTAAATGTTACCGTATTAATGATAGAAAGGTATAATGATATGAAATTCCATAAGGTTAATCATCATATTATTAGGTAGGTATTTTGCTTTTATTAAACTCCAACGCAAGGGAGAGTGTTATGAGCTGTTTATACCTAATCAGTTTTCTGCCCATATTATGTTGCACCGTGGATGCGACGGGTCTGCCCGCGAAATTCAAATTGCGAAAAACCAAATTAGATTTTTCGCAATTTGTAAACTAATACGACAACGTAGGCTTATGGCATTTTAATTGCGCCTAATTCTCACAAATTAGTTGATACTAGAGCTAATTTCTTAAACTGGACCCTTTCAAGTAATGAATTTTATATGAACCTGTGAGGATGATACTGCCATTGCATTGGCGCTACCTAATCGGAAATATATATGTGCATTTGTTGCCTTAACAGTGAAGGAAAACACCATGAGGACGCCTGCATGCCTGAGAGTTATCTATAATGTTTTCGAAGGTGTGTGAAGTCTGCCAATCCGCAGATGGCCAGTGTGGCGGACTGTGGCTTAAACCTTTCTCATTATGAGACGAGTCAAGAGACCCGTGATCAGTAGTGAGCTAGCAATGACATGATGATAATGGTGATGAAGGTATATATAAAAGATGTAGGTACAGAGACCGTCACGAAGTAGCCAAGAAATGAAAAAATAACCAGGAAAATAAGGAAAGGGTTAACAATAAATTAGTTCGTTAATCAAGTTCACGATAATCCGTCGGTAAGTTGTGACATGTGTTGTGCGTATCGACGGTAGGCCGGCAGGGGTAGAGCAGCGGTAGGGGTAGGGGTAGGGGTAGGGGTAGGGGTAGCGGTAGGTCATTACCAGCGCCGAATGTCGTGAGGGCGCTCGCGTGTAGATCGCGAGATACGGGCCCACTCGGTCGTAATCGGTTTACTTGCTTCGCTTTGGTGGAATCTATAAGTTATAAGCGATGTGCGAATATTGTAGTAGAAGCAGGCGTTACTTTGGAAGTCCATGATATACAAGGAACCAAAAGCTTAATTTGCTATAATACTTTGACTTTTGACTTTGCAATTAGGCATTATAAGGTCTACATCTCCTGAGGATGCTCCGGTGTAGGGGCGAAACGTGCGTCGAGTTGTTTTGGGATCCGTGTGATACTGCGTGTTGGTGGTGCGTATTGCATGCCTGGTGGCTGGCTTTTCCTGCATGTTTAGCAGTGGGAGGGCGGGCGGTGCATATCGCGTGCTGCATGTTGCACCATACAGATTTGTCTGGTTTAGCAGATTATAACAAATTATACTTTTGGTTCCTTGACTGCATCGATGCGCGAATGTTGTAGTACCCGGACAATGCAGGTGACTTCCAAGGGTTATTAGTGCTGGCCCTATTAATGCAAGAGAGACACCGGGCGCTCTCATAAATACAAAGTTATAACATCAGCTTTTGTTTTATACCACAGACGTTTACCCGGTTAATGCAGGTGACTTGCAAGGGCTATTAGTGCTAGCCACTTTACCTAGCCAGCTATTAATGAGAGAGAGTAGCCGCAAGTGCTCTCAGAAAGCTATTAGGTATATGTAAATCACAGTTATAGTTATAGGCTCACTTTCCTGTCCCTATTCGACTTTGACACCCGCTACTTTGCGGCCCAAATACGAGTAAATAAAAAAATTGAAGTAATAATGAAGATTAAAAAAAATCTGATCGTGTCTTCGTGGCTTTAAGTTATCTCGTACGATTTACTTTCTTTTCAGGGATAAATGCCATTCTTCAGATCTTTAATTATCATCATATCCATGCAAAAAATATCAAGCGAAATCATAATAATTGCATTTAATTGCAATTAATAGCTTACAAAAACATTACGAACTGTATCTAGGAAAAATTCCCCACAGGACCTTTTTCTCGCTTCGTCGAGTTCGCCATATCAACATGTTTCGAGTCTTGTAGTTTACATGCTTTTCGTTTTACAAAGTAAACTACCTATACGTTATCAAGGTTGAAGAAAAAATAAAATTTTTCTTTATTGATCTTACACACATTTTATTCTAAATACGTTTTGCAATTAAGTTGACAATTGATTTGCAAATAATATGATATTTTAACATATTTTTCAATACGAATGTCGTGTGACGTGTTTAAAGGTTTTAAACATTTTTAAAGCAGAAAATGACACTGTGAGATATCCTTTCTTCAGCAAATTACCTGCGGTTACACAACTGTGAGGTATATCGTATTAGTATGTGGGTTAGGTTTACATTTGCGTGGTTGCAAGTTTCAGGCAGGGTAGGGATATGTTGGCAGGTTGTCCCTGGAGGTTTGATGGGCGAGCATTGTGGCAGAATAGATAACATCGGGCGTCTCTCCACGTCAGGTGTGGTCTGAGCTGGAAGGGTATATCTGAGTCATGCATAGTTTTGCTCGTTTTGCTGGTTCGATGTTATTGGCATATTTGGCGAATTTTTTATGACAAACATACGTATTACGTATACAGCCTATACTAAATACTAAGTAGGTACCTACAACGGTAGTTTTTGACTTTACGTTTCTACCCTATTGCTTCAGATAGGTACATATTTGAGTTAAATTAAGGAGAAAATGCAGTAGTTTGTAGCTCAACCAAATAATACTTAAGTTCTATTCGTAGGTAGAGTATCTAAATACTAGTTATTTATTTGTAAGCTGTGACCAAAACATGTACCTACCTCAGGGCACCCTAAAAGATATCAAAAACTGCTAAACAGGCAGGATTTGAACCAACTTTAATTCTCAGGTTTACATGGACGGAGCCTTTTAGACCACCGTTCACTTTTATTCACCGTTGATGCTGAAATATCTAGTCCCAAAAATAAATATTTAGTCCCAGCAAAGACCCAAATTGTAAGAAAACCGCCTGTCATTGTGAGCAGCAATAAAACGATATTAACTTTGTCGGCCCACACCAGACGCGACAAATTGACGTAATTTCATTGTACCCGCTTTATTGTATGTAGGTACATGTGATTTATTGTGGGCAGAAACTGCAACTCATGGCTTGCTTATATTGAGGGAACGTGCCACTGCGTACAGCCGCGTTTTCTCGGGCCGACCAGAGTAAAACGACTACCAAGTAGTTCAGCTGATAAAATCGACCGCGTGTTTTCGACCAAGATAATCAACCGCGTTATTTCGACCAAGATGATCGACTTTAGTTTTGATTCGACTAAAGTATAGTACGCGATAGGTCGACATGGCAATCGGGGCCGGGGACGCCCCGCTCAGCCGCATAGCCGCACTGCCCCCGGGCTAACCCGGTGCGGAATAGCGCCTGGACGTGCGGGTGTGCCGGGGCAACTCCCCCTGTGCCCCCGCCTCATACCTCGATTGCCATATCGACCTTTCGCGTACTATAGAACGTTGAACGGCTACTTATTGTGTATATATACTGTAAATATCAGTTCGATCGCGTGCAATTTTAAACCGAGATATTTTAGCAATTTTCATGGATAGGTACGTACTTAAACTTGAACAAGTGTAAATTAAAAATTTATAACACCCCCGACGATCCAAAGTATCTGAGTTTTCCAAAACATCATTTTCAAATAAATAATTATGTATTTAGGCAACGTCCATCTTGACAGCTTGACATTTGTCTATTGACATAATATTATGAACCTAACGGTTATCTAACCTTTTTTTCTACAAGAAAACTAGAAAAGAGCTGATAACTCTTAAACGGCTGAACCAATTTTTTTAGATTATAGCTAAGAACACTCTCGATCAAGCCACCTTTCAAACAAAAAAAACTAAATTAAAATCGGTTCATTCGTTTAGGCGCTACGATGCCACAGACAGATACACAGATACACAGATACACAGACACACAGATACACAGATACACAGATACACAGACACACAGATACACAGATACACACGTCAAACTTATAACACCCCTTTTTTTTTGGGTCGGGGGTTAAAAATGGACGGAATTTCATACAAACTGTCATGCCCTATTAAACCCCTTTAGCTAAATTTCCAAAAATCGTGAAAAACATACTCGTAGTTTCTCAATTTTAAGAAAAAGCTCCAATACCAATTTTCATGGATAACTTGAGAAGTTACGAACTTTCAAACAAACTTTCATACTTAAAGTTTACATGAAGTAAACTTTCATGCTTTGATGATTGTGGTCAAGCGCAAGCCGCCTATCTTGCAATAAAAGAAAAATTACAGAAACCTGCATGCGTCAGATAATTTCCGTGGCCGCCAGTCCAATGCGAGGCAGCGTGGCGTTATTCAAATACAAGTGTTATCGTCCCCAAACATAACTTTCCCTCAAGGTGCCCACAACTTTCCCGTAAGCCCTAGTGTACATTGCAGAATATTAAAATGTTTGTAAGTTAGAGTTGGTAATGATTTTCATATTGTAACGTTCAGACCCCCTTTTCACCCTCTAAGGCGTGGATTTTCTCCAAACCGTTTCTTAAGAGCCTCGATAGCTCAACGGTTGAGGAGCGGACTGAAATCCGAAAGGTTCAAACCCCACCTGTTGCACTATTGTCGACAGTCGAACCCACTCCTAACACAAGCTTTACGCTTAGTTGGAGGGGAAATGGGAATGTTAGTCATCATTGACATCACACTAATATTATAAAGGCGAAAGTTTGTAGGTATGTGTGTGTGTGTGTGTGTGTGTGTGTGTGTGTATGTTTGTTACTCCTTCACGCAAAAACTACTGGACGGATTTGGCTGTTTAGAATGGAGATAAATAATATCCTGGATTAGCACATAGGCTACTTTTAATTCCGGAAAATCAAAGAGTTCCCACGGGATTTCAAAAAACCTAAATCCACGCGGGCGAAGTCGCGGGCATCGGCTAGTGGCTAATATTCTTTAAAAAAAACTGTACCTATCTATCATTCTAGAGCGTAAGCGTAAAGTTTTTGTGCTTAATGTTCCTGAATTTCGTGATTAGTCATTAAGTGAGTGATTGGGTGAGTTATATTAACTCTTTTATATATTCTATAGATATATGCTTTATTCAGGAGCATATTAATTTTTATAGTTTTTTAAAAAATCTAAAATTAACTGTGGAATTTTATTATTAAAGGTAACACTTTGTTCTTGAGTATTTTTATTTTTCATTCATTAGGGTTTTTTATTTATTTACTTATACTAACAATAGGTGGTGTAGACTGGGTCTTAATAAGCCAAAAATAAAGCATTTTCTTTTAGCCACACGCAACGGTGCCGCCTGCACTGTTATAATCCCGCGTCTATCTCTATTTGTTTTTCTAATGACACGCGACTTCTAGTAAAATAGGGGTAGGGTATGATCCTAACTCGTGCTGTGATAGCCTAGTAGTCGTCGGCCTTCTATTAGAGATGTCCAGGGTTCGATCGTGGGCTAACTTTTCGGAGCTATATATAGTCACTTGCTTTAACGATGAAGAAAAAAATCATAAGAAAACCTGCACGCAGTCCATTATGTTCTCAAAGAGTGAATGATGTCTGTCAATATGCACTTGGCCAGCATGGTGGATTATGGCCAAACCTGGTGGGTGGTCATTCCGAGAAGAAAACCCGTGCTAAGTACTTAGGCAGCTGGCGATGGGTTAGTGATGACGATGATCTAATTGTGTTCCTTTTCGTCATTAAAATTCCCTAATTTCCTTTCAAGTGCAGTAAGTAGTTAAGGTAGGTACGAGAGTTTCAAGTAAGTACCTATGTTTGAGAATCTGTAGATACCTACAACCTATTTTAAGTATAACTGAATAATTTGTGTAAATTATTAAACTATACCTATTTTGAAAAAAAAAATCGGTCACGTGCGAGTCTCGCACACGAAGGGTTCCGCATCATCGTACAAGAAATAAAACTGTTCATTTTCTAATCTAAATTTTTATGCAGCCAGTTTGAAATTTTTATTATTTGCTCTTGTAGCGGCGATAGCAAGTCTAGCGTACATATTGTATTAGTAGAGGTCAGTGGTAGGTACCTATTATGTCATATTTGATACGCGGGTCAAAAAAGGTCAAAAGCTCTGTCGGAGCGTGTATCGTGGCGGAATCGTGGCTGGACACACACTGGGTTGTAGTTTTTTCAACGTTGCGTCACGTGTTATGACGTCTTATCTCTCCACTGCTGTTCATTACATCGTGATCTCAATGGGAGAAACCACACATGACTGTTGCTATACGTAGATAATAGGTAAGTTTTTATGTAGGTAGCCATTCTTGTGTCTTTCATGACATTTCAAGGCTCTACCAACGCGCAATGATTGGAAAAGTAGCTTCTGGTGAACAGGACTGGTAAAAAACTAAGCAGTTTTCAAAGTTGCTTTTCTAATAGCAAAATATCACGATATGTAGCTATGTCAATGAAATCATTATACTCTACTACTGCCTGTTAAATAGGTATGTCTGTGGAAGGAAAAAAGAGGAGACGAAGGACGAAGGACGTGAAGGAGGATAATATGTGTGTAAAAGGGGGTGGAAAATGCGTTGACGTTTGACTGAAGCGAGTGGAAGAAAAAGACATGTTGTGCCGACCCCACGTAGCTTGGGATAAAGGACACGAAGAAGAAGACTCTACCTACTAGGTACTCCCGCACTAGGTGGACAGGCGACATCAAAGGAGTCGTAAGGAGTCTCTGGATGGCACAAGACAGAGGTGCCTACAAGTGACCTATATCCACTTACGTATGAGTGTAGTTAGCCCCAACTCTCGGGTCGGTATAGCACGGCGCCTGTCAGTGAGCGTTGTCGGGTGGTGTGTCAGAGGTCGCGACCGGCCGCCCGACACGTTGAAGCAAATAATTTGACTCGTACCATCTTGACATAATGTGGCGGACAGCATACAGTTAAATAGGCATTCGAAAAAATTAACGTTTGATAGAGCCTTTAAGCTTAGTGGAAGAAGTCCGGTTTAGGCAGGTTAAAATAATGGAATAAAACTTTTACCTACTTAGGTAAATTATTGAGTTGTGATTTTTTTTAAACAATCCTCAAAATAGTAGGAGGTAATTATACTGATATAGTTTTGTCGAAGTTGAAGTTGCGGACACAACGGACAACAGATTAGGGCCAACGCATACCCACATAGTGGAGTGGAGACGAGTTTTTTTGGAAACAGATGATGTATATATGTATACCACGCAGTTTAACTTAAAATTATAAAAAAATATAACTAACACCCTTACACGAGCGCTTTCATAAATTATTTATGTGTCACATTATACAATTTGTCACAAATTTTTTGAAAATTTGTAATTTGCCCCCCAACAGTGACCTTCGAACTTTATCGGTCCAGTAGATTTGGAGCAAATTGCCTGTGACAGTCAGATAGAAAGACTGATAGAGATGAATGCCTACGGTTCTGTTTTTCATTCGGACGTACGGAACCCCAAAAAGAAGCTGAACTTCGGTTCCATTCCACTCTGTCAGTGTGCATTGCGCTTGATTTATAGTTTAGAATGAAAGCAAAATGTGTTTATCCATGCGTTAGCAAACGTAACCTACCTAACCTTTGACATCATATTATTTGTATTTCGTCTAAATTACTTTCTCTAGCCTAATGCGGTGATAGCCCACTGGTTGACTTCGGTCTCCTATTCGAAGGATAAGGGATTCGTTTTCGAGCACGCATCTCTAACTTTTCGGAGTTAAGTATGTGTATTTTAAGCTTTTAAAATATAACTATCACTTGCTTTAACCTCTCGCTACTTGGTTTGCTTCGTGAGAAAACTGCGTGTATAAGAGTTCTATCACACTAATATTATAAAGGCGAAAGTTTGTATGTGTGTATGTGTGTGTGTGTGTGTGTGTGTGTGTGTGTGTGTGTATGTTTGTTACTCCTTCACGCAAAAACTACCACATGGATTTGGCTGAAATTTGGAATGGAGATAGATAATATCCTGGAACCTAAATCCACGCGGGCGAAGCCGCGGGCATCGGCTAGTACTTAATATAATATACTTAATATATGAAAGGAAAAGCTGACTGACTGACTAACTGATCTATCAACTGAGCTCAAACTACTGGACGGATTGGGATGGGCATGCAGATAAAAGTAAGTAGTTATTATGACGTAAATATCCGCTAAGAAAGGATTTTGGATTGAAAAGGAAAGCACTTTTAAAAGTTTAAGTACTTATTTGAATAAAAATTTTTGCTATTCTATCTATTCTATTCTATTCTGTTCTACTTATTTAAAAGTAAATTTTGTGTAGTCCGAGAGACGAAGTCGCCAGTAAAATCTAGTGTTCTGTATATTTACTCTAATTAGAATATTGACATAATTTATATCTACCTATTGTAATTTTCTGTAACTATTCCATGTAGAAACTATTTGTAACTATTCCAACCGCTTGCCTTGAACGCATTAAATTGTTTAACCGACCTGTCAATAGATAGTTATCGAAATAACTCGTGTCATAGGTAGGTACTTAGACTTAGGTACTTAGGTCTAAGAGCCAGCGCGTGCCAGACCTTCGCTATTTTATAAAAGCTGAAAGTTAAACTTAAAGGGCGTCTGGCAGGGGTTGCTAAGACGTTAACGCTGAGATCTACATGTAGAGCGTACCTACTTGACTTTGCTCAGACTTAAGTTTCAGTTAAAACGAGACACATGTTTTATATCAGTGATAAAGTACGTAGGTACATAGAACGCTGTCTCGTTTAACCAGTGTCTTAAGTCTAAGCTAAGTCAAAGTAGGCTTTACAAATATCAGCCTAAGTGTCTGGCAATGCGTGACGTGATTTCTAATACTATCCCTAAGAAAGTATAAAAAATTAGACTTTGTACTTTGACGTAAGATTTCTTACACCTTTATGAGATACCTGTTATCTTCCAAAGCCACCATGATCCAAACTTCATCGTCTCTGATCGTTCCTCCATGTGTTGGGGACAATATATATTATGAAAAAAAAAAACTCTCAGCCTTTATAAAATAACGAAGGACTGGCACGCGCTGGCTCTCTCTTCATTATTAATGTATAGAAATATTATTTTGAGTAGGAATAGGTATTGACACGTCACCTAAACAGGAAAAGGTAATTAAATCTTTTGTTCAATATTTAAAATTGAAAGTATAAAAATCACAAAGCTAACGCAGGTTGGTAACCTACATACCTATTCGCGGATTTTTAAATCTTTTGAAAATACCTAAGTATCTATCTATGTACTCCATAGTAGGTACATTAGGCAATCCTAATACCTAATTGTGTTACATCATCTTTTTAGGTAGCTACCTACAGCTGTACCTATATACCTAGTCACTGGTGTGTAGAAAGGACGAAAACCCATTTTTTAGGGTTCCATACCTAAAGGGTAAAAACGGAGCCCTATTAATGTCACTCTGACTGGCTAGCATGGGCAGTAGATAAAAATTATATCCCCGATTATATCCACTGATTTCTATGACATCAGTGGATATAATCGGGGGATATAATTTTTATCTACTGCCCATGCTAGCCGGGCTGCTGTCTGTCTGTCCGTCCGTGTGTCACAAGTCTCTAGCTCGTGATTAAATGAGTTACAAACACGAACTTTGGTAATTCGGTGTAAAACGTTGGCCCAAAACCGAATATTAAATTAGAAAGATTTTAATTAAAACACCTTCAGAATTATTGTATGCTAAAATACTTTATAGTTATTGAGAATTACCTAAATACGTATTAAAAATAAGTTAATGTGAGAGATAGGTACTGATACAAGATAGAGATAGAAGATTGAGAGATAGGCAGCAATATGTGGAATATAAAGGCCGCAAGTCCGAACGGTATTTCACAAGGTCTGGTGTCAGTCAGGGCAGCAACCTAGGACCCTTGCAGTTTATTTTAATGATAAACGATCTGCCGCAGGTGGTCCAGGATGCTAAATGCTTGTTGTTTGCGGACGATCTCAAGCTCTCTCTGGCTGTACATGGCGAACATGACTGTGTGAAGCTGCAGCAGGATATAGACAGAGTAGTGACATGGAGCCAGGATAACCTTTTACAGTTTAATAGCTCCAAATGTTCAATCATCACTTTCTCTAAGTTACGGGCCCCTATTTGTTATAATTATAATATGGATGGGACCCCAATGCTGAGAGTATCAGAAGTCAAAGACTTAGGAGTCAGGTTAAACGCTGAGCTTTCGTTTCGTGATCATATTATACAATGTTGTAAGAAAGCTTACAGAAATTTGGGTTTCTTGCTTCGTACCGTTGGTGGTTTCACTAACATAAGGGCTATTACTGCATTATACAATGCGTTGGTAAGGAGTCAACTGGAAAGTAATGCAGTCGTTTGGGCTCCACATGAAGCTAAGTATAGCCTTATGTTAGAGCGGGTGCAGAACAAATTTGTCAGGTTCTTGTACATGAGGCTTTATGGGGTTTACCCATTCTACCCATTGATGTACCCTACGCTTTTTGTTCTGGGTATGGTCGGGTACAATGAGATAAGGTCTAGAAGGGAACTCGCGCTTGTTCTATATATTTTTAAAATAATAAGAGGCAAGTTATTTAATGCGGACGTATTAGGACAGGTGAGCCTTAGAGTGCCGGACCGGTACGTGTGGCGGAGGCGCAGGCCGCCGCTGCTGGCGCTGCCGCAAGGGCGCACCAATTTGCTGAACAAGGCGCCGCTGGCGCGCGCTCTTGGTATTCTTAACGTCGTGGCGGAGCGGATCGACCTGTTTTGTTGTACTCGGAGTGAACTCACAAGGGTGGCAATGTGGACTATCTGTTACGATAGGAATAAATAGATAAATAGACTTACACGCTCAACTCTTTAACTTAGCTATCGCATTAGGTTAGCCTGTAATGATAGTTTTAAGTGATCAAAATAAATAAATAAAAATAAATAAATAAATAAACAATTAAAACTTACAATTAAAACAGCTGTCCTGAAAAGTATGGTTGATGATGATGATCGACAAATATTAAGCACATACCTACTCAAGGCCGTAGCCAGGAATTGGTTTCGGGGGGGTTTTATCCGGGTCTTAAATGAATTTTGTATGAGAAAAAAAAATAACTCGACGGGGTGAATACCTGGTTGGTTAGGGAAATTTTACCCTTCAATTTGACAGCGAGATAGAATACAATAAGAAATAAGCGCGAGCGCAGCTAGCGCAATTCTTTTTTTTTAATACAGACAAAAAAGTGAAAGAGAAACGAGTTCACTTCACTTTACTTTTCTCAAGTTTTTATCCCGGAAAAACAAAGAATTCTCAAGGAATTTTCAAAAACGTCAATTCATGCGGACGAAGTTTCGAGTACTTAGGTACTTTTTATTGAAGTACAACCTCAGGATATATAATAGTACAAAAACTTAGAATACATATACCTAAGTAGGTAGGTAATCTAAATATTATGTTGTCGTTAACAATAGTAGATTTATCTACCTATAGGTAGGTAAGTAATACCTACTTAAATAGCGACGGTAAGTGAAGTCCAAGTTAAATCTTAATTAACATACTCGCACGCTTGCTGGTTTAGGAAGGAATTAATTACTTAACTGGCCAAGACCTAGTATTTAGTCAACTGTTTATTTTATAATTAGGTATTATTTTTGCAGCTTTTCTTTTTCTTCTTCACATAGGTACCTACCTACCTGTTAGGTATCTACTTAAGTGGTTCTATTCTTTGGAACACTAAAAATAAATTGATATTTTACCTGCCTATTACCTACTTATTGTCTAATTTGGTAGGTGTATTAATATGTCAATTTTCTACTTGTAGGTAGGTATAAAAAGAATAAATTCAAAATATTTTTATTCAATTAGACTTTTACAAGTTCTTTTGATTCGTCAAAAGCATCTACCACTGGTTCGGAATGCCTTTCCTACCGAGAAGAACCAGCAAGAAACTCGGCGGTTGCTCTTTTCAAAGATTTGATATCCAATTGTAGGATGCCATGTAGGTATAAGTACAAAAAAGCAATTGAAGTCCCGCGCATTGCTGGAGCGAGCTGTAGGTCAAATCCACGCTCATTTATCATTTACATAATCATCTATGCTTTTTTCAGGAGAATAGTTTTAATAGATTTTTTGAACTTGAGTGAAAAATTTAACTTGGGAAGGGACGAAGTAGGTAAATTCTATCGAATTCATGGCCTATCAAGATTTCAGCTACGCCATTAATAATATAATTCTGTTGTAGGTACAAAATCTATAGATAACCTAAATTAAAAAGTGTAGGTTTAAAAGTATTGTTATCCCTTTCATAATTGTTTCGGCGAAAATTAGTAGCGATACATTAATAATAAGTACCTACCATATCAGATAAAAATTCCTCGAACATTTAACGGCCAAGCCGTCCTTTTTTAACCAAGATGTAGGGTTTGTAGAATCGGAGCTTGTAAGTAGAGTTATTTGTTATTTATTGTTATAAATGTGATACAGTCAAGAGCACTTAAGAGCTATACCTATACTTTGGACTTGGGATAGGTCCCATGGCCAGCACAAATCTAAGCTCAGCTAGGGGCTTGGCTCTACTAGAGATCTCATAACTTTTTAACAGTGAAAACATTATGAATTTGTGAGTCTTGGCAACCTTTTTACATGAAATGTTTTTGGTGGGATATTTTATGTCTACTTATGGTTTGCCAAATTACACGGGTTTAAAGGTGTAAATTCTTGAGACCGTGTAGTTAATAACCAAGTATTTTGAAGGAAATCTGGAAAATCCCAGACATGCCTAGATATACCTAACGGTAGTTTGTACCTATAACGTAGGTAAGTACCCATCTACAAAATTTCATTGAATTTGATTGGTTAATATTCAAATGAGAGCAAAACAACGTTTGCTTGGAGCGCGCTACGAATAAACCCCTTAAGATAATAATTAATCAAGCTTTTATCTCGAATGATTTGACCGTTCTTTACAGCCATAGTGGCGGTGCTGTGAGTGGTCAAAACAATTTTTTTACTGTACCTACCCAGTCTACCTTACTTAGGTAAAGCACCAAAAAGTATCAAACTTACCAGTAGGTTTGGGCACATTCCTTTTAACTTGCATCCACTTATAAGTAGGAACTGCCGCATGAGACGAGTGTGCTTGGTGGCCCAGGTGGTGGCCCTGCATGTCCCCATCTCTTGGGAACCCTTCTCTTAACCCCCCGAATTCATCTTTAGGGGCGTAAGGGTCGAAATCACCACAAGGTAAGGGCGACCCTGCGTGATTGTACTGCATGGATGAGTCATCCACAAAATGCATGTTATATTTCGTTTCCAAATAATGATTGTCTAGTTTATGCTCATGCATATGCATCTCCTCAGGTCTGGGAAGTTCCTCTCTATGTTTGAAAGCTTCTGGATGGGGTGGTAAGGGATGTACGGGATAGTTTTGCTGTAGTTCACCATAGTCCAAATTTGTATAACAAAGTCCTGTATCTGTACTAATCACTGGGGCAGGTTCATGAGTTTGATTGTGGATTATAGGTTCGAAATAAGGAGTTGGTTCGTAGTACCCTTCGTGGTATTCGTACGGAGGTTGGTATGCGGCCCCTTGCTGGTAGTATTCGGCGCTGTACCCATTCTGCTGATTGTTGTACATCCCGACGTCCATAGTCATCATGTTTATCACGAAGTCTATCGATAACGGATTTACATTACACACATCACTACGCCTCGAGCGGCAAGTCCCGTCCCGTCCCGTTTCGCGATCGAATTTAATCTAATTCCAACAAACTAGGGTCGTAACTCGTGCCGCTATCGATCGTCCGCACGTCAGGTGAGCCGACGAACACTGATTCAAACTAATTCCATTTTACACACGTAAAAATACGGATTTTACGTCTCTATCTCACATTATCAAAAACTTACAGATAGACAGGGATAGCGTTAGAAGATAATCTCCAGTTTAGTGATGCAACCTCACGATAAGCGGATAAGAAAACGTGATTTTTAAATGGAAAGACGCGTCAACCGTCACGGTTGTAGGGCTCATTAAAATATTAACGAGAACGCGACCACACGGTCCGTCGCGGGCAGGTAGAACGACGTTCTGAAATGTTAGCCTTTAGTGGAGGCGGGGCCTAAAAATGAGGAGGAGTTTTAGGGTTCGTTATAGCCAATGAGATCGTTAGTTTTAATTCTTCATTTTCCATTGGTCGGTTCGAGATAATAGTTGCGAATCTCGGAGGCTGGATGGAAGCTGGTATTTTTTATTTACTTTGTTCGGTGTTGAATGGCCCAGGCCGGGTGCCCGTTTACGCGAAATGCTTTAATTTATCCGCGAGACCTAAATCGATTTGGAGGTGTGAACAGTTGGTTTTTTTTCTTCTTTTGTTGTCATTCATTTCTGTAGGTAGCAGCTTGTATATTATTTTGCTATGTGCTTTTTGCTTTACCTAAACGCACAGTAGTTGACTGGTAAAGAATGCGGCGAACTTTTGTACAATTTGTTTTTGTTTTATGTTCAACAAAGCTTAAATAAAAATGAAAATAGGATAAATGAAATAACTAGCGATCTACGCAGGGATAAGTAGGTACTTATTATTTTAGTTTGAGTGATGTGCTTAAAACGTGCATAACTTCGAAAAGTTAGAGGTGCGTGACCGGAATCGAACCCCTGACCCTCCGAATAGGAGGCTGACGTCCTAACCAATAAGGGGCAGGCTATTTGGTGCTAATTAAGCTACGATAGCTTATTAAGATACGATAGAAGCTTAAGTAGGTATAACATCTAGGTAGGGCATTAGGGATCCTAAGATAAACTACGACGGCTACGAGATGCCTACGCACTCGTAGCTATGTTCTACAATAGTTTCCAAAAAGAGAAAATAGGTAGGTAAGTAGGAAAGTAACTACAATCCTTAAAAATAGGTTTGTCATCTTTTCACTTAGGTACCTAAGTACTTACCTATTCTAGATGTTAGTAATTTGATATCCTAGTAGTTACCTAAGACGTCCACCTAATGGGAGGTCGGTCGGGGCTTCGATGGGCACGCACCTCTGACTTTACGGAGTTTGCGTTTTAAGTAAGTAAGTAGGTAGGTACCTAAGTACTTAAGTAACTAAATGTCACTTGCTTTAACGGTGAAGGAAAACATCGTGAGGAAACCTGCATACCTGTGAGTTCTCCATAGTGTTCTCAAAAGGGTGTGAAGTCTGCTAATCCACACTTGGTCAGCCTGGCGGACTATGACCTAAACCCTGAGTACCCGTACTCGATACGATGTATACGATGACTCGTGCGGCGTTACCTCACTCTGCGAGGTAACGCCGCATGAGTCATGTTTTTTCGTGCGTGCAGCCGGCTCTATCGAATTATAAGACGTTGTCACGTCAAAAATATAAGTAGATAAGTACCTATTCTATTCTATTCTATAGACCTACTTATCGAATTTTGTCCGTGAAGATGGCGCCTATAAGAAAGTAGGTAGGTAGGTAGGTACTTACCTATGGTCTCCACGCAACGCGTCACCCAATGTCGTCCCTTCTGACAGCAATGAGAAGATTCCGATCTCCGAACCAGACGCCTAGAGCCAGTTATGACGCCGCCACACCAGCGCTTCACGAGATAACATCCTTGCCGTCATCTTGACACGTTGCTCTTAGTAAGCGACTCAACACTAGGGTTCCGTACCTCGAAAGGAAAATAGGAACCCTTACAGGATTACTTCCATGTCCGTCTGTCGTGTCTGTCAAGACCCGTGAATGGAATCAAAACCTATAGGATAGGTAGGTACCTACTTACCAACTAATTCCCGTTAAGCTTGAATCAGGCAGGTAGCAATGTCTTTATAACAAAAGTAAAGTGTAAAACTAAAAATTGTTGTTTATTGTACAGCGGTACGGAATCCTTCGAGTACGAATCCGACTCACACTTGACCGGTTTTACTTTACTGCTTAAGCAAGTATGACAAGATGATGCCCGAAACTTCGTCCGCTTGGATTTAGATCTTTAAAAATTCTTTGGGAACTCTTCAATTTTCTGGGATAAAAAGTAGTCTATGCCCATGTTTAGAATGTACTAAATTATCTCTGTACCAAGTAGGTACTTAAATGATGCCAACAACTTCGTCCATTTCAATTTATTTAAAAATCTCAGGTAGGTAAATACTTAGGTACCTACTTACTCTTAGATTATTCATCAAAAGTAGGCTGTGTTGGCTGTGTTGTTCCCCGGGGATGCAATCTTTGTACCTAACAAACGTTAAAATCGATTAAACGGATATGCTCAGCCCGATCAGTAGGTAGGTAGGTACGTACTTAGTTAGTTTAAGTTGTGCGTTGATCAGTCAGTCTGTCAGCTTTTCTTTTTATAGGTAGGTACCTACTTATACCTAAGTATAGGTACCCATAGAACTTATGATGATGAGATGAGGAGATAGTACTTATGTATCTACTTACCTAAGTACTTAGGTACTTTGGAGAAACCGCTTGAGTGACTTTGAAAGGCTACATGCTATGACTTGATCTTGCTTAACGAAAGCGGGGTTGAAGTAACACCTTGTAAAAGACGTTGCCACGTCATAAAAAGTTGGCAACCCTAGCTCTTAAAACAAGGGCTGAATTATCCGTAGGTCTTATGTAAACTGAATAGAGTCTATGTACGCGTGACTAGATCAGTTCATATTAGAGGATATTTTAATGAGGTTGGACGTGTTAATGCTCCAGACGAGACAGATAACGCGATGTAACAGATGATGGTGCTAGTGATGTGCCTAGCAAGGTGGGTAACAGATCGATTGTGTCGATATTTAAGTATCATAAAGCGCGTGCAGTTGCTGCAGTATAAGTGGCATTATACCCTATCCGCGGAATAAGATGAGATAAGACTTATTTGGCACAGCAATAAATGTAACATGAACGTAACAAAACATATTTACTTAATAATAATTAGTTTTAATAACAAGCAATACTGTGCAGTCTGTGCACCTGTTTTCGGAACTAGTAAAAACTGTGTTTCGGAAAACAGAACTTCCAACTCGGAGAATACAAAACAAGGTAAAGAAAATAATATTATGTGCGTGTATGTTTATGTTAATGTGTGTGTTAATACCTATAGCGCTCTCTGTTACGTGTCCATACAAATGATAGAGCCAAACAGAGAGAGCGCTATATGAACTTGTTTTTCAAACAAATAAATAAAATTGAAGTGACTGTCAAAAGAACAGCTTTTTACTAACTGCATAACATGGAAATTACTTAAGAACGGTACTTATAAGAAAAAAAAAACAGTTTTATTTTATCTATCTGTCTATCCGGTCTGTCCAGCATAGATATAAATATTAAATACCTAGTATTATAATAAATTGTTAATATAATAATTATATTATGTCCCAAATAAACGAATATTTGTTTATTTTATTTAGTTAATATCAATCGTTTTATAGAATCAATCATAACTGTGATCTTCTAGTGGTATATAACTTATATTCATTTAAGAACATAATAAAAGAAAATAATAAATAAGAAAAGGAAAAATTAGGGTTCAAAAAACTGTCCCCTCAACAATCGATATAATTTATCGACTCCGCGTCCCCCTATCCACTCTGCGTATTCAATTAAGCTGTTGAGTGCTGTGTTCTATCTCTTTTGTTCTTAAAGCCAGAGTATGTGCGTGTCTCTCTCTAACATCAACGGAAGCACTCGTTATAAGCCAATGATCATGATAGGGGCAGTGGTGAAGGGTTAAGGTTATTGTTTTTTTCATATATCAAAGCATTATAGCTAGGAGCTGGTGGAAGTAAGAGAGACATGATTTGATCAGCATCATAATCATCATCCTGAACCCATCGCCGACTCACTACTGAGCACGGGTCTCCTCTCAGAACGTGAAGGGAAGGTGTTTGCGAAGTCAAATAGAAAAGTTTCGATAAAGCAAGAAAAATCTTGTTGATTACCACGACAACTACCTACCTACTTTATAAGTAGGTACTACTACTATTACTAATACAACAATTACAATATACCTACCTAGTAGGCACTTACTTACCTCTTATTATTTCTGTTGGTAAATATATCTTCTTCTTTCTTCTTCGACCTTTTTCTTCTTTCTGACGTTATCTTCTTTCTTATACTGTCTTCTTTCATTCACTTCTGTCATCCATCAACGCATTATCCACCCCTTTACACGCATATCCTCTTTTACGCAATCCATCCACCTTGTCTTTGGTCTTCCTCTCATTTTTTTCCTTCCACATGCATATTATAAGTACTTACTTATTATCCAACAGATTTTGTTTACTTTTTTCTTAAATATTTTTTCTTGCGTAGATTGACCACCACATCCTTAACTTTTATAGTTTTAATACCTAAACAATAAATGCAAAGTTGTTTTTGCGAATGTTAAAATGGGATAGAAGTATTTACTGTCTCTTTCTGGGTGGGAATTAAAACACTAGACTTCCATGTTGGTTTTTGAAATTACGTCTTTTTGCCTCCAAAGTTATTTTATTCCAAGAATCAAGATGGATATCTTTGATAGCTGCATTATGTTATAACTAGCTAATGCCCGCAACTTCGTTCACGTGGATGTAGATTTTTAAAAATCCCGTGAGAACTGTTTAATTTTCTGGGATAAAAAGTAGCCTAAGTAGGTACTTATGTACTAGTCCAGGGTGGGTAGGTATAATATAATAGGGGAGGGGTGGCATGAAAGGGACACGTATTGAAAGGGACAATTCAAATAACCGGTAAAATAAAAACAATTTCGAGAAAACACTATTTTTGTCGTATGGCAACCTCGACGCGAGTTCGTTTGCGGCTAACTTCATACTCCTGTTATTTCAAACATGGAGGATTCGTGCTAGTGTTGATAATTTAATTGAATAGTATTTTTTCTTTTATAATTATAAAACGTTTTATCGAGTGCTGCGAGTTAGTTATTTATGTGTGAATCACTGTTTAAGATAGGCTGGACATCCACTAATACAAGAATATAAGGTTAGTAAACTTTAATTTAAAATTGTAGATTTTGTGATTGTTTTCATTTTTTTGTATGATATTTATGAAAGGGACACAACAAACTGTTATGAATGGGACGTCCCCATCATAACTGTCCCTTTCAAGACTGTTATTTTACACTAGGTTCCTAATGAATTTTTTACTTCTTTTTCAGATTAAAAATGCCACCTAAGAAGAGAACGCGTGTCGATGCTCACAAAATTGAAGAGGCAGTGAATGAAGTATTACAAAAAGGCATTCCTGTGAGACCTGCTGCGAAGATATTTAATATAAGCAAATCACATTTGCAAAGATTGGTTGCAAAAGCTAAAGCTTCTGAATGTACTTCATTTGTTTATGAACCAAACATCGTATCGATATTATAGGTGTCTTAAGAAAAGCTATTATTATTTTTTAGGTTCATTATATCTTAGAAAAACATTATAATGTTGTTAATTTCCGTTTTTAAGTTATAGTATAAAAGTGCTTCATTATATTAATCTTTAAGATGAAAACGATAAGATTTAATAATGATAATATTTCCTGTCACTTTTTAATTTGATTTTTAGTGTACTTAATTTGTTTTGTATACAAATTGCCTCAAAATTAGGTACTGTCCCATTCATAAATTACTGCGTCCCTTTCAATACAGTCCATTTATGAAAGGGACAAAATACACATTTTTAAAAGATGCGAAAATAAACAAATAAGAATTGATTAATGACAATTATTGTATTTCATTTCAATAGTTTAATATTAAACGCTTCCTATGCGACTCCAACCTGTTCCAAATATTTTCTCAATCACTTGCTAGGGCCTCAAAATTAAAAATGTCCCTTTCATGCCACCTCTCCCCTATCTCTATTGAAAGCAAAATCCATCGCGTAGTTTTTGCGTGAAGGAGTAACAAACATACACACATACATACACACAAACTTCCGCCTTTGTAATATTAGTGTGATAGTGTGATTATTATTAAACAGTCAGCTCCTAGTCTAATTTTATCTAAGATCAAAGCAAACTTTAAAACATGCACAAACTTTACTGTACCTATTTATAATTGTTTAAGCCTTAATTAAGTAACAATAAGTAGTCTAATTATTTCTTTTGCTAGTAGATCCTGTTATACGTGATTGTAGATACAATTACTAAAATAGGCACTCTTATTAAATTCCACTGTTGAGAAGTACCTACCTAAGCTTAAAAAATGATTAAGACCCACCATTACTTATAATCAAATTTAGGACACAAAAAACCGGACAAGTGCAAGTCAAACTCGCACACAAAGGGTTCCGTACGGGTCTTATAAGATAAAAGTAGGTACCTAACACTATCTATCTACTTTTAAATGTTTTTAAATTTGTATTATATTTGGTTTTGTAATTTTTTTTTGGTATAGCGGCATTAGAAATAGGTACACGCTTTGTGATCTGTATAACGGTTTCATGAGATACAGCCCGCTAACAGACAGACGGATGGATGGTGGAGGCTTAGTAACAGTACACAGACGGACTGAAGGAAAGTAATATAAGGGTTTCTTATTTTACAACAGGACCCTGAATACAGGTCGCCTACTACTTACAGGCTGACAGAAATCATAAAAAATATTTTAAAACGCGATAAAGAAAAAGTCAACAACAAAATCGGTTTTGAGCGTTACGCGCTCGGAAAAAACTCGCTTAACATGCCCACTCCATTATTAATCAAAGCGCACGTCACAACACTATGATATGCTTATTCAATAATGACTAATAACCCTTTCCATTTTCGACGCATTTAATTTTTCACCCTATGTTATACATCATAAAGTGTAATGTCCTCTAACGTTACACATTGAACAATATAACCTTTTTAAATTTTAGCTTTGTATAGTGTCGCTGATAAAATATGAACTGTATTTTCATCGATTAAAGACCATATTGAATTTACCTCCTATATTTAATTTTTCTGAACCACACAAGCAAAATATAACTCTATAAAAATTTAAATAAAGAAGAAAATAGAGTGGTGGGAAAAGTTTTAATAGCGTGTAAAATGATAGTGTATTGTTTTGTGTATGAAGACATCGGCTGTCAGGATGGTTGTCTGTGGTACGATAAAGTTGCGTTTCGTTAATGCTCTATGGTTTTTTTATACTGATAAGTTCCGAGTGGGAGGAAGGTATAATGGCATAGGAATCAGAATATTATGATATTTTTGTTCGATTAAACTGACTTAATAATGGTGACAACTGACAGACCGGATCTTTTGGCTTGGACATCATTAGCGTGTGTTTTTTTTTAATTTTTAAGTGCCTATTTGTTTCGTGGTCGTTCCATTTTTGATTATCTTCTGTGAAGATAATTTGCTAATATCTCCTAGTCTATTCAAAAGGTATAAACATTTTCTTTTCTCTATTTCCAAGATTTCTTTGTAGAGTTTTAGGCAAAATTACTTGAGCTTTTAACATCAATTTAAAATTAATTGAATTAGCATTCAATCCTGTTTTATTTTATTTTGCTGCGTTTTAATATGTATCATCGTCATCATGAACCCATGCTGAATTATTTATTATTATGAGGTATGCAGGTACCTACCTATAGTAGGTAAGTATAATGATCAGTTTCACTATCACGACAGGAGCCTGAAGTCCCCTGGGAGTTGGCACGCTGCGCCATCCATCTTGGTTCGAGATAAACGACAAACTTGTACTGCGGACTACACGTCCCATGGGAATACGCTTCACGCTAGCTTTGTGCCTACCTACCTTCCTCACGTACAAATATGCACGTCCTGGCATTTTTATCCGACACAAATAAGAGGAATTATGTGATATAGGCGGATACCTAAGTAAGTTTATTAAACATACTTATTATAAAGCGAAAGTGTATTTATTATTGGTTTGTCCTTCAATCACACCGCAACCAGATCTACAAAGATGTACAAGATTTCTCGCATGGGTATAGTTGAGGACCTGGAGAGTGACATAGGCTACTTTTTACTCCGGAAAATCAAAGAGTTAATGACACCAAACCTACTCGGAAAATCCTTGCAAGAGACGAGTAGGTACGTAAGTTCGATTAAAAATACGTCTATGGGCGACGACAATGATCTAATTTTTATAACCTTTTCTAACCTTCCATAAAGTGTTCCCACGGCCATACATAAGTTGAGCGTTACCATTTTATGGTGTGTGCCGGTATAAAGGCACCCGCGTGTGATAAGGGAGGCAAATATTTATCTATTGATTCCTTCAAAACAATTACGTCGGTTTAGATAATGGGCCACTGACATTCTGTCATCCATATTATAGTGTGGTTCATAAGAAGTTTTAATTTTAAAGACAAAATTCCCTCTTGGGTCTACACTCTACTTAAATCTAACTAAGTCCATGTCTATACCTTTTTGAAAGAGCAAAAGCGCCGAGTTTCTTGTTGTAGGTTCTTCTCGGTAGCATTCAGAACCAGTGCTAAATTATTTAGACGATTCAAAAGCACTTGTAAAAGTTTTTTTGAATAAAAAAATATAACAGAAGATTTTAGAACAGAAGAGTTCTAAAATTTTCTGGTCTTGAAGCAGATCTGACAATTAAGTACTTAGTGAGCAACGGGTGAAAGTGAAAGATACCGTCTTCAGATGTGGTTTCAAAACAGATGGATCGATGTTCAATGTGGTTGCATTTTAATTTGTTCAAAGGTAAGGTTAGCACGATAGGGAAGCCTTTGCCCTGCCAGCGAACCCTTGCCATCGGGAGGACCTGTGGATGATAGACACGGGACGGTCCGTCTTTCAGTGTGGTCCTCGGGTTGGTTGGCGTGTGGTATCCATTACGGATTTTCCTGACAATAAAAAAAGGACAATTCATTGCTGTATAATCGGAGTTAGAAGACTGAAGATGGAGTAAAACATTATATTCTTGTATCAAACATTTAGGTATATATCGTTTACCGTATCATTCATAGGTCATGAACCTAATCAAACTACATTTAAATTAGGTACCCATAACCTTAACTAACTCCATGACCGCAGGCGCGGCGGCAACCTTGAAACGTCACCGTTGACAGATGTCACGGTGACAGCGGCTGTCACTCGTTTCGCGCTTGACGGAGCGCCGAGTGATTAATTAGCACCGTTAATTGGTTCGACGTAATGCTTTAACCCGTTTAACGTCTCGGGCCGGCGCAGATAACAGACTAGACAATAATTAAAGATACCTATCAAATAAAAAACGAGAGGGAGGGCAAGGCCAAAATTCGAGCTAAGTACATCATGATCATGAACCCATTGCTGGTCCACTTCTGAGTACCTACTTACGGGTCTCCTCTCAAAATGGGAGGAGACCCATTAGTTCACACTCCTTTGAGAACATTACGGAGGACATGTCAGGCATGCAGGTTTCCTTACGATATTTTCCTTTACCGTTAAATCGAGTGATATTTAAAAATAATTACTTAGAATATGTCTATGTGTATTTTTTATGGTACTTATGGCAGTTTTTATTAAACCCATAGCTGCCCTTTGACGCGATTCTACGCGGCATCGTACCGGAACGCTAAAACGCTTGGCGGCATGGTTTCGCCGGTAGGGTGGTACCTCGCCACGATCGAAGCCTCCAACCAGACCAAACCAGAAGTTATATAATTCCAAACCTATGCCGGGAATCGAACCGGGACCTCCCTCAAGACCATAGCGCTTACCACTGCGCCAGGAAAGTCATCGAACAGTCTACATTAGTGAAAAGTAAAACAAGATATTTTTAGCACTTTTTGAGATAAGCATTTTAAGTTTTTATCAGACAAACATTTTATCAAGATGTAAGTGCAAAGTAAAAGATGTTTGTTTGCATCAATGGGAACTTTATCTTGTAGTAGGTATTCTACGCCAGATTTAATCTCAAGACAATCTTGACTGATTTCTGCTTCTTATCCTAGTGGAAGAATTTAATTTAATAAATGATATATAAGTACTGAGGTATATGTATAGTGTTTAAAACATTATTGATTTCATAATAACATACCTACCTATTACCCAGTTATTCATGAAAGTTATCAACTTCTTCATCTTTTAGCATCGCATTTTTCCCACACATTTTTCCAAGTTATGGAATTTTAGTCGGTTTATGATACTTACTTACTCGTATTTTTATAAATTCAAAGATTTAACTAATTTACACTACTCAGTTGATGTTCACGACTTTTAATTAGTATCCCATGGGAATTTATTGATTTTCTGGGATAGAAATTTAGGTCCAATAAAGTAAGCTTGAAACACACTACAAAAACTGCGCGAACATAGAGTACTTACCTACCCTACCAAATTGAACTACGAGTAAGAAACTATTAAGTACAAGCCGAGGCCTCGCCTCGCCGAGAATGGACATATCGTTTTTTTTCAGTACAAATAAGTTTTTAAGCAAATGCAGGGAAAATGTAAGGGGTCAAAATTGCTCAAAAATGGCTCAGAGGGTATGAATCCTCTTAATTGGTTATTAGGTATTCCAATGAAAATCAAACTACGTTTGCGGACTTCGTCTGTGTTGGTGTTGGCTGGCGGTCGTGCTCTGCCTTTTTGGAGCGTTTTTTTTGTTAAAACTGACTGGAAAGCGCTCTGGGGGTGCCGTGCGTGTGTCGGCGGACGCTGGCACAGACGGGGTCCACACTTGTATAGTTTAACAGCTAACTTGTTACAAATAACTACAAACTTGACATTGGCTAATCTTTGTAAAGCCAGACGAGAGAAAAAAAAAACTACGTTTACTTGGTTTACCACTAGTCTTCAGCTATTATAAAGCCTCAATACTTACCTACGTTTAAGTAGTACCTACCTACACAACTCGGAGATTGTAGATGGTGTTCGGTAGGTTGGTGATAAGATTGGGAGCGCTATAAAAATCACAAGTCGATATAATTTCGATGTTCGGCATTATCGCTTATCGGCCTCGAGTGCTCACTTCCTAGATTAATTTTGTAAAGATTTTGATATAATAGTTCAGTAATAGAATTATTTTCTTAGGTAGGTACCTAATCTTGTAAGAGAGGCACCGGCGCACGTTCGTAAGACTTGCCGGAGCCTCTTGATATACGCTGAGGATGGCCACCGAGAGGGTTTTAGTGGGTAAATATCCCACCTAACTCAGATCGAGTTAGGTGGGATTCTCCTCAAAGAGAACGGGTACCTATCTTGAGAAGATGATGATAAAAAGATTTACCGATGATGGGCCCAAATTTCCTAAACCTATTCGGGTTTCTTATAACCGACTGCACTAGACGGAGGGTAGGTAATGTCTTCTCTACTTTTGAACAGCTGGATGTCGAACGCTGACTAAAAAAATAAGTCTAAATTCAAATAATTAAATAGGCCAAGTGCGAGTTGGACTCGCATACGAAAGGTTCCGTACCATTGAACAAGAAATACCTTCCATTAATATTTTTTATTTTTTTAAGTTTTCATTGCGGCCATTTAGAATAATTTTTTTATTTGTTGTTATACATACAGCGACACTAAAAATACACATTCTGCGATCAACTCTACATTTTATTATCACAGTTCACGAGATACTTACAGCCCGCTGACAGACAGATAGACGGACGGACGGACGGATGGACGGACAGCGGAGCCTTAGTAATAGGGTCTCATTGGCACTCTTCAGGTACGGAACCCTAATAAAGCAGGTGAAACCGCAGTCAAACAACTGGCGCAACCCCAAAAATGTTAAAACGTCACAGTTATCAGTGATAATAAGTTGATAATGATAAGCTGGTATTACCGAGTGTTATCAATTATCAATGGCACCTATCATCTATCGTTGCTTATCTATTAGTTGTTACGAGCTAATTTTTAACCTTCCCAATTGAGATTATGCACCTGTCTTGATAGATTAATAAAAAATGTTATTGGTAAGTAGGTAAGTAGGTAGGTACTTTTAAATAAGTAGGTATATACCTAAAAAAATATAATCTAAACTTTATCTTTCCTTTATCGTATTTAAAAACAGATTTATGTATTAGATACTAGGTCATTCCCGCGACATCGCCCACGTGGAATTGGGATATATAAAAATAGCGTGAGAACCTTAATTTTCCAGGATAAAAAGTAACTTAAGTCACTCTCCAGGATTTTAACTACATTGCAGCGTGATTGAAAAAACCCGGCCAAGTGAGAGTCAGACTCGCGTACTCGGTTATTTTTTCGACATTTTGCACGATAAGTAAATCAAAAATCACTATGCATAAAAATAAATAAAAATCTGTTTTAGAATGTACAGGTAAAGCCCTTTTATATGATACCCCACTTGGCATCAATAGTTATTAAAATAATTTGTAAAGTACAAATTATTTGTTCATGAACATTTTTTTTGTGATGAAACCACAAATTCAAGGATTTCGGATTTTTTCCTTTACTTGTGCTATAAGACCTATCTACCTGTCAAATTCCATGATCCTAGGTCAACGGGAAGTACTCTATAGGTTTTCTTGACAGACACGACAGACGGGCAGACGGACAGGCCGACAAACGGACAGATGGACAGATGACTGAAGTACAGACAACGTAACGTAACCATACTATGTATAATTTAATATCTCACGACACGACACGCTAGAGATGTAACGATTTCCATCCCCTAAAGTTGAGCTTAGTTTTCAAAGTATGTCCCTTGTATAACCACTGTACGTCACGTGTGCCATCCAATATTGCATATCCGTATCAGGCGGGGATTAGAGGCTCAGCTACTGGCCGCGCTGGCTGATACTGATAGCGATAGCGACAGGTTTCTGGTCGCAATTACTGAGATAACACCCAAAATATCTAGCTATTTTGTTCATAGGTTTAGTCTACCTACAGATTACCTTAGTAATGACTAAAAGTAATGCCTCATTGTCATAAAACGATAAACGTCTATGACTGCTGGGCATAGTTCTCTTGTGGGGAGTCGAATCTTCCACGCGTCACGATCTTGCAGCCGCCTGAATCCAGCGGAACCTATCCTACCTATATTCCGCGACAGGTTGAGATGGCAATCGGGATGGGGACACCCCGCACTCCCGCAGAGCCCCCGTGCTAACCCGCTGCGGTTGACGTGCGGTTGACGTGCGGGTGACGTGCGGGTGTGCGCGTGGCGTCCTCTCGCCTCGTACCTCGTTTGCCATCTCAACCTGTCGCTGACTATAAGTTAGCAAATTCATACTTTTTTTTTTTTGTTACATTCAGCGCCACAAAAACCACAGTTGGTTTAACCGGGCACTGAGTTTATATTAGGTATTTTTCAAAAAACCCATTTTTTTGACAAATAATGACATCGCTAAGGAACTTATCGACAAATTACTCAGGTATAGTAGGAGGTACACATATTACACGACTTTCCTAATTTTCTCGAAGCTGGAAAAGAACCTGGGAATGTGTAGGCGCTCGAGGCGCCAGAGGGTCGTCAGTGAACACCCGAAGGTACTCCGCGCCCGGTGTCGAACGCCAAAAGCTCACGTCTCCGATCTTGATAAATCCTTGACATTGCACGTTTTTTACACGACTTTTTACATTCGGACCGGAAAATATCATATTCTTATTTGTTTATCTCCACGCCTTGTCAACTGCCTCCATCGCTACGTAATTAGAAAGACAAGATGATTTTTTTCATATTAATTGACTGAGCATTAAACTTTTCAGCTAATCTAATTTAAACTTTATAACAAAGTCTCTAAGAGTCAAAGTTGTTTTTAATGCATCCTTAAGTGGCCTGTGACAGGGCTGTCGATGTTGGTTTGATACTTTTTTTATAAATATTATTTTTCGGTGACACTGCCATTTTTGTGGGTGACTTTGATACCCATTTGTGGTCCTTTTTGGTATCGCGTTAATGCAGTTTATTTAATTACTGCAAAGATAATTTTGGAGTAGTGAGAGGCATAAATAAATAAGTCGATGATAATAATACGGGACTGATTTTCCCGTAATTTTTTGCATGATCGACATACGACAGTCAAAGATAAGTTTATGGTGGTTTAAGACAATATAGGAAGAAAAACCTATATACATGTGGATGAAGTCGCGGGCATTTATTTGGTACAGACTGCAGAGATAACTTGCATTCTGGATACGGGCATAAGCTTCTTTTTATCCCGGAAAATCAAAAAGTTTCCATGGGATTTTTTAAAAACATAATCCACGCGGACAAAGCGGGCATCTATTATTAATTCTAGTCTTTTATAAGGATTAAATTTGATTAAAATAGCGTAGTTTGCGTTAGTTACACCTTTATCTTTGAAAAGAGCTACCGCCGAGTTTCTTGCTTGTTCTTCTAGATAGGAAAGGCATTCCGAACCAGTAGTAGATCCATTTGACGATTCAAAGGTACCTACTTGTAAAAGTTTAATTGTTTTTTCTAAATCGATTCTTATCACAAAAAAATGCTTTCGTAAACCCTGCAGCAATAACACAGCAAAAGATAGAAATCCTGGACCTTTTTATCAGATAGGCATCTTGCTTAACCCAAAGATAAGAATTCAACTATCATGGTTAGGTTATTGAAGGGTTTAATGTGATATTTAATTATCAAAGTGTTAATAGATGCACACGGCACAGACAGACAAATTGTTTCCTGATTAATGTTGTATATTAACATCGTGAGGAATTAGGCGGGCGAGTGACCATGTGATTGTGGACATGGTTAAGGCAGGTTCGGTTTAGGGTACCGTAGGTGATGCTGACATCCTATTTCTAAAAATAAAAGATTCCGACGAATTGAGAATCTCCTCCTTTTTGAAGTCGGTTAAAAAGCGATTAACTGCAAAAATTAGTTTTTGAGTTATCATAAAAAAACCGGCCAATTGCGAGTCAGAATCGCGCACATGGTTTTTGGATTTTTTTCCTTTACTTGTGCTAAAAGACCTACCTACTTACCTGCCTAATTTCATGATTCTAGGTAGGGAAGTACCCTATAGGTTTTCTTGATAGACACGACAGACGGATAGACAGGCAGACAGACAACAAAGTGATCCTACCTCATTAGAGCTCATAGAGCTCATTGAGTAGAGTACAATTAATGTAAAAAAAAATTGCAGAACCCTCGGTGGGAGGGTACAACTCACACTTGGCTGTGGTTTGGGTGATGTTACCTGTAACCCAAGCCGGCTCATTGGCGAGTTTTGGTGTGTTGACGTTGTTCCGCGCCACAGACACGCGCTCGGAGTATCGCTTTCATTACAAAAACTACGAGACGTGTAAAACTTTGACCAATTCCGAAATAACCTCAAACCTTGTCTGATACATATTTTTATAATTAACTTTTTTTTTTGGTTATTTATAGCTTGCCTTCATCTCCGAAGAGCTCGGCTCTTCATAACTTTAGATTTTTGAGTAGGTACCTAAGTTGGCACCAATCTTATCGTCACGGAGCTAAGATGAATGCGAGTTCGAGATATATGCGGTTAGGTTCTAATCATCATTATAAGCATCATCATGATAACCCCTCGGTCCTCGCCAGCCCACTACTGAGAACGAGTCTCCTCTCAGAATGAGGACGGCTTAGGTATATATAGGTCACAAAATAGTGCGCCAACATGGATAACTGTGGATTGGCAGACTTCGCACACCTTTGAGAACATTATAGAGAACTTATATACTTAGGTATCTAGTTTGACGGATTATTTATAGTTTGTCATTCCTTGTGTATTCCGTGCCGTTCCGTTGGTTTCGGCCGTGGCTAGCTAACGCCCTAGTTCCTAGCGACAAAGTCGCCGTGCCACAATACCGTGTAGAAAATATAAAAGAAACAGACAAGAAGGGGTGGGTACGGGTTTAATATACCTACTTAACCCCCATATCCCTTCCAAGTTAGCCCGCTTCCTTCTTAGACACCCATCACTTACCTACCTACTACCAGTTGCAGTCAAGGGCTAACTTGTTGATGGAATTAAAAAAAACTTTAAAAAGTACACAGTCAAAAGCTAATAGTATAGTAGGCATACGAGTATCATGTCACTTTCATATCATTTGGACAGGACATTCCTCATTGATAAATTGTCAGATATCTACAGAAATCTGCACGGGAATGCGTAGGTATACCTACTCCCTAAGGAATAGAGATATTTGAAGGTGATTTCGACAAATTATATTTACGTTAATATTTTAGAGATTTATTCAAATATAGCACTTATTTTATTGTGTTAAGTTTATAGGTTGAGAAGATGTCGGTAAATAAAATTGGTCGTTTAGCACGAAGGGTTGTATTGAATTGGCCACGCGCTGCCGGTTGGTGGCCAGTTTATTTTTGCTCTTAAAAGGCTTAACTTTGGAAGGCTTCTATTTTTTTTTATTATTTTGTAAGTTATACCCACTATGATTATTATTTATGCAGAGTATTTAAAAGGAAAAGCTGACTGACTGACTGACTGACTGACTGACTGATCACAGCTCAAACTATTGGACGAATCGGGCTGAAATTCGGCATGAAGATTTGAAAGAGGTTACTATGACGCCTGGCGGTAAGTGATGATTGAGTCTAAGACCTAAGAAGGCTAACCTGGAAGGGGATGGCAGTTTTCATTAAACCCATACTCCTTTGGTTTCTACATGGCATCGTACCGGAACGCTAAATCGCTTGGCAGCATGGCTTTGGCAGTAAGGTAGTAACTAGCCACGGCCGAAGCCTTTGAAATTATAAAATTCCAAACCCCTGCTGAAGATTTTAAATAGATATAAGTCCGTTTTAAGAAAATATTATTTACCTAGCTCAACGACTAACGGCTGGACCCCTTGCTATTATAAGCCTGTACGGGCTACTAGGGGCCACTTTGCCGATGTTTCTTTGCAATGCGTGAATGGTAGGCGCTAGTAATTTCCGGTCTTGTCACTACTTTAACGCTTTTATCTACTACCTACACATTCACGAGGTAAAACACATTTATGTCTCACTACCAGAATAAACTATTTACCACAACTTTCACCATAAAATTATTAAAGGAGTATACAGGAAAGATGTTGTTTTAAAATGTGCAATCGTATTTTAGAGTTCCGTGTCCGAAGGGTGCCAACGGGACCCTATTACCGTCCGTCCGTTAGTCAGCGAGATTTTTCATGAACCGTAAAGACTTTTTCACAGAATGGCGCATGTAACAACACTTAATATAATTATAAACATTTCAAAATAGCTACAATGAAAATTAAAAAAAAAATGTTATTTCTTGTACGATGGTACGAAAACGAAACCCTTTGTGTACGAGCCCGACTCGCACTTGACCAAATTTTTTACTTTAATTCAACAAAGTAAAGTATGTTTTGTTTTGAAAGCATGAATAAAGTTTTGACTGCTGACATATTGTACCTACTTACTTGCACCACTTACACAACGAATTACGAAACAGTTCAAATAGTTAATTGTGCTGTTAATATTTTTATAGGTTGTACAATTAGAATTTGTTAACTAAAATCCTGCGTAAAATAATGTTTCTAAAATAATGATACTAATCCTTGTTTACAATGTCATGTTTTGCAAACAATTTGCTTAATCTATATGGAGTCAGTGCTTCTTCGAAGTTTTGCCTTCGAGGAGACAATAGTCCACAAAGTGTTATACTTACTTATTTGCGTTGTTGTGGCAGAGTGAATGCGGTTGTGGTTTATTGTTGTAAAGATGGCGTCCCGGCGAGCTGTCAAAACAGAACGACCTGTCGCGTGGACCAGCGGATGTCGATGCTTCTCAAACTTTAAAAATCTTACTTCAAATTAAAATTAAAATGTATTCTTTAAAGTAAACTTATTTGAAAAATAAACCTTGTATTATATCGCGCCTTTAGAATAATTATAGACACCTGTCTCGTAATTTTGAGATTTCGACTTTAGGTCATAGTAACAACCTTGGACGATAATTAATCTTCATTAACTTTTTTTTAACAGGGGAACTATTATATTAAAATTATATAATTAGTAAATAATATTTTATAAAAAACTGGATATTTTAATAATCCCTAGGGAACTCTTTGACTTTCCGGGATAAAAAGTTGCCTATGTCAATTTCCGAGACAGTTTGCGTACCTCTGTAGCAAATTTCATATAAATTGGTTAAACGGATGGGCTTTTAAGAATCCCGTAGGATTTATAAAAAATAGTTCATAAAAAGTAGCCTATGTCACTCTCCAGGTCTTTAACTACACAAATGCAAAAAATCACTTCGATCCGTAGCTCCGTTGCAGCGTGATTGAATTACAAATCAACAAACGAACACACTTTCGCATTTATAATAATATTAAGTAGGTATACCTACATCCGAACTAGTATATAGGAATCCTAAAGTTTGGGAAGAGCTGTACGGATCCTGAATCGTTCATTGATTCGGAAAGAGCTTGTTTTTTGTCCGGCGGTGGTGCCCTACGCCAATGTCAGGTAAGACGTCACTTTTTGTTAGAGTTCCGTACCCGAAGCCCGCCAACGGAACGGACCCTATAGCTAAGCCTCCGCTGTCCATCCGTTCGTCTGTCTTTCAGCAGGCTGTATCTCGTGAACCGTAATTGGTAGAGTTGAAATTTTTATAGAATATGTATTTCTATTACCGAATAATAAAAAAATCAAAATGGCCGCTATGAAAATTAAAAAATCAAAAGTGTTATTTCTTGTACGATGGTACGGAACCCTTCTTGTGCGAGTTCGAATCACACTTGGCCGGTTTTTTGTTTGGATTCTGCCCTCGAGCCTCGAGTCTCGCGTCGATTGCACACACTCGGTCTGTCACAGTATTGATAAAATATCATATTCATACGAGTATTTACCCGACCGGAATTATCTGCATCAAACTTTGTCTTATTGTTTTCATCATGATCGACCCATGGCCAACCCACTACTGAGTACGGGTCTATCAGAATGAGAAGGGTTTAGGTCGCAGTCCAACTTGCTTGCGGATTTGCAAACTTTGCACACCTTTGAGAACATTATGGAGAACTCACAGGCATGCAGATTTCCTCACGATGTTTTCTTCACCGCTTAAGCAAGTGATATTTAATTGGTTAAAATGCACATAACTCCAAAAAGTTAGGGGTGCGTAACGTACCCGGGAGGAGGTCAGTTGGTCGTTTTTGGGAGGTCGGGGGTTAGACCTCCTACCTCCCAAAAAAAGACGGACGTCTTAACCACTAGGCTATAACGGCTCTTTATTATTACTTTACAATTTGTACCCATCTGTAATATGTTATGTAGTCCTTACTTACGAATAATGATTATAATTTTTGAACTTTACGTTCTGTTTTCAGTTTTTCTGATAAATATTTACCTATTTCTACTTATTGACGTCAGTAGGTACCTACCTATTTAGATCCTAAACGGCTAAACGGAATATCTAGAGATTTTATCAAAATTAGATAAAGATCACCTACTTTCCTGAGAATAGACCCGCCACCGTATATAAAGATTTTCATAATCAATTAAAATAATAAAAAATAGCGCAAATAGGATTGGTAATTAATTATGATAAAGCAGACAAGTCCGATCCTAATCTCGGTCGATAAAAGGATTAATATTAACAAAAGTATCGATAGAACGACAAAGATTTTTATATACCTAATGATAAAAGCTGATAGGAATCGTTTACGCAAGCCACTGTTTCTTTTAGGTCATGTTTATTTGTCAACTAACTAATAGTCCAGTTAAATTAAAAAAAAAAAGACAAATACAATGTTTGGAAATCACTTCTCCGTCAAAAATTTTTGTAGCAAAGAGACGTATCTACCTCTCCTCTACTGTATATTTAGCCTATTTTTAACCCCCGACCCAAAAAGAGGGGTGTTATAAGTTTGACGTGTGTACCTGTGTATCTGTCTGTGGCATCGTAGCTCCTAATCTAATGTTTATGATTATGATTTTAATTTAGTTTTTTTTGTTTGAAAGGTGGCTATATCGAGAGTGTTCTTAGCTATAATCCAAGAAAATCGGTTCAGCCGTTTGAAAGTTACCAGCTCTTTTCTAGTTACTATAACCTTCACTTATCGGGACTCGGGAGTGTTATAAATTTTTAATTTACACTTGTTATACACACTTTTGTCGTCGTCAACCAATAGACGCACTGCTGGACATAGGTTTCTTGTCACCAGGCTCTTGCACCGCATGAATCCAGTGGCTTCCTATGACTCGTTTGATGTTTGGTCACGTAGAGGGTGGTTTACGAACGGTGCGCTTTCCGGTGCGTGGTCGCCATTGCAGCACCTTGGGACCCCAACGTCTATCGGTTCTTCGAACATTGTGCCTCGGCCATTATCACCCCAGCCAACAACCCGCTGAGCTCTGGTTTTTCTACGGATTCTTTGATCACGCAGAGAAACTCTGAGCATAATAGGTATTAAGTATACCTACTCTCTCCATCAACCTCTTAGTTAGTGATTTGGAAGAGTTATCACACTAATATAATATAAAGGCGAAGGTTTATGTGTATGTGTGTGTGTATGTTTGTTACTCCTTCACGTAAAAACTACTCGACAGATTTGGCTGTGGAATGGAGATAGATAATACCCTGGATTACACATACCTAGGCTACCTTTTATTACAATCATAGAATATCAAAAAATAAAAATAGAGGAATATCAAAGAGTTCCTACGGGATTTCGAAAAACCTAAATACACGCGGACGAATTCGCGGGCTGATGCCAAAAATGTAAAAGTTAGAGGTGCGCGTGTCCAAAATTCGATCCCCAACTTTCCGATCACCGCTTGTTGAAAATATAATACGGCTTATTCCAAGGTCGATTTTAGGTAGTAGGTAAATCTAAATTTAGAATTTTTATTAAGATTTTAAGTAGTAAGCTTAGTAATTAGTTTGTAGGATTTAATAATATCATTGACGTCATTATACTGATTTTATCTTCTTGATAAGTGATATAGTTACCTACTTTTTCCAGCCTATACAGGCGTGATTTAACAAACTCAGTACGTACCTAAATAAAAGTATCTAATCGTATTTGCGTGTGATATTGTGATGCTCTTAGAGAAGGAAAACTTTAAAAGCTGCTTAAACATATATTTTTCATTCATGTACGGCAATGCCATTTTCATTATATTGTGGCTGAAACTTATTATACTTACTTACCTTACTTACCTATTTTATTGTAATTTTTGTTGTAATACGAAAAATGCATCCAGCTTTGAAAATAAATGATTTTGATTGTTATCGCAATTTACACATTCACAGCACAGACCACAGGAAGTTTTTGAGTTAATTCGTGAAATATGTACATATACTTACGAGTAGGTAACCTACGTATTCAATATCCAAGTAGAGCATCGCACCCGTTGATGTCTTTTTGACCTTCATAATAGGTAGGTATATTTTGTGTTCTATCTCGTGGTTTTTGGTTTTTTCTAGAGATGGGTATGATTGCCATTTTAAAATCATTTTCAATTGGTGAAATTATATTTTGTCTTCACACCGATTACACAAGCGATTTTTCACGCATAGTAGGTAACCACAATACCGGTTTTCAGATTTTTCCTTTACTTGTGTTATAAGACCTGCCTACCTGCCACTAGGTCAACGGAAAGTACCCTATAGGTTTTCTTGACAGACACGACAGCCGGTCAGACAGACAGACAGACAGACAGACAGACAGACAACAAAGTGATCCTATAACGGTTTCGTTCATCCTTTTGAGGTACGTACGATAACCGAATACGATAAACGATAACCAAATAATATAAAAATAAATAAATAAAGTAGTTTGTAAGCTGTGACCAAAACATAATTATGTACGGAACCCTAAAAGAACGAGGCCCGACTCGCAGTTGGGCGGTTTTTAAATAGGATAATTGAAACCCCAAAACACTTTATCAGTTAAAATCCGGTGTCATCTCAAAAGCGGTGGTGTTTAACCTGTTTATCCGGATAAGGATCTGTGACATGCGGATTGTGGGACGAGGTGCTTAGAGTTATTGGCGGCAAGATCGGCGGCCATTGTTGTGATAACTGACAGCTGAGCATAATGGCCATCGGCTAATCCGACATACAGTAGCTCTGCCGAAAAATAATCCCTTGTATTCACCTTGTATTGGAGATGGGCGGAATGTAGCCTGACCAGAAAAATGAAAAATCTTTATATATATAAAAACTTCGCCATATTGCGAATTACTATATACTAAGTACCTATTGAAGATGGGCGGAATGTAGCCTGACCAGAAAAATGAAAAATCTTTATTTTATAAAAACTTCGCCATATTGCGAATTACTATATACTAAGTACCTATTGAAATGGAACAAGATTTTTATATTCCTTGTCAGGCTATACCTACCTAATAAGTATACTTACTTACCTAAATTGACAGAAGCAGAAAAATAGAAACTTCATGATAACGTTGGTTTTTTTTTCAATCATCATTTAGACCTCCCTGGCGCAGTGGTGAGTGGTGTCTTATAAGTGGGAGATCCCGGATTATATTTCCGACTGGGGCAAGTTTGAAGTGAATGCATGGAACTTTTACTAAATAAAGAGATACTTTATAATGGCAGGTGCTTAATTGCTATAATTAATTTAGAAGGCGTTTTTAATTTTTACAAAATACTAGATGATTCATGGCAACAGCGAGTTAGCGTGGATTTCTTTGATTACAAAGAAATCAAGTAGCCTACCACCATGTCCAGAATGCAAGCCGCGTTGTCTGTACTTTCTTTATAATCGGTTAAACGGATGGGCCGTAAAAGGTGATGACAAGCAGACAGACACACACTATCGCACTTATAATTTACTAGCTGATCCCGGCTTCGCTCGGGTTAAATTTGATATACATACATAAACATTATGCAGATAACATAGCTTGCCACCACTGGATAAAGAGATTTCTAATGATGAAATAATTATTAAAATCGATTCAGTAGTTTCAGAGTTTACCTATCCTTTACAAATTGTTTCAAATAAACAAATCTTTCCTCCTTACAATATTATTAGCAGATATAGATGATATTGGAATGGATTTACAGGTTGTAATTTTATCATTATAATATGCTAATGTTATTAAAAAAACTTCATACCTTTTTAAATTTGTATAATTTATTACCTAGTACAAGTATATACAATAATAGCATTGAATTAATTTATTTTATTAAATTAATTATTTATTATTATTATTATTTACAAATTAATTATTAAAAATATTATAAAAGTAAAAAATTAGGATTTATATAATATTATGTAGAAACTTGAAAACAAATCTTTATTTACAAGGATGAAAATATACACTCATCTATACATACACCTACTATAATATAAAAGCATGAAGTGACATAGGTAAGTACTTAGGTACTTACCTACCACTTTGGCATGCCTATAGTTTTCTGACCAAGAAAGAATTATCCGGTTTAATATTGCTAATTGAATATAATATAGCACAGGGTTGTATGACGCTAATAGGTTATTGACCACGTAAGATGTAGGTAACATTTGACACCAATAAGTGTAGATGAAGCCTGGACGCTTTGTTACAAGTTTTCACACTATAATTAGGAAATTTGTAACACAGAATAAATTAAATAGGGAAATTTAGAAAATTAGTTTTGATATTTTTTATGATGTTTGTTCAGCATTTCCCTGTCTATTCCTGGGTGTCTCGCAGTGTGCGTTGTACTTTAGCCTTGAAGCCCTCCTTGTCGTCCGCCGTGTAGAGCACCGTCCGCTGCTTCCCGTCCGCGTCCATGAACGAGTAGAACCCTCTCACGACGCCGTCTGCACGCGACTCGTGTGCTGACTTCGTATCGCCTGTGCGCTTGTCCTGAAAACATCAAATTTACCTATTATTTCAAGCTAAAATACCTCAACGATATAAGTAGATAGATAGATAGATAGACAAATTTATTGCATACAGAACATGAAATAATCAAGACAAAACAAAGAAACTAAAAAAAACAATTGTATGCAAAGGCGGCCTTATTGTTTAGAGCAATCTCTACCAGGTAACTTTTGGTGAAAGGAGAAACCAGGTGAAGGAATATAATGTGCCCCCAAGCGAATTTCATCCATGGCGGCCTGCGGGACATAATAATATTATAGTGCACGCAGGTGCACTTTCTATTGCCTCACTCTCATAGCCCCTAGCATTTTAGGTCTATAAGTTATGAACATTCTTATACCTTATGTGAAGAAGCGTTAAGAAGGAGGTATCCATTTATATAAGTTTTATAGCCTACCATAACACCTTTAAAATGCTAAATTTCTTACTTATAAAACCATTTTATATAATAAAGTATTTAAAATTCGCATATTTACAAACGAGAGTGTAATATTATGGTATTAAAAATATGAGTCTACATTATAAAATCCAAATTAGTTACAGCAATTAATTTTATTATGAAAACCAATAAATACTACAGAGTATAGGGCTGTCACTTGCTATTTTAATAATATGTATCGTACCTACTTCTGGCAATCAAAGTCAAAAGCCAGGTTGTAATTACTTATCTATATTAATGTTGAAATATTAAAAATTATAAACTCAGGTAGGTACTAAGGTAATGTAATCATTGTCTCTGTTTTACTTTAAACTATAGTGATTTATTCCCGAGCAAAATGTTGATAAGATCTTAAATTAATCCAGTTTGTGAAAACCATCCATCCATCCATATCCATCTTGACATAGGAACATAGATAGAGAATCTTGGAGGATTGTAAGAGGATCATTTTCACCTCAAATTATAAAATGTGGTGCGGTTTAACTAGATGAACTGCATAATATTATATATGTACTTGCCTCTACCATCTATAATAATTATTTTGGTGACAACCCTAATAAAATCGCCGTTTTTTATTAACATTGATTTCGTATGACCTTAATAACTATAATTAAGTGTGGCGTATGGGCCGTGTTAAGTATTTCACTTATTTCATTCCACACTAGAGTTGTTAGTCCTTCGCATCGGACTACTGTTTATCCTTAATTGGCTGTTCTTGGAAATTATCCGCTCAATACGGTCAGAATAAGCGTTTCGTTCTACTAATATTATCCTATAGAGAGTAAGTATGTGTTAATGTGGAGAACCACTTATTTGAAAATTTCTTTCAACAAATTGAAAGGTACATTATTCCAGATGGACATAGCCTATAGGCTATAATTATGTACTAGCTTATGCCCGTGACTTCGTCTGCCTGGACTGCACAAATTTCAAACCCCCTTAGGGATCAAAATTTCAAAAATCCTTTCTCAGCGGATGTCTACGTCATAACTCATAACAGCTATTTGCATATCGAATTTTAGCCCCATCCGTCCAGTAGTTTGAGCTGTGCTTTGATAGATCAGTCAGTCAGCTTTTCCTTTTATATGTATATTTAGATTTATAAGCAAGGCGAAATTTTAACCACTATGCCATCACTGCTAAGTTGATTAATGAAAGAAGATATTCAATGTTTTGATGCTTAATTAAGCGTAACCTTGTCATCGATAAAAACCTAATATTTCGTATAGGTAGGTGTGGTATAATGTTATATGCAATATAACACCCTCTAGGTATATTATGAAAATTTTGATTGATGGGTTGTGAAAAAGTAAAAGTGGGCCATGGCCCATGGTTCATGGGATTTTATTTTGGGATGATGCAAGCAATTTAGGTTTTTGAAAATTCGTGCGGGGACTCTTTGATTTTCCGGCATATAAGAAATAACCTAAATAGCTCTTCAGATTTTTAAATATGATATCCATGCACAAACTCACATCGAACCATTTTTCCGTTTCAGAGTAATTGAAAGACAACCAAAAAAACAAACACACTTTCATATTTAGGTATAATAAGTACATAAATATTCTTTTAATAACATTATTATCATATTTATATTAAGTACATAAATATTATAATTTAATAACCTTTGACTGTATTTTGTAATAGGTTAATTAAGTTCTTAATCCGTAAATCTGTCCTATGTATCATATCCTATCCAAATCGATATAGGAAATACGTATACGCTTTTTTGCATGGGTAGATTGAATGTTTATAAACAAACATGTAGTAAGGTAAGTACCTATGGATGCAAAAAATGTAGAGGCAACAAAATAGTCATGGACCAAGTTTATATTGACCATATTAACATCAAGGTTATTCCGTGGGTACCATTAATACTTACTCACTACATAATAAAAATATGCCATTTGCATAATAGGTACATGTACCTATAATCTATTAACCTACATAAGTTATAGCCATAATTTTTAATAGACAAGCTGATCCGCCCGGCATCGTTTAAGTAAAATTTTATATAAGACCTACTCGTAAACATTCCTAATACCTATTACCTACTTTGGATAAAGTAGCTTTCTAATGGTGAAAGAATTATTAAAATCGGCTAAGTAGAGTTCAATACTAATATTATTACAAAGAGGTAAAGTTTGTAAGTTTGTTTGTAGGAAGTACCTAATGGAACTACTGAATCGATTTTGAAAATTCTTTCATCAGTAGAAAGCTACATTATTTTCAAAAAAAATAGAGATCCCTGCGAAAATTGTATTAAGCCATCCCTGCGATGCCGAGCGGGTCACCATTCCTGAGATATCGCTACTAATATAAATACAGCAATTAAGATTCATTATCATCATCATCATCATTATGATCAACTCCTGGCCGTCCTACTACTGTGTACAGGTCTCCTCTCAAAGTTAAATTAAAAGGGGTTAGGTCATAATCCGCCACGCTGACCTAGTGCGAATAGGCAGATTTCACATAGATACCTTTGAGAACAATATGGAGAATTCTCAGACACGCAGGTTTCCTCACGATGATATCCTTCACTATAAAAGCAAGGGGTATTTAATTGCCTAAAACGCACTTAATATGTCCGAAACCTTAGAGTAGAGGTGCGCGCTCGGGATCGAACCCCCGACCTTCCAACTAGAAGGTGGACGTCATAACCACTAGGCTATCACAGCTTAGTAATAATTAGATTATAGGTATAGTATGCGACAGGTTGAGATGGCAATCGGGGTATGAGGCGGGGCGACGCCCTGCACACCCGCAGCGGGTTAACGCGAGGGCTGTGCGTCCCCACCCCGGTTGCCATCTCAGCCTGTCGTATAAATAGAATTATTGCAAAAGTAATAAGTTAAAATCATTGAAAACTAATCATCGTGCGTTGGGTAACGGTTAACGACTAGCGGACACACCTACACAGCTTCCTACCTTGCTCGTGAATTCGCTGTTGTTTGATACATTTTTCGTGAACAAAGTCCATTGCTTGTTTACACAATCATATGTCAATGAATGCATGAACAAATATATGATTTATTAATGTTAATCAAAAATTGGTTATATTATATTATAGCTTTTATGGAGTCCTGGCCTCTAAACTAGGAAATCCCGTATCTTAGGAGCATGAGCCAGTGCCTTCCCATATACCTACATATAATGGTTGAATTTATGAAAAATTGTGAAAAATACTTAGGTAAGGTAAAGATTAAAGAATTTCATATACATATGACACAGCTATCAAAATAATTTAGATGATAACAGATAGGTGGGTCTAAGTTGAAAAGTTTTATTTTAATTTTTGGATTTCAAAGGTACTTGTCCGCACTTGGCCATCTAGTAGACTAAAAGTGCCCACGCACCACAACTGCACTGCGGCGGAACTGCGCGTCGCGTCAGCGCCCCGCACGATATTCTCTCCAGCCGCGCCGCGCGGCAGTGACGTACGCGCGTCGCGTGGTGCGTGGGCACCTTAAACCCTTCCCATTCTGAGAAGAGACCGGTACTTAGTAGGGACCGGCGCGACGATGGATTGAGATGACAATGAAGAAGATATTTTTAGGCTCTTTAACTCAGAGTATCCCTTTTGTTTCCTTTTGAACTATAATTTCCACGCGAAGTGCTTTGAACTAATAATATCTACCTCAGTGGCGGAGTGTGAGGAAATATACATAATAGATATATTATACCGTGTGAACATTGTAATAAATAACAAGTTAGTGTGTAGTATGCAGACGCCTGCGCAATGTATATTGTATGTATAAAACGACACGTAAATTCGTCCTTGCCAATTATGACCCTATTGTTATGAGTTAGTCCAAAATTTAAATATGGTGAAGTAATTACCCGACATTGATCTGGATTATTTTTGTAGAATTGTGTAACTGACTGACTGACATCATTCGCGAAAACCGTGATATGTTTACGTGGGGTCATCTTGATAAGTATTAGAATATTATTATGTACAACTAGGTTATGAGTATATCTAAGTATATAATATTATATGATTTTAGTCATATACTTAGCTGTTAAATTAGCTGTAAAATTCGTCTGATGTGTGATTATTTAGGTGTTCATCCTACTTCCAAAGAAAAGGTTGAACGATATGAAGGGGTATACAGTGCTTAGTTCCCTAAAGTTTAAAGAGGCGGCTTTAGGTAGAAAAGGACCGGCAAACTTGTTTAAAAGAAGGCACGCTATGTTGATGAGTGATGACATACCTATCCGAGTACGGAACCGTCGCCCGGTGCGCGAGTCCGACTCGCACTTGGCCGGTTTATTTAAATCCCGATACAAGTTAGCCCTTGACTGCTATCTCTTCTGGTGGTTAAGTGAAGATGCAGTCTTTAGATTATAATGAACTCAGGATTTAGTGTTTTATTGCCTTAATGTAAAAATGGCTTAAAATTTTCCTATTAATAGCACCGTATGCAATTTACGAGCTGTTAATAATATGCTTTTAGCTTACATAAGACGGATAAAATCAGCTGTATTTACTTTTTGCTCAAAATGCAGAACCGTTCATATTTACTTTCACGGACAGGGTTGTCGTCGTAGCGTCCTTAAAAATTTCAAATATGCACCGAAGAATTTACTGGGTAGGAATTCCACAGAACTAAAAGAATTTTTTGTTCTTTTTTTTCTTCAGTATGCGCTATTAGCTAAAATATACTAAAAAAGGCCAATCAACTCAATCTACCTCTGAATTTCAGTTTGCATTTATCACTAATTAATTATAATTATTCTTCTGTGCTTTCTGTTCTAAGACAATTCTTCTGTTTTGAGATGTTCGTAACAGATTCTCAGAAGATTGTGCTTCTAAACTGGTGCTAGAATATTGACTAGTCACAAGAGCCTTCACAAAAACTCTAAGTATATGATATTAATTATTATTATTAGACTATCACTACATTACAAATGTGAAAATGTGTTTGTTTGTCGGTTTGTTCTTCAATCACGACGCAACGGAGCAACGGATCGACGAGATTCTTTGCACGGATATATGTAGTTAAAGACTTGAAGAGTGACGTAGGCTACTTTTATAAAAAAATTCAAGAGTTTCCACAGGATTTTAAAAACCTAAATCCAATCTAGCTGTACTTACTTAATTATAAAATTTTATTTGAAGTATTCAATAGCATCTATGATGTCTATAGTTGTTATAATAAGTCAGCAGAGGTGGTAGGTGGTAACCCTAGAGTCGTAACTTTCACCTTATAAGTGTATTCCGGTAACGGCCTTGCAAATGATCGCGCTGTGAATGAATATAGGTATCAGTTCAAGGTGAGTACTTGAGTACTCGTCCATGCTTCACGTAAACTCGCGGATACTGTACCTACTTCTAATATAATCAAACTTTTGGGTTACATCTGTAACATGTCCGCTATCATCTGGGTGCCTGGTGCACTTCAACCGCCCGTTTTGCCAGATTTTTTAGTCTACGCACATACAAACTGTGGAATCTGTTCCCGCTAGATTATAACACGAGGTTATTCAAGGGGCGGATCAACAAATTCCCGAAAGGCTGTCAGTGCATTGGCGGTTCCTCTGGTGCTACAAATGTTCATGGGCGACAGTGTGACCCACCTGCTCGTTTGCTCACTATTTTTATTTAAAAAAAAAGCTATCATCCGATAGATGCCCACTGCCAGACAAAGGTCTCTTGTAGGGACTACCAAACGCCACGGTCTTACGCCACCCTGAATCCAGAAGAGAAAAAAGTAACTAAGTAAAGTGACTTACATGATTCATGATCATAAGGTACGAGTAGGTAGCATACTTACCTAACCTATCACATTATCGAAACATTGGAATGCCCGAAGGATTTAATGGACAAGAGAGTGGATGGAGGATTTTTGTAGGGGATCGTGACGTTTAACACTACAGCTACTTATGTTGCATCGAGCAAGCTTCCGCATCAAGACAACAGATATAAGGATTCGCCACAGTGATGAGTTAGGTAGGTACTTCAGTTAATGGACGCCAAGGATTAACTCATACCTTCGAGGACGGCGATTGGCGATGCGGTTCAATGCACACTCTGAATGAAGCATTGTTTGGTTATATGATACTGGTCGTTATGCAAACCACAGATGCAAACAAACAAGCTTTCATGCGGATGACGTCAAATGATTGCAACTATTTGCTTCTGTATCGATCCGCTATTGACAGAGATGATAAGTAAAATAAGTAGTCTAATTTTTAGGGTACCGTACCCGAACGGTGCTAAGGAGACCCTGTTATTAAGCTTCCGTTATCCATACGTCTATCAGTCCGTCTGTCTATCTATCTGTCTGTCAGCGGGCTGTATCTCATGAACGATAGATAGATAGAGAGTTGAAATTTAAAAAAAAAACACGGAGTGTGTTTTTCTATTTCTGCTATAACATCAAGTACCTAGGACCTAGGTACTTGGTAAAATTTCCACCATATAAATGAAAATAAAATAATAGTTACATAATATTGTACTCGCATTTGATCGGTTTTTTGTTAAATTCTATAATAGTACCTACTTAAGACCTATTAGTTAATATTCCTATTTTCACGGTTAATTAAATTGCATTTGTATGGATATTACTGAATAGGAACATAGCTACCTAATGAATATTATAGGTGCCGTAAATTATTCGATAGTTAATTGTCAATACTTGACAAAAAAAATTTAGCCTTACCAAACAATAATATAATTGAATAGTAGGTATAATGACAACACCTAGGTACAATTACTGTGAGGTAGGTACCTAGACTAAAAATAGATATTATAATCTAGATCAAAATAGACTAAAATAAATGTAGGTAGAACTTGTCTAGTACCTAAATCTGTTATCTAGGATAGGGTTTGAACCCGGAACCTCTTACTGCGAGATATTAATAGTCGTAATAAACGACAAGGTCGATTGTTTTTTTACAAAATAACTGACTGATAGAACGTGATATTGTAAGACTTTTTTTTTTTGGCCAATTAATATAATACATACCCGACAAAAACTGCTCGCTTTCGCTTCCTTGTTAATTTTACTAACTACATTTTTTTTAGTAAAGTTAAACAGCACTAAAACTAGGAAAATTGTTTTTCTGTGGCTCGGTGTATTTTTACATTGTACCTACTATATTTATGCACTCAAATTTTTTTCCCTTTTCATTTGATATCCCACTTGATACAATAGCAAAAAAAAAAACGTTTGAGCTTAGGGGTTCGATCCCGGGCACGCACCTCTAACTTTCAGAGTTATGTGCGTTTTAAGTAATTAAATATCACTTGCTTAGCGGTGAATGAAAACATCGTGAGGAGAAACCTGCATGCCTGAGAGTTCTCCATAGTATTCTCAAAGGTGTGAAGTCTGCCAATCCGCGCGTAGCCAGCGTGGTAGACTATGTCCAAACCCTCCTCACTCTGAGAGGAGATCCGTGCTCTGTAGTGAGTCAGCAATGAGTTGATCATGATGACGATAATATATAAATAAAAGAGTTATTTCTTGTATGATGGTGAGGAACCCTTCGAGCGAGCCTATTATAGTTTCTATTTGCCGTTATATAAATTTAAGTTTACAATAATTCATATAAGTACAAGCGCGTAAAATTATAATATCATGATTCTTGACTAATTACTTATTTCCACGTTACTCGCCAACTTTCTACAATTACCAGTTTTACTACTTATATTGATATCATCATCTACGCGATAGACACATTGTTGCTGTTCATTGTAAGAAAAATAAATACTTATAACAATTATATTATTATAACAATTGTTATGAAAACAATGCGATGCTATCTAAACACTAATTAAAGATATGAATCTATTAAACCATATCGAGTAAAATAGAAAAAATAATGGTAGCTAAAGATTATCGTTTGATAATCTCGCGTTTTGATTAAAAAAACTCTCGCTAAACTTCGTCTGGGCTATTTGCAGGTACATGCGACATTTCTGGTTCTTAGTCGTTATACTTAAATAAATACCGGCCAAGTGCGAGTTTGACTAGCGCTCCGAGGGTTCCGTATTCGGGTATTTTCGAGTTTTCGGCATTTTGCACGATAAATCAATGATTGATGATGATCTTACTATACGATCTGTTATCAGGAGTATCAGCTCTAAAATATACCATACCTATTATGTACTTAATCCTCGGGCTGTAATCATCTTGTATGAAAGATTAACTCTACCCAAGACAATGTATAGACTGATGAGACTGATCTGACATTTAGTTTCAAAATAAGGATAAGCATAAGCATAGTTTGTAAAAGTCACGGCTACAGTATTATTTGACTGGATTATAATATTATAGTTATCAAGAGATTGTTCTGGCATATTCGAATAATGCACTGGATTAAAATAATATATACTTAGGTAGGTATTATGAAAAAGTACGCAAAAACTGAACAAAATATTTCGCAACCAAGACACCAGTATAGAATTAATATTTGTGTGTGATTTTAATATTTTTTGCTTAATGGTATTTGTTTGTATAACTAATTGTGTGATACAAAGATAGATATATCCGAGGCAAAATCCTATTACAATAAATATCGAACTTAGAGGCATATTGAGAAGTTATGGTGGGATAAATAAACTCAGATCTACACCCTGATAACTCCGTTTTTCTAGCAGTAGTCGTGTAAATACTATAATAGAGTGATTTGTCTGTTAAATGAAATTCTAGGTACTGCGAAATGTCACAAGACCTGTGTACCTATTAAAATCATACCAGTCACTTATAATATAATATTTGTTTGACTAGTTACTATTTGCGACATAAGGAACCGTAAAACCGTATTATCACTATGTTAATCGTTCTGACGGCAGAGACGGCGTTTGCACGTAATTTCTACAGCACATACAGATTTTAGGTTGATAAACTTTCCACTGAGGAATATTTAACATCTACTTAGTATCTAGTTAATAGAAGTAGTACCTTATATAGTATTTAACATTTACTTAGTATCAGGGATTAAGTTGACGACTCCGTTAAGAGTTAAGACGAACTAACGTGCTAACGCTAACATCGATGTCGCAAATAATCGTAGTTTACTTTAACTTTAGGCTATTAACACACGGCTTCTGTCACCGAGCTGCCTTTTTAACAATTAAGTAAAGCGTCCAAAGAAGCTCAGGTGTACTAGTAATTAGTTCTTCTTATTTCTATGGTTCTAACATCTTTATGGCCTAATTCGAATGCTCTAGCCATTCCCGATTGTTCAGAGGGATTTTAAGACACTAAAAGTCAAAATCATATTGGTAACGCCAAGCTCTTAAAAACTTAGGTATTTCTTAGACGAGCATCGCAAATACTAACACTTCCTTTACATTTTTCCTTGCTCTTATAACGAGGTATGATTTGGGAAACTGTCTAATTGCAAAATCCGTTTTCTACAACCGCTACGTAGGCCACCGAAAGCAATTTCACCCTCAAAGGTACTTAGTGCACTTCGACCACCCGCTGCCGTCAAACATCCACCAACATACAAATTGTGGAACCAACTGTCTTCGACAAAATTTCCACTAACTTCCGTATGGCGTTATTCAATGATCGGATCAATTCCTAAACAGTACTTAGTCATCGTGGTTTCATTGGTGTCCATAGGTCCGTAGGGTGCCCGCAAACATTTGCAATGTTTACGGGTACCCTGATCATATTATATGATTTGCCTGCCCCATTGCTCGTTATTCGTAAAAATATTAATTTATAGGTAGGTACTCACATGGACACCGTAGGAGAAGCTGTAATGTGGATTGGGGTCAAACTGATTGTCCACCGTAGACTCGTGACCCTGGAATCCCCTCGTAAATTGTGCTACGCTCATTGGAATACCCTTGGCTGACTGAATATTCTGGTAACTGTACCCATCGTTCAGTCTCTCTTTCTGATAACTTTGTGGTACGTCTTTTAGCTGAAAACCTGAAAGAAAAAGTTCTTGAATGTGCCATTTCTACTAGAGAAAGTTGATTGCGTTGTTTTGAATAAAATATTCCAATTTCGATACTTTGTTTAAACCATCAAGTTTGTCTCACCTCGGTACATACATTAATCTAATGAGCATAAAAGTTAGAATCCGGGCAAAAACTTGGACCACTAGATCAGTTCTTGTCAAGCTACTTTGAAGTCAGTTTTTGATGACTTTTCTACACCACTTATCATACCTATTTGTAGTTTGTTTATAAATTATAACACACAGCTGATGGCAGCGAGTTTTTCCATATTAGATTTAGGTTATTTAGAAATCGCGCGAATTCTGTGGGCAGTCTTTTATTATACCTATTTCGTAATAAAAAGTATCCCATATCCGTCACTAAGATGTCCATCTATCTATTTCAAATTATGTCATGTTCGGTTGAGTGGTTGAGCCAGAAAAGTTAAGACACACAGACAGGCACACTGGAATTATATTCATGTATAGCCGCAATAACGACAAACCCCATAATTATCTATACCAACATATTACACACCTTTTAGGTCCAACAATCCATAATCGCTATCAGAAACTTGGAAGATCTGTTTATTTGGTGCATTAAATGAATTTACAGTTGGTACAGATTGTTTCGTGAAAGTATTGTACTCTTCGGCAGTCGGGAATGGTCGCTTAGGGCTGCTATAGATGACCTGATTTGGGTTTCGTAGTCTGAGGGTATTTATAGCTTTTTCTCTTTCATGTTCAGGTAGTGTTGTATTAGGGTCATCTAGGTAGTTGATTAGGGCATCTTCCAAGGTTCTGTAGGTTTTGTACGCGTACTCCCGCCCTTTAGCCCCTGGGCCGGTGTCGTCGTATTTGTTTTCGATGGCAAAACTGATCTGTGATTCGGAAGCTGCGGAGTATGGACGGTGCTGTCTTGACGTGTAGGAGTTTGCGGTTGCGATGAGAGTTAGTACTAGTACCTGGAAAAATAGGTTAATCTGATTATTATTGAGTAAGTTTCTATGTAAATTTGGTGTACAATAAAGCATATTTTACTTTACTTTTATTAGAAGAGGCCCGCGATTACGTTCGCGTGGATTTAGATTTTTTAATATCCCTTGGGAACTCTTTGACTTTCCGGGATAAAAAGTAATTTATACCCATCTATGGGTGATGATAATAATATTTCCTTATAGAGGTTATATTTGACTGCACAGCTTCATAATAAGACCTATATATTATTTAGGTAGAATTCTTATGGTTTATTTTCTCTCCTTTCATAATAGATATGTTGTGTCATAAAAATAGAAAGTGTATTTTAATAGGATTAGGCTCATTAGCATGTTTTGATGCTCTAGAGAATAAAGTTATGTCACAACTGATCCTACGAATGACTAATATTCATAAAAAAATATTGTGATGTGTTGAAAATGAAAAAATAAAAAATTAAGGTAGGTAATAACGATAGTTAGTAGATATTCGCGACTTGGATCGCGTACATTTAGATTTCAAAAATCTTTCTTAGTCCCCAAGTAGGTAGGTAGGTAACCTATGCAGATTATGTACCTATACTTGGTAGCTACCAAGCGACAGAAAAACAATTTTAGTATATTTCAGCGTTTGTTAAGATGAGTGATCGGGTTTTGTTTTAAACTAAGTCTCGTTTGGGTATACTTTGACTATCTTTTAAAAAAGGCAAACAATTTATTTACTTTTCCAAACACGGTCAGAACTAGGTTTATCGTCCGAAACCGATGAGACGTAAATGTGGGTTACATAACTAACATACCGGCCGCCACTTGCTACTGTGTTTTCGGATCATGTATCACATTAATTACTGTACCGGTTACTTGCCGCCGTCAGAATCTGCCGTTGCCACATGCGGAATGTGGAGTATGAGACATCAATGACAGTTATCATGTTTGGGTCTCTTCACTCTCGTCCCACGATTTAGAGCGTATTTATATTTATTTATTTTTATTCTTCGTTTCAGACTTATAAAAGCACTTACGGTGCGTGTGTGTGTGTGTGTTAAGCATGTTTTAGGGTTCCGTACCTTCCTATACCACCGTTATAGGATCACTTTGTCTGTCTGTCTGTCCGTCCGTCTGTCGTGTCTATCAAGAAAACCTATAGGGTATAACTTCCCGTTGCCCTAGAATCATGAAATTTTTCATGTAGGTAGATCTTATAGCACAAGTAAAGGAAAAGAATCCGAAAACCGTGCATTTGTGGTTACATCATGAAAAAATAAATGCGTTTAAATTTCCAAAGTAAGAATTTTCCAAGTGGGATATCATATGAAAAGGCTTTACCTGTACATTCTAAAACAGGTTTTTATTTATTTTTATGCATAATAATTTTTGATTTATCGTGAAAAATGTCAGAAAAAATACTTGCACTTGGCTGGCTTTTTACTTTGGGACCGATTCATAACGTACTTCGTCATAAATAATTTTGTTCGTAAGAAAAACTATACTTAGGTAGGTACGATATACGGTGTAAGTAGCAATACGCACGCGGCATAACAAATTGTGGTGGTTAGCCACAGAAAGTCCTAACTGTGTTATTTGAGTCGTCGTTATTCGCTACTTCTTTATCTATTTTGGGATCCCAAGGTGCCTACTGGAATGGCGACCTCCACAGGCGGACAGAAAATTTCAAAATGGCCGTCATGAAAATTTAAGTGTGATTTATTTCATTATGTACGGAACTCTTTGTGTGCGTGTCCAACTCGCGCTTAGCCAATTTTTTTAATTTTCATAGAAGCCATTTTGAAATTTTTATTATTTGTTGTTGTAGCGGCAATAGAAATGCACATTCCGTGAAAATTTCAAAGCTCTACCTATTAGGGCGTAATTCGTAATCGGTTCGTTTTCATGATTCACGAGATACAGCCAGATGGATGGACAGACAGTGGAGGCATTATAGGGTCCCGTTGGTATCCTTCGAATACGGAACCATAAATAGACACATATTTTCCCCCTTCTCTGTGTAAAAGCAAAACCCAAAAACAAAGTTGTTGGTTGTGGTATTTATAAAACTAGGTAATTTTACCTATAAAATAATACATTACAGAATCAAACTTGTTTCCGACGCAACAATTATGTAAAACTGAATACAAACTAGTCCCGAAGAAATTAACACACGAATCATAACTTTCTTTTTAGCTCATAAAATAGGCAGGTAAATCCACATCATTAGTATAGGGTTTTCATAATTTTTATATTTTTATATTTTATTTTCACCAGATATAAAAAAAGAACCCTTATAGGATCACTTTTTTTTTTTAAACTTTGTTGTCTGTCTGTCTGTCAAATGGAATCAAAACCTAAAGGGTTACTTCCCGTTGACCTAGCATTATGAAAGGCAGAGCACAAGTAAAAATAAAACCAAGAACCGTGAGGTAATTTTATTTTATTCTGATACAAGTTACCCCCTTGACTACGATTTCATCTGATGGTGATAAGTGTGGTCATGCAGTTGCAGTGGAGAAGCAGATGCAGAAGATGAGAGCGGGCTAACTTGGAAGGAGTATGGCAGTTTCATTAAACCCATACCCTGATCGATTTCTACACGGCATCGTACTGGAACCCTAAATCGCTTGGCGTCACGTTTTTTGCCGGTAGGTAACTAGCCACGGCCGAAGCCTCCCACCAGACAAAAACACAGACAGAGATCGACAAATAAGGACAGAGGTTGTGGTTAAATCTCAAAAAATTAATAAATATAAAATTTATTGAACGATGGTAGGCACGAAACTCTTCGTGAGCGAGATAACTTAATTACCTATGTATTATTAATCATAAAACATAACTAAAATATTCACAAAAGATTATAATATTATTTTTCGTTTTAATGATGAGTGGTGTGTAATTGACAACTTGATTTGTGTTTTAATTGAGTAGTTATTTATATAATATAATATCCGTTGTTTAATATACTTAATTACCATCTTTTAAATAATAAGTACATAATCATACGTAGGTACTAGGTAGGTACTTCGCGCTACATAGTAGAGAAACTCAGTCTAGGTTACTCATTCATAATAGAGAAGTAACCAATTAAAAAACACATCGCAATGGCTTCCTTCTTTCTTTCCTCTGTATTAATTAAAACTAAAACGTAACTATAAAACTAGAAACAAGGATAAAACAAAATATCTGTTAAAATGTTCACTGAAATCGGTTTCGTAAAAACTTCATGAAAACACAATGAAAACATGGCCTCACTGAAATTTAATTTATAAAAAATTCGTGAAAGTATCATACCTACTTCTTGCCAGTTGAAATAAAAAAATTAATAGCTATATGTATCACGTTACTAAACAAAACTACAACAATCAGAAATTAGCGGGAAAAACTGAAGAAAAAAAAAATCAAGTTCTTCGACCATTGATTACCTTACCGTGCAAACTGATTTTTTTTTAATTTATGTATACTAATTAATTAAATAAATAACGCTAACTTACCACAACTTGCCACATGGTTAAAAAAAATTATATCACAAATAAAAAATATACACGCGCGCACGCAAAAACACGTAAAAAAAGTTTGTTATTTGACACAGCCAACCGCACCAACGTTTCTACGCGAGTGGCGGTTGCCGACCAGACCTAACAATATTTGTTTTAACTTTTGAATCAGCTGTCTGCTAAGTCGGAACTTGGATTGGTATGCTAATTATGCCGTGATAGCCTAGTGGTTAGGACGTCCGCCTCCCATCCGCGAGGTCAGGGGTTCGATTGGAATTTGGAATCCTCGTAGCTTCTGAAAGTTTAAGTGACTAATTTATCACTATTATTTTAATATCTTACAAATCCAATAATCAAATAGTGTACAGTAGTATCTACTTTAAATTAACGATTTGAATTTGACCCCACATCTCTAACTTTTCGGAATTAAATGTGTGTTTTAAGTAATTAAAATATATCACTTGCTTTAACGGTGAAGGAAAACATCGTGAGGAAACCTGCATGCCTGAGAGTTCTACATAGGTACCTAATGTTCTCAAAGGTGTGTGAAGCCTGCCAATCCGAACTTGGCCATAGCGTGGTGGAATATGGCCAAACCCTTATCGTTAACTATACAGTAATTACTTTCTCGTTATTTGCAGACTGTACTGGTTTTTAAATTTTAGGTCAATTATTTTTCGTGTGTATGTAAAATGTGTTTATTATTGAAGTGACATATCACGCCTGGCCATGATCTTTCCAATCTTTTATTTTTTTCTACGCAGCATCAGACCGGCACCGCTCGATGAAAGGTGCAAAAGCTTTAGTGGCTTAAGACAGACAACGAAGTAGGTACATAACGAACCCATAAGGTTCCCTTTTTCTCTGGAGATACCCTAAAAAAACATAGGTGCATACTTAGGCAGGTACGAGAACGTACTCTACCACCGAAATCTACCAACTTTCGAATTTCAGTCCGTCCTATTCAATCGAGATACTCGTATTGAGCTTCATCGGGAAATCGTACGTCAACCACACAGGAAATATTATAATATGAGTTATCTTATATCAATAATAATCTTACATAATAGGTAGGTAGGGTTATAGGTACCTACCTACTTCGATTTCGTTCCGGTTCTTATGATTTCTCTATGCTTGTCGTCGACTAAGGCTATCGACATTATTTGTGATTTATCATGCAAATCGCAGTAGGACAGCAATCTCGGACTAAAGCGCAGCTTTTGTGGACCGGGAATCGAACCCGGGATCTTGCGCTTACGGGTATTGCCGTACTAGAGGGCTCGTCTTACAATACCTATGTCCTTTACATATAACACAAGTGAAAATTAAAAATTTATAACACCCCCCCATAAGTGAAGATTACAGTAACTAGAAATGAGCTGATAACTTTCAAACGGCTGAACTGATTTTCTTGGAGTATAACACTCTCGATCAAGCCACCTTTCAAACAAAAAAAAACTAAATTAAAATCGGTTCATTAGTTTAGGAGCTACAATGCCACAAACAGATACACAGACACACACGTCAAACTTATAACACCCCTCTTTTTGGGTCGGGGGTTAAAAATAGATGAACGTATGACAGTTATCATCATCATCTTAACCCATCACCGGCCTACTACTGAGAACGGGTCTCATTTCAGAAGAGAAAGTACAATTTAGAGAATTGTTTTGAATTCTTAAAATGCCTTTGCCGGCTGCCGGGAATCAACCCATCACTTAAGAGACCACAACGCTTATTTATGGTCCAGGGAGGTAGGTACCATCATAATATATTTATCGTATTCATAGGCAAGTGCCAGGGAAGTCCTTAAGAACTTACTACCTTTGTGTAAGAGAATAAATTGAGAACCAAGGACTTCGTGTGTAGGTCAATTGATTTGAAACAATACTTTGTTACTCAAAACTTTAATTATGTTCTTATAGTAATCCAATAGTAAAATACAGCCTACGGCCATTGACCTTGCCTAGCTTTATATTCGATGATTGATATATGTTTAGCACGAAAAGCATTCTCTCCCATTGAGAGGGAGACACCATAGCTCACAATGTTCTTTTCTGCCCTAATATTGGACCAATTGGTCAAAAATATATACCGGGTCACAGCTGAAAATCAGCATCCTGCATTTTATGTGTGTTAACGCATGTGATGCAAGATAATTTAATGCTGAGCTGTACACCCATTTGGGGTGGTGTCACAGATGAAAATGTACATTTGTATGCTTTGTTTTTATCTGTGACACCAACAGCAAATAAACGCATTTTCTCTCTTTCTTTCTCACTTACTATTTAATTCGGACGCAAGTGAATATTATACTGTACCTCAAAGTGTATCGTATGCATAACTCCCCCACAATAGTACCAAGTCTGCTCCTAAGCGTGTTGATCAATAGTTTATTTAACGTCCGCATATTGTTCCTAAATTTTCTATTACGTAACCTATTGTTATGCTGTCGGCAAGTACTTAGACTAGTGATCTCGATTGCAAAATCGAAAAAAATATCAATAGTTATGGCTAACGCTTACAGGCGGATTAGAGTTAAGAGCAGTATTTTTACCCGACTACGGCAAAGCCAAAAGGAAGGGTTATGATTTTAGCAGTCTATGTATGTAGGTATGTATGTTTGTATCCAGATTCTGTGTGTTCCACCGTAGTGCATAAATTACTAGGCCAATTTTGATGAATGAGGTGTCAGTTGATTCGTTTTAAAGGTCTAGGTGACATAGGCTATATTTTATACGAAAAAAATTGACCTAACGGATGTTACATCAAAAAAAGTCACCAAATGATGATGCAGTCTATGATGGAAGCGAGCTAACCTGGAAGGGGTATGGTAGTTTTTGCTTTGCTGGTAGGGTTGTAACTAGCCACGGCCGAAGCCTCCAACCAGACCACATTATAGACAATTTTGTAAGGATAAAGTCCCAAAGTTCCCCAGCCAATTGTTCACATATTTTTAACTAGTTAACAATTGACATTGATAAATACGCCGGAAACTCGTTTGCCAAATCGTGCCCGTTACCGCCAATAGTTGGCCCCCAAACTGCCTTTATCTTGCAGTAATTACTCATATGATGTTGTCTAATTGATGGCCATGCTCCGTGGTCCGTGGCCGTCGGAGGCGACTCTTGACCAACTTGCACAGGTAAATGAGCCGTAATAGCCTGGTGGTTACGTGTCGGCCTCTTATTCGGTCGGAGGTTTGATCTCGGGAACGCGCCCTTAACTTTTCGGAGTTATCAAATTCTTGCTTTAACGGTGACGAACGAACGAACATCGTGAAGGAACCTGCATGCCTGAGTGTTCTCCATAATGTTGTCAACGGTGCTATTTGCTGATGATAGTACTGTTATATTTGCAAACAAAAACATAAATGACCTTAAAAGTAATATCAACCATACTTTAGATATAATCATAAATTGGCTACATTGTAACAAACTTAAAATTAACTTAGATAAAACCAACCTCATGAGTTTTGCACTTAGAGAAAACAGGTCGTGTGCTTTGGATATAAATTATGAGGGCAAACCTATCAATGAAGTGAATGTAACGAAATTTTTAGGACTGAATATTAATTGTAAACTAAATTGGAAAGAGCATGTAACTCATATTTGCACTAAGCTGAACCAATTCTCCTTTGCACTTTATATGCTAGGTAAAACGGTTAATGTACCAGCACTATTGACGGTTTATCATGGATATGTTGCCTCACTATTGAGATATTGCATTATATTCTGGGGTAATTCTACTGAAAAAGAGGCTGCATTCAAAGCGCAAAAGAAATGTCTAAGGGCAATATTTAGATTAAAAATGACGGACAGTTGTGTACCCTATTTTAAGAAGTATAATATTTTGACTATGCCATGTATGTATATCTATGAGACTATCATTTTTATTAAACAAAACTTGGACTTGTATAAAAATCTCAAAAGTAAAAGACATGCGTATAAACTACAGCACCCCTCTTGTAGAACTGCTCATTTTTCTAAAAGTTTTTTCTCCACTGGGCCACTTTTGTATAATCACTTGCCCAGCTATATAATTGAGACCCGTGAACTTCCTTTATTTAAGAGAAAATTGAAAAAACTATTATTAGAAAAGACATATTACTCAATTAATGATTACCTCTCAGAAAAGTTATAACTGTATTTTAATTTTGGACATTTTGCTATTATTATTTAATTATTATTTTTATTTATTTATTTTTTGTGTGACAAAAATGTATCTTAATTTAATGTAACATATTGCATGCTTATAAGCAGAATTTGGCTGTACTTTTTTATCTTTGTAACATCTCCACTGTTTACCCAAATTCGCAATAAAGAAATTTGATTTGATTTGATTTGATTTGTGTGAAGTCTGCCAATCCTCACTTGGCCAGCGTGGTGGACTTTGGCCTAATCCTTCCATTCTGAGAGAAGATCCGTGCTTTGTCACACAGCAACCCCGCTAATCCGCTGCAGGTGAGCGCGCGTGACGTGCGGATGTGCGGCGCGTCCCCCCGCCTCATATCCCGATTGCCATCTCAACCTGTCGCGTACTATACCTACTCGTTTCGACGTCCTCCCAGGCGCAGTGGTTAGCTCTGTGGTCATATTAGTGGAAGGTCCCAGGTTCGATTCCCGGCGTTTGGAATTTCATAATTTCTAAATTTCTGCTTTGGTCTGGTGGGATGCTTCGGTCGTGGCTAGTTACCACCCTACCAACAAAGCCGCGCCGCCTAGCGATCTAGCGTTCCGGTATATGCCTGGTAGAGATCAAATGGGTATGGATTTAATGAAAACTGCCATACCCCTTCCAGGTTAGCCCGCTTCCATCTTAGACTGCCTCATCACTTACCACCAGGTGAGATTGCAGTTCAGGGCTAACTTGTATCTCAAAAAAAAAAATCGTAGGTTAGTAGGTATAGATGCTTGCGTAGTAATAGATTTTGGCCCAAAATCCTAAACATACTCGTAGGCCCGAGTATAATACTCCTCATACGGGCAGCATCGTGTACAGTTAGGGCTCCGCTAATGGCTCGTGACAGGCTGATGGATCACCGGCGCGCCCTCCCCGCATCTCTACCCCCGCACGCACCAGGAATTAGCTGCTTTCGAGAGATTGGTATGAGACGACCAAAAGGTATTTTTAGGATTCCGTACCCGAAGGGTATGTGGAAGAATCTGGGAACCCAGCGCATTATTATCCCAAGAGAACTCCTACCATTATAGGATTAATGGAAAGAGGTCACGACTCACGACCCTCAGTAATGAGAAATAACGACTGTAGAGAGAGAGACCCGAAGGGTGCCAACGGGACTCTATTGCTAAGCCTCCGCTGTCCGTCCGTCCGTCTGTCTGTTAGCGGGATGTATCTCGTGAACCGTAATTAAACGTAGAGAGTGGAAATAATAAAAATTTGGAAATAGCCGGCATGAAAAAAAAAAGTGTTTTTTTTTAGGTAAATTAAAATGGAGAGTATTATAAATTGGTACTTTAATATAATACCTACCTAATACAGAGCAAACAATACAAGGTCATGATATAAATAACCACGCCTTTATTAAAAGGTTGAAAACATTGAAACTGCAAATTGATAGCGCCGGGCTGATAACGATAATCGTGCCTTTCGAAATTCTTATCCGGTTCATATAAAAAAATAACTAATTCTGGGAAAGTCATGGTCTGATGAGTTAAATAAATAAACTTTATTGTCAGCCAAACGTCGCTAATCATTGCTCAGTGCAAGGCTGCACCTTCGCTGGGTTATTGCCCTGCACCCATCTGCAAAGCAGTGGGATATTTTTTGGATTGTACCACACATGGCACAGTTTATTCGGGCGCTTCTTTTGCTTGAGGTTTTTTGACTTTAATGCTCAAGTATTGGAGGCGCCGGGATAACCTAACCCGTAGGTATAACTGGTAATACTGTGTGACACAGCGTCAAAAATTAAAAGTATTTTCTTTCTTTCTTCTTTCTTTCGAAGTACCCCTCGTCATAGTCATCATCTTACCCATCGATGCAGGAAAACATCGTGACAAAACCTCCATGCCTGAGAGTTCTCCATAATGTTTCAAAGGTGTGTGAAGCAAAGAGTATAATAATACAGGGAAGTGAAGTTTGTGAGCGCCAGCATGACTGCACTATGAGAGAATTTGGAAGTTTAAGCCATCACAAGATATTAAACAATTATTTCCAAGAGAAATATTATAATAAATGAAAGTGGCCAGCCATTCTAACGTCAGGATGGCTGGACCAAGTCGGTTTTTTTAACGGCACTTAGCCAGTGTGGCATTATAGAGACCCTTTCTTAGTAGGTAGAGGGTCATTGATGGATTGATCTTGATGATGTTAATTGAGAATTACGTTAAAACAAATCGTATCCACGAAGTTATTCAGCTATAGATAAGTCTTTCTATATCCGTGCAAAAAATCACGTCGATCGGTTACTCTGTTGCGACTTGATTGAATAATAAACCGACAAACTCTCGCATTTATCATATAGATAGTGTTTAGTGCTACCCCGTAGGTAGGTAGTAGGTACCTTCCATTCGAAGGTACTTAGGTGGAGTAATAAATCCGTCAATGTATTATCATAAACCCCCGTTTTACACGCCCACGATCCTGAGTGAAAGGAATTGAATGCTCCCCTATTGACTTTAAAGCCAGTTTAAACCGAGGGTTAATTTAATGGAGTTAACCGACACATTATACGGTTTCGTGGTTTGGATTAGAATGACAAATGATTTAATTAATATTTTATATCCTGTCCGGAACGAGGAAATTCGCAGAAGATCAAAAGCGACCGACATAGCTCAAAAGATTAGCAAGCTGAAGTGGCAATGGGCAGGTCATGTCTGTCGCAGAACCGTTCACCGACGTGTTCTGGAGTGGAGACCGCGTACCGGTAAGCGCAGTGTGTGACGACCTCCAGCCGCTAGACCGATGGCCTGAAGAAGGTGGCGGGAAGCGGGTGGATGAGGAAGGCGCGCTCCTTGAAAAGCCTATGCCCAACTGTGGACGCATACAGGGCTGATGGAATCGAAAACATATTACTTGAAGTTGAATACAAAAGTCTGGATTTCGAGGAGGATATTCGGCCGTGGCTACATCTAAGATGTACAATCATCATCAACCCATAGTCTCACTACCTACTGAGAATGGATCTCCTCTTAAAATGAAGAAGGGGTTGGTCATCTTCTTGTAAACTAAGTATATCTAGGTATAACCTGCTGGGTTGGGTATAGACGGTACAAAAAGCGTTAAACGAATTTACCAGTCAGTATTAATTGTCAGTACAGACAAAATAGCCTACTAATGTGTATAATTCGCATGTAAGTATGGTTTCGCATAATTTTAAAAGCATTAAGTTTATATGTTTATGTTTCTATGGGTTCCTATTTGTATAAGTATCTATTTTGCATTTTTTACAACCTACACTTCCATTGAAAGGATTTTCAGAAATTCAGTCATCTTTGGAGTAGAGCCTACTCACTAGCACGCTAGCACGTCTTGCTGATTATTTTTAAATTCCATCAAAAATATTAAGAGAGCTGAAACAGTGATCCATCAAAAACAAAAAGTGCGCTGTTCGGAACTCGAGACGCGTCGGCTAACATTAGTAAGTGCCAAAACTTCTGCCAACAGTTTAGCGCGCGATTAAAGTTGAGTAGGGAGTTGGGTGAGTAGAGATTTTTTTCATAGAGATGCATTGTGATCAAGAAAATTAGTCAATAAAGCCCTTTTCCCCCAAATTTGATGTACCTGAAGCTTGCGTACGAGTGGATGTAGGTATAGTTTGACCATGGTCGATTTTAATTTCGAAATTTCGCATAGCTTCACTTCACACTGGGAAAGTTTCACTCTTGTCGTTTTCGTATGGCGAGGTGGGGTAGGTATCCCGAGTACTACTACTACGGTTTCATAATATCACGATTTCGGAGAGGACAAGATCGTAAAGTTACTGAGCATTCTCTCTGAAAATAGGTTGTCCGCAATTTCACCTGTTAACTGATCAATCTAAGATGGAAGCGGGCTAATTTGGGAGGATTATGGCAGTTTTTAGTAAACCCATACCCATTCGGTTTCTACGTGGCATCGTACCGAAACGCTGAATCGCTTGGCAGCACGGCCTTCCGCCAGACCACATCCATTTAGAAACTATACCTAAATTCTCGAATTGCTCCTGTCAGGAATGGAACCCGGGGGCACAGCGCTCGTTACTGCGCCAGGGAGGTTGAATAAAGAAATAAAGGTGTTTATTTAACGAATTCCCATCGTCGTGGAACATTTTGATTAAAATAAGCGCAGAAAGCGCACGTGTTCCATTTCGTTTCTCTCGAAATCTGTCCGTCCGTGTCGTCCGCGTGATGGATCACCGTATTACGGAAAATACACCAGAATTATGTTTTTATTTCTATATCCCCAAGATTGACGTTTTCGTTACGAGGCTTTCAAATTTATGTATATTTTTTTTTGCTGTAATGTCAACGGAATTTTGGAAATTGAGATGTTTTGTGTGTGCTATATAATTATTGCCATCTTTTAAAAGTTGCTTCAAATTGTAAATAATAGGTAGATTGATGTAGGTGGACCGATGACCTTACAAAGGTGGCGGGAAGTGGATAGATGAGGAAGGTTATGACGACCTCCCTGGTGCAGTGGTAAACGCTGTGGTTTTATTAGAGGAAGGCCCCGGGGTTCGATATCTGACAGGGATTTGGAATTTTATAGTTTCTAAATCTCTGGTCTGGTCTGGTGAGGCTTCTACCGGCAAACCACCTTTTGTTTGCTTTTCCTGCATGTTTGGTAGTTGGAGCATGTGGGGTGGTGCATAGCGCATGCTGCACGTTGCCCCATATAGCTTGTCTGTTTTGGTGGAATAGCGAATTAAGAGTTATAGAATATGCTCTACCTACACTCACGTTCCTAACTTTTGTCGACAGTCTGGAGATGGCTGAATTTCGTAGACCGATATCCATACGTTCAGTATTTTAACCCCGTATAACAATGCCTTGATAACAGATTCCTCGCCAATATTGAGACCATAGTATGTAATCGCTCTCACGTTAATCTCGGATCCTGGCAGAATTCTCAACAGTTAGGTAAGTAGGTAGTATTTGCGAGACAATGGCTGAATGGCCCCCGCGTCCCGTCTCGCGATCCATCATTCTGTCAGCGGCCGTCCCCCAGCGCGGACGTCTCCCGCACAATGTATTTGCTTAAAATCCCTCGTCCCTGGTCATTGTGTGCTCGAGCATTGTTAGCTTCCGATTTTTCGCCGCTTTTTGCTATATCGATTTCGGAGATTCGAGGAGTTTGCATTGTGTAGCAAATTCTTATTTTTGGGAAAAATTTTGGTGTCCAAGTTCGAAAATATCGTATCATATGAAAGGGCTTTACCTGTGCATTCTAAAACAGATTTTTATTTATTTTCACGCATAATAGTTTTTGATTTGTCGTGCAAAATGTCGAAAAAAATACCCGAGTACGGAACCCTCGGTGCGCGAGTCTGATTCGCACTTGCCGGTTTTTTTTTGCAATATTAAATTTTTATTTTTATTGCAGATGCATATACTCTAAACTTAGTTCAGGGAAAAATTTCAGAATCGACACTATTGTTAAAGAAAACAAGGGACTTCGTCTGTGTCGGTGTTAGCTGGTGGGCGTGCTCTGCCTTTTTGGAGTGTTTTTTTTTGTTAAAACTGACTGGAAAGCGCTCTAAGGGGGTGCCGTGCGTATGTCGGCGAGCGCTGGAATAGAAGGGGTCCATACTTGTATAGTTTAACTAACTTGTTACAAATAACTACAAACTTAACATTGGCTAATCTTTGTAAAGCCAGACGAGAGAGAAAAAAGAAAACAAGTAAAAATAAATAATAGATTTATTTAAACATATTTTATTCATCTCCATACCTGACAGCCTAGTATAAAACAAATAAATATAAATGATAGATTTAATTAATCATTTTTCCATCTCTATATGTGACAGCCGAGTGTAAAACAAGTAAATAAAAATAAAAATAATAGATTTATTTAAACATTTATCCATCTCCATACCTGACAGTCGAGTATAAAACAAGTAAATATAAATACCTAATAGATTTATTAAAACATTTTCCCATCTCAATACCTGACAGCCTAGTATAAAACAAATAAATAATATAAATATTAGATTTATTTAAACATTTATCCATCTCCATGCCTGACAGCCCAGTATAAAGTGATTGACGCGACGTTTACTTTCGTATACCTTATAAATACAATAACAATAAATATTTACAGTTAGATTTGACTCAATGTATACTTTCTAGAGATTCCTATTTCACTGACCCATTGATGTCGCGATTCTAAAACAAGGAAAAAAAAATTAATATTTAAACTATCGTGACTAATTTTCATTTTAAGTATAGAATGTAACGGCTATAATCACGTTTTTTTATAACAATATTAGCCATGCTGATGATGTCTAATACTCCCTTTCCCCCCTCCAATTAAGCGTAAAGCTTGTGCCAGGAGTGGGTAGGACAATAGTGCAACGGGGGCGGGGTTTGAACTGGCGACCTTTCGGAATTTAGTCCGCTCTTCAACCGTTGAGCTATCGAGGCTACAAATCGTCATACTTTAGTCGATGTAAGCCTGACTAGTTTCGAGCCCACCCGGGATCCGAGACTCGGCTCATCAAAATAAGAGTGAACAGGCATCTTCTAGGCAAAACGCATCCCATCTTAGGCCACATCATCACTTTCTATCAGGTGTGATTGTGGTCAAGTGCTTGCCTATAGTGAATAAAAAACAGTGTGAATGTGCAGAATGATACGATGACTGCCAGCCACACAATTCGCGATATTACGAATTATTTGCGGAATCCTGGTAGTAGAGCTACCTTTGTGCTAGGTCGACATCATTATTCATAGGGAGGGATTGTTGTTTGCGCGTTCCTCTGAGTGTCCCGAGCAGAATGCGCAGTAGACGCACCCAAGGGACATAGCCCCAAGAGCGGGGGGTGTGGCTGGGTTGGGTGGTTGGTGATGAGTGTTTCATCACCCATTCCTATGGCTACCCCACCGGTTTCTCACCTGTCCAGTGTGGTGACGGGCGAGGCAGATGTTGAGGATGGGGAACGTGGACAGGGAATTGCCCTCGCTGTGAACCCCAGCCCTCGTGAGGGCCTGTGGATGATGGACACGGGACGGTCTGTCGTTCACATCGGGGTCCGCAGGTTGGTGAGCTTGCATCTAACGGTATTTGGGGGCACGTAGTGTCTCAGTGGTGAGTCTGCTGAGGCGGACATCCGCTGGCTGAGTAACGCGGTGGGATGGAACTTCGTGAGGTTTTTAGTCGGTAGGAGTCCGACATAACCACTGTGCTCCCCCGTGGCCGGTGGTATCCATGACGGATTTTCCTCACGATAAAAAAAAAATGTCGAGATCATACAAGTGACTCACTTGTTGCCTATAACGGCTGTGGCGGCTGCCACCACATCGGGCGGGCGTGGAATGGCGAACGCCTCCAGTGAGCGAGTGTAAGGCATGGGCACATCCGCCCCCGTCACTCGCCACACCGGCGCGTCCAGTTCGAAGAACACGGGCGACTCCATCACTCGCGCGCAGATCTCCGCTCCAATGCCTAGAAAAAAAACCGGTCAAGTGCGGGTAGGACTCCCATACGAAGGGTTTCGTACCATCGTACAAAATATTTTAAGATTTTTATATGCAATACTGCAAAATAATGACAACAGGCGCCATCTATATGTGATTTAGTAAATATCATATATACTTTACTAGTACTTTAGTAGTAAAGCACATTTTTTTTCTTTACTTGTGTTATAAGACCTACCTATCTACCAAATTTCATGTTTCTAGGCCAACGGGAAGTACACTATAGGTTTTCTTGACAGACATGACAGACAGACAGATAGATAGACAGACAGACAGACAACTAAGTGATCCTATAAGGGTTCCGTTTTTCCTTTTAAGGTACGGAACCCTGGGATGATGTGGACTTACCGGATTGAGGCCAGCCCTGCTCCACAGTGATGAGATGGTGAGTCTTGGCAATGGACTGAGCAATGGTTTCAAAGTCCAGCGGCCTTATCGATCGTAGGTTAATGACTTCGCATTCAATTCCTGAAACAAAGGTGAAGCTGAATGAAGGGACGATAAAGCAAGCTTTCTGGTAAAGAACTTGATACCCTTGGGTGTTCCAGTTTTAGTCAGGTATGGAATCTGGAAACAGCATTATTATCCCATGAAACCCACTACCAGGATGATTAACTAGCTGATGCCCGGAACTTCGTCCGCGTAGATTTAGATTTTTAAAAATCCCGTGGGAACTCTTTGATTTTCCGGGGTAAAAAGTAGCCTATGTCACCTCCAGGTCTTTAACTATATCCGTGCAATCGCATATATAATATGGGGGTATGTATGGAAAGGGGTTACAATCCTAACCATGAGGAACACAACGGAGAATGTAGGGGTTTTTATTCGCTTACCAGCTAGCCCTTGATTGTGATTTAACCTGGTGGTATTGATATTGGAGCTATTGAGGCTCTTAGAATTGGTATGGCAGAATAACTTGGTAATATAGCATACCGTTCCCAGCGAGTTCGTTGGCAGCTTGCAGGGCGGTGTCGGTGGCTTTGCCGGCGCAGACTAATGTGATGTGGTTGCCCGGCCTTTCGATTTTAGCTTTACCTGAAAAAAAAGCAATAAGCAATGGAGTCTGCTGACTGACGAGTTTGGTCGATTAAATAGAAAAAAAATTCTAGCAAGCAGACAGACTTTTAGACTACAGTCAAAAGCTAGCAGACAGACAGACAGACAGGCAAACAAACAGACAGACCAACTCACTTTCCCATTTACAATATTAGCATGGATTGCCACCACAAATCAAAAATAAAATTACCTATAGGCAGTACAAAATCTGAGGACAAAGCCTCATCAGACATGGGGAATGGCACACCATAGAGAAGCTCGTCCTCTAGGAAAACTACCGGGTCTTTGTCCCGGATTGCAGCCTTCAATAGACCTGGAAAAATAAAACATTATTTTTGACTATTTTTATACTAGTTTGTGATTTTTTAGCGTCTGTTCCTTCACAAGAGCTTGCTCTGAAGAACGGTCTCCTGGATGAGAGGCTACCGTATTAGTACAGGTCGGTACCAGTACTCGAGCGTGACGGAGTCCGGCTCTATTGGGACCGGTCCATCATCACGGTCAGGCATATCAGCCCTATTGTAGCGAATAAGCCTGATATCGTGGTGGTGGACGGGGCACAGTCGAGGGTGTTTTTGGTGGACATCACTATTCCATATGACGAGAACCTCGTGAGAGCTGAAGAGAAAAAACGCAAGTATCTCGATCTGGGTTACGAGGTTTCAGACATGTGGCTTAGGAGTCCACTGAAATCATCCCAATCGTAATATCTGCGAATGGGTCTTTAATATGTATCTATTTTGTAACCGGGCGTGATAAAAGTAATCACACTAATATTATAAAGGCGAAAGTTTGTATGTGTGCGTGTTTGTGTGTGTGTGTGTGTATGTTTGTTACTCCTTCACGCAAAAACTACTAGACGGATTTGGCTGAAATTTGGAATGGAGATAGATAATATCCTAGATTAGCACATAGGCTACTTTTTATCCCGGAAAATCAAAGAGTTCCCACGGGATTTCAAAAACCTAAATCCACGCGGGCGAAGTCGCGGGCATCGGCTAGTCTAGGATAATAATAATAAAAAATCTCAGTTATTATTCAGAACCTTGAGTCACGCGAGCGAAGCCGCGGCTAGTACAAAGTAAAGGTAAAAACTGTAGACTAACTACTACTAGAACTGGATAATTCTAAGATAACCTATTGTATTTAAATAAGGGCTGATTAAATTAAAAAAAAAAAAAATGATGGATGGATTGCGTGTACCGCGGCACGCGTGGAATTCGTTTTTAAAGTACCTTGCTGTGGGAATTCTGTTTTTCTTTTAAATTGGATTAAAAAAGTAGGTGATCTCATTCTCCAGCTTTTTAACCATATCCATGCAAAAAATCACGTCAATATATTGCTCCATTGCGATGTGATTGAAGAACAAACCAACAAACAAACACACTTTCGCATTTATAACATTAGTAACTAAATATTCCGAACCAGTGGTAGATGCTTTTGACGATTCAAAAGAACTTGTAAAAGTCTAATTGAATAAAAATATTTTGAATTTATTCTTTTATTTGGGACCATATCGCAAACACAGTAGACAGAACCAAACACAGAAACATACAGAAAGAATAACACAAATTCTTTGTCCTAAAATACAGCTGTCCATGCATTTCAAACGAGGAAACCACCACCATTACGTAGTTGTATTAGTCGTGTATAATATTGGTGGCAATCTTCTGAGCTGAATCGCAAGAAATCTATACTAATATTATAAAGAGGAAACCTTTGTATTTTTGTATGTTTGTATTGAATAGGCTCAAAAACTACTGGACCGATTTCAAAATTTCTTTTATCATTACTTAGAGGGATTCTTCCGAATCCGTATAGGCTATATTTTATCCCGGAAAATATATAGGATTTTTCGTGGTAGTGTCCACCCGTGCGAAGCCGGGGCGGGTCGCTAGTTACAAATAATCTAAAAAAATAAAAAATAGCAATGTGATCTAAAAAACCGAATGTGTGTCTGTGGCGCAAAACTGTCCCAAAAAGGATCGAATAGTGATTTATCATAGCAGCTAGCACAAAGTACCAAGATCTCTGCCTGGATGAAGATGAAATTGTACAAAGAAGGATTCATTTTTTACCCTTTTAGAACTTTAAAAAATAAAGTTGTTCAAACCCTTAGCATCTTCAGAAGAGTAGGGCATGATGACCTTCAACCCGGGGCAGTGGCTGAACCAGGCACCAAAGCACTGTGAGTGTTGTGCTGCCACACCAGACGCTGCACCATTGGGACCTCGGAATACAATGGGCACCGGAATGGCACCCGCTGACATGTAGAATGTCTTTGCTGCTGAATTTATTATCTGGAATTATAAGTATATACTTAACCCATAATAATATTAAAAATTAGTGTGTCTGTCTGTCTGCCTTTTTATGGTGCATCTATTTAACTGGTTTTGACTATTGGTATTGGACATTTGGTACAAAAATAGCTTGCATCAAAGATACAGAAGACTATATAAGAAGTACTAAGGGTATCGACTAAGTCTCACAAATTAGTTGATACTAGAGCTAATTTCTTAAACTGGACCCTTTCAAGTAAAGATTTTTATATAAACCTGTGAGGATGATACTGCCATTGGCACAATTAAAATACCATAAGCCTACGTTGTCGTATTAGTTTACAAATTGCAAAAAAACAAATTAAATTTGAATTTCGCGGGCACTTTGACTTTGGATAGACTTCAGATACTGTTAAAAGGAGACAGCTTTATATCAATGGTATAAATCTGTCTCATTTTAACTGAAGCTTAAGTCAAAGTCAAAGTACACTCTATAGATCTCAGCCAAAGAGGCGACCCATTCTCAGTTGTAGGTGACTATGGGTTGCAATGATGATGACTTAAATATCAAACATAAAGAACTTACATGGTCAATGGCCTGCATAGAGAAGTTGAAGGTCATGAACTCGCAAATAGGCTTGAGTCCAGCAAACGCAGCCCCCACCGCTATACCCGCAAAGCCTATCTCCGTTATAGGTGTGTCTATGACTCTTTTGTCTCCATACTTTTTCCATAGACCTCTGAAATATTTTAAATATTTTACATTAATTTTTAATTGACATATTAATTATTATTTTTTGGTTGCCTCTTATCAAGATGCTGATTATTTCTGCTAGTTTTAAAGAAATCTTTACTTTTTATTTTATTTTATTTGAAAGGAGAACTTACTACTAATTACAAGAAGTAGGAAACTAAATACTGAAGGAAAGTATAGCTTTCACTAAAATAATTTGGCAGGTCTGTTCAGATCTTAGAGCTTACTTTGCTGACTCTACATAAATTCAAAGAAGACAGATTTATAGTAGAAACATAAGTTTATCAAAGTCAAAGTACTCTCTTAGTCTTAAAGTAGGGCACTTTATTCTCAACGTTAAGTAGGTTACAAAGATAGTAAGTAAGTACTTTAGATGGTAAATTTTCAAGTTTTCACTAAATACTCTTATATATTTTGTGTTGTTTCAGCTTTAGGAAGCATGGCGAGTTTATTCAGTGCATATTTTGAATGAACTAATTTTGAAAAAATGTGGATTGGCGCGATTCTTGAACTTGAAGAAGTGACAACTGACAACAACAATGATTATTACTATTATATAACACTTTTAAACGACTTTACATTATTTTTGAATTCTATTCCACATAACCTTGATATGTTATATGACTACTGAGACGCGCGGTATTTACTTTCTCCAACGAAACTTAGATTTAACAAGTGATAAGAGGTTATTTTTAATCACCTGGTAACTTTGTAGGCGCCGTCATACTGAGCCACTTCTTCACCTAAAACGAACACTTTATCATCCTTTTCCATCTCCTCATCGATTGCCTGGTTCAAGGCATCACGCACAGTCACAGGCTTCGACGCTAAAGCCTTCGAGGTAGAAAAAGAACGACGGGATAGTCTCCCAAGGAGTCCGAGTAACACCGGTGGTGATTTTAAAGCCATTTGCACGAGAACACTGTTTTATTACACTTAATAACTACACTTCACCCTCGTAGAAGCTTATTTCAAGCCTTTTTGATGAGGTGTTCGGTTAATTTTGAGAAGGATGAAGTTAAAATATTTTTACAGTGGGACCGTAGACGGAATAATAATAGATCTATTACTCTGTCTACGAGTGGGACGAAAGGGAGATGAAGGATGAATGGAGGTCGCAATTTGACAGATTGACAGACAGCAGTGAAGAAAAAAATGCGATCTTGGTGACGTTTGGCATTGACTTTCAGCGATTACGTTCAAAAATTGTCAAACCTTCTAAAAATCTTTTAGAAATTTAAAAATTATGCGTTGTTTGCTTGATATTTGGTTAATTTAACTTGCTCATTTTAAAATACAAACCTCTCACTAAAATTCACTATATAAAATTATTTATTATTAGTGCCATCTATGTAGAGTTATAAATAACATAAATGTTCAAGATTGAAATATTGCTACATAGATGGCGCTAATAGTATTAAAATTCAATTTTTAACCCCCGACCCAAAAAGAGGGGTGTTATAAGTTTAACGTGTGTATCTGTGTGTCTGTGTATCTGTGTATCTGTGTATCTGTCTGTGGCATCGTAGCGCCTAAACGAATGAACCGATTTTAATTTAGTTTTTTTTGTTTGAAAGGTGGCTTGATCGAGAGTGTTCTTAGCTATAATCTAAAAAAATTGGTTCAGCCGTTTAAGAGTTATCAGCTCTTTTCTAGTTTTCTTGTAGAAAAGAAGGTTAGATAACCGTTAGGTTCATAATATTATGTCAATAGACAAATGTCAAGCTGTCAAGATGGACGTTGCCTAAATACATAATTATTTATTTGAAAATGATGTTTTGGAAAACTCAAATAGGTACTTTGGATCGTCGGGGGTGTTATAAATTTTTAATTTACACTTGTATTAAGATTGTCCGTTCTAATAATATTCTTGATCCAGATTCCAAAGAGCGAGTTGGGAGTCGAAGTCGCACACGAAGGGTTTCGTATCATTTAATAAGATAGAACACTACGTACTTTTGATTTTTTTATAATTTAGTGCGACCATTTTAAAATTTTTAGGTATTTTGTTATCTAAGCGGCAATAGAAATAGGTAGGTTAAAATTTCATCTCTCTACCTATTACGGTTCTCGAGATACAGCCCACTGACAGACAGACGGACTGACAACGGATTGTCTTTTTTTTATCGTAAGGAAAATCCGTCATGGATGGGTACCACCGGCCACAGGGAAGCACAGTGGTTATGTCGAACTCCTACCGACTAAAAACGTCACGAAGTTTTATCCCACCGCTGACGACGGAGCACAAGGGACCGCAACACCCGTTACTCCGCCAGCGGATGTCCGCCTCAGCAGACCCACCACTGGGACACTACGTGCCCTCAAGCACCGTTAGAGGCATGCCGGAATCACAGCACGCCAACCAACCCAAGGACCACGCCGCGAACGACGGACCGCCCCGTGTCTATCATCCACAGGTCCTCCCTGAAAACGAATAGCCTACTGGAACTAAAACTTCCACCTCCTATTCGAGGGCTCGAGGCATACTTGTGGGTTTGTTCCGGGACCTCTGACTTTTTGGTTTAAAGTCGATGGAAAACATCGTGAGGAAATCTGCATGCCTGAGGGTTATCCAAATCTACTCAAAGATGTGTGAAGTCTGCCAATCCTTACTTGGCCAGCTTGATGGAATATAGCCTAAGCCCTTGTCTTCTGAGAGGAGGAGGATAGGTTTATGATGAATGTACATATGACTATCTCATCAAAGAAAGCAAAGATCTCATCTCGCAGTAACCTTGACCCACTTCCACTTAAGACGTTACATCTGTAATAATGTTTTATTGACCCTCAAAATTAAACTGCCTGCTCATCGTCCAGATGTTTGGTTTATGTTCCCACAGAGTACTTATCGCGCTGATAATGTTTGATAGGAAATTGGCCTTTAGTGACTTGAGAAAATTTTATGTGAGCTAGGTACTCTCAAAGGCTTGACGGATGATAGAAGAGAATGGCAGAAGAAGACATGTTGTGCTGACCCCTCGTAGCGTAGTAGGTATAAGGTCAGGAAGAAAAGAAAAAGAAGAGGATACTCTCAAGGGCGCACACGACTCACGAGCAATTATAATAATTATTCAAATTGACGATTGTTCGATGAGTCGAACTAACATAAGTCCCCCTCTCTTACACAAATTGTATAGAAGTGAAAAGGACGCACTATGCTTGTGATTGGTCACTCTAAGTTAGTGAGTCTAACAAATCCCTAAAAATGTGAAGGTGATTTTATATTCATCATCATCATTATCAACCGATAGACGTCCATGCTGAATATAGGTCTCATGTATAGTCTCTCAGGTAGGTTTATAGCGTCATGTGAGCTCGGAACTACATGACGTGTATTCGGAACTAAATGTAAGCAAGGAGACTCTGTATAGTTAGTCATAGTGTCAAAACATGGTCAAAACGAAAACCACTTGACATAAAGTGACAATTTTTATTCCCGTGGAGGAGCGCTTCGAATCGGCGCTAAAAGTAACATTACTTACCCATGTTAATGATACCTAAGATTCCCTTTTCCTCTCCAACCAAGCGTAAAGCTTGTATTAGGAGTAGGTACGACAATAGATGCAACAGGTAGGGTTTGAACTGTCGACCTTTCGGAATTCAGTCCTCTCCTTAACCATTGAGCTATTGAGTGTATGGCACGTCTTTCAGCGAACTTGTGTAATAATAAAGTCCATTTCAGTGGTACTTGCAATGAGTAACTGCACGCAACGTCTACGTGTACGTTCACGCCACGCAAGCGGTGTGCCATGTCTCATACAGTCTCATACATTCCATACATACAGAAAGAAAGAAAGAAAGAAAATTAATTTATTCATCTTGTGCTTAATTAATTATTAATTCATGTTATTAATAAGTACTTAATAATAACTTCTCGCACCCACATGGCACAAGATGGAAATGCCCCGGCTGAGCATTATTGCTGCAGGTTTTAAAATAAAACCTGAGCGCTGGTATTCTGCCGTATCACACACGTCTACGTTTACGTCTACGTTTACGCAAGCCTGTGTGTTTCAGCTCTTATATGTAGTACTTGCCATTAACGAGTCCCGATGAAAAGGAGGGAAATTGCGACACCGCGTACAGGGCGCTGATGTGATGACTGATGCGATGTAGTCTAGGAGCCGATGATTGAAGTGGGTACTAAAACATTACACTCCCTTTTTCTTCTAAGTGACAAGAAAAAAGGAATGCAACGTTTTCGGTGTGTATTAATGTGAGTTTCTTTATTCCACCATAGAAATTAAATAAAAAGAATTTATTAATTTCATGTATGGCAGCTATGTGCCCCATAAGATGTCAAGACTATCACCAGTTCGGAAAGAAATTCTACTGAGAAGAGTCGGCAGGATAATATCTAACTTGGATGTATTGGGTAACGTTAGAGTCTTCATCCCGAGTGACCCTGGCTATAACTTTATTGAAAAAAAAAAAAAAAACAAGTGCAGTTGTGTTTATTTTTTACCTACCTATCTGTTTTATTCTCTCATGTTTTCTACTCATGCACTACTTTCAAACTTTCCCTCAAAATTATGTTCATTCCTTTTCGTATCCATCAATTATATAAGGCACAGCTTTCCTATTTAGGAGTCAGGAATCCACGAAAGTTATGTGTGTAAAGAAGTTTTGATTGATAAATACTCATTTAATTTCATTTATAGAACTACGGGACCGGCTCCTGGCCTACATTTCATATCTGATATAAAGTGTTGTAGCCAAATGGTGATAAATCAAAATGCAGTCCCCATCGGGTAACGACCCGTCCCATCCCCAACTCAAGACTTAACGGAATTGTACCTATTTTTAGGGTTCCGTACCCAAATGGTAAAAAACCGACCAAGCGCGAGTCAGACTCTCGCGCACCAAGGGTTCCGTACTCGGGTATTTTTTCCTACATTTGCACGATAAATCAATTATGCTTAGTGAAAATGTATATCTGATTTTTATTATGAGAAAAATAAAAATATGTTTTAGAACATGATACCCCACTTGGTATTGTTATCTTATTTTGAAAATTGAAAATACTAATTATTTGTATGAACACATTTTTTTTGTGATGTAACCACAAATTCACGGTTTTCGGAGTTTTTTTTACTTGTGCTATAAGACCTACCTTCATGCATGATTTAGGTCAACGGGAAGTACCCTATAAGTTTCTTTAACAGACACGACAGACGGACAGTAAGACAGACAAAAAGTGATCCTATAAGGGTTCCGTTTTTTGTTTTGAGGTACGGAACCCTAAATACGTGTGCAAAATCAAACTTAGCTGCTTATTATTTTCTGCAAGTTTTCCATTCGATTGACTTCAAGTTTTGCTTATATTTGCGAACTAAATTAATTTCATCACTTACAAACTCGAGACCGCGAGACTCGGTCTAAATTGATCCGTCAAAGCAATCAAAATTCCTCCCAGAACTTACAAATTGTTTTTGCGAAGTTGTGGGAGTTTCCCATCTAGGGAAAGTGTCAATTTGTCTTGCATGCTCTCTCGTGGAGACGCGAGAGCGCTGCAGATCCTAGACAGAAGTTATAAATCAAGGAATTTCACATTTTGTTGTGCTTATGACTTGTAAGTAAGTTTAACCTAAACTGTTGTTATTATTATTAACCCCCGACACAAAAAGATGGGTGTTATAAGTTTGACGTGTGTATCTGCGTCTGTGTGTGTGTGTCTGTGACATCGTAGCTCTTAAACTAATGAACCGATTTAAATTTAGTTTTTTTTGTTTGAAAGGTGGCTTGATCGAGAGTGTTCTTAGCTATAATCCAAGAAAATCAGTTCAGCCTTTTTAAAGTTACCAGCTCTTTTCTAGTTACTGTAACCTTCACTTGTCGGGGGTGTTATGAATTTTTAATTTACACTTGTGTTTTAAGTACTGATCTACTAAGTAAAAAAAAAAAGAGGAGGTTCTCTATTTGACTGTATGTTTCTTTGTGTCCTCGAGTAGAGTAAATTGCTCGCGATTGGTGTAATAGCTTAATAAACAGTAGGGTTTTTACTAGGTATAGCATATTTTAATACAGTGGGGCCACTAAAAATTGTGAAATAATTTTTTTATAGATGACTTCGTCTGTGAAGATAATAGGTACAACGAGATATTATTATGGTTAGCTTGGAGTTCCTCTACGTGATCAAATCTGACAAGAGAAAATCCGAAGCAGAATCAGAGTAACTAACGTAGCTCCGAATTCCAATATAGGGTCGCTAACTTGAGCTTCATAAGAAAGTTCAGAATCAATCAAGAGGTGATGGAGAGGGCTTGGAGTCACTCGACGCGTTCACATCAGAAAAGAAGAGATCCGTAGGAGAGTCAGAGTAACCGACATAGCTCAGTGAGTTACGAAGCTGAAGTGGTGAATGGGCACATGGTTCGAAAAACCGATAGCATTCCGGTCCTTTGCACCTCTTTGGTTGCCTGGAAGAGATCGCCAGGTAGCGATAAGACCGACAAATTCTAACTTCCTATATTTTTGTTTTGCTTTTTAGTTTTGTATAATGTGTAATTTTGTGTAATGTACAATAAAGGTATTCATTTATTCATTCATTCATTTCATCTCTATCTATTTTATAGAGTAAGATTTAATTTTATTACAATGAAATTCGTATTTTAAGCAGAATTATTGACTTTTCGACCTTCGTCGCTATTTACGTTGCTGCTCGGGTAAACAGAATTATATCCTATCTGGAAACCGGTAAAATATAGTCTTGTTTTATTGCGATTTCTGTCGAACGTAAAATAACAACAGCGTGCAACGGGAGTTAGGAATGCACTTATTTTTATTGTTACGTGACGAATGGCAAAGTTCGAAATGGCAAAGTTAGCGAATCACAATGTCTAACATTGAATCATAGCCACCGAGCGCATTTGACAATGGTTGGTTCTACATTACTGCTTCACTGAGTGATGCTAAAATAATTTGTCGTAGAAACCTTCAATGGATTAAGAATAAATGTCAAATGAGCTGGGTGGCTATAATTCAGTGTTAGACACTGGGTTAGCGAATTAGTAATGTTAAGTAGACTGATAGGATAAGCCTAAGCTTATCCTATCAGTCTACTTAAGATTTACCTCCAAAACTTTTAATTGTGCACTGTTGACAACTAAACGCAACAATTGCTTAATTAATAAGCGTGAATGCGTGTAGGTACTTACAATGTTCGATTCAAATAGACATTACTAATTTAACATGGCTTCGAGAGATCCAGATCGCTAACAATGGGCCTCAGAAGTCATAAGAAAGCTCAGAGCCACACTGCGGGGCGCGGGCAACGGAGCTATGCTTGGAGTCTCTCTACGTGGTCAAATCAGAAATAAGGAGATCCGTAGGAAAATCAAACGAGTCGCAAGGAGCCGCTGAATTTCGGCGGCGCAAGACCGTGGCGTGTGGAAACCCCTACAAGAGACCTACGTCCAGCTGTGGACGGTCTATCGATTGACGATGATGATGATGAATTTAACAAGTTATTTTTTGGCGAAAGTTATAATAACTTGAAGGAGTCTATTTTGATACCTATTCTATTCACATGTAGAGAAAAGTAAAAGATAAGCAGCAGACAAAGTGCAGCAGACGGTACCGTCATTATCGGGACATATTACAGGTAGGTAATACGTGGTTAACTGAACTGTAATAGATTAGTTATAGTTACGTACGCGAGCGTATAACTTAACAGCGTCTCTTCGACTGTTCCGTGATGATAAATTAGGGAGTAATATCTAAGTCTGTTTTTAAAATTCCCTACTCGGAGGGTGCCAACGAGGTGCTTTTACTAAGCCTCCACTAACCTTTTGTCAGTCTATCTGTCAGTGGGCTATATCTCGTGAATCGTAATAGCCAGACAGTTGAATTTTTCATAGAGTGTGTACTGTGTAGGTATTTCTATTGTTGGTATAACAACAAATAGTAAAAAATTCAACATGGCCACTATATAAATAAGAAAATAATCAAAAAGTAGCTACATAATCTGTACGGAACCATTCGTATGCGAGTTTCACTAGCACTTAGTCGGTTTTTAGGGTTCCGTACCTCAAAAGGAAAAACCGAACCCTTATAGGATCACTTCGTTGTCTGTCTATCTGTCTGTTTGTCTGTCCGTCGTGTCTGTCAAGAAACCCATAGGGTACTTCCCGTTGACCTAGAATAATGAAATTTGGCAGGCAGGTCATAGCATAAATACAGAAATAAATCTGAAAACCGCGAATTTGCGGTTAAATCATTAAAAAAAAATCATTCTAGATTAATATAATAACAAAATTAGATACGTATTACGTAGGTAGTTAAAGTTCTCTTCTCTTATTTACGTTCTCGACGCGGACGAAGTCGCGGGTAACAGCTAGTTTATTATAAATTATAAATAGGTAGGAGTATAAATAAAAGACAAAAGTGTTTAAAGTAACTTTCATGAAACATAAATTGGATTATTATCACGGACACTATGAAGTAAATCAATTAAAAGTGGACGACTTTTTGTAGCACTTTAATGTACAGTCAACGTCAATAAACTCTTAACTAAACATTCTGCGATAGCTCAATCTACGAAGATGCGTCCCACTCCTTTTCCTAATCGGTAACAGTGCAACTGATCTTCTTAGTCGTATTCCTTCATTGCTGAGCGTCGTGACTCCTTTCCATTAAGCACATAATGGCAGAGTTCTCTTGGGATAATAATGCGGTGGGTTCCCAGATCCTTTCGCATACAACTCAATAAGAGAATGAAATTCCGATTCATAGGTTTTTAGAGTTATTATCAGATGTTAGTGATAATAACCGGGACCGATGGCTTAACGTGCTCTCCAATGCATAGAGGAAACGAAAAGATCAAATACGGACCTCCAAAGTCTGTCACCCATCCAGTTACTGACTTGGATCAACGTTGCTTAACAATCGCAATCGATTGATATGCGTTGTCACTACTAGGCCACACGTCTTTTCTGTACTGTTAGAGTGTGAGTTCTTTCGCTATGCACAGATCAGCAATGTGGGCACACGCACCACCCAGTTCGCGGGGCTCCGTCGACTGGGTGCCCTAAAAAGAAATAACATGAAAGAGAATGCGGGGTCTTACAGACCTCTAGCCTATCCGAGTCGGAGTGGTCCATGTCCCGAGCTCGCTTCGCACTTGCATCCTAAGTTTTCTGTGACTATTTTTACGAAAATAAAATTTTCGTAGTCATTCACCCAGAAAAGCTCAAAACGATTTTACAAAAAATATAAACTTTGTAAATTTTGTAAATTCTTAAAGATATTAACAACTTTTCTAATTATTAACCTATCTCAGTGGCCGAGTGTACTCAGCGTCGTAGATCAACGTTCTAACTATATTTTACGAGCAGTCGCGACGTTTCGCTTAAAATATTATACCCGGATCATGCTGCTGTAAATATTGCACTTTTTATATTCCATTACTTGTATAAGTTGTGATAGCCTAGTGGTTAAGACGTCCGCCTCCTGTTCGGCATCGAAGGTTCGATTCCGGGCACCCTCTAACTTTTAACTCGGAGTTATGTGCGTTTTAAGTAATTAAACATCAATTATTATTGATTTAACGAAAAGAAGAAGAAAGTGAAAGAAAACATTGTGAGGAAACCATGCAGGTTTTCTCACAATGTTTTGCCTGAGAAATCCCATAATGCTCTCAAATGTGTGTGAAGTTTGCCAATCCACACTTGGCCAGTCTGCTGCACTGTTACATAAACTCTTCGTATGGAATATTATTCTAAATTGAACAATTGAAAAGAGCAACCGCCGAGTTTCTTGCTGATTCTTCACGGTAGGAACGGCATTCCGAACCAGTTTGACGATTCTGATGCACTTGTAATAGTTTATTTGAATAAAATTCTATTCTATTTTATTCTCTTCTTCTTCTTCCGAGAGGAAACCCACGGTCAGTAGTAGCCCTCGCCGGCCTACTACTAAGGTCGGTTAAGTGGTACTAGGGTCGAATTCAGAGAGAAACATTACAATTTTTGCCTTAAAATAAAAATGTTTACAGTAATGGGATGAAATTGTTATTGAGTACAATACAAATTATGCTTTTGCAGGGCAATGATACCGTATCGTAAAACTGTGATACCGTCGTAAAGTGGAAGCTAGTAAAATATGCAAAGAAATGTCGTTACTGTCAGCGTGGTGGACTGTGACCAAAGTCAAAGTCAAAGTCAAAATCATTTATACAAAGTAGGTACTATTGTACACATTTGTTTGTCAGATTTGTTAGACTTGAAAGATGGTATAGTGGTGAAAATTAATTACTTAAACTTAAAACTAAAGCTTAGAGGGTTCCAAACGCGCCCAATTCTGATATATCATATCTTTACTCTGTGGTAATGGGATGAAATTGTAATTGAGTACATTACAAATTATGCTTTTACAGGGCAATGATATCGTCGTAAAGTGGGCGCTGTAATAAAATATGCAAAGAAATGTCGTTGACACCACAGATAGATGACGCGCACTTCCGTTTACATCAAATCTCAATTGAAAGTGAAACTCCAACCACGGTATTTTTAGGGATCCGTTGTAAAACAAGGAATCCTTATATTTGTCTCCAGTTCGTTTCATATTATACATACACTTAGAATAAGTATGTGAACAGCCAGTATTTTTGGTACCTACAACTCCACGCGGGCACATATTTTGTACAGTTGTAGCGTTGCATTAGATAAGGCTAGTTTTAAGTTTTATTGTAACATTGTCAATAAAAAAATTGAATAAGTACTAATGTGTCTGTACCAGTGAAGGTCAAAAGGTCCTTATTAGTACACATCGTAAAATCAGAGTTTAAATAATAAGCCTTAATAGAAAAAGTACGAAATATCTAAGAACATTGTCAATTAATAACTTAGCTATAGTTTTTAGTTAACGTAATAATAGTTGATTTATCACCATTACGTCATTCTCTTACAAATTCAACAACTGACAATCATTTAGTTTACAGTGGTATTTTGAATAAATGCTTTGAGTTTGTGTTTTGAGTTTGATTATGGACTGTCGCGCGTAAGTATTTAATTTCAATTGAAAATTCATATTGTAGTGTCTAATTAAAGTTTAGTTAACAACCACTCGATGGGTGGTAGACCATAAAATGCGGTGACAACTTGAAATACAGCCTACTGTTTCAGTGCGATGACCTGAAACTAATTTCACACACTATTTCCATTCTTATTGTCTACTAAATACAGTTTATAATCGCTTGGGAGTAATTTTGAAATGTCATTCATAAATTCGTACGTGGAAACATGGAATATTTCATTTTACAATTCGGACAATTTACTGTTCGCAATATTAATTGGTATGGAAATTTTTGGATTCATTATTTTATCAACATTAATTAGAATGAAAAACTACAGAGCAAATTTCTTTTTTTAGGGCGGCAAGGCCTCGTTGTGTAAGCGTAAAATCGACATGATTGCCCTAGTTAGGTAACGTTGACCTAAATCTGTAAACGGATTGGTAACCAAACTATGTTTCTAAATTCGTATTTTCACTTTTCCCCGAAGTTAAAGAGAGTGTGTTTGAAATTGAATCCACACTAATTCATATTAATTATGTGAAAGTGTGTCTATTGTACAAGAAGTAATACTTTTTTTTTTGTGATACAATCAAAAATTCATGGTTTTCAGATTTTTTCCTTTAGGTAGGTACTTTGCCTACAAGATATTGCTAGCTGCCCATGATCATAGGTCAACGGGATTCGGGAAATACATAATATAGGTTTTGATTTCCTTGACGGGTCTTGACAGACATGACAGACAAATAGACAACGAAGTAATCCTATAAGTGGAGATACAGAATTTTGAAAATTTTATAAAGTTAGCATGCAAAGGCGGTCTTATTGCTTAGAATGACCTCTTATAGACAACTTTTGGTGATATGAAAAGGGTACTTGATTATTCAATCCGCCCTCAATACTAGTTAATTGCATCCTTGATTTTAGGACGAAGGGCAAAATGTACGACCCTTTAATTTCCCCTCTCACATTGCCAAGGTAATACCACTCTAATATCTAAGGCGATAAGAGTTAAGGGTGGTGGGTCTTGTGATGCATATTGGCCACTAATCAAGACGTCACTGAGGCCACGAGGCCACTCCTGTGGCCTTAATCTGGACTCTACATAATATATTAGCTCAATCTGATTTACTTCCTTCGACGTCAGACACTCTCCAAGCACAATGGCCAGCGATGTCGTCATTGAAGTGGTCCGTGGTTTGATTCCCGGCAGGATAAAAAAAAAATACTAGCTGATGCCCGCGACTTCGTTCGCGTGGATATAGGTTTTTGAAAATCCCGCTGGAACTCATTGATTTTCCGTGATAAAAAGTAGCCTATGTTACTCTCTGTCCTTTCATCTATCTCTATGCTAAAAATTAAGTCGGTTGGTTGCTTAAGTAGTTGGGGCGTGAATAAAGGAAAGACAAACAAACCAACAAACACACTTTTGTATTTATAATATTAGGTTAGATTATACTAGGTGATGCCTACGATTTCCTGAGAACCCTTTGATTTTCCGGGATAAAAAGTAGCCGTACCCGTGCGAAAATCACGTCGATCCGTGGTCCGTTACGACGTGATTGAAGAACAAACCAGCGAACCAACCAACACACTTTCGCATTTATAATTATGAGATGTGATTAGGATTCTGATAGTACAAGAGCAACCTAGATTAATAACTAAAGATATTTAATAATGGAGTTACCACAAAGCCGTTAAAGTCTAAATATTAGTCAATTTTATCCTTTGGTGACTTGAATATAGTCATGAAAAAATTTAGGGGAATACGAAAGTAATTTGAAAAAAATGCCATCATATTTGTATGAAAATCTGCATTCATTGGTTAAATAATTTTTACGTACGTAAATTCGTTGGTATTTAAAAGTTATATTGATAAAGTTCGTATACGTGAATCTAGCAAACTTTTAACCAGGTATTAAAATAGTCACAAACGTAAATCTAACTTTAATTGAATCGTACACATCCTACGCGCAGCAGGGACGTACGCGTTAATAGAAATTCCCAACAAAGTGGGAATAAAATGGAAGTCGAAAACTCGATTAAATGGCACTATGATTAAAATGCATGAAATGCTAAGCTTTTACCCGGATGCGTTCCATCCGACCTCCAAACCAATTGCAAACAAACTTAAATAAACATGAACCAAGCGAAATTCTACTCTATTTTGTTACGTATAACGTATATGCTAAGTGCAAGTGTCTAGTTTTAGTAGGCACCAAAAATGCACATGCGTCCAAGTCTCCGGCGTAGAGGCTCTACGCTCAGAAGGCGCGCGATCGCCGAAACAGCCGCGCGTAGAACCGCTACGAATGACTCCCGCACAACTTCGGAACTTTTAATACTTTTCTATCGTACTATTTTATGTGCTGTGCTCGTTTTTATTTGCCAATGTTTGATGTGTGTTGCAACTTATAAAATAATACTACAAGTAATTTGACAGTTATAAAATTTATAATGACTTAAAAATTAAAAAAAATTGTCAAAATCATGGCGCCGTTACGTGTTTTGAGTGATTTCGATGACTATCAGAACTTTTCTACACAACCGAGTGAGAGACATCATTTGAGACACAGAAATCATTCCCGGGAACACTCGAGGAATCATTTCATAGATGTCATGTCGAACTCTATTATGGAGGTTATTAATACAAAGTTTATACCTGATAATAGTGTGTTACCTGATTTGGAGCCGCTGTCGACTCATTTGGAAGATCACCCTTTGAGGGTGAATATAACGCTGAACCGGTCGGATTTTGGTGTGATTGACAATGATTTCATGTACAGACATAGCGGGGCGATGACTGCGGTGTATTGCGTGGCTTACTTGCTAGTGTTCGTGGTGGGTTTGATCGGGAACTGCTTTGTGATCGCGGTGGTGTACCGCTCGCCGCGCATGAGAACTGTGACGAACTTCTTTATCGTGAACTTGGCGGTCGCTGATATCTTGGTGATCGTTTTCTGCCTGCCCGCTACGTTGATGTCGAATATTTTTGTCCGTGAGTATTGCTTTTGATTATTATTAGGCATAACTTTGCAAGTACTGTAGTTTAAATCAATTTGGTTAGGCTTTGAAGCAACAAAAAAAAAAACTGATTTTAAACGTTATCGAAAAATTAAAAAAACTAAATTACTGCATGCAGTTTAATTAAGTTCACGTCAATATAAATAAATCGATGATTCACCACCAAAGCTAAAGTTAATTCAAATTAATTATTTGTTAGTTAATTTTGATAACGAACGTTACAAGTCAGTTTTAATGAATAGTACCTAGAATTGCAGTAAGTACCTAAATGTTTTCGTACGACCTAGGTTTTTTTTTTTGAAATTTTTTAAGTAAGAATGATTTAGTTTATAAAATGGGTACGGGCCGTGCGATCTATGTCCAGCTGTGGACATAAAAGTAGATCTGACAACGACGAATTATGTATGGGCCATGCCAGTTCACGGCCAAGCATTTGTCATTTTCACCCGGACTGGGTAGAGGCGCGATATGAGATGTAAACTAAATTTACTCTTATATCACCGTTGCATATGAAAACATTTCTAAACGCAGTCAACGCGAGCTGTACAACTAGAATAGAATAGAATAGAATAAAATTTATTCGTTGAAACCGACACATATGCATAGTATTACAAATAATGACGCTTATACAAAACTAAAAATAAAAAATATAAAACCTAAAATGTAAAATTTAAAATATAAAACTTAAAAACTAACTTAACTTAAACAGTGTATTATGTGTCGTGCCAACGAAACTCACGTCTTTACTGATATTCATCATCCTTAATTTAGGCAATGGTCCTCCACGTTGGCCAAATGCGACTTGGCAGGCATCACACACCTTTGAGAACTTTATCGAAAACTCCTAGGCTTGCAGGTTTCCTCAAGATGTATTTTCACTGTTAAAGCAAATGATATTTGAACGCAAATAGCTACGAAAAGTTAGAGATGCTTGTCCGGGATCGAACCCCCCAATTCCCGATTAGAAACTGTTTCTTATTAGTTCTTTTTATTTTTTGAGAAAAACTCCTAAAACAAGTGTAAATTTAAAATTTATAACACTCCCGACAAGTGAAGGTTACAGTAACTACAAAAGAGTTGATAGCTTTCAAACGGCTGAACCGATTTTCTTGGATTATAGCTAAGAACATTCTCGATCAAGCCACGTTTCAAACAAAAAAAAACTAAATTAAAATCGGTTCATCCGTTTAGGAGCTACGATGCCACAGACAGATGTCTCTTTGGGTCGGGAGTTAAAAAATTACAGATAAAAATTATCGTAAAAACAATATTCACGCCGAGATTGGGAATCTAACAAAATACTAATGGAAAGGAATCAACAAGAATTCCCGGAGCGTTTAGTCAGCATTCCAACCGTGCCTAGACAAATTGATAGGCTCTGTTGGCTGACAGATTTATTGATATCGCTCGTATAATACATTTGGCAGTTTTCCTTGTCTTTCCAGCGGTTACGTCCCGGATTAAAGAGGTTAGGGATTACATCCGGGAGGCGGTTTGTGACGTCAAAGATTCTACATGAAAATCTTGGGCACTTTGCACCCGGCGGCATGGACATTTTCATTGACCTAGAATCATGAAAGGCAAGAAGTAATTAAAAAAAAAGTTTCATGGCAAAAGTAAATGAAAAAATCTGCAAATCGTTATATCAATTTTTTTTTTTACAAAGGTATACATTAAACTTATACTTGCAGTTGGAGATAACAATACACGTATCCTTCCAACTGAGATGTGCTGGTTTTTATCTTTTTCTTATCTCCTGATATTTTACCAAAATTCCAAACCATAATTTGAAAAGTTTTGAACTTTTATGCGGATCTCGTTTTCTAGTCGAGTTGTATGCAAAAGGATTTGGGAACCCACCGCATTATTATCCCAAGAGCACTCCTAGTATTACATAGAAATTAATGGAAAGGGGTCACGACCTTCAGCAATGAATTTATATCTATGTCTATACTAATATTATAAATTTGAAAGTGTGTTTGTTTGTTTATTAGTCCTTCTTTCAAGCCCTAACTAACGGCCGTATTCACAATCATTACTATGAGGTCTCACAGTGCGCTCGAACGCATAGTGCAGGTTCCACCAATCAGATCATTGTAAATTGACGAGACACAGTCATCTGATTGGTGGAACCTACACTATGCGTTCGAGCGCACTATGAGACTTCACAGTAACGTTTGTGAATACGGATGTAAGCAACCAATCGACTTGATTTTTGGCATAGACATAATAAAAGTACGGAGAGTAACAGAGGCTACTTTTTATCTCGGTAAATCAAACAGTACCCACGGGAGTTTTCAAAACCTAAATCCACGCGGACAAAGTCGCGGGCATCAGTTTGTACGACTATAAATAAGAAACCCCACTATATATAGTTTCTTCCTAGCTTTAGCTTTCCTTAGCTAGTGCGACTATATAAGTCGCACTAGCTCATGCCCACGACTTCGTCGGCGTGGATTTAGGTTTTTCAAATCCCATGGGAACTCTTTGCTTTTCCGGGATAAAAGTTACCTGTCTCAATTTCTGGGACGCAAGCGACCTCTTGACCGAATTTCATATAAATCGGTTAAACGGATGGGCCTTTGAGAATCCCGTGGAAACTCTCTAATTTTCCGCGATAAAGAGTAGCCTACCTCCGTCGCCGGGATGTAAGCTAACTCTGTACTTTTTATCAAAATCGGTTAAACTGTTGGGCCGTGAAAAGCTAGTAGACAGACACATTTATAATATTAGTATGGATAAATATTTGTACTATTTATACAATATTCACTGTTTCTCTTCCAATAGCAGTTTTTATGTTCACTTATCTCGTCTCCGCACAGTATCACAGCATCAGAGAACACACAACAATCCCGCTTTCTATTTACGACTCTACGGCTCGGCGTTTACCCGTATTCTATGCTTAGTATGAGATTTTGTATATCTCACCAACGTTGATAGTATTCGAGTGTCGAAACACTTCAGCGTTTAAGTAAAATGGACCTTAAGTCCTTTGTTTTAAAGCTCAAGTTTATCTAGAAATCTGCAGTCAGCGCTGCAGGCGGAAACGTTGCGAAATTAAAATCAATGGTAGGTACCTAATGATTTTAGGCTTATTGCATCATTTATTGACATAATATAATACTGTAAATAGCGGGTATATATATAAACACAATGACTATTACGATGATATTGAATTTAATGCTATTTCGACCCAGTTGCCATCATCAACTTCACATCATAATATTATTAAAAGTGGTACCTATTATTTACATTATAAAAATCAGTCGTATTCAATTTTTGACCTAAATTGAAGGATGGTAAGGTCTATTTGTTTTAACGTTATTGTGTTTTGACTCTCGAATTCGATCAACGTTGGTGAGATGTAAAATTTCGTACTAAGCATACAGAAATAACAGCACTATTACTGGAAGGACACGAATAAAATACAACCGTAATATTGGCGCGATTGAAGATGCTTTCTCTTGTATTTGGCGAAGATTTTTATAAGCTACATTATGGAAGTGTCGTTTCTTTTCTTTGGTCACGTATCAAGACGTGACGAAGTTTTGATTGAACGTCTAGTAGTTCAAAGAGAAGAAGTAGATCGTAGTATCAGTTTTCCCCTCCACTTTTAATATGGGTTCCTTCAAGTCAAGAGTGAATAACCATCTTCTAGGCAAGCGCGCTCCATCTTAGGCTGCATCATCATTTGCTAGCAGATCTGATTGCAGCCAAGCGCTAGCCTATAAATTAAAAAAAAAATCATGAGATTTAGTTTTCTTACAAATCTTTGAGCCAGTGTAACTTTGAAACTCTACATATTTTAGGGAAATCTGACAAACCACAGACCTATGCCAAAGACACAGATATTTGTTTTTTAACCCCCGACCCAAAAAGAGGGGTGTTATAAGTTTGACGTGTGTATCTGTGTATCTGTGTGTCTGTGTATCTGTGTATCTGTGTGTCTGTGTGTCTGTGTATCTGTGTATCTGTCTGTGGCATCGTAGCGCCTAAACGAATGAACCGATTTTAATTTAGTTTTTTTTGTTTGAAAGATGGCTTGATCGAGAGTGTTCTTAGCTATAATCCAAAAAAATTGGTGCAGCCGTTTAAGAGTTATCAGCTCTTTTCTAGTTTTCTTGTAGAAAAGAAGGTTACATAACCGTTAGGTTCATAATATTATGTCAATTGACAAATGTCAAGCTGTCAAGATGGACGTTGCCTTGATACATAATTATCTATTTATTTGAAAATGATTTTTTGGAAAACTCAGATACTTTGGCTCGTAGGCGCGGAATAGTCCAAGAAAATCGGTTCAGCCGTTTGAAAGTTATCAGGTCTTTTCAGTCTTTTCTAGTTACTGTAACCTTCACTTGTCGGGGGTGATATAAATTTTTAATTTACACTTGTTGAGTTTGAGTTTGATGAACTTTAATTAAATATGGTCTTTAACTAAGGCATAGATTTTTAATTCAGTACCTACCTACTTACGACATAATAATATATAATAATATATATATTCCTAATTCTGTGAATATAACATAATATCTTAGATAATGCTGTCTAATATCTTTCTTTTATCCTCATACAAAATCAAGCTCAAGCAAAAATAACTCATTGAAAAATTAAATTTTCTGCACTATAAAAATAACCTTTTGTACCTGTTTTTAAAACAGTTTTTCCTTCAAACGCATTTATCCATAATTCCAGTAGATTCTTGCTCCGTAGGTAAGCGGTCTTGGGAAAAACGTCCAAAGGAAGGAATTCATAAGCGTTCGTTTTTTAACTCGCTAAAAATGATAAAATCTTCTATCTCTCTACTTACTTCTTAGAGCACGTCTACGGCTACTTTGACATAAATTCTCGGATGCAACTTTGATTTTTGCGAGAAAGCCAAGTCTAGGAAACTTTTTCGCTGAGATCTTAGAATTTGTGTCTGCCTTTTGTACTTGCTATACGAGTAGTAGTCACAGAATAGATAGCGGAGTCCATATATTTTGTGGGACAAACATACTTGTCTGAAAATTTAAAGGTAAAGTTAGAAAGTTTAAGCTTGGTTAACTTTTAAGATGTACTTAGAAATTGTAAACAACTTTTTCACTTATTTGTTGTGCTGTCTTACTTTTTATTTGATCTCCTAACAACTACCTAATTCTAGACTCTTCAGGATGTGTGCGAGAAACAAGATATTTAATTAACCTGAATATCTAAACGGGTTAAAGGATGGACTGAAATCAGACAGGTCGTCAGTCCCAATGCCACTTTGTAGTCGGCAGGAAAATGTGAATTGGTATATGTATTTGTCATGCATATCACGCATTGTAACAAGGTAAGTTAAAAATTAATAACACCCCCGACAAGTGAAGGTTACAGTAACTAGAAAAGCAGTGATAACTTTCAAACGGCTGAACCGACTTTCTTGGATTATAGCTAAGAACACTCTCGATCAAGCCACCTTTCAAACAAAAAAAAAACTAAATTAAAATCGGTTCATTAATTTAGGAGCTACGATGCCACAGACAGATACACACGTCAAACTTATAACACCCCTCTTTTTGGGTCGGGGGTTAAAAAAATCATTATTCAAGGTAACTTCGTACAAGATTCAATTTTTTACGTTCATTATTATACCTAAGTCTTATTTTAGGTATTTTTAGATAGGTATAGGTATTCGTATTAGGTACTATTCATACTCACACTAGTGTTATAAATGTGAAAGTGTGTATGTCTGTATGTTACCTTTTCCCATCCGTTAAACTGTATGTATATTTTAACAGTACAGACACAGCTTGCATCCCGGGAAAGTAATGAACTTTTTATTATCCTGGAAAATCAAAGAGTTCCATGATCATATAGTAATTCTATAGCGTATCAGGTATTTTATTTTGCCAGAGTTGTGTAATATGAAATTACCTACATGATATTATATTCGTGTTATTTTATATTACACAATATTCTGTACTCAATTACCACATGTACGAACAATAGCTTCTAACATCAACAATCCATAATAGATAGGGCTACATTGTGTTTGTTCATACGCCTTCACAATAGAGCTGGCTCTCCCAACATCAATTATCGCCATCTAAATATCTGCGGCTATAAGCTATAAATATAGCTATGAAAATAGGTATTTCAATGTAAACAGAATGATAAGAAGTTACGTCGCTTATTGACTTTAACAGCCGGCGGGGTTGAAAGCTTTTGCTTAGATCGTATTCAAGAATGCCAATCTCACATTATTTACCTATCGAATATAACTTGATGTTCTTTAGCCTTTGCTAAATACCATAAAACTATCACTGCACTTTTTAGATTTCAAACTCGTCTTTCCCCTCTTGACTTCCGTGCTGCAAATGTTCATGTGCGGCGGTAATCACTTGCCAACAGGTGACCTGTCTGTTCGTATGCTCGCTAATTTTATTTAAAAAAACTGATATAGTTTTAGTTTACCACTGTTTTGACTCTTTGACCTCTTAAAAATATCACAATCCAGACTAATATTATAAATTCGAAAGTGTGTCTGTCTGTCTGTCTACTAACTTTTCACGGTTTAACCGACAACAGTTTGACAACACGGTTGACAACACGGTTTTCCAACAGTTTAACCGATTCTGACGAAATTTGGTACAGGGTTAGCTTATATCCTGGGGACGGACATAGGCTACTTTTTATACCTGAAAATCAAAGTGTTCCCACGGGATTCCTAAAAACCCATCCGCTTAACCGATTTGTATGAAATTTGGTACCGAGGTAGCTTGCGTCCCTGTAATTGACATAGGCATTTTATCCCGGAAAATCAAACAGTTCCCACGGGATCTTTTAAAACCTAAATCCACGCGAACGAAATCGCGGGCATCCTCTAGTACAAAATAAGTCATTTCCACGTTGCAGCAGTGCCCTCTTACAACAATCATATTATTATAATAGACTGATGGATGCGCTGTCGGGTAAAAAGTTTTTAAGAATAAAACAAGTGTAAATTAAAAATTTATAACACCCCCGACGATCCAAAGTATTTGAGTTTTCCAAAACATCATTTTCAAATAAATAATTATGCATTTAGCCAACGTCCATCTTGACAGCTTGACATTTGTCTATTGACATAATATTATGAACCTAACGGTTATCTAACCTTCTTTTGTACAAGAAAACTAGAAAAGAGCTGATAACTCTTAAACGGCTGATCCAATTTTTTTAGATTATAGCTAAGAACACTCTCGATCAAGCCACCTTTCAAACAAAAAAAACTAAATTAAAATCGGTTCATTCGTTTAGGCGCTACGATGCCACAGACAGATACACAGATACACAGATACACAGATACACAGACACACAGATACACAGACACACAGATACACACGTCAAACTTATAACACCCCTCTTTTTGGGTCGGGGGTTAAAAACAAGAGATAAGTCTTGTATTTATAAATAGAAATAAGTGTCTTCAGAAAAGGTGTTAAACAATTTAAATCCGAGAAGCCCGTATAATATTCCGTGTGACCCACTAAACTCTGGGGTCGTAATGGCCGGGACCGCGAAAGATCATTATTAAAAGTTTCACTCAACTCGCCAAGGTTGCGGACTTACTTTAACCGGAGAAGTTTCTGGCGACATCAAATTAAAATGCAACCACTAGATTTATATCTTTTTAAGGGAAATTCGATGACCTCCCTGGCGCAGTGGTAAGCGCTGTGGTCTTATTAGTGGGAGGTCCCAGGTTCGATTCCTGGCAAGGATTTAGAATTTTATAATTTATCAGGTCCGGTCTGGTGGGAGGCTTTAACCGTGGCTAGTTACCACCCTACCGCTATAGCCGTGGTGCCAAGCGATTTAGCGTTCTGGTACAATGCCGTGTGGAAACCAAAGGGGTATGGGTTTAATAAAAACTGAAAAACCCTTCCAGGTTAGCCCGCTTCCATCTGAGATTGAATCATCACTTACCACCAGGTGAGATGGCAGTCAAAGGCTAACGTGTAATTTAATTAAAGACAGGTGTAACCAGAACGCTAGCAAAACGGATGTTTGTTGGTCTGTCCGCCCCTTGAATAACCCCATGTTGTAATCTAGTGGGAACACCGACGATAGGAGTTGATTCCACAGTTTGCATGTGCTTGGAAAAAAGCATGACAGAACGGGTGGTCGAAGTGCACCAGGCGCTTAGGTGGTGAGAGTGAAATTGCTTGTGGTAGCGTGCGGCATATTACAGGATAGCTATAAAGTTTTAGAGTTCAAATTCCCAAACTCACACAAATTCAGTCAGTAATTATGTAACTACTAGCTGATGCCCGCGACTTCGCCTGCGTGGATTTAGATTTTTAAAAATCCCGTGGGAACTCTTTGATTTTCCGGGATAAAAAGTAGCCTATGTGCTAATCTAGAGTATAATCTATCTCCATTCTAAACAGCCCAATCCGTCCAGTAGTTTTAGCGTGAAACACACACACACACACACACACACACACACACACACACACATACAAACTTTCGCCTTTATAATATTAGTGTGATATCAGCTCAATCTAATACGGGCTAAACGTTCGGAATTCCTCAGTTCCCCCGTATACCTGCAGGCTGCAACTTTGCAATTGTTGACAAACGGTACTCAGAGCTGTATAGTTGCATAACTTCGCTGCTCCCAGCCAACTTCGGGAATCGAGGCCGCTCGGGTAACGAATTGAACCAAATCGAATAAAATGTTATGCGAAATAGCTTTTCTAGTTCGAAAGTCAGGATATTTTTAGGGTTCCGTACCTCAAAAGGAAAAACGGAACCCTTATAGGATCACTTTGTTGTCTGTCTGTCTGTCTTTCCGTCTGTCTGCCTGTCCGTCTGTCAAGAAAACCTATAGGGTAGGTACTTCCTACTGAAATTTAATCGTATTAAAAAGTTTCAGGTATACAGGTTTCCTTACGATGTTTTGCTTAGCCATTAAAGCAAGTGATATTAATTATTTGCTTAAGATGCATATAACTTCGAAGTTAAAGTTGAGGTACAAGCCTGGGATCGAACCCCCAATCTCTCGAATAGAAAGGCTACCGAATACCTATAACTAGGCTATTAACGCTCTTACGTCTTATGTTCTACTGTATTATTTTTAAACACTGAGTGCTACCGTTTGTTGATCCAAATACATAAAAAAAAACTAAATATGTTATGTGGTAAATAGCTCCCCAAATATTTATAAGTCAAATAGCTTGAATATTATAAAGTGCAATAGCACTGTTAAAATTTTACGATATTTTTAACTACTGAGATAGTTACAGACGCTATAAAACACTGTAAGTGCTTACATGGTAATCGCAGATCAAATTAAAGAACTCTATAAATATGACGACATACGGTCAATAAAAATGACAATAACATTAATGGATTAGCCAGTGCGTGTGAAATCTTGGACATAAGATTTTTTAACTCTTTATTACCCGTTTTCTCCCAAAACCAGCATGATCCAAATTTTCCTCTCAATGTTGGGAAAAATACGCAGAGAAACTTTAGGCTTTTATAAAATAATGAAGGTCTGGCACGCGTTGGCTCTCTCACTATAACCAAATGAACGTAGCGCTAAAACGTATCTACTTCATTGGCTGGGCAGCGCGAGACAGAGAACAATATCTATACTAATAAATAAAATTGGAATGACTGTTTGTAATTTCGAAATAACTACCGCATATTAAGGTCATATGGTTATTTGAACGAAACTATAACTGAATCACACGTTTTTAAATTTTTTGTCTGTCTGTCTGTCTGTCTGTTTGTCTGTCTGTCTGTTTGAAAAGGCTAATCTTCGGAACGGCTGAACCGATTTTGACGGGATTCTCACAGAAAAGTTGAGAATTGACCAGGGAGTAACATAGGCTACTTTTTTAACCGTCTTTCAAAAAGGGAGTTGTGTTTTTCTACCTATGTACACCGACATCTCCGAGATTTCTGAACCGATTTGCGTCATTTCTTTTTTAACCGATAGAGGAACTTTGCGATATTGTTTCATAAAAAATTTGGATTCCAACTCCGCAATCCTGATGCTGCAGGGGATCTGACCAATCCACGCGGGCGAAGCTGCGGGCATCAGCTAGTTGTAAATATACAATGTGTACCTAAGATATTTCAGTCAGTGTTCCACGTCAAGGGTTTTAGTGAAAAGTATTTTTTTCTGGAGTTGGATTGACAAAATTACATTGAATTTAATCAGTTATTTTCGAAAAAAAAATACATTTTTCATCTGTCTCTCCCTAAATATAAATTAGCAGGCAAGGATATTCCGCCAGAAACTGACTAGCTTTTTTGTTTTTCCCAACTGTAATTTATTGTAAATTACCTTTCACTCTATTTTTTTTTTTCATTTTTGTACCTAAGCGCAGTTTTATACCCGATTATTTGGTTCTGTACATGAATTTTATAATGGGTGTGAACGTTTCTTTGGAGACCGTTGTGGTTTGTGTGTTTTATGTGGGTGTGTCATGTTGTTTTACTTTAGTACCTCCAAAATAAAACAAAAATAAAATAAAAATAAAATTGAACATGCCATAGAAATAGAAGTATGTTTGGCAGTCTGTAGTTACTAGTTAGTAGATATAGCCCATCCTTAAAGTTCAACAACACGATGTAATACAGACTACAAGTATTACTATTTTTATATCGCTCTACCAAAACACCAGTCAGAGCACGACAAAAAATATTAAAAGCTCGGGAGATCAAGTTATAAGTGATTTCATAATGTCTAAGCTCTACGTGAGCTGCGGGGAAATTACGTGATTTGAAACTTAATCCTATTTTACTTGAGTCGCGTTTTGTAGCAAAATTGTAGCAAGATTTGAGGTTATTTTTAGGGTTGAATATTTCAAAAGGAAAATGGGACCCTTATAGGATCACTTCGTTGTCAGTCTGTCTTTCTGTCGTATCTGACAAGGGAATCAAAACCTATAGGGTACTTGCCGTTGTCCTGATATCATAAAATGTGGCAGGTAGCAATGTCTTGTTAGCACATAAGTAAAGGAAAAATCCGAAATCAGTGAATTTTTAGTTAGACCACCAAAGAAAGTTAAAAAGTCTTATTTCTTGTACGATGGTATCTATACCTCGCTATATCTATCTATCTATCTGTCTGTCTGTCGGTCTATCTTTCTTAAACTTCTTAACTTCAAAGGCCGTTCAGCGTTGTCCTGAACGGAGGGGTGTTTGCTATTTATTTATTACAGTTATCCTAGGCAAGAAAAGAGTTGATTTTGGTGAGCAAGCTCAAACATAAATCTTATTCAACACATTTTTATTTTGCACTACGAATTAAAGATAACGTTGAAATTAGTTTTTACTAACAAACTTCAATTTTAAGAGAGTAAAAGTTAACCGAATCAATTATTTAGCGGTCAGTTGCCCCTAGCCCATTAGTTACGGCTTGTTCACATAGTGCGAGCTACAAGCGGCGAACATCGGATATGCTTAGATGACATACATGGCACCAGTTTTTATTTCATAAATCTAAACATATAAAAGGAAAAGATAACTGACTATCTACTCACCGCTCAAATTTCTGGAAGGATCGGACTGAAATTCGGCATAATTTAGCTATAATGACGTAGATATCTGTAAAGAAAGGATTGCGCTCGTCACGCTGTAGCTGTCAAACTATCGTAGTAAAGCCCCTGGTCTATAACTGTCTTAGCAGCAACTGGCAACTATAAACCAGCCTTAAGTAAAGCCATGAAATTCTCTATCAGCACTTTAGCGAACAAATAAAAGTTAGAACTAGCGTCTGATAAATTTTTGTAAATGCAAAAGTTTTATTTTGTAAGGAATTCCTTCAATTTGGTGCCAATGTGTGGTATCAAATCGATTCTATTCTTCTGAACCACAGAACACTTGTGAACTAAATCAGTTCGGTGGTAAAAAGGGATGAACCATTGATGTAGAGGAATATCTTCGTTTCGTGGGGATGAACCGATAAGCGTTTATCCTCCTAATAACAAACACAAAAAAAATGTTTCTACCTATGTCCGTTATAGACTATAAAACCATCCAACCTATGTGCCCCAAACAGGTTTCATTAGAAAGGCAATAATGCGAAGATGGTTTAAAACCCCTATTTTATTCCTTTAGGGGTTGAATTTTCAAAAATTCTTTTTTTGCGGATGTCTACCTCATAATAGCTATATGCATGCCGAATTTCAGGCCGATCCGTCCAGTAGTTTGAGCTGTGCGTTCATAGACCAGTCAGTCGGCTTCTCCTTTTATGTATTTAAATATTATTATACTTTTCAAAATAATATACCATAACTACTACGAGTATTTTTTTTATTTTTTTTTTAAGATTATTAGCCATGCTAATTATGACTAATATTCCCCTTCCCCTCCAACTAAGCGCAAAGCTGTGTTAGGAGTGTAGGTACGACAATAGTACAACGGGTAGGTTTTGAACCGCCGACCTTTCGGTTCTCAGTCCGCTCCTCAACCGTTGAGCTATTGAGGCTATACGAGTATTTGAAGGTACATACTATTTTACGATCTTTTTGCGAAAAATTGAGTGCATTTTGGTAACGGCGTCGGATTTACGTATTCGGCTATCAGAGCCCTGATAATCTAAAACAGCATGTTATTACCCTCGAAATGATTTTTACGATCCATAACGCGTCTATCTCGAGTAATCATCAATTTGACGACAGCGCGGATTTACTGCGATAACATATAATCCTTTAATTAAAACCATTCAAGCTGTTTGTTTAATCTTTCATGGATAATTTTGATCACTGTTTTATTATGAAGTGAAAATCACACTAATATTATAAAGACGAAAGTTTGTGTATATATGTGTATGTGTGTGTATGTTTGTTAATCCTTCACGCAAAAACTACAGGATGGATTTGGCTGAAATTTGGAATGGAGATAGATAATATCTTGGATTAGCACAGAAGCTACTTTTTATATCGGAAAATCAAAGAGTTCCCACGGGATTACGAGAAATCTAAATCCACGCGGACGAAGTCGCGGGTATCAGCTAGTCACTAATATTATAAAGCCGAAAGTTTGTATGTGTGTGTGTGTGTGCGTGTGTGTGTATGTTTGTTACTCCTTCACGCAAAAACTACCAGACGGATTTGGCTGAAATTTGGAATGGAGATAGATAATATCCTGGATTAGCACATAGGCTACTTTTTATCCCGGAAAATCAAAGAGTTTCCACGGGATTCCGAAAAACCTAAATCCACGCGGGCGAAGCCGCGGGCATCGGCTAGTGTTATATAAAATTGATAATAATATTTGACTTGATAAATATCTGGACCACAGAGTATAAGCAGAGTGTATTTTTTACACACAGAACATACGTAAAGTAACATGGAACCTTATCTTATGCTTAACTACTGGACAGATGGCATGCAGATAGCTATTATGACGTAGACATCGGCCGCTAAGGAAAGATTTTGAAAACTCAACCCCTAAGGGGGTAAAATAGGGATTGGATAGTTGTGTAGTCCATGCGGACGAAGTCGCAGGCATAAGCTATTTGTTATTAAAATATCTCAGTCTGAAGATAGGGCAGTAACGAAATTCAAATTCTCATTTCGTTTCAAAAAACTCATTTCGTTTAAAACAATAAATATTCAAAGGTAGTCTTTTAAAGAGTAAAATGCAATTAGGAACACTAAAGTTAACATTATCAAAGTTTATTTTATACCGTAGTTCTTGTCTCTCTACGAATCTCTACAAATAAATCAAACAGATAAACAAAGCAAGCTTAAAAGGATTTACCTAAGTAATAAACAGTCAAAATGACATGCATAAAAGCAATCCAAGGATTTTCGGGTGTTGACATCACATCGCATAGGTAGACATGATACCATCACATTTACCTACTTAACGTTGATTGCCTTACAATTAACTTAATTACTGGTAATGAATCAAAATGGCGCCTGGTTCAAAGACCTCCAGGTGTGCAGGTGGAATGAGGAAAATAAACAATTTACAGCCTTAATGCTTTTGTGATACGAGTTAAGAAGTTTAAGATATTTCAGTTATCTTGTTGAGAGAGCTTAGCGTAGAGCCATAGCTTTATGAAGTAAGCGATAGCTTAGTGAGGCTTACATCGACTTTAGAGTTATGTGACCGAATTTTTAAACGATAATGGCTGATTCTCACTAATTACGTATGCAGCACGTACACGTGACACGTTCGTAGTGACGCGCGTGAACCCGTAGAAATAACTCAAACTCAAAGGGGTTTCCAGTGAGAAAGCTATCTTTGTACCAAGCAGGTTATGACTGTAACTTCGTTCTTGTGGATTTAGGTTTTTTTAAAACCCCGTTGATTTTCCAGGGACAAAAGTAGCATAATATGTCTCTCCCTGAAATGAAAGTTATGATCAGAGGGCAAAATTGGTTGAACGGACGGGTTGTGAAATGCTAACAGACAGACAGACACTTTCACATTTAGATATAATAATATGAGTGTGGATTAGCTTAGTTGTTATTAGCTTTATATGGCACTGCCGTGGCCCAGCGTTCAGGGCTGAATTTCTAAAGAAAATAACTGGAAAATAATGATTGAATTTATTACGAATAGGTAACTTATTTATAGACCAATGTTGTACATTTTAGCTATTTCTGTATTTTCTTAGTAAATACGAAAGAGTTTTTTTAATTAAATCAGAATAAGGTTTTATTTCAGGAATCTTCGGAACATTCTTTTTTTTCTCGGAATTTCTTTAACTGAAACTGTTGCAACTTATTTTGCGTAGAACTTTTTCTCTGGGTTATTTTTGTTCAATCAGAAGAAATAAGCTTATGTGGTGTGGTGCCTTCTATTCGGGAGGTCGAAGGTTCAATCCCGGACCTCTAACTTTTCGGAGTGCTTTAACGGAGAAGGCATTGTGAGGAAAGCTGCATGCCTGAGAGTTCGCCATAATGTTCTCAATGGTCTGTGAACTATACCAATCCGCACTGGGCCAGCGTGACAGACTATGGCCTATGTAATAGTGGCTCGGCGATGGGTTGATCATGATGTCGGTGTAGATTTTTTTACTGTTGAATTTATCAGAGAATTGATGTAATGGGGATATATTAGGAAGTATTAGGGTCTACCTTCCATTTAAAAAATAAAATAAAATAGCGGACAAACGAACAGGCGGGTCACCTGATGTAAAGTGATTACCGCCGCCCATAAACTGCATTTGCAATATCAGAGCTACCGCCGATGTGTAGAGTATAAATGTTCCTTGGTTGCCGGCCTTTCAGGAATTTGTTGGTACGCCCCTTGAATAACCCCATGTTGTAATCCAGTGGAAAAATCGCTGATGGAAGTTGATGGATATCCATATCCATCATCAGGCTCTCGTCACTAATTTTTTATACAACCGATGCTAGTAATGTTTGCCATGTCATCCATCCTCATTTAACATTAAGCTACAAGTTCATGACCTTACGCCCCTGTGCGTAAAAATGATATTTCTGCACAGGAACTATTAGGAGTATCGCGGTATCGTATGAACATGTTACCGGATCACATATTTGCCGACAAAACATCCATTTTACGTGTGAACGAACTCCGCAAAACAAACGGAGATATCCTATTTCAAAGGGTTCAGCCTACGTGATCAAACGCCTATCAGGTCAAAAAATATACTTATTCGTGTTCCTACTTGAGGGCGTCTGGCAGTGGGTTGCATGACACTAAGGTTGAAATCTATAGAGCGCACTTTGACTTTACATAGACTTAAGTCCCAGTTAAAACGAGACAGATTTATACCAGCGGTATAACGCTGTCTCATTTTAACAGTGTCTTAAGTCTAAACAAATGCATGACGGGATTCTTAATACTATTTCATGTTATATCATAGAAAATATTAAAAAATAGACTTTATACTTTGACGTAAGATTTAATTTTTTAATTTCTAAAATTTTTTAAAATCATTTTTTAATTAATTAAATAAGTTGTAAAATTGTAGCAATATATTATCTCAATAGAATAGATAGTGGTCGCAGTTTGTCAGGGGATGTGAGATTTGAAAAACAGATAGATGCCCGTTCGGGGCGGTTTAGGTGCAATCGAATCGCCAATGAGGAGTTATAGGTTCATACGTCATTTCGTCGCCTCACAAGGTTCTATTGAAAACATAGACTGAAGAAAGTGAGCATTGTAAAAGTACACTTTTATATTACTTAGGATGTTTTTTATTCACCTCATCATACTCAGACTTCTCTGTAAAAAGTCAGACTCAGACGGTCAATCAGACTCTACTGTAATAGTTATTTTCCTATAAAAATAGTATGCTCAGTCATAATTTGTGTAGTAGAAAAACATTTATGTACTTAGTTGAAATTGTTTCTTAATGAGTGTCCTAAAATAACCTAAAAATAGCAATAATCGGTCAAAATATTAGTAGCGTGAGTATCAATCACTATATATTTTCATCTTTATTATTTCTAAAAAAAAACAAACTAATAACGTTGTTAAACTATAGTTACAAAATCCGATTGGACGTTTAAAACATTAAATTTAAAAAATTCGCCGTTAAATTTTGTGTTTGTCCTGCAGATGTTTACGTATCGGCAAACCCGATAGCTAGAGTAATTCGGGCTTGAATTTCAATAGTTGCAATATTATACTTTTGTAAAAATATACTTCATAGGTATATATTCTTCCTTCATAGGTGCAAATTTCATCCATCCACGCGCCTACCCACATACCTACCTAGCCTGCGTGCACCCACACCCACAGTTAACAAGTGTAAATTAAAAATTTATAACACCCCCGACAAGTGAAGGTTACAGTAACTAGAAAAGAGCTGATAACTTTCAAACGGCTGAACGGATTTTCTTGGATTGTAGCTAAGAACACTCTCGATCAAGCCACCTTTCAAACAAAAAAAAAAACTAAATTAAAATCGGTTCATCAGTTTAGAAGCTACGATGCCACAGACAGATACACAGATACACACTTCAAACTTATAACACCCCTCTTTTTGGGTCGGGTATTAAAAAAAGTCAGATAAGATTCGAATAATAAGATACGTTGGATCACACGATTAAAAATAAATAAAAAGGTAGGTACTTTAAAATTTAAAAAGTACATAGTACTAAGTTAAGTAGTATTAAGTTTTCTTGTACGATGGTACGGAACCTTTCGTGTGCAAGTCGTACTCGCACTTAACCGCTTTTTATGACTTCTGGTTTTCGAGAAAGGGCCGTGATACGACTCAAGAAACAAAATACGTAGGATTAGATGATTTTTCCGCTCATCTGATTTAAGGCTGCGAGAGAAAAATTTCATCTTACGATATCACCAAGTTTCTATTTTTTCCTTCAAAACAAAGCTAACACTCGTTTCAGAGTTGACCTTATAAAGCTCTTTTTATAAACACTTGCCCCTACCAAGGGTTACCAAAGCAAAACAATATAATAGCAGGACAAAACTTTACCAGGACATTTTTGATGAAAAAATAATCATAAGTGAGCCGGAAATGATTTGATGATAATAATCATAATCATCAAACGGTCCACTATAAAGCACGATACTATTTCCTATTTCTAAATTTATTTCTTAACTCAGCCGGTTATCCTTTTTATCATTACCATTTCGCAAAATCACTTAAAATTAGTGCACGATGTATTTCGGAGAGTGTACACAAGAGCTCTTTGACCTGGCTCCTCTTTCACCTTCGTCTACTTTACCAACTGCAAGGCGTCGTCAAGGTCTGAAACTCTTCGGACACGTACGAAGCGATTTGCTTCCTCGTTTCTAATCCGAAACGTTAGTATATGGAAGGCCCTTCCGGCATCAGTTTTCCTTTCCACTTCTTCTTAATAATATGGCTACCTTCAAGTCAAGAGTGAATAGGCAACTTCTAGGCAAGCGCGCTCCATCTTAGGCTGCATCATTACTTGCTAGCAGATCTGATTGCAGCCAAGCGCTAGTCTGTAAATTAAAAAAAAACTTGGCAGCCTTACAGCTTCGATAGTCCTGTTAAGTTTTTAAGAAATTCATTCTCAAGCTTTTCATAGCATTTAAAATACAAAATATTGGGACAAAACCGATTATTGCCAATCTCGTGGTAGCCCTGTCCACCCGCCCGCCCATAACAAGGGTCGCTATAAAGATGCCTTCAACGAGTGGCGACTGCCTTCACATAAGCCCCTAGCATTACTTTAGAAGGGCTCCTAACGATAATTCCTATTGAAATTTAAGTAGATTGAAACTGAAGTGTATTAAGATTGAGCTCCGCTGAATTCAAAATCTTTTCTAAAACCTTTGTGAGTGGTGATTTGATACTATTGAGTATTTGTATTAACGTAATTAAGTTTGGAATGAATCTTTGTAGTGAGGATATTTTAATTTTAAGCTATGTCTTATAAATTACTACCTAGCGCAAATTTTTGCAAACTCTTTTTACTGTCCAAGGGTGTTTACTTATAAAATTTTGGTATACTTATTAAAAAGAGGTGTTTTTCTGAGTATCAAATAGATGCCCGCGACTTCATCATTGTTTATTTAGAGTTTTAAAAATCCTGTCCTAAAAATCCTCTTTGATTTTCCGATTTTCCGAGACAAAAATAGCTTAAGTTAGTTCCCGGGAAGCAAGTGATCGACGGACAGACATTTTCGTATTTCTGAACTGTAAAATGTGATATTAAAATAAGTAAGACCAGTCAGCTGGATTCAGGCGGCGCAAAACCGTAGCGTGTGGAAGTCTCTACACGATACCTACCTAAGTATATCCAGTACGTCTAGGTGTTAATATTGATGACGACATATATGTATAAAATTTTAGCAAACTAAGCGAAGTCGGGTGGATCAGCTAGTGTAAGTTTAGAAATAGTCATAAAAAATAAGTAAAATTTTGTACAGCACGAACAAAAGAACGTATTGGTATTGATATATGAAACACCCCGCCATACTTTATTCACACGTCGAAGCCAGACTGCCAGGGTGTGCCCCAGTGTGTACCAGTACCCTCAGTATGAGATTTTTCTTCTCACCAATTTTTACAGTATTCGAGAGTCGAAACAAAATAACGTCAAAGTAAAATTGACCTAAAGTTCCTTGATTTAAAGTAGAAAATTCAGTACCATTCAATTTCATTTTTCATTGATTTTAATTTCGCAACGTTTCCGGTTGGGGCGCTGGTTGTACAAATATGTACAAACTTGAGCATTAAAACAAGGTGGTTAAAGGCCATTTTACTTTAACGCTAAAGTATTTCGACTCTCAAATACGTTCGCGTTGGTGAGAAGTAAAATCTTATACTGAGGGTACAGTTGATATTTAAATGAGCTATTTATCTTTTCGGGCGATATATCTCTCACTGGCAACGACAAGATCGTCTGCGGGCTATAGAGCTGGGTCGTGGGGGTTGGATCTACGTGGAAGCGTGATTTACTGTTAGGACCTCGACAGACGTAACGCAAAGCGCGAAAGTAGCAGCGCGGCAGAATGCCGCGCTTTTATTCAATTAACCTTTACCAAGTGCTTTTGAATCGTCAAAATAATCTACCACTGGTTCGAAATGCCGTTCCTACCGAGAAGAACCAGCAAAAAACTCAGGATTGAAAGTGGGATAACCGGCTACAAAAATACCTACCTCATCGAGTACCCTAATAAGCTATCTTTAGATAGTGTCGGTTACAACTTAAACACGCAAAAAAAAAATATCTGTCAAAGCCGATCCTGCCGGATATAATCGATATTTTTGACGTATATGATCCATATTTACTCACCGTCATCAGTTGCCTACTCCTGAGTACAGGTCTCCTTTCCGAATCAGAAGGGCTTACTCCATAGTCTACCAAGCTGGCCCAGTGCAAATTGACTTCACACACCTTTGAGAACATTATGGTGAACTCTCAAGCAGGTTTCCTCACAATGTTTCACTGTTAAACCAAGTGATATTTAATTGTTTAAAAAGCATAAGTGGTCCCGTGCCTGGCATCGAACCCTCAATCTCCCGAAAAGAAGGCTGCCGTCCTGACTACCTCCACGTTTTGCAGAAGTTTCTTAATTGTCGCGTGTGGTAACGCTTTCCATAGTCCCTTGTATGATCAACCTTGTGCGTGTTCAGTGTGAAAGCTGTCGTCGCTACCGGCACGCATATTGTCTGTCTGAGCCTTTAGCGCACTCGGAAACACAGGTGTACATAAAAAATAAATTAGGCCCCTTATACACGTGTCACGCGTGTAGCTTTGTATTACGCAATCGGCTTCTTTATCTCTTCCCTAAATTGTATGAAACAAGGACATAATCCGCGGTTGTTGGCTGCCTTTTTAAATCAGATACAAGCTAGCCCTTGACTAGCAATCTCACCTGGCGGTAAGTGATGATGCAGTCTAAGATGGAAGCAGGTTAACTGGGTTAACCGGGTACATAAAATTCTCCGAAACTCAAAATGGCGGATTTCATACGCTTTAATGTAGGGGTTAAAAAGATGCGGCGCAAACCGCAGTCGGGGTTTTCAGAACACTTTGTTCTCCATGGCTAGTCGAGTACCCCTAATTTCCTGACCTTAGTGATTCGCGAAGGTACTAATTGACAGTTTTAGCAATAGCTAATATCGGATTCCCAGACGACCGGAATAAAGGTAACAGGTTCAATTAGGTGGGTGTAACAAAATCGCCGCTCGTTCGTGACACACTTTCTGAGGACCCTTGATTAAGTCGCGCCTCGCTCGATGTTGAGACGCCCCAATGCGGACTGGATCTCGAGTTTCTCTCTTGAAAAACGAATAAATCCGCAAAAAAATAATCATAGAATGCCAAAATTATCGCGTTAAATCCTGAAGGACGATTGTATCTATCCTCCATACTTATAAATACAAAAGTATGTCGGTCTGTCTGTCTGTCAGTCTGTCTGCTAGCTTTTCATGGCCTAACAGTTTAACCAATTTTGATGAAATTTGGTACAGAGTTAGCTTACCTTATCTTACCTATCCTGAGGAAGGACATAGGCTACTTTTTGTGCCGGAAAATCAAAGAGTTCCCACGGGGTTCTCAAAGGTCCATCCGTTTAACCGATTAATATGAAAAAAAATTGGTACAGAGGTAGCTTACTCCCCGGAAATTGACTTCCGCAACTTTTCCCATCTATCCCAGCTATCCTAGCAAAGCAGAGTTTCCACGGAATTTTCAAAAACCTAAATCCACGCAGACGGAGTCGCGGGCATCAGCTAGTTATCCATATTGCGACGTAGCATTTTAAGTTTCAGCAATTAAATATTACTTGCTTTAACGGCGAAGGAAAAAATCGTGAGCAAACCTGCATGCCTGACAGTGACAGCTTTCCATAATGTTCTATGGCCTAAACCCTTCTCATTCTGAGAAGAAACCCATACTCACTAGTGAGCCGACGATAGAAAAAAATAAAAATCTATTGACAGGAGTACAATCAATGACGTAATAGATTGTGACTGAAAATAAAAAGATTTGATTTGATATGACAATTGTATCGTGTGTTGTGCTACGCCCCACTTGTGTGCGAATCTAATGGAGCAGCTAACTCGATCAAGTGTGGAGAAATTGTGTCACAATAAAAATCAACCCGTTTGCTACATTTAGCACGCCTAAGACGGGAAAACTGAATGAAGAATTCGCTGAATTTTCTATCTTTTCTTCATTGGGAGGGTTTAGTCATAATTATATCCATTAAGGCTCTCATAAGTTAGCTCAGTCACTCAGCGGGTGATGGAGAGAGCTATGCTTAGCGTTTTTCTACGTGATCGAATCAGAAATAAGGAGATGCATAAGAGGTTCTCTTAAGAGTAACCAACGTAGCTGAGCAGGTAGCAAAGACCGTGGCGTGTGTGTCCCTACAAGAGACCTACGTCCAGCTGTGGACATCTACCGCTTGAGGGTGATGATTGTGATGATGATAATAGCAACAAGGTGGGCGGATGACTTCACGTCACCATCTACTTTGGCGTGATAGCAGTCAAACGCATGCCTATTTTAGTATTTTGTTTAAAAAAAAAAAAAACTAAAATGTATGTAATAACTTACGAAAGAAGGTTACGTTGATTGCGAAATTCCGTCCAATTTCTTATCTAGCGCATATCAGAATGGCATGATTATTATTCCTTTGTTACACACTTTCGAGGAAGCGTGAAGTGTGGAGTGACCTGGTGTACCAGAAACCGTGCGTTTACCTCCGAATAGGTTTAGGTAACCTTAATGTCTTAGTGGGCCATTACTGATGGGCGTTTGATGCGAAAATGAAATTACATTGTTAGGTTTTTGCTAACAAGAGACCGGGGGAGTTATGGCCTACTTGTTATAATAGGGCTATAAGTAGCGAGTGGTATTTCTGTTGTGAAAATATTGGGTTAAAGATATCCGCTCATCGGAAAATGGGGGTTGCTTACGGCGGCTACAGAAATGGATTACCTTTGCGGTAATATTTGACGCTATGCTAAATGAAATACTTAAAGATACTTATTGCCTTTTGCTTGAGTTATCGAGGTTTCTTTATCTGTTACCATACTGTTGCCATTAGAATTACTTCCTATATCATCAGGGTAGGTCTTGTCATCGAATCACATTATTACACTTCATACTTAATATGTAAGGTATTTGTATGTTTGTCACTCTTTCATGCTAAAACTACTAAACGGATTTGTCTGAAATGTGGATTAGAGATAAATTATAACCTGCGTTAACACATGGGCTACTTTTTATCCCGGAAAATTAACGAATTCCCACGGGATTTTTAAAAAAACCTATATCCACGCGAACGTGAAAAATGAACAAATGCTAGCAGATAGATAGGCAGACATAGAAATTCAGTTTTAATCCTTACAATAATTTTATAATTATTCATTCATCTTTTGGAATGCTCTCAAGTGACAAGTTCCGACTAAATTGTTTAGTTGGAATTTCGAGCTGAACTACTACTGTCGTGGCTTTGAGGCGTGAAAAGCTAGCAGACAGACACACTTCCGCATTTATATTAATATTAGTATGGATTAAGTATGGATTTCCAAAGCGTGGCAACGGACAAACTTCGTCGCCTCTTTGAATAGTGCGGATAACTTTTAGGTTTAGGGCTCGCATCCGGCGTGAGGAGGCTTTTTATTCAGCCCGCGTACTTTGTTACTTTGTCGGTCACCTACTTAGTAGTAAGTGGGACCTTTGAGTAATTTGCGGTGACTTACATAACACTTACTTAGAACTAGTTGTATGAGTTTGTTTGATATGTGTCTCTTTTCCGTAGGGAATGAGTAATTAAGGTTCGTCTCGAACCTGTGTTGAATATAAAGTAAACTAAGTGGTAACTTATATCAATGGGGGATATGAATGCGTAAATAGTGGCTGTTTACTTAACCATTCTAGCTATAAGTACTTAATATTTTATTAATGGTCTATCGCTTTTTGAGTAATTAAACATTTCGAAAAAAATTGCCAAGAATGCACCTAATCTGAATGTAAAAATATTAGCCATGTTAAACATTCATACTAATCCATAGATACATATTTGCGAAAGTGTGTCTGTCTGTCTCTGTGTCTAGAAGATAGCGTGCATCCCGGAGGCGAAAATAGGTTATTTTTATTGCGGAAAATCGAAGAGAGACGGGAAACCTAAATACACTCGAATGAAGCTGTTAAAACAAGCAGGCGGGTCACCTGGTGTCAAGTGATTACCACAACCCATTCACGAATATGTTCATGCGGTTCCTGAGGTGCTGCAAGCACCTCAGGAACCGCTAATGCTTGCCAGTTTTTCAGGAATAGGTATATTGATCCGCCCCTTGAATAACCCTATGTTGAAATCTTTTAGATTGTTATTGTTTTTCCAGGCGACATACCTGTTTCAAGTTTTATATATCTTAAAAATTGAGTCAGTAATTCCTCTGCAAATAACGTTTCTACTGTATCTAAGAATCCGTCTGTCCGAATCCCAAATTCTTAAACCTCAGAGAATTTTATTTAATCATTTTATCCATCTAGAAATTATTCTGATTAGTCTTTGTCGTTTATCAGATTTTATGATCTTCAATGAAATAACATAGGATTTGTATCTCATATTATGTGAATATAGAAGCAGTAAACAAGGCTTCTATAAAACTGTCGTGAGTCTGTCGCGTCCTTCGATATCAGCCAAGTTACACAATATGTGCTAATATTTACGGCTCATCACAATATTATGTAACTGGATTTATTACGTAGCCGTGCCTGTACTTTATTGTATGCTTTTGAGGCTAGCACAGACTTGAGACTTCTTAGTTCTTTTATCAACAGACTCAGTTTGATACGAAGATATTGAGACATTCAGACACGAGTCATATTAAAAAATTCAAATCATGGCTGCCCTACAAAAACGAACTAAAAAGTAAAAATTTTCACTTTTGAAAATATCGCCGTATAGACGCCATAATACCTAAAGATTTTTTTCCAAGAAGTGTCTTGGAAACATACATACATACATACGTCCTGAAATCATAATAAGTTGCGGGGTTCTATATTTTAAATATTTGATCAAAAACTCAGATAAATAAAAAAGTCCAGTTGTTGTCATTTTTAATAACACTCCAAGGCTAGAAAAGACAATTTAACAAAGTAATTTTAAGCTTATTTAAATGACTGTAGATACCTAGAGAAAAAAACATAAAGTCACTGGATTATTGAATTGCCCATGCTATCACATTCATATCAAGACTGTCGTTTATCTGCGCTTCCATTACAGTATGTAATTATACCATAATTCGCCTGAACAATTCCTCCTATGACTTTGACGGTATGCGGCAACACCTAGTATCTACATCATTCCTTCAACGTCCTGAGATACCTAGATGCTTACGCTTGGATACTCTAAAGGAGACGTTTGAGGCACAATGCTTATTATGATGTGTAAAGTTTATGACTGCGCTGCTGTAGGTATTTTAAGTGGATGGTCCTGCTTTCGATTCCCAGAGTCGATTTAAAAATTATAACTTCTAAGTTGGCTTCGCGGAGCCAACGGATGTTTTTTTTTAAAATAATATTACCCATGTTAATCATGACTAACATGGCCTTTTCCCCTCTAACTAAGCGTAAAGCTAGAGGTAGGCAGGACATTGTGCAACTGGTGGGGTTTGAACCGCCGAACTTTCGGATTTCAGTCCACTCCTATAACCGTTGAGCTATTGAGTAGTATTCTAGTAATTAAATGATATTTACATGAGCTCATTTGAAATTGGCTAGTTGTACATTGCTGCTTTACTGAGTGATATTAAAATAATTTTTCGCACCAAATCATCAATGGATTAAAAATAAATGTCAAATGACCTTGGTGGTTGTCATTCAGAGTTGATCACTGAGCGAATTACCCCGCACACAGGTCAGCTGGGAGGCTTTAGTCATAGCTATAGTAAAGCCATTTCCTCCGCGACAGATTCACTGGAATTCATAGTCTATGGGTGTTTCTTAGGGGACCACTCAGACGACATGTCTCGTATTCAACCTTAATAGATTGAATCATGTCGTCTGAATGGTCCCCTATATCGACTATGAATTCCAGTATTATGGTAAGATGCCACGTAGAAACATATCTAAACTAACCCTTTTCAAATCAGAGCGATTCGATCTCAAACTCTATCGCCACTTAACATTACCATTTACTGCAAAAACAATTTGACCACACAAAAGCACAATACTTCCAATATCAATACATAAAATTGAATGGCCACTGCCAATACAAAAGCTGTGCCGATATAAAAGCCAGACTAAAAAGAAAAAAAGTGAAAATAGAGAAAACTTTTTCATCGCAGAATCGAATCCACGATCGAGTGGACACGAGCGTAATGCAACCGGCGGGAATAACAGGATTTCACCTCCTTTTATTAAATCCTTTAAAGGCTGAAACAAACATAGCGCGGAGCGTTGTTAAAGTGAGTTTCTTGCCGGATCTTCAAAATCAGAATTTATTTATTTCATGTAGAACACCTAGTGAATTCTAGTGTATCCTATGCTAGGTCTGTAACTCTGCCACCAGTTTGGAATGAAAATTCTACTAAGAACAGTCAGCAGCAAGTCAGCAGCCACTTTTTCATAAAAAGTTACAGCTTAAAATGATGTAAGAAAACAACTACACCAATCTGTGGGCAAGTGAAAGCTCAGCCATATATTCCACACATCTTTGACACTAGGGAATTCATCAACTAACTCAACTTGTCAACTTAATAACTGTATTTTTACACAATGTTTAAATTTGTGTCATGGCGAATCTATAAATTCTTTTGTGACCATAGTAATAAAAGCAAATACTCAGTCAATATTCAGATTTTTGTCCTGCTTAGTGGAATCAGCAGGTCTAGTGGCATAGTTTGACAGGTATTGGCTCACTATTGGCTATGCAGTTGCAGCAATCCACTCTATAATATGTTTATTGACGTGCAAGTATCCACTGCTGTAAGAGACCACTAAAAGTAAGAAAAGCTACCGCTGCGCGTCTTGTTTGTTTCAAGCTTTACTGTGGGTAGGAAAATAGGCTTTATTAAAGACTTGCTTTGCGCCTTTGCGACCGTACATAATATTATGTATTTTTTAATCGACTGGGCCTTTTAGAGACAGAGTTGCAGAGAGAGAGAGTCTGTTGTTAATACAAAGAGTCTAGCTTCATTTACTGAAGTGTATGGAAATTGGAAACTCTTTTGTTTCTTGTTGAATAGTTGATTTTAGTCTGCCTAGGTATTGGTCAATACCAATACCTAGACATAAGGATAATAGAGATTTGTTTGTTTTAGCGGATTATTAACTAATTTAACTTGCTGGATTGGATTAGGCTCGGTAGGAACGGCATTCCGAACCAGTGGTAGATTTTTTTAACGATTCAAAAGCACTTGAAAAAGTTTAATTGAATAAATAAATCAAAACTCAAAATGCTTTTTATTCAATTAACAGGGCTCTCTCCGTCACTCGTTTCATACAATCGTAGTTCCAATTTCATTTGAATATTAAGCAACCAAAGTCCATGAAATTTTGTAGACATATTCTAGAAACTAATATCTGTGTCTGTGGTATTTTAGATTTTTCTAAAAATATGTAGGTAGTTTTAAAATTACAGTGGCTCAAAGATTTGTATGAAAATTTTTAAGACCGCGTAACTTTGAAACCGAACATTTTAACAGAAATCTGGAAAACCATAGACATAGATATTAGTTTCTAGAATATATCTGCAAAATTTCATGGACTTTGGTTGCTTAATATTCAAATGAAATTGGAACTACGATTGTATGAAACGAGTGACGGAGAGAGCCCTCTTAAACTTTTTAAAACATTTTGAGTTTTGATTTATTTGATGATTCAGTCGGTTCCAAAAATGTTGAGCATTAATTATTATCATATTAGTGGGATAATGTTAGCATAAATTTGACGCAAAAGCCTTATTGAGTGCCTTCTTTGTGGCTTGCCTACGATGTCGGGGGCAGAACTCTTCGAAGTTTTAATTCATAATGTAATTGAGTTGGTAATAGTTCCCGACGGCTGGCGTGTGAGACCTAAATGCTTTCTAATTATATGTATACAATATTCAATAGTTTTTGGTTTAAAGTGTTTTAGGGTTCCGTACTTCAAAAGGAAAAACGGAACCCTTATAAGATCACTTTGGTGTCTGTCTGTCGTGTCTGTCAAGAAAACCTATAGCGTACTTCCTGTTGACCTAGAATCATGAAATTTGGCAGGTAGGTAGGTCTTATAGCACAAGTAAAGGAAAAAATCCGGAAACTGTGAATTCATGGTTACATCACAAAAAAAAAATTAAAATGTGTTTCAACTTTGAAAGTAAGATAACTATACCAAGTGGGGTATCATATTAAAGGGCTTTACCTGTACATTCTAAGACAGATTTTTATTTATTTTTATGCATAATAGTTATCATGCAAAATGTCGGAAAAATACCCGAGTACGGGTACCTCGCACTTAGCCGGTTTTTTTTTATAAAATTCCACCTCTTCATCGATTTTCAAAAATTTCACTCGAGAGAATCCGCGGCGGGTCAGCTGGTTACATCTTATATCTTGACCTTCAACTTGCAAATAATAAAAACCATCGTAAACCAAAAGCATACCTCGTAGATGCTGTAGCATCTAGATTAATCTGCGAACTCTCAATGCCAAGTTTTTTTTCTTGTCTCACATTTCTTTTGTTATGCGCCGAGATAGCAATTTGTCCCCACGGCAAGACGCCGGTGTTTACAGCTCGGACAATGGTTCATTTTTCTATTTTGCATTCAATATCTTGCGGACTTATTTTGTGAATGTATTCGAGACCATTTTGCCCGAGCATTGTTGGGGCGGAGTCGTATACACTGTTTTCTTATTTTTTTCTTATACTATTGTGTATACTTCATCTAGTACATTACTCGACTTCCTAGTTATAGTTCACTCTGGTTATTTATTATTAGGTACTTTAGTTTTTTCTTGGTGTATATCAAGTATCAAGATTTAGGGCGGAGATCAAACGACCTGTGTTTGAAGTACTCATTTTTTCCTAAAAGTAAGTGAATGTATATGAGGGAAAATAAAAATTAACTTTTTACACTGATAGTTTTGAACACTGTGACACTTATAGTTTCTAAACTGTAAGTGAAAGACTCTTAAACTTATTTTAAGCTTTTCTTATGTCTCAATAGTTAGAGTAAAACCGACTACAAATATTCTTTTTACAATCGAAATATTTCTTATTATGAAGCTTGGAAGCATTGCTTGGTATTTATAAGATATGCTAGGTATAAGTCTGGGAAAGTAGAGTCTTAGGAGGCTTAATTCCTTGCCAAAAGCCTCGCTTCCAACGGGAGCGTTCACAGCTTAACCTATATTATTATTTTGAGAGGATGTTCCATATAACTAAACTATATTTTCCTTTGAGTGCCTATATTCTATCCTTTATTGCCTTATACATATGTAAAAAAATGTAAGTCTCGATAAGAGAGGCATCGAATAAAAAATGTACGGTCAGTGTGAATGCAACTTTTGAACTCTTAAAGTGTCCAGAGGTTACAAAAAGGTGGATCCAACTTAACCTTTCTGCTGTAAAAATAGCATTTAGAATTTAATGCGCAGAGAAAAGACGTTGTTTTTTCAACTGCCTACATTGTTTTAGGTACCTACTCGTTTAAGCAATTCCAGTTTGTTAAATAAATAATAACATACGTTACATAAAAAAGATATTTATAGTCTGCCATTATATTTTGTCTGGAATCTTAGCATATCTTTTTATTCAGTCTAAATAATGAATCTCATTTCCTTTGAAACAAGTAATGTGATGTTTATGAGTGGGTGTGGAAAATATTTCTTTTATGTAAATAACGAAAATGTTTTTAGGTGGATAGGTAGCCAGTACGTCAAATAGAGTATGCAAGTATAAAATTGTGATTAATGACATTGAAAACTTTGACGAGCAAACGAGCAGACGGGTCACCTGTTGTTAAGTGATTACCTCCGCCCATGAACATGTGCAGCACCAGAGGTACCACCAATGCGTTGCCTTTCAGAAATTTGTTGGTCCGCCCCTTGAATAACCCCATGTTATAATTTATAACCTAGATTTTGAAAAACCTAATTCGAAATCGCGGGCATTACCTAGTAGGTACTGAAACTCCAAGCAGAGACATCTAGTGACCACAAACACGAGTAGGGGATAGCAGCGTGCTGGGAGTATCAATATTTGCCATTCTGATATCGGACACGTTTCAACTATATACAGCGTTCTGCATAATACTGAGTAAATACTAAAACACTCGTGCACAAATCTATTTTGAAATAGGATCTTTATCTAATCAAACTTTCAATAGGATCAGAGTGAACTTTGGGCAAGATCGCACTTCTGCCATCCTATTTCTAAAAACCGGCCAAGCGCGAGTCAGACTCGCGCACTGAGGGTTCCGTACTCGGGTATTTTTTCCAATATTTTGCATGATAAATCAAAAACTATTGTACATAAAAGTTAATAAAAATCTGTTTTAGAATGCACAAGTAAAGCCCTTTCATATGATACTCCACTTGGTATAGTTATCTTACTTTGAAAATTGAAACACATTTTAATTTTTTTTTAATGATATAACCACAAATTCGCGGTTTTCAGATTTATTCCTGTATTTGTGCTATAAGACCTACATACCTGCCAAATTTCATTATTCTAGGTCAACGGGAAGTACCCCATAGGTTTCTTGACAGACACGATGAAAAGACAGACAACGAAGTGATCCTATAAGGATTCCGTTTTTCCTTTTGAGGTATGGAACCCTAAAAAACTTGAAGAAGCATTAGTTCTAGAAAAATGAGTTTTGAAAATTTTCTTGTTTCTTTGCGATAACTCAAAAACTAGTTTATACAGCTAACTGCTTTTTAGAGATAGCCCAAGCATAACAATTTTCTTGATATTTATAAAATAATTCGACTATAATACTATGAATAGCGATTCATTTACATAATCAAAGAACACAATCTATTCAAGCATTCATGCTCAGGTATGCTTTTTGCATTGAATTATTTTGAATGGCAAATTTAAATTCTATTCATCATGCACATGAAATTGTCGCAGCGTCATATCATAGATACGCAAAGAGCCAATGGTTATAAAATGAAACCAATTTACTCTTTTGGTACCTAGATTGATCGCTATCGTCCATGTGCATTGGGTTTTTGAAAATTCTATCGATCCGTTGCTCCGTCTCCGAAACCAAAACACTTATAAACCAACAAACAAGCACACCTTCGCACTTATAATATGGGTAGTGATTCGGAAAACCTTCATGCAAAATCTTAATTTTCCAGAAATAGCGGTTTCTCTTTGTATACAAGGTGTAAGTAGAACACTAGCAAAAACTTAGTTCTACTATTATACTACCTAAACACAATCCAATACCAATAACCATTTGCCTTACACTTGTAGTTTCAGTAATATAATCTATATTGTGTTGATAGTTAAGGTTCAGGGTCTGCCTACTGATTCACTAACTCAGTGTCTAACACTGATTGATGGCCACCGAGCTTATTTGACAGTGAAGTGTCAATTTAAACCAACCAATGTCAAATAACTTCAGTGGCTATGTTAAACATTGAGTTAGCGAATCACCCCGCAGTACGGCCGGTAGACTCTTAGACTGTAATGTAAGTGCAAACTACAGAAACAAGGCCGACATGAAAGGCTTGCTGTCTGCAGAGAAAGCTGCACACTCGTACAAGTATCAGACTAGTTGACTCGCCCTGGCTTTGCACGGTATGCTTTCTTATCGTCAGTACACACTTGCAGAATGGAGTCGTAGCCAACCTTTTTGATTACAACTGGATAGCTTTATTTACTACTGATAAAACATGTGTGAAGTTGTTGCCTTTGTGTTTGTATTTATATACGTAACTCAATTTCCACCAATTTCGCACTGTCGATTTTATAGGAGAGCTGTTTAACAGGGCTCTCTCCGTCACTTATTCCATACAATCGTAGTTCTAATTTCATTTGAATATTAAGCAACCAAAGTCCATGAAATTTTGCAGACATATTCTAGAAACTAATATCTGTGCATGTGGTGTTTTAGATTTTTCTAAAAATATGTAGTTTCAAAATTACAGGAGCTCAAAGATTTGTATGTAACTTTGAAACCGAATATTTTAACAGAAATCTGGAAAACCACAGGCATAGATATTAATTTCTAGAATATGTCTGCAAAATTTCATGGGCTTTGGTTGCTTAATATTCAAATGAAATTGGAACTACGTTTGTATGGAGCGAGTGACGGAGAGACCCCTCTTAAGTTCAGATGTGACAACAAAAATAGTAGATCATTTCACAGTTCAGTATCTGCTCGAGAGTGGATTAACCAGTATCCAAATTATCTACTATTTATACTCATAGCTTTTCTGTAAAATTAACAATGAATGAATGAATGAATATATACTTTTATTGTACACAAAATATAGACAGGTACAATTTGACGGCCTTATCGCTACCTAGCGATCTCTTCCAAGCAACCAAAGGTATGCAAAGGAGCTTTAGAATAATAAAGCTAGGTGGTGAACGTATATATACAATATACATTATACAAATATACATACATTAATTTGTAACAATAAAATAACTAAACACATGAATATTAAATACAATAATATTTATGTACTCAGTGAAAAAATAATAATGCAAAGTTTCGGTTGTTCTCTAAAAGGCCGCTTTGCCTTTGACTCCAGTAAATAACGCTTAACTGCTACTAGCTTCGTTCCTAACTTTTCCGAAGTCGGGCACGAAAGAGTTGCAGTCTTTTCCATACTAGTAGTACGAAGAATTTGCACTTATTAAAATATATAATAATTTTCTCCACGTTTTCTTTGAAAAGAACTCGCTTGAAGTGCTAAGCTCGACCTTGAACCGGCGACCTTGGTGGCCTATTTGTTAAACCACACTCCGGATATGAAAACACACTCACGGAGTCAAAAGAGCACATTTCAAAAGGTGATACTCCACGTGAAAGACAAGTCGTCTACCTGTGTGTGCTACGTGCCCTTGCTCATTGGTAGTTTTCGGATGGAAAATGTATTATTCTAAGATACGGCGCATTTGGAAACCTGGTAGCTTTAGTTTTTAGGGTTCCGTACCTCAAAAGGAAAAACGGAACCCTTATAGGATCACTCTATTATCTGTCTGTTTGTCAAAAAACCTATAGTACTTTCCGTTGTCCTAGAATCATGAAATTGGGCAGATAGGTAGGTCTTATAGTACAGATACAGAAATAAATCTGAAAACCACTTTGTGGTTACATCATTAAAAAAATAATTAAAATGTGTTTCAATTTTCATAGTAAGATAACTAAACCAAGTGGGGTATCATATGAAAGGGCTTTACTTGTACATTCTAAAACAGATTTCTATTTATTTTTATGTATAAATAGTTTTTGATTTATTGTGCAAAATATTGGAAAAAATACCCGAGTACGGAACCCTCAGTGCGCGATTCTGACTCGCACTTGGCCGGTTTTTTAAACTGATATTATAAAGGGCTTTTATATATTTAGTTCGCGACAGGTTGACATGGCAATCGAGGTATGAGGCGGGTGTACGTCCTGTACACCCGCACGTCAACCGCGCATTGGGTTAGCACAGGGGCTGTGCAGGTGTGCGGGCGTCCTTTTCCCGATTGCCATGTTGACTTGTCTCGAACTATAGGTGATCTCAAAAACCTAGTGGTTAAGACATCGCTAGTCCTGGGTTTGATCCCGGGCATGTACCTTTAAGTTTTGGATGTAACGGTGCTTAACATGCTATTTTGAGAATGATATTTGAGTATTCAAAGCAACGTCCTTTTCCTTAACGAAGGACAGGATCTTTATTATGGGTACCTACGATCACGCGGCGAAAGTCGTGGTTTGAACTCATAGTCGCAGTTTATTAATTAGTCTTCGATGTAAACAAATTATACAACTTTCTATAAATAAGAGGAAATAGGAAATTCAATCGTCTCACTTCTCAGTAGGTAAGTTGCTTGCAGCGTCGGATGTTGGTTTCTTCGTAGTAATTGAAAGTTATTGAAACCTTTGATGGAGAAACTATAAGACTGCAGGGTTTCGTAGAACTAACTGACGTAGAGCTCTACGGTCGTAGAACGCTGCGTAGCTTCTTTGATTTCATAAAATGTAGGTCAGGATTTATTGTCAATATAAATATTTACTGTTACACAATTTTCATTCCTGAACATTTCTAAGAACTATAAAATTGTACAAAATATTTGGTTGAATGACTGAACCGATTTAGACTAATTTTGGAATGGAGATAGCTTATTATACTCTAACTACTACAAGTGTAAATTAAAAATTTATAACATCCCCGACAAGTGGAGGTTACAGTAACTAGAAAAAAGCTGATAACTTTCAAACGGCTGAACCGATTTTCTTGGATTATAGCTAAGAACACTCCGATCAAGCCACCTTTCAAACAAAAAAAAAAACTATGTTAAAATCGGTTCATTAGTTTAGAAGCTACTATGCCACAGACAGATACACAGATACACACGTCACACTTATAACACCACTCTTTTTGGGTCGGGGGTTAAAAACATAGATTAATTTTTATCCCCGCAAATCAAATAGTCCCACAGGATCTTTTAAAAACCTGAATCCATGATGATGATGATACCCACGAGTGTTCTCTAGTATCATGTGATTTCAAGTAGCAATTTCGGTTCCAACAGCTGACAAATATTGGCGTATTGGCCAAACTGCATAACCAGGCCGGGTCAACGACCCCGCGACCCGGTTCTGCATCGATCGGTGCAGTTGCAAGTGGGAATCGATTCTGAAGGTAGTCGGTACATTTCTTACTTGTTGTCTGATACGTCGGCATGGTGACTAACTGATTTATTATTATTGGGTCAGATTCAGTATTTGTTCGAAGGCTGGGACGAATCGATAACCTATTTTGGTTTTTTTTTAATTTGATTGTGTAATAGCGTTTGACTGCAATCATATTTGGGTGAAAAGTAAAATATTAAAAGATTTTTGGTACAAAATCAAATCACTGAACCCTGATGGGTTGAGTAATTGGATTCTCATTTTGAGAGGAGATCTATGCTATGATCAGCATAAGTCATCTCTCAGAATTAAAGCAATGTAGAGCCCACGACTATATTATCCCCAAAAAAAAAAAACAACTTCAACCATTATTTTTTACAATATTAATAAAAAGAGTATTAGTTTAAAGAATGTTAGGTGTTTATCATGATTAAAATAATAGTCCCCTTTCTAACTAAGCGGTCTATTTGGGCTGCAAATTGCAAACACCAGTCTCAGTTCTTATCTAGTGCTTTGGTCCACAAAGGCGTAAAATTTTCACTTTCATTAAGTTTTTAATTAGATAAATGAACGAAATAATAATAAATATAAATAAAGCTTATGCTAAGAGTGGGTACGACAATAATGAAATGGGTGGGGTTTTTCATTTTTCATATCAGTTAACTTTTGATTTTCGATCCACTCGTTGATCTATTGAAGCTTTCCTAAATAATCTTATTCTTTTGTAATGATTCCTCATCTCGGCGGAGTATGGGCGAGGCTGTAACCCAGTTATTGATGAGTATGGTCGTGTCAGCGGGTTAAGTGGGCCCTTTCTAGGCGCACCATTCACTGCTCCTTCAGAAGAAGTGCGGAAGTGTTCACTAGCTAATAGGTACGAGTATCTTCTGTATTTGATACTAGCGACCCGCCCCGGCGTCACACGAAAATAAAATATAGTGTATGCCACTCAGGAATAACGTAGCTTTCTACTGGTGACAGAATTTTCAAAATCAGTTTTGAGGTACGGAACCCTAATAATGGACATGTGCAAGTCGGCTCGCACACGAAGGGTTCCATATCTTGTTCAAGATTACATCACAATGTAGATTTGAAATCTTCTCAAGTTTTTAAGCCTTTAAAATTCGCCGCCTTGGTTTCTAGGTTTCTGTACGGATCTCTAAAAACGGTAGCCTATACCAGCTTAGTGACTCTCGGAGTATTATTAAGGTAGAGATAAAAAATTAGTCCCTTTTGTACAGCGTGTCCAATCTCGAGAGATGGATGGGCGCAGAGACGGACGCGAGATTAAACACACGCCCGAATTGCTTGAGCAGTACCAGAGCCGGACAAAGTACTTACTAATTATAGAGAACTCTGTTATTATTCTTTGTTGTCTTTTTGAGACTACTGTTATAATATGAGATATATTATTAGACTAGAAGATGTGCGTGATCTCATTCATGTCAGTTTAGGTTTTCAAAAATTCCGTGGGAGCTTGATTTTCCGGGATAAAAAGTATCTCCGAGATGCGTGTTGTAAGTGTCTGTACCAAACAAAAGGTAGATAGAAAGAATAACGAAAATCCGAATCAATTTTATTTTTATTGTTTTAATCAATATAGTATGAAAGAAACAATTAATGTGGTTTGAACATCATATTTGAAGAACGTTCACAGGCTTACCTATACGCAGTCGTAGACAAATACCTAAGCGAACAAGTGTAAATTAAAAATTTATAACAACGAAAAAAAAAAACAACAAGTGAAGGTTACAGTAACTAGAAAAGAGCTGATAACTTTCAAACGGCTGAATCGATTTTCTTGGATTATAGCTAAGAACACTCTCGATCAAGCCACCTTTCAAATAAAAAAAACTAAATTAAAATCGGTTCATTAGTTTAGGAGCTACGATGCCACAGACAGATACACACGTCAAACTTATAACACCCCTCTTTTTGAGTCGGGGGTTAAAAAGGAGATATTGGGTTATTCGCAAAGTCAAAGTGCAGAAAGCATACTATAGTGATGTCATACACACTTACGCGGAGGTATAAATTCGTTTATGTGTGTCGTAAGTCCGGGGCCAATACACGGCTAATGAATTACGCACGGTTGCGTTACCGCTGAGCCCCGTGAATGAGCCGGGTTAGACTTTGACGTTTCCGTGAAAACATACCGAAGCTAATTGCAGACGTATCTGCTATGACTTTTTTAGTATCCTAAAAGACAGACTGTAAGGCAACTGCAAAATTACAGGTGCAATGAAATTTTTTGCCGACCGTCTGTGAAGTCTTCGTGCAGTCAGCAATATGTAGTTAGTAACTCTGCATCGAAACACTCACAAACACAATTTTGCAATCGACTAGCTGTCCAAATACCATCTTTCCCTATATACATAGATCCTATAGGTACCTATGTAGCGTAGCATATCTCACTTGATGTCAAAATAAATGATTATTACACCAAACAAAGCGAGGTCTCTTGGGTGAAAATTATAATTTCTCTCGGAAGGAGAGCCATATTTGGATCTTCAAATGCATCCCGAATTTGAAGATCCAAAAGTATTGTATATTTTAATTAAGAATCTCTCTATTTCTATTTGTATTCCATAATTGAAAATTGATCTCTAAGGGTATAGAAACGCAAGGAATATTTGCAAGCAAGCAAGTTGGCAAACAAACGCCACATTCCAGTCAGTTTTCCACACCCGTGTGTTCTCGTGTTAGGTCATTACGCACGCTTCACGAGGCGCCTATGTCAATGCTACGCCCAGCACTAAACCCCTATTACCTACTTAACTCTACCCAATTCCGATCCCTACTCGATAAGTATGTGTCTGCACACACTAACTCTATAAAGTGAAGTATCACTCACTCGCTGACTAATCACGAAACCTCACCAACTACATAGCCTACAAACTTGAAATTCTTGTAGAGCGTAGACATCAACTAAGAATCAGTTTTGAGTATAGTTTTGGATGAAATGGGGGTTCAACCTATATGAAAGTCCCATGTTTTTGAAGTTAGATGTACATGAAAATTGACATTCGCAGCAGAAATGGATGAAAAATACAAGCGTCGCCAGTATGCCTCTCTTATCGAGTGTTACATTTTTATTCCATTTGCCGTGGAGACCCTGGGGATGATTTTTAAAAACCTAATTCCACGCGGACGAAGTTAATAAGGTAGTAAGAAAATAATCTCAGCGGAGCTCGGCTCAATAGCTCAACCGGTAAAGGAGTGGACTGAAAACCGAAAGGTCGACGGTTCAAACCCCGCCCGTTGCACTATTGTCGTACCTTCTCCTAGCACAAGCCTGACGCTTAGTTGGAGAGGAAAGGGGAATATTAGTCATATAACATGGCTAATATTCTTTTAAAAAAAATAAAATAAAATAGGCGGCTGGCGAAGGATGATGGATGTAAAATAAATCGCACGACAAATCTCACAGTCTGTCGGTATCTCACGATCGCACACTAGAATCTGACCCAGTTATTTTGACTGGATAAAAGTTATGGCTGCTTACCAGTTAAGTGCGGTTTTATTACTCACTGAATGGCTAAGTGATGTTTTCTCTTTCAGATTTTTTTCAGCCAGCGTTTTATATTCTCACAACCTTATGACTGGCTATATTCTTTTAACATTGTATTTTTTTTACTAGTTTATCCGCCTTACTTCGTGGAAGGTGAAATTACTTAAAACCCTTTTTAGTGGAGGTTTACGTTATAGAGGAAACTTGCATCTTCATGAAGATCAAAGTCTTCGAACAGACAGGCAGAATTATGACATGAATCCGAGAATTATATGGTCGCTAACTATAAGCCTCATATTAAGAAAGCTCAGAGTCACACTACGGACGATGGTGAGAGCTATGCTTGGTGTTTCTCTAGGTACGTGATTAAATGAAACGAAGAGATCCGTAAGAGAACCAGAGTAAACGACATAGCTCAACGGATTGCAAAGCTGAAATGGCTGAAGTGACAATGGGCAGGGCACATAGTTCGAAAAACTGACAGACATCGAGGTGACCAAAGTGCTAGAATGGTGACTATGAAAGCGCAGCATTGGAAGACCCCCCATTAGGTGGACAGACAATATCAAACGAATCGCAAGGAACTGCTAGATATAGGCGCAGCAAGACCGTGGCCTGTAGAAGTCCCCATAAGAGCCCTATGTCCACCACTCGACGTTTATCGGTTCATAATCCGTACTAATATTATAACTGGGAAAGTGTGTCTGTCTGTCTGCTGGCTTTTGACGGCCCAACAGGTTAACAGATTTCGATAAAAGGCACAGAGTTAGCTTACATTCCGGGGAAGGACTTAGGCCACTTTTTATCCCGGAAAATCAAAGAGTTCCCACGGGATTTAAAAAAATTATAAATCCTCGCGGACGAAGTCGCGGGTATCATCTAGTTATAATAATTTGGAAAATATAGCGAAGATAAAGTCACGAAACGGGGTAGGTAAGTCTATACCAATTTTCATTAGCCAAATTGTTAAATATCATTCTAAAAAAAATATACGAGCTATAATAATTAATTTGTACAGTCAGACGCTGAGCTTGCGTCGCCAGATATTTCATTAATCATAGTTATTAATTGCAGACATTTTCACTTTTTCATTTTTTGCAAATACCTACGACTTTCGGCTTTGCTAAACATTAAATTGAAAGTGAAATATAGCACATACTTACTTGGTACATGAATTATTATTATTATGGAGTTGTATAGCCATCCCCTATAGTGATCCGTGTAATAGATTAAAGGTTAAGAACTTTAACTTTTCAGAGCTAAGTATTTGCTTTTTAAGCAATTAATATCACTTGCTTTGACCGTGAAGGAAAACATCGTGAGGAAACCTGCATGCCTGAGAAACCTCCGTAATATTTTCAAAGGTGCTTGAATACCTTTGTGTTGTGAGTTTGCCTGTTACCTTTCTGCAGTCCATCTGTTTAGTCGATTTTGACGAAATTTTTTAAAGACAGCTTGCATCCTGGACACGTTGATAAGTTTCCTTATCTCGAAAAGTTAAAAGAGTTCCCACAGGATTCTTAAAAACTTTAATCCACGTAGACGATATCGTAGGAATCATCAACCCACTTCGCCAGCGTTGTGGACTATACCTTAATATCGTCTTATTCGGGAGCAGACTGTATTACATAGTCTGAAGATACCAGACAGTCTAAACATTAAGATAACAGACAGACTCAATTTCGCATTTATAATATCAATAAGGAGAATTAGATTTGAAACTTTATTATATATACTATACGTGTTTTATTTTACGTAACTGTTACTCTAAAATTAATATCATACAACTTATTATTTATTTCAATTGTATTAGATGTTATGGAAGTAGGTACCAGGTGATAATAAAGTCACTTACTAGGATGGTCCCAATTACTGTTTACTAAAAATTGTTCTACCGAAATAAATATTTTTGTTATTTTTTTTGGGAAACTTCAATCATTCAGTTTTCAACCCTCCCATTACCGTTGAATTATTGAGACTTCGAAGCTTTGTTGTAAAATTGAAAGTGGAAAGTGTATTGCATTAACGTCCCAAATAACCGTTGCAAGAATGAAACTTGTTTTCATTTACAACGAAAGTGAATGAAAACATCTTGTCAGTTTCATCCTTCATTCCATTATGTTTTAGACCGCCAGACGCTACTTATTTTCTGAGAAACAAAATGTGTGGAATGGAGTTGTGTTGGTGAATACTTTTAACGTACATAGGTTATCTGCTAGCTTGTGCCGACCGTCCAATTTATAGTTTTTTTTTTTTTAATTAATGATAGGCGCACGCTTGACCACGATCACACATGATGGGAAGAGATGATATTGTGGTCTAAGATGGGACGCATTTGCCTAGAAGGTGCCTATTCACTCTTGTGAATAAATATGTGAATATCAACTGATAAAGGTATCTGCGTAAATCTTACTTACTTTTTTAAAAATCTGACTGCCTAGCAGCTCATATCATTAAATTGGCCGAAGATACAAGCTAGAAAATATGCGTTAGTCAAAAGTAGGTACAGACTAATACTGAGGCTAGGCTAAGTTTTTTACCTTAAGTTGCTTTAACTAGTAATAAACGGGATTCGTTTAGGTATAGACGTGTTTCTTTTCTACCACTATCTCCACAACACGACTCTATGCCACACATTGTGTTTCTTACGAAATAAGTAGGTAACGTCTGGTGGCTCTGGGATACCTTATTATGTTTCAGTTTTCAGTTGCGTTTAGGACCAGACGCTATAAAAATTTCATAAAGTATAAATTGACATTGAAGTGTGTAAAAATTCTCTAAACTACAATAAAAAATCTTGAATAAGCTGTCAAGAATATTGTATTTTTATGCTAAGTTTATCGTCGCATAATGCAAGCTTGATGAATTTAAAGTTCATACTGCTCCAATCCTCGATTTATTACTTCATATATCAGCCAGTTATGCTAACATCTGCTACGCTGAAATCAGAGGAATATCTAGTTCTTTTACATCAAAATAATGATTTGTAGTTATACAGTTCTAGGTTGTTCTTGAGTATGGGTTGCCTGGAAGAGGTCACTCACTGTAGTGATAAAGGGCACCTTTTGTTTTTCAGTATCTCCTGTATTTTTATCTTTGTAATATTATGGTTAGCAATAAAGATGTATAGTAAAATAGTATTATTTTTTCTTCTTAGCGTTGTTTCTATGTGTCCCTGAACTTAGCAGAACATTGTAACTATAGTGTATTGTAATTCTGCCATACCTCCAAGTACCTATGTCTGTTTAAATGGAAATTTTAGATTACACCGTCAATTAACGCCATTATTAATCCATACTAATATTATAAATGCGAAAGTGTGTCTGTCTGTCTGCTACGTTTTCACGGCTCAACCACTGAGCCGATTTTAATGAAATTCGGTGCAGACTTGAGATACATCCCGGGGAAGGACATAGGCTACTTTTTATCCCGGAAAATCAAAGAGTTCCTAAGGGATTTAAAAAACCGATATCCACGCGGGCGAAGCCGTGAGCATCCCCTAGTAGAGATGTAATAACCACTATTCTACTTCTATGCCACCAGGTAAGATCGCAATCAAGGGCTAACCTGTCACTGATTAAAAAATAATCTTCTAAACTCCAACCCATAAAAGTCATGTTGATATATTATCTAGAAATTATACAATAATAGACTTATTCTTGGAAGGACTGTCTATACAACCATTTATTGAAGTAAACACATGAATAGAATAGAAGTGACGGATCAAAGCAACAGAGCTGGGATTTAACCGATCGAATCACTCTCTGTTCTGAACAATTCAACCTAAGGGCCTGCGTAGATGAGGGATTATTCGGGCGACTTTTTGTATGGGGTCCATGTGTGCGTTGTTCGATGCAGTTGCCATCATCATCAACCGATAGACATCCATTGTTGGACATAGGTGTCTTCTAGAGACTTAGGTCTAGGGACCACTAGCACGGTCTTGCACCGCCTGAATCTAGCGGTTCCTTGCCAATTGCCTGATGTCGTCCGTCCACCTAGGGAAAAGAGATTTTCCGACGCTGCGCTTTCTAGTGGGAGATTGCCATTCCAACGTCTATTTATTTTTTGAACTATGTGCCCAGGCCCATTGTCACTTCAGCTTCGCCACCCGCAAAACTGTTCTCCTACGGATCTCCTCATTTCTGATTACATAGAGTAACTCTAAGCATAGCTCTCCATCTCGCTCGTTGAGTGACTGTCAGCTTTCTTATGAGGCCCATTAGATAGTTAGCGACCATGGCTCGGGTACATAATATTTTTTTTTTAGGGTACATAAAATTATGCCATCCCTGCGTTGATGATGCAGTTGTAAGCGATCTGTTTTGACGGAATACCCAGTTTGTTGTGGGCTCTTCTCAGACCTGGGCACGTTTGGAACCTTCGTAGCTTTAGTTTTAAGTTTACGTAATTGATTATCACTGCTATATCATTTTAAAAATCTAACAATTCAGACGATCAAATGACGTACAATAGTACTTACTTTGAATAGATGATTTCGATTTGATTTTGACGGACGAAAAAGTACTTCGAGGACTGTCCCTCGTCTGTAAAGGCCTTTAATCGTCCGATTTACACTCTGTTCCGAACAATTCAGCCTAACCTTGAAGACTGTCGGATACTCCAGTATTTAGGACTTTATTCGAGGTTCAATTTTGGGGCATGAATAAATCTTTTTGATTGAGGTTCGACGTTTTATACGGTAGGCATCTCTGGAACTTAGACATCTTTATTTGCAAGGTTTTTATATTATTAGACGTGAAGGATTTTTTACCAACGTTGGACATAATAATATTATGTTGTAACGTTTAAAACATTTTTAGTGAAATGCATCATTATCAACTTATTGCCGGCTCACTACTGAGAACAGGTTTCCTCTGAGAATGAGAAGAGTTGGGCCATAATCTATCACGCTGGCCAAGTAGGTACCTATGGATTGGCAGACATCACATATATTTGAGAACAATATGGGAACTCTGGCATGCAGGCATTTCTCACGATGTTTTCCTTCAGCGCTAAAAACAAAGTGATGTCTTATTGTTTAAAACGCAGTGTAACTCTGAAAAGTTAGAAGTGCATGCCAGGGACCGAACCCTGACCTACCGGCTAGGAGGCCGAAGGACTTCTTAACCACTTGGCCTTACACAGCTGATACTAATGATACTAATAAACATACAAAAACCTAATATTATACCTAAATAACTTCGAAAATTAACGGTAGCGACACGAACGACTGCGTGGGTGTACCCCAAAGCAATATACCTAATCAATGATTTTTATTATAAAATTGCTGTTAAACAATGCAGTTAATATTTAAGTTTTAAAAGCCTATAAAATATTAAATCAGACCAGATTTTGCGTGGATAAATACGTGGGCGTTACATTCTTAGCTATGGATCAAAGAGCATAGAAACTATGTTAAAATACTAGGTATTTTGCTTAGGTTCCTCAGTAGGCGTACCTACCTGCAGATAAAATATTCAAACTTATCTTATGGCTAAAGGATCTCGTACAATTTTCATAATCAAATTAATTGGTCTGAGTAAAAATATTTATGTATGTATACATACATACATAATATACGTATGTGTACATACATATTTATGGCACAACAAAACACAAATGACAGTTTACAAAAATATTCATCCAAATCGCAGTTTCTAAAAAGATTTACTAGAGAAGAAACTATTTTAACCCCCGAGCCAAAAAGAGGGGTGTTATAAGTTTGACGTGCGTATTTGTGTATCTGTCTATGGCATTGTAGCTCCTAAACCAATGAACCGATTTTAATTAAGTTTGTTTTTGTTTGAAAGGTGGCTTGATCAAGAGTGTTCTTAGCTATAATCCAAGGAAATCGGTTCAGCCGTTTGAAAGATATCAGCTCTTTTCTAGTTACGGTAACCTTCACTTGTCGGGGGTGTTATAAATTTTTAATTCACACTTGTATTTCACGTGTTAAAGCCATCGGTGGTAGAATTTCCAAAAATTGCGAAACATTTTCTAATTACGAACTTTCATACAAACAAACGGCGTTCAACGTATTAATCAACTACTTAATTATTCCAAAGACTGTGAAAATCAATAAATAGCTCCACATTCGCGAGACAGCGTCGCATAGAATATTGCATGCTAAAGCGTATGCAGAGATTGGAATTTTCCACCCCCACCCCCTTCCTCAGTAACGTAATATTCCTTCCAGGAATGCGCTCTGCGATTGCGGCTCGTAATTATTGGAATATTGCGGAATTCGTGTGGGTGTTTGGTATTTTCATAAAGGATTTGCAAGAATTAGTCATCTTTCCTTGCTTTTTCAGATTTTCTTTGGTTTAAAACTAGGTACTACCTAATTAAAAAAAAATATAAGAAAGTAACAAGTATTCCTTCGGTATTCGGAAAGTCCTTCAGTGGAGATCGCGTTTAAGCAAATGTAGTGTGGTGCGCCCTCCGGCACGATGGACCGACGATATAAAGCGGCTGGCGGGAAGTGGCTGGATGAGGAAGACTGAAGACCGGGTGTGATGGCGCTCTATAGGGAAGGCCTATGTCCAACAGTGGATGTCCACAGGCTGATGATGATGATGATGAAGTATTAATGGTAAAGCCACACTAGTAAAGGGCATGACCGAAAAAAATCAGAAAAATCTCCTTCTCTACCTTACCCGTGCCGCGAAAGATTTTGCGTTCCGGTACGATGCTGTCGATGATGTATAGAAATTGATTGATAAAACTACCATACCCCTTCCAAGTTAGCCCGCTTTCATCTTAGAATGCATCATTACTTACCACCAGGTGAGATATGGAATTAAAAAAACCCGTGATCGTGAAGTTGTTAAGTGAGTGTTGAGTTTGCTAATAAACAAACTTATTTTTGAATTAATTATTTTGGGCTTCATTATTTTGAGCATGTTTGTTCACTGGAAATTCAACTTTATTCTTTTTCTTAGGAATGATTTTATTTCCGTGGAAATGAAATAATTCCTGTCGAAATAGGTATATCCATGGCAATTTGTTTTACTCAAATAGTGTCGGGAAAGATGCTATGTTATGATAACGCCGCCATAATGGACGATTTATTATATCTCTTTAGTAAGGAAATATTACAGACTATCTGATACCCACAAAATCATTCGCCTGGATTTAGGTTTTTAAAAATTCCGTGGAAACTCTTTGACTTTCCGGAATAAAAAGTAGCCTATGAAACTCACTGTTTTTAATGATGGCTATGTAAAACAAAGTGATCCTATAAGGGTTCCGTTTTTCCTTTTGAGGTCCTAAAATCCTAAAATTCCTAAAAATCACGTCGATCAGTTGCTCCCGGGGAGGTAAACCAATAAAACAAACGAACAGACACACTTTTGCATTTATAATTAATATGTCTAGCGATGCACTATTATAGTTAGCTGTATCGGGGGGTTGGGGGTTCGATCTCGGGCACGCACCTCCAACTTTTCAACACCTTAAGCAACCGGTGAAGGAAAACCTGCGTGCCTGAGATTTCTCCAAAATATTCTCAAAGATGTGTGAAGTTTCACGCAGTTTTCCTTTACCGTTCAAGCAAATGATATAGAGTTATGTTATGAGATATAATACCTATAAAGACCTTAACATTCTCGTTAAAATATAGATAACATTTTATACACAATATTACACTGTCCTTGTTAATATTTTTATCGTTATAATAAACGACGATATTTTGTCTGTTTTTGTGTTTTAATGAACCGTTTAACCTTTCAAGTATGAAACGAATAATGATAGAGCCATAGAAAAAGTAGGTAAATGCCAGCCAAAACATGTTCTGGTGGTTTAATATGCATTGTTTTTGTGTTCCGTAACCGAAGGGTGGCAACAATTTATAAATTGTCATGGTGGTCAATTTTAAAATTTAAAGGAAATTAATTATTTTGTTAATAAAGTGGCAATAGAAATACCTACCCATTCTGTGTAAATTTCAACTTTCTACCTATTCGATTACGGTTCACGATATACAGCCCGCTGACAGACAGAAGGACAGACGGACAAACAGCGGAGGCTTAGTAAAAAGTTCCCGTTGGTAACCTTCGGGTTTAGTTTTCCCTTCCTACAAGTCAAGAGTGAATAGGCAACTTCTAGGCAAGCGCGCTCCACCTTAGGCTGCATCATCACTTGCTAGCTGGTCTGATCGCAGCCGAACGCTAGTCTATACATTAAAAAAAAATGGAACCCTGAAAAGGAGATATTTTTAGGGTTTCGTACCTCAAAAGGAAAAACGGAACCCTTATAGGATCACTTTGTTGTCTGTCTGTCTGGGTACTTTCCGTTGTCCTAGAATCATGTAAGGCAAGTAGATAGGTCTTATAGCAAAGATACAGGAATAAATCTGAAAACCACGAATTTGTGGTTACATCATTTAAAAAAAAATTAAAATGTGTTTCAATTTTCAAAGTAAGATAACTATACCAAGTGGGGTATCATATGAAAGGACTTTACTTGTACATTCTAAAACAGATTTTTATTTATTTTTATGTATAGTTTTTGATTTATCGTGCAAAATGTTGGAAAAAATACCCGAGTACGGTACCCTCAGTGCGCGAGTCTTACTCGCACTTGGCAGGTTTTAGAAATATGATGAGTCGTTATTATATCTATTTTATTGTTTAACAAAATAAATTTTATGATCATCTCTAGATGTGTCGGTGCTTTATGATCAGTATCAGCATCCCCGCGGCTCGCCGCTCGTCTGTCTGTTGCAGACTTTAGATTTACGAGCTTTGTTTAAGCGTCGATGGGTAAGCTCATTTATTACCTACTGTTGTTCTTAATTCTCAATTATTTCTTTGTTGATTCGAAGAAGTATCAAAGACCTCTACTTATATTACAGATCATATTTTTAAGCTAACTGACCCGCCCCGGTTTTGGTCGGTGAGGTTTTTAATTTTTTTATTCCATTACAAGTTAGCCCTTGACTGCAATGTCACCACACACACATTCACATGGTGGTAAGTGATGATGCAGTCCAAGATGGCAACGGGCTACTCTTATTGGTTTCTACACGGCGTTGTACCGGAACGCTAAATCACTTGGGGCACGGCTTTGCCGGTAGGGTGGTAACTAGCAACGGCCGTAGCCTCTCACCAAATAAGACCAGAGACAATTTAGGAGTCATAAATTTCCAAACTGTCCCTGCCAGGGTCGAATCCCGGACCCTCTGAATAGGAGGCTGACATCTTAACCACTAGGATATTATCACTTCTGTATTTTCTATTGCATATAAATGTTGCAATAAAAAAACGCATGGGCCTACAAGTGCCACTAGGTTTCAACATGGTGTTATTCAAGGGGTGGACCACAAAAGAAATATTGGATATTCCTCTGGTGCTGCAAATGTTCCCGGGCAGCGGTTATCACTTAACATGTGGCACTCAACTTGCTGGTAGGTGTGATGCAGCCTAAGGTAGAGCACGCTTCCCTGGAAAATGGAAGTAAAAAGAATTGGAGGCGAAAACTGATCCCGGAAGGGCGTTCCACATCCTAGCGGTTCCAATTACGTATTTTTTTATTTTTTTTATTTTTTTTAAAGAATATTAGCCATGCCTTTTCCCTTCCAATTAAGCATAAAACTTTTGTCAGGAGTGAGTACGACAATAGTGCAACGGATGGGTTTTAAACCGCCAACCTTTCGTGATCCAGTCCGCTCCTCAACTGTTAAGCTATCGAGGCTTTATTTTGCTATATAAAAACCTAAATTGCTCCAAAATTATATAATCACAGTAACATGAATTCCCCGCCTCCAGTAATCTCATGCAGACCTGAAGTAGGGCCTGAAATAGACGTGGGCTGAAACCTTAGGGGCATGATCTCAAGGTCACGCATTGTTCGCGCCCCAGACCAGCAGTCAGCCTTTGCAAGTGACAGGTTGTACCTACTTCCCGCGCGGTGGAAACTCCTTGAAACTTGATTTTAATTAATCTTTCGCTCTAAGTTAAATCTTAATTCGAGTTAGGTATAGGCATTGATATAGGTAGTATCGCTTTTCATTAGTTTGACTCGTTCGTATGTTGTCATCCCGTCAAAATTGCTACATAACTGATTTTTAACCCCCGACCCAAAAAGAGGGGTGTTATAAGTTTGACGTGTGTATCTGTGTGTCTGTGTATCTGTGTATCTGTCTGTGGCATCGTAGCGCCTAAACGAATGAACCGATTTTAATTTAGTTTTTTTTGTTTGAAAGGTGGCTTGATCGAGAGTGTTCTTAGCTATAATCTAAAAAAATTGGTTCAGCCGTTTAAGAGTTATCAGCTCTTTTCTAGTTTTCTTGCAGAAAAGAAGGTTAGATAACCGTTAGGTTCATAATAAATTATGTCAATAGACAAATGTCAAGCTGTCAAGATGGACGTTGCCTAAATACATAATTATTTATTTGAAAATGATGTTTTGGAAAACTCAGATACTTTGGATCGTCGGGGGTGTTATAAATTTTTAATTTACACTTGTTATTATAGGCGGGTAACTACCATAAGCTTAATTTGCTATAATCTGCTAAAACACGGCCAGTGCAGCATGCGATCTGCACCGCCCGCCCTCCCACTACTTAAGAAGGAGAAAAATAAGCATTACACATCGTCACCACCGCGATACCACACAAATCTTCTAGAATACACTTAACGTATGTTTGTACGTTGTACGTACCTACCAAAGCATCCTCGGGAGATATTATGTGGATATACATCTCCTGAGGAAGCTACGGTAGCGGAGACTAAAACGACGCGTCTCTTGATTTTCTAGCGTATTGTATGTGCCAAGATTTAGGACTTTATAGGTAGGTATGGATTGGTCTATTCCCAGTATCAATAAACAATCTAGGTACGCAGATTGGTAGAATTTAAAATAGTTGCATCGATTCTCAACCACATAAAATATTTTGTCATCTACTTACTATAAAATACCAAGAGTACCATATCCGAATGTAAAGAAGATACTTAGTAAAGGAAATAAATTTAAAAATATGAAACAAAGCGCCCGAACATGGATCCACTAGACAGGATCAAATATCAATAACACTACACCAAAAGCTTCATACTTACTTTTACCGACGAAAAATAGACACTAAGGAAAAAACGATTAAGTTCATTCTCGAATAGCAGAGCCTTCTTGTATCGAAACTTGTGACTTGTACAGAATCTGTAATGACGTATAAATTATTAGTTTCATTTTCTCTATGCATGTAGTGTAAGAGTAAGTGCGTGATTTGTTTGAAGTACTAAAACACTTATGTCGATGTAACTGCTTCTACTGTCATATTGCAATTGAATCGGTCTTTCCAAGAAACACATAAGTCAAGTTTTTCTCAAACATGCTTTTTATGCATTGAATGCTTCCTCAAAGATAGATGTAAAAACATGGAGAAAAACCATGTAAATCAGTACATTCCTTATAAAGTTCAAACACTATATTCAGCCCAAAAGTCCTTCGGAATTCGTTCACTTTTAAATGAAACCGTTTTCAATTGAGTATATTTAAAAAAATATAATTCAGTGACTTAAGTGGTTTTTGAAATGAACGATTCAATTGCAATGTATATATATTACTGGTAAATGTCCACTTCATATGCGTAGATTTAAGTTTTTTTTTCAAATCCCGTGGCAACTCTTTTTTTTCGGAGATAAAAGTAGCTTACGTAACTCTCTAGGTCTTTAACTGTATCCATGCAATCATGGTTAACAAACAGATAGACAGACATACAGTATATTAATTTTTTGTAAAAGATTTTGTGCTATAAATCACTAAACAGCTCACTGACTAGCTCCTGGTCTACAGGCAAAGTAGTGAAAGATACAGAACTTATTTTATTTTCGGAATCCGACAGCTGCACATAAATTTTTGAATCATTATCTTATTGTGGAGTTTTGTTTTTTCAAGGCGAATTTTCGCAATGGAGTGAACCCTACCGTGAAATCCATAAAGACATGCCTGCTTTATCATTTCTTATTACTAGTTATAATTTCATACCAATGTTTCAAACTTCGCAATTGTAATTCAAAACAAAAGAAAAGTACCACTACTCATGATATTATTAATGCGAAAAGGTTTTTAGGGTTCCTTACCACAAAAGAATCGAATTCTTATACGATTCAGATGTGTGAAGTCTGCCAATCTTTCTCATATATTTATAACTAGCTGATGCCCGCAGCTTCGCCCGCGTGGATTGGTCAGATCCCCTGCAGCATCAGGATTGAGGAGTTGGACTCCAAATTTTTTATGAAACAATGTCGCAAAGTTCCTTTATCGATTAAAAAAGAAATGACGCAAATCGGTTCAGAAATCTCGGAGATTTCGGTGTACATAGGTAGAAAAACACAACTCCCTTTTTGAAAGTCGCTTAAAAAAGTAGCCTATGTTACTCCCTGGTCAATTCTCTACTTGTCTGTGAAAATCCCGTCAAAATCGGTTCAGCCGTTCCCAAGATTAGCCTTTTCAAACAGACAGACAGACAAAAATTTTAAAAACGTGTGATTCAGTTATAGTATCGTTCAAATAACCATATGACCTTAATATGCGGTAGTTATTTCGAAATTACAGACAGACACTCCAATTTTATTTATTAGTATAGATTTTTATGATATTGTTTTTGACCTACACTTCAAGGAAAGTTCTAAATAATTTTTAAATACTTACATACTTATCAAAAAATGCGAAACCGGCAGTCTGTCTATTCAATACTCTAGTTCCTTCATGTAATTTATTTTATTATCACTTGACTAAGTTTGAATGCGATGACCATGTAAGATCCAAGGTTGCTTCTAATGCATCCAATAGTTGTGGGATGTGCCCTTGAGGAATCAATAGCCATGGCTCCATAGAAAGTGCCGTCCTTCATAAATATGTTGAGAACGACCCTTTTACAAATAGTTGCCATGCCAACGAGTGCGGGTTTGTTGCCGATAGTAGAGACTAGAGATCGGACGGAAATTTTTAAAATTTTCTACGTAGAAATATGGAAGTTATGTTTATGCTAAAGAAAGCTATAGACTCACTAGGCCAAAAACGCAAAATGCCAAACACCGTAGGTAAAACGATACGCAAAATGCGAAATTCACATTAGTAATCTATAACAATATCTTTCCCTTCCTAAAATATGAGAAAAAGATAGGGTGAAATGTCGAATGTTCGAGAATAAACCTTTCTCATTCTGAGAGGAGACCCATCAGTAGTTACCAGCCATGGGTTGATGATGATAACAATGATACCTAAGTTCACTTTCCTAGAAAATGCCTATTCACTCTTGCCTTGAAGGTGTCTCAAAATAGGTTACAGTTACCAGTACAAAGTCACATTTTGTTTACAAAAAAAGTCACACATAACTAGTGCGTAACCCATTATGTCTCGTATAAAGTAATAAAAGGTTTTTACCCGCTTCCCCTAACTTTCCTCCTCGACACTTTAATGTTTATTTTATTGACGTCACATCCGGTTGAACTCTACTAAAGCGCCCATTAGTTTCCGGGAAAACTTCATCATCTCCATCCATCGCCGGCCTACTACTGAGCTCTCCTGTTGGAATTAAGAAAAAAAGAAAGAATGAAAAAGAAACAGTGTTTCTTTGGTACCACAGAAATAAGATAATATTATGTACTTTAGCTCGAAATAAGCTGAGATGCGTGGAACCCACTTAATAAGGAGGCATAGTCTTCCATTCTGGTCAAGCACGAATTGGCAGACTTCACACATTGAGAACAATATTAAGAACTCTCAAGTCTCATGTTTGTAGGGTTTCCTCACGAATTTTTCTTCACCCTTAAAGCAAGTGATATTTAATTCCTTAAAACGCTGAAAATTATTGCATACTCTTATATACATATAAATTGCATAGCTTTGAAAAATTTGAGATGCGTGCCCGGGATCGAACCCCTCGAATCGGAGGCAGATGTCTATAACCGTCTTTTCCGGAAAAACTTATAAAATTTAAATAAAACTTTATTTCCAGGTGTGAAATTTGGGGTTGAAACTTAAACAGAAGAAACGCTTTTTAATTTGAAGTCAATTTCTAGGATTCAGTGCCTTATTGCTGAGGGCGACCCTTAACCATTAATCGCATAGTGGTAGGAGTTTTTTCGGAATAATAGTAAGTATAGCTCACATAGTTTTACTCTACTGGAGATGTAACTTAGGATCTTCTGCTTTCAGAGCTATTCCCAAATCTCTCAATTTCAAAATATCTTAACGCTTTCAGAGCCCCTAAAGCACCGGCTTAAACGGCTTAGACCTTGCACTAAACATATAAAGAAATGGATTCGATTTTTATTCCAGCAATCATATTTTACAACTCTCTGGGTATTTATTGCTGACTTCCCCTAACTTCGGTATAATAACTTGAGGGTATTTTTTAAAGTCTTCATTCGTTCTGGGCGTGCCTCCAATGTTGGTTACACAGTTTTATAGTTCCTTCGTCCGTCTACAAAGTTATTCATAGCTAGGGTTGTCGCCTTCTTGTATTTTCCATTTTTGTTTGGAATTATCCATACTAATATTATAAATGCGAAAGTGTGTCTGTCTGTCTGTCTGCAACAGCCACAGCCCAACATTTTTTCCGATTCTGACGAAATTTGGTACAGGGTTAGCTTATATCCCGGGTACGGACATAGACGCTACTTTCAATGCCAGAAAATCAAAGAGTTCTCACGGGATTCCTAAAAACAGTTGTAGTTGGCTATGTGAAGGCATCTGATATGGGGCCATCGAATATTACAATAAATGGTTAAATTAAAAGAGGCATTGTTTGTTCTTACTTCTTCTTACTGTATTTTTAACCCCCGACCCAAAAAGAGGGGTGTTATAAGTTTGACGTGTGTATCTGTGTATCTGTGTGTCTGTGTATCTGTGTATCTGTGTATCTGTGTATCTGTGTATCTGTCTGTGGCATCGTAGCGCCTAAACGAATGAACCGATTTTAATTTAGTTTTTTTTGTTTGAAAGGTGGCTTGATCGAGAGTGTTCTTAGCTATAATCCAAAAAAATTGGTTTAGCCGTTTAAGAGTTATCAGCTCTTTTTTAGTTTTTTTGTAGAAAAGAAGGTTAGATAACCGTTAGGTTCTTAATATTATGTCAATTGACAAATGTCAAGCTGTCAAGATGGACGTTGCCTAAATACATAATTATTTATTTGAAAATGATGTTTTGGAAAACTCAAATACTTTGGATCGTCGGGGGTGTTATAAATTTTTAATTTACACTTGTAATATTATTTTTCGGATGGCAGCCCAGTTTTGTGGCGTATTTTAAAGTTCGTTGAAAGAGGATTATTTTATGACTTACAATCTGTTGCAAGTGTTTGTCTCTGCTCTCTAGTTCAAGACTTAATTCTAGATCATAGTCCACGTCTGTTACTCTCATTCAAATGAAATGTTTCAAAAAAGTTTTTAAGTGCTTTAATAAAACCATTCATTCTTACACTCTAACGTTCATAGTTGCGTTATGATTTGGTCCCTACATTTGCGTTTGATTCTAGGCAAGATTTTCATAAAACCATTGCTGTATTTAATAGTTTTAATATTGAATGCTAAAGGGCGAGGGAGAGAGCTATGCTTGGAGTTTCTCTAGGTGATAAAATCAGAAATGAGGAGATCCGTAGGAGAACCAGAGTAACCTACACAGCTTGACGGGTTGCGAAGCTGAATTGGTAATAGACAGGGCACATAGTTCGGAAAATCGATTGACGTTTGTGGTCCTGAGATGCTAGAATGGCGATCCCTAACCAGAAGCGCAGCATTGAAAGACCCTCCAATAGATGGAGAGACGACATCAAATGAATCGCAGGGAAGCGCTGAATTCATACGGCGAAAGACCGTGGCACGTGGAAGTCCCTACAAGAGACCTATGTCCAGCGCTGGATGTATATCGGTTGATAATGATGATGGATTATCATCCATATCCATACTAATATTATAAATGTGTCTGTCTGTCTGTCTGCTACTTTTTCACGGCCCAACCGATTCTGACGAAAAGTACAAGGTTAATTTATATCTCGGGGACGGACATAGGCTACCTTTTATTCCGGAAAATCAAACAGTTCCCACGGGATCTTTAAAAACTTAAATCCACGCGGACGAAGTCGTGGGCATCCTCTAGTATTATTCTAAAGCTAAACCTGATCAATTTAAATAAAACAAAAATACCAACAATAAAAACGAATGAACAACTTACATCAATAAACTTATACACAGAGTTTAATAAATGTTGCTACCAACATATTATTTTACTAGCTGATGCCCGCAGCTTCACCCGCGTGGATTGGTCAGATCCCCTGCAGCATCAGGATTGAGGAGTTGGACTCCAAATTTTTTATGAAACAATGTCGCAAAGTTCCTCTATCGATTAAAAAAGAAATGACGCAAATCGGTTCAGAAATCTCGGAGATTTCGGTGTACATAGGTAGAAAAACACAACTCCCTTTTTGAAAGTCGGTTAAAAAAGTAGCCTATGTTACTCCCTGGTCAATTCTCTACTTGTCTGTGAAAATCCCGTCAAAATCGGTTCAGCCGTTCCCAAGATTAGCCTTTTCAAACAGACAGACAGACAGACAGACAGACAGACAGACAGACAGACAGACAGACAGATAGACAGACAGACAGACAAAAATTCTAAAAACGTGTGATTCAGTTATAGTATCGTTCAAATAACCATATGACCTTAATATGCGGTAGTTATTTCGAAATTACAGACAGACACTCCAATTTTATTTATTAGTATAGATTATGTCCAGGTCCAAAGACCATAACTTTTGTCAACTTGTTTGTATCGTAAAACATGGAAAAAGAGAATCTAATAAAATAAAAAACCGGTCAAGCGCGAGTCGTATTCGCACGCGAAGGGTTCCGTACCATCGAAAAAATAACAATTTAGTTTTTTTTTTGTGATATAGAAATTCACGGATTTCAGAATTTCCCTTTTACTTGTGCTATAAGACTTATCTTCCTGCCTTCCATGATTCTAGGTCAGCGGGAAGTAGCCTATAGGTTTCTTGACAGATACGACAGACAGACTGACATACAATCAGACAACAAAGTGATCCTATAAGAGTTCCTTTTTCCTTTTGAAGTACGGAACCCTAAAAAAACAATACGGTTACTTTACGAGATAAAGTATAATTAAGTTATCCAATAGAGTGAAATATCTTTTCCAGTTTGTTTATATTCAGACAATAATTCTAATTAGTTTGTTTTACTTTCCTAACTTCAGAGATAAATGAAATTAATTAATGGTAATTTACTGTCTGAGAAATGCAGCGAAGGAGAAATGGGATATTATTTTCTAGTTGGCAATGTCTTGACTAGATTCGGTACCTTTTGCATTTATAACTTTTTTAATTATTGATAATATGTATAAATAAAATTATATTATATCAGCGCACAGCCTAAAACGCTGGGGTTAGAAACATGAAATTTTGACAGTAGGTTCGCTGGCCCATTACTAAGCACGAATTTCCTTTCAAAATGAGAACTTTATAGTGAATTCTCAGACATGCAGGTTTCCTCGAAATGTCTTCCTTCACCGTTAAAGCAAGAACGCACGTAACTGAAAATAGTTACCTAAATGTGCTTGTCCAGAATCGAATCCCGGACTTCCTTAAAAGGAGACCGACTTTTAACCACTATGCTATAATCGCTTTACATTGGATACTCAGCACAGATAATCTTTAACGCAAGAGATGAGACTTGAGATAGAGTATCAGTCACTCACAAAATCAGATTTCAATGCGTGTTTATACGAATTAATGAATAAATTGGCGCCCACTCAGCAGTGCTGATAAATGAGATATAGGGTAGAGAATATATCATAGTTAGGTTCTACTGATTTATTCTACACATATGGGGCAGAATCTGCTGCCAAGCTTTATTTCCATAAACAGTGTTGATGTATGCTGAAGGAATTCCTTACGTGGGTGTTTGTGTGATATAGTTTGTTAGTAAATTTTCGTCTAACGTTGGTTGTGATCATCCTATCGCTGCCGGCTCACTACTGTGCACGGATCTCCTATCATAATGAGAATGGTTTAGGCCAAAGCCCACCACGCTGGTCAAGTTTTTTTTAAGAACATTGTGGAATACTTTCAGGCAGGTAGGTTTTCTCACGATGTTTTCATTGACCGTTAAAGCAAGTGATTTCTACATCATCTACACCCAATTGCAGTCTTAACTGCAGCTATTAACCCCCGACCCAAAAAGAGGGATGTTATAAGTTTGACGTGTGTATCTGTGTATCTGTCTGTGGCATCGTAGCTCCTAAACTAGTGAACCGATTTTAATTTATTTTTTTTGTTTGAAAGGTGGCTTGATCGAGAGTGTTTGTAGCTATAATCCAAGAAAATGGCTTCAGCCGTTTGAAAGTTATCAGCTCTTTTTTAGTTAATGTAACCTTCACTTAGTGATTCTCGGGGGTGTTATAAATTTTTAATTTACACTTGTTTCTTGTTAGCTGATTGGTTATTAATTTTATGCCTCACGACTTTTCGCTGACAAAGAGGCGACAAAATTACAATATACTGAAGATATTGTCGTAGGACGCACTCCAAGGCCGAGGCTGTGTCAATTCCCTGCAGCGCGGAGTGGGATAGACGGCAAGGCTGCATTGTGTCTTGTATATTGCTCTGGGGGTGACATATTGGATTTTTCGGGCCATTTGCCTCGCGAGGAGGATAATGTGCGCGTTTAAATGGTTAATATGTGTCAGTGGGTTTGTTTATTGTGATTCGAAGTTAATGGCACGGAATACACAAACTTCAATAGGTTTAACACGGTCAACCTCGTATGCTTATCTTTTAAAAACATGGGAACCCCTTCATAATAAAAGATACTTACAATTTACAAAGGGACCTATTTTGCACCTTTTTATGTTTTTTGGGGATTTTTAAGGTAGATTAATAAGTTATTAACACATGCTGCAAGATTGATGAGATAGCCTATAGTGGTTTAGAGGTCGGCTTATTATTCAATGTGTCCGGGAGACATGCACCTCTAAGTTTTCGGAGTTAAATTACGCAATTTAATGTCAACTGATTAAGCAATGAAGGAATGTATGACGAGGAAACCGATTTGATAATACTTGATACCTAATTTCTCCATGATATTCTAGTGTGTGAAGTCTGCCAATCCGCATTGGGCCAGCGTGGCAGACTATGGCCTAAACCCTTCTCATTCTGAGAGGAAACCCGTACTCAGTAGTGGGGCGGAAATGGGTTGATCATGATGATGATGATGATGATGACAAGTTGAAATGGTAATCAGATGCTATTGGTAATAACCGGGACCGACCGTTTTCTTTGAGGGGAATGATGAAAGTCGGATCACTGAAAGCGGTCTACACTCTATTGGTTCCTGGTTAAGAAAATTGATAGAAAAATTATTATTATAAGGTTTAGAAGAAGTTTTGTGGAATATAATCGATGCTCCATTGCGGTGTGATTGAAGGACAAACCGAAAACAAACATAGTACGATCTTCACATTGATTACATGGGTAGTGATAAGTAGTTACTTAACCGCGTTTAATAGCCTCATCGGGTGACAGAAGGGCTGGCTCATTTTTTGCGCAACGGATCAGCCTGGCTGTCCAACGCGGAAATGCAGCCAGTATTCTTGGCACCATTCCACGCGGGCATGATTTGTATAGTAATTAGATAAGGCTAGCTTTAAGTTTTATTGTAATATTTAAAAAAAAAAAATTTATACGTAAAAAAAAAAGTAGTTACATTAATTCTTATTTTTAACACACGACCCAAAAAGAGGGGTGTTATAAGTTTGACGTATGTATCTGTGTATTTGTGTATCTGTCTGTGGCATCATAGCTCCTAAACTAATGAACCGATTTTAATTTAGTTGTTTTTTGTTTGAAAGGTGGCTTAATCGAGAGTGTTCTTAGCTATAATCCAAGAAAATCGGTTCAGCCGTTTGAAAGTTATCAGCTCTTTTCTAGTTACAGTAACGTTCACTTGTCGGGGATGTTATAAATGTTTAATGTACACTTGTTGTTAGGTGTTGATCTAATATTTTCGAACTAAAATAGGATTTCTTTTAGGAATGAGGCTACCTCATCTCTCACCTATTTTGTAAGCTTCAACACAAATATATACAGGGTAAATAGCCCTATAAAGCGTAGTGTAACTGATCGGTATATCAGTCAGAGAGGTAAACCAAAAACCAGGTTTCCTAAACTGGGCTTAGTAAATAGGTCAGCGTGTAGCATTAGCTAATGTTACGATACATTTGGCCAATCCATCTCCCAGCACCGGGATACAGGTAAGCCGCTGATATGTTTTTGAGGTTTTCAGGTTGTTTTGTTTCGTAATATACTTAGTTACCTACTGATTTCTTTTTTGGGTCAATTTTTTTTGTTTTTATTCGTATTACTAATCCATCTCCGCGCACAGGGATACTGGTAATTTGCTGATGTTTTTGAGGTTTTCAGGTTGTTTTGTTTCGTAATATACTTAGTTACCTACTGATACTTACTTACCTACTGATTTTTTTTTGGGTCAATTTTTTTTGTTTTTATTCATATTACCAATCCATCTCCGCGCACAGGGATACTGGTAATCTGCTGATATGTTTTGAGGTTTTCAGGTTGTTTTGTTTCGTAATATAATTAGTCATAGTCATAGTCATAGTCATTTATTCTTGATAATATACATTATACGTCAATCCAATAATTCAAATTATTTTTTATCATAAAATGTCACAAATTTTTCTTAAAAATATAGAATAAAATACAATAATAAATATTAATAATCAATTTTGTCTTCAATCTTTCTAAGTAGGAATTCATTATAACTATAGAAAGACTCCTCGACAAGCCAGCTTTTCATTTTTCGTTTAAAAATGCTAATGTTTTGCGCATTTCTTATGACGTGGGGGATCCGATTATATACCTCGGGACCCATGCCAAACACTGTTCGCGAGGCTTTCTCAAGCCTGTGATACTTCACCATCAGGCGATTAGGATATCGAAGGTTAAATAGGCGCTTACTCCCCCTGTCCGCAAACTCATCTTTATGTTGCGCCACATAAATGGCTACATTTAAAATGAGTAAGCTGGGCAGGGTTAATATGCCTAATTTTTTAAAATATGGCTTACTTACCTACTGATTTCTTTTTTGGGTCAATTTTTTTTTGTTTTTATTCGTATTACCAATCCATCTCCGCGCACAGGGATACTGGTAATTTGCTGATGTTTTTGAGGTTTTCAGGTTGTTTTGTTTCGTAATATACTTACTTACCTAATGTTTCCTTTTTTGGGTCAATTTTTTTACTTCATGTTTTACTACCATTTCTTTTTTTTAAATGATGAAAAATTATGATGGTTTAGTGGTATTCAAGGGGTCCGAGGTTCAATTCTGTGCTATTACGCAGCTTTAACTTTCGAAGCTCTGTTTCTTTATCAGTCAATTATTGAAATGGTGAAGGAAAACATCGTGAGGAAACCTGCATGCCTAAGGGGTCTCTATAATGTTCTAAATGGTGTTGTGAAGTCTGCTAAGCCGCAGAGGGCTCTCTCCGTAACTCGTTTCATACAATCGTAGTTCCAATTTCATTTGAATATTAAGCAACCAAAGTCCATGAAATTTTGCACACATATTCTAGAAACTAATATCTATGTCTGTGGTTTTCCAGATTTCTGTTAAAATATTCGGTTTCAAAGTTACGCGGTCTTAAAAAATTTCATACAAATCTTTGAGCCCCTGTAATTTTAAAACTACATATTTTTAGAAAAATCTAAAACACCACAGACACAGATATTAGTTTCTAGAATATGTCTGCAAAATTTCATGGACTTTGGTTGCTTAATATTCAAATGAAATTTGAACTACGATTGTATGAAACGAGTGACGGAGAGAGAGCCCTGTTAAGAAACTTATTCCCAAGCTTTCACATTAATTGAATAATCCTTTAACATTGTAATAAGATTTTTCAATAAGTTTTTCAATACAAATTGAATTAAGCATACTTAGGTATTATTTGAACGTTGTGATCGTGAATTTTTGAAAAGCATTTTCGACGTTTGAATATGAATAAAGACTTTATTTCTTCCCTGAGAGCATCTTAAAAATGTAAGAGGGCCTTTTCACAGCGACCTCGAGCGTTTTCATCTCTTTTCAAGCAAAGGGCAGGTGCGGGATCGCCTCATTTAAATGCGTCCTAAAACCGGAAGGTCCAAGGTTGGGTTCCGGCTCGAAATAATCCTTGTACCAAGTATACTCATAAAAGGTGTGGGTTTCGCTTCATGTAATATAATATTTAGTGTTTATATTAAGTATACATAGTTTTGTTAGAGATTTTCTCAAGCCATGTCAAGCATATAACGTCTCTCCATCGTCCGCTGAGTGATTCTTAGCTTTCTTATGAGGTCCATATTAACTCAAAACAAAAGCATACTAGTTTTAATTTTATTGTCTAGTATTAAAATTAAAGATAATTAACTTGTCATACGAAATCCAGCAAAAATAAAGTAATTAAAACTAAGCACCCAACACTCAAGGTACCTAGCTTTACTCCCTGCAAAGGCAAAGAGGCGGGCGCGCGAGTAAATAATTCATATCGCACAAGTAGGTACATTTTCACTTACTTGTATTACACCCAGTTTGTACGACCAACTCAAATTAAGCTTTATAACTTTCACAGCAAATATGTGTTGAGTAAACTAAGTGCAGACCCACCGCAAACTTTCATACATATTTCAGTTCGGTATGTTGTATTTGTCAATCTGGATTTTTAACCCCCGACCCCGACCCAAAAAGAGGGGTTGTTATAAGTTTGACGTTTGTATCTGTGTATCTGTGGCATCGTAGCTCGTTTGTTTGAAAGGTGGCTTGATCGAGAGTGTTCTTAGCTATAATCCAAGAAAATCGGTTCAGCCGTTTGAAAATTATCAGCTCTTTTCTAGTTACTGTAACCTTCACTTGTCGGGGGTGTTTTTTTAATTTACACTTGTCATGAAATTTCCTGTACTGTAATATTCCGTATCACACTAACATTCACAAACGGTCGGACGGACAGACAGACTGACAGACACAGATAACGAAGTGATCCTATAAATGTTCCTTCCTTTTGAACCCTAAATAGGTTGTGTTCCTTGTGGTACTATAAAAATGTATACTTTAAACTAATATTATAAATAGGAAATTAAATATCCCCGTCTCTGTTTCTCTGTATGTTTGTACGTCTGTTTGTCTATATCATGTCTGTTTTCATGGACCATCCGCATTTTCACGAGATAATTTGAAAGCTACCTTTGACTCTCTCTTTCATGCAGGAAACTTGGCAGGAAAATCAAAAAGTTCCCACGGGATAAAAAACCCAAATTAAAGACGAGTCACGGGCATAGCAGAAAAGAAAACTTCAATTTCCTTCAAAGCAATCAAGTAGAAAGAGTCGACAGCTATCTACCAGGCATTCAGAAATTCATAATAAAATCTCATTTCCATACACCTGAGCATAATCGCGGCCGGGTCAAGGACTGATAATATGGGTTACAGAGAGTCCTACTCCAAAACATGCCTCATTAATGTAAAATCAGTTTCTTACTAAATCGATAAGATGCAACTCTTCCTTATTGCGCATGAAACTATAAACGACTGTAACGCAAGGAGCTAAGAAACAATTTGAGTTGATCGCGCTGCTGTCATTTCCGACTTTTGTGTTGTAATTCCCTTTATACCGGGACAAGGTTAAGTCGGAACGGGACGGTGATATGAGGGTTGTGGTATGAGTGAGAGGGAGGGTGGATGTGGGAATGCAAGGCTGTCGGTTCGAGGTACAGTGACCTGACCTAGTTGGAGGTGCAGGGCAGGCTATGGTGTAAATATTGATTCAGTGCGACCTGTTGAGGCGAACGCTTTTGGACCTTTTGAAGGCGCCCAACTTACGCTCATCTGGTATGAAAAAGGTTGAGAATTAATTAGGACGCGTACCTATATTGTAGGTACGTTTAATCCCTTTTGTTTGAAAATAGAAATACAGTTTCTAAAATCTTCACCCCTATTTGTTTGAGGAAATGAGGAATTAACTTTTTTTTTATTACAAGTTAGCTCTTGATTGAGATCTCACGCGGTGGTATTTTTTATTCCGTTTGTTCCGATTGATTCCGTTTATCCACGATGTCACCTGGTGGTAAATAATGATGCAGTCTAAGATGAAAACGGATTAACTTGGAAGGGATATGGCACCCATATCCCTTATAGTTTTCTATACGGCATCGTACCGGAACGCTAAATCGCTTGGCGGCACAGCTTTGCTGGCAGGATGGTAACTAGCCACGGCCAAAGCCTACCACCAGACGAGACCAGAGAAATTTAGAAATTATAAATTTCCAAAGTGCACATTTTGGCAATCAAACCAAGGATCTACACTACTGTTTACTAAGCTATATTACACCGATCGCGAGCAATTTACTTTATTATATTATATACATATACGAGTTGTATACTCCATCTCTCCATATCTTCACCAAACTAAAATGTCGAATTCAGAATCTCTTCTTTTTTGAAGTCGGTTAATAATTGTGCCTTTTTGGTCATTACAGCGTGGGTGCTGGGCTGGCTGATGTGCAAGACTGTGCCATACGTGCAGGGACTGTCAGTAGCCGCGTCCGTCTACAGCTTGGTCGCTGTCTCACTTGATAGGTAAGTCTTTACACCATGCACCAAAAAATAAGCAAAACTAACGTCTTATTCCTTGTTTGGTAAGTCTTTGAAATGATGGAGCTGAGTACGGACTGAGAAGTCATTTTCAAAGTGTTATATAGTGCTTTTTGATTACGTTAAAAATAGTAGTGGCGTAAATGGCGATGCTTTTTAATTATGTAAACATAAAACTAAACGCACCCTTGCCTGAGAAGAAGCTTACAGGTCCTAAATGGCACAATACAGCCGCAATATAAACATATTTTTAATTTATAGTCAGTATCTCTCGGGATGATGATACACCATACACCATAAATCCTAACCTGCTGAGGCATTTAGAAGTAATGAAAATGACTCTGACTAATGAACTCTGAATATCTGCTTGTAGCCACTAAAGTTTAATTTACAAACAATTCTTTAATTAACCATAATAGGTATCAACCAATTTCCAAAATAATTTGAACTTGACCTGCTAGTATTCAGTACGTTCATAATTTGAAAATTTGGTTGGTTGGTAATTTTTGGCAAAAGACCTAACTGCTCGCTCGGGGCGTTTTAATTGGAGGGTACTTTATTTATGTGGATGTAAAATTTAGTTAAGTGGGGAGCTTGGGGTGCGCGGGTCTTAACCGAAGGGTCTGAATTTGCGAATTTTAGAGGTCTCTTGTGTGGAATTAGTTAAGTTATATTACCTACATATAGCTCACAACACAAGGAAGTGTAAAAGTTATGTTTAAATCTTACTCATAATCCCTTGTAATGTACTAGTCTAATATAATCATCGGCTATTGCCCATACTAATATTATAAATGCGAAAGTGTGTCTGTCTGTCTGTCTATTAGCTTTTCATGGCCTGTACGTTAAACTGATTTTAGTACGGAGACAGCTTGCATCTCGGGGAAGGAAACTGGCTATTTTTTGTCCCAGAAAATCAAAGAGCTACTATAGCTAAATACAAGCGAACAAAGTCACGGGCATCATTTAGTATATAATACGAAGAAAAATACAAATAGGTAAACTCATAAAAATAGCTTCTCAAAGTGACACCGATCAAAACAAAAGCCTCCCTAATTTCCCTGAAAACCCGATTGATAAATTTTTGGCACGCAAGACCTTCGGTATGCCTCAATCGCATTATGGGGTTTTTATTATAATGGGGCCCATCGGTACGGGTCAAGGCATTGTGGGAACCGGGACAGCCTTGGCGGCTCTCAGGTGAGCGCATTTGTCAAGAGGGAGGGATCTTTGCGTCAAATTGATAAGGGAAACGTTTGCATAGGATCTATGCCATGAAGTGTTCTGGCGCCTAGTTAGTTATAAGGGCAATTTCCCACGTAGCATATTCGCTATTTTATTTTGGCGTTTGGACGTCAACATAAATTTATTTTGCGCTACCATTTCGTATTTATTTAATTTTAATCATTTTGGAATAATAATGATGCAAAATAAACTAAATTATTTAAGTTCAACCACAAAATAATGTAGGTAAAAAAATATAAACTGTTAGGTTACTTACCTATAATAAGATAATTTTATAAAAATAATAATTTTTATAAAATTATCAACTTCGGGTCTCGTAGATTAGTAATATAGTAAAATGTAACTAGATAACTTTTTGAAATATTGATTTTACTTTATTAGGACAGAAACTATAAATATATTTTATACTACAATAGTGAACTATTAGAAAAGTAAAACTAACTTAACATACAAAGTATATCATCAGGTCAACTCTTCGCCAGCCAACTACCGGACTCGACTCTCATCTCAGAATGTGAAGGATTTAGATCATTCTCAATCTCATTGCCCAAGTGTGGATTGACAGGCTTTACACACTTTTGACAGTATCATGGATAGTTACTTTCAGCCATGCAGGTTTTCTGATAATGTTATTCACCGAGAAATATATTTACTAGAGTAAACCGCACGTAACTCTGGAAAGTTAAATGTCAACCCCTGGACCCACCTAATAAGAAGCTTAAGTAAGGCAACTAGACTATTATAATATCATGTATTTCTACTTATTCTATTAATACGATAATATTTCTGAAACGAAATAGGTACAGCTATTTATAAACTCATAAACAGATGTAAAATGCGGACTGGCATTCATACAAGTTAGTGAATATAATGAAAATTTGTCTACGTGACTGGAATTAATTCTAACGTCTCTAGGGTTCAGAGATTTACTCTCTGCAGTGCATTACGCTCCGCTATTGAAGAGAATATTTCCATGTTTTCAATGGGATTTCATGCATTTCTATTGAATAGATAATAAAAATAGTAGCGCTAGAAAAAATGTTATACACTATGAAACTTTTAGAAAAATGAGAACAGGTTTTGGGTCGATTGCTTTTATTAAAGCACATTAAAAGAATAAGGTTTTAGTATTACATTTTCTTAGTTGAAACAGGTGTTCATTTCATATAATTAAATTGTCATAACATATACGAACATAAACACTTGTATTCTCAAGAAAGAAATCGCATTTTTTATAGCAAAGCATGTTACATTAATATTAACTTATTTCATTTATTTTATAATTAGAAAATACAATTATTAATAAAATCTTATACCCACAAAATAATGTTCATATTCTATGTGTTCGCGCATCATTCATCCGATTACGCTGAAGCTTTGTGCAGTTATTGTTGACACTTGCAGTTTCACGCCCACGAGTGTCTTCCGTCCGATAGTGAAGTCAGTAGGCACAGACTTCGTGGCTTTGATCCTTTCCCCAGGCTGTTAATCGTGGGGAAGATTGCATCCTGAGTGTTGTGCTTTAAACTTGTAATAAAGGTTATAAGCTCAGCAAAATATATGACAGTTCGTTCGTTGCTGTAGATTTTCTTGTAATTTTCAGACAAAACTTAGAAGCTTAGGTATACTAAAATTTAATTGGGCAGCTTTGGAAAGTGCCAACCACCTAAACCGGATTAATGCTTATCACCAGGTGACATCGTTGTCCAGTGTAAATGTTTTCAAGCAAAACAAAATAAACTTTAGGTATTTGTCTAAAAGTTAGAGCCTCTTCGCACTAACGTTTCTCCAGCGAAGACATGCATCAAGCTTCCGTAGCACAAATGCCAAAAACTCAACTCACACGCTGCATTAAAACTTGACCAACATGTCCGATTGCGAACATTAATCTGAAGTTCTTTTTATGTATCTACAATATAGCACACAATAATTTAGAATAGTACAATAAAACTTACAGCTAGCCTTATCTAATTTGAATTGGTTGCAATCCCATGGTGGGTCCACCCATAGCCTTTTATTATTTTTATTGTTTCACTAGCTGATGCCCGTGACTTCGTTCGCGTGGATGTAGTTTTTTAAAAATCCCGTGGGAACTCTTTGATTTTCCGGGATAAAAAGAAACCTATGTGCTAATCCAGAGTATAATCTATCTCCATTTTAAATTTCAGCCCAATCCGTCCAGTAGTTTTAGCGTGAAGGAGTAACAAACATACACACACACACTCACACACACACACACACACACACACACACATACAAACTTTCGCCTTTATAATATTAAGTGTGATTTTCGTAATAATTTTCTTTTTAACAGCACATTCAACAATAAAGTTTTGGTTGGAATTTATAGTGACAAATAAAAATACCAAAACGATAACGTAATAATTCTGCATCTGCGTAGTTTCGGTGTCATACATTCAGCGAACACCTACGCTGGAGAACCTCTAGTATGAAGGGGGTTCCTTAATGCCAATGGACATCAAAGAAACATTAACTTAAAACTACGTCCACTTTATATCCTTGACAAAGACACCTAATAATTAAATTCATAGCACACACAGAGGGTGGTCATTAGTTGCAGGTAAAGTACAACATTCTGGTCACGTGTGTAATTAAAACGGTCTCTCTCCATACATTTAGCTTTCAATTGTGATAGCTTTAGTGTTTTCATAAACTAGGAGAAGTTCCAAAGGTTATTGCCCTGAAAAGGAGTTTTTCAGGTAAAAAATATAGCTGAACCAGGTGCTTACAACGATCTACACAAAGTTATTGTATGTTAGAGATTTATTTTATAACTTTTGTTGTACCTGTAGCTTTATTATAAACTAGATGATGCTCGCGACTTTGTCGATTGGTGGATTTTGGGTTTTTTATAAATCCCAAGGGAACTCTTTTATTCTCGGGATAAAAAGTAACCTATGTTTGTTCCCAGGATGTGACCGGGAACGAATGGACGGTACCTTTTGACAAAATCATTTAAATAGATGTGCGATGAAAAGCTGGAAATTAAACAGAGACACAATTTTGCATTTATATAATATCAAATGATTACGGACTAGTTAATTCGCTCTAGCTTAGCTTGGGCGAAGTTTAAGAAAATCCTTTCTTATTGGGAAAATATAATGTTATAGAGAAAATGTACATGTTTTGAGTCTCGTTTCTAAGTCTAATGGTTTGAACTGTTCGTTGGTTAGTCAATCAGTTTATTTTTACATAATATACATAAAAACATTTCGTATAATTATGAAAAATCACCATTCACGCTTTTACTTTATTTCAAAAAAATTCAGAAAATTCAAATGTTTGAAAATTCATACATATTTATCCCATAGTAGCGCAGAAGAGTAGTATGGACTACGAAGTAGAACAGCTTCATATCCTTTTTGCCGATAAGAAAGATAGTCTTCATATAGTATAGTACCTTGTTACAGGCTACAACTACTACAACAAAAAAGAGCGAAACAAAACCGCCTCCAAGAAAAATACGATGGTAAACTAACAAAACCCCATTCATTTCATGAGTAGCGAGAGACTCGAAGATAAAATAACAAAGCAGGAAAATTGCCATGGAAGCTCGCGGAAAGAATTCTATTTTCTCTCACATCACCCATATCGTACTTCTGACCCAAATATAACCAAATTGCTTTTCAATTTCCATGCGCAAACACTTATCAGGGCTTGCTAATGTTATTAGGGCTTTCTTAGGAACGAGTGACTTTGTACAGGCTTAGCCTTGAATTTTGATACTAGCGCAGATACAACACGGATACTTATTTTTAATTTACGAGTAGATAATATGTACGTTGGGTAAGTTATATAATCTTCTTGATAGAACGAAAATCGAGACGATATATGTAGTTACCTTTTAATACACGAGTTTTCAAGCAGAATTGTACGTGTTAAGTTTGACATCAAAATAGCAGTTCCATTATGCTATGATTGGGATTATAGCACGTAGGTTAAAAATATTTAGTAATTAGTGTAAAAATATTAAGTACTTATATTTGTTTAATAAGAATAGAGTTGAACTAACCAAAGGACCAATTGTTTTATTTGTAAGGCTATGCAAGTTGTCACATAATTATTGTACTTTGTTTAAGTTGTTGTTTGTGGAGCCACGTGAATTGATGGATCAGTTTGAATTTTACATAAAATTTAATTTCATCAAACTAATTTTTTTTTTTAATAAAGTCGAAGTTCACATTGTTGCCAAAAGACTCAATAAAAATCAGACCCTTGGTAATTCTTTGTACACCTGGTCAACAATGTTGGTAAATTAGCTATATATTTTTATTTGTTAACCAACATTACTGATATAAAATACTTCGTTATCAGTTTCTCATGTTTTATAATATACAAATAATAGTACGAAGACCATTCTGTATTCATTATTCCTTATTTGTACCTTTCTATATGTAGGTGTAGGTTTCATACTATATTATTATAAATATATCTAGTTTAATAGGCATGGCTATTTTTAGAGAAGCTCTAAAATCAGAGTTATTTTTATCAGCACCATTCATGCCGAGTATATCTTCTATAATATAAACGTAAAGACTCGACACGATTCACGCTACCTACGCACCATGTTATTTTCATGACAAAGTCGAAACGACTATAATAACGCCTTAACTTTCATTGATAAAAATAAATTCATTCGAATATCATCCTACTTCTATTTGGATTGAATATTCAATACACCCAACGCGACGCTTTCTTTTCTACCACTACTCTATAATAACGTTTTAACTTTTCACTGACTTTTCTCAAAGTCACAGCTTTTTTACAAGTAAGTACTCCTATGGTACTACTTAAAAATATTTGAAAGTTACAACACGTCAAAGCTAACTAGAAACTTCACTCGAATAACATATTATGCCTGGCATTTTAACTGAAAAAAAAAAGTTTTAATTGGCCATTATTGAGAATGGATTCATTTATTAGGTGGTTGAGTGTCAAATAAAGTAATAAATTGTTTTATTTTATTTAACACCTCAAACAAGCAAACTTATCAGAGAAGGTGCAATCCAAACACAACTATTCCACCATATCCCATTAAGGAGTTCCATCCTTTTATCTCCATCATCATCGTTCTTATTTTTTTTAGTTTTCATGAAAACAAAACATACTACTTTCTTTTCATATTCCATCAAAGAGTTCAAATTTTTCTACATCCATTATCAGAGACGCTCAATGTACCATGTTTTGAGCCGGCAATAGCTTTAAACACACAGCAAAAAAAGTCTAACTAATAAAAAGTGAAAAAGGGAATTCATTCAAATACTTATCGTCTGCTCCATTCAAATATTCAATATACGCGACGCGAATCTTTGTCTCTTATCTGTTCACAGTAACATTATTAATTCCCGGGCAAATGACAGGATTCGTTAAAATATGAGTTTTAGATATTCCTGGTAATATATCATAAATCACATTAGGTAAAGGACATTAGAAGAGATTTATCTCGCGTGCAATATGCCCCATTTCGTATTCCGGGCACAGATGACGATGTCATTGACACGGGCTTTAATTTATACCAGATATTACTACGGATTCATACAAGACTATCTGGACCCCCCTGACTTTACGTGGGTGGAATATTTACCCACATACATAGACTCTATTAATAAAATTAATGGTAAAATGGAAAATCTCCATAAATGTATTCTCTCCTGTATAAATAAAATAGCAATGTTTTTTGTTTGATATTTTAGTATTATTAAAATATGAGGCGACAAAAACCACAAAAAGATCTCCTCTTGAGATGAGATAGAGAATACAAGTATTATAGTTAGCAATACTCATTTTAAGTCTTTTTATACTTTATACACAACATGAATAAATTAGTTTTCTTTCTTTCTTAAATATTTATAGAATAGTAAAAAGTAAGTCCTTCTAATAATAACGCAGAAGAATCATAGTTAGGTATGTGTAAGAAAATCACAATTAAATTTTTTGGTTCATCCTCATTTTCCCTGGAGCCGCAGGAATATTAGAAAATTACAGGTTTAAAGGTGTCTATAAAAAACTACAATATTTATAAAAAATATATATATTATAATATTATATTTTACTATCACAATAATATCACAATATTACACTCCAATTTAATGGTGGTGCACGGCCACGATGGGCGCAACATGATGTTTGACCACGGGCACTACGGGCGCGGCGTGGACGACGGGCGCGTGCACGATGGGCGCCGGGTGCACCACCGCACTGTGGGAGACCACTGGGTGGGCGACCACTGGCGCTACGTGGTGGGCCACTACGGGGTGCGCGACTGGTACTATGGGCGCTATTACCCCACAGTGCGCGATGGCCACGATGGCTAGGAGGATTGTCTGTAACATAATAATAAAAATGATAAAATCGGCAAATATTTGAAGCTTCAGTAGTAAAACTTGAGGAGTAAACTGTACCTACTAAAGGTCATACTTTCATAACCAACTCGTAGCTTAAACCCTCTCAGAATGAGAAGGGTTTACGCCACTGTCTACCACACCAGCGTGGATTTAGGCTTTTTAAGAATCCAGTGGGAACTCTTTGATTTTACGGGATAAAAAATTAGCACGTGTCCGTCGCCGGGATGCAACAAGTGCTGTCTGTCCTCTTCATCAAATACGATTGAACAGATAGGTCTTTAAAAACACGCGGGATATCTTTGATTTTTCGGGATCAAAAGTAACCTAGGTCGTTTCCCGGGATACAAGCTAACTTTGTACTGAATTTGGTCAAAATCGGTTAAACAGACGGGCCGTGAAAAGAAAGACACGTAGACACACTTTCCCATTTATAATAAATACATAATAGTATTCATAAATCATCAGGATCATGGATAACAGGTGAAAAGTAATCCAAATTGGAGGTCGGTACAAGTTAGTTGGACTTTTAGCATTTTTTCCATAATTTGGTAAGAATAATACTTTACAGTTCTACTTATTGCTGATTAGATCCGACAGACTTATACTTAGCTGCGAATGAAAAACGAGGTGTGAACGAAATTAACACAAAAATTCTCGCTCAGAAATAATTTTCAGTTCGTGGAAGAAAATTGGTCGTTACCGAAAATTGAATAAGACTATTATGAAATTCAATATTTGTTCAACCCAAAAACCTCACAGTGAACCGTGGTAGCGAATTTGATATTTTCATTATTATTAAGATTTATTTCTTCTACAAAGACTCTTTTAATACCTATATATATTTATCACTTGAAAACAAAGATTTAGATAAAAATCTTAGAGCCCGACGGTAGCCGTTGTCTCGTGGGAGGATAGTTATAGTAGTTACCTACCGGCAAAGCCGTGCCGGCAAGCGATTTAGCGCTCCGGTACGATGCCGATCAGGGTTTAATCAAACTGTCATACCCCTTCCAATTTAAGACTGCATCATTACTAACATCAGATGAAATCGAATGAGAACCAAACTACGTTTGTATGTAGGGCGCAGGGAATGCACCAGGAAAATTTCTCCTAACCAAAATTGACACTTCGAAATTCACAAAATAATTGATTGTTTTTGAAATTCATCTTCATAATAATTATAGTAAATAATTCTGATAACATTTGCAACTAAAAGATATTTATCTAGTGATATCCACATTTTTTAATAATTGTATTGTCTATATAGTAATAAAATAGATAATTGTAGTAAAACTCACCAGTTTAATCATTTTATAATGTTTAAAGGAAACCGTGCGGTTGAAGGAAGTCGACTAGACTTGTGTGTTGAGCGGTTAGTCCTAGCCCTTTTATAGGTCCTAGGCTTTATTCTCTAGGCTAAATATCTGTAATAAATCCTTACTCCGTTGTTAGGCAACGCGCAACCTGAGTGTGAGACTAAAACACAGTATGTACAGCGTGATTTTATTGTTTCATTCAATTTAATTTTATTAAAAATTATTAAATGAAATCAATTAAATTATATTTGAGTTAATTTTATTAAAACTAGATGATGTTCACTACTTCGTCCGCATGGATTTTGTTTATTTAAAAATACCGTAGGAACTCTTTGATTTTCCGGAACAAAAAGTAGTCTATGGCCGTCCTCGGGATACAAGTTATTTCTGTAGGAAATTGCTGGGCCGTGAAAAGTTAGCAGACAGACTGACACACTTTCGCATTTATAATATTTGTATGGATGTATTGTTATTTTGAATTTATTATTGTTATTTTTTTCGAGCTTACGAATGGAATATTCTACTAACGCAGACTTTGTAGTTGGGAGAAAATAAATCATTCTCTAGCAATAATTGACCTATCAGAGAAGTTTCTTCTAAAATCCTATAAGAACTATTTGATTTTTCGGGAAAAATTAATATGTCCGCCTCCAGAATGAGCGATCTCTAATGTCAATATCTTTTTGAAGTTAAGCCATGAAAAGGTTACAGAAAGACAGACGCACTTTCGCTCATACCGGCTTCCCACGGTGCGTGATATTGCGGACGGGCGCATACCCGTCCGCACCGAGTATCATGGGAAGCGTATTGTCCGTGGTAGTGCCGACACGTCGTCGTCGTTGCTGTCCGTGGTCGTCAGCCGTGCGTGATAATCCGCAGAACCAGGCACCGTGGGAAGTAAGCATTATCTACTTAGTTACTCTACGAATACGAAAAAAGAATGTAATTTGATAATTTAATGAAGTCAGCGGCAGCTTTTATCCAAGTTTAATTAAACTTTTTGTTCTTAATCCGATTCGGAGATGTCTGTTGAATTAAGCGAAACATAAAACTTTCCTCTTTTAATGAGAAAATTATAATGTGATATCATTTGGCTCTACTTCTAAATATGTTTACACTGACTGGCTAACTGACTCATCTATCAACGCACAGCTCAAACTTCTGGACGGATCGTTCTGAAAGGCATGCAGATTACTTTTCTGACGAAGACCGACACAGATAAGAAGAGAAGATGTAAAGGGGGTAATGACCCTCAGTAATAAAGAGAGAAAATTGACGAACATTTTACTTTCTCCAGAGACGTTGGATCGGTACTGGTAGTAATTTTGTTGGTAAACACTATCTTTCTAAGACAACGGTCTTCATAGCAATAAAGCATTTTACTACAGAGTTTTTCCACCCTTTCTCCATACACCAATGGTCGTTATATCTACATTTTTAGGGTTCCGTACCTCAAAAGGAAAAACGGAATCCTCTGTTGTATGTCTGTCTGTCAGTCTGTCTGTCGTGTCGGTCAAGAAAACCTATAGGGTACTTCCTGTTGACCTAGAATCGTGAAATTTTGCAGGTAGGTTTGGCTTATAGCACAACTAAAGCGAAAAATCCAAAAACAGTGAACTTGTGGTTACGTCAAAAAAAAAAATTAAAATGTGTTTAAATTTTACAAAATAGTAACTGATCCAAGTGGGGTATCATATGAAAGGACTTTACCTGTACATTCTAAAACAAATTTTTTATTTAGTTTTATGCAGAATAGGTTTTTGATTTATCGTGAAAAATGTCTGAAAAAATACTTGAGTAATGAACCCTTGGTGCGCGAGCCTGCTCGTACTTGGCCGGTTTTTCTTTATCGCCCTGAAAGCATAGCTAAATTTCTAGCGATATAAATTTATATGCTTTATAGATATTCGTAGACTGATTCATGCACAAAAAGTTGTCTACTAAGCTAAATGGGTTCTAGATAAACACCTTTTTCCTTTAGAAATGCGAGACTTTGCATTTGATTTATTAGAAAAAATATTTAAGCTTGACGGGATTCCTGGACTTTTTGGATTTGGATATCATATTATTTACCTGATCACAAATTGTTCCGATTACTTCTCCTTTTATAATTTACCTTTAAAAACGCGCCTATTGTGTAAAAAACAGTTTTAGATTTCCGTTTTTTTTTTGATGAACTGAAATATCTAAGTTAGTTAGTGGTCACTAAAGCATAGTTTACACGGAGCCAACACTGGCTGCCAATAAGACTGGCAGCCAGTGCTGGCTTGGTATTGGCCTTGTGTAAACAGTTTTTCAAGCCAAGCCAGCGCTGGCTGCCAACGCTGGCGAGAATAGAGCGACCGTCTATTTTTCTAGCCAGTGACCTCCGCCCGCATACCCTTCGACCCCCGCGCCAGCGTTGCGGACACGTGTAGACGAGTCTCGCCAGTCACTGGCGAACGTCCGTACGGTTCTTTGTTGTTTTATTTGGATAGTGTCTTGGCGCTGAATCGAGCTCTGTATAAGCGAAAGCAACTCATCAAAGTTTTCAGCAGTAACCCGCAACGCCAACCTGTACTCAGAAGGATCTTCTAATCTTAGTTGTTTCAGCAACAAGGCAGAAGCTCCAGTTACAGGTCTATCGCTTAACCATTTTCTTATCCAAAGTCGTTTCGCTCCCTTTTTTTGTAATATATCAATCAACTCTTCTCTTAATAGTGCAGAGATATTCCTTAAACATTTCTTTTTCAACAGCCTTTGCCGCGTATTCATTATTTTTTCCAAACGTGTGCACACCAGAAGAAAAATTCCGTGAATGATTGGCCGCGTCTAAACAACAAGGGCCAGGCCAACGCTGGCTTGTCTGCAGACTGGCGCCAGCATTACTGGCTTCGTGTAAACTCTACTTTATTGAAAAGCGCCTAATCTTTGAAATGAAAATTTCTTTATATGTTGATGTCCTATATACCTATTCCCTATTACCTATGTCCTAAATAATATGTCCTATATGATAAAAAATATCTCCTAAACCCTTCTCATTCTGAGAGGAGATCCGTAGCTACTCAGTATAAGCCGACGATGGGTTGATCATGATGACGGTGATGTAATTGTAAGTGGCGTAAAAATGTGTATAAAAATCAATTAATATATCGAAGCATCCTGTATATACGTTTAAAGAAACACAAGTCGGCGTTCGGGTCGCGATGTATCTACAGAAAATGAATTAATTGGTCCTGCAGACCTTTGCTGGTCGCCTTTGTCGAGGTCGTATCGTCTCTAATGAAGAGAATACGGAAATCCGAGACCATTTTATTTGTATGGGGAAGAAAATACAGGAAATAACTGTCTAAAGTACTTGGCATATGCTATTTTTATACGTCAATCAAACAATATCGCACCCTCAGATTACAACAATTTTAGGGTTCCGAAGCTTATTATGAATGCGAAAGTGTGCTTGTTTGTTGGTTTGTCTTTGAATCAATGATGAGATGTATGACTTTGTTGAAATAAATAAATTTGAAATTTGAAATTTGAATCACGTCACAACGGAGCAACGAATCAACGTGATTTCTTGCATGGATATAAATAAAGACCTGAAAATGATATAATCTACTTTTTATCTCGGAAAATGAAAGAGTTCCCACGGGATAATTAGATGACACGAGAGCTTGTTGAATTATGTTATGTCCAGAATGAGATAATTCACTTTATATACGCGACAGGTCTACAAGGCAACCGGGGTGAGGACGCCCCTCACACCCGCATATCCCCAGTGCTAACCCGGTGCGGGATAGCGCGGGTGACGTACGGGTGTGCGGGGGTCCCCCTGCCTCATACCCCGATTGCCATCTCAACCTGTTGCGAAAGGAACACCTCAGGAAATTCTCAGTTTTGATCCTGAATCGACATCTGTCAAATATTTGGTTAGGGTTGATGTACTTTTAATAAGAATTATTACTTCCTATATTTATGGTGAAATCAAAGGTACCTAGTCATTTCATAGCCTACTTAGCGTTAAAATATGTAGGTAACATTTGACGCCTGCCAGTGCCCCTACGTTTTGTTGCAATTTCCTAACTGTCGTGAACTGTGCCGAAACTGAATGGCATCGGAAAAATTCAGAAGTACACCGTAGTGCACGTCCGCTCTACATATTTCAGTTTTCTACGTATTTAGCGGAGCGTCATTATTTTCATCCGAATAAATACGATCTTTTTGTTCGCTATCGCAACATCCGTGACCTGGAAATCGCAGATGATACACGTGTGTTGATTTTTGCCGATGTTAAATCAAATCTCGGGGCTCTCAAAATTCAAAATAATTCAAAATGCAATTCTTGTTCTGGGACTCTACCATCGATTCAAATTTTTTACTGAGATTGATGTCGCAAAGTTCTTTTTGGGAATGAGTGTAGATACTATTTTATTTAAAAAATCCACAGTCAGTTTAGGAATGGCCTTTAAGTACGCAAGTAAATAATCAACAACAGATAGGTACTCCTAAAAAAAGCATAAAAACTGAAAATTTGAAAATCGCACACCTTGGTAATACAAATTTTACTTTCGATAATAAAATGGTAAAGTCGAATAGTTCCATAGCACATCTTCGAAATAAGTTTTGTAGGATACCGACAGACAGGCAATCTTGCGCCAATGTTTCAAGCTTTGAAATTTAGAATTGACTAGCGCTTGGTTCCCAATGAATCTTTTAGCTCATCGAACCACCAAATCCAATGTATCAAGCTGGTACTTGACAGAGTCATCCCATAAATAGCTCCAGTACCTACCTACTTATCAGGCTCAAGGGTTTTTGAGTCTCTATCAGAAAGGACCCCGGATGGGTTGAAACTAGTCGGGCTTACATCGACTAAAATACGTGACTATAGCTGGTACATCCTATACTTTTAACTCTTTTGTGTTTTCATCCCAATAAATACAGACTTTTTTTGTAAAATCTGTGACCTCAAATCCCGAATCATGTACGTGTACTATAATGTTGATGTACAGCAAGTCCCAGGGGTGGATCCGCGTGCAATCACTAGCGAAGCGCAGAGATATTACGTTGCAGTTTTTCCTTGCAGATTCCATTTCCGGAATATTTGACCTGGTACTAATATGTACTTCATCTTTTAATGGATTACTAACGCTTATGTGAATCCGAAATCCAAATTTCGGTTTTTCCGTCGAACTTAGATATTTTTCACTGCCACAAAAAAGGAGTTTTTCAGGGTTCATGTTGATGTATGTAACAACTCTTAAGGGTCCTCCCCGAAAAAAAAAAGCTCTGCTAGTAAGGGGTTCAACTTATATTATTCCTAATTCTGCGGATTCAACGAAGCTTAGTTCTCAATATGGCAGGGCAGTCGTGTTTTTAATTTTTGTCTTTGACTTTTTTGCACACCTTTACTCTGTTATGATACTAGGCCATACAATTAGATAGCAGTCAAGTGCTAAAGAATATTATCAAATAAAATAATCATGAAAAGGTAGGTACGAGATAAAAAATCTAAGGCTTTATTAAATATGACCGTAATGAAGTTTCAAAGTCCCCTTGAAGATAAAGCCATTATTTAGAGGCTATCTTGATGGCTGATTAGGTCAGAGTTAGCCAGATTATTAAATCTGATAATTTAACAATTTTAATAACACTTTATTATTCTGACATAATATTTCTGGCTCAAGTAATTGTCTACTTTTATTTCCAAGTTTTCGAATTAATTTTATTATATTCAAATCCAATTAAAAAACAAATTGAAACAAACTGAAAACCTTGCTGTTTGATTCTTATTTAGAAAGATCATTTTTTATAATATCCTACGTCTTTTTAAAACTAACCGTTTATATGGTTCTCAAAAGGATAAACGGAACCCTTATAGGATCACTTTGTTGTCTGTCTGTCTGTCAAGAAACCTATAGAGTACTTCCCTTTGACCTAGAATCATGTTTGGTAGGCAGGTAGGTCTTATAGCACAAGTACTTACAGGAATAAATCTGAAAACCGCGAATTTGTGGTTACATCATTTAAAAAAAACTTGAAACGAAAAAACTTGAAATCTAAAACGTGTTTCAATTTTCAAAATGAGATAACTATACCAAGTGGGGTATGATACGAAAGGGCTTTACCTGTATATCCTAAAACAGATTTTTATTTATTTTTATGTAAGTATAATAGTTTTTGATTTATCGTACAAAATGTTGGAAAAATACCCGAGTACGGAACCCTCAGTGTGCGAGTCTGACTCGCACTTGGCCGGTTTTTTACTTTATTAGATTCTAGACAAGACAAAAATAATAATCATTTCTTTATGAAATCGCGTAAAATATCGTATCCAAGTAACCTCGTGCGGTGACACAGTTATGACGGCGTGCTATGCCCCCACGGCCATTACCCCGCGAGGCGGCCGTAAATTAGTTAATCGCAGGTTAATTATTGTGGCGGCCAATTAGCAGATTGGCTGTCTGCAAATATTTACAAAATGTCGGGAGGTTTAACAGGCAGAAGAACGATGGTAATTGGTTCTTAAGGGCCGACGCATACAGACGGAGTGGAGAAATGAAATTAACTTATTTATCTCATGTAGGTCAGCATGTGCCACTTATGCTATGTCAAGACTTTAACCATCGGTTCTGAAAGCAGATTCTACTAAGAAGAACCGCCGGAAACTCAGCACTTGCTCTTTTTATGCAATAGGTATAATAGAGCAATGCAACTGCAAACTGAATATTAGATTACCTTGTGGACTATTGAATGCAAAGCCGACCATTTCCATGTAATCTTGTCTTAGTCAATTGTATTTTAAGTTGTTGAGCTACATGATGCTCGCGACTTCATCCGGGTGGATTTAGGTTTTGAACAAAATCCCGTGGGAACTCTTTAATGTTCCGGGATAAAAAGTAGCCTATATCACTCTCCAGGTCTTCAACAATATCCATGCAACAAATCACGTGAATTGTGCTTCGTTGCGGCGTGACAGCAGAAAGAAAGAAAAGGCGTGGGCGTGACAGAACTCCAACTATATAAAAGTTTAAAAAGTATTAAAAAGGCGTAAATAAAGCATTTTTTAACTTTATAATGAAGAAAGATACTGCGCTTAGACTCTGCTGGTATGCGTTGCGCCTAAGATTATCTCGACCGGAAAGAGGTAATTTTCGAAATCTACTTGACGCGATGCGATGTTCACATTAAGGTTGCATAACACAAGATTTTTGTGAGTAGGTACTTAGAAGTTAGAATACATCATCATCGAACCATTACCGGCTCACTACTGAGACCGGGTGTCTTCTCAGAAAGAGGGGTTTGGCCATACGCTGGCCAAGTGCGGATTAGCAGACAAAATAATAGTAAATGACTAACTGAATGGGTCTTACATATTATATCAAAGTAGGTACCTATAACTGAATGGATATGCGTTTAGATAAAATAGTCTCAACTCGTAGGTTGCAGGTTCGTTGGCCTCCAACAATTAGCGAAGATATCTCACTAATGGGCCCCTTTCAAATCTAATAAACGAATTGCTGAGTTTGAGACTGAAGCTGCTTTCTCATGGAGTGTGAAAACGTGAGCCGAACCGACTTTGGACGACTACATAGTCCCATTTAATCTTTCGCATAGTGTGCATGTTGTTTTGACATTTACAAAGCACATGTTAAAGTCTATTTATTAACCCCCGACCCAAAAAAGAGGGGTGTTATAAGTTTGACGTGTGTATCTGTGTATCGGTGTATCTGTCTGTGACATCGTAGCTGCTAAACTAATGAACCGATTTTAATTTAGTTTTTTTTTTGTTCGAAAGGAAGCCGGTCGAGAGTGTTCCTAGCTATAATCCAAAAAAATCGGTTCAGCCGTTTGAAAGTTATCAGCTCTTTTCTAGTTATTAGTGTAACCTTCACTTGTCGGGGGTGTTATAAATTTTTAATTTACACTTGTTTAAATAAAAATTTATTCTTTTCTATTCCATTCTCTTCTATTCAGGCTGGTTTGAAGCTCAAGGATTTTTATCTTTTGGCCGTCCAATGAGGTGATGAGTTCTTCGTAACAAAAGTTCGAACTTCACATGTGTAGATTGTAAGGTATTATTGAACCTGAATTTGAATTTAAGAGGAAAACCATCTCGAATGACTTAGACGATTTCACCTTCAAACTAGCAATTTTGACATGTCATGACATGATCAAGACAATTAATCAAGCAGACATTTAAATCTGCGAAATTTACGCGGACTTTTAGTATTTTGACGTAGGAGGGTAAAAGATCCAGTACATGAACGAATAAGGATTACCCTGACTTTCACCTAAAATTAAGATATATGAGAATTGTTCTATATATAATTTTTATTTTTTGTGTATCTGTACACAGTATATCAAAAAATCAAATAAAATGCGTGGTATTAATTATTATAAATTATTTTATTTAACAAAAGGATAAATTGCCAGTAAATGAACTGGAAATTTCAGTGAATGAACGAACTCTATCTAGTGCATAAACTCTCGATTCCTATTAATAAATTCTTAAGTATATTTTCAGCTTGGAATTTAAAAAAAAATGTCAGATTTTCAGTTTTTGACTTATTGTATATTTTTTTCTACATTTTGCGCGATAAATCAAAAACTCTTTTACATAATAATAATAAATAAAACCTGTTTTAGAATGTATAATAGAGCCCTTTCATATGATATTATCCCCTTTGGTATAGTTATCTTAGTTTGAAAGTCACCTAAATTTTCTGGAAAACAGTCCAAATGACTACAGAGAAAATGAAACTTAACGCCCTTGTTGCATCCAAGTCGCTGGAAGTGCAACATCAGCTACTGAATGTGTTAAGAGTAGTGAGAATAATATACCGTAACACAAGTGTCTGATGTTATCAGATTTGTTCCTTTGAGCCGAGAAGCCACATGTTCTGATGCTTTTTAGACAATCTAAGATCTCTCATTAAGTGATCCAAATAATTTTGATTGAATGGTCTAAGTTGAGATGTAAAAAAGTCACTACATCGTCACTACCTTCTGAAAGTTCTTGAAATGGTAGATTAGAGGTACTGGGTTGGGGCTGAGGTACAGATTTATCACCATCGTCAGAATCGTTCAAATTGCAGACTGCTTGCAGTCTGCAATTTGAACGATTCTGACGATGATTGAATTACAATAGAGCCGATTGAAACAATTTTTTTGCTGTTTCTTCTGGTAATATTCACAACGCAGAAATAATAATCATCATGGTGTTTAGATGGTTCGCGCCAAATAATAAATTTTTTTTTTAGTAAAAGTAGTTAACTATTCTTATTTGCTCATAAACGCAACGAGGAAATACAGCTTCCACATATAAAAATTGGAGTCCAGGCCTTGCTGTTAGCTGCTAATGGGTTCTCAAAGTAGCCCGAGTATGCTTGTTTTACTGGGCACAAAAGGAAAGAATGAAAGGAGCTTACCCAGTACATCTTAAAAGATCCGTTATAGATACATGCATCCTGCCATGCCTTACCTATGCCAGCCAAACATGGCTCCAGACAAAGAATATAAAAAGAAATAGTAACTTCCTAAAGGGCGATGGCAAGTTGCATAAATTAAGCAAAAAATATTCAAAGTGAGAATTGAAGACATAAGAAAAAAGACAAAGCCTACAGACACCTTGAGACATGCCCTAAAACTGCAATGCAAATGGTCATATTGTATCGATTTTTACAGATGAAAGAAGGACAGGTAGGTAGACCGAAGACGCGTTGGTCTAATGCTATTGTGCAAATCGCGAGAGAAAATTAGCTTGATAGTACCAAAGACAGAGAGAAATGGGGATACCCAAGAGGGATCCATATCCAAGAAAGAAGAATACCAGAATAAATATAAAAAAAATTCAAAAGAAAAATAAAACCGATTTCAAAATCACAAACACTAAAAAGTAAAAAATAATTTAAGTTATTGTGGTTTTTGAAGTCGGTTTTATTTTTCTTTTGAAAATTTTTTATTTCAAAATTTTTAGTGGCCCCACTGTACTATAATAATATGCCATGCCCAGCTAAAACCCTACTGTTTACTAAGCAATTACACTGATCGCGAGCAATTTGCTCTTATCCATTGAGGAGTTCTGTTCTCCATCTCAGAAGATATTCATCAGAACTTCATCAAATTTATATGGGACCACCTGCAAAGTATACCTAGCTTTTCAAAAAAAAATAATTTCCAAATCGGTCCAGGCGTCTTTGAGCAATTGGTGAACATACATTAAAAAAAAATTGAATTTGCTCTTATCCATTGAGGAGTTCTGTTCTCCATCTTCAAAGATATTCATCAGATCTTTACCAAATTTATATGGGACCACTTGCAAAGTATACCCTATCAAACAAAAAAAAAATCCAAATCAGTCCAGGCGTCTTTGAGTAATCGGGGAACATACATAAAAAAAAAGATACCGACGAATTCAGAACCTCTTCCTTTTTTTAAAGTCGGTTAAAAATATACTAAGATTTACTAACATGGTGTTATACCACAGAGTAACAAACAGAGGCAAAGCTTCTAAGAAGCGAGCAAATTTTATAACTATTTTGGTAGGGTTGGCACTGGAGGATACAATTTAATTAACAATAGTTATTTGTTCAACAAGATGGTAAAGTTTGTTTTTGTTGTGATTGCCTAGTTTAAATATCGATCAATAGATCTAAATATCGATTTTGAACGAAATCAGTCAATTTAGAAAGAATTATAAATGGTGCCAACTTTTTTAAATTTTGGTTACAGTTTCCTATTTTGTGATCCCAGGGAGCTCTAAATATCGATTTTGAACGAAATCGGTCAATTAACAAAGAATTTCAAAATGGCGTCGACTTTTTTAAATTTTGGTAACAGTTTCTTATTTCGTGATCCCAGGGAGCTCTAAATATCGATTTTGAACGAAATCGGTCAATTAACAAAGAATTTCAAAATGGCATCGACTTTTTTAAATTTTGGTAACAGTTTCTTATTTCATGATCCCAGGGAGCTCTAAATATCGATTTTGAACGAAATCGGTCAATTAACAAAGAATTTCAAAATGGCGTCGACTTTTTTAAATTTTGGTAACAGTTTCTTATTTTGTGATCCCAGGGAGCTCTAAATATCGATTTTGAACGAAATCGGTCAATTAACAAAGAATTTCAAAATGGCGTCGACTTTTTTAAATTTTGGTAACAGTTTCTTATTTTGTGATCCCAGGGAGCTCTAAATATCGATTTTGAACGAAATCGGTCAATTAACAAAGAATTTCAAAATGGCGTCGACTTTTTAAATTTTGGTAACAGTTTCTTATTTCGTGATCCCAGGGAGCTCTAAATATCGATTTTGAACGAAATCGGTCAATTAACAAAGAATTTCAAAATGGCGTCGACTTTTTTAAATTTTGGTAACAGTTTCTTATTTTGTGATCCCAGGGAGCTCTAAATATCGATTTTGAACGAAATCGGTCAATTAACAAAGAATTTCAAAATGGCGTCGATTTTTTTAAATTTTGGTAACAATTTCCTGTTTTGTGATCCTAGGGATCCTCAGATATTGATTTTGAACAAAATCTATGACAGTTCAAGAAAATAGATTTTAAACACTATTTAAATTATTATCATTAACATTAAATTAAATGAAAACACGACGCGCGACGTGTACTGCAGCCCCTGAGCTTGAGCACAGGCCGAGCCGGTATAAACCGATTTCTCTCCGTACGCGACGTAGCGCCTGTGCTCACGCACACACGCGCCTCAAGCTTGTAGTAGTGTACCTATCGTAGCGCGCTTGTATGAAGCTTTGACTCTGTTCGCTACTCATGTGGTTATACAACGCAATACCACACTCACAAACACTCGTACAAACATACAACACACTCACACACACACATGGACGCACGCACACGCACTTTTGAACGGTTTGAACGGAACACGGTTTTGAAATTGAAATTGAAAAAAGTGTAAGAATTTGTAAGAAAATATTTAAAAAAGGTATATCAGCCGGTTTTTTATTCCAGCTCTTAATACATGTAAAAACGTCCAATCTGTTCATTTACTCGAGCCTTTACCCTAGTACCTAATTATATCGACCGCCCCATATCAAAACAAAGTAAATGTCATTTTTCCGAAAATCGTTTTATGTAACTTTCATAGTATGTCCCGTTGTATTGTAAGGACACCACACATTAAAGTAAAATTAAAAGCTAGTAAGTCGCTTTGACCATTTTAAAACATAGTAAGTCTTTGAACTGGCTAGGTTTTTATAGATTAATGCGCCTTACTAAGTTTTTAAAAGGAATTAGATTAAATAAAATAAATATCACCCATTATCTAAATACCATGTCAAAACAGTAAATACTTAATAATGCATTAAAACTTAAAAGTAAGATAGGAAAAGTCAATGACCTCTACATGTCAACTGTTAAAATATGGTTTGCAAGGGAAATACTTTGCATACTTACATAATGTTTTTAGGGTTCCATATCTCAAAAGGAAACACGGGACCCTTATAGGATCACTTTGTTGTCTGTCTTTCTGTCCGTCTGTCCGTCTGTCGTGTCTGTCAAGAAAACCGATAGGGTATTTCCCGTTAACCTAGAATTATGGGCAGGTAGATAGAATAAATCCGAGAACAAATTTCGTGATTCTAGATCAACGGGAAGTACTGTATAGGTTTTCTTGACGGACGGACGGACAAATGGACAGACAGCAAAGTGGTCCTTTAAGAGCTCCGTTTATCATTTTGAGGTACAGAACCCTAAAAAAGAAAATGATGCACATGTAATGAATAAATGTGTTGGCCAGTCTTCACACTAAAATATTTAAACCCCTTTAATTTAAAAACTGTCATAGCCTAGTGGTTAGAACGTCCGCCTCCTAATCGAAGGTCGGGGGTTCGATCCCGGAATCACGCACTACTAACTTTTCAGTTATGTGCGTTTTAAGCAATTTAATATCACTTGCTTTAACGGCGAAGGAAAACATCGTGAGGAAACCTGCATACCTGCAAGTTTTCCATGTTCTCAAAGGTGTGTGAAGTATGCCATTCCGCATTGGACCAGAAAGAACTACGGCCTAAACTTCTTTTGAATTTAAACCACTTACTAGGTTTTGATCTGAGAAAGAAATTTGACATTAATTGACAAAATTGAGAGACCTAAGCTTGTATAAGAACATAGAAGTGTCATAATTCGTGTTCACTTTGCCTAACGTCTCTCAGAGAGCAGAGAGAGATTTAAACTGTTTCTTATAATCACTGGCCATATTTCAAATGCGAAAGTGTGTTTGTTGGTTTAATATTCAATCACGCTGCAACGGAGCAACCAGTCGACGTGGTTTTTTGCATGGATACATTTAAAGACCTTGAGAGTGACATCTCTCTCCGCATCGTATTCTTTATTGCTGAGGGTTGTGACCTCTTTCCATTATTCCTACATCTAATGGTAGGTTGGTTTTCTTGGGATAATAATGCGGTGGGTTCAAAGAGCCTACGGAACTCGACTAGAAAAACGAGATTTTGACACTTAGGTTTAACGGTTATGAATTAGTTATTAATATCAGTGATAAAATTGATTAGGGCTGTCAGGTAAAATGACATTTATCTCGGAAAATCAAAGAGTGTCCACGAGATTTTTTTCCAAGTTTGCGCTACTAACTACATATATTATGAAGAGGAAAGGTTTGTTTGTTTGTTATCGATAAACTCTGAAACTACTGAACTACTTGCACTAAAGACATAATCATCAACATCAACCGACAGACGTCCACAGTGAACATAGGTCTTTAATAGGGTCTTCCACATGCTACGGGTTTGCGCCGCCTGAATCTTTGCGCTTGCGCTTGACGACAATCATGCTTTAAAGAAAGCAATGATGAGGTCCAAGTTGGAGCACGCTTACCTAGAAGATGCCTATTCACTCTTGGCTTGCAGGTATCTAAGGTATATATGGCAGGAAACACGGCCGCCGAAATGGCGTTCCAACCTTTAGGCTCTCCCCATTGCCCGCAGCATGAATCTGAGCTTTCTTATGAGACCCATGGTTATATTATGTACATATAATATCTCATAAGAAAGCTCTAACACACAATCCAGCTAAGTAAGTCCAATTTCGAAAAAAGCTAGCTAGCCGACAAATCTAACTCAGGCAGCCTTCGGGAACCTTCGAGATGTCTCTGTCCAAAATTCCTCAATGCTTGAAGAACAGTCTTTGAATAGTGCATATTGTCAGTGATGAAATATGGATCCGAAATATAGGTCTTTTTTTTGTACACAGGAAATGCCTGACGCATACCCCTCCGTCATGTGGGGCTTGCACCAAACTTGCACTACTACGAAATCCATTTCGGAACACGGCACCCGGAACGAGGCGCGCTATCTCCTAACATAGGTATAATACCTATTTAGAACACTTACTATCTGTCATCATAATCTATGACAACCTCCGAGTATTTACCTGGTAAAACCGTAACTTTAGAATAAAATTTAGTATATAAGCAGGCTTCATTTAGAAATGAAAAAATCCCTATTTTATTTTTCAACGATTATAAACACAACTTTCATTCAAAAATAATAAGCTTAAATTCATTTTAAATAATATTTTGTGACGAAATGACGCGCGCAGTCCGCCCGCCATTAGAGTCCAGTGGACACTGAATTCCATAGAGCGCCTGCAAGAAAATAAATAGCACAGGAAGTTTTTTGGTTAGTTTTAGATTATTTAAGAAACGAAAAACATTTAGTATAAAACTAACAGTTAAAATTGATTGCTAAACCTAAACATATCATCTTCTGGAGGTTGGCTTCAAAGTATCAAGATGTTAAAGAAAACTTTTACAGAACAAGTTGCGAACAGCAATGTTTTCAACTTGGTTTTTTTTTTATTGGGATAATGTATACTAAATAAAAAGAGGCCCTTATAATCTTCACAAACTGAAGTTTTTAATTGCATGTATTTAATAGCTGTTAATGCTTTAGAAAAATAAACAATTTACTTCAAAGTACAGCATTTTTGCGATTTGTCAAATAGCAATTACCTGAAAGTGATTGGCGTTTCGAGCGCTAACTGTAAAGTGAAATGAGCGTAAACACCGCGCTGATGTGATTTCAGTTTATTAAATACAAAGCTGTTTCAGATAGATTTTTAACGCTTAACAGGGCAAAACAGTACTCTTGCAACGTATCACACATACTACCGCAACCACCGAGTTTCTTGCTGGTTCTTCTCGGTAGGAACGGCATTCCGAATCAGTGGTAAATTATTTTGACGATTCAAAAGCGCTTGTGAAAGTTTTAATTGAATAAAAATATTTTGAATTTGACTAGCAAAATCTGTACAATCATTACTCGATGCTAGCGCTATCTCGCACCATGACAAGGCAACCTAAACTTCGTTTACAAAGTTCCCTGTCTGTAGTGGCCTGCGCTTGTTGAGTTAATGCGCAAACTGCAAAGTGAAATGAGCGCAAACACTGCGCTGCTACGATTTCGGTTTATTAGATGCAAAGCTGTTCAGAGGGACACTTTCAACATGTTTGTGTCGGATTGTGTCTTGGAATTCTAGAGTGGGATAAAGCAAGTCTCAATAGCTTGTCGTGTGGGGCGGACTGAAATCCGAAACGTTCAAATCACACCCTTTGTCGTATCTACCTACTTTTAATTGAAAGGGGAATATTGGACATGGCAATCAGGAAAATCCAACCGTTTGTCTGTTACTTGTTACAGCGCACCTGCTTAACTAAAGGTGAAATTAGATAGCATCCAGGAAACGAACATAGGTTACTTTTTATTCCGGACAAGTGTAAATTAAAAATTTATAACACCCCCGACAAGTGAAGGTTACAGTAACTAGAAAAGAGCTGATAACTTTCAAACGGTTGAATCGATTTTCTTAAATTATGGCTAAGAATACTCTCGATCAAGCCACCTTTCAAACAAAAAAAAACTAAATTAAAATCGGTTCATTAGTTTAGGAGCTACGATGCCACAGACAGATACACAGATACACATGTCAAACTTATAACACCCCTCTTTTTTGGTCGGGGGTCGGAAAATGAAATAGTCATTCAAATATCTGCTATACAAATTAAAAAAAAAAACTCGAAATTAAACCTATTTAGCTTTAGGGGTGCACTCAGACTAAGGAACTATTTTGAGGACGAAATTGCAGAAAAAGCTATCAAACAATAAAAATGCTGTCGACAAACCGATAACCGTTTTCTGATTTGCAAAGTTTGACGATATTCAGAATCTAGGACACAATATGTCACTGCTTTTTTGCAATTCATAAAGTAACTAGGTAGGTATACATTGTTGGGGTCATTGAATTCTGGATTCTACCTTAGCCTCGTGTTGGCAGAAATGGAGGTGTTTTATTAATAGCTTTCCGGATGCTTTCCTATGGGGAGGCTTACTTTTTATTGGATTTGATTTATTAGATTGTCATTCGGATAGGTTTACCATACCTACTAGATTACCATACCAGCCTTATCGTAGAAAATATGTAGGTATTCAAAAATCCAACCTGTTTTTAGGGTTCTGTACCTCAAAAGGAAAAAAGGAATCCTTATAGAGTCACTTCGTTGTCTGTCTGTCTGTCCGTCTGTCCATTTTTCGTTTTTGTCAAGCAAACCTATAAGGTACTTCCCGTTAAATCATGAAATTTGGCAGGTAGGTAGGCAGACAGACAGACAAAAACTGATCCTATAAGGGTTCCGTTTTTCCTTTTGAAGTACGCAGCCCTAAAAACTTCTTTTCAAACCCTGCACAAATCATGCCCATGTAAAATCGTACCAAGAACATACTGGCTGCATTTCTGCACTGAACAGCCAAACTGAATCTTTATGTAAAAATGTAACCACATGAGGTAATTAACCTCACTGGTTTTTATTATTTAAAAGAGAAAATGAGATAACCAGTAGTCACTATCAAAGCAATTAAAAGAATAAAACAAAATAATATAATAAATTAATATTTATTTATTTTAATACACGTGATAATGAGATTTGTATTTATAAATAGGCGCATAGTGTAAAGGTGTGTGCACAACAGGCACACTGTGCACAGGATGAATAATTCGAGAATGCACAGGAGTATGAATTAAGGGAGCACTATGTATCGGATGTATTATTCGAGTATGCACAGGTGTATGTATTAAGGGAGCGCTGTGTATCGGGTGTATTAATCGAGAATGCACAGGGGTGTGAATCAACGGGGCACTATGTATCTTGTGCACTGTGTGTACCGGATACTCGTACTGGTATATTGGCGACGAGTGGACTGACACGTGGTATCCTGGTGCAGGCAATGCTGTTCCCAGGGCTAGAGTTGCCAGGAGCTGAAACAATACAAAATACATTACTACATGGGGTTATTCAAGGTGCGGATCAAAATATTCCTCAAAGGCCGGCAACGTAATGGTGGTTCCTCTGGTGCTTCAAATGTTGATGGGCGGCGGTTATCTGACCCGCCTGCTCGTTTTAATTAAAAAAATATATATGAGTGCTAACTGCCGCATTAAACACAGTAAGTCCGTTTATTGGCTGATTTTTGATTTGATTTTTTAGATAACAAAATAGAAACATAATAATACAACAGTGAGTTATCTGGTTTAAACCATTGTTAGCAAACAGCTGCAAGAAAGACTCATAATAATAATTACAACAAATGATCTGTAAATCGATTAGTATTGCAATTTTTCAAATGATTTTTTCCTCTTTCCCTTCTGCTTGATTAAATCGACTTCATCGACAGGAATTTGTTTTTAAAAATACACTGGGAACTCAATGATTTTCCAGGTTAAAAAGCAGACTCCGAGATGCAAGCTATCTCTGTACCAAACTTTGTCAAAATCGGATAAGCGTTTGGGGTATTAAAATGTAATATACATACATACAGACACTTTTTCGCATTACTACCCATATAATATTATACTTATGCGAAAGTGTGTTTGTTTGTTTGTAACGTAGCAAAGTATTTCGTGATTTTTTGCATGGATTTTTAAGACCTTGGAGAGTGACATAGACCACATTTTATCCCGATAAATCAAAAGTTCCCGAGGGATTTTAAAAACCTAAATCCACGCGGATGAATCGGATAGTTTATAGTATTAGTATGGATTAGTATTAAGTATGGATATCAGTATGGTACTTTGAGATGGATAACTGAGGTTAGGTATTTGGATCAGGTTGACTTCAGGAAAACTATCCTATATCAAAAGAAACCTGTATAAAGGGGTATAATAAGTGGAAATCATAAGTTCATTTAATTATTTCGTAATGTTTAACTTACAATGATCAAGTGTTGTGTCATCTTGGATGGACAGCTGGCTCTCTTGTAAGCATATACCTAACTGACGAGTTATTTTTATATAGCACTTTAAAGCCTTTATGGCGCATCACCACAGAGCTAAGAGGACAATGGACACGAATGGTGTCGTAATTTATAATTATTATTATTGTTTAGTAATAGGGAAATTGATCATTATAAGTAATTATTATGAGCCATTGACACTTTATTATTGCGTTTTAGAACAACGATATTGCATTTTTTTAGAGTTCCGTACCTCAAATGAAAAAGTAACCCTTGTTAGGACCAAGTTCATTGTCCGTCTGTCTGTCAGTCAAGAATGTGTACTTCCCGTTGATATAGGATATAATACATGGCTAGAAGCAGGGTCACGCAGCAGTAAGTAAATGAAAATCCAAAAACCGGCCAAGTGCGAGTCGGACTCGCGCACTGAGGGTTCCGTACTCGGGTACTTTTTCCAACATTTTGCACAATACACGAATTTATGCATAATAGTTTTTGATTTATCGTGCAAAATGTCGGAAAAATACTCAAATACGGAACCTTCGGTGCGCGGGTCTGACACTCACTTGGCCGGTTTTTTTTTTTCATAAACTTATAGCCATCGTCACTCAGGATGATGTCAGAATTCTAACGATACCCCATACATTCAAATCTGATCAGACATTTAGAAGTTATGGTGGAAAAAATAAACTCACATAGAAAATACTCCTTTTTAAGCAGTCGTATTAAAATAATTTTGATTATTCTGATAGACTTTTAACTCTACATGTAAGTTTTTAATTAAGCCTTAATCAGTACTAAACTTGGTGTCATTTCGTACTATCCTAGTCAGGTACACCATAAGAAATACTAGTAGTTCCAATAGTACTAATAGTTCCAATGTCGTCTCAAAGGTTAGCCGCAATAATGCGGTCACGAACCATTAGGTATCTAAATCACATTTCATTTACTCATGAGTACAAAACGTTTTGGTTTAGTGGTTAGGATGATTGGATTTTAAAGGGTGTTGTGGGTTGGAATCCCTGGCAGGAATATTATGAAATAAGACTTCTTTAGGTGCGTAACTAAGCCTATCAGTACACTGGGTGTGATTTCTAGCCGTTTTATGATATTAAATAGATAGGTAGTACCTAGTTCCAATATTATCTCAAAATTTAGTCTCAAGCCTTTCTCTAAATCACATTAAGTATTATTTAGTAATGTGTAAGACATATTATGGATCCCAGACATGGTCTTTACCTATGGGCCTTATAAGAAAGCTCAGTCCCAAAGACGTACACCACTTATTAGTGGAATGTGTTCGTAACGAGGCGGAGAGATGGGAGGTATTTACTCGATTTCCCATGCTTCGCCAGATTAGTGGCTGTGCCTGTAACGGCGCCCTATCCCAACCTCTGTCGGATGAGGCTAGGGCTCTGCTGCTGTACAAGAAGACCTTACGCCAGTAGATGGTTTTATAAATGTAGATGCCTTACGAAGTGACATATTCCGAAAGGAAAAAACTCTTTAAAATAAAGACTATATATATTATAAAGCTCAGAGTAACGCAGTGGGTGATGGAGAGAGCTAAAACCGATACATAAAGTTGAGGACTCAAGGTTGGAAAGGCAACCTCACATCGGTAAGCGCAACGTTGGAAAACTCCCCACTAGGTGACAGATGATATCAAACTAGTCGCAAGGAGCCGCTGTTTTCAGGCGGCGCAAGATTATAGCTCGTGGAAGTCCCTACAAGAGATGTCCAGCAGTGGACGCTTATCGATTGTTGAAGATGATGATGTCCTTTTCTATACAAGTTATTTCAGTGCCTAATGCCATCAAGATTCTTCCAACAGTGATTAAGCCGTGAAAACCATAGCAGACAAACTTAGTATGGGTATGTATAGAGAAGACTAATGAAAATTTTACTTGAGGAACAAGGCTTAAATGCTTTTTCTCAATACATTTTACTTTTGGTTTTGATACAGAAAATAAATGTCTATAACATTGATATCTCCTTACGTATATAAAGTGGGTCTGCTTTTACTAGTAGCAATGTCAAAGGCAAGGCTGATATATTAATAGAGTTTATTAGCTATAGGCCAAGGGACAGGTGTAAGGTAGGTACCTACTGTATGAAAATATGAATAGTTACCTGCATAACCTGTTATTATTGACGAGTACATGATAACTAACTGAATATATTTTATTTAAGTTACATATAGGGATGAAAGCCTAGTGATTAAGACTCGATCTCCTATTCGGAAGGTCAGGGGTTTGATAGAATAGAATAGAATAGAATACATTTTTATTCAAATAAACTTTTTCAAATGCTTTTGAATCGTCAAAATAATAATAAGTGATCCCGGGCACTACAAATGTTCTGAGTTATGTGCGTCTTAAGCAATTGATATCACTGGCTTTAACTGTGATGGAAAACATCGCGAGGGAACCTGCACGTCTGAAAGTAATCCATAATGTTCTACGGTGTGTGAAGCCTACCAATCCGCACTGGGCCAGCGTGGCAGAATATGGCCTATACCTACTCATTCTGAGAGGAGATTCGCGCTCAGTAGTGGACGCTATGGATGGATCATGATGATATTATTTATTATTGATGAACTTGTGGCCTAGTTATGACAACACACACATCAATTGATTTTGATTGTTAAGCAACATTGACCAAAGTCCGTAACCGGACGGGTGATCGACTTTCTAAGTCCAGGCCTTTTTGTGTCCTCCGTGCTTCGGAAAGCACGAAGCCTGCCTAAAAGAACCTGATTATTTTTGTCTCGGGGAATCAGAGTTCCCACGAAATTTTTAAAAGCCTGTCTGTACCGATTTCGAAGTTTGTTGTACGTACATCGGCAAATCAAAAAGTTCTCACGAGATTTTTGCATGCATCTGCATAGTTGTCACACAGCCATTTTTCGACGGCGAATTCAACTACAGACGATACTTTGCCAGGCATAGATTTATTATGTTTCTATGTAGTCAGGCAGTAAAAGTAGGTCACAGTCAGATTCCTGCAATGTATTATTTCCTTTATTAGTTTACATGTTGCTTTATTTACATTACAATGTCTGCAGAATATATCGTTGAATGGAATTAGTGAGCCATGCCATCTATTAGTATGGTGTACCAGAGCACATCAGTCGATCCTGCTTCTATTACAATAATAGGTAAGTACGTTTGAACTTCATTCGCTTTGCTAAGCTTACATTGATTGCTCTCCTGAGAAACTTAGTGGGGGTCTAGGGCTGTCAAAAGTTAAGTTAATAAAGTCGGGGTTTTTTAAAATTGAAAATCACACTAATATTATAAAGGCGAAAGTGTGTGTGTATGTGTGTGTGCACATTATATGTTTGTTTGTTACTCCTTCACGCAAAAACCACTGAACGGATTTGGCTGAAATTTGGAATGGAGATAGATAATATCCTGGATTAGCACATAAGCTACTTTTCATCCCGGAAAATCAAAGAGTTCCCACGGGATTTCGAAAAACCTAAATCAACGCGGACGAAGTGGCGAGCGTCAGCTAGTATTACAATAAAACTTAGTCTGACTAGTATTAAAATTATACGTGATCAAATCAGTATGGAGATCCGTAGGAAAAACAGAGTAAGTAGCTCAGCGGATTGCAAACTAGAAGTGCCAATGGGCAGGGCACATAGTTCAAAAACCAATAGACGTTAGGGTCCCAAAGTGCAGGAAAGCGCATCATTAGAAGACCTCCCACTAGGTGGAATTATCCAGAACATACTCGTAGCGTTAGATGGAATTAGTAAGCCATCTATTAGCATGTGTATCAGAGCACATCAATCGATTCTACTTCCCTTACAATAGGTACGTTTGAACTTCATTCGCTTTGCTAAGCTTACATTGATTGCTCTCCTGAGAAACTTACAGGACTGTTAGGGCTGTCAAAAGTTCATTTTAGTCTGTTTGATGTTAAAATTATTCCCATACCCATTTCAGACAACGCCCTCTATGTAGTACTACTCTATTTATTAATTACTACATGATACCCGCGACTTCGTCCGCGTGGATATAGGTTTTTTAATCCCGCGGGAACGTGAGATATAAAGTAACCTATGTGTTAAGTCAGGGTATAAGCTATCTTTGTTTACAGCCAAATCCATTCCGTAGTTTTTGCGTGAAAGAGTAACAAACACACCCACACACACATACACACATTACAAACTTTCGCCTTTATAACATCAGTGTGATTAATTTATTTATGAATGCAATTATTTTTTATTCAATTATTACCAAAACTCTTTCGGTATAAGATAAGATATAAACTTTTTATACTTAATTAATTAAATTAAATTAAATCTCTATCTTATCTTTCTTTGGTTTGTTTTAGCAACCCTACGCATTTTGCCGGCCCAAGGGAATAACTAATAAGCCATGCTTGGCCAATAACCTAAATACTAACTTGACCACTAGATAATCTAGGTCACTTTATAGTCTGGGAATTCAAGCTTGGGTACTTATTACATTTCTCCAGATTTCATTTATAGAAAATCGAGCTTCATTTTTGATTCCATGAGGACGTATTTCGGCGCCTCGCGATTTCTCCGCCTTGAAAGTGAAACGAACTTTAGATTTCCTTTCACAATAATATCTAACTAAATATAAAACGAAAAGTGACTAACTCACTTACTGATTGATCATCACCCCAGCCCAAACCCTTGAACCTAGACAGCTGAAATTTCGTAGAGAGGTTCCCTGGGATCAAAAAATAATTGAGTTTAGCTCAGAAAGCTCAAAATAATGTGTTCGGGCCTCGAATCGACGATAGTAGCCGGCAGGAAATATTTTACAACGACCTTAAGAAAGAGATAGCGGTTTCGTAGAGCGTTGTCTCTGTCGTGGAGACCGACAAAACGTCACATAGCCGTATGAGTGACAGACACACGGTTTACGAAGCCGAAACCTCTTTCTAAAGGTCTATGTACACAATATTTCCTGCCGCCTAAACAGCGTAGGTACCTTTATTTTACACAACATAGGTTCTTCTGGTCTTAGTTAAATACAACTTTCGGAAATAATACAATAATTGTTTAATTCATAATTTATTTATTGTATAATTTACAATTTTCTTACTAATATAATTATTTTATTGTAGTCATAGTTCATGATTCGTGATCTTTAATAGGGTCACAATGTCATCATATTTTATTATAAAATTTACATACTTTGACCTTTAATAAGATTTCTACAATTGTACAATGTACAGACATAGTTCGTACTAATATATAAATACATTTTTCAAAGCCCCTTGTAAACAATATTAATAATAATATACAGTTACAATAAAACAAAACTAATCTTATCTAATTACCGACTGTACAAATCATGACCGCATGCAATGGAATTTGTTGCGCAAAGGATCAGCCTGGCTGTCCAGCGTGGATATACAGCCAACCATTCCATGTGGGCATGGTTTAAAGTTTAAACCTTTTGTTAAAATTACCTAGTTTAAATAAAATTATTATAATGCTCCTGAAAAAAGGATATTATACAATCCAAGATTATGTAAATGAATAAAATGATAAAAGAGCGTGAGTTTGACCTGCAGCTCGCTCCAGAAATGCGCGGGCCTTGAATTACTTTTATATGTTTATGGTATAATATTGTAACTATATGTTATCAAATCTTTGAAAAGAGCAACCGCCGAGTTTATTGCTGGTTCTTCTTTGACGCTTTGCATTTGTCGATTCAAAAGTACTTGTAAAAGTATGGTTGAATAAAAAATATTTTAATTTGATTGTTGATTGGATAGAGCAGCAATTAAAAAAATATAATATTATCTTATAAAAAAAAGTTATATTCCGTACACCTACCCGTTGATCATTAATTTCACAGGTTTATTTAAAATTCATTGGATGATTTAGTACCTATCAGTTAATTAAAGCCAAAAAAAACAACGCAAATATCATTATAAATTTTTCAAATTTTGTAAATCCACTGCAGTTTTTTGTGCTCGGTGCTGGAAAAATTCACTTTTTCCACAGTAACGGCGAATGAAAGTGGCTTAAAACTGGATGGTAGAAGGTGCTGACATGGGACACCGCCACCGGGGCATGGTGTATCACAGGGGTGTGCAGTATGGGGGTGTGAACCAGAGATGTATGGAGGATGGGCGTATGGTGAAAAGAGACTATAATGGGTGCCGGTGCTGGTGCCGTCATAGCTGCTGACACCAGAGCGAGGAGTGCTAGCTGGAAATAAAAGAAATAATATAATATTATGGTATTGGCCACCATAAAAAAAAATAAGTGTTATGTCTTGCACTATAGTATGGAACTCGTCGTGTGCGAGTCCAACTCGCACTTGGCCAATTTTTGAAGTCGGTTAAAAGGCGTGGTTTTTATAAACCACCATAACTATAACTTACAAATACATAATATAATATGACTTGTCCATTTACCATGTAGGTTAGTTATACATAGGGACATAATTAAGCAAGTTTTTGGGGTTGTTTCCCACTTGAATTGATTTGGATAATTTAACACCTGTTATCACTAAGTTGACTGTCTTTTTTTGTGGTGAAAATTTGAATAACAATTAGTTAGTTAGGAGGTAATGTGCGTATTTAGTTAAAAAATTAAAAAAAAAAGTACTCACCACGAAAAACATTTTTAAAATCAACCAAGAACCAACCAAAAGGTCTCGAAATTTCTAACTGACAAATTTTGCAGACTCCACCAATTTATATAAACTTTAGAATCTGAGTAATTCGTACCCGACACTCATATGGGCAGGAATGCCCTTAATTTCTGACGACGCCATGACACCTCGACTATATGAAAGTGACGCAACTGGTTCTACGTAAACTTAGGTATAAAATGTATGTAAATTATTTAGTTACGCCGTGGTTCATAAGGAAAATATTTAGTGAAATTTTCCTTTGCCTAGCCTAGCCTAGCTAAGTTAAGCCTAGTTTTTTTTTTTTTTTTCAATTATAGGAAAGCGCTTGGCTGCAATCAGTTATGAGAGCTGCTAGCAAGTAGTGATGCAGCCTAAGATGGCGCAGTCTTGCCTAGAAGATGCCTATTCACTCTTGAACTGAAGATACCTAGTGGTTAAGACGGGATTCAGGCAGTCGGGTGTTTGACCCCAGGCACACCTTACTCTTATGTTCTCAAAACAAAACATGTAAAAAAAAACTATGTTTGGATAGCGGTTTTTTTAGAACTCGGGAGTTATTCTGGAATAAATTGGGTAGTTTGGTGGGTCTGAGTTATTTTTTAATTCTCCGTTGCCCAGCTGTGCAAAACCACTTATCAGTTTTAACATTTTTTTAATTGGTTTTTAATAGGTACCTATGTACCAACATAAGTTTTCCATAAAAGTTTTTAGAAATCCTCTTCGTTAAAATATTCGATGCACACAGTTGATAGTTTACATTTAGTCACAGAGTAACATATTACTAGAAGCATCAAATACTCGAAAATATAATAAATAAAATGAAATAAGAAGATCCGTAGAAGAAGTGGAGTAACCGACATATCTCAACGCATTACAAAGGCAATAGGCAGGTTCTACTGTTCGAAAAACCGACAAACATGGCGGTCCCCGTGTGCTAGAATAGGGAACTCGCACCAGAAAGCGCAGCGTTGGGAAATGTCATCAAACGAGAAACTTCAAGGATCCGCTGAAATCGGGTGGCACAAAACCATGGCGTATAGGTAGAGACCTATGTCCAGCGGTGGACGCCTATAATCGGTTGTTAATCATCGCATGATAATCCATCCAAACAATCCAACAAGTAACGGGTTCTTTAATAGAAGATTTTTTGAAAAAGATTTAAAGCTGAATTTGGCTGAATATAATTACATTGAGGCACAGACTGCGATATTTTTTTGTAGTTAGGGTTTATCATGCTGAATTCAAAGATAGGTAGGTACATCGAATGGTAATATATCTTTCGATTATAGCAATAAAAGTGATTCACTTGCGAAGCAAGATAAACAAAAAATATCACTAATTTGAAAGTTCTGTAACGACTTTGCTCTGTACGCTTAAATGGAAACAACGTATTGAATTTTATCCAAATTCCAAAGCACGATTGAATACGTAGAAATGTAATTACGTTTTTATATAGAGAGAACAAGTAGGCAAACAGACATTCCAAACAAATTCTGTCTAGCAATCAAATAAATATTTCGTTCATTTGCTGATTCTATCGTGTTATGAAAAATGATGAAATCAATAAGTACTTCATATAAGACAGTTAAATAAATACAATAACAAAGCCTATTCGTTTGTTTTTTGTCATCTTTGCGTTTGTCTTTTATGTTAAAAAACAAAAAGATCCATAAAAAATTTACTAGTAAACCTATCTTCCTACCCGCAACTTTATCCGTGTGGATTTGGGTTTGTTAAAACTTCGTGAAAGCTCTTTAGTTTTTCGGGATGAAAAGTAGCCTATGTCACTCTACAGGTCTTTATCTACTTCTTCATGTTTTGTTACGGCCTGATTGAAGGACAAACCATTAAACAAACACATTTACACTTTATAATTACCTAAAAATTGAGGCAATGTGAATAATAATAATAGTAGTACAAATCAAAAACAAAATAAAGGGGTGGAAATAATTTATTTTAAACGATCGTATACTATATCAACACTTATCTAATGGACTGAAACAATGGGGATGGTTTTGATGGGGGAGTGATGAACTAGAGAGCTGCTGTGCGCGATCGCAGATGGGACAGTCTTGACGACGACTGGGGCGGTGTGAACTACTGGGGCGGCGTGAACGATGGGGGCGGCATGAACTATCGGGGCAGAGTGAACTACTGGGACAGCAGCTACGATGGGAGTATGTACGGAGTGGACAACTGGGGATCCGTGGTTGACAAGCTGGCTGCTCTTGGTGATGGTGGTTTTGGAGGCCACGACTGGCACTGCTGCGTGGACTACTGGGGCAGAGTGGACTGCGGCCACTACGGGTTGGTGGGCCACTAGCAGGCCAGGGGCGGCGGCGGCGCAGGCCAGGAGAGCGGTGAATACAACCTGTAGAATAAAATCAAGAATGTAAAGCAAGCGTAAACATGTTTTGTATGGTTGAAATTAATGATAAATCCTAGTTACTTACCAACGTTGTTATTTGTAAAAAAATTGTATGGTCTTTGCTTCGGTCTTTACAAAAAAAACAAATCTTTTTCTTTATAATATTAGTATAGTTGAGTGAATAAATTTTAATGGGGCTAATTCAAAGGTAACATCAGTAATAAAATATAATCAGGAAAGGAAAAAGAAAGAATTTCTGCAGAGGATCAGCCGGGCTGTCCAACGCGGAAATGCAGCCAGTATTCTTGGCACCATTCATCCACCATGAATCAATCCCATTAAAAACACTCTACCATACAAATATTATAGAGGAAAGCTTTACAAGTATTTGTTGGTTCTCTGAAACTACTAAACCGATTTTGATAATTCTTGCACCATTAGGAAGCTACTCAATCCAGAAGTAACATAAGTCAACCCAGCTGCGTTTGTTGTGGGCTCTTCCCAGACTCTGGTGCGTTTGAAACCCTCGTAGCTTTAGTTTTAAGTTTAGTTAATTAATTATTATTATTATCACTTCTCTATCATGTTACAAATCTAACAATTATGACCACCAAAAGATGAACATTAGTACCTACTTTGAATAAATGATTTTGAGTGTTTTTTTTTGAGTTTTGAGCCATAATTACGTTTGTACCGCGGGCGAAGTCGCGGACAAAAGGTAGTCTTTAATCAAAAATGAACTTACGAGTCCCTGCATGTTGTTTTGTTGGATTTGTTGTTGGATGTAGTAGTCGAGTCGAGCTTGCCGAATTATCTAACAATCGGACCTCAGCCCGCCGTATTTATACCGGTCGCCGAAACTTTACAATGGGCCTCGAATACTTGACGAGTAATGAGGGAGTTGCGATATTAAAGCTTTTTTGGAGAAGGTATTATTTAACCAAGCGAAGCGAGGTCTCTGAGGTTGAGGCTATAGAGCGCACTTTGACTTTGCTTAGGCTTAAGTTTCTATTAAAACGAGACAGATTTATACCAGCGGTATAACGCTGTCTCGTTTTAACAGTGTCTTAGGTCTGTACAAAGTCAAAGTGCACTCGCTAGTGCATGTTTGAGTGAAATTGCAATTCGACGTTATATTATGTCGGCCAAGTACGAGTCGGACTCGCGTGCTGTGGGTTCCGTACTTGGGTATTTTTCCGACATTTTGCACGATAAATCAAAAACGATTATGCATAAAAATAAATGAAAATCTGTTCTACAATGTACAGATAAAGCCCTTTCATATGATACCGCATTTGCTATAGATTGTCTGGCTTTGAAAATTAAAAAAACTTTGTATGTTCATGAACACATTTTAATTATTTTATGTGATATAACCACCAATTCACGGTTTTCAGATTTTTTCCCTTACTTGTGCTGTAAGACCTACCTACCTGCCAAATTTCATGATTCTAGGTCAATGGGAAGTACCTTATAGGTTTTCTTGACAGACGGACGTGCGGACGGACAGACAGACAATAAAGTGATACTATAAGGGTCCTATTTTTCCTTTTGTAGTACGGAACCCTAAAAATCAAAGTCAGGTTTTGCACGAGTGAATTTATCGATGCCACATCCACACATAATATTTTTCCCCGTCATACCTCCTTGATTTTTTAAAGTTGTACATTTCGATACGTACGAATATATAAATGCGAACACGCTTTCATCCAAGTAGGACCAAGTTCACTCAGTCAAGTTGAACTTACGTAACATACAACATACAACATACATACAACATACATACAACACACACAACATACAATATTACCATGTACTCGATACGCCTAATTAGAATAAATATCGTGTGGTTCATAATTATAATATTAAACTAGATTATGCCCGTGATTTTGTCCGCGTGGATTGTTTGTAAAAATCTTGTAGGAACTCTTTGATTTTCCGGGATAAAAAGTTCGTCTTCGGGATGCAAGCTATATCTGTATCAAACGTCAAAATTAGTTAAACAGGACAGGTCTTTAAAATCTCGTGGGAACACTTTAATTTTCCAGGATAAAACGTAGCTTATGTTCGTCTCCAGGATACAAGCTATCTCTGTATCAATATCGAAATTGGTTAAACAGGTAGGTCTTTGAAATCTCGTGGGAACTGTTTGATTTTTCGGGATAAAAAGCAGCCTATGGCCATCTCAAAGTAGCTATATTTGTGCTTTTGGTCAAAATTGGTTAAGCAGATGGGCCGTGGAAAGTTAGTAGACAGATAGACACAATTTCACATTTATAATATTAGTATGGATTAACATGAGTGTTTTTTGGCCTCGTTGAAGATTTAGGAAGTAGGTTAGTGGTATTGACTGTGAAAGTAATAAGAAGGATTATTATTTATATAACCTTAACACGTTTTTAGGCAATGACCTCTATGACTACACACTAGATGGTTCATTTTGATCAAAAATCCTGTTCAATGTTTTTGAGTGTGAAATGGTAAAAGCGAATTGCAGCCCCTTGAAATTTTTGTTCTCAATGACCCGTTACCCGTCTAGCACCCGTCTAGTGCGTAGGTTAACCAGTATCAGTTTTTATAAATTTCATCATCATCATCATCCTATCGTCGGCTCACTACTAAGCACGGGTTCCTACTCTAAATGAAAAGGGTTTAGCCATAGTCCAACACGCTGGTCAAGTGCAGATAGATAGACTTACACCTTTGAGAACATTATGGATATCTGTAACATTCCTCTTTCCCCTCCAACTAAGCGTAAAGCTTGTGCTAGGAGTGGGTACGACAATAGTGCAACGGCTGGGGTTTGAACCGCCGACCTTTCGGAATTCAGTCCACTCCTATAACCGTTGAGATATTGAGGCTTAAAGTTATTTAATTTAATTAAAACGCTCATGACTAAATAATTAGAGGGATCGAACCCCCGACATCCCGATTAGGAGGCCGGAGTCTTAACCACTAGACTATCACCACTTAGTTTTTCGTTTAATTTAATTTAATTTTTTTACTCTAAGGTTAAGTACCTTAACTTGTTGCGGAAATCAGTGACTTTAGCCTTTAGTACAAGTTTTCAAGTAAAAAAATGTGACACTGAAATACTGCAGTGAACATAATATTATACAAGTACACTGGAAAAGGAGTGCGATACAAAACGATAGCAATTTTTTATAGTTATAGTAGTATAGCTAGTTATTATCCTAAAATAACCCCAAGATATTAACTAACTCTGTACCACGTTCCGTCAAAATTTGTTAAACGGGTGGACAGACAGACACACTTTTTCATTTTATAATATTAGTATGGATTTTCGCACAGGTGACGTTGAGTTGGAAAGTTATACTAGATTTTCAAAACGCAATAATTGATCTGTGTCAAAAATAGTAGTCTATAAAAATATGAGTTTAGATTTATTTATACAGGGCCTATTCCCACTCATATTCGATAAAATCACCCGAGCGACAAAGCCAGAGGTCTGGCTTTGACAGACCACAAAGCTTAGAGCCGTAATTATTTTAGTCCATTAAATTATAGGTTTCCGTACTCGAAGGATGCCAATGGGACCCTATTACTAAGTGCGTCCGTCCGTCTGTCTGTTAGCGGGCTATATCTCATGAACAATAGATTTTGCTGTGTAATATTTTGTTTTTATGTTTCTTTTTATGATGGTGTTAAAGCATATTTCAATTTCAAATTTCAATCTCATAGGTAGAGAGTTGTCACAAAATGTGTATTTCTAGGGCCGCTATAACATCAAATAGGGTTGGGGTCTCAAGGTGCTGAAATGGCGACCTCGCATCGCATTGCGCAGCATTAGAAGACCCCCTACTGGATAGATTCAGGCGGATACAGTGGTGTGTGGAAGGCCAATGTCCTGCAGTGGATGCTTATCGATTGATGATGATGGTGATGATTATTTTAGTAGCAGGTAGAGGTGTATTATGTTACAAAAGCCTTTTAGAGAACTAGGTTTTGGTATAGCAGCTGTGAGTTTCGACATGATTGCACGTTCGCGTGTTATCAAACATCGCGTTTTGATCGCAGATAATTTTGTGAGAAATACCTACTGAGGTCTTAACACTACGGAATGGCCGTGAAACGATATTTTAAGCTGGTTTTCAAAAAAGATTAAAGGCTTAAAGCAATCATCTTACTATTTAGGCTGAAACAATTAGCATTAGGTTAGTATTAATATAAACTGCATGCAATATTTTCATCCGCGTTGAATTTGGATAATATCATGTCGTTATACGTGGTTACATTACATTGAGTAGAGTGGTTATTGTACCTTATTCGCTGATGATGACAGCTGCATTGAAATAGGTATAGTACACGACAGGTCGAGATGTCGAGATGTCGAGATACCTCGGTACCTTTCATACAAATCGGTGGAGCGGATGGGGTCTTTAGGAATCCCGTGGGAACGCTTTGATTTTCCGGGATAAAAAGTAGCCTATGTCCGTCCTCGGGATATAAGCTAACTCTGTACCTTTCGTCAGAATCAGTTAAGCTGTTGGGCTGTAAAAAGGTAGCAGACAGACACACTTTCGCATTTATAATATTAGTGTGGAAGCATGGATCACGTCATGCATTGCCAGAGATTTAGTATCGTGGCAACCTCCTGCCAGACACCCTTAACTTTATAAAGTTTCTGGCAGGGTGCTTTTATTCCATAATAATTAATTGGTTTTAACCAATTCACACCTGGTCAACGTGTTGGACCCTTCTCATTTTAAGAGGATACCCATGGTGGCCTGGTGTCTCTAGGGATGGGTTGAGATAGTGACTCCTTAATTTTACCTTGTGGTTACGGAACTCTCTAAAGCGATTTGTAGCTGCATTACAAATTACAATAAATACCTACGTCCTACACTCATTACGAACCGGTGGCGAAATGTGAATTCCATAGTTGCTGATCGTCCTCCCATTGTCGCCATGTTTTATAATGATGTTGCGAAGCGTGGACATTGACACTCGGCGACCTTGTTACGCCTATAATACGCGACGGGTCGAGATGGCAATCGGGGCATGAGGTGGGGGGACGCCCCGCACACCAGCACGACACCCGCGCTATCCCGCACCGGGTTAGCACGGGGGCTGTGTGGTGTGCGGGGCGTCCCCAACCCGATTGCCATCTCGACCTGTCGCGTGCCTACAATATCCTACCTAATCTATACATATAATAAAATTGTAGAAAAGTGGTGTCTGTACAATGGAAATATATAAAAAAAAGTAGCAGGGGTTGTTATTATATCGATGCCGAACCCGAAATTGTTATTAATTTTTTTTGTCTGTTTGTTTGTTTGTCTGTGTGTTTGTGCACGCTATTATCAGAAACGGCTTATTCGATTTAGATACGGTTTTCATTAATATATTGTAGTAAGCTTCACTTAACATTTAGTGTTTATTTCATGTCAATCGGTTCATAAATAAAAAAAAGTTATGTCAATTTACGTCACTATTCCACGCGAACGAAGTCGCGGGCACAGCTGGTAAAAAAATATATGTATTTTTATTTAAACTTGTACAATTAGTACCAACCTATTTTCGAATCGTTAAAAGCATCTACCCCTGGTTCGGAAGGCCATTCCTACCGAGAAGTACCAAGAAACTCAAGAACTTTAACTTTGTCTTATAAAACATGGTATTTATTTATTGTGAGTCTAGTGAAAACCTATGGAGCACAAGGAACGTGCTTTGTGAAATACAGTAGGGGCAGAGTGAACCACGATTGTACAAGTACGAATGAACCAAGGATCACTAAATATAAACACCCTTCGAAATACCAGGAACATGTCAATCGAGACAAATAAAATAAATACACATTTTTTTAAAATAATCATTTATTAACATAAACATTAATGTAAAGCATAATAAGACAGCGAGTTGACTACAGGTACAGTTTCATGTACAGTGGAGCTGTGATGGGTTATCGCTGACGTGGGGGCTTTGTACGACACGACAGGGGCAGAGTGAACCAACACTGGCGAGTACGAGTGAACCACAGGGGACAATGATCCGTGGCTGATATATTGACTGCTTTTTGTTGATGTGGTTTTTGCTAGCGGTACATGGTATTCGACGTTATGGGTCATGTATAATGGTGTGTGTAGAACATGGGTACTTCCATGGTCTACTGTTTGTGTGCTATGGGTTAAAGTTGATTTCGATAGTGGTATAACTGGGGTGTGTAATACGTGGGTGCTGCCATGGTCGATAGATTGACTGCTAGATGTTAGGGTAGATTTTGATAGAGGCACATAGGTATTGTATGTCAAGTTTTCAACGGGTGCGGCGGCTGCGATGGCCAATATGGCATTGATGATTATCTGAAAATTAACAAAATATTAAATTAAAATACCCAAATACATACATACATACATAGACTGCTAAAATCATAACCCTTCCTTTTGGCTTTGCCGCAGTCGGGTAAATACAAAACTAAATGCAATAAAAATATGAGTCGCATTTTGAGAATTTCCTTTTTATTTGTTATATTATGACAGATCTTGCTAATTAATCATTTAAATAGGCTGAAACTTAGCATTTTCATAATATTTTTATAGAAAAAGTACGATAGCATTAAGACAGTATAGTTATTATAAGTTTTTCAAGATCAGTTATAAATTATAATGTAGTAATCAGATTGCAAAATATGCCCGAGATGATTTCGTAATCTTTTGTTTTATAAAATTTTCTAAACAGTAGGTGATTTTCCACGTTTCAATGGCTTTCATATAAAAAATAAAGTAGTTATAAACTATAATTTAATAATAATAATAGATAAAAATTATTTTTATCATGACATGAATTATTATATTTTTTCCGTGAACTACTTAATAAAAAATTGTTTATCCAAGGAATTATTAAGAGGGCTCTCTCCGTCACTCGTTTCATACAATCGTAGTTCCAATTTCATTTGAATATTAAGCAACTAATGTCCATGAAATTTTGCAGACATATTCTAGAAACTAATAGCTATGTCTGTGGTTTTCCAGATTTCTGTTAAAATATTCGGTTTCAAAGTTACGCGGCCTTAAAAATTTTCATACAAATCTTTGAGCCCCTGTAATTTTAAAACTACATATTTTTAGAAAAATCTAAAACACCACAGACACAGATATTAGTTTCTATAATATGTCTGCAAAATTTCATGGACTTTGGTTGCTTAATATTCAAATGAAATTGGAACTACGATTGTATGAAGCGAGCAGAAGCGAGTGACGGAGAGAGCCCTGTTAAGTCAATTTTTTTTAAATTACAAAATGATTAATGTACTTTTTTGCACACTTATGCAACTTACAATTTTTTGCATTTTTTAGTGTTTTCGTATCACGTCTGGTATTCAACTGATGGTCCTCAGGACGAGAGTGACCCTTATATATGCTGCCCAAAATTCTCTGCCCCAGATTGCACCCGACGTACTTGAGGACCTCTTTTGATAATAAATCGTTTTGCACACCGTTACATCATCCGTCAGTAATTGGCAGTTTTGCATACGGTAATCTATATGTGACATGTATTGAACCAACTATCTTTCCATCTAAAGTGCGTCGTCCATAATAATAACAGTAATAGATTATTCATTATTAATTAATATCCTGTATTTTGGCTAAAATGCGTTGAAAGTTTCAATAAAGCTAGATCTTAATAGAAACTTAGATGCCTTAGAATTTAATCTTTCAGCTACTATTTCTTCAAGATAAAAACAAATTTATACAGTTTCAATTCTATTGTTTTTCTTAGTAAATTATATCTCAAAAGTCTGCCAAATCTGTTTCGAATAGTAGACTCTGGACTCTCAAGCCAAAACCAAATAGTATGCTCCCAGTATTTAAACAGACAATTTCAAATCCAAATGTTTACGAAAATGTTTTCTTTAAGAAATCTTTTAAATTAACAAGAATTTCCTCTTGGATAAAGACACTGGACATTTAGCTAGGTGTCGGGCTCTTAAGCTATCTAGTGGGTGGATAGCTTTAATCGCGTTAAAGCTCCTCATATCGATACATTATCGCACTATCATCTATCGTCAATAACGTGTCTAACGCCTTGGTTATCCTCCTGTAACTATTAGGCTAATTTGCATAATCGCTAACGTTTTACCAAGCCAAACAATCAGGGTAATGAGCATAACCACATAATTACAATAACATGTTTGGATATTTGTGTATCATTATTGTTTCAAAACAGATCATACACATTTGGTTTTGGACTACTACGAACGCAACCTTAAATTAATTAAAAAAAATATGACAGCCCTGCCAAAAAACGAACTAAATAGTAAAAAAATCTCACTTGAATTTGTCAACATATTCTATACATCATATTGAATTTTTTTCAAAACAATTATAACTCGGGATCATATTGTAAGGATACAAAACCCTTTACATCCAAATCTATTTAGGCATTTAAAAGTTATGTTGGAATAAAGAAATTCACATACTTACATATTATAATATAATAAGCCTGAAAAAGTTATGTAATAAGTAATTTTGGAAAAGCCCTTATACAGGTATCTACTAATTTAGTTCGATGTAAGTAATTTTGTTTGAAGATATCATAAAATTACAAGTTCTTATATCAAATAGGTGCAGCTGATAGTAATTTCTTGCAGCTCATAGATTCTAATGGAGTCTCTAATAATGAAATAACAATATAATGTTTCAATTGTTAATAGACAATATTACTAATACAATATTTTCGCAACCTAAGCCTTAGCAGGAAATACGCTAGTCACAATGACTTAAGAAGATTTTACATTAACAAACACGTCGATATCAATATACAGGACGTAACCAGAACGCTAGCAAAAACGAAGACAAGACGTGATAGTACTGATGATTACTGATAAGATGCCATAAAAAAACTACGAAAAAATTTTCAAAATCTTGTATTTTTAAAAGTTCACAATATATTGCTAACTAGAACATGCCCGCGGCTTCGCCCGCGTGGATTTCGGTTTTTTTTAAATCCCGTAGGAATTCTTTGATTTTCCGGGATAAAAAGTAGCCTATGTGCTAATCCAGGATATTATCTACCTACATTCCAAATTTCAGCCAAATCCATTCAGTAGTTATTGCGTGAAAGAGTAACAAACATACACACACACACACACACACACACACACACACATACAAACTTTCGCCTTTATAATAATATAGTGTGATACGCCGTAACGGACGAATTAACGTGGATTATTAAAGACCTAAAGAGTGACACAAAGTACTTACTTTGTATTCTAGAAAAAAAAAATCCTACGTTGTTTTCAAAAACAAATGCGCACGGATTAATTTGCGGGCTTCATCTAGATTCTAGACAAAGTATGAAAACTGGTACCTATTTTTTATACGATTGCCCAAAACAAGGAGTCTAATCCGTGCATTTCAGGGTTCATGTATGTATGTAATGTGAGTTTTATAATTCCAACACGAGTTCTAAATGCCTCAACAGATTTGGATGTATTATCATTAGAATTTTTACATCATCCTGAGTAATACTGGCTATACTAATTTGTTTGAAAAAAATCAATATGGTAGCTGTATGGCGCAATTTTTTTGACGTGACAACGTCTTATAATTCGATAGAGCCGGCTGCACGCACGAAAAAACATGACTCATGCGGCGTTACCTCGCTCTGAGGCGTTCCATGTAAGGCTTGAAGTGCAAGCGAGAGCGCGGAACGAGCGACAAAGAAGCACAATCGGCCTTTGTTGTCACGTTCAACTATCGTCAGTAACCCGACTTTACAGACAACCAATTTTTTGTGATTTTTTTTTACTTTTTAGTTCGTTTTCTGGCAGTGTAGTTGTTTTAATTATGACTTAAGTCATACTGTTGAATCTGCCCGATAGTGCTTTCATAATATTTCAATACTAAAACTTTACTTGGAAAACTTCCAGTCTTTTTTACTCAGTTATTCAAACAGGGGCATTGTAAAACCTCCTTTATGATCTAGCGTAAAACCTTTAGCTAACATCTGATAAGAAATCGTTGCTTCACCATCGATACGACCTTCGACTTTTGTTTGTAAATCAGTATTATTGTAATACACCTATAATGATAAGATTTATTAAGTAGGCCTTCGAGTATTGAATAAAATGTATTATGTAAGTAAGCGGTGATAGCCTAGTGGTTAAGATCACATCAGCCTTTTAGTTACAGGGTCCGGGGTTCGCTCTCGGGCACGCATCTCTAACTTTTCGAAGTAATGTGTGTTTTAAGCAATTAAGTACGCCAATATCGTGAGGAAATCTGCACGCCAGTTACGTACTCATCCGATCCGAGTCAGTGAAAATAATATGGTTATAAAAAAACTTGGATTGAAGTCGGATATTGCTTAGGTACGCACTAATCCCATGTCTAATCGAAATCCTAGCTATTTAGTGGAACATCTTTGACATATCTACGTAATTATGTTCGAGTTGAATCCGAGGCGCATCCGAGATATTTTCACGGATGTCGGAGAGAACTCTGATGACGGAAGTCGGAGCTACTGTGTAAGCTACCATACAAATAGTTCTATGACTACTTCGGAGAGTATTTCCACGGATTCGGATCGGATGCAGTGCATAATCGCCCTGAGAGTTTTCCATAATAATCTCAAAGGTGTGTGAAGTTTGCCAATCTCCACTAACCAGAGTGGTATGGCCAAACCATTCTCATTCTGAGAGTAGCTCTTCCGAGAGAGTATCTGTGCTCAGTAGTGGACCGTTAGCGAGTTAATCATGATGATGATGAGGATAACATTTTGTACTATAGTACGGAGCCTATCGTGTGCAGCTCGCACTTGGCCGGTTTTTCTTAGAACATAACCATAAAATAAACTTTCTCACATACAACGACTACACAATTCACGAAAAGGATATCAGATCTGGATAAGAAATCTTTTTATTCATCCTCTGACCTTGGTACAGCCATAAAGATGCTGTTTCAGGATTTGTGCTTAAAAGAATGTTTCGATTATCAGGGGACTCTCCGTCATTCGCTGCATACAAACGTAGTTTGGTTCTCATGTTTTATCGAATCAAACTCGAAGTACCTAATTTTCAACGTTCTGTGTCTGTTGGTTTGCCAGTTTTCCGTAAAAATAACATGTTTTAAAAATACACGGGTTTTAAGATTTGTACATGTGAATTCTTGAGACCGTGTAACTGTAAAATGGAAATCTGGAAAATATAAGATCATTAAACTCTCTGTCATTTAATTTTATTAACCCCCGACCCAAAAAGAGGGGTGTTATAAGGTTGACGTGTGTATCTGTGTATCTGTGTGTCTGTGTATCTGTGTATCTGTCTGTGGCATCGTAGCGCCTAAACGAATGAACCGATTTTAATTTAGTTTTTTTTGTTTGAAAGGTGGCTTGATCGAGAGTGTTCTTAGCTATAATCTAAAAAAATTGGTTCAGCCGTTTAAGAGTTATCAGCTCTTTTCTAGTTTTCTTGTAGAAAAGAAGGTTAGATAACCGTTAGGTTCATAATATTATGTCAATAGACAAATGTCAAGCTGTCAAGATGGACGTTGCCTAAATACATAATTATTTATTTGAAAATGATGTTTTGGAAAACTCAAATACTTTGGATCGTCAGGGGTGTTATAAATTTTTAATTTACACTTGTTTTACTGAGTGTTTCCATAAAATAAATAAATTAAATTGAATAGATATTAGTACCTAGAACGAATCTACAAAATTTCATTTAGTACTCAGATGGGAGCCAAATTACGTTTGTATGAGCACGCTACGGAGGGACGCCTCTTAAAAGAATGGCTTAATTAAGGTTAGCTCATCTGTATTGTTATTTATACGGCAATTATAGATTTATTTAATGTGCATCCCCCCAATTATGGATTACCTAAATGGGAAATATAAACTTGCCCTTGAATATAAGTACCTACTTATGTAACAAGGGCTCCACTTGAGAATTTATCTGATTCTTGGGGGCCATTTTAATTTGAAAACTACATTGCCATATTTGCAGATAGGTGTTCCCACTAGATTACAACGTGGGGTTATTCAAGGGCCAGACCAACAAATTCCTGAAAGGCCGGCAACGTATCGGCGTGCTCTGGAGCTGCAAATGTACATGGGCGGTAATCACTTAGCATCAGGTGATCCGCTTGCTCGTTTGCTCGTCATTCTATTATTTTAATAAAATAGCTATTTTCGTCTCTTGTCTATTTGTCTTTTAACTTTTTAAGTTTTTATCCATTCCATCCGTGAAACCAATTTAAATAACAGATAGCTTACTTACCTACTTACCTGAGACGAAGACGCAAGCATCATCTATAAATAAAAAAATATTTTTATCTGTATGGTTCTGTAGTTACATGCAAACAGGTGTAAATGGTAAATACTACACGATTTGCGTTGTAAGTCCAGTGTCGTAACTTGTGGTCCAATGGAGAGTGGACAATAAATAAGGAGATAGCGGTAATTTCTGTCCAATTACAAGCCTTTTTGCGACGCGACGTGTTAAATTAAGTTAAAACCAGCGATATAAATGTTCCACTAGATGAAACGCTTCATAGTAAACACAATATGTTCCAGGTTCCAGCGAACATCGGTGTCCGTACTTCCTGTCAATCGTAATCCGGACACAGTACATTAGAAAAATTAAACTCGCGCGGTAATATGAAATTATTATTCACGTAGCACCTGTTTGCGATTACAACATATTATTTCAGAAAAATGTCATTTTTAACAAGTGCCACCTAATACCTGTTGCACATCGATCGCCCGTTGTGCCAGATCCATTTTTCCACGCACATGCAAACTGTGGAATCAACTCCTTTCTACGGTGTTCCCATTAGTCCAATTATTATTGAATATAAGTGGTGGTTGGAACATGTTGCTATGAACTGCCCCATCTAGAGGAACATATTATTTTATATAGGAATCGCTGTTTAAAACACGAGTTTATACAGGAGCCATTTTAAATATGATTTAATTTATGAAGCCTATAACCGCTTAATTGCAGGGTCACGGCCTTAAAAGGATTGTTTTAGTGTTTCAAACAATAATCGAAGCTGAAAATATTTCAGTAAAAATTCAACCATTGTACCTTTTTAGGATCCCGTACGTGTTGTAGAGTACTTTAATATCACCTATGTTTAGGTGATATACCTACCTCTACAGTTTGAATGAAAAATGTACCTAATTCTTATAGGACTTTTTGTGTGTTTGTCTGTTTGTCTGTCTGTCCGTCCAACTACCATTGATTCGGGATAAAAAGTAGCCTACGTTGTGTTGCATCGAATCAAAAACTTCCATAAGCCTTGATCCACTTATAATATTTTAGCATACCCTCTCAATCAATGATCCATGTAATGGAATTAAGTAAGTACATTTATAAGTTAAGATCTTGACTTATGGAGTTTTTAAGTGAAAATATTGTATACTTTACGGCAATAATGATTGTAATTGGTCGCTTCGAGCGTGAAAATGCCAATGTTTACGAGCATCATTGAACTTATCTTGAAGCATAAATCAGGAATTATTGACCATTGAAAAATACGACCACGTCAGTGTTAAAGTAGTCTTAATTCAACCCAGATGGTTGATCTTGGAAATGAGTCGCAAGGGAGCCGCTTGATTCACGCGGTGCAAACCCTACAAGAGACTTATATCGAGTTGTGGACCTTCGTCGGTTGATAATAATTATGATTATGTTGGTTGACAGTGTGGGAGGCTTCGGCCGTCGCTAATTACCACACACCAAGCCATTTATCATTCCTCTATGATGTCATAAAACAGAAACCGATTACAGGTTTCACACTAATATTATAAAGGTGAAAGTTTGTGTGTAGGTGTGTTTGTGTGTATGTTTTTTTAACAGATTTGGCTGAAATTCGCACCGGACATAGATTATACCATGGTTTAACATATAGGCACATCGGCTACTTTTAATCCTGGAAAATGAAAGAGATCTGACAGACGATATCAAACGAGTTGTAGGGAGCCGCTGCGGTTACAAAAGACGTCTGGAAGTCCCTACAAGACACCTATGCCCAGCAGTGGACGTCTGTCGGTTGACTATGATGATCACACAACAACCATTGAGACAAATAAGATTGGCCTCTATCTATACTCGATTAAAATTGAAGTCCTAAATACTCGAGAAAGAAAAGCTTGTTTACACAAATTACAAATTGTACTCGTGATACCCGACCATATAAAGTTATCTCTACAACTCTTTTATGACGATGTAAAGGTAATTTTTGGCGCAGTTCCTTTTTATGTAAATTTCAAAAGGTAAGGATCAAAAGCTCCGCTGTAGGTACATATACAAGTTCAAAAAATTTAAATGCCATTTATTTTCGTGTGAAGTGCAGAATAATTAGCAGTAATGTTTTAATTAATTAACAAGTTTACACGCAAAGAAAGCTCCCGAAATAAATTAAAAAAAACATACTATAGAAAGAGATCCAGCTCGTGCTAGACCTTCGTTATTTTATAATTATTTTATAAAAGCTGAAAGTTTATCATCTAGTGTCCACGATATCGTCCGCGTGGATTTAGGTTTTTGGAACTTTTGATTTTCAGAGATAAAAAGTAGCCTATGAAGCAAGCTATATCTCTTACTACTAAATTCTGACAAAATTGGTTAAGCGGATTGGCCGTGAAAAGACTGACAGACAAAGCCACGGGCATCGGATTAGTATACTTAATAATTAAGATAGATCACAAAATATGATTTCACATGCTCAGTAGGTACCTATTTGTAGGCTCATACAGGTTTTATGTTACGTAAGTAAACCTTAATTTTTTTTTTGCAATAAAATAGGCATTTTCTCCAGTTTAACTGGTTACATGCCTACGTGATTATAGTCGTCTACTTTCTTAATAATAAGCACGGATGGCCTTACTACAATGATTAGTAACTGTGTAACCTGAATTAAAATCTACGGACCGAAAAAGCAATCTCACACAAAAAAAAAAACAATTTTCGACCTTATGTTTCAGCCCGTAGAATCTACTTACTTGGCCTATCAGCAAGAGTAAATTGGTAGAATTAGGTGTATAATAATGATACTTTTTAGGGATCCGCATCCGAAGTGTGCCAGCGGGACTCTATTACTAAGCCTTCGCTGCCGTCCGTCTGTCGGTTCCGTTTATCTGTCAGCGGGCCGTATCTCATGAACTGTAATTAGCTAGAGAGTGGAAATTTTCACAGTATATGTATTTCTATTGCCGCTATAACAACAAATAATAAGTAAAAATTTCAAAATGGCCGCTGTGCAAATTAAAAATAATATAAAGTACACAATGCTATAATATAGGTATTGTGCGATGGTACGGAACTCTTCGTATGCGAGTCCGACTCGTACTTGACCGATTTTTTTATGTCAATGCCAACGCTGAATGGCGCGAACGGCTACTGTCATTATACCATTGACAGATTTTAAGGCGCCAAAATTTTTATCGACAGCAATAAATGTTATCAAGTATGCCAATTGCCAATGTATAATTATATCGATTTATTTGTGTTATTTACTCGAAAAAGCTCGAATTTTATAACTATGGCAAATAAAATGCCTCTTACGATGAAAGTTAGGCATAGGCTCCACAAGAGACCGGACAAGAAGTGTTTGGCCAAAATAATGTATCCGATCGAGTGTATGTTCTATGTAAAATTGTTCTACCGAAATAAATATTTTTGTATTTGTATTTTTGTGTTGGAACTTGTAAACAAAAGTCGAAATTTTGTTTGAGGATGATATAATATTCTGCCATGTTAAAGACTTTTACATTCTTATCTGAAAAATGTAAGTTTTAAAGGAAAAGTGAAATAGCGTTGGCAGATGTGTCGTATTTTTTTTGAGTTCCGTACCTTTTAGAAAATTATTTCACTCTGTTGTCTATCTTTAATATAATAATATTAGGTATTTAGATTCTTCAAAATGTAAAGTCTGGTAAAGTCGTGCCGCCAAGTAATTTACCGTGCCGATATCATGCCACAAGGAAACCGTACAGTGATATCATCATTATCATCAAATTGTCATACTTCTTCCAGGAAAGCCCGCGTCCATCTTAGACTGCATCCTCACTGTACTTTCCTCAAATAAATTTTTTTTTAGTGAGATGTCGAAATAAAACTATTGGCCGAATAAGTTACGCCGAAATAAAAATTATCGAGTTGTTCGGTGTAGTGACCCAGCGATGCATTGTGTGAACTAGGCTTTACTTCACAATGACGCATTGGGGTAATTTGGCTCATACATTACGTGTGTACGTGTGAAATCCGTAGTAAGTATATAAACTTGGTATTAACTATAAACTGGCATTTACTTCGTTTTCAATTCCAATCGAATGGTTCAATGATTATTTATCAACTATAAAAATCCAAATAAAGTATCATTTTTATGATGATTTTGGAGGCTATCAAATAAATTTAGTAATACGTAGGCACTACTGAAAAATTGCGCGCCATTACATGGCAGATTGTAATTGGACTTTTATAATTTTAAGACCCATTGTACATATAATTTTGCAATTAATAAATAATAATCTAATCTAATCTAACAAGACGAAGGTGATAAAAATTAATTAAGTACTTATTAAAAAACTGTAACTGGACTAAAATTTTCAAAATACATTCAACGTACAGTAGTCTGTATACATTTAATACCTATAATGTGTTTTCTGTTCTTGTATTTTGATTTTCCTTCTTGTCGTGGTACCTATTAGGGGTTGTCACTTAGATTAGGATCCTTTGTTTTTATGTTTGGACCATTTTTAGTTACAACCTGTTGTGTGTACCTTTGAATAAATAAATAAATAAATAAATAAATAAATAAATAAACAAGAAGCGTATAAATAATAATAATGTTTTGAAAGTTTTAATCCCAGACCCCCAGAACAATATTTTTGGAAATTTTGTCTGTCTGTATGTGCATAGCATCACACTGAAACTATTGAAAGAATTTGAACTTAACTTGGCATAGGTATACTAGCTAATTATAGTCCATATTAACATATTGATCGATCTTAATTATATGGGAAGGCACTGGCCCCTAAGATAAATAAATTTTCATTTCAATTTCATATAATTATTAGGGTTTCCTTGGGATACGGTAAGTATAAATATGTAGATAATACATAATACCTACTTATTGTTTTGTGGAATAGGTATGCTTCCCTTGCAAAACCGGGGCGGGTCAATCTTTCCACGGTTTAAGATTGATTCTGTTTGATTGTAATCTAAAGGTATAATTACAATTTTACGGTGGCATATACACTGCGAATCTTATAACTTCAGCGAAAGAAAACACGTGGCTTTCAAAGTACAACAGTAGGTATTTCCAAAGAGATGCGTAAGACAAGATTTATAGGCGTTTAAAATTGGCCGCTTATTTATATACAGTTGGGCAACGATGATCGACGACAATACTCAACCATTATCTTTTATATCTTTTCAGGAACTAAAGAAAAATGTAGACGGAGCCACAGAAAAGACGTATTCTGTGCTCTTAAAAGTGAATCCAGTTTTTTGAGCGTCACATAGCGACAAGCCGGTGATCGCCATTTCATTCAGCTCAGCAATAACAGCTCCAGTATAGTAATAAATAATCAAGCATTGGTTTCAATGCCAAAAATTGGAAGTGAGTGGCGACTGCCGACAGAAGTGAAAACTTAAAACTATGAAAGCATATTTGACAGTTTCCATTAAAAATTGAACCTTTAGTTATTGGTTGCGTTAAGAAATAATTTTTAAAAGCTAATAAAATTACCATGTCGGTTCCGCAACCTTGAAATTTTATCAATCCCAAAATCGCCCAACTTGCGTAGCCTCTTGTTGTAGCCTCAATAACTCCAAGGCTAGAAGGAGAATGAATTCCGAAAGTTCGGCGGTTCAAACTCCTGCCGTTGCTTTATTGTTGCGTTCTAGCACAAGCTTTACGCTTAGTTGAAGGAGAAACGGTGGTTTTTAGTCATAATAATAATTATTTACATAGCTAATATTCTTTAAAAATTTATTTATATGCGTTTTCACTTATTATTTAAAATTATTAAATTTAATTCTTTAAAATCATTTTTTAGTTTCTCAAAACATCATACCCCTTGTGCTAGAAAAAGTGGCTTCCCCAGACATGTTTCATTTTATATAGCGCGTTTCATACTTATGTCTATCATTTTTATTTAGTCTGTGCCTTCAAGTATAATTAAATGCAATTCCTCAGCCTTTATAAGACATTCGACATTCTACGTGGATTTAATCAAGAAATGAATAAAAGGGCATAATATTATTACATACGAGTGTCATCATTGGAGTTAACTTATTTTTACGATTGCCCAAACCTGAAAGTTTTGCAAAGCTTCTTTTTTTAGGGTTCCTTCGAGAATTATTACAATCTTGGCTAAGCACCTTAGTACACAACCAAATTATTCCAACTAGCTAATATCCGCGACTTTGTCTGCCTGGGTTTAGGTTTTAAAATCCCGTGCGAATTTCTGATATTATTTTCTTACTCTGGGCTCTACGTCATAGAAAAAATTTAACATACTTATTATATTTTGTCAGTATCTACTAAGTTAGAAAGTGTTTTAATTTAAACATAACATTAATGCGTCAGTCAGTCATTTTTGCCATTTATGTTCTAGTTTCTGTCAAGATAAATAGCCTCAATCGTTGATTTTGAAAGAGCCGGGCCTCAATAGATTTAAAGCCACAATAGCTCAACGGTTATAGGATTGGTTATAGGAGTGGACTGAATTCCGAAAGATCAGCGGTTCAAACCCCAGCCACTCCTAGCACAAGCTTTACGCTTAGTTGGAGGGGAAAGGAAAATGTTAGTTATGATTAAAATAGCTAATATTCTTTAAAAAAACTATACTTATTACAATAATCCAACACATGCCTACTAATCCTTTTCATTATAATACTCGTATAATAATAATTAAAACTACGGGACCTAAATCATAAAGTTGGTCTCTCAAAGCAAATTATTCGTGGGTGAGTTATCGCCACGTTTAACCCAAATCGTTAATCGGGCTTTATGAGTTCAGTCAACACAAGTGACTCTCCAAGAGCCCGGAGTGCTGAACCTGTGGCTGAACCCAGGCCAGGCTGTTCAAACTTGTGAATTATTGAAATTGAAATTCCAAATGATTTATTGAAATGTTGCAAATAAAATTACTGAATATTTTATTCGGTGTGTCAATTGCATTTATTCAATTTTCGGTTATTACAGTGTACTTATTGTTATATAAAAACCGATCAAAAGCGAGTTGGAATCCGTGAAGGGTTCCGTATCACCTTTTTTTCTGTTATACAACCACAAAGTCACGGTTTTCGCGTTTTCTCCCTTACTCCGTTCTATAAGACATTGCTTCTTGCCAAATTTCATGGTTCTAGTTCAACGGGAAGTACCTCCAAGTCAAGAGTGAATAGAGTTCTTATAAGTAAACGCATACCTACTATCTTAGGCTGCATTATCACTTGCCAACAGGCTTTTATTCTCTTGACGGGTCTTGACAGACAGACAGACAGGCAGAAAACGAAGTGAATCTATAAGGATTCCTTTTTTTACCAAGAGATACGGAAGCTTAAGAAAGGTTAGTAGGTATATTTTAAGTAGTACCAAAAACAGCCCAATCCCATTATTAGAATCGGGCACCCGGTCGTAGGTCGGCTGGAGGTACAAAAATATCGGCTGTCAGGCTGACTGACAAATGATGTCCGACAGATAGTTAGGCTGACCCGCTGCGTTACCGGGTATCGTTCCAGGTTCAACGACCTTTTATCTCTTGCGTGTTTTAGCAAGCTTTGCTAAAGTTTGTTTCTTGTGATTTGTGATTGCCAAAATCGAGCTAACAAGTCAAATCTTCTAGGCAAGTGTGCTCAAAACTAGACCTCATCATTGCTTTTTATTAGGACCTAGCGGCCGGCCCCGGCTTGTCACGGGTAGTTTATTACAATTTTCATAGGGATCTCTATTTTTTTGAAAATAAAATATAGCCTATGTTACTCAAGAATAATGTAGCTTTCTATAGGTCAAAGAATTTTCAAAATCGAATACGTAATAAGTTCTAAAGTGTTCCCGACCTAATTACGGCCACGGAGGCCAAATTCCATAGAGATTAGCCAACTAAATGCACAAGTGTGTGCACAAACACGGGTGCACTCTCAATTTCCTCACTCTCATAGCCCAATAGGACAGAAAACCAACACTACAGGAGAGATCTCAGGCGCAGGAATGATGGCTTTACGTGCTATTTGCATATTAATACTTGACCATATTACAAAAAAGATCGATAAATCAATCAATACAAGCTATTGTATACATATAATTGCACTTTTATTTATTTAATACCCATTGTAGATACAATTTTGCAATTATTAAATAATATAATCTTATCTCTAATAGCCAATTAAGCATTTAAACTAACTGCAAGATTTATTTACCTACTGATTTATCGAATAACTAGTCAATGATTTATCGAATAGCTAATCGATTGATCACACTTGGGTGACAAAACAAATAGAGTAAGTTATTGTCAGTTAAACACGTTATTATTGGCCTAGTTTCTGCCATTGTAAAAAACCGGCCGAGTGAGAGTCGGACTAGCACACGAAGGGTTCCGTACCATCGTACTAGACATGACACTATGGACACTTTTTAATTTATTTTTAACCCCCGACCCAAAAAGAGGGGTGTTATAAGTTTGACGTGTGTATCTGTGTATCTGTCTGTGGCATCGTAGCTCCTAAACTAATGAACCGATTTTAATTTAGTTTTTTTTTGTTTGAAAGGTGGCTTGATCGAGAGGTTTCTTAGCTATAATCCAAGAAAATCAGTTCAGCCGTTTGAAACTTATCAACTCTTTTCTAGTTATTGTAACCTTCACTTGTCGGGGGTATTATAAATTTTTTATTCACACTTGTAATTTCTATGGCGCCTATTTTGAAATTCGCCATTTTTTTATTTGTTGATAAAGCGGCAATATAAATGAACACTCGGTTTAAACTTCAACTCTCTATCTATTACGGTTCATGAGGTACAGCCCACTAACAGACGGACGGCTTGGTTATAGGGTCACATTAGCACCCGGTTACGGAACCCTAAAAACTATCATTGATGAATGAACCGTAGTGAACTTGCATAATCATAGGACGTCTCGAGGCCGGTTGGTTTTAGGTTTGTGGCACAATGAGAGATAAAAATAAACCTTTTTTTTTAATCATTTAATGTAAGATAAAAATATAATAATAATAGTGTCTAATTTTCGGCCACAGCGCCAATTATTATTTTACCACCCTTGACTTATAAAACGTATGTAATGAGTATGTTATGTATACTTAGTTAATTTTTGTGACAACTTTCGTTTGTTAGTTTACAAAACAGTACCCAAATATTCCCGAAAAATTTCAAAATTTAACTTAAAACCTAAAGAGCTATGCCGATTACTCTGGTGCTTCTACAGATCTCCTTATTTCTGTTTCGATCGCGTAGAGACGCTCCAAGCATAAAGCAGAATTTACATTACGAAAAATTTATAATATTAGGTGTGTAGTGGAAAGCTCTCGTTGTGCAACTACCTTTACATACGTTTCTGCACATTTGCGTCTGCAAATCGCACAGGAGCATAAATAAGCTCCCATTACTTTGATCTCCTTTTTTTTTTTTTCTTTAAATCTGGCTTTACTCTGATTAGCCAATGTCAAGTTTGTGATATTTTCAAGTTATTGAATTTATACAAGTATGGACTCCGTCTGCGCCGGCGCCCGCCGACATACGCGTGGCGCCCCTTTAAAGCGCTTCCCAGTCCACCACCAAAAAACACCAACTAACACAAAAACCAGCCACTCATAACAAAAAAAAACACTCCAAACAAGCACAGCACGCGCGCCAGCAAACGCCATCACAGACGAAGTCCTTTGATCTCCTTTATCATCTTATCAGTTGGTCCAGTCATTTGGTAGTTTTACCTGGAAAGTTTTCCGGGAGTTTTGAAAATTGGTGGTTTTATAGATTTCGACGTGCTCTTTCCGAATCTTTATTTTGCCACCTCGTATCTTTGCCGTTCGCGCCACCATCTTGTGAAAATGGCGTCCGAAAATAGTTTTTTGACGATAACTCCTTTCCGACTCATTTCAAGATAAAGATTAAATTAAAAACAATTAAACTAAAGACAATTTCCTAGAATTTATGTAGTCACATTTTTTTATAGACTTTGCAAGTTTAGTTTGCAAGTGCAGTATTGCAGCAATATTGGTAGACACCTCAGCAATGAAAAACGACGAAAAAATAATACTTACCTACTGTCTGAAAAATCTTCAACCTAGATGGATACCGTTATATAAAACATCTCTGCAAAATGAAGCTCCTGTTTTTCTCAACAAAAAAGATTAAAAAATCCACTCGACTTAATAAGCCGGGACTTAGCGCAGTCTACGGGCCATCAATTTGCATCTTCCACAACAAGTTCCCTGTTTTTTAGGGTTCCGTACCTCAAAAGGAAAAACGGAACCCTTATAGGATCACTTTGTTATCTGTCTGTCTGTTTGTCCATCCGTCGTATCTGTCAAGAAAACCTATAGGGTACTTCCCGTTGACCTAGAATCATGAAAGGCAGGTAGGTAGGTCTTATAGCACAAGTAAAGGAAAAAAATTAAAATGTGTTCATGAACAAATAACTAATTAGTAATCTTAATTTTCAAAGTAAGACAACTATACCAAGTGGGGTATCATATGAAAGGGCTGTAACCTGTAGGTACATTCTAAAACGGATTTATTTTTATTTTTATGCATAATAGTTTTTGATTTATCGTGCAAAATGTCGAAAAAATTGCCGAGTATGGAACCCCGGTGCGCGAGTCTGACTCGCACTTGGCCGGTTTTTTTCTCAATTAACCTACCAGACTGAGTAAATCGTTAACGGTCGGTCGACTTTGCGTCTTCCAGGCAATATGGCCGGTCGATTCCGCAGAATTTACTGCCTTAATCTCTGTTGCAACTGCAGCTAAGATAAGTTAGATCGGTAATTAAAAATCTGTCTCACACTTGTGCAGTTAATATTGAGGTTAGAAATAAGAAAATTTTATTGTGTCCACGAAATTAAAGTTGAACTCATTGGAGTAAGAACAAAAGTAGTTCATCTATGTTAAATTTATTGTAATTTAACATAGATGAACTACTTTTGTTATTTCTATCGAGAGATGATAAGAAACCTAAGGAATAAGTTTGTTGTGGCTTGTGGGATTTGACAGATCAGGGTGCGTTTGGGACCTTCGTAGGTTTAGTTTTCAGTTTACATAATTAATTATTGTCACTATTGCATCGTTATCACACACACACTATCTAACATTATCTACCCAGCAAGCGTTGGTTAAACTTGGATGTACGATGAATGTACGTGGATAAATTCAAAATTTACCCAAAAGGATTGCGTGTCATATCTACTAACCCGGGTAAATCTAGATTCCCCCGTCTTTCTAGCTTTATCTGCAACATCTATACTGTCTACAATATTATATTATAATACTACAAATATCAATAAACGTTATCCAATCCGCCGCAGCATCAGTAAATATTACGTATCCACGTTTACCGTCTGCAAACTTGACCGATGCTCATACAAGTCAAATAGGACTGGCCTTAATTCATCCTTTTCTATCTGAAACTATTATTAGATATAAACAATTAACTAGTTTATTCGAGCGAAGAATCAGGGTTATAGAAATCTCAGTAAAATCATTGATTAAATGGGCTCTTTTTTGTAAATATTACTTAACCCTGATTGATAAGAAATAGGTTCTAAAACAACTGATAACAATGCAAATATTAAAATTGTTTTTTTTTATTGTTACAGATTCCTCGCTATCTGGTGGCCCTTGAAATGCCAGATCACCAAACGTCGGGCGCGGATGATGATCGTCTTCATCTGGATCTTTGCTATCCTCGTCACCACTCCCTGGGTCTTCTTCTTCGATCTCGTGGTAGTGTTCGACGACAACCCTCATGTGCGTCTCTGCTTGGACGTCTGGCCGAACCCCATCAGCGAAGTCTTATACTTCGTTATAGGCAACCTCATATTTTGCTACATTCTACCCATGGTCCTCATCACTATGTGTTACATCCTAATTTGGATTAAAGTTTGGAGAAGATCCATCCCTACCGACACGCAAGACGCTCAAATGGAGAGGATGCAGCAGAAATCCAAAGTAAAAGTTGTGAAAATGCTCGTTGCAGTAGTAATCCTATTCGTTTTATCTTGGTTCCCGCTTTACTTAATATTCGCGAGGATAAAATTAGGAGGACCGATTCAAAAATGGGAGGAAGAGATGTTCCCCGTAGTGACGCCACTAGCCCAGTGGCTCGGAGCATCAAATTCATGCATCAACCCGGTTTTATACGCCTTCTTTAATAAGAAATATAGGAAGGGTTTCGTTGCTATCATTAAGAGTAGAAAATGCTGTGGACGGTTACGTTACTACGAAACGATCGCTCTGCAATCGTCGAGCACTTCGACGAGGAAGTCATGGCATTACAACAATAACAACCATGCATCCATCACGCGACGATCACCTCCCGTCGACAAGAACGCCGTATCGTTCATCTTCAACCACACGGGAGTTTAATCTCAGCGACGACTACGTTTGGAGCTCAACTTTGACCACTAGGTCTGCGGATCCCAAGCCCCACGGGGCAGGAGACGTTTCAGCATATCGACAAATACGAAGATTTCGTGCTTGAATTTTCAGTTCGTCAGTTTGATGTTGTCTGTGTTAAAATCAAGTTTTCGAGCAATGTGACTATCCAATAATCTAGTACAGCTAAGTTAATATAAATGTGTGTCATTATGATGAAATTTTAATAACGTTAGTAAGGTACTTTTTATACGTAAATGTAATATTTCTGAAGAAGAAATAAATAACTGTGGAGAACGCACACGTCGCACAAACATTTTTGATGTGAAGTATCCTTCACATAGGTTCCTTTTCCGTTAACTCATTATATTTAGTAGCATTTAGCATCATCTTTGCGTATAACAGTAATTAGATACCTATAAGTTGGGGTTTTCTCGGATTTAGTGGCATCTTCATAATATTCTGTTATCAAGAACATTTACGACATTCTCATTCTAAAGCTATAGTTAAATTAACCTGTACTTTGTGTCACTTCCTATAACTGAGAAGTTAGAGTAAATTTTGTATATTCGTGCATTAACTTGTTAAGCGTTTTAGATTTTTAAGTGGTAAAACTAGAATTAGTTTTTATAAAATCTTAAAAATATTGATTTTGTTACATGTAATACTTAGTAGTAAGTGAAATATTTGTGACGTGTAATTTAGTACAAAGTTTGGCTGAGAATTGATACTTGAAGTAGTAGAACATTTCGTTTACTTTCTTTCTAAAAAATTTTTGTATCACTAGTTATTATTTTGTTTGCACAGTTATCAATTTTACATTAATAAATATTTCCTGATATGTATATATTTCGTGTCTTTTTCGGAAAACTATATTAAATACCTTCGTTGCGTAGCTTTATTGTATAGTTTTATTATTAAAAACATTATTCTATTACGTATTTTTATTAATAAGTTTTTTCTTAGGGAACTTACACGTCTTTGTAACACGTCCATTAAGAAATCAAATAGTTCCTTAGATTTGCAATCAATACAAAAATAATAGATAAATTTTCATTAAAATATCTTCATAATGCCATTTAAAAATTAAACCTTTTTTTAGTAGAACCCATTAAAACTTATGTCTAATAAAATAATATGTGTGAGTTCATTGTCAAAGTTATAATGATTATGTTATTGTATTGAAAAAAAAAATACTTAGTTAAAATTGTTAGTTATAAAATTATTATCTTTATGAAAGTTAGTAAAAATAATAATTAAAAAGTATTGGAAACTGTAAAATTACAATTTATATTGTTTAAATTTTAATTGGAATACAACAATTCTCTGCAAAATACAAATTTACTTGATTTATTTTTAGAGACCTAAAAATATTCGCAATAAATATTATACTGTGCAATATTTTATGTTTTTATTATTATTCTTACTAACTTTGAAAAATATTTACCTGTAAAAACAGGTTTGATAGCTGCTTCGAATGCACAAAATTAATAAATAAATTTTTTGAATAATATTAGTTAAGGTAATCAAATAGATATTAATATATTTAATAAAAAAACAATAAACTAAGTGAAAAAAACAAAATATCTATTTACACATATTTTTTCATGTATGGCAATGTAACCAACTGTTTGATAGCTAAAATAAAGGTTCTTACAATAAAAATATAATAATTGATCTAGTACACAAATACAGCACTTTATAACATAATAAAAGTTTTTCTATAAAATATTAAAAAAATACCTTAAAAAAAGAATTGTATTTTTCTACTAGGAATGTTGCATTGATTTTAGGAGGCTTTAATTGCTTTTTTAATTTTATTTTTTTGATATTGTGACATCTATTTATGTAAAACTTACGTAGTCTGTTTTTCCAAAATGTCTTATCTCGTATAAATATTATGTATTATTTTTTACATATTATTTTTTTTGTATTTTGATGTTAAAACATGTTAAATTAATAAGTAATGTTAAACATTATTATCATGAGCTTTTTTCATTATCTTGTGTGTGTATAATATCAAGACAAAGTCGACGCTTGCTGCAAGACTGATGTGTGAAACATCCTTCTAAAGGAGTAAAAAATATCTACATGATATAAAACTTGATTCTGCTATTTTCATATGTACAACATAACGTTAGCTTAGTTATAATAATTTTATTTATGTTTGTTTTTAGTCAGAGAGCTGGTGAACGATTTTGTACAGTGTTTTAAATCGATTCAATAATAATACCATTACAGCACTTGTTGTTTGTTTAAGTCGAAGCCATTCTGTGTCTTGGTTTTGAATATACTGCTAAAATAATAAACAGTTAAAAAAAATAATTAAAAAAATAATTTTGAAATACTTGTCTAAATACCTACTATTATTTACTGTTTGATACTATATGTCGAATTTGGGTGATCAAATAACTATCTAAATTATAGTAATATATTGAATTGTACATTATAGTTGGACCGATTTAAAAATACGTGTATCGCTGGCTTTCAACATAATATTATTTTATTCGCGTTTCGGGATTGCTATGGAAAGATTTGTAAGGACTTGTAAATGAACAAAGTTTATAGTTTTGTACGTTACGGCAAAAAAATGTTTAACATTGTTTTGTATTGGAGAATGAAATTCTATATTTATACAAGAAGATTCGTATTAGTCAACACGTAAATTTCACTTTTTGTAAATATCTATACATAAATAAATTGTAAGTAAGTGTAATGTTTGTCATTTTATTTATTTCGAGTAGATGCATTTGTGTATATGGCTGCATTTATTTGCTGTGTTTGATGTTAGTAATAAGATTTATATTGTTATTAATATAATATATTAATAAAAATATATGATATACTTTTTGCATACAATATTTTAATCAATTTAAAATTTAAGAAATCATGAAGTTTTGTTAAATTCATCTAATTAATTTTACATAGATAAAATTATTCATGCATCATTTGGTGTTCAAATTACATATTGTATATCTTCTATTTAAGTAATGTTATGGTAAATGTGTTCAATTTCTGAAAAATACGTTTTATTCTCACATTTTTTTCTTTGATATTTTACTGTGTGCAAAATTTTGGTATTCTTTACATTTTACATGAATGAATTTTTTGCATACTTCTGTATTATTAAAATATTTTAAATATATTTAATATTTAAAATATAGAAGCATACTTTTTATTGTAATTTTAAATATTTGTTAGATTTAATTATTATGTAAAATGTAGTGTAAAATGTATAAAAATAACTGTAGATTTGATGTTTTAAGCGATGTTAGTTGATTATATTAGAAGTTTGAATAAAATTTTAGTACGCTTTTTTAGTAGACATGACTGATACGATTATGGAATACTGTTTCATTAATAAAAATATATAGATTAATTGATATGGAATTTGGATGAATTCATGATACAAATCTTTTACCTAAACAAATTGTAAAGGGCAAGTAAGTCTTTATGTTTAAGTAATACATAATCGTATGAGTCTTTAATAAAAATATTGCAATACACATAATATATAAACATATTTACTGACTGTGGAAAAATATAAGCAATCTAAACATATTTAAATACTGTCTTCACTAATTATTTACATATCAATCGGATAACGCCCTCTATTAGATTTTTGGATTGATATTATTCTTATTTTTTTAATACGAAAAATATAGAGAAAAATAATTATGAGTATTTAATAATAAACACTTTTTTAAATACCTTTTTACTAATAATATTACATTTATGGGCGATCAAATTAATTTTAATAACACGAATATTTCAAACATAAAAATCTAGTGCATATGAAAAATATATTTGAAAATAATTCAACTAAATCTTTTAGTTTAACTTGTGTGCCATAGTATTTTTTTAATTGTTTTAATATGTTTTGGAAACTTGAAAAGAAGCGTTTCATAAAAATCGCCCAAAATAATTTTGAATGATTGAATTTTAGTATTATGCTTATCTATAGGCAATACTTTTCCAATTTCTTATATTATGTTCAAAATATACATAATAACTACAACGAATCTAAAGTAGAAAAATAGTAATTACTAATTATTCTACATAACTTCGATTTTTTCTTAGTATTTATAAAAGTGGATTCTACATAATTTTTCTACGAATTATAAAATTATAATATATTATTTAATGCAATTAACGACTAAATTTTGCTATTATACAGTTTATTTACTAAAACAAACTAACATTAATCTATAATAAGAATTAAACAAAAAACAGTACATGCATATATTGTTATCTATTAAACGCATACAAGGATTTAATTACTTGGCAATAGTTAATTACTGTCAAGTAGTGAACACATTGTTTTTAATTAATATTTTGAATTTTTGGTTGTGACATAATTTTTTATGCCATCATAATATTATATTCATCGTGACGAATGTGTAGCTAGTAAATCTTTTTTAAGAGCACTGACAGGTGCATTTTAATTTGATTTATAATAGCCAGAGGGTCATGAACAATGTTTTATAGATTAAGTCACTGGCAGAAAATTGTAAGAGCTGGTGAACTAAAAATGTCAAAGGTCACAATCACAATCTATTCTAACAGACAGAAACAAAAATGTAAGGAATGTTTCAGTGTATTTAGTATGAAATTTTACTTTTCATCTAACGTTGATACAGTTCTAGATAGAAACACAATAACGTCAGAGTAAAATGGACCTAAAAGTCCTGTCCAGTGACACTGATTTTAGGTTCACGACGCTATCGCTTGGAGCACCTGGTTGTAATATATGAATGAATTTGAGCTTTTTCACTATACTGTAAAGCTCGCGAAGTGTCATGAAACATGATGCTCGAATTCTATCAACGTGTGTTTTATGTAAAATCTCATACTAAGCACACAGGGTTACGGTGCTGACTATCTGCTGGGTTTCCGATACCTATATACTTACTCTCAATGTATCATAAACATTGTGAACAAAATAATAAACTGGTAAATACCTTGCAAATATCGGCCACCAGCTCTAGGTATATAAGATATGAATCCGTTGTTTTTCATACTGTATTAATCGCTTTTGAGAGCATCACCTGCAACTATGGAATATAATACTTGAATAAACTAATTGGATGTAAAATCTGTTTCAATTGTTTCATTTATTTCTCAATCGTTTCGTTGCATAAGGGATCTTTTTTTTTTTTTTTCATTATATAGACTTGCGCTAGACTGCAATCACACCAAACAGTAGGTGAGGATGCAGCCTTAGGTGGACCATAACAGTGTTGTCCAGTTCATCAGCAGTCTAAGATGAAACTTTAGGTACATATCTACAGAAATATGTTCTCATTTAGCTCAATTACCGGAATGCTATATTGTGACTGGTAGTGTGATAAGAACCAATATTTTACAAAAAATATATCTTTTGTGACCAAAGGCTTCTGTCGGGTCAAGGGATTAATCTTTTACAATAAATACCACGTGATGCAATAAGCGACATAGATTAATTGATTTTATTGTAAAGCACTTCAATTCATACACATAACATATTTTTATCTCTTTCGGGTCCTTATGTAAGGCATTTCGATCATAATGACATAAAATATCGGCAAGCCTACTTTTTTATAATCCGTTTAACTCGATAAATCTGTACGGAACAACGTGCAAAATGCGCTATCCACCACCCACCCTCCCATTACTACTTTTTAGGGTTTCGTACCTCAAAAGGAAAAAAGGAACTTTTATTAGGATCACATCGTTGTCTGTCTGTCTGTTGTATCTGTCAAGAAACCTATAGGGCATGAAATTTAGCAGGTAGGTAGTTTTTACAGCACAAGTTAAGGGGAAAATCCGAAAATCGTGAATTTGAGAATACACCATGAAAAAAAGATTTAAATGTGTTATGAAAAAAATAATAAGTAAGTATTTTTAATTCCCAAAGTAAGATAACTTTACCAAATGACTTTACTAAGACTCAAAAATAAAACTAATGCTCTATCATAGTTTTTTGCTAATAAACAATGAACCTCTACACACAAATTTAGTTTTGCGGTTCATTCAAAAAAGTGATTCTTACAGTTTTAGGTATTTCTTCTATAACACGGAACCCTCGGTGCGCAACTCTGACTCGTGCTTGGCCGGTTTTACTCTGGAAAATAAAACAGTCCATACTGGATTTTTAAAAACCCAAATCCGCGTGGACGAAAGTACGGGCATCATCTCATGTAGGTAGTAATAAATTGTAGTACGTAGTACATCTAGCCCCAGACAACGAATTCGTAAGATGAAGTTCAAAAAGTCTACGTAAGTATAGTTCGAAGGGTATTTCTGAGAATTCCGTAAAAGTACATTAGTCAAAAATCTGGCAACAAAGGAAAGTCTAAATCTAAAATTTGGAGCCACAAAAGAGTGACGGCTCACAAATGACACCAATCACTTTGACGGGAGAGCAACGTATAGAGAGAGCCCGCAAGGGTCAGACCTTCATCTATATCTATATCTATGCTTCTACAATAATATTACAAAGAGGAATTATTTGTTTGTTTGTTTGTAATGGCTAGGCTCAAAAACAACGGAACTGATTAAAAAAAAAATTCATTTATAGAAAGCTACATTATCAGCCAGTAACAGCTACTTATATTTTATTTTCAAAAAAATTATACCTAGATCCCTTAAAATCGACATATCTGAGAGCTTTCGTGGCGTGCGCTGAGTAAATAATTAAAGTTACACGAAAATAAATAATATAAGAATAGGTATAGTGAAATTGTTTCTCTTAAAAATTTCTAATTGAAAAGAGCAAGCGCCGAGTTTCTTGCTGGTTCTTCTCAGTAGGAACGGCATTCAGAACCAGTGGTAACCTATTTGACGTTTCAAAAGCACTTGTAAAAGTTTATTTGAATAAAAATCTATTCTATTCTATTGTAAAAAAGTCCGCGAAAGCACGTATTATTTATGTATCTTTTAAGGTAGAGTCACACTAACAATTTTTATGATTTTGAGTGACATTACAAATCTGTGCAGATCGCGTTATTTTGAGTAAAAATAGAGCACATTAATTGAGCCAAGAGCACGAATGATACTGACAAACTCACGCTACAAGTCAGTCTCCAGCTTTAGGCTTTAGACGCTTTAATATACCTAGTGTTGCGCCACGCCGGGAAGGTCGGCTAGAATCACTGTAAAATTATAAATTAATGCTCCTAGCTCATAGACATAGTAAATGCAGCGGCGCGACCTTGAACTAGTAATATTGGGTCACCTGGTCGATAGCATAACCCGCTTCTATAATACGTACCTTCAGTAGGTACATCCCAACTGGAGAGGAAAACAAACTATTTATTATTCTAAGATTTCATTTCAATCTCTTTTTTAACCGACTTCAAATATAGGAGAAGGTACTCAATTCGTCGGAATCTTTTTTTTTTAAACGTATAGATAGCTTAGAGTAACCACCCGAGTAGATAATCAGTTTCGAATAATCTAAATGTTGTAAAATAAAACTGGTATAGTTAAAAATCTACTGTTTATTAAGCTATTACACTGATCGCGAGCAATTTATTCTTACCCATTGAGGAGTTCTGTTCGCCATCTCCGAAGATATTCATTAGACCTTCACCTTTATATGGGATCACCTGCGAAGTATATTTTCAAACAAAAAAATATTTCCAAATCGGTCCAGGCGTCTTTGAGTAAACGGGGAACATACATTAAAAAAAACCCGACAAATTGAGAACCTCTTTTTTTTGAAGTCGGTTAGAAAAGCTGTTCGTTTCAAATATAAATATGATACTAGCCGAATATCCATATTATTTTGTATTGAATAATAGGCAGATGTTAATTAAAAAGTAGTAGAATGCAACAGAGCAAGCAACCTTGAACTACTAATATTAGGTCACCCGGGCCACGGCCGGCGCGGCCGGTGCTCGCGCCGAGTGCCCGTATATCCCTACCTGCTCATCCCGACGCTGATATACGACAGTTTTGTGTTTCTCTTGTAAAATTGTTACTGTATTAGGTATTTTGGGGCTTGGTGGTGATTAAGATAGTAGTAACACGCTCAGCGTCATATTTTTTTTTTTAAATAAATATAGCGAGCGAACGAGCTAGTGTGACACCTGATGTTAAGTGATTAGTAGTGTTTTTAATTTAATTTTAATTTTTTCGTATAAAATATAGCCTATGTCACCTGTGCCTTAATTGCGAATCAATTGCCACCTCATTCATCAAACTCTGTTCAGTAGTTTAGGCGCTACGGTGGCACACACAGAATCTGGATATAAACATACATGCATCATGCTAAAATCATAACCCTTCCATTTGGCTTTGCCGCAGTAGGTTAAAAACTAGCGAGCAGAAGAGCAGGTGGGCCACCTAATGTTAAGTGATTATTAATGTTTGGGGGAGGATTGGATTCCAGCGCTGCGCTTTCTAATGCGATGTCGCCATTCAATCACTTTGGGACCTCAACGTCTATACGGTTTGTCGATTGCCTTGCCCATTGCTACTTCGTAACCCGCTGAGCTGTGTCGGTTACTCTGGTGCTCCTACGGATTGTCTCATTTCTGATTAGACCCGATGCAAGCAGAAAATATAAGTATTAGGAACGTTATAAATTCCACAGCTTTCACCACTGCACCAAACGGTTCAACTAAAAATGGCCATTATTTTCAGTTTGGGCCGCTGCTCGCTAACGACTCACGTGTCCTTGAAATCCTGCAAGCCTGCAGCCTTGCACCACTGACCCAAAACGCGGTTCATGGCCCTCCGCCGCGCAGACCCTCCACCGATCACATAAAGCCTTTATAGATATTCCGACAGGGAGACAAAACATTATTTTCAGTTTAGTACACCCATTTTTATTTAATACTAGCTGATGCCTGCGACTTCGTTCGTGTGGATTAGGAATTTATTAGGGTTAGGAACTCTTCGATTTGTAGAGTATAAAAGCAGCGTCCGTCTCCGTCCTCTCGTATTTTTACCCATTCCAAAATCCTTTTGATTCTAATTTCCATCCTTTGTATCCGGAAAATCAAAGAAAGAAAGTTCCATTCCAATCAGCCAAATCCATCCAGTAGTTTTTGCGTGAAGGAGTAACAAACATACACATACACACACATACATACATGCATACACACACACTTTCGCCTTTATAACATTAGTATGATAAGTGTGATTAATGGATGCCGCGACTTTGTCCTCGTGTTAGACACATGAGTTAGCGAATCACCCCGCTGGTCTTTAATTATATTTATGCAAGAAACCTGGACGATGCATTTCTCCGTTGCAGCGTGATTGAAGAACCAACTTTCTCATTTATAGTATGAATAGTTATTTATAAGTTGGCACGTGTACAGTTGCCAATACCCGTTAGTTTAAGCTTTATTTGCATTTTGTTTAACACTAACCCTGTGGTGACAACTGCTTACAGTGATTTTAAATTGGATTGAAACAAACTCGGTAGCAATAATAGACTTGTAAATCTTTTGTTATTTCTGCTTAAAAATTATAGCCATAATCGAAACATATTAAAATAAAGTACCGTGACCATACAATTATTATGTACTAGCTACCCGCCCTGGCTTTGTCCGGGTAGCTTATTGCAATTTTTGTAGGGATTTAATTTTTTTTTTTGAAAATACAAAAATAGCCAAGGTTACTCAGGAATAATATAGCTTTCTACTGGTGACAGAATTTTTAAAATCTGTTATGTATTTCCAGAGATTTCCCCGTGCAAATAAACTTACAAACTGTACCTCTTCATAATATTAGTATAGTTAATATTTACTTAATAATTCTGTGACCTTGATTGCGTGGTGATTTGAGCACCTAGAGATTTTGGAATAAAAAAAAATATTCCTGGAGCATAGATCGGGGCGATGATCTAAGGAATAATTTAGAGAAACCCCAACGGGATATTTAAAAAAAAGTATTATATCCACGCAGATGATGTCGCGGCAAAAAGTTAACTGTGGCCCTGAGGGTTTGAGAACAATAATTACTTAAAAACTTCAAATTTGCACTTTACTATTGGTTTAGTGTACATAGTTTTACTCGAGAAAACAACAGGTAGGTATCTGATATTATTTATTTTGTGGTATCATGTTATAGCCTAGTTAAGAAAGCGTATTTGTAATGCGTTTGTTCTGTAATACTGACTCATGTAACTATATTTTGGAAAGGAAATTCGTGACCTACATTTCTCCTCAGTTAGATAGCTATAGACATTATTGAATTGAAGTACCTACTTATTTAACTATTATTGAAGGGAAAATTTCTTTAGGCTTGTTGGGCGGTTTTGGAATGGGTATAACTCAAAATTTAAAAAACCCCCGACACGAAAACCTCTATAAGAAAACTAGAAAAGAGCTGATAACTTTCAAACGGCTGAACCGATTTTCTTCGATTATAGCTAAGAACACTCTCGATGAAGCCACCTTTCAAATAAAAAAAACTAAATTAAAATCGGCCCATTCGTTTAGGAGCTACGCCACAGACAGATACACAGATACACACGTCAAACTTATAACACCCCTCTTTTTGGTTCGGGGGTTAAAAAACAAAGAGTTTCCAGGGGATTTTTAAAAACCTGAATCCAGGTGGATAAAGTCACGGGCTTCATCTAGTTATTATTAATTCTTGAGTTAACTTATTTCTCACTGATTTTATTACACGACTGCCCAAAAAGAAGAATGTAAAGTAATGTTTTCTTAGTTCATTATATTCATTTAATTTTGTGAGTTACTTCATTACACCATAACTTCTAAATCTAAATGCCTGAATAGATTTGGATGTTTAGGCTATCGTTCGAATCCTTGAACCATCCCCGTGACCCAACATCGCCCCAACGGGATCCTATTACTAAGACTCTACTGTCCGTCCGTCCATCCGTCTGTCTGTCTGTCTGTTAGCGGGCTGTATCTCGTGAACCGAGTTGTAGAGAGTTGAAATTTTAACAGTATGTGTACTTACCTATTTCTGTTGCCGCTTTAACAACAAAATAATAAAAATTTCTAAATGGCTGTCATGAAAAAGTGTCAATCCTTGTACGGGACCCTTCTTATGTAAATCAGATTCGCGCTTGATCGTTTTTTTTTTAAATTAAGCTTGTATGTTAGTTACTCGGTAATTAAGTGACAAAAAAATGGTTTGGTTTCAGTAAAAACGCAAGGAGCATTGAATTTAAATAGCTATCGATTGCGGTGCAGCGGCCTTGAACTGATTCCGGATGTAGGTCGCGTGGGATGTGTGCCGGCCGCCGCCGGGTGAGCGCCGGGTGCGCGCCGGGTGCGCGCCGGTCGCCGGACGACACCTGTGCATGTTTGGGCGAATTCTTGAAGAGGCGGCCTTAGCGATAACCTAACAGAATACATTACAAACTAGACTAGACTAGATGATGCCCGCGGCTCCGTCCGCGTAGATTTAGGTTTTTGAAAATCCCGCGAGAATTCTTAGATCTTCCGAAATAAAAAGTTGCCTATGTCAGTTTTAGGGACGCAAGCTACATCTGTACGCATATATAAATCGGTTAAACGAATGGGTCTTTAAGCTTCCCGTGGGAACTCTTTGATTTTCCGGGATAAAAATTAGCCTATGTCCGTTCCCGGGACTGCTGACTCTGTACCAAAAATCGGTTAAACCGTTGGGCCGTGAAAAGCTAGCAGACAGACAGACAGACAGACAGACATACTTTCGCATTTATAATATCAGTAATATGGATTGAACCTATACTAAAACTGCCACTTCTACTACACACTACTTAGACTCCAACGGTGGACGGTGATGATGATTGTGTATAGGTGAATGAAAAAAACCGGCCAAGTGCGAGTCAAACGAGGTCAGTCAGCGAAGGTTCCGTACTCGGGCATTTTTTCCGATATTATGCACGATAAATCACGCATCTATTACGCATACAAGTTCAACAAGTGTAAATTAAAAATTTATAACACCCCCGACGATCCAAAGTATTTGAGTTTTTCAAAACATCATTTTCAAATAAATAATTATGTATTTAGGCAACGTCCATCTTGACAGCTTGACATTTGTCTATTGACATAATATTAAGAACCTAACGGTTATCTAACCTTCTTTTCTACAAGAAAACTAGAAAAGAGCTGATAACTCTTAAACGGCTGAACCAAGTTTTTTAGATTATAGCTAAGAACACTCTCGATCAAGCCACCTTTCAAACAAAAAAAACTAAATTAAAATCGGTTCATTCGTTTAGGCGCTACGATGCCACAGACAGATACACAGATACACAGATACACAGATACACAGACACACAGATACACAGATACACACGTCAAACTTATAACACCCCTCTTTTTGGGTCGGGGGTTAAAAAATAAATAAAAATCGATTTTAGAATGTACAGGTAAAACCCTTTCTTCCTAGACTTGTGTTATAAGACCTATCTGCCAAATTTCGTGCTTCTAGGTCAACGGGAAGTATCCTATAGGTTTTTTTGAGAGACGCGACAGACGCACAGACAGAGAGACGACAAAGAGACCCTATAAGGGTTCTATGTTTCCTATTGAGGTACAGAATCCTAACAAGTAATGACTCAATAAAGTTTTTATAGACATCTCAACTAGTCCTAGCGGTAAAATCTAAGTATGCGTCAAGATTAAATTTTCAATGAACAGGGCTCTCTCCGTAACTTACTCCATACAATCGTAGTCCCAATTTCATTTGAATATCAAGCAACCAAAGTCCATGAAATTTTGCAGACATATTCTAGAAACTAATGTCTGTGCCTGTGGTGTTTTAGATTTTTCTAAAAACATGAAGTTTTAAAATTGCAGGGGCTCAATGATTTGTATGTGATTTTTTAAGACCGCGTAACTTTGAAACCGAATATTTTAACGGAAATCTGGAAAACCACAGGCATAGATATTAGTTTCTAGAATATGTCTGCATTTCATGAACTTTGGTTGCTTAATATTCAAATGAAATTGGAACTACGTGTGTATGGAGCGAGTGACGGAGAGACCCCTCTGAAGTGAGATTTCTTCAGCCACACGTCTGAGTGTAAGGTATTGTCAAATGCACCGTAGATGCAAACATCAAGTGTCGGCCGCCTCTTGACCCATATCTGTGACCTATTTACCGCAACGCAGCGCGGGGCGGGCGGCGGCGGGCGGCGCGGCGGGGGGCGGGCGGAAATGAAAGCCTACGTTTAAATTCAATATCTCTTCCGTACACAAGCCGTGAGATCGCTTTCGATGCCTGACTTCACACGATACAGTATTGTTGTCGCAGGATCGTTATCCATACTATAATATTTTATAAATGCGAAGGTGTGTCTGTCTGTCTGCTACCTTTTCACGGCCCAACAGCAGAACCGATCTTGACGAAATTCGTTACAGAGTTAGCTTATATCCCGGGGATGGACATAATTTACTTTTGATCCTGGAAAATCAAAGAGTTCCCATGGGATTCCTAAATACCCATCCGCTTAACCGATTTGCATGAAATTTGAAACCGAGGTAGCTTGCGTCCCTGCAATTGACATAAGCAACTTTTTATCTCGGAAAATCAAATAGTCCCCATGGGAATAAATAAAATGATGATTAATTAAACTTAATTAAAAATCGAAATCCACGCAGACGAAGTCGCGGGCATCCTCTAGTTGAGATATAAAAAAGAAAAAAATAGGCAGGTAGGTACTTAGGTACCTACGCATTTCCGAATGGATGAATGCTTTACAAGATTTTCGGTAATGTTACGTGTTGACGAAAATTCGTTCCATATTTAATTCTCATACTTATTCCATTTCTCTCTCGAAGAAACTCACATACCTGGAAAATATTACTTTCTTTTTTTGGGGTAGTCGTGTAATAAACGTGTATCGTAAGTATGAATACAGACTAAACTTATTCTAACGACAAAGAAAAAACTAGTTAAGTCCGAGTCAGACTTGATACGAAGGGTTCCGCACCATCGTACTAGATATTTTTTGTTGCTCTTTAATTGAGTTCAAAAAAAAGCAAAGTGGGTTATTTGTTATACATAGGGAATATTAAGACAGATTAAGTAGTTAGGTAGTAGTTTAATAAATAATTTATTAATAGTTTAGCTTAGAATACACTGTTACATTACGACTCCTGTAAGGACAGTGTATAAATTAATAATAAATAAACAAATAAATATTTAACGCTACACAATAGGTATTTTTTTTTAATTTTCAGTACAGTCATCTTGCATTTTATATCATTTGTTGTTATAGTGGCAATAACACACTGTGAACATTTTAACTCTTTAACTATTACAGTTTATGAGATACAGCCGGCTGAATAACATACGGTCAGACGGAGGCTTAGTAATAAGGGTCCCGTTCGGACCGTTCTAGTACGGAACCCTAAAAAGCAGTAGATATAGTAGTAATAGGTAGTAGTAGTAGGTGGTAGTAGTAGGTGTTGTTTGATTGGACGCGCTCCGTGCCAAATGGCTCCAAGATTCAATAAGCGCGGCGGAGATGGCACAGGAAGCGTACCGGCGATAGTCAACAAATGGCACGGGCGGCCCAGGCCTTGAGGATCTAGGTAAGCGGGTCAGCCTCGCAATGCTCTAATGTGCACTTGACTGTTTGTACTGACTGTGTATACCGCTGCTTAGAGTGCTACGATTGAGGAGCACGCGAAAAAAAATATGTAAGTATACCTAATTTACGCAATGGATCCAAACTATCTTTTTAAGGTTTCGTACCTCAAAAGGAAAAACGGAATCCTTATACGATCACTTTCGATGCAATCCACGCGGCAAGAAACAGAAACCAATGGAGGAACGTCGTAGCAAACATTGCATCAAAGGGGAGCCACGATCCTCAAAATTGAGGAAACGATGCAGGTAGAAGTAGATACGATCACTTTGTTATTTGTCTGTCTGTCCGTCTGTCGTGTTTGTCAAGGTATAGGTATAGGTGGTGGTATAGGTTCCGTTGATCTAGAATCATGAAATTTGGCAGGTAGGTCTTATAGCACAAGTAAAGAAAAAAATCCGAAAAACTTGTGGTTACATCACAAAAATTAAAATTAAAGTGTGTTCATGAAATGTGATAAAAAACTTCTTCATCGTCATTAACTGATATTGCTGTCCACTGCTGAACACAGATCTCTTATGACTTTGGAGAAATAAAAGACAATAAAATAAAGGGGTGTACAATGCCTCGCTGCGGTGATCTCAATGAAGTTTTAGATTTAATTTAGTTTTTTAATTTAATTTAATTTAATTACTTTTATTTGTTTTTAGTTTTATTTTAGATGTAAGTTTATTTTATAAAAAACTCTTACATTGATGTCAATTTAAAAGAAATAAAAAATATAAAGTTTATAAAATAAAATAATAGCACTATACTTCAGAGGCTCAGCGACGCAAAGAGGATTTTGGCCTCCAAACGCTAAGAGCTGCCACTCGTACCTGTCTTACGCTGTTTTACGCCAAATGGCTCTTTCGGGGGAAACATTTAATTTGTACTATATTATGCCCGCGACTTCGCCTGCATGAATTTATTTAGTTTTTTAAAACCGACTACATACTACCCGCGAACTGCCCTGTAAAAGTAAGCTTAACTACTTAGCGATCAATTTATAAAAATTGCTACGGGAGGCGCCCTTCTTTACTTACTGAGTTCCCAGTGACTGTGGTGAACCAAATAAAATAATATGACAAAAAACAACTCTGAAGGAGTTTCCTTTGAATGGTGGTACCTATGTGTAGTATTTAGAATTATTACATACATTACTATTTAGATATATAATATGTAGTAAATTCAGAATGATTATGTATGGTTCAGGATAGGATTCCAGCATATAAACCCAAGTGGTTTAAACTAGAACCAACGATAGTAACTTGTGATTTGTTTTATAATTTTAAAAAAAGACCTCAATCCACGCGGGCGAAGCCGCGAGCTTTATCTAGGTAAATATAAATTGGGATGTTATTTAGTAAGGCCAGTGGGCCCTCCTTTCGTAGTAGGTCCGTGTTTTTTACAAAAGAAGTAAATATAAATCAATGCAAACATTATCTTCAGTGTATCTAATCGTTTATCAGCCAAGGTCCTCTGAACGATCGGAAACTTCCGGAGTTCCGACACACGACTTGACCTAATGTTCTCATGTTGCATCCCCTACTATGATTTTATGCTTCATCACTGGCCCATTATTGGGCACGGATCTCTCGGAATGAAAAGAGTTAAGGCTATAGCCGCTAAGTGCGGATTGGCAGACTTCACACACCTTTTAAAACATTATGGAGAACTCTCAGGCGTTATACTGGTTCCCTAACGATGTTTTCCTTCGCAGTAAAAGCAAGTTATATTTAATTTATTAAAACGCACATGAAAACCGAAAAACTAGAAGTGTTTATGTCTATGTCATCGTCCCGTAATAGGGGGCTAACCACGTCATGTAACCACATATTCACGGTTTTCGGTTTTTTTCCTTTACTTGTGCTATAAAACCTACCTGCCTGCCAATTTTCATGATCCTAAGTCTACGGGAAGTGCCCTATAGGTTTTCTTGACAGACACGACTCACGGACAGACAAACAGACATGCAGACAGCAAAGTGAAGCGTTCTGTTTTCTCTTTTGAGGTACGGAACCCTAAAAAATCAAAAAATCGTATAACTGGCAAAATATTAAATGAAACCAATAGTAGTATCCCCATTCCCTTCGCATAAGGTTTTGTCCTAAACTATGAGAATTGTAATTAATCTCCACGTTGATAACATCAACTATGTTGTTCAGAGTTGCTGCCCCGACCTTCACACAGTTGGATATTGTTTTTGGCACACTTTCGGCTTCACGTCATGTGGGGACTAATAAAATAGTTTAGATGAGGAAATCCGTCAGCATGCGTCCATATTATTTGTTTTTCTGGAGTTACCTTGAAACTTAACACTCATCTTTTACTATAAAATATCCAGGTTAATATTCTTGTTAATATTGTACAAAAGAGATGTAGTTTAGACAATATTTTTACAAGTAAGTATAAATAAAATTCATAATAACTAAGTTTCTTGTCGAGCGTAGCGTTTAATAAAAAAAAAAAAGATTCCGATGAATTGAGAACCTCCTCCTTCTTTGGAAATCGGAAAAAAAATTAGCTTAGTTTTCAGAAATGTGACCTTTGTTAGGTCACATTCATCATTGTATCATCACCGCGGTGAAGGAACACATGGTGAGGTAACCTGTATGCTTGAGAGTTCTCAATAATGTTTTCAAAGGTGTGTAAAATCTACATCAATCTGTATATTGTATTTTCTCTCATAGCACGCCTTGTATGGTTATAACTAAAATAAATTTTATTACTTTTAGCATAATTTTAGATAGATTTAACCATGTGCTATAAATATTTGTATGCCTATTAGTGAATAAAACATTGTTCACAAAAATAAGATCCTGTTTGATATAGTATAGCCATTGATATAGTCTATCACCCTGGCCAAATGCGGATTGGCAGACTGTAGGTATATGGAGAAAAAATGGTTGCAAATCATGAATATGACAAAAGTATAAAGTGTCTATGTATGTAGGTACGAGTATGTTATAGGTATTCATATACTTTGTTGCACCACAAACCACGAATGACAGGTTACAAAAAAGAAAACTTAAAAGGTAGGTATGGAACTGTCTAAGGTAGAAGAGGGGTCTCTCCGTCACTCGCTTCATACAAACGTAGTTCCAATTTCATTTGAATATTAAGCAACCAAAGTCCATGAAATTTTGCAGACATATTCTAGAAACTAATATCTATGTCTGTGGTTTTCCAGATTTCTGTTAAAATATTCGGTTTCAAAGTTGCGCGGTCTTAAAAATTTAAATACAAATCTTTGAGCCCCTGGAATTTTAAAACTACATATTTTTAGAAAAATCTAAAACACCACAGACACAGACATCTGCAAAATTTCATGGACTTTGGTTGCTTAATATTCAAATGAAATTGGAACTACGATTGTATGAAGCGAGTGACGGAGAGAGCCCTGTTAAATACAGAAGACGAGTAGGTAAGGAAGACGCGTAGGCATGTTTACCGTTGACAGTCAACTAATGCTCGCTAACAGTTCAGTTGAAGTCTAATATTGACGTCAACTAACGACCCGAAGACGATCACCAAACTTTTCAAATAGACGTCGCAAACCTTCGGGTGATTTCACAAACGATGGGTTAGTTATTTTAAAAAATAAATCTAAATTGTATACTCATATTTTATAGAAGGTAAAGTTTTTTTCTTTTTTTTTTTGTTGACGCTGGGGAATGCATTTACGCATCCCCCCCAGGAGGGAGGGTATGTGGGACTCGCCGCCCGAGAGGCGACCGGAATACCCACTAAACCCCAGCGGCGCTACTGCGCGTCGCCTGGCGACTGGGTCACGGGAACGGCCGAAGCAAACAACCGCGACCCAGCCAGCGACGTCTGCCAAGGCAGACCCTCCACCGGGGACCTGCTCGGTCCCCATCGACGCACCTCCGGGACGCACCAACGAAGTGCGTCCCCCGACCTTGGGACGCGCACGTCGCCCGCGTCCCATCCTCCGCTTCATCCACTGTGCCCTCTGCTAGTCAGAGGGACACGCGGAGAAACCTCCCCCCCTGCCAGGTCATTAGCCATAGCCAACAATATCTCCGAAGAGAAATTATTAGCCATGTTACCGGGGCGCACCGGCCCGAACACTGCTCTTCCCCTCGGACGCATCCAAAAGGGACCAGCAGCATCCAGGCACACTGGGAGGTTACCTGGCTGGCGCCCCAGAAGGTAAAGTTTGTGAGTTTGTTTGTAAGAAGTAATCCCTGGAACTACTGAACCGATTTAAAAAATTGTTTCACCAGTAGAAAGCTAAATTATTCCCGAGTGACAGAGGCTATATTTTATTTTCAAAAAAAATAGAGATATGAGCCTATGAACGTAATAAGCTAACCGTCCAAAGCCGGGGCGGGTCCGTATAATTAATATTCATAATAATTAGAATAATTATTAGATTTTCCTAAATAAGTACATTTACTGACTCTCTTCGCATAGTTATGCACACAACAGGCAAAAATCTATTTGAATTGAATTAATTTCAGATGAAAGTAGTTCGTTATGATTATGAACGATGCTCAGTGTCGCACTTGACACCATTTTACCAGCTCGTTATTCTATTACGAGTTGCGTGACTCATGTTTATTGTCATTTCATTTTTCCGCTGTTTTAACTCATTCAATCTTTTCAAATTCTTGTTTTCTTTCAAATTAGCGTAGTCCCCATAGGTATGATTGCTATAATGTATTTGTCTGTCTGTCTACATGCCTACATGTCTATCACATGACAGTAAAGTACACACATTTCCCATTTATAATATTTATGGTGATATTTACTTAAATAATTAAAAGTAGTATATGCTTACAGTTCACTTTGTTGTAGGTACTTAGGATTGTAGGTATTTAATAAGATGTAAATTTAATTGTGCCTACTTAGTTATTAATCTTTTGTGGAAATAAATTTGTATTTGTATTTGTATTAGTTAATTGAAATTAATTAATTACTTTTAAATTAAATAATTTAAATGATTAAGAGTTTTTTGTATACGTAGATAGTAGATAGGTACTAGCTGAGTGTTAATACAGGGTTATAATCTACATCCATTCCGAATTTATGCCAAATCCTTTCAGTTAGTTTTTCTGTGAAAGAGTAATAAACACACACACACACACACACACACACACACACACACACACACACACACACACACACACACACACACACACACACACACACACACACACACACACACACACACACACACACACACACACACACACACACAATCATTCACACAAACTTTCGCCTTTATAATATTACTATGATTTCCTATATTTTGACTTGAAAGTAATACAAATAAAACTAGAAATAGGCATTCTTTATTGGGTAATTAAAATAATTTAACTAGGGTAGCCCATCTCTAAGGGTCTGACCAATCCGAGATAAAGTTTTACTGCTCCATCCGATGTGAGCAGAGTACAATAAAGTGAAGATACAATTAATACGTATCGTTTCTTCGCATTTCATTATAAGCTTACTGTCTTCTATCCGGTCATTTACCTGTTTATTGAACTCAAATGTCACAATAAAGCTACCACCACACCTGTGCCAGAGTGAACTAGAGTGAGCTCTCGGATTGATCCTGAAACTATAATATATGTCAAATATCCTACTTATAACAGCTTATATATAAACGCGAAAGTTTGTATGTATGGAATATGGATGGATGTATGGATATTTGTTACTATTTCACGCAAAAATTACCGGGATGGATTAGGCTGAAATTTGGAATGGAGATAGATTGTACCTTGGATTAATACATAGGCTACTTTTATCCCGGAAAATCTATGAGTTCCCACGGGATTTTTAATACCTATAGCCACGGGAACGAAGTCGCGGGCATCAGTTAGTAAGACTATAAAAATTAAAAATATTAGGTAAAATCAAACTACTACTTTAGGGCGTCTTACGTCAAATGTACTAACATTTGATGCCTGCCAATGACGTCGAGGCCTCGAAGTTTTGTTAGAAGTTCAATATCTATCGTGAACTGAGCGTGTGCGTCATGAACGTGGGGGACGACCCTCCCGCGCGGCTGATGTTCCCGCTTCGTAGTCGCTTTGGATGACAGTGGTAGTGTATCAGTCTAATATCAAAGAATACTTAATACTACATTAAAACGCTCGTCCGCCGCGTCCGCAACGCTTAGAATAGTAGTATTATGTAAAGAGTTGTCCTTGTCCCGCTGAATTTACGAATAGTGCTGTCCTGGTATAACAGTTCATGACAAAATCAGTTTGGATGTAAAACTTCAGGATTTATAGGGTCATAGTATTAATTTGAAAGTATAATTAGTTTATAGGAAACCGTAGATGAGGCGTGAACTCATCGAGTTCAAGCCGCATTACAGCCATTAGCCCTCGACTCTCATCTCGTTAGCGGAACTTTAGGACCCTCCGATTTGTTACAAGGGTTAATTAGAACAGCGCATGTACCCCAAAATAAGTCATTAATTTGGCACCAAGGCCATCGTTTGCTGCTCTAATATTTTTAGGATTCTCTACTTAACTCAAAAGGAAAAAGAAACCCTTATGGAATCACTTCGTTGTCTGTTTGTCTATCTGTCTGTTGTGTCTGTCAAGAAACCTCTATAGGTTTCTTGACAGGATACTTCCCGTTGACCTAGAATCATGAAATTTGGCAGTTAGATAGGTCTTATAGTAGGAAAAATCGTGTTAGTGCTGTTTACCTTTATTAAAGTAGGTAAGCAGTTAATAATGGACGAACAGAGCTCCTTAGTTGCACTATGGTTGCACTGTAAGGGTTTCTTTTTCCGTTTGAAATATGGAACCCTAAAAAGCTTTAATAATTTCACAAATGAGACATTTTTTCTCGGAACTGAACGATATATTTTTTCCTCCAATTAACGGATTAGAGGAAAGTTGACAGCCATGAATTTTCAAGGAGCCTCCGCGAATCATGAAAAAGTTCGCAACACAAATTATCACGTAATTAATTAGTGTTTCGTTTGGAGTGGAGTTTTCGCGGGTGTGCGGTCGTCGGCCCCTTAATTAGCTTAATTCCTCAATAAAAATGATGAAGGAGCCTTAATTAATGCTAAACAGAGTAAGACAACAATTTTCCAGCAGTTTTGCTTGTGGTTTCAGATTACTTTCTTTACTTGTGCTATAAGACCTGTACCTACCTGCCTTTCATGATTTTAGGTAAACGGGAAGTACCCTATAATATTATGTTTTCTTGACAGATACACCAAACTGACAGATAGAAATCAAAGTGTTAGTATAAGGGTTCCTTTTTTCCTTTTCAGGTACGGGACCTTAAAAAAGTATGAAGCGCAAAAACCCAGACCTCTTATTATTTAAGTACGTAGGTACCTACCTACTTGGAGTAAACTTCAAAAGAACGCGGCAGCTTTGCTATATTATATTTTTTTCAAATAATGATAGCCAGTGTCACTCAGGATGATGCAAGGGTTGTAACAATATCCCATACATTCAAATTTGTCCAGGCATTTAGAAGTTATGGCGGTACAAAGAAACTTACATACATACATAATGAACACTGAAAACATTACACCCTTTTTTTTAGGCTGTCGTGTATAAAGATTTGCTTAGCCAATATTATTGCTAAAGAAAATAAAAAATTATGACCTCATAAAAGTCCTGTATAACACACCTGTGTGATACTTATCTATGTGGTGTTTATAAAGTACTACATGATGCCCGCGACTTCGTCCGCATGGATTTAGTTTTTTTTAAATCCCGTGGGAACTCTTTGCTTTTCCGGGATCAAAAGTTGCCTATGTCCATCCCCGGGATGTAAGTTAACTCTGCACCCATTCAAATCAAAATCGGTTAATCTGTTGGGTCGTGAAAAGCTAGCAGACAGACAGACACACAGACAGACACACTTTCGCGTTTATAATATTAGTATGGATGGATTTTCTAATAAAACCAAATAGCTAGTGTTAACACCTAAACTGCTTTATTAACTATTTGCTAGCGTTCAAAACTTACTTAGATTGTCTTTAATGTAAAATCTTCATTGACAATGTTAAAGTTATGCAAACTTTTCCAATACAGACACCAGTCAAGACAACTGCATTATTAGGAGTATGAAAAGTCACACACTATTGTAATACCTATTTATTTACTAGTTAATGCCCGCAAATACGATTTGCGAATTTATGAATTTAGGTTTTTAAAAATCCAGTGGAAACCTTTGATTTTACGGGATAAAAAGTAGCTCATGTCACTCTCCTACCTACCCATGTAAAAATTTGCGTCGATCTATTGCTCCGTTGCGACGGAATTAAAGGCCGAACTAATAAACCAACAAACATACACATTTTCGCAATTATAATATGAATAGTGATGGGTAGTGATGATGTTTCTGAAAATGAAAAAAAAAGTTTATTTAAGAATTCGAATCAATTTTTTTTGTATTAACTCGTATCCTCTTTTAAATTAGGAAAGCCCATGATTTAAGGGCCAGTTTTTCGCACTTAGATGATGGTCAACTCATAAGAAACCTCAAAGTCACTCAGCGCGCGATAGAGAGAGTAGATAGAGCTTGTAGTTTCCCAACAGAGCTCAATGGGTTGCGAAGCTGAAGTGCTAATACGCAGGTCAAAGAAAAACCGATAAACATTAGGGTCTCAAGATGCTGGAATGGAAACCTCGCACTGGAAAACGTATCATTGGACCCCCTCGCTAAGTGGACGGACGACATCAAGCAATTCGCAGGAAGCCACTCGCAAGACCGTGGCGTGGGGAAGTCCCTACAAGAGACCTATGTCCAGCAGTGGACGTCCATCGGTTGATGATGATGACAATGAATTAAAACCAGTCGCAAGTCTGCGCTACCTTATTAAATTTCCTATCGGTTCGTTGTCCCGAAGTTTCTTTGTGTTTTCCTCAGATACGAGTTTAAAGCGTGATGAGTGATGACATTTTATATTGTTAAAGTACCTACTGTCATTTTTCATTAAATTTTCTCACAGCGGGAACTTTTCGTGCTAATTTCTTTTAGAATATTGCAGATTTCAGCCACTTTAAGAGGGGTCTCTCCGTCACTCGCTCCATGCAAACGTAGTTCGTCTCTCATTGGAATACTAACCAATCATACTCAGTGGAATTTTGTAGAAACGTTCCGGGAACTAGTATCTATGCCTGTGGTTTTCCAGATTTCCGTTAAAGTATTTTCAAAGTTACGCGGTCTTAAAAATTCACATACAAATCTTTGAGCCCCTGTAATTTTAAAAGTAGGTACATATTTTTAGAAAAATCTAAAACACCACAGGCACAGATATTAGTTTCTAGAATATGTCTGCAAAATTTCATGGAATTTGGTTGCTTAATATTCAAATGAAATTGGGACTACGATTGTATGGAGTAAGTGACGGAGAGAGCCCTGTTCATTTGTGACTATTGTGGTTTATTTTTTAAGGTTCCTTACCGGACGCCAACGGGACCTTATAACTAAGCCTCCGCTGTCCGACCCGCGTCTGTCTGCCGGCGGTCTGTATCTCATGAACCGTAAAGGGTAGAGAGTTGTATGTAAATGTAATGTAAATATTAAATGATCGTCGTTTTTTTAACCTTAGTCTGTTTAAGTACTTTTCAATAAGCAATATTTTTCATTTTGTATTTACTCATATTCGGGCTAAAGCTTCCCACGGGATTTTAAAAACCTAAATGTACGCGGAGGAAACCGCGAGCATCAACCAGTTTCTTATAAAAGTTATAAATTCTTATCATCGTCATCGTCACGATCAAACCATCCCCGGCTCACTACAGAGCACGGGTCTATTCTTAGAATAAAAAGGGTTTTGGCCATAGTCTACCACGCTGGCCAAGTGTCAAATCGAACCCTGGGCCTTTAATCAGTCAATCAATCAATTCTTATCATTGATACCTATTCACCGTGACACCGTAAAATCCAATGCTAACGACCTGAGAAGCGCCCAAAATTGATTTCCTAATTTCAGACGAAATTTTAAAGTAGCTTTTTGTGGTAAAAAACTGAGATGGAAAACAGGAAATTAATATACTATTTACTTATGAAAGGAGCTGACCTAAATGTCTAACGGTTTAGAGCCTTTTACAATATAGGCATTTGAAAAGCCACGCAGTCTGATGAATATAATGACTGAGAAACTTGGGGACCTCCCATTAATAAAGGAGTACAATTGTACCTACTTTGAATAAATGATTTTGACTTTGACTTTTGACTTTGACTCTGACTAAGAAAGCATTTTAAGCATTTTTATCAACTAAAGAATTACTACAATGCGGGAGGAGTCGCGGGAAAACCTAGTTATTGTATAGGAATTAATCAAACGTCGGTCGCCAGACAATTAAAATTTGAACCAAATCCATAAATTAATTGAATAAACATTGAACACTTTCTAAAGGGTTGTTGATCGATAAGTCGATGATATTTTGACCCATTTCCGTCAAGCCGTGTGTAAACAAACAGCTCTCAGGATGCCTTCATCAAACAGTCTCTATTTATAATGGATTCCAGAGGATCGGTCGATGACACCCCTTTTTTATGTAGATTCACAAAAGATTTTAAATACTTAAATCCCGGTAAACGATCAAGCATAGAAGGTGCGTTAAATGGCATTTTTGGCATTCGAAAATAAGTAGGGGCCATACACTCACAAGTCTATTTACAAACACGTAATAAAAAAGTAAAAAATTCAACCAATATAATTATTATTATACTTATCTATTAGCCTAAATCGGAATAGACTCATAACTGATTCATACTCTCTCATGCAGAGCTGGTATATTTTCTTAAACAAGTGCGTAAAACGAGTGTTTAAAACATTTGTTGCTCAGTATGTTTCTTTTTTGTCAGTAGGTTTTTAATAAACATAAAAGTTTTTGATTTATCAAGCAAAATTTCAAAAAAAAAATATTACCCGAGTATGGAACTTTCGGTGCGCAAGTCTGACTCGCACTTGGCCGATTTTTCAAGTTATATCCGTGAAACGTGATATTTAGCTTTCGGTTAAAAATAAGGCATTATAAATGGCCCACATCACTCATTTTGTCTGTCTGCTGTCCGGGCTGATCTTTCAAAATCAATCAAATGAAATCAATAATTTTTATTTGCTCAAGTAGGTACAAAAGATGGCCACATCTTAGGAAAGGTTCAATCGATTTTGAAGGGACTTTCACAGGCATGTCTCAGGGTTATACAAGGATGGTCTATACGCTACACGGTGGTTTTAAGATTTTTCAGAACGAAGTCGCGGTTTCCCGCGACAATAGTCTTATTCATATTTTCTTACTCTGTGGCAATGTACCTATGTCAATCATTGTGTCTTCCTTATCTGGGGTTAATGCCCTAGTAAGCATATCGTTTCCATTTGGTCTATTTTTATAAATGTGTCCAAACCCCTACATTACCTACATAATGCCTACGTTTTATAATAAAAGGGTTGCTTTACTATACCTACTAAGTATATTAAATAGAATAGAGAATAGAATAGATTTTAATTCAAATAGACTTTTAAAAGTGCTTTTGAATCGTCAAATAATTTACCATTGGTTCGGAATGCCGTTCCTACCGAGAAGAACCAGCAAGAAACTCGGCGGTTGCTCTTTTCAATTCTTCAATTTACAATAGTATTCCATACTATACAAGCCATAATATTCCTTACTATAAATTGAAGGTAGAGACCATTACTTTTTGTCGTATGAAAAACAATGTCATTCTATTTTTTTTTTATTGAAATAAAACTCGTGCAGACCATGACTGTAGATGCTTAAAGTAGAATAGCACTAAAATTTAGAGTCTTTAACTTAATTTTACGTCTTTTTTTAGCAATATTAAAAAGAAAAAGATGCAGATATTCTAAATTCAATTTTGAGAAAACATCTGTTCAATTTGGACCGTGTCGCCACAGTGTGATTATATTTTGTTTGGACACAGTTTACAGTGGTGTCTACAGTCTAGCACATAATGCGTCTGTGACGACGACCATTGTTTTCCCTATCTCTTCCGATTGATTCTGTAAAAGAAAACAGCGTCGCGAAAATAACAAGATGTCTCACCGCGTTTCCAATCTAAACTTGTAATATTTGTAAATAGTACGAGAGCACGCTTCATTGAAGCGATAACTCGGCAGCACAGTCCTGTTTCCACAGATGATGAAAACAACGTTATTTGTGCGTGTCACCCTTTTCCTCTTATGCACCTCACCACGAAAGAGGCCAGGTGAATGAATTTTGCATTTGGTTCAAGATTTTTTTAGTCAAAAACGGTAAAGTGATAATTGCTAATCGATGTTTAGAATTAGGCCTATTGTTGGCAAAAGAAAACATTTTTTTCTCACAAACTAAAGACATTTGAAATTATTATGAAGGAAAGCATGACATACAGTTGTAAATTTTTCAATTTTCTAATTTTTTATATAGTTTCCTCAATACCCTAAAATAGAACTTTTTCAAGGGCCAAAACTGTTCGAAGCATAGAAAATCTTCAGGCACTGAAACTTGCATACAAAGCTTTAATAAAACAAGGTAGGTTTAGGGCTCTCAATATTTATTGATCACTAGTTTATGCCCGCGACATCGTCCGCATAGACTACCTTAGGGGTTGAATTTTAAAATTCCTTTCTTAGCGGATGTTTACGTCATAATAGCTATCTGCATGCCAAATAGTTTGATCCGTTTAGTAGTTTGAGCTGTGTGTTGATACATAAATTCAGTCAGTCACTTTTTGCTTTTCTACATGTTTATTTATTAAGATTTATAGTTACTTGAGAAATAATATTACTAACAATATAACGCTTTTGAATGCGGAAAATTCAGCTTTAATATTACGCACACCGGAGCTTGAACTACGATATTCGGAGAGTTCAATGATCTGGCAAAATGGATATCGACATCGTAAAGTTTGAGGAACAGTGGTTAGCAAGTATTTACTTACGAGTAATAAAGGCGTAGGAACAACTTGCTAATTGGTTTTTTTAATAAACAAAAACTTGCAATGCAGGTAATATTCAAACACCAGTTATAGTATATACATATTACTTTTAATTTACGTAATTTAATTTAATTTGTATAAAATATGGACACAATTTAGTATTATCTGAAATAAAATATTTTATATTTCTTTTAATTTTTCTTTAATATTTCTTTTAAAATATTATATTTCTTTTAATTTTTTATAGTGGTAAAATGTATAAGGCTCATCAGACATTATTTCAACATATTGTACCTACATTTTATTGAATAAATCATTGAATTTGAATTTGAATTTGCAGTTTATATTTTAATGACATTTTATTAACTCCCGACCGTGTCCCGAACGAAAAGAGGAGTGTTATAAGTTCGACGTGTGTATCTGTGTATCTGTCTGTGGCATCGTAGCTCCTAAACTAATAAACCGATTTTAATTTAGTTTTTTTTTGTTTGAAAGATGGCTTGATCGAGAGTGTTCGTAGCTATAATCCAAGAATACTAGGTCCCTGTTGTCCGTCCGTCTGTCTGTGTGTCAGCGGTCTGTATCTCATGAACCGTAATGGATAGAGAGTTGAAATTTTCACAGAGTGTGTATTTCTCTTGCTGCTATAACAACAAATAATAAAAACATCAAAATTCCGCCATATAAATGTAAAAAGTAAATAATGTTTAGTCTTGTACGATGGTACGGAACCTTACGAAAGCGAGCCAGACTCACACTTGGCCGATTTTTTTAAATATAGAGACCAAACTAGTGGCAGAATTTTTTAGGACGCGGACTGAAAAATCATAATTACACCCGGGCAAATTAAGTAAACGTTTATTTTCCTAGTCACGCCACCTCGCTTTTTGCAGCGAGCTAAGTATGCCGGCTTTGAACTTCTGACTTTAATGGCTTAACTCTTTTGAGCAAAAACCATTAGCCTTGTTACTCCTGGGGTTGGAGTTGAATTAAGCGCTTAAATTTTTTTATGCAACAGCTGGAACTTAATGATAATATTTGTGCTAACCTTACGAACTTGGTCACATTTCCTATTCAGTTGAAAATATTAACTAGCAACCCGCCCGGCGTCGCATATATTAAGTCAATGGCACGGGTACAATTGTCGTAGGGGTTCCTATTTTTTTATTTAGCTTATGTTACGAATTTTTAAAATCGGTTCTATAGTTCCAGAGATTACCCCCTACAAACAAAACAAACTTTACCTCTGTAAAACATTACTTTATGAAATTTTTAAATATTAGGTAAGTATTCTTTGAAAATTTTCCTCTTGGTGATAAGCTAATTCTTTAAAGTTTTCTTATAATATTTTAAAAAGTGCGTATCAGAGTACGCGTAACGTATAGTACGCGACAGGTTGAGATGGGAATCGGAGTATGAGGCAGGGGTACGTCCAGCACACCCGCACGTCACTCTTGCTATCCCGCTCCGGGTTAGCGCGGGGGCTGTGTCCCTATCCTGATTGCTATCTCGACCTGTCGCGTACGGAGCCGTAGTGATGCTGGCTACTAAAACTTTTGGCGGTCATTATTTCGTAAACTGTGGTTTTTTTTTTCAAAAATAATGATTTTAAAATATCTATTTGCTTAACGAGGTATTAACGAGGCGGTAAACCAAAATTTAGGTACCTCCTGAGATACTCGTATAAAGATGTAAATAATATTTATGATTGAAATCGATGAAACCATAATAGAGCCCAGGCGAGGCAAGCATGGGAATGATGATATTGATGATAAAGTGGTAATATTATCACGCATTAAGTGCATGCTCATAAAATGGTTTAGGGGCTGTTAAAATTAATGGACGATAATACCCGGCCCGCCCCGCTCTAATCTATGGTAACTTTTTAGGTTTACGTCGATTTTATGAGGCCTTTTGGAAAAAGCGTCAAAACCTACACTTACTAGGTGTTGCTTGATTACTTTGCTATTTTTTTTTATTTTACTCGATAGCAAGATAACGTTTGAATGTGATCTCATCTGTGGTAAGTGAAGTAAGCTAAGCCTAAGTGGAAGCGTAACTTGTAAGTGGAACTTGAAAGTGGTATCCAGTAGCGGCAGGTAATAAGCACTTCATACAAGCACCGATTTTTTATTTTTTTATTCAGATACAAGTTAGCCCTTGACTGCAATCTCACCTGGTCGAAGTGATGATATAGTCTAAGATGGAAGCAGGCTAACTTGGAAGGGGTATGGCAGTTTTCATTTAACCCATACTTCTTTTGGTTTCTACACGGCGTCGTACCGGAACGCTTAATCGCTTGGCGGTACGGCTTTGCCAGTAGGGTGGTAATTAGGTGGCGTTCAAAGGAGTCGGTGTAGGTACTGTGTCTATGCTGTATACTATGCTGTACCCCGACAGACCTTACCACAACAAACAAAACTTTACGATTGGAGTTTTCAAACAGCTATATTTTAAGTCAGAGGTGGGCTGACTTGATTATATACTACAGTCAAATTGGAGGTATTTAATGTCTATAATTTTGTATTCACCTTTAACTGACAAACTTAGGCACACCTCTTTATTACTAGCTCTCAGGTTGGTTTTGTAACATTTAAGTAAATTAGCTAAGTTAAATGAACTTAGGGAATTTGTGTGAACCCAACTTTGCGATTGATAGGTACAATTTAGGATTAAGTTAGCTACGCGAAAATAATTCAGCACTAAGCTAAAAAAGCCTATATAAGAAAGTCTGTATCCTATGATGATAAATTAGATGAATTAGCCAACTGAAGTGGCAGTGGACAGGCCACATCTGCCGCAGAACTGATTGCCGTTGGGGCAGTCGTGTTATGGAGTGGAGACCGCGTATCAGCAAGCGCAGTGTGGGACGACCTCCGACCCGCTGGACTAACGACCTTAAAAAAAGATAGCGGGAAGTGGGCGGATGAGGAAGGCGGAGGGTCGTGTGTGGTGGCGTGCTCTTAGGAAGGCCTGTGTCCAGCTGTGGACGCAAACAGGCTGATTGATTGATTGAAGCTAAAAAATACCTCTATTGACAGTTTCTATAAGAGCCTTTTTTGTTGGATCTTCTCAGACCTGGGCACGCCCATTGCCCGTCAGCTGTGAAAATAGGTGTCTATGTTGGTTAATCTACGGATTTTTTCATTTCTTATTTGATTGCAAAGAGAAACTACAAGCATAGATCTTTCATTCATACATAATATGTGTACCAGGAAATTATGATTAGGTAAATTGTGTGAGTAGTTAATAAAAATAATCATGAGGCTGCGTTCATAAAACCAGATGAAACAGATAATAAACAAGCCGACAGATAAATTAAGCAAGGAGTGGGATATCCTGGTATAGTGTGATTTGAGTAGTGGCGTGGTTAAAGAGGTTCTTTGACCCGTCTACCCGCATCAATGGGGTAGGAGCCGCATTATGAGCATAATTTTCGGACATTTCTTTTTGAAATAATATCGGAAATAATACGAGTATGAGCACAACTTCAATTTCTTAGGAACCTATCTCTATGTCTTCATATATTACCATACAACAACAACAACATATTTTTTATACCGTAACTAGCTACGCCCGCAACTTCGTCCACGTGGACTACACAAATTTCAACCCCTTTTTTACCCCTACGGAAGAATTTTCGCAAATCTTTTCTTAGCGGGTAAGTATCTATGTTCCAATCGGCATGCTGAGTTTCAGCCCTATTCGTTCAGTAGTTTGAGCTGTGCGTTGATAAATCAGTTACCTTCCCAGCTTTCAAAGATCATAGGTAGATTAATAGGAGAGTCACCTTTTCCTTTTATAAGCTAAACGTTACAATAATTATCCTTATCTTGATTGGTGCTCTGCATTTGTCCCATTCTGTCTAAGTTTAGTTTTCTGAAAGTTTCACTTCTAAATCGTAAGAACAGTGAACATGTGTTTCTTAAATCATGGTCACTCTACACACACCCAGTCGAATGTTAGTATTAGACAAACTCCAACTGCTCCTTATAAGCATATTAATGTTACACAATAACTCACTCACATCCTTCCATTGCTCCATTTATTCGCAAATGGTTGTTTTTGTGAACATTTCCCGGAAGAGATTATGAAGTGGAAAATAGGCACCTATGCTTATGAATATTTTTAGAATATTGTTACTACTATTTACTTCTTCAAAAAAAATAGTGGTGGCTCCGATAAAAACACTGATAGCAATTTAGATAGTGAAGTTTCTTTTTAGTCGGGGGTCCAGAATTCGATTCCAAGCACGTCATTACTTTTCAGAGTCATGAAAAATTTAAGAAACTATATGTCACATGCTTTAAGGGTGAAGGAAAACATGTGAGGAAACGTGCACATCTGAGAGTTCTCCATAATGTTCTCAAAAGTTTCTTCTTCTTCGTTGTGTTAGCGTTTTCCCATCTGGTGAGTCCACTTTTCTAAATTTTGAAGAGCTTGAATGTCCGAATTATGCAGTCTATCCCAAACTAAGGGCAAGCCTGTACTGCAAATTTTCTGAATCTTCAATATTTTCAAAATTATCAAAATTCTGTGACATATTGTATGAAGTCGGACGCACTCGCAAAATAATGCGTTGTAAAATTTCGCAGTGCAGGCCTTGGATAAAAATTTGTGTAAAAAAAAACCGAAGTTACAAATCCTTACAATTTTATTTTTACAATTTATATATAGTACAAAATATATTAACTTAAAAGATAATTATCATTATATTACAACAAGTATTACATTTTATTCATACAGGTGGAACTGATTCGATTTACAAAAACGCTCAATTTTCAAAATGGCACACTTGCGAAATAAAAATCCATAATATCAAAAAGAGCAAATTCTAAAAACTATAGGCTCAATATAAACACAACTTTTTCTCAACTAATTTAAAAGAGAGCGAGATAGAATAAAATAAAAACCCCTTCTTGATACTTAATCCATAATTTTTACTTAAGTTATAATTTCCAAATTTTTAAATAAACCTAACATTACAGCTGTTACAAGCTCATGATTATTAATCAGAGCATAATTTTCTACCTATTATTATCTTATCATACAATTATTTTAAAATTGCTGACGCATATTTACATAAATACATTAACACACTACATTTATCAGGTTATTTACAAAAAGTAATCTCAAAATTACATAAAATTACAATCATAGGGTTAAATAGAAAAAAGTCTATATACAATTTTATTTTACGGCCGTAGGAAATGAAGTATGGAATGAAATTGTAATTTCTCCATCAATTTCCCAAGTGAAACAATTTCGTTTCTTTATTAACCGCAGTGTTTTGGTTCTCATCGCCTTCGGAATCGGACATTTTCATTTTAAGAGACTCAATTATTATAGTAATAATTAATTTTTAAGGGTAGATCAATATTGAACTAATTTTCTTTTACAATTTGGTCCAGCAAAACGTTATTTTTTTATTAATGCATACCACGTATGGAAAAACTATCTAAACTTATCGTTTCTAGGGTTCCGTACCCGAATAACTAAGCCTCCGCTGTCCGTGTAACCGTATAGATAGAGAATTGAAATTCACAGAATATGTATTTCTATTGCCGCTACAACACATAATAAAAATTTCAAAATGGTTGCCATGAAAAAATTAAAAAGTCCTATTTGTTGTACAAAGGTATGGAGCCCTTTATGTGCGAGGCCGAGTCGTACTTGACCGATTTTTGTATAACATAATTAGTATCTACTGAGATTTGCAGCCATGCTCTCCTATTATGATGAAGCGAGAACCCCTTTAAGTTTCCACCAGTTTTAAAGCTAATTTGCATACTTTAATTGTGAATCAAGCAGTCATACTTTGGCCCCAATCTAATAATTACCATCACTCTCCAATTCAAGTAGGTACAGTTAATTCTCTATCTATAAAACTATAGCCTCTATCATACTTTTTAATACTAATGTCAGACGTAGTACCATCTTCCTTATGCTATAAAGGTCTCGCAAACATAATCCTTTCACTTCCTCTACGCATAATTTCAGCTGTGGCCGGAGTAGCCATGAACACAGCTTGATTTAAGTCCACCATACTACTATTTCTATTTTTTGAATTTAGCCTCCTGCCCAAATTTGTATCAAAAACATCGTCAACTTCACTGTGATCATAGTCCACCATCGGTTCATTGACCACTTCATTTCTGTAATTCTTTTTAGAATTTAAGAAATAGGGCTGTGAACTTACGTTTGGTGACGATATTTGTCTTGATACATTCCCTGAACCGATTCTTTCGAAAGTTGGAAAGTGCCTTTGGAGGTTTTCAGAGAAGCTTTGCCGCCGGTGGTTGTATCTTCGGACGTCAAGGGGTTGGTTGTTGAAAGATGCTCGTCGAATAAATCTGTTCCCAGGATCAGTGCGAAATAGTTTTCTCTCTTGATTATGATTTGATTTTAGGGAGTCTTCGTAGCTGCATCTGAAATTTTGGCATCTTGTTATTATATTTATAATACCTAGCATTTCCGCGGTCTAGTATGAAAAGTTAAAAACACTATCAAATGATTAGTATGTGCAAGTAAATATTACATGTTTTTACGATGAAGGGAAACATTGTGAGGAAACCTGCATGCCTCCAGTTCTCTATAATGTTGTTAAAGGTGTGTGAGGCCTACCAATCTGCACTTGCCAGCATGGTAGACCATGGCCTAAAACCTTTCTTATTCTGTGGAGAGGAGTGGGTTGGCGGCGATGGGTTGAAATAATGATAATGGTGACAACAGAACGTTTCCTTTATACTTATCTCATTTCTTAATCTTGGACTATAAACTACAACATATTTCATCAATTATTGTACTATGTTAATGTATATTATGACAGTTTACACCATAGCCGTCGTTATGCGACTACAAAACCTTTAACCTACAAAAACTGTAAACAAATTTGAAAATAATTTTGAAGTGGTTTTTGTTGGTTCTTCTCGAATATGAAGCAGCATTAGATGCAATCAATGACTTTCTAAAGCAAAAAGACTTTCTTTTGCTTTAGAAAGTCATTGGATGCAATAATTTAAAATGGCTTCGATGAGTTAAATTCCGTCGATGAGATAAACCGACGAGTAATAATAGCCAATTTAGATCAAGGTTATCGATTAAAAGAATTTAAGTTATAGAATAATCCCATATTATACGTACCCACTGCTTTCTTCGGAAGTGTGGTTGATGGAGCGCACGCAGTCGCAACGCGCGTCGGCGATGCCGGAGTCCTGCCCGCTGGAATGCACTGACGTTAGCGACGTGTCATGGCCTTTCCTACGTGTAGATGTACGTGTGTGTTAGTGGACAGGTGCAGACATGTTTGTTCATGTTGGAGGTTATGACATGTTGAGACATGTTGAAAGTTATGACATTTGAGACATGGAGTTTTCTAAAACTGGTTGTGAATAGATTTCTCTCTCAAAACTTACCATTAACTATTGAACTTGTGACTATACAGGAGTAACCAGAACGCTAGCAAAAATGAAGACAGGTGCAGGTGATAGTACTGTTGATTACTGATAAGATACCATAAAAGGAACTACGAACAAAATTAACAATACATTGCAAATAAAACATTTGAGTGATGATAGAGGTCAACGAACGTTCCATAAATAGGTCACTCAAAGCCAATGTCGCGTTGTAGGTGGGGCATTGACCTAAGTTTTCCGAGCTATACATTGAATGCTGGTTTGAAAAATACTAACTAAATCTACAAGAAAAGGCAAATTGTTATTGGCATTGGATTGTGTTGAGGTAGTGTTTTTTTTTTATTCACTATAGGCAAACGCTTGACCACAATCACACCTGATGGAAAGTGATGATATTGTGGTCTAAATGGGACGCGTTCCCACGATGGGTCTACGTATGCGATGGTACGTAGTGTAATAATAACACTAAGTTTTTGCTAGCGTTCTCGTTACACCCTGTATTCATCACATTGTAGGACGTCGTAGATTTTCAATAAAACAATCGTTTTGCAAAGCGTCAAAATTGAATGCTAAAAATCTCATCACCGCATGCATTCTTCCCGATGGCTCAGCAATTGGATTTATGATCAAGCTGGGTAGTAAGTATTTGTTCAAGCCATAAAATTCGAAATAAGTATAACGTTAATAAATTAGATATTAAATGTTAGTTAAGACTGTGATAGCGTCAGATCAGATGTGTGGGTCGATACATGTAAGTATTGTAAGTTTGAAAGCTTGTAGAGTTTTAATGATTTCAGGTAGTATATTTATGTTCGGTGTATTAGTAAAGTTAGTATATTGTTAATTCTATTTTCATAAAAATGTTAAAGAGATGCTGTCCAATAAATCCAAATAATTTAAAAGCATTCTACTATTATTGATATAAAAGAAAAAGATTACAGAAAAATTAAAAAAAATGGATTAGATTTGATCATAATGATTTACTGTTTTCAAAAGGCATGAATTAAATTTACCTCTTCTGTAAAGGTCGCTGATTGAATTTGATACAAATCCTCTCGTGTTTTTCTTTAGAATTTACGTCAGCAAACTGTCCTTTGATACATTTCTGGTGAGCCTTTCCAAATTCTTCCACGGTGTTACCATGAGGACAGGTTTTCTTCAGGGTACTTTGGTTCATCACATCGATGTAAGAATCTGCCTCGCTATAAGACTGATTCAGTTCTTGACACTGGTTGTTTCCAGATGGGAAAAGACCTCCGTATTTAGTTAGGTGTTCAGTTGAGAAAGCGTTAAGACGTTGTTGGGAAAATGGTTTGTGGCGATTTCTGTTAGGGCAAAGATAGAAAAGAATTCAGTCAATAGAAGTGTAATGTTAATCATGAAATTATTTATAACAGTGAAATTGTCAAGTCTAGAGATGAGAAAAAGGAAATTCAAACTACATATATTAAATATTTATAATAGTATAATAATAGAGTAAAGAAAAAATGAGTTAATAACAAGAAAAGTAATCTATGTATCAAAGTAGATATCCGAATTGTATTTTGCTCTACAAAAAATCGTATATACTTATATCTATTATTATAGAAGTAATAAAAGGAAGAGTAGTGGATATTAACAAAATAGTAGACTGGCAGAATAAAATTCAAATAGACATAAATAATAAGATTTAAAATTATATCTATAGGAAAATCAATACAATAAAGTCATTCATCAATCTTTAAAAGTTCTTTATTCCAATTAAAGAAGAAAGACAGTAAAATGTAAAAAATAAATTGTAAAATTTAATTCTTGGATATTGTCTATGTTAAATTGAAGTTTTGTGTTTAGATGAAGTAATGATGAGCATGCTTTCTTTTGTGATGGTGATGATGTCTGAAATGTGTAAGAAAAATATCACTCACCTTCTGTTGAAAGATAGGTAAAGAACTTAGTTAATAATAAAATTATGATCTATAATAATATAGGGAACTCATAATAAGGTTAAGATAATAAAGTGAAGCGTCAGAGTTTATTTTATGTTATTAAAGATTCATCGAGGAATTTAAAGTAAATGAATAACAATTTTGCGGTAGAATTCGTAATGATTTGACTTGGTCTGTTATAAGTTACAGAAAAGCAAACAGTGAATTATACATAATATGGTCTCACAGGGACAGTAGCCTTGCTGTAGTGCAAATGATAATTTTATAATTTACAAGAAATCGACGACAAATTGCCCCTTGACTACAATCTCTTCTGGAAGTGATGATGCAGTTAATAAGATAGAAGCGGGCTCAGTTTTATTAAACCCTCAATCCCAATCAGTATCTACCTGGTATCTTACCGGAATACATAATCGTTTAGCAGGTCAGTTTTGTTGCTAGGATGATAAATAACTGATCAGGACTGTAACCAGACTTGAGACTGTTCAGAAAACTTAAAAGATACAGCACTTACCAAATTCAAGTTACCATAGATATTTATTTAAATCTAGATGATTTAGGATGAGAATTTTTTTAATGAAATAGTATTAAAAATTACGAGATATATTACCTTCGCGTCTTCCTAAAGCACAATATGCATATAGCAGTGGTACAAGCCCCGATAAACACTAGGCATCCCAAAGCCACTACGCTGATTTCCATCGTGCTCAACATTTGCACGCTCCTAGCCTGGACCATTGTGGTATCACCCACTTCTAGCACTTTGAAGCCGGCTAAATTGTGACGTAGAGATGTTTCTCTTTTCATTAACGACCTGCAAGATAGAATTTGTAGTGACTTAATATTTTTACGTTTATTCAAAAACATAGATACTGAAACATTAAATTTGGATTTTGAATATTAAAAAAGTGTTTTTTTTTTTTTTTTTAACAAAATCAAGCATCTTTTTCACACAATTTTCAAACGAGACAACTTTTACTAGGGTATACAAAAGTTTAAGGAGTCTGACCACAGCACGACATAAGAGCGTGATGGTAAATAATAACTTACTTTTGTAGGATCTCCATATCGATTATGGCATTAGATATTGGATCAACAGCGTAAATGTACATGTCTGTCCTGAAACAATCATTTAGGAATACAATAATTGGTCAGTGCTATAATGTCAGCAAAGCAGTCAGCATAGACGTTTTGATATTGACAGTTGAAGCCGATGATCGAACATAAAAAAATTCAAAATCGAAAAGCAAATGTTAAGGTTTGTTATCATCATCATCATTATCGAAGCTCGGTAGCTTTACTTGGGTAAGACTCGGCTGTAGAACTTAGGTCAAGACGTAGTCGAGTATAAACTTTTCCATCGGAGACAGTCAGAAGTAGATTCCTCTCAACTCCAAACGCCCAAAACCATCATTTTCGTTCACTCTATCATTCCACCAGCCTCTAAGTCTTCCTCGACCTAATAACTGAGACTCTTGTGCCAGGTTGAACAGGTTCAAAGATTTTTTGTATATTTAAACCATTATACAAAAACTAGATGATTGTCGCAACTATAATTAAGTTTTCAAAACATTCCGTGGAAACTCTTTGATTTTCTGGGATAAAAAGTAGCCTTATGCTACTCTCTAGGTCTTTAACTATACCGATGCAAAACACACTTTCGCATTAATTGTAATAATATGGTAAGTGAAGGTAGTAATAAAATACGATTAACGTACGCGTATCCATCCATTGCAGCCTTGGCACTGGACTCTAGCCGTCGCACTCGGACGTCAAAACCGGTCACGTTGGAGAGATGACTCACGATGCTCTCCATCTCCCTCTCCACTTCCATCGGCTTGGCGCCTACCACCATCACTAGCTGCTTGTTCTCATCCAACACGTACACCTACATAAGACATATTTTTATAACTTCAAAAAGTTTCATGATTAACTCATAACTTGAGCACAGGTCTCCTTTTAGAATGAGAAGGTTTTGCTCACAGTTAGCCATGCTGACCAAATGCGGATTGGTAGACTTCACACACCTTTGAAAACATTATAAAGAACTCCCAGACATGCAGGTTTCCTCACGGTGTTTTCCTTCACAATTAAAGCAAGTGACATTTGATTGCTTAAAGCGCACATAACTCCGAAAAGTTAGAAGTGCATCCCCCGAGGATCTTATATTATATCCTCTCAAATAGAAGGCGGGCATCTTAACTACTAGACTATCAAGGCTCTAATCATAACAAAAAGTTCTGTAATAAAACATTTAAAAAGTTCAGCAAATCCTTTTAGTAACTCTTTTTATTACTCTTGTTAATTGCCAAACTCTTTCCGAATTTTAGGGTAAAATTCTTTTCAAAACGTAATTTCCTTTAAACATGAGTTAGATTTAAGTATTGTTTCAAAGAATGTTTATGAAAGGGATGAAGATCCTCAGAATTAATGAGCAATGCGTTGCAGATAAGTAAGCCCTCCCCTCTAGTAAATCTTCGGAAAGATTACTAATCTTCAATAATTTAATTTAATGTGAATCCCTAGTTTGCCTACCTATTTATTTTAACAATCAAGTAGTGGTTCTTGCTGCTTCGAACGAATCAGTAAATCTGTATTAATTATATTGAAAGTCTGTTCAACAATACTCACAAAAACATTAACAATGGCCGACCGACCATCGTCAGCGCCGCGTCTGTCGGTGGCCTTGACATCGAAGCCCAGCACGCGGCCCGCTGAGCGCGCTACACTGCCTGCCACGCGCACGCGTCCTGACACCGGCTCTACCGTGAACCGACCACCTTCTGAGTTGATGAGCTGGTAGCGGATGTCTGCATTGATGCCTATGTCTGCATCCGTTGCCTGTGTCATACGACAAAGAAAATTGCCCAAGATCAACACATAATAATATCATTGTAGGTATCTCAAACCATGTCAGAAGCTCTGGTGTAAACTGTTCTGATAGAAACTATAGAACTTTAGCCACTCTACTAGTTTTGTCGTATATAAAGGCGAAAGTTTGCATATAATATGTGTGTGTGTGTATGTCTACTTTTTCACGTAAAAATTGGTCCCGAAAATCAAAGACTTTCCACGGGGTTTAAAAAACCTACATCCACGAAGCGAAGTCACGGGTATCATATTTTTCTTACCTGCAATTGAATAACTTCATATCCGAAGGGTGCAGTGGTAGGTATAGCTGTAACCATGGGTCGTCCACCGTTGGCAAATCTGGGTGCATTATCATTCACATCCTTAATCCTTACGACTACTTTAACGTCAAACTTAGACATCCCTTCAAGAACATCATCAGAAACTGGATAAATCATATGAGGCAGCTCACGACTTATCTTTTGTCTTTCAACTCTAACTATAATATCATAAACATCCCTATATTCTCGATCAGGGCTTTTAATTAGGTATAAGGTACCATTCCGAGGATCTATAATAAATGTTTTCTTTATGTCTGTGTCGTTTTCATTATGAATAAAATATTTCATTTTAAAATTTTCATAATACTCTGTTAAGTTCACAGTCACTAGTTCAACAGGAGTGTGAACGTTTTCTTCGATTTCTAATTCATAATATCTTGATATGAATACTGGTTTATCAGAAACTTCAATCTCATCGGGTATATCTATTAAACTTAACATAACTAGGGCTGTAGAACTTAAACTGGGTGATCCTAAATCAGAAGCGACAACTGTAACATTATGTACTTTCTGAGTTTCATAGTCTAATCTTGTTGTGGTGGTCAGTATACCTTCCTTAGAATCAATGGTAAACATATTAAGTTGATTTTTTCTTTGTGGCAAAGTGTAAAGAATTAATCCATTCCCATTACCTACGAAATCGGAATCGTTAGCATAAACTCTAGTTACTGTAGTACCAATAGGAGCATTTTCCTCTAAAGATGCCTTATATACTGGTATCATCATAACTGATTCGAAATTGTGGTTTGAAATTTCATCAGCTTCAGGATGTTTCCATTCCAACAAATCATCATAAGCGAAAAATTTTGGAGCATTATCATTGACATCTAGTACTTGAATTTCTACGCTCACGGATGAAGATAATTTCTTATCATTTCCATTATCACGCGCAACTACTGTAAGGGTATATTTGTCTTCCTTTTCTCGATCCAAAACACCGTTTACACTAAAAACACCACTCAAAGGGGATATTTCAAATGGAATGTCTTTACTTGATGGTTGGATAAAGTATGTCAGATTAGCATTTTGACCAAAATCGGCATCTGTTGCGTCAACTTTACCTAAAATTCGTCTACTATATTGAGCCTCTTCTACGTTAAAATTGTACCATGATTTCTTGAACATAGGAAAATGATCATTAACATCTTTAACAAAAAATCTTACAGTTATTTGATCACTTAATTCTCCACCATCCAAAGCAGTTACATTTAATCGAAACTCTGATTCTGGTGGTAAAGCTCTTGCAACAATAATATGACCGTATCGTTCATTTATTACGAAATATCGTTTAACTTGTAATAAGTTTGGAGGTAATGCATATGGAGGTAGAAATACCTCTGAAGTAAATTCATATCTTATCTGTCCGTTTATGCCACTATCCATATCTACAGCATTCAACTTTAGTACTATCGTTCCTATTGCAATATTTTCTGGCATTAAAAAAAGTGGCGAATCTGCTGTTATAGGAAATGTTTTCTTTGGTATTGCTTCAATTTTGGCTACTTTATTCGTTATGTTATTTATTATTTCTTTGTAAATTTGAATACAAGCACTTTCATCTACTTCTAATAAATCTACTGGTTCTCCTAATGGAATTATTATTTGATTGAATTTAGGCGCATTATCATTTTCATCTAATACTGTTATGGTCAATTTTGCTTCTGATTTTAAACTGCCTTTATCTCTTGCCACAATTTTTAATAAATAGACACTCTTCTCCTCTCTATCTAATTTATTACCGATATATGATACTACTCCCGTGTCTTCGTTAATGCTAAATAAATCATGTCCATCGCCAAAAATGGTATACATAAATACAGCATTTTGGTCCGTATCTGCATCTTTAGCTCGTATTTTATTTGACATTGTGACTTCTGTTCCAGTTTTCACATTTTCAGTAATAAAACCTTCATAAGACAACATATCAAAAATAGGCGGGTTATCGTTTTCATCATCTACGTGGATTGTAATTTGGTATAACCCAGCTCCTGAGATAACTCCTTTATTGAATTCTGCAATTACTGTCATTCTGTATGTATCCCTTTTTTCTCTATCCAATGCTTGCTGAGCATAAATAGTTCCATCTGGTCCTGAAAAAAAATGAAATATTTGAAATAATATATGTTGCTTTTTAAATAAAGCAATTAAAATACGAAGATTAGAACATAGTTGTTACCTATAGCAATTTCATCAGCAACGTCTTGTTGGTTTGCAATTATGAATTTGATGTTTCCATTATTAGCTGCAAAAGAACTAACATTGACGGGAAAAATGTGTCCAATCGTAGCCCCCGCTACATTTTCCTTGACGTGAAACACAAACGGCGAATGCGTCCCCCTGAAAACGAAAAGCGATGTTATTGTGAATTCAAGGACTTAAATAGTTAAATAAAATATAGAATAATTACTTCAAAAAAACACCTCTCTCGTCGTTAACATCAACTACGTGGACAGTTGCATTTGTTGTTATTGTTATGTTCAATTTCTCTAAAATAGCTACAGCTTCAAAGTCATACAGAGGTCTTTCAAACTTTGAAAGTTCGTTTATAACTGTGATTACACCTGATCTTTCCTCTACTGCAAAAGGCACTGGAAACAAAAATCATTATTTGAATAAGTTACACCACACATTAAAATAATTATTGAGTTTAAAATATTCAGTTACCGACCTCCTTCTTCGTATCCATGCAACAAATCGTAAGTAACATCGCTTTTTTCAGAAGCATCATTAACTTTTATTTGACCGACACTTGTTCCAATGCCAACGTTAGATCCAACCCAAAATTCATAGGGTGCACCTATGAAGTCAGGTTTGTCTGATTTTGAACCTAGAAATTGAAACTTGTTAAGGCTTTTCAATTTTTTTTTAATAAAATAATAAAATCTGCATTATTTTTGTACTTGCATCATTTAGGATGATGTTTTAGATAGTAAGGCTATGTTTAACATAAACTGAACTAGCCTATTTTTACCTTCATGACTTCCGATGACATCGATAGTTACAACTGCCAAAGAATATCGTCTCTCACTAGGATTAGCAGGTTGATCGGATGCTTCAATAAAAAGAGCATGCCTTCCTTCCAATAAGCGCGACTCTACCAAAGTTATCACTCCAGACTTAGCATCGACTTGGAACGGCGATGTGATCGTTAAGTTACTCGTTCTTTGTAAATCATATAGCACTATCCCGTTTCTCCCTAAATCTGGATCAACAGCTTTTACTTTACCGATTTCTGTACCAATATCTGCATCAAATGGGACTGAGAATTCGTATAAGTTACTTGGTATGAACACTGGATTGTTATCATTAGCATCGAGTAACGTGACTTCTACTGTAACGAACGACATAAGTTGATGTGTTTCTTCCATGAACTCAATATTCTCGCTATTAGTCCCTAATTTATCAGGGAACACGTATGTTGTTTTGTCTTTAGCTGGTGTTCGGACTGTGGGGTTACGATGCCATTTTGAAAGCCTTTGTTTATCTAGGAATGTGCCTACAATACTTGGATTCTTTTCTTTCGCGTATACTTTCATTCGCAGAGATGAATGCTGCTCCCTGTCCAATTCAGTCTGAAATAAAAAAATATACACCGTACACCGAGTTTTAATATCATTTAGCCTTATTTTTAATTGACGCTTTTTACACTAGATAGCTCCTTTTTTTCTCCATGAAAAATCTAAGACCTAGAGTTTCTGTTTGTTTTCGGAATATACAACAATTGCTACATTTGGTAAAGAGCGCTCGTTATAGGGATCTTTTCTAAAAAAAAAAAGTACAAAACTTACTTGATTCCCAACAGTAAGCCAGCCAGTTCTAGGGTCGATGGAGAAGGCGCCAATGGGATCGTTCAGTTGATAGGTAAACTCTCCGTTATCCCCTTGATCTTTATCCGTCGCCATCACTTGCAATACACTAAAACCTATAAAGTATATCAATTGTTACCGGCGATCTTTTTGCTGCCTCGTGTGGTTTAGTGGTTTCATATGTCAACAATGCTGGGAGTATAATTTATGAGTTATAACAAAAAAAAATTAAAACCCCCGACACAAAAATCTCTAAAAAGTAAAAAAAAGTAAGTATGTATTGGCCCGTTTAAGTTTAATCTAATTAGTAAAGTTTTCATCCAAACGCTCGTCGCGTCGGGGGGCTACTAAAGGTAACAGAAACAGCTTTGAAAGTCATCTGTTTTAGAAAGAATAGTTTCTGTGTCAAAAGTTGAAATGATATACTATACATGATCTATATTAATTACCGTTAGGCAAATTCTCAACAATGCTGATGTTATAGAAGTCCACCTCAAATTCTGGCAGGTTGTCATTGAGATCCAATATCTCCACTTCCACCCGTGCCACTGCTGTTTTCAATGGATTATCCACTTGTGATGCCTGAATTTGCAACACAAAAGTGTTCCCTGAAACCATATAAGTAAATATATTAGATTAAGCTAAAGATAATTAATAAATTAAGCTACAATTGCTACAGCTAACTAGCTGTTTGACCGATGGAGCAATTTTTAGAAAATATCTCAGACAACCCACGTTCACTACCTATGTTGTTGCCGACGGGCTCTATTTTTAACTGGCTTCCAAAAAGATGGTTCTCAATTCAGCCCGTTTTTTTATATGCTCAAATTATGAGCGAGATAGCAAGAGTCTCTGTTGTTCTTGTGTTTAAAATTTTAAAGTCAAGGCAATAAGGTCTGTATTTCATTGATGTACATTCGGTTTTAGTCCACGCGGCGTTAGTTTGCGCTTTTCCCTCGCAAATAAATTTTGCCGATGCAACAAAATTGGCAGTACCTACTGTTACTAGTAAAAAAAAATATTCGCATCATTCGAAAATAACATTTCTGTGCAAGTACATTGACGTGATTTGACACGACGTCCAGCTTTGAAGAATAGGACCAAGAAGAAGACATAAAATTAAAACCACTCTAACCGGGCAAGGGAGGCTCAGCATCCAGGTCCACTTCTTTCTCCAGAAACAAGCTCCCATTAAGAGCACTCAGCAGAAATAAACGACGATCATTGCCAGAGATCAGTTCGTATCGTACTGGCGCGGCGACTCCTGCGTCCTGGTCGAATGCCCGTATTGGCTGCTCGAACGACAATTCCTTGTGAATCCTTTTGCCCTGGTAACAAAATTCAATGTTTTTCATAAAAAGTTAAACAAATTCTTTTTTTTTATTGCAAGATCAGGTGCGCTCTCCTTTAGGCTGCATCATCTCCTTTTTTTTTTTAATTTATTTATTCACACAAATTTTACCTATTTTTATCATTTTATATCTCGCCAAACTGGTGGGCCAGTTTGTTGGCGAGGTGTTTGGCGTCATTGCAGTCAAGCACAAGCATATAGTTACAAAAAAAGATAGGCTGGCACTTGCCGACAATCACACCTAATAAAAACCAATGATGAGGTCTAGGTTGGAGCGCGCTTGTCTAGAAGATGCCTATTCACTCTTGCCTAGATTGTGCGTGGCAGGAATCACGTAAGCCAGGAAGGAATACCACATTTTAATGGTTCGTATCAGAAACGTTGAGCAAAAACATTCCGTGCGAGTGGATTGGATCTAAATCTGTAACGGCATAGTTTAGCTTCATTTCATGTATGCCAACCTACACGTCGGGACTCTACTACTGGTTCGGAAAGCAAATTCTACTGAAAAGAGTCGGCAAGAAACTTGAACTCTTTGGCATATTTGTGATATTATGGATATTTTGTAAAATACATACCAGTATAGGGTAAAACTCCGATATCTTAGTTCGGTAGACATCAAGAGTAAATTTGGGTGGCAGGTCGTCATTGTCTTGGACCAAAATATGTACTGTAGTGTTGGAGCTACGAGGGGGCGATCCACGGTCCTAAAAGATATAGCAAACAAAAAAAAGTAGGTTATTGTTACAAGTTTATTGAAGTTAAAAATTCTCTAGGAGCGTTGGGCGATTTTGCGGCCTGCTAATTTTATTAGCTTATATTTTGTTCCATAACACGACTTATGTTTGGAAGTGCTTCTGGGTCAAGACGCTTTCGGTAGTTATAGTATCCCATAACCGTTATTTTACTTCAGTTGGTAGTCCCCATTGATTGCCAATTTTTTCTTTTATGAGTATATTTAATTCCTCTCATTGAGAAGAGGAGTGTAAAGTTTACATCCACCTTGCCGCTCTAAGGACGGTTCATCAGCCAATATCATTATCTCGGCCTATTGCTGTTCTACTATAATCTTCATCAGAATGAGAAGGGTTTTGGCCATAGTCTATCATTGCGGGTCTCCTCTGAGAATGAATAGGGGTTTAGACTTTAGGCCATAACCCACCATGTTGGCCAATAGTGTATTGACAGACTTCACAAATCCTTGAGAACAAGACTTCACGAACCCTTCAGAGAAGTCTCTTCATGATGTTTTCCTTTACCGTTAATCTTGTTATCTCACCCACCAAATTCCTAGCTAAAAGTATTTCAAAGATATTTCAATAGAACCCACCGAAATGTTTAGCAAATTCTAGGCATAAGATATCCTTAGAAAATTTCTGATTCAAATTATTTCAATCCCGCGTTATTCGTAACCAATCACCCGAGAATTTGAACTCTTTAACAAATTACAAACTGTAGTTCATTAAAATTTCTCCAACGCCTATTAGCGCCCTTTAGACTTTAGCTTTCAAATAGTAAAGTTATTTTTTATCATCAGGTTTTATTATTTTGTCGCCAATGTTAAAAGTTTTTTTTTACATTAGTCCAAATTGTATTTAATAAAAAAAAATGCCGAAGTCATTTAACAACATTATTTTAAGGTCAAAGATACTAGTAGATGCATGCAGTTTGGTTGATGGTGATGAGTTTACAATAAAGATCTTAGCTACATCCCTTACCGAAGCAGTTATAACAAGAAGGAACTCCTTGTCCCCGCTATCGAAGTCCAGTGGCTTGTTGAGGATGAGAGCTGGCTTGTGGGAGCTCTCGAGAGCAAAGCGGCCGTCTTCATCCCCCGCCGTAATGCTGTAGTGAACGTCCGAGTTTGGCGTGTTGGGCTTATCCCGGTCGAAAGCTCGGATGCCTTTGAAGATTGTGAGACCTGGAATTTTTTATTGGTTTCTTTGAAATAAAATTACCTGGAAAACGAAATGAAATTACGATGAAAGTAAAAAAAGAAAAATGAAGCCTAAGTAAAGACCGCTGTGGTCGAGTCCCTTGCACAAATGTACCAGGCTGTCAGCCAAGAGGGAGAAGTGACGAATGCTCGTGACGCGCATAACATCTGCCCTCAAAGATGTCCCTTCGTGATGACCACGACCACTTTTCCAAGAGTTTCACGTTGCAGAAATGAATTTATTGATTTTATATAGGACAGCCTGTGCCACATATGATAATGTCAACAGTTCGGAAAGTAGGTTATACTGAGAGGAACCGGCAAGAAACTCAGCAGTTGCTCTTTTTATTATAACGATTAATTATTTATTATTATTATTAGACTTTGTAACAATACTAGGGAACTACGGCTTAAGATGCTGTCTAAGAGCATGGAGGATATTATAAGGTCAAATTCAGAACTTCAAAGTCGGTTACCTATCACACGCCCCTCATGATGTAACATGGAGTCAAAATTTTATATAGATTATTTTTCACCTGTTGGCGTGAGTTCGTCCACGGTGACTCGATACGGCGTATCCTGGAACTTTGGCACGTTGTCATTGATGTCTTCTATGTACACTGTCACTGATAGGAATGCCGATATCTGGAAAAAATTATAATTTTTTCAGGGTCTATGTGTGTGTATGTCAATTTCTTTATTCCACCATAACGTGTAAATGCCTTGACAGGGCAGTTGTGTTTTTAATTTTTTTTATCTACAACCTGTACAGTTTGTAAATTCTACTTTATTTTGCATTGTTTGCAAAAAGAATAATAATATCATAATCCTAATCCTACTAATATTATAAATGTGAAAGTTTGGATGTTTGTTACTCAATCACGCAAAAACTACTGGACGGATGTGGCTGATATACCCTGGATTAACAAATAAGCTACTTAAAAGTAGCTTATGTGATAATCCAGGGTATAATCTATCTTCAGGGTATCTATCGGGGTATAGTCAGGGAATAAATCCCGGAAAATCAATGAGTTCCCACGGGATTTTTAAAAACCTCTATCTACGGGAACGAAGTCACAGGCATCAGCTAGTATAACTATATTTTGCTTGTTGTATTGTTAGGAATAAAATCTCCAAAGTGCGACAAAAAAAATTTTTGTCCGTCAACCGGACAGCCTGCGCGTTTCAATACGGAGATATTAGTTCCCGGGGCATTGTCGCAGTCACGGCCAGTAGGTACAACTGGACGCGGAGGAGATTAAATTCTCAAGAGAGGCCGACTTCCAAACTGGGTGAAGGTTAAAGTCTTTGAAATGGTTCTGTGACTTTTGGTGAGACTGTTTTGTATACTGACAGTACTTCAAAAGCAAATATAGAACTCTTGTATAGGTAATCATTTTGTTGTCCGTCTGTCTGTCAATCAAGCACCTTTCTTCAGGACGAGGTGAAGTCAAGTATTTGCCAAGTGAATTTAAAAGGAGTATAGTACTTTTCTCTAATTTGCGAAGAAACAATAAATAATTAATGAATTCAAGAAAACCTTTCACTGTAACTTGTAAGAAATTATCTAGCAATTTTTATTATTGTCGTGTTGAAAATTGCGCGTGTACTGATAAGAACCGATCAACGTTTTGTTTTTTTTTTTTATAATGAAGCGATTTCGGAGCAAGTGAGAGAAAAGAAAAATTTTGCACAGCCTGTTTCAATACGGCGATATTGGTTCCCGGGGCATTGTCGCAGTCACGGCCAGTAGGTACAGTTGAACGCGGGGAGATTAAATTCTCAAGAGAGGCCGACTTCCAAACTGGGTGAAGGTTAATCGTTGAGGTTGTCCTGTGACTTTTGTTTAGGCAGATTTTTCACCTCCACACAGACGTATTACGTCGATTATTCTATTATTTGTTGTTCTAGATCTTAAACTAAACCAATTCTATCATCGATTTGCTTCATTTACCTAAGCTCGAGCAAGACTGTGAAAATTTGCGAGTGTGGAGGGACACAGTTCACGCGTGGATCGCGGCATACATGCACGGCGTGAAATAACGGCGCGACTTCACGTGCGAGTGTAGAGCCGGCTTTACACCTATATCTATGGCTACGCCTGATGTCGTACCTTTTCTCACTTTCAAGAAATTTATTGTTGCCAGTGCAAAAAATAAAATAAGTCCTAAAGGAACCTCCTTCTTTGTATTCCTAAAAATATAAGGTGATTTATCACTCGCAGAGAAAGTTACGCGATTTTTCGCGCTTCCCGAGAGTTCCTTCAACCGGAAATGATCGTCTGTTTATCAGCATTTTATATTAGAACGTGAAAATTCCGTTTTAAATTTTTTTTTTGAAAATGTTACAATAAAACTTAAAGGATAAATTTTAAATTTTATTGTAACATTTTAGGGTTCCGTGTGCAAAGGGTGCCACCGGGATCCTATTACTAAGCCGTTCGTCCGTTGGTCTGTCCGTCTATCTGTTAGCAAGCTGTATCTCGTGAAAACAGCTCACTACCTGTACAGAATAGGTAAAGAGCTGAAATTTTCGCAGGTACATTTCTGTTGGCACTATAACAATAAATAATCAAAATTTCTAAATAACCGCCAAGAAAATTAAATAACAAATTACAAAATATTATTTTTGTTCTATGCTACGGAACCTTTCGTGTGCGAGTCCGACTCGCACTTGGCCGATTGTTTTTACATTTTGTCGTCTGTTGAAAACACTGAAAATTTTCAGGCTGGATTGTTTCTTTTCTGAAGAAAACATTTGCATTGGAAGAAATATTTTATACTTGTAGAGAAATTCTCCATAAATCAGGGTGACGGGGAAAGTAAATAATATGTCCAAATGTATTTAGACAGAGATATCCAAATCGTCTCATGAATATACAGCTATCCCTAGTAGTTTAGGTAATAGACCTAAATAAGAATTTTTTAAGATTTTTCGTAACTTTTATCCATCATCTGTCTTTTCTTTCTACTGAACGTTTCTAAATATGTTTTGTTATCTCTTAACTAAACTAATTAACAGCAGTATTTATAGGTTATTCAAAATTGCTATCCGAGCATAGTGGTAACAAAGGCTCAAAAAATCAACAAAACAATTGCATAGAAAATGGCGACGTTTCTGATTTAAAAAAGTTTTATGGACATAATCTTCAGAAAACATAAAAGTCAGACCTTAATGGGCGTTTATTATCTAAAACTTGCCTTCATAATAAAAGAGAAATGGTTTTTAGGAAAACTTTTGATTTTAATTAATTTATTATTTTTTCTTCAAAAGCACGAATTCCATTTTCTCTAATGTCGCTGCCTCCCAAACTAAGAACTAAAGGGAAAATTGATGCCGGAAGTGCGTTCCATATCCTAGCGGTTCGGATTAGAAACGAGGAAGCAAATCGCTTCGTACGTATGTGAGGAATTTCAACTACTTACGTACGGATGCTGACCTTGACGATGCCTTGCAATACACGTGTTGCACTATTATGACGCATAGAATGTTCTAACATCTTCTGCTTGTCGCTTGTGCGTTTGTACATCCCTAACTCTTGAAGTCATCATCATTGTCATCATCAACCCATCGCCGGCTCCAAGTACGGGTCTGCCCAGAATGAGAAGGGTTTGGCCGTATTCTACCACGCCGACCAAGTGAGGATTCACGTCGTCTTTAAGAAGATTATGGAGAACACTCATGATGTGATTGTTCATGATGTTTCCTTCACCATTAAAGCAAGTAATACCTACTTAATTTCTTAAAATGCACATATTCTTCAAAAAGTTAGAAGTGCGTGCCTGGGATTGAACCTCTGACCCACCGACTAGGCGGCGGACGTCTTAAGCTATGCGAATTAACCCATAAAGTATTACAACTTCCCTTTCATTTAAACTTAATTATGTTTTCTTTACCAAAACTTTTAATTTTGTTAAAAAAAGCCACGCTCGTTCGTTAGCTCAAACACAGAGGTCAAGTGGGGAGTTTTATTTCAATGTCGCTGAAAAGAAAATAATTGTAGACAGGCTCTGAATTACAACTTGACTAGACCTAGTTTTTAGCGCGCCTAATGAAGCTTTGTTTTATGTCTCTTCTTGTTATACCTCTCTAACTATTTACATATAAAAATGTTTAAATCCAAACCTTTTTAAGATTCAGTACGTCAAAAGGAAAAAAGGGACCCTATAGGATCACTTCGTTGTCTGTCTATCTGTCCGTCTATCTTTCTGTCCATCCGTCCGTCGTGTCTGTCAAGAAAACCTATAGGGTACTTTCCGTTGACCTAGAGTAATGAAATTTGGCAGGCAGGTAGGTCTTATAGCACAAGTAAAGTAAAATATTAGAAAACCATTTTGTGGTTACATCACAAAAAAAAATTAAAATGTGTTCACGAAAAAATTACTTTACAAAATCACATAAAGATGGCGCGTTATTAATCTGAAGTGTTAGTTATACCTAGTCTTGTACGATGGATGGTACGGGACCCATCGTATGAAAGTCCTACTCGCACTTGACCGGTTTTACAATGTCTCACGGTGTGGGTATGCCGGCAGATTTCAGTCTTCAAGTTCAAAGTTATAAGTTAGCCATAAAATAACATGGGTTGTTCCGCACGAAAAACGAATTTTCCTTCTCATTTTCCTGTCAGTGTCTAATATTAATATTCTATATTCATAATAACTGAAGACACATTGTTTCCGCAGATGAACGCCTGTTTTGGGGGAATTATGCAAATAAGTGAAGTATTTACGTAAACAATGTCGTCTGGATACAGCGATAAAGTAATACTAGATGATCCTGTATCCTCCTTCTGTCGGCAATTCAATGGTACGGGCAGAATACCCGATTTTTAGTCCAAGGTTGCCCTAATGGTTGCCACCCACCGATAGGAGACGGCACTACAAGGAGAAGAAGAGCTGCTTGACCTTATTCCACCCTCCTTTTTCTACAACCGCACCGCACGCCACCGCACGCAAGCAATTTCATCCTCACCACCTGGGTGGGTTCACATCGACCGCCCGTTGTGCCTGATCTTTTTTTCCACGCACATACAAACTGTGGAATCAACTCCCATCGGCAGTGTTCCCACTAGATTACAATATGGAGTTATTCAAATTCCTGAAAGGCAGACAACGCATTGGCGGTTCCTCTGGTGGTGGTGGTCATCACTTAACATCAGGTGACCCGCCTGCTCGTGTGCTCGCTATTTTTTATAAAAAAAAGAAGACCCTCACTAATAAAAGATTTTCAGAACTTTACAGTGACACTTCCAGATATGATTATTTCTAAGAGCGTCATCCACGGCGTTCCCGTTTTCACCGAGGTTCAGTGAACTTCATCCAAAAAGGAGTCTTTATACTTTTTACGGCGCACGTTGTAAAAGCAAACGTGAAATCGTTTCGGCCTTATTGGGTTTATACTCTTTATAGTGCCGAGTGCGTACGAGATTTATTGTTTCCTATAGGTACAAGGGGTGATAGACTAGTGGTTAATACTTCGACTTCCCAGTTCCTAGTTCGATCCCGGGCACGCATCTCTAACTTTAAATTGTAGGCAGGTATGTGACTTTAACGGCAAAGGAAAACATCGTGAGGAAACCTGTATGCACGAGAGTGCTGCATAATGTTCTCAAAGGTTTTTTTTTTAATTCAGATACAAGTTAGCCCTTCACTGCAATCTCTGGGGGGAAGTGATGATGCAGTCTAAGATGGAAGCGGGCTTTGTCGGCAGGAATGTAATTAGTCACGCCCAAAGCCTCCCACTAGACCAGACCAGAAATTTAGAAATTGTAGAATTCCAAATCCCTGCAGGGAATCGAACCCGGGACCTCCTACTAATAAGACCCAGCACTTACTGCTGCGCCAGGGAGGCCGTCAAAAAAGGTGAAGTCTGCCAATACTTCTTTTTTTCTTTTGAAAAAGGGATTTTCCTGTACGTTCTAAAACAGATTTTTATTTATTTTTACGCATAATAGTTTTTGATTTATCGTGCAAAATGTCGGAAAACCCCTGAATACGGAACCCTCGGTGCGCGAGTCTGACTCCCACTTGGCTGGTTTTTATAGGTAGTTACCAGATCGTCGCCGGTGTCGAAGTCGCAACCCAGCCGGAACTTGACCACGTTCTGGGGCGAGTCGCTGTCCACCAAGCCGTCCACGCTCTGCGCCAGCACCACTGACACGTGTGTGCGGTTCACGTCGCGGTAAGTGAACAGATGCGCGTCTTCCTCCCTGTCCACCGGCTGCAGGACCAGGTTCTTTCTGGAAAACAAAAATTTATTCAATTAGACTTTTGTAAGTAAGTAGGTACTTTTGAATTGTCAAATGTATGTACCACTGGTTTGAACTTGCCTTTCCTACCGAGAAGAACCATCAAGAAACTCGGTGGACGCTCTTTTCAAAGATTTGATATTAAAATAACTACATCATATTTATGAAATCATAATCATTAATTTTTCACCTTACCTATAAAAGTTTACGGACTACACGCATACCTTTCATACCCAGAAAGAAACTTAGATACGTTTATTTTCTGTTAGACCTACCTACAATTTTGACGTCTATTATAAATCAATGGAAAAAAATAAATAGAAAATAAGTAGTTTTTTTATTTTCTAAAGGTCAAATAATATGTCTCACCATTTTTTTTTCTACCCGCAAAATAGCAATAATCGGTAGGCTGTATTGTAGAAGTTTGAATTTCGTTCACTTCGTTCAAGTGTTACATTCGTTTTCAAAAGTGGCATCTGTCAAAATTCGTAAGAACTAAATCGCCACTAAGGTGTTTCAATCATTTGCCATCGTATTCATAGATGTCAGTAAACTGTACACAATTTCAATTAGATGTTATGAATATAAAATAATACTTTTATACTTACATAAATTAAGATCAATAATCAAGTTCATTAAAAGATCATCAGTAAAAAGTTACCAAACATTATAGTTATAGTTATTAGCTGTTTTCAATGTAGTAACATTGAAAATTATGTTTGGTAACTTTGCAGTAACGGAAATATTCAAACAGTGACACCTATCAGAATTTTAACTAACGAGCACAACTACAACGGTAGCGTTTTGAGTAGTAGCTATACGCATTTGTCATAGATGGCGCTAGTCAAACCTAGTTTTAAAACATGAAGTTCCCATCACACCACTTTTCAAATCTGTGGTCGGAAGGAAAAGGGGCACAAGTCGCATTTTTCACTAAAATTACAAAAACTCACTAATGAAATATATCATTTCAAGCTTCAAGGGAAAAAGGCATATTTTACGAAAACTTTATTTATTCCAGAATAAAAACTAAACAAAAATTGGGCACAAGTCGATTATCGTTTGTCTTAACCACTTCTTAACAAAGAATAGGGGCACAACTTAAATCATGCCTACTTGTAACAAGGTTTCGCAAAATTTTTGGTTTGGAATATGGCATCATGTCTACTTAGTTCTCAAATCGTTGCGTTTCAGAACAAAAAAAGCTCATGATAAACGACCGAAGTTGTACTGATTAATTGTTTTGGTGTTTTTTTGGGCCAATTATTACTATCGAACCGTTAGGTAACCGATCCCATTATAGGACAACACTGTTTGTTAGGCACCTGGACCTTTGCGCAAGATTCCACCACCATTGTTATATTTAAGTCAGTTATAGATTCTTTTGTACCACTTCGGAAGTACCTAAGTAGGTAATAAGTTTTCTAATTTATTATTACTTAGTTAACGGTTTAGTTATAACTTACTTGTTATTTTTTGTTGTCAAAACGTGTCCGTAGTCCTACGCCCTACTCCTATAATTTTGTTGTATAATTTGTATATTACCGGTAAATTCAGAAATATATTTCTTATTCTAGATTCATCTTACTCACAACGAAAGAAAGAGGAAGACCAACAATATAAGGTCCATTATAAAACTTAAAAGAAACAGAGGATACATTATATAAACCAAAAAGGAAGAATAGTTAGTGCGAGTAAAGTAAAACACATATCTATGAGTAAAACATTAATCAGATTGCAGGAAGAAATCTGTTTATAAAATTTACCTTTGAGCAGCAAAGTCAGATATTTCAAGAGTACTGAAACCATAGTGATTTCAATAGGAGAGTTTTATATTTAGCACAACTGATTTCACATGGTCCTAAAACGATTGTAGGTCCGTTTAACGATCAGTGGACAAAATTTATTTTTGGAAGAAATGTCAATTACATTGACCATGTATTTCGGGATTATATTGTCTGGAGTTTAGAAGTCTTAGTTGAAATAAGAATCTTTCAAACAGACATTTTGTGAGACAGACAAAATGCGAACAGTTATTAAAAATCCTTCTTTGAAATATCCGATATTAGTACAAGTAATGACAAAACTAGATCTTACAACTCCACCTTCTAAAATTTCGGAAGAAAAGAATAACTAATTCTTGACCACATAAGCTACTTCCTTTATGACTTACCTAACTTATAGATCTCATTATTCACGACGACACACAGGCAAAAACTATCTTCTATTAGGCTTGAACTTAAAAATTTATGTGGGTACGAAATGTATAAAGAAAACATATCCAGTTTCCAGATTACACTTATAGATATTTAAGAGCACTGGTCTTAAATTCAAAAGCCAGTTCTAGACACGTGTAATACCTATGACGCGATACATATGATAATTAAATTAGTAGAGCCCATTGAAAAAAAGACACCAACTTGACAGTCATCAAATAAAAGCAGATTTTGCTAATCTAGAAAATTGAAGAAACAAAGAAACCTTCAGCAATGAAAGATTAACCTTTGGTTTGCAGCAATTCTTGTTAACATCACTTTTAAAAATAATTTACAGACATACAAAAAATAAATGTAATATAAATCTAAATCTAATATAATATATATTATATTAGATTTAGATTTATATATTATATATTTAATATAATATAATATCAAAATCACATTTACATAAACATAGAATCACCTAAAAATCTGTGTTAATAACACAAATACTTCCAATTATTGAGATTTGAACTAGCTACATCCGGTGATCTAAGATTATAAGTATTTTTATCAAATAAATGAATAGTATAACAAACAAATTATCTTAATTTGTTCGTTTTTATTAATAACTACTTACTAAAAAAATGGCCTAAGTTAGTATGACGTAAGGTTGGCAGCCGAAGTTGGGTTTAGAAAAGAGGCACAAGTCACATTAATTTAAAATATATAATAATTAATTAAAAAAAAATTGGATTATATATAATATGAGCTCATTTACAAAAGAAAACTATAAATTAAATCACAATATAATGTATATTTCAAAGGGTATCTTGATTTTAAGAAACGGTGTCTCGACTAATTTCTTTCTTTGGCCCGTACTGGCGAAACGAGCTGTAGCCGACCACAGAAATGATCACAGGAATTATTATCTTCATTACGTGAAGGTTGGAGGCGTTTATAAAAATGTAGTTCACGTGGTCATCACCATGAAACACACTTTTCCATCAACATCGCAACGGTTTTTAATAATCGTTATCTTTAACAGTAGGTACGTACCTACTTACTTATATCCAGTAAAGTGGAAAACGGAGGCACGACATCTTCATTCGTTCCAGTTCACAAGAATTTATCTGCTAGAGTGGGGCATCTAGGCTGTAGTCAACTGCTGCGCTGGTTAAGCAACTTTAACGCAAGTTGGTAACTGGATGGGTGATCATACTTCAGTGAATATATAAAGGAACTTATAGCTATTTAATAGAGCTGTAATTTTCTACACTAAAACGTATTCCAAAAGGCTAATAAATACCTAATTCTAATTGGAACGTGGATTTGGCGGCGGAACTCTTTATTTTGCCGGGATAAAAAATCCGGGTAATATTTCGTTGAAATCGATTGAGTAGGTAGAGCATAATGAAGTGACCTAATAAAACAAACAGACACACTTCCGATTTACGTCTTATTAATACGATAATGAAGATCCTTTTCGTGATTTCGTCCGCGTATATTTTTAAGTTTACTTATAAAAATCCCGTGGAAACTCTTGATTGTTCGGGACCAAAAGTAGCCTGTCTTCTTCCCCGGGATGGAAGCTATCGTAGGTGTGAAACCCCAGCAGACAGTCAGACAGACTGACAGACACAGTTTCGCATTTATAATATTAGTATGAATTGTACGGAATTGTTATGTATGATTAAGTAGTACCTATGAATTATTTGCCAACTCGTAAATATTGTAATAAACATACTTACCTACCTATTCGAACAACTTTTTCTCTGCCTTCGGCGAATGCGCCATCCATTGATGCAACATGTTTATGAAATGTTTAAGAACATTTTTCAAATGTCAAACCAAATATGCGAAAGCTTACCGCCCCAAGCACTCATTACTAAATTATGTGTTAGGAGTCATCATAATGATCATGATCAAACCATCGCCGGCACACTACTGAGCACTAATCTCCTCTAAGTATGAGACGGGTTAACTTTTGGCCACTATTTATAGTCTGCCACGGTAATTGTCAGACTTCACCCGCCTTTGAGAACATTACGGAGAAATCTAAGGCATGCAGGTTTCCTTACGTATTTTTCTTTACCGTCAAAGGAATTAAATTCTTACAATGCACTCAACTCCGAAAAGTTAGAGGTGCGTGCCCGGGATCGAACCCGCGACCTCTCGAACAAAAGGTGAACGTCTTACCATTAGGCTTTCAAATACTAATACGTCTTTTAACCTAATGGTTTCTGAGATAATGAAATTCTGAGCTAATGCTCTGAACACAAATAATAGTACAGCCATTAGGTATCTGTAATATCAGTTCAGTATAATCAGTTTAATCTATCATATCACATTATAATTTCTAAATTTCTGGTCTGATCTGGGGGGAGGCATTGGCTGTGGCTAGTTACCACTCTACCAGCCAAGCCGTGCCACCAAGAGATTTAGCGTTACGGTAGGATGCCATGTAGAATCCTAAGGGGTATGGGTTTAAAACTGCCATAACCCTTCCAGGTTAACCCGGTTCCATCTTAGACTGCATCATTACTTACCACCAGGTGAGATTGCAGTTAAGGGCTAACGTCTATCTGATCGAAAAAAGTTAGTAAGGTATGAAATAATCTCATTTTTATAAAATGCAAGCTACATTAGAAAAACAATGATAATAATCATAATATAGCTGTTGTGTATAACAATTAACAATCTAAACTACAGGCTTCCTGGATAAACATATAACATACAATCTGATATTTATACTGAGCATCCAACGCCGCGTGTCTTGCACTAGTTATGCGGTTAATGTCTTTGTGGACTGGGTATTGCTTAATATCTACTCTCAATTAGCTCATAGCTAGATGTTGCCGGACTTGATTTAAAGTCGATAAAAATGATAATATTTACGAAATATCCTGTCCAAAGATTCATGAGGTCAAAAGTAGGTCAAAGTAATAGATAATTAGGTACCATAAGTAACTATTGATTTGCTAATTTTCCATACAGTGTTTTAGCGTGATTTCTACCATGCACTATCGTGAATTTCTTGCATTTGTATATCTTTTGTTTATAGTTGATGCCCGCGACTTTGTCCACATGGATTTAAGTTAGGTATTTAAAAATTCCGCAAAGATCCTATGTCAATCCCCGGGATGCAAGATATCCCTGTACCATATTTCGTCAAAATTGGTTAAACTGATGAAAAGTTAGCACACAGACACACTTTCACATTTATATACCTACATACTATATAATTATTATTATAGTATTATTTACATAGTATGGATTTTATTTAAATTTTACCGTTCGGGTTTCCTACCTTTAAGCGGAATTTACATTACGATACAGAGTTCACAGAAATCATTAGTTGGTGAATGCATTTATCAATGTTGCAATATTTTATGCCGTAAGAAAGTTTCCGGCCTCTTTACTGAGGAAATGTTACATACACCTGCCATTTGGAGGCGTTGAGGAAAAGTTGTAATAGCTTATTCGCAATAGTACATTGATAAGTTTAGAGGCCACTGAATGATTGTGATCATATCTATACAAACTAAGAAATAAAATTGAAATGTCTGTCTGTATTTTCCAACAAATTTAAATTCCCACGGGATTTTTAAAACTTAAATCCACGTGAAGGTGCGGGCATCATTTATGTAATCACCATCATCATCAGACTGTGGATGTCCACTGTTGGACATAGGCCATCCCTAAAGAGCGCCACCACACCCGGTCCTCAGCGTTCCTCATCCAGCCACTTCCTGCCAGCTGCTTTATATCGTCAGTCCATCTTGCTGGAGGGCATCCCACACTACGCTTGCAACGCGGTCTCCACTCAAGGACTTTCCGCCTCAAACGGCCATCGCCTCTACGACAAGCATACTGCCCACTGCCACTTCAGCTTGCTAATAGTTTGGGCTATGTCAGTGACCTTGGTTCTCCTGCAGATCTCCTCATTTCGGATCTTATCCCTCAAGGAAACTCCTAACATAGCCCTCTCCATAGCTCGCTGAGCAACTTTGAATTTGTGGACAAGGCCTTGTCCATTTATCTATTCTATACTTACTAATAAATAAAATTGGAGTGTCTGTCTGTAATTTCGAAATAACTACCTCATATTAAGCTCATATGGTTATTTGAACGATACCATAACTGAATCACACGTTTTTAAAATTTTTGTCTGTCTGTCTGTCTGTCTGTCTGTCTGTCTGTCTGTTTGAAAAGGCTAATCTTTGGAACGGCTGAACCGATTTTGACGGGACTTTCACAGGCAAGTAGAGGATTGACCAGGGCGTAAAATAGGCTACTTTTTTAACCGACTTTCAAAAAGGGAGTTGTGTTTTTCTACCTATGTACACCGAAATCTCCGAGATTTCTGAACCGATTTGCGTCACTTCTTTTTTAATCGATAGAGGAACTTTGCGACATTGTTTCATAAAAAATTTGGAGTCCAACTCCTCAATCCTGATGCTGCAGGGGATCTGACCAAACCACGCGGGCGAAGCTGCGGGCATCAGCTAGTGTAATAATAAAGTAATTAATTACTAACCTTGGATGGACTTCAACTTGCAAGACCTCTTCCCCTACATCCAAGTTCTCTGGTATCCTGACGAACTTCAGGTACTCCCCGACAGGGTAGAAGTTGCAACCTGAAAGCAAAATACATCTTTTTACTATGGCATACTACGAGGACATTCGGGGCGAACAACTAGCATAAACTGCGCCACTAGTATTATCTTATAGTTAATCACAAAGTTTCTACTCCTAAACGGTCTTCGAAAATCTTTAAAAGACAGACGAAAACTAAGTAATTGATACTTTTGTAACCATTATCATGAAACGTCATGAAATGGGACAAGTGCAAGAGATGCAACGTGATTGAAAGACAGACCAACACACAAATACATTTTTGCATTAATAATTATAATATGGATAGTGATGGGTAGTGATATTAAAGTTAAGGAGAAGACATGGCCGAGTTTACGAGGCATAGATCAAGTATTGAGTAGATAGACTAGGTATCTGTACCACAGAGGAACAGGTCGACATGACAATCGGGGTGGCGACGCCCCACATACCTACTACCTACTTTCAAAAACTGCTGACACATTAGCATCACTTTTCAAAAGTACTTTAAAAGCGGCTCGTATACTTTTGTAGAATAATAATTGTGTTCTTAAAAGTAGAACAACTTATTTACTTTTCTAATCTTTGTCCTCGTTTTCAAACAGTGGCTTTGAGAAATCCAATTGTACTATTTGTTTTAGAATCAATAGACTATAGAACTCTTGGCGGGCGTTGAGAAAAATATAAACGTTGATAGATTGCTGCAACGCATGCATGGGAAAATGCTTGAAAGTGTACCATTCATTGATAACATACATTTGTGGTGTTGGGAAACTTAATACGGGGTACCTTTTGATAGAAAGTGGATGCTGCGGGTATAATTTGCAATGTAATCCAATGAATTGATGAGATAATTCTATGCAGGATATAGGTTTTACAATAATTATTATGAGAAGCCGCTGGATTCAGGCGGCGTGAGACCATGGTGTGTGGAAGTCCAACAAGGGACCTATCTAAGCTATGGATGTCTATCAGTTGATAATGATGATAATCTCTGATCTTAAATCTTTGAAAAAGCAACCGCCGAGTTTCTTGCTGGTTCCTCTCAGTAGGAAAGGCATTCCGAACCAGTGGTAGATAGTTATTCTTGATTCCAAAGTACTTGTAAAAGTTTAATTGAATAAAAATATTTTGGATTTTGAATTTTTTGGGTTTCGATATATCGTGGCTAATTATATTATCACTCTACGGGTAAAGGTAAAGCCGCCAAGCGATTTAGCGTTCCGGTACGATGCCGAGTAGAATCCAAAGGGGTATGGGTTTAATAAAACTGCCATACCCCTTCCAGGTTAGCCCTCTTCCATCTTAGACTGCATCATCACCTACCACCAGGTGAAATTGCAGTCAAGCGCTAACTTGAATTTGAATAAAACATAAAAAATGATGATTCTGAAAAGAATGACGTGTGGCCTAATTGTGATGACGCATATCAATCGCTTGCGATTGTTAAGCAACCATGATCCAAGTCGATAACTGGATGGGTAACAGACTTTGGAACCCTATTTAATATTAAATTTCATATTTAACCTCTTCGTTTCTTCCGTCGTTCACTCGGAGAGCACATTGAACTGTGGGTCCTGGTTATTGTACTAACATCTGATAACAACTGTAAAACTTGACAGTCGAAATCTCATTCTCATAGTCGAGTTTGATGCGGAAAAAACTGGAAACCCGCCGCTTTATTATCCCAAGAAAACTTCTATACCATTATGTGATTAATGGAAACGGGTCCGGACGGTAACGGAGATAAAATATATATTTAAAAAAGTTACAAAATCAAAGAAAAATCAGGAATGGTCGTGTAAAAATGAATAAATTCAAAAAGAATGTGAGATGAAAATGTGATTGCATCCAGTTAAGTGCCTAGGAACAAGAAAATAATGGCTTTTGACTACTGATTGCCCATCAGCGAGTTTCTTGTGGATTTCCTCGGTAGTAGCAAACTTACAATCTTCATTTTTGCTCCTGTTATGAAAGTGAATTTGATGAACATCGCAATATATAAACAAATAAAACTGTAACTGGACGATTTCTGTACATTCAAAATATTATTTTGAAAATTTTAATCGGAGGAAACATCGATATAGACTCCAAACAACTTTTTTGGATTATTTTGGGATGGTATATTAATATAATTAATTATAAGACCGATTGACGAGTAAGACTGGCTATGATTTTTTTTAAAAGGCGGCTGTATCGATATTCGATAATGAGGCCATTTTCAAATGTGAAAAATTTACTTTTTAAGGTTCAGTACCTCAAAACGAAAACCGGAATCCTTATAGTATCACTATGTTGTCTGTCTATCTTTCCGTCGGTCCGTCTGTCGTGTCTGTCAAGAAAACCTATAAGGTACTTCCGGTTGACCTAGAATCAGGTAGGCAGGTCTTATAGCCCAAGTAAAGGAAAAATCCGCCAACCGTGAATTTGTAGTTACATCACAAAAAAAATGTGTTCGTGAACAAATAATTAGTATTATCAATTTTCAAAGTAAGATAACTATACCAAGTGATACCCCACATATGAAAGGTTTTACCTGCATATTTAAAACAGATTTTTATTTATTTTATGCATAAGAGATTTAGATTTTAGAGAAAAATATCGGAAAAAATACCCGAGTACGGAACCCTCGGTGCGCGAGTCTGACTCGCACTTGGCTGGTTTTTTTACGTAAAAGATAACAGCTTATCGACAAAATTACGATGCTCAATCGTTATGCTTGACCAGAGGAACTTGTTTTTACTTTCAATAGAATGTTTGCCGACTCCTAATAGAGCGTATAATTACAAATGAACCGCGAAATACGGTTAGCATTTAAATAAGATTAAAATATTTTTACTAACTTTTTCTGTCGTAATATTTGAAAGAACCAGATTGCATCTTCATTTAAAAAATGTAAGAAGTTGTTATGCTTATTATTGGCGGTTAAGCAAATCTTACCGTAAAATATCACTACGAAACAATCTTATTGATTAATTTTATTGTGATATATTTTGTTGTAAGGTAAAAAAAATTATAAAAGGGAAAATATCAAAATAAATAAACGGGTAAATCTTTTGTACTTAGTTAGTTAAAAAGAACTTAAAGTTTGAAAGGAATTTCTTCAGTTCAATATTTTACTAATCCCAAATCTTATATTCTGTTCTAATTGTAGACTTTTTACATATCGCACCCTTTACGTCAAAAGCTTAAAAACTGTTTTAACTCAAAAAACGCTTTTTCTTCCAGAAACTAAGAATACTGTTATCTAGAGATATAAAGTACTTAGATAAACAAAATAACCATCATCCTAGATGATTCTGAGTTATGGTGTTGGGTAATCCTAAGACGGCAGGCAGGCATGGGAAAATTTGCCATTGCAAATATCTTACGATAGGGTCGGTCACGGTGGATGAAACTATCAACTGTTAGGAAATCTATGGTACTATTGTCGATGAAAAACTATATAGCTAAGTGACGCGACTAATTCGAGGTTTGTTTTTTTTTGGGCTTGTAATATTTCAAGCCTTATTTCGATTTTGTCTCTTACTCAAAATAAGTTCAATTTTGACCGCTTCAATATTGAATTATTTCTACGAAAAAATCCCGTGATAGCCTAGTGGTTGAAATGTAAATAGATAGGCCTTCTATTTGGGAGGTCAAGGGTTCGATTCCGGGCACGCAATTTTTGGAATCCGGTGTTTGACAACTAGTCAAATCAGTATATTTTTATCAAACGTCAAAACATGCGTTTAGTCTTGCGCTTAGTATGCGAGCCGCTATGAAATATTGGCATGTGACATCACAATGATTTGACGCGCTTTTTTAATTTAATCGATAAAATGGTTATTAAACTTAAAACTAACAAAGGACGTGGATTTTACTATTTTGGAAGACCCTCAATAGAGGGTAAAATGAGTCAGAAATAGATTATTTCTTAGGATTCATTAAATATAATGGTTCTTAAGAAATAATCTATTTCTGACACAGGCAAATACCTTTTAATGAAATCTTGCCTGGATATTAAATAAATATATTTGCCTGGCAATTGGTAGCTATTATAAACCTAAACGGTAGCTAACATCTATGCCAAACCACGGCCTTTCCGAAGACCTCATCAGATCAGATATAGGTAATATTGACCTTCAGGCTTTCCAACAATACGCAACGCATATCTGATCTCCGAAACAATGCAGCTATTAGATAACTATAAAGATTCCCCGACCAGCCTTTCAATTGAAACGATAAATCAGTTCCCATACTACATTCTTTAATAGCTAAGCTGCAGTATAACAGAGACGCTAATCTTGTAATTGTACCTATCTATTCTGTTATCGGGAATCTAATTTGCCTCTGAATTAAGGATGGTACTTTAACTACATAATATCAGGGCGTAAACTCACGAGCATTCGCTTGTAATGTAACAGCTCAGATTCGAAATAAAATAAACTAGTTAGGTTTCTAATTGCTATTTTGGCCAAGACTTGAATAGTAGGTACTTTTCTCTCATTTGCGAGCAAATAATAAAAAGATGAATTCAAGAAATAAGTTACGTGGCCGTAAACAACGACAATAAATTGAACACTTGCCAAGTAGGTAAAATCTAAAATGCTTCTTTCATCGAAGTAAAAGAACAACAGTGTCATATTCAACCTTTATGCTATGCATGAAGGTTTTGTATGACCCATGTCGCCTGAATCTGAATGTATGAAAAATCCAAGCATAGCCAAGTTTGCTCATCAATGTATACACTTGCTTGATTGCGGGAAAACTGCATCAATCATTATTACAATCGCAATCGTTTTAATTGGCTGAATTGGTATTCTTGTTGCAACAATACATTATAGTTACTATTGTAAGCGAGCACCAACCAATCAGAGATGATTGCGATCGTGACATTGTAGCTATCATTCTACCGCAATCGAGCCGCTGAGTCTGCTGAAAGCGAACATGTCTCGGATCCACATGTCTTGACAATTAGGCCGCATTTACACGAGAGCTTTTTCAATGTGCGTTAAAAAAACGCCCAAATAGAACAAATGTATTCCCAAGTACCCATGTTCACATGTCAACGCTTTTTCACGTGTGAACAGATACGTATAGGAATCCATATTTTGTTCTATTTGGACACTTTTTTTAATGGACGTTAAAAAGGCTCTCGTTTAAATATGGCCTTACTCTTCTCAAATAACAGTTTAGAGAAAGGGTTGAGGTGTTTCATCTCGTAACAAAGATTGCAATACCCACAGAATTCAGCGCGGATAGTTCAAATTAGCAGGTGCAAGGTATGGTATCGCCCTTCGATGTTTTCATCTCCCGAACCGTTATGCTATTTTGCGGGCAATGTGAATCACGGTTGTTTGTAAGGCCGATGATTATAGCTTTCAAAGGTGATCACGAGACAAGAGCCGTAAGCGCCTTACGGCGTTGAATTTCTCATTGCTGAGGGTCGTGTCGCCTTTCCATTAGGTAATCAATCTAAACAATATATCGATTGATTAATTTTTTTTTTGATTAAAATAAGTTTGATTAAATAATATTTAGATTGATTAAAATATATAAAAAAAGATTCCGACGAATTGAGAACCTCCTCCTTTTTGAAGTAGGTTAAAAGTAAAATGTGACTGATTGACTGACTCATCTATGAACGCAAAGCCTAAACAGCTAAGGTTCCTGAAATATTTAAGTACAACCATGGTACAGCAGGATTCTTTTATGTTGTAGGCACACTAAGAAAAAGGTTTTGGTAACCCTATTCCATTTTTGGAAATTTTCCATGTGTGTGCACGTAATAATATTAAAATCAATCTAACTAAGTATAAAAGATAACTTAAGTTCACGACGCTTTGTAGAGAAATGAATTAAAATCTATTCAATATGCATACAAAATACTGGTAGAAAGTTGATATCTACTTACTCGTAGGTATATCTACATAACAACCTCCCAACTTGATCATTAAACGTATGAAAATCTAAAGAATGTACCGATAAATCGGAAAGCACTCATGCACTTTATCTTAAATAGGTATATATAGTTTAAGAGCTGGTTAAATCTACTTTTCTTGAAATCATTAATCCTTCAATAAAACCTACATATTAAATAATATTATTGTAATACACTAGTAGGTACTTACGTATTTATTAGAAAAAAAATCAATGTTTTTAGGAACGAGATTTGTTCTAGGTAGGTACCATAAGTGTCACTAACCTAACTTTACCGTTAATTCTCCTGCCACATACCTAAAAGTTAAGTGCCTTCTAGGCAAGAGTGAATACCTAGGCATCTTCTAGGCAAGCGCTCTCTAATCTAGACCTCATGATTGCTTTCTATAAGGGAAAATTAATTATTGTTATCAAGCTAAAGCTCGCTTTGTAATAAAAAATATCTGGTTCATACATTTCTTAGCAATTGTGACATTATAGATCAAGTAGGTACCTATTAACATATTGAACGAATCCTGCACCAGATCTTAAACTAAAAATGCGTTTTCTGAACAACATGCCATTAGAATTTTGCATAATCATTACTTTCCACCGGTTCTCACAACAGTACCAGTTTATGATTACCACCATAATCTAGAGATTGGTAGAATAGAATATATTTCTATTCAAGTAAACCTTTACAAGTGCTTTTGAATCGTCAAAATAATAAATTATCACTGGTTCGTTCTTACCGAGAAGAACCAGCAAGAAATTCGGCGGTTTCTCTTTTCAAGTAGTAAAAGGTATGGTAACGGTAGAGTCAAGGAATAGATATAGAATAGCGAGATTGTCGTCGTCGCATTATGAGGAAGACGTTCCGCCTGACAGTTCTTCATAATGTTCTCAAAGGTGTGTCAAGCCTGCCAATTGTCACTTGGACAGCGTGGTGGACAATGCCCAAATCCTTCCTATTCTGCGAGGAGAGCCGTGCTCAGTAGTGAGCCAGCGATGGGTTGATGATTGCCCGCGAATTGATCCGCGTGGATATAGGTTTTTAAAAAGAAAACATTTCTACATTTCTCCTCTTGTTTCGAGTTCTGTGGTTATATACCTACCTATCTAGAGATAGGGGGAATGAAGATAAAGTCGCTGAACAAGGAAGTAATTCTAAGCAGGAAGTATTTCCTGGACAGGTGGAGAAAGTGTAGCGATAATATCTAACGATATGGAACAAAATGAGGTGTTTTGTCAACTATGATGAATGTCATGATTATGTCTGCAGTATGAGTACCTATAGTCGTAACTTTAAACAGCACACCTTGTGTGTTTTTGATGGCATTACTTATTCTTCCTGATGCAATTTACTAAGGTGTATGTATTTTTGATGTGCGTTTTGATATGTACATTTGACGCAGGTAGCCCTATTTTTAACCCCCGACCCAAAAAGAGGGGTGTTATAAATTTGACGTGTGTATCTGTGTATCTGTGTGTCTGTGTATCTGTGTGTCTGTGTATCTGTGTATCTGTGTATCTGTCTGTGGCATCGTAGCGCCTAAACGAATGAACCGATTTTAATTTAGTTTTTTTTGTTTGAAAGGTGGCTTGATCGAGAGTGTTCTTAGCTATAATCCAAAAAAATTGGTTCAGCCGTTTAAAAGTTATCAGCTATTTTCTAGTTTTCTTGTAGAAAAGAAGGTTAGATAACCCTTAGGTTCATAATATTCAAGTGTCAATTGACAAATGTCAAGCTGTCAAGATGGACGTTGCCTAGATATACATAATTATTTATTTGAAAATGATTCGTCGGGGGTGTTGAAAATTTTTAATTTACACTTGTCTATGATTTTACGACACCATAGCACACTAATATTTGACATAGCCTCGATTTAGGATCAAACCGAGAGTTCCCTCTCTCTAATTTACTCTTCCATCGTCAAATGTATTTTTTTTAATTTTTTAGTACGTTTTTTGGAAGAGCAGTCATGTTTTTTTAACCGCCATCCCAAAAAGAGGGGTGTTATAAGTTTTACGTGTGTATCTGTGTATCTGTCTGTGGCATCGTAGCTCCTAAACTAATGAACCGATTTGAATTTAGTTTTTTTTGTTTGAAAGGTGGCTTGATCGAGAGTGTTCTTAGCTATAATCCAAGAAAATTGGTTCAGCCGTTTGAAAGTTATCAGCTCTTTTCTAGTTGCCCTTCACTTGTCGGGGGTGATATAAATTTTTAATTTACACTTGTTTAATATACTTACACTTACATATATTTACACTTGTTTAATATATTTACACTTACATATATTTACACTTACACTTGTATTTCGACTTGTTGTAACGCGTCGTAGAACTTTTTATTCGTGAAATCAGATATTAGTACAGGTAAATTCATATGTTTAGAATAAGATAAGATCTAGTCACAATCCTAAAGCAACGTATCTACTATCTACCCATGCAGGTGACAATGACAAGAAAGCGGGAAAGTGGTGAGGAAAGCGAACTCGCGCGCAGCCGCACGGAACGACGGACTTAACCAAGGTCTAGATCACTTTGTGTCTAGATCTTAGGGTTTTATCTTACGGGAGACATTGGTACTCTATTGAGCGCAACTAAATCTTTGAGTACTTGTATCTTTTTCCTACAAATGTAATTAGAAAAGGATAGACAAACCCAATTTGATTTACAACTCTAGTATAGAGGCAGGCGTTATTTTGCGGCAGTCCATGATATACAAGGAACCAAAAGCTTCATTTGCTATAATCCGCTAGGCCAAAAAAATCTGTATGTATCAACATGCAGCATGCGACATGCACTGCCCGCCCTCCCACTGATAAACATGCAGGAAAAGCCAGCCACCCAGCAAGTCATACGCACCACCACCACGCAGCACCACACAAATCCCAAAACCTCTAAAGAGGCTAATTTAGCTAACTTATTAAATATTTCAGAAGGGTTTGTTGTGTAGGTACCTTACACTTGCTGTATACTTTATATGGATATAAAATGATGTTATAGTTGTTTGATTTGGTTTTGTTAGAAAAACCTGTACCAATTAGCAAGTTTTACAAAGGTAAATACAGTTAGGTCTAGGCGTTGCGTCGGTCTATCTAGAATGTCTAGAATCTAGATTTAAATACAAGCTCCCACAGAAACAAGACTCGTTATGAACTTTCTACACCCATAGACTATTAGTTAATTATTTAAAACATTATATTTTACCAAAGTCTGCAAAGTGACCAATTTCTGTTTTAATAATTGCCGATTTCATATTTTGTAGTTATATTACTTATTTAATAGTTTAGTTGGTATTATTTAAAAATGCTGATTCATAATTCTTGTATTACAAACGAGAAAGTGAAACTTCTTTATTTCCGACTTGAGAACAGCTGTACTCGTAGAACTCAGATCATTTTTCGCACGGAAGTAACGCGAATCCTACTTACCCACCGTCTGGTTGCCAAGCAAAATGGCCGCCATCCTCCATGAAAACTTTTGATCTGAATAACCCGTCTAATCTGTAGTCATTGACACAGGGAATTGTAGGGAATTAAAATAAAAAACGTTTTCTTTGAACTTAATGGCAATTGCGATTACAATTACAAAGCTATTATTATATCATGACCAACCCATCGCCAGTCCTCAACTGGGCACGGCCCACGGGTCTCCTCTCAGAATGAGAAAGGATTGGCGGACTTTACACACCTTTGAGAACATCATGGAGAACTCTCAGGCATTCAGGCTTATCACGACGTTTTCCTTCACCGTTGAAACAAGTGATATTTATTTGGTCAAAACGCACATAACTCCGAAAAGTTAGAAGTGTGTGCCCGGAATCGAGCCCCTGACCTCCAGATTAGGTCGCTTATGTTAAGCAAAATCTTGAGGTACCTATATAGCAGCTATCTTAGATGGTAAATGTTTAGTGCTCGAAGTGAGTAAATATTCGATTATAATGGACATTACCGCCCTCCCTGTTTTTCAAAACCCTACTGATTTTGAAGTTTTACGAAGGCACCAAACAGTTCCCACGGGATCTTCAAAAACCTACATCCACGCGGACGAAGCCGCGGGCATCCTCTAGTAATATTATATATTTAACTGTTATGTAACTGTACACTTAACATTATGTGAAAAAGTAAGTCTTATCGAGTCTGTTAAGGAAAAAACGAAAGTTGCTATACAGGTTCGGGCGCTCTTTAACGCAAGCGTGATTGACTTTTTATACCTTATGGTCCTCTTATGGTACATACGTGTTTTTGTTACAAAACACTTTCATCTCTTTACTGTTAGTTCCTCAAGTGCGGTACTGGTGTTGGTTTTATAGTTGACTAGCTGATGCCCGCGATTTCGTTCCCGTGGATATAGGTTTTTACAAATCCCGTGGAAACTCATTGATTTTCCAGGATAAAAGTAGCCAATGGGTTAATCCAAGGTATAATCTATCTCAATTCCAAACAGCCAAACCCGTCCGTAGTTTTTGCGTGAAAGAGTAACAAATATCCATAGGTACATACATACATTTGAAAATTTCGCGTTTTTAATATTAGTAGGATAATCAATTATTAATAGGTGCAAGTGGTCAACTGACCCCTGATACTAAAGTAGGTAATATCGATGACTTCCTAATGATTCAACTTTGATAACTTTACATAAATTGATTGCGACCTGGTGGCAAGTGATGATACAATCTAAGATGGACAATTTAATTAAACCCATTATTGACCTAAGTAATTACATGCTTTTGGTCGATGGAATAGGGTGGAAACGTTGTCGTACCGGAACGCTAAAACGATTGTTCTAAAGAGTACCTATCTAGATATGGATATGAATGTACTATCCTACGGGCTACGGCCAATAGGTTAAAATGTCAGTGATATGCAATGATTGATATAAATATTGGGGGCGAAATTAAAATTTTCGGACATTCGCATTGTCACTATACATTTTTTCAAGTCAGAGTGAAAACGCTACCTTAGGTATATTAGTAATAGTGAAACATTAGTGGGTCAAAACGACACGTAAGTTTGAACGCTAAGAGATCTTAAAGATAGTGAAGGGAATCTAAGAAGCGATAATGTACCTATTACACCATCATGTAATTTAATGATAAATAATCGCTCTTAAAAATACTTTTGTACTACTATCACTATTATAAATGCGAAAGTGTTGTTTGTTAGTTTGTTGGTTTGTTCTTCTGAACTGAGCAACGGATCGATGTGATTTTTGCATGATAGCCTATAGAGTGACAAAGGCTACTTTTTATTCCCGAAAACCAAGAAGTTCCTATGGGATCCTAGCTTTTCACGGCTTACCAGTTAAACCGATTTTGATGAGGTACAGAGTTAGCTTATTTATCCCGGAAAATCAAAAAGTTCCCACGGGATTCTTAAAGTCCTATCCGTTCAACCGATTTAGGCACAGAGGTAGCTTGCGACCCGGAAATTGAGATAGGCGATTTTTATCCCGGAAAATCATAGAGTTCCTATGGGATTTTAAAACCTAAAGCCGCGGGCATCATCTTGTATCTAATAAACATACTGAACCACAGACACAGATAAATAATTCAGGTCAAATAATTTGTGGGTCAAAGACACGTAAGTTTAGACGTTAAGAGATCTTAGATAGTGAAGGGAATCTAAAAAGTGAAGATGCAGTGTTGCGCAATTGTAATCGCTCACAAAAATGCTTTTGTTCGGCAAACGAAGAGCTCTCAACCACGCTCGTTTCCGGCAGTCAATCAGAATTACAATTACAATTGCATAATTAAATCCGCTAATGTGCTGTGGGTAACAATTAGATGTTACGTTTTTTTTTTGTTTTGTTTTGGTATTGTTATTTTTTTCTTTAAATCTAATAATTGAGGACAGATTAAAGAGATAACTGAAAAGAATGACACAATTTTAGAATTTAGCTGGATAGTGTTTGGTCCAGTTTGGTGACAGGCAAGAAACCGATGGGGCAGCCAGTGATTGGATGGGTGATGAAACACTCATCAGCAACCACCCAACACAGTCACACCGTCCGCTTCTGGGGCTATACCTTATAAGTACGTCTACTGCGCCCTCTTCCCGGGATACTCAGAGGGACGCGCGGACAACACCCCCTCCCTGCCAGGACAATTAGCCATGGCTAACGAGAAGAGAAATCGTTAACCATGTTACCAGGGTACACCGGCCCAAGCGCTGCTATTACCTGCAACACTCAGGTATACGGGGAGGTTACTTAGCTTAACCAACGATTAATTATAACAACATATCAACAGCTAACGCTGGCATGTGTATTATAACTTATTTCTCTGCCATCTGTGCAAGTCCCCGCTGCATGTCATACAACACGCCATCGCATACCTACACTATCATAATATCGGGAATCGAACCCACACTATAATTACGAGTCAGTTACGTGCTTTCTGTAATCGGCTCTCGTTGCCCGGGGACGGAATTACATACGTAGATCAGTAATATGTGCGTGTTAGCAGATAACAGTTGGTAATATACTGTTACAGTTCAATAACTCGCGGTTTTCCCATGTGACTGGAAAACGTTCAGAAAGTAAAGATTTTTTTAATATATAAATACAAGGTGTAACCAGAACGCTGGCAAAACTTAGGGTTATTATTATACTACCTAAACATAATCCAATGCCAATAACCATTTGCCTTATTTTGAAGTTTTAGTGATTTAGTATTTTTCGAATCCGCAGTAGCGAAAAAAAACTCGTGTCAATGCCCACCTACGACCGAACGAAAAGATGCAGTGCAAACCGCAGTCGGGGTTTTTCGAAAACTTTTTAAAACGTCTTGTTTATGTTAGCCGGGATAGTTTCCTGCACTGGACAGGCATGCAATATAACCGCTGCACGGTCGTTGACGCGTGCCAACTACACCTACAAAAACGCGAAGCATAATCTCGTAGCTTGTAGGTATGCTTAGAAAATGGGATACTTTACATAATTTTTTATACCTATACAAGTTAGCCCTTGACTGCGATCTTACTGGTGGTAAGTGATGATGCAGTCTAAGATGGAAGCGGGCTGACTTGGAAGAGATATGGCAGGTTATTAAACCTAAGGTTATTACCAGCCAGGTAACCTCACCGTGTGCCTAGTCTCTCAGTAATCGCTTGGGCCGGTGTACCCTGGTAACATGGTAATTTCTCTTCACAGGATATTGTTGTCCGCACGTCTCTCTGATTATCCCAAGCAGAGGGCGCAGTAGACGCACCCATGGAGCATAGCCCCAGTAGCGGAGGGTGTGACTGTGTTGGGTGGTTGGTGATGAGTGTTTCATCATCCATCCAATCACTGATTGCCCCACCGGTTTCTCACTTGTCCAGTTTGGTGACGGGCGAGAGGGATGTTGAGGATGGGGAACGTGGAAAGGGAATTGCTCTCTCCGCGAACCCTAGCCCTCGGGAGGACCTGTGTATGATGGCCAATTCAAAAATTGTGCTTAACTGTTTAGTCTGTCTGTTGTTGGTCAATAAAGCTGAAATACACGGGTGTTTGATTTTTTTACTTAGGTAATCGTTGAAAACACCTAGTTAAAAAAACTTACTTAACGGTTGTTTAGTTGTTTTTATTTGGATCCAGACTGATCTAACACAATCACGCCAGGTCGTCGACTCATAGGTAGAGCGGAGTGCGGAATGCGCAAAAACGCGGAAAACGGCGAACGCCCGCAATCGCATGGGAGCAAGGGACATTGTGTCGGATCGGAAATCGGCACCATTCCGCATTCTATGCTGATTGCTTATTCTTCGCACTTGAGAACATTACAACAGTTTTTTCTGCTTCAACATTACGTGATATTGACATAAATTGGTTTTTTTTTATTTGTACCAGAAAGTTGTAACAATAAAGAGAAAAAGAAAGAAAAAGTGGACAGGGAAACACTTATCTCTATAAGAGACCTCTACCAGTGACCCTTGGCAGTGCGAGAGGTTGTAAAGGGAGTAGAATTTTAATAATGTTTGTAAGTTGTTGAAACCAGCAGTGAAAGCCTTCGAAGGGTTTGATCTCGAGCACTAGCTTTGATCTAGCTTTTCGGAGTTACGTGCCATAGCTCCGTAGAGTTAGAGGTGCGTGCCTGGAATGGAAGCTCCGACCTCCCGAACTCTGGCAACCCCCTGACACCCTTAATTTAAACCTTAATTTAGAGCCTCGATAGCTCAATGGTTGAGGAGCGGACTGAATTCCGAAAGGTCGGTGGTTCAAACCCCATCCGTTACACTATTGTTGTACCCACTCCTGGCACAAGCTTTACACTTAGTTGGGGAAAAAAGGGGGGTATTAAGGTGTTTTTTCTCGTCCCGGACGGGAGGGTTTTTCAAACTACTATTGGATAACTAGAAAACGGACGGGACGGGACGTTCCAGTTGTCCAATAGTAGTCAAGAAATCCTCCCGTCCATCCTTCCGTCTTAGACGTAAGACTTTTTACCCCTTTTTTACCTGTTACCTTCCAAAGCCACCATGATCCAAACATCATAGCCGTTGATCCTCGCTGGGTTTAGTCCAATATCCAACTATTAACTAATTTCCCCCGCCCAAGCAGTCTTCAACTGCTTCCGAAAACCTAATAAAAACTAACAACTATTTAAGTCTAAACCAAACCGAAAATAAACCTAATTAAAGCTAATCTAAGGGCAAACGAGACAACTTGGAGATTGCCCGTTTCAAAACTGTACCCTGCGCTACCCGTACATCTGCGAGCCTGACCACGCCGTCCTTCCCAGGATACAACGCTACTATCCGACCGCGGCGCCATTGAAGAGGTGGCGCATTGTCCTCTTTTAGTAAAACTAAATCCCCAACTTTAGGTGGGACAGCTGGGTCAGTCCACTTCAATCGCTGTTGTAGGGTGTGAAGATATTCCAAATGCCACCGATCCCAAATTCTTTGAGATAGTTGCTGTAGCAACTGAAAGCGAGATAATTTATACGTCTTTTCATCCTGAAAGGGGTACTCTGGAAGCGCTGTTAGCGGTTGTCCGATAAGAAAATGACCTGGGGTCAGAACCTCTAGGTCATTTGGGTCCGAAGACAGAGGGCACAAAGGCCGTGAGTTCAAGACTGCTTCGATTTTGCAGAAAACCGTACTAAGTTCCTCGAAGGTCAAAGTTGTTTCCCCAATAGTACGTTTTAAATGCGTCTTGGCCGACTTTACGGCCGCCTCAAATAAACCGCCCCACGACGGGCACGCGGGAGGATCGAAGAGCCAGGTTATACCGCGCCGAGCTAAATCATGACCGATTTGTGATTGATTTTGTTCCAAAAATTGGAAAACTTCCTTTAAATATCTGTCACTGCTCTTATAATTTGACCCACAATCTGACCTAATGATCGCTGGAAAACCGCGTCGCGAGGTCATGCGAGAGAGACAGGCGATGAAGGCCTCCGAAGACAAATCCGAAACTAATTCTAAATGGACGGACTTAGTGGCCAGGCATACAAATACGCACAAATAGGCCTTGGTGACCTTTGGATTCCGCAACTTATGAGACTTTACATAAAATGGACCTGCGAAGTCGGTTCCCACGCCTTGAAAGGGTCTAGCCGCTAAAACGCGGTCTTTAGGCAGATCTCCCATCAAGGGTTGGGTTGTGAGTCCCTTTAATTTGTAGCACGAAATGCATTTGAATGTGATTTTTCTTACCGCTCTTCTGGCCGAGAGAATCCAATAGTCCCGTTGTAATATGGCTAAAAGAGCGTTTGGGCCTACATGTGAATTTTTCAAATGCGAATCCGAAATTAACAGATCAATAAAATGTCCCGATTTAGGAAGCAACAATGGATGTCTGGCTTCATAAGGTAAGTCCGAATGTTGAAGGCGTCCTCCAACACGAAGGAGTCCGTCCGAGTCAATGAAGGGGTTGAGACGTCTCAAATGCCCCTTCAAGGTTTGGCCTTTCCGAACTTTCTCAATCTCTGCACCGAAACTATCCCTCTGCACTAGAGAGATCCACATTAGCAACGCGTGCTTCCTATCCTGTGTTGTTAAATAAGGCGTAGTATTCCGATTATTATTCCGACGGCAATTAAAAATGAATCTCCGAATCCACGCGGTAACCGAAATAAGCCGATCTAAGGAGCTATAACGCTCCACGAGGAAACCGAAATCTGGGAGTGATTCTGAATTTGTAGCAACCGAACACCGAATCCCAGGTAAATCCGCAGGTGATACCTGATTAGCCTTTGATGCAGGCCAAACCGATTCCGAATAAGTTAGCCATCGCGGACCCCACCGCAATGGATGAGATACCAGACCCGAAGCTGTTAGGCCCCGTGAAGCACAGTCGGCAGGGTTCAATTCGCCCGGAATATGTCGCCACGTGATTGGCACTGTAGAATTTTGTATCTGTGAAACTCGATTAGCCTCGAATACTTGAAGAGTATGAGGTGAAGTTTTAAGCCAAGCTAAAACTATAGAACTATCAGTCCAACCAAATACCTCGTGAACATCGATGGTCCTTTGCAAACAAAGGCAAACATGATGCAGAAGCTTAAGTAGAAGCACGGCTCCGCACAACTCCAATTTAGGAATCGTCAGACGTGTTCTGATTGGGGCGACCTTACTTTTGGCCATTACTAAATGAACCGAAACATTATCTGTGTCATCCACGGCGCGTAAATATACAACAGCTGCGTAACCAGCCTCCGATGCATCTGAAAAACCGTGCATAGTAATATTTTTTACCGCTGGTGGGAGCATACATCGCGAAATCCGAACATCTTCAATCCGAGCGAGGTCAATTTTAAAATTAATCCAATCTCTTTCTAAATCCCCAGTAATAGGTTCATCCCAAGTAAAACCCGAAAGCCACAGACGTTGCAAAAAACATTTAGCCCGAAATAAAACAGGAGTGATCCACCCGCTTGGATCATACATGCGAGCAATTGTCGACAGTATTTTCCGTTTAGTAACCGAAGGTCCATGAGTTAAATCCGTCCGAAAAGAAAAAACATCCTCTACAGGATTGTATTGTACCCCCAAAACCGAAGTTAAACTTTGCATGTCTGGGTTATCAAACAGATGAGGCACCTGTTGATGATCGTCAGGCAAGTCCCGAAGTAAAACAGGATCGTTCGAGATCCATTTCCGTAATTCATATCCCCCTGATTGCATGAGCCGAATTAACTCTTGTTGCAGTTCAAGAGCTTCCGATTGTGAGCTGCATCCCGACAGAATACCATCGACATAAATGTCGTTCTCTAAAACCGAAGCCGCCCGAGGATACCGATCACGTTCTCGATCAGCCAACTCTAAAAGCGTCCGAATCGCAATGTAAGGACTAGATTTTAACCCGTATGTGTTGGTTCCAAGTTCATAGGTAAGAAGGGGCTCATCTGGAGACTCTCTCCAAAATATGAGCTGGTACCTTCTGTCCAATTTATCAATAAGCGTCTGCCGAAACATCATCCTAATATCCGTCACAAAGACAACTTGATGGCGTCTGAAGTTCATCAAAATCTCCGAAATATCCCTTTGTAATTTAGGGCCCGAATGTAAACACTGGTTTAAAGAAACCCCCGAATTTGTGACGCAACTACCGTCAAAAACAACGCGTACTTTCGCATTTTCGTCCGAATCCTTAAAAACCGCATGATGTGGTATAACGAAATATTCTTGTCCGCCTTTAAAATCAAAATCCGAAACCGACATGTGACCGAGATCCAAATATTCACGCATAAAATTAATATACTTCTCTCGTAAGACCGAATTTTTCATAAGTTTCCGTTCCAAAGACAAAAATCTTTTTTCCGCAATAGTTTTCGAGTCACCTAACAAGGGTCTGTTAGGTAAAAATGGCAACTTCGTGACAAACCGACCATTTTCCAACCGATACGTATTATCTTTATAAAACTGTTCACACTCTAGATCAAGTGGAGCAGACCGAGAGGATGTTTCTGGAGGTTCCTCAACCTCCCAGAACTTTTGAAGAGTGTCCGAAACCGAAATACCGACGACTTCCGAATCATCAATCAACTCAGATTGTTTAGTGAGTTCTACAGGACCAAGTAGAACATAACCGAAAATAGTGTTATAAGCCGTAAGACCGATAGAATTTAAAATTATTTTATCTCCTCCCATAAGAGATCCTAAAACATCCGAACCGAGCAGCAGTTCCACTGGCGATGACTGGTGGAAGTGGGGATCTGCTAAACTTAAGCCGGTGGCTAGGTCTTTCACCGAATCATCCAAGGTCACCGTAGGTAATTTTCCTATAACCGTTTGCATACACAAAACAGGAGTAGTAATTTTAGGAAATCTTTTATTTAACGGAGAAAATGTCACCGAAGACCGACCGATTATAGTTGAGGTTGTTTCAATACCTCCAACACCCATGATCCGTTCGCTGCACGGATCTAAACATATGCCCAACCTGCCCACTAAATCTGTACTAATTAAAGACCCCTGAGATCCACTGTCAAGTAAGGCTCTGGTCGAAACCCCCATTTCCGAATTTATTTCTGAATTAAAATAGACTTTGACTATAACAGTGGGTAAGAGTACAGTTAGTAAAGGGCAAGTGGGCGCCGAATCCTAGCGTCTGGTAGGTGAATAGAGGAGAGCACGATCGTCATCTCGCCTACCACTCTCATTTCGCTCATCAGAACGCCCGTACCGAGGCTTGTCACTACGATTTCCATTACGTGGGTCATCTCGCTGCTCCTCACGTCGTCGTGGAGGAGATGAGCTACGTTGAGCGGGTGAAAGATCGCGAGGTGATTTGACCCTTCCGACGTTCGATTGCTGCCGAAAGCCCCCGCCCGTGCGAGGGGCTGACCGCTCGGCCGAGCTCCGATTATTATTACTGTTATGTCGCTGTTGCACCCCCGACCGATTAAAACATAGCATCGGGTGATGCTTAGTGCTTCCACAGCTGCAATGAAGCTCCCGGCGGCAATCGCGGTAGCTGTGGTTCCCCAGACAGTGGAAACATAGACGTTCCTTGTCAACAAAATCTTTCCGTGCAAAAGGCGACATGGATTTAAACTCCGGACAAATTGTTAAGCTCGAATGTTTCGAATCCCCACAGCACATACACGGCTGCTTTACTTCAGCAGCGGCATAATGAACCGATCTGCGAGCGGGCTTCGCTTGCCTCGAATTGTTATAGTCATACTGATTTGTTGATTCCAAATTCGCACACTCGATTAAGCGGCATTCCGTTTCTAAAAATTCAACTAAGTCCGAATATTTAGGTATGGTATCCGATTCGCAACCAAATTTTTGTTCAAAACGAGATTTAAGTGACGCCGGTAATTTTGATAGACATATGTGTAAAAGTATAAACGACCATTCCGAAACAGGAAAACCGAGACGCTCTAATTGATTAACCGCCATAATCAATGGATTTAAAAATTGTGACCGAAGACCGCTAAGCCGACCCGAAATAGTAGGTAATTTTAAAATTTGGTCAACGTGTACGTCACCTAAACGCCGAGTGTTCTGATACCGTTTCATTAAAAGATCACGGGCAATACTATATCCTTCATCCGCAATCTTGAGGTGTTGGACCAATCCACGGGGTTCACCGGACAAACACGACATCAAGTATGCCAGTTTCTGTGCCGGTGACAAATCTGAACGTTTATCGACCAGACTATCAAATAGATTGTTAAACCCCACCCATTGGTCCATCTCCCCAGCAAAGGACGGAAGCCGAAGGGCTGGCAAACGTGACAGCAGCGCGTCCAGATCGGCGACCTCCGATCTAGCATTTACCGTAGAACTGCTAGAATTTGCCGGAGCCTCTTCTAACTTAATCGACATTAGTCTATCAAAAGCTTCTAAAGCACGTGCATAATCTGCGCGGGCTCCCAGAACTATTTCCCTCTCAGCTGGAACACCCTCATCCACCAACTCAAGGATGCGCTGATATGAGTTTTCCAAATTCATGAACTCCGAATTCACAGTCAGAAGTCGTACTGATAAGCGCCTTGAATGGTCAGGCCTATCTATAAGGTCCGCACTGTCCAACAACCATTGTAGCTTAACCCTAAATTGGGACCAATTCGCTCTGACAGACATCTTTAATGCATAAAAGGATCCAAAAAAAACCGAAAAGAAAAACCAAAAATCCGTAGAATACCGAAATAATTAAAAAATTACCGAAATAATAAAATACCGAAATAATGAAATACGTAAAACACCGAAATAATTAAAACATAACCGAATTAATAAAATACCACATTCAAATCATTTACGATTTCCAAAAATCACCAAGAACCCATGTGTCGGCCTCAACAAAATCAGTACGTGAGTAGCCGCCTTACAATATAGGTACGTGAGGTGCCACCTTAACGTGCCTACGTAATCAACACTCGATAATTTTATTTTTACCGAGAGGTAGGTAGATAGAAAAACTTTTGAAACTCGTATTATAACCAAGAAATATCGTGTTTTAATCACGAAAAAGACCGAAAACCACGCTCTGCTACCAAATGTTTCGTCCGCGGTTCGCGGAGCTCCCCAGAAACCCCAAAATTCCTAATCAATCGCTGTATAGTGAGTAGGGCATGCAGGTACCTCGTGCAGTGCTCTTCGTTGCCGGCGAATATCGGGCCCGATTCTTCTTGCTTCTTGCTTGATGCACTTTAGTGTGTTTAGTGGGTGTGGTGGAATGTGGTATTTATTGCACTCTAACCGAAATTAAATTAACAATTATGCCGAGAGAAGGCGGCGAGTCGCGGCCGCTCCAACCATAAAAACCGATGAATGAAATTTGACAGTGACACTGTCACCTGTCAGACGACAAACGACAGCTGGAGTTGCCGCTTAAAGAATAATTACCAAACACTAATAAATAATAATAGTGAAGTTAATAGTAGGTAAGGTTAGTAGTGAAGTGTCGTTAGCAACTTTGTATTTGTAGCTTTCATAAGCGAATGACCTTTTAGCTTTTGGTTCTTTACGAAATATTTTAATGTTTTATACAAAATTCAAATTAATTATTGCAAAATTTCAAATTTAGGATTTAACATGTTTTAATGTTCATCCTCCGTATAAAGCTGTTCATAAGGTTAACAAGGTTAATATTATGCAGATAACGGGTACATATTACGATTAATTTGATGATTTTGATACTAATAAAATGTCTTTAAACTACGAAATAAGCTTGAAGATCATTTTAATCAATGTTAACCCTTCACTAAGTTTATGGAGGTGATGGAGCTAGATAAACTTCCACAATTGAAGCAATAACGGCAAAATGATTACACTCATTTCCCGGACACACTTCCAACTTCCAACAACAATACAAAACAAATAGCATACTCGCACCAAAGAAATCGCATAATCAACTCAATATGAGAAAAATGCCTTTTAAATTATTGTAAGTCGCGTCTCACGACCGAGATCAAAGCAAAACGCAACCTAAATTATACCCTATTTTCATGAAAATAAATCCTATTATCCAATCAACAGTTGCAAGTATGGTTGCAAGTAACCAGCAGAAAGATACAAAGTAATGGATGCACTTGTCGTGACTTCTATTGCGTAATAATAGAGCTTAAAGTTGTATAACAGATGTTAATGCAATTATTTAGCTGTTTAGATGACACGCCATGCTACTTTGAAGCTAATTAGTTCGGTCGGCTTATGGTTTGAGAAATCTATGGGAGATATGGTGATACGGACACCATTCTTATAAAATTACAAGCGACCGCACATGGCTTTGCTCCCGTGGGAATGTCAGAATAACCAACTTTATTCCTTGTCTACATTATAAAGGGAACCTCTGTGCAGAGTCTTCTAGGTCCAAAAGTTTAGGCTGGGCGTTGTTTTGTAGGGTTCCGTATTTGAAAAGGAAAATCGGACCGCGGGCATCTTCTAGTAATTAATATTTTCAATTTTAAAAGTAAGATAAGTATACCGAGTGGGGTATCATATGAAAGGCCTTTACCTGTACAGTTCTATAAGAGATTTTTGTTTATTTTTAATGCATACCTAATAGTTTTTGATTTATCGTGCAAAATGTCGGAAAAAATATCCGAGTACGGAACCCGCGCGAGTCTGACTCGCAATTTGCCGGTTTTTTTATTTTTAGTGGTCATTTTATGTAGTCATTTTTTTATTATTTTTTACTTTATCTTATTTACCTTACGTTATGTCTTCTGTAATAAAATTAATAGGTAAATAAGGCCATTTACTTTTAAAAATATTATGCGTTAAGTTATGTAGGTTTATTAATGAGTTAAGTACTTATGTAAACTACTTTGAAGTTTAGACATACTTTAACGTAACACTTTTAAATAAAGTAATTTGTTCTTTTAATTAACACCTCACGCACATTTTATGTGCTATGTCTTTAAATTATGTGGGCTTTGAATATAATAAATTATAAACATTTTCACCTACTTTATATACAACAATCTATTTCATAATTATGTAAATTTTTCGAAATGATTTTCTAAGCTTCTAAGCATTATGTAATAGTCGTTAAATAATATAACTAGATATAAAGGGTACATACCACGATAATTTGATGATTTTACGGGTCGAAATATCGACAAATAATACCGGTATACCGGTACGCACGTATAAACCCGGTACTTAGTTTATAAGTCGACATATTCCATGATTCGGCTATTGCCTTAAAAAAAAACTCACCGATCATATTTTATCCAAAAGCTAACTGTCTGTATTTTTTAATACTTAACCTTTGTTTAACGTAGCCATAGTCATTTTATTTTTATTTTTTATAATGTAATTGTGTTTCATATACCTATTATTTAAGTACTTGTATGTATCTATTATATCTGTTAAGTCTGTTGTAATATAAAGTTTACCTGTTATACTATATAAATGTTGTGGACGCTAGTTATTGATATACATATCGGTCATGTAATAGTTTGTAAGTTAGTATATATAAAATGTTAAATATGTATATTGTTAGCGTTCCTTGATAAATAAAATAAAAATAAAATAAAATAAAAGTCCTTACAAAACGAGCTTATATGAACTCGCAAAAATACGCTTATACTATATCTTAAACTAATGATAAATAGATAAATTCATGCTAGTCAATAATAAATAAAAAAATCTGGTCAATTGCAAGTCGGACTTGCACACGATGGGTTCCGTACTAACGTACAAGAAATAACACTTTTTAACCCCCGACCCAAAAAGAGGGGTGTTATAAGTTTGACGTGTGTATCTGTGTGTCTGTGTATCGAATGAACCGATTTTAATTTAGTTTTTTTTGTTTGAAAGGTGGCTTGATCGAGAGTGTTCTTAGCTATAATCTAAAAAAATCGGTTCAGCCGTTTAAGAGTTATCAGCTCTTTTCTAGTTTTCTTGTAGAAAAGAAGGTTAGATAACCGTTAGGTTCATAATATTATTTCAATAGACAAATGTCAAGCTGTCAAGATGGACGTTGCCTAAATACATAATTATTTATTTGAAAATGATGTTTTGGAAAACTCAAATACTTTGGATCGTCGGGGATGTTATAAATTTTTAATTTATACTTGTTGATTTTTTTATATGATGTAACCACAAATTCACGTTTTTCTGATTTTCCCTTTATGTGCTTTAAACCATTGCTACCTGCCTCATGATTTTAGGTCAACGGGAAGTACCAATAGGTTTAGATTCCTTGACGTGTCTTGACAGATACAACAGACACGCAACGAAAACAAAAAAAGGAAGCCTTCCTCATGGTTCTATAAGGCTTCATTGTTTTCTGTTCGTTGCCTTATAGGATCATGAGATCTTATAAAGCTTTATTTTTGCTGGAAATAAGTACGGAACCCTTAAAATAACATGATCATAACAGCAAGCCATCGCGATTTTCCTAAGAAAAATGAGATCTAAACTACACTAATCCCGCGAGTTCCCTCGCTTATCTGATAACTGCGATCTGTGACACACTTACCCCCATGTGGAGCGAGGCATGATGTCAATCGTAATGGGTGAGACATGCTATCACGACGGTTTATGGGTTAGTTTGTCATATTACTACTGACATGTCAAGGTTTTGGTACTTAAATGAAGAAACATGAAAGTAAAATTTCTTAATTTGAGAGTTACTTAGATATTTTTCAGACAGAAGAGGTTCATCTTAGAAACTTCCCTCCGCCAAACAGAACAGTCGTTTTGAAGCCGCCATCTTTAGTCGAGGTGTTCAAAGTACCTAATAGAAAACCGACGTCGTAACCATAGGCTATAACCACTTCTTTGATTTATATGCGATGCTACATGCCCCTTAAATTTCATCTAGGTACATTATTTCCCAATTTTTAAAATCTGTCCAACCGTTTACTGCTACAAAAATACTTCTTCAGCGTGGTATTTTAGATATAAATCGCTTCCTGGTTCCTATAGATAACCAATTAGATAACCACGAAATAAACACTAGATTATGTTCATTGTTCAAGTGTACCTAGTTATATACAAATCTAACACATAATATCGTGAGACAGTCCAATTATGTTCAAAATGTTATCTCGTAGACAAAGGATTGATTATCGCGGCGCAAATCGCTCATTTTTCGCAAATAAGTTCCGCCAGAGAAAGTTGGAAAGCAAATCTTGAACCTTGAGCCCTGACCATAGCCATAGCCAAGTGGTTTAATAACTACAGTAACAACCACAGAATTCGGGATCGGTATAGAAGTGATAAATCTAATATTTTTATTTAAAAGGTATCAGTTTCTACCCATTCATACCAATAGGTGTCCCAAATAGGGTGTCATTTAGAAGTTGGTGTCCCAAAGTGCTGGAATGATGACCTCGCGTGATAAAGATGAACGCACACTTATCCGAGCCGAACGCGTCGAACGAGTCGAACGAAACGAATTTTAGAATTCTGTATAATGATTACTTATTTTTGTAGTTTATTGTATTTGTAGATTATTGTAGTTAGCTATTTGTGTTGTTAATTGTTTTCACTTTTATGTCTTTCTTTTTTATAATGGTACAATAAAGAATAAGTATTTCATTCCTTTATTCATGATAATGATAATGAATATATTGTAATGTAATGTAGGATTGTAAAGTTCAACCGCACCGCAGGCCACCTAAGCAATATCACCCTCACCACCTGGGTGCCTGGTGCACTTCGACCGCGCGGTGTACCAGATCCTTTTTTCCACGCACATGCAAATTGTGGAATCGACTCTCTTCTGCGGTGTTCCCATTAGATTACAACATGGGGTTATTCAAGGGGCGGACCAACAAATTCCTGACAAGCCGGTAACGACTTGGCGGTTCCTTTGGTGATGCTAATGTTCATGGGCGGTAATCACTTAACATCAGGTGACCCACCTGTTTGCTCGCTATTTTTAACCGACGTCAAAAAAGGAGGAGGTTCTCGATTCGACAGTTTTTTTTTTTTGTATGTTTGTTACGCGATTACTCCACCAAATATGAACCGATTTTGTTTTTTTTTTATTGGTAGATACTTTCGAGGAAAATGGGACCACATTTTAGTTTGGTGAAGACCTGTTGACTATCTTCTTCGGAGATAGAGAACAGAACTCCTTAACGGATAAGAGTAAGTTGCTCGCGATTGGTGTAATGGCATAGTAAACAGTAGGTTTTTAACCAAATATACATACATACCAGGTAACATAAATTTTGACATATTTTAGTACAGTGTGGCCACTAAAAGTTGTGAATCTTAATGCTACTCCGATTACATAATACACGTGTAGAAAAATTTTTTATTTTAATTTTTAGTGTTTGTGGTTATTAAGTCGGTTTTTTTTTTTAAATTTGTTATTATTAAAAAAAAGAATAAAAGGAAAGTACTTACATATCACCGTCCCTACTAACGCGAGAAACACAAAACACACTCTGGAGCACATGATCACAGTACATTAGACTTCAACGCGCCACACTAACTTCCCACCCGGCGCGCTGTTACTTCAGTCCGAGGCTGTAGCTTCATTTTACGCTGTGGCACTACCTGGAACAAATAGAGGAGTACATCAATAAAATAAATACTTAAAATGAAAAAACCTTTATTATTATCTAATACGGACAAAAATGGTGACTGTTTAGGTGGTTAGGTTAAGAAACAGAAGAAGGAAAAGAGGACGACAAAGAAAGAGAATGCGAGATATTTTTGCCCAAAAAGTAGGACTGGACTGGATGCGGAAAACTTGGGATAGGGAGATTTGGGTGAGGCCTGCGCCGTTGAGACGACTAATAGGTACGTGAGTGAGAGAGCTTTGGCTAGTCTAAATAACAAAAAGAAAGCTGACTGACTAACTGACTGATCTATCAACGCATACTTAGCTCAAACTACTGGACGGATCGGGCAGTTTGGCACGCAGAAAGCTATTATGACGGAGACATTCGCTAAGAAGGGATTTTAGAAAATTTAACCCATAAGGGGGTAAAATAGGGGTACTAGGGGTTTCAAACTCGTATAGTCCACGCAATTGAAGTCGCGGGCATAAGCTAGTAAAACCATAAAGCTCTTGTTTTAATCAAGGTCAGAACCGTTACCACAGTTGTTTATATCAATTACATCTCTAGAATAGTATCATTAAGCGGCCACGGAGCGTGGTGCACGCAATGGCGCGGTACGTGGAAGAACAGCTACCTCCATTGGACATGGTGGGCTATGGTTTCTACACATATCTATGGTTTTTACAGATGTACAAGAGCATTATCGTGAATAACTTTAAAATTTTCTGCCTTGTTAGTCAAAGGGCGTAAAAAGCATTTAAAGAAAGGTTACGTCTCTTCATGTTAAATTTTATCACAAAATAAAACGAGTCAAGTGCGAGTCGGGCCTCGCTCTTTTAGGATTCTGTTCATAATTTAAAACTGACAACTTTGATGGCCTCCGATTTCCTTATTTTTTAAGATAAAAAATAAATAAAAATATATTTGTACTCTACTCAATAAGTTCAAAATAATTATACTACACATGCTAGGATACAAAAATCTGCCTCCTTTTTCATGTATGGGAGCCCTCCTGAAAAATAATTTAATTGAATTTCTAATTCAATATTTGGGTTTGGGTCAACGTTCTACACCAAACTGGTACCAAAATTTCAGCTTTGTAACTCATTTAGTCTATGAGCTATATACCTGTCCTGTGACACATGGACAGACAGACAGACAGCAGAGTGACATTAATACGGCTTCATTTTTACGCTTTGGGTACGGAACCCTAACAAATGCTTATAACTTTTCACGGAATAAAATATTTATAAACGTATGATATAAGCGTGATAAACTTCACGTCGGCTTAACGTGCGAGATTGTCGGCGGATCGAAATAATTAAGCACCCCAATGAACCGTGGCGATAACTGTAACGGGAACTGAACCCGTTACCCGCCTCCCTCGGGCGATGCGCTAATGCGCCTTTGTTTTACAACTAGATGCCATGGAACTGATTGTAATTCCTGCTGTAATATCTACTTGGAAAATATGTAGCTTGCATTTCTGTACTCAAAGCCTTGATAGCTCTGTGGTTAAAGAGCGAACTGAAATCTGAAAGGTCGTCGGTTCAAATCCCACACTTTGCTCTATTGGTGTATCTTTTTTTTATAGTGAGGAAAATCCGTTATGGACACCAGTGGCCACGGCGGAGCACAGTGTTTATGTCGAACTCCTACCGATTATAAACCTCACAAAGCTCCATCCCATAGGCATGCCGGAACCACAGCACGCCAACTAACCTGCGGATCACACTGTTAACGACAGATCGCCCCGTGCCCATCATCCACAGGTCCTCCCGAGGGCTAGGGTTCGCGGAGAGGACAATGCCCTCTCCACGTTCCCCATCCTCAACACCTCGCCCATCACCAAACTGGACAAGCGAGAAACCGGTGGGGCAGCCAGTGACTAGATGGGTGATGAAACACTCATCACCATCACCCAACACAGCAACACCCTCCGCTATTGGGGCTATGCTCCATGGGCGAGTCTACTACGCCCTCTTCTAGGGACATGACTCAGGAGCGGACAACACCCCCTCCCTGCCAGGTCAATTAGCCATGGCCAACAATATCCACACGGGGAGAAAATTAACAAAAAAATCACGTCATATTTTAAACATCTGATTGGTTGACTGTACACATCTCTCCTCTCCGCTTAGGTGGATACCGGGCCTTACGCTTAGTTACAGGGGAATGTTATAATGGCCGTAAATTGAATTCAGGAAACACAAGCTGGGTCTAAGAAAACTACGGTTAGAACCTAATGCAATAAATAAAAAAAAAAAAAAACAAAAAACTCCAAGGCACTAACCGAGACATGTATGATGCGTAACCACATGTTACCGAGTAATTCAGACACGTTATGATTATAATTATCAAGTACTGCAGGCGTAAATAATTGTTCACTTTGCAAGTCTGATGGTGATGACTAATATGCCGATTTGTATCAAAGTACTGTTACTGGTTAAAGTGTATCATTACTTCTGAAAATGCGAAGCTTTGGCCGTGCCCTACCGGCAACGCAATTCTGCCAAGCGATTTAGAAATGCCGAGTAGAAACCAAAGGGAAAAACTGCCATTACACTTCCAAGTTAGCCCGCTTCTATCTAAGACTGCATCATCACTTACCACCAGGCGATATTGCAGTCAAAGGCTACCTTGTACCTATCGGTATTTTAAAGAAATCAACAAATTTAAGAAGGAACGGTGATAGCCCAATGGTTAGGACGACCGTCATCGGCCATCTTTTCGGCAGGTCGGGAGCTCGACCTGCCGAAATCTGCACGCACTGCCTGGGAGTGGGAATCCTCCATAATATTCTCAAAGGTGTGAGTCCATTGACCAGCGTGGTAGACTATGGCCAAATCATTCTCATTCTGAGAGGAGACCCGTTTTCAGTAGTAAGACGGTAACGGGTCGGTTGGTGATAACGATGAAACTGAGAGTAAATACTAACTTGATTTGCTTCACCACAAAATTAATGGTAATATTATTCGTGTACTTTGTATAAAAAGTCATTTACCTCGAGAAAGTAGGTATCTGCGGTAATAAATAAAAATTACTTATTAAACTTTCCACTGTATAAAAATACGAGTAATAGATTCAACTTAACTTTTAATTTCTTGACTTTCTTCTATGGTGCAATTAAGTCTTTATATATTATGTGATATAATAGATACATTGTTATATTTTATTGCTTCACTATCACCATTCTGTATTCTCTACCTATTACTGGTCCTCTACTGAAATCGGAATTCCTCTCAGAATAAGAAGCTTTAGGCCACGATCCACCACGCTAGCCAAGTGTGAGTTGGCAGACTTCACACACCATTTGGAGAACTCTCAGGCATGCAGGTTTCCTCACGATGTTTTTCCTTTACCGTTACAACAAGTGCTTTTTTAATTGTATGCACATAACTTCGATAAGTGTTGTTACTGAATTGAAAAATAAAATGATATTTTCAAAAATACGGCCCTGTGCTTTTAAATCGGTAATATTATAGCATCTGCTTTTTAAAAAAAATTCATTTAAACATTTCGACAAAAAAAAACCATAGTTTATTTCCATAGTTAATTTTTACAGAGCTTTATTTGGTAAGGTTGTTAAAAATCTACAATCCAAACATGTGCTCTGCCTAACCGTAGAGAAAAAATTGCATACACATACAGAGCATAATAAATCACCTTTTCCCGCCACAACTTTGCATTATTAATTTCCTAATTTCCCGAAAATTGCAAAAAAAGCTTTCACTTAGAAAACATCAAAAAAAAACAAAAGAAAGAACTTACTCAAAAGTGAACAAAATAAATCCATACAACACTAAAAAGCACGCTCCACTTAATTTGACATCCAAGTTTCTTGTCAGAAAGCGTCAAATTGGAATTACAAAATTCATAAATTCAAAACGCAACACTCGCGCGCAGCCACCGACTCCTGCGATGCGACTGTAGTTCGTGAGTTTGTCGAACTTTGTGCGCCGTGCGGCAAATTATTATGCGATTAGATTCACTATAAAATCTGAATTACTGATTATTTTCGTATAAAATTACGTAAAGTATTAGGTAATGATTTGATTAATTTCTACTAAGCATGATGGCATGATGGGTGGCATTATATTTTATTAAAAAAAATTGATTAATACGGGTACAACATAGAATAATGCGGCGAACTTTTTCTGAGATTCAGTTAAAAATAACGAAATTCAAAAAATTATTTGATGTAAAAAAACTCTAGTATCTCTCATGCTACGTCTTTTACAAAGACAAATACAAGTCATTTATTCAAAATAGGTGACATTATACTCTTTTTGATGGTCAGATTTGTTAGATTTGTAAGATGATTTGATATACTTACCTACTTTGTGGTGATAAAATTAATTACGTAAACTTAAAACTAAAGCTACGAGGGTTCCAAATGCGACTCTATCACTTGTTCTGAAGAGCCTGCAAAAGTCATATAAAATCTGCATTACAGATTAAAATTCGGTTTGAGTTATATTATGTTGATATATACCTCGCTTTTCTTTTTACATGACGCGATAGATTTGCTTGACATTATCGCAAGTAGGTCATAATTAAAAATTCTCCAAAAACACATGTCGTGAAGTGAAACAGAGCGTACGAGCATTGCATCGGTCGTGAGGCGAACTTTCACACAAACACGTTCCGAGAAAGGTCATTGTGAAATGGAAATTATTCTATTGATCACAATGTTGCTATTATGGTAAACTTGTATGTCTCTACTATCGGAATTTGGCAAATGATTCGAGTTCGCGCTTTTTCGATAGTTCGACTTTCGGCAAATAAACTGACCACGTAAGGATATTATTATGGCGAATGTTTTGTGTTTGGCAAATTTTTAAATAAAAACACAGCGATAGGTATATTTTGTAAATCCATGTCTATGGTTTAGCAAATCAGCCGGCCGGTAGACACGACATTCTGTGATAACAACTCTCTGTGGTGTGGTGGATATTATATCCCGGAAAAGCAAAGTCTCCCCGTGGGATTTTTAATGAAAGAAAGTTACAGTAGGCTCTTGATGTCTTGAGGTACCAGCCAGGTAACCTCCTCGTGTGCCTGAGTGTTGCGGGTCCCTCTCGGGAACATTGGCTCTCGAGAGGACCTGTGGGTGATGGGGTGGTCTGTCATTCACAGCGTGGTCCTCGGGTTGGTGGGCGTGCTGTGGTTGCGACATGCCTCCGGTGTTTGGAGGCACGTAGTGTCCCAGTAGACATCCGCTGGCGAAGTAACGAGGTGTTGTCGGTCCCTTGTGCTCCGTCATCAGCGGTGGGATGGAACTCCGTGAGGTTTTTAGTCGGTAGGAGACCGACATAACCACTGTGCTCCCCCGCGGCCGGTAGAATCCATGACGAATTTCCCTCACGAGAAAAAAAAAGCTCTTGATGTCTTTGCATAGTCTCTACATAAATGCTGAATGTAGGTGCATTTGCAACGCACTATAAACGGCACGTGAGAAACTGGTGCAGGTTGCGGGTTGGCGAATTTACGCAACCCTTACGTTACCAACTTGTTTAACATCTCTATCTATTAACCAGTCTAGACTACAAGTCATAAAAAGACGATTAACTGGAAATATTACAATGTAGGTTACTTCTTTGCAGTCAATTGTCATAGAAATATACGTACATGCAATATAATAGCCGGCAAAACGCCATTTGTATTCATAATATCTCACACCTATAATAAAAATCGGTCAAGTGCAAGAAGTCTTAACTGGCAAACGGGGAGGGAACGCCCCGCCTCATACCCCGATTGCCTTCTCAACCTGTCGCGAACTAGGTATACATAGCAATGCATTGAAGTTAGTACTTCGTTATGTCTAGAACTGAAAACGTGTTGCAAAACCTATCTATGATCTAAAAGAATGAGCTAACAATTTTATTAAGACACCACATTGATTTACGTTGAGTGTTAATTTGCTAAATAATTTTTAGTTTCTTTGAAGCAAATTAATTAACTAGAATATAATGTTATTCAATCAAAAATGTTGCAAAATATGTAAGATTGGGCAAATATTATATGCATTTTAAAACTCACTTTGACCCAAGGGTTAAAATTTAATATTTAAACTGTCAAACCAGATTTTGATTAGAAAATCTTAATTTGTATAATATGAAAGTGGACACAGTGTTTGGAGTAAGTATAAATTAATTTTAAAAATTGAAATTTTTAAACTTTAAAAAATAAACGTTTTTTCTCTCTTTCTTTCAGTAACAAATTTGTTAAATAATAATAGTTCATTTATTTAACCGGACAACAATTATTGATCCATATTTAGTGTTAGTGACAATAAATACTAAATAATTAAGAATTTTAGTACAATTAACATGAAAGAGGTAATGTTAGTACCTACTTATTAATCACTAAAAGGAATTTAGTCCTCTGCATGAGTTTTCCAGTCAGAGAACATCCAGTAGGTGGATAAATTCTGGGGTCTTAATAATAGAATTAATTGGCATTGGTCTATAAACTACTAAATTGTAAAAAAAAAACTTAAAAATTTAACACCATTTACTTTACGATTTAAAATAACGCCTTATTATGAAACTTTATCTGCTTACAGACAATTTATAAACACCGGCTGAGCAGCCGATGTGATGATGTTTTTAGGGTTCCGTACCTTAAAAAGGAAATCCTTATAGGATCACTTCGTCTGACTGTATGTCTGTCTATCGTGTCTGTTAAGAAACCTATAGGGTACTTCCCGTAACTTAGAATCATAAAATTTGGTGGGTAGGTAGGTCTTACTCTTATAGCACGTATAAGGGGGAAAATCCGAAAACCGTGAATTTGTGGTTACATAATAAAAAAAAAATTAAATATGGTCATGAACAAATAATTAGTATTTTCAACTTTCAAAGCACCAAGCAAAGTACTGTACCAAGTGGGGTATCATAACATGAAAGGGCTTTATTTCTACATTATAAAACAGATTTTTATTTATTTTATGCATAATAGTTTTTGATTTACCGTGCAAAATGTCGAAAAAATAAAACGGAACGGAAAATAATACGGAATTCTCGGTGCGCGAGTCTGACTCGCACTTGGCCGGTTTTTTATTAATTAAAGTAGAATATATTAATTAGATACAAAGCTGTCTTATAATCAACTAACAGTCGTTATATAACAATTTATTATAAAATATGAAGCAAAGGCCTAGAATTAAGGCCATTTCACTTTTCAACTCGCCAACTGGTTTGTGTTACATTCTCAACTAAAAATCGTAACACAAATCATAATTACACTGGTGATCTATGATTTCATCAGATAGTAAGTGTAGACTTGAGATAAAAATGTCTAGATATTTTTAGGGTTGATTTTTAGGGTTCCGTACGTCAAAAAGATAAACGGAACCCTTATAGGACCACTTTGTTATTTGTCTGTCCTTGCAGAGTTCTACATAAAGTTGTAAAAATTTTAAAAAGTAAATATATTAAAAAGACAACCTTATATTGTATTGTCTAATGTCTGCGTCACCCCCCACCTTTCCCGTTTGATTAACGGAATCTAATTTAAATATCAAATGCCTATAATTATAAGAGCTCTGTAAGTAATTTTTTAATTAAAATGCATGATGGAATTTTTGTAACAATAATGGTTATGCAGAGCATTGATATTATTTGATTCACTGTACGGCTGACGATGACGCGGGGTTCGATTCCGGGCATGCACCTCTAAGGCACATTAGAGCGCACTTTAATTTTGCTCAGACATAAAATTGAGTTAAAACGAGACAGATCAAAACTGACTAGCTTCACTAGTCAGTTTTGTTTCGTTTTCGTTTTTGTTTTTGCTGTATTATTTATGTAATTTACCTATTTTCTGTTTTTTTTTCCTATGTACCTTCTTATACCCGGCTATTGTGTGTTTTAATTTTGTGATAACTTTTCGTTGGAGACTGTTGTGGTGTGTGTGCTTTGTATTTGTGCTACCTTTTGTTTATTTTTAATACTGTTTGTCTCCATAAAAAATAAAAATAAAATAAATAAATAGATTTATATGAGAGATATACCTCTGTCTCGTTTCAGCTCTGTTTTAAGCCTAAACAAAATCAGAGTGCGCTCTAATAGATCTCACTCTATTTTTTCGGACTTGTTTTAACAGTGAAGGAAAACATCGTGAGGAAACATGGCTGAGAGTTCTCCATAATGTTCTCAAAGGTGTGTGAAGTCTGCCAATCTATACTAGCTAGCGTGGTGGACTATGACCCAACCCCTCATTCCGAGTGGATACCAGTGCTTATTTGTGGGCTGGCGATGAGTTGACTACGAAGATGATAACTCATAACGTTATCTATACTATCCATATTCATTCTTATATTATAAATGCGAAAGTGTGTCTGTCTGTCTGTCTGCTAGCTTTTTCCGGTCCAACAGTTTAACCAATTTTTATAGGTACAGAGTTAGTTTACATCCCAGGTACGGACATATCTAGGCTATTTTGTCCCGGAAAATCAAAGAGTTCCGAGAAAATCAGAGGGAGAGGGATTCCTAAAGGTCCATCCGTTTAACCGATTTATATGAAAGGTAAGGAGAGGTAACTTGCGTCTCAGAAATTGACATAGGCAACTAACTTTTTATCCCGGAAAAGCAGAGTTCCCAGAGAATTTTTATAAAAATCTAAATCCACGCAGACGAAGTCGCGGGCATCTTCTTATATCAAATAATTAAATATATACAAAATCGAATTAAAAAAAATATTACGTATCAGTATGGTTTATAAAATAACTGTTTGTCTGTGCGTGAGAAATGTCTAATTAATATTGTTTTCCTGTTAATCACATGCTATTGTAGATATTCGTGAGTGGTTATGTTATGCTCACTGTTTATTCAAATTAATAACCGTTCCGTGTTTTGGGTGATTAACTGAGTAAATACAGGGAAGTATCTACCTTTGTTCCTAAACGGATTTTGAAGTTGGTCATTAAAAAAAACAGGCGAGAGCTGCGAATTGCACCAAGATTCTTTTTTGGTCGAAAAAAATGAAAGGTTTTTTATTCCGACACAAATTCGACCTTGACTGTAATCTCACCTGTTAGTAAATAATGATGCAGAACACGGAAGTGGGCTAACTTGGAAGGGGTGTCATAGGTTTTATTACACCCATATTGGTTACTACACTTCGTAGGTACCGGAACGCTAAATTGTTTGGCGACACGGCTTTGCCAATAGGGTGGAAACTAGCTACGGCCGAAGCCTTCCACCGGACCAGACGAGAGACAATTTGAATATTATATTTTAAATTATTGAATTGTCTCTGGCAGGAATCAAACCCGGGACCTTCCACTTATGGCACTTACCACTGCGCCACGGAGATCGTTAAAATCAGTCCAAGTCAGGACAGTTTGCACAAATCTGTCATCCAAAAAATACATCGCTTTATTTGTAACATTAAAAAAACCAACAAAAGCAAGTAAAACAGCAGTGGATACCTTGCGAATGAATTCAGCCGATTCACACCACTACGCTAACAGCTTTATTTGATGTTATCTATATGCGACATTTCCACGCTTCCGGTTTTGGACGCCTCTTACTTCGCCTTACTTCCTTACTTCCGCAGGTCGTGAGGTTATGTCATAGAGCTATACGGGATGTAAGTATTTAGAAGTGTGAACTGTGGTATTAGTTTAGGCGTATGATGAGACAGAGAGACAGTCTGTAGATACAATGGACTCGTAGTTAAAACAAAGAATAGACGATTCTGATCTATTGATATGCAAGCATCGCGCAGAAACCTGTATCGGCACTATACCAAACGCGACGCAGAATAGCACAGATACATGTCTGCCTGCGACTTGGTCCACGTGAATTACACTCAAACCCCTATTTTACCCCCTTAGGAGTTGATTTATCCTTTCTTAGCGGATGTTTTCGTCATAATAGCTATTTATTTATTTTATTTATTTCTTTATTTGAACCAAAGACTAGTTAATATATTTATTACTTGACATCCTGAAACTCTCTGCATGCTAAATTTCAGTCCGATCCGTCCAGTCGTTTGAACTGTGCGTTGATAGGTCACCCAGCCAGTCAATCAATCAGTCAGCTTTTCCTTTTCTATATTTAGACTAAAACAACATAATCATCAATTCACGCGTAAGTCCAAACACAATATTAATGAGAGATATTTTTGAGACCGAGTGGTCTGGTTATTTGGAGAAAAATAACATATAGCGCCTCCCCTTTAGAGTTAAGAACTTAAATCTGAGTTATGTCAGCATGCGTTGATGTAATATAAAGTAGGTAATGGCCGTCCATTGTCGTAGAATTCCCTTAATGTGCTCCTAATTTTGAGTAATTTAATAAAGCCATAAATGTTACCTTTGATACTTCTAAAAACTTTAAGTGATTTTATGAAGTGATAATTTAAGAAAACCCGGCTGAGTTTTCGTTACAGAATTTCGTTTGGAACCCTCGTAGCTTTAGTTTTAAGTTTACGTAATTAAGAATCCGTTGGAAACTCTGCCTTTCCGAAAAACTTTAATCTATAGTCGATATATTCGTACGTAGGTATATTTTGTGCAATAGATGATTTGTCTATTTCATCAGGTCTTAAAAGATTTTATTCAAGGAAATTGCAACAACTAAGTAATAGCGATTTAAGCTTAGTGCTAATGCTTTTAGAATTGTCCTTTAAACTGTAGCTAATGACATGACTTGAAAGTTCAATTTGAATGCTTGCCTTATTTGCCTATCACGGTTTGTATGGGTTACTCCGTTTTTCCACCCTAAAATAGCCATCCCAGGATGTACATTCGGAATCGTATGGCCGCTTTAAAAAATAATACGAGTAAGTAGATATACAGATTCGGAAATTCCTTGAGTGGAGACTGCATTTTCAGCAAGCGAAGTGTGGGACGCCCTCCAGCACGACAGACCGAATGATGAGGAAGGCTGACTGAGTTTGTTGTGGATTCTTCTCAGACTTGGGCGCCTTTGGAACCCTCGTAGCTTTAGTTTTAAGTTACGTAATTAATTATCACCACTATATCGTACAAATTTAACAATTTCGATCATCAAAAGGAGTACAATTGACTACTTTGAATAAATGATTTTGACTTTGACTTTGACTTTGACTTTAGGCTGAGGACTGGGCATGGTGGTGCTCTTTAGGGAAGGCCTATGTCCAACAGTGGATGCCCACAGGCTGATGATGATGATGATGGTGATACAGATTCACGCCCGTCATAGATATCATAATCGTAAGTGGCACGAGTTGTCCTACATGAGTTTCATTTATTTACTTTTTTAGGGGTTCCGTATCCAAAGGATGCGGGACCCCATTACTCAGCCTTCCGCTATCTGTCAGTCTGATTGTCGACTCTTTGATCGATTTTTCTTACTTCATCGGATTTACTTACTTTCTTTTCAGATAGTAACAATGGGTGACCTTGGCCAGTAAGGAAAAACCGTAATCAATATATTATGTACTCTCAATAATGAGTAATGACCGTACATACACAATCATCGCATCAGCGGGAGCTTCTGTACCTACGTGATGTAAGCAGGCGCTATTTGCTCTATCGCTGCATTCTATTGAGCTGCTATAACCTCCTGAAAGTATTACTTTTATATCTGTCAAGTTTACAGCTAAGTTCAACATGCAATCCATACCAATATTGTAAATGCGAAAGTGTGTCTGTCTGTCTTATACGTTTTCACGCCCTAACCGCTAAACCGATGTCAATGAAAGGTACAGGCATGAGATACATCCCGGGTAAGATAGGCTGCTTTTTATCTCGGAAAATCGAAGAGTTCCTACAGGATTTAAAAAAACTGAAATCCACGCGGGCGAGGCCGCGGGCATCCTCTAGTATTGGAGAACTCTCAGGCATGCAGGTTTCCTCACGATGTTTTTGTTCAAGTGATATTGCTTAAAACGCACATAGCTCCGAAAAGTTAGAGACGTTATACGCTAGGAAAGTTTTAGACGCACTAAAATGATATATCGACACATTTCAACTCCTAGAAGATCTTCAATGCCGGTTAAGTCCATACGGAAAATTGCGATAACCAAAGCATGTGTCGTAAGTAACATTACATATACAATGGTGCCGGCGGGCCGTGAAATTATGACAATAATATTGTTATTATGGCGTTTCCTACAGCTGCAGGCAATTTGCTGCCTTAGGACATCTTATTTGATTTACCTACTTATTGTTGGTGTTCCAAGCACCAATCTGTGTCCTACTTACGGAAATTAGCTTTTATTACACGATCGATTCCCCATCAGGTGGACGGCGAAGCGAGTCGCACGGAGCCGCTGAATTCAGGCGGCGCAAGACCGTAGCGTGTGGAAGTTCCTACAAGAGAACTACGTCCAGCCGTAAACGTCGGTTGATACCTAATTTTCCCCTTTTCCGACATATAAGCACGACAATATTCTAACCTATTTTAAGGAGTATATGGGTTTGATGAAAACTGTCAGGTTAGCTAGCCCGCTTCCATCTTAGACTGCATCATCACTTACCATCAGGTGAGTTTGCAGAACACTTGGTTCAATTTACTATACAAGATGTAACTGTTAACATTAGTTACGACATCATATCATCATAATGTAGTCGCAGCCTTTCTCTCGGGCTACTGTGTCAAGAATTGCCACAAATCTCTCGCTATAAGCTCAACTTATCAATGCAATACCTATTTGTCATCTTCTTCATCTTACTGTTAATCAAAATGATACTCTACTGCCTTGTACATAGAATTCTTACTTCCGACAAACTATTCATATATCAATATATGCATCAACAGACATGCCAACTTAACTCTAATTTAGGTCGGCAGCAGATTTTTTCACAGGTCCGAATTTATCAATCCGACAGTATTAAATATTAATATAATATAATAATTTACTAGTTAGAAGCATACCATAATAGCACTACTGAATAGTTATAGCTATACCAAAGTGGTACTGGATAGGTCAACCGATAAGTGCTAGGACTGAAGACTGGATTAGGATAGGCCAGCTGGGCAGTTTTCGGGAAGCTTCGAGAGGTCTTCTAGTCAAAAATTCCTAGTCCTTGAAGAATAAAGTCTTCGAAGTTGGTTGCCAACTTGTCGGCACATCTGAAGTTACATAATGATTGTCATTTAGGTTTTTGTCTGTTCACAAAAAGTTCGTAATTGTGTTGAGTGGGACCGGTTATTAAGTCATTCGGTCGATCATTCAGTCACATGGATATGTTCAGTCATGTTTAAAAAATTTCACTTTCACTCACTCGACGCAAGTGCGAATGAATGAAAAAAATAGGTAAGTTCAAAACACTTAAAGATATACAAGTGTAATTTATATCACCCCCGACAAGTGAAGGTTACAGTAACTAGAAAAGAGCTGATAACTTTCAAACAGCTGAACCGATTTTCTTGGATTATAGCTAACAACACTCTCGATCAAGCCACCTTTCAAACAAAAATAAACTAAATTAAAATCGGTTCAAAATCGGCTCCTAAACTATTAGGAGCTACGATGCCACAGACAAATACACAGATACACACGTCAAACTTATAACACCCCTCTTTTTGGGTCGGGGGTTAAAAACTAATTTGTTGGTAGTTTTTAGACACACTAAGTAACTTTTTGGCCGAATCTGGGATTCGAACCTGGAACTTGAGCTACTGATACTGCAGCTAAATTAGCTGCTCAATAACCCAATGGGACAGGAAAGAGATTAACTATAGCTACTTATAACTGTATTAATATGAAAACGAGAGAAAGAACGATCTAAAAATTAGATATTTTATTGCTTTTTTTAGATCTACAACTAAGTTAACTACTTAGTACCTACCTACTATTTTAAATAAAAAATAGCAAAAATCATTTTTTTGCACATAACAGCTTTTAAGGTATCAAACGGCAGAATAGATGGTCATAATTATTTGAAATCAAAGAACTCATGATATCTGCAATCGAAATTCCCCTCATTCCACCATTCCCTAAACTTCTTCCATACAGTGACTTCCGACATCTTGTCTTTATTGTTAAGCAAAGCGCATAGTTGGCATACATCTTTCTTCGACGCATCAGTGTTTATGGTATACTTGTAGTGGTTTCTCCATCGGAAGAAGTCGTAGTACTTCGTTTTATTGTTGATGATTTCATTCATTTTGTAGGCGAGTTCCACTTCCCCGAGCTCACGGGCATCCAAATATGCGCCATCGGGAACAAATCTGTAAAGTTTATAATATTTTGGTATACAAGGAACCAAAACCTTAATTTGCTGAAACAGACAAATCTATATGGTGCAACATGCAGCATGCGATATGCATGCTCATTGCTCGCCCTCCCACTGCTAAACATGCAAGAAAAGCCAGCCACCAAGCAAGCAATACGCACCACTACACAAATTCCCCAAAACAGACTCGTTTCGTTCCAAAAAACGCGTGAAGTTAAAAAATACCTTTGTTCGATCCAGGACACAATACATTTTTAAAATTTAATGTGCGTTTTAAGCAATAATTAAATATCACAAACATCATGAGGAAACCTGCACGCTCAAGAGTTCTCAGTAATGTTCTCAAAGATATGTGAGGTCTACCAATCCGCACTTTGCCAGCGAAGGCTTACTCCTTTCTCATTCCAAGAGGAGACCTGTGCTCAGTAATTGGCCGGCGATAAGTTGATCATGATTCGAATTATTATTTCACGAACCTGGAATAATCAGCTCCACCATAAACGATCGGAACTGCATAATTGTTCAAAGCTCTCGACAGTTCCTCAGTGACATAATCCGATGCCCACGAATCCTCAAAAGCCAAGTAAAAATAGTAATTATTCTCAATCAGTTTGTTGCAGATCCATTGTCGTATCGTCTTATTTCCTGGGCATTCGCGCGTACCACATTTTCCGTAAATATCAACGGTTAAGCCAAACCTAACTAGTTGAACCCTTAGTTTTTTAACCAATTCCTCTCTTCGGTTTAAAGTAATACATTGGTTAACCATCCACGCTGCTGCTTTGATCTTATTTGATAGTTTTAATCTTAATTCTTCGTTTGTAGGAAGCATTTTCTTTACCCATTTCATATCAACTCTCGGACCTACGACTTTGCCTTTCAAATCGTATATGTTTATATTTGTTGCAACAATATCAGAATCAAGCTTGTACGTCCAGGTCAGGTTGAAGAATCCATCAAAATATTGGAAACACATCGGTACATATACAGCCGACTCATACGCGGCGAAAATATACTTCTGTTTTAGTGATCTTTCCTTCAATAACTCTTTTTTTTGTAGCAACGTTATGTCCAAAGCGTTGAATACTACAGCGTCGAATTCTTTCACACTAGATAACAAGTGTAGATCATCAGTAGCAAAGCAATTTTTGTACTCACAGTTGTTATTTATAAAAGTTTCATCACCTTTTTCTAGGAGCTTGAATTTAGTTGAGTTCGGCCATACAAGAATGAATTTATATTCGTTTCTACGATAGTTTCCTATCACATGATTCCTTATTGATTCTTGGTTGAGATTTGTGGACATGTTGGCTAGATAATATAGTTTTATACCTGTATAAAAGACTAACGTTAAAAGTATGTAACACCAAACTGAAAGTGCCCTTTTGGTCATATAAAAAGATTTTAAAACCATTTTGAAAATGTTTTACTCCTAGAATTTTATTTTTCTGTATAATTTACTTGAGTAGTAATAAATTATTATTGAATTAAACTTATAATATAATCGATAAATTACAAATTACTTTTATCAGACTTATTTATTCTTTAGTTTGAAATATTTGACAGTCATATTGACAATTTACTAAAGTCACTTGAATATAGTTGAAAAACTAAAAAAAATCGAGAGGTAGGACATAAGTAGGTAGGTAACTAGCCTAATTTTTTTTCCAGATTTTATTTTACCACTTTGTCCGCGTATTTAATAAACAGACAGACATGGCGAAACTATAAGATTCCTTGTTAACAATGGAACCCTAAGAATACCCTGAAAGGATGGCTGAAAACGATGGATCATTCAACCTTCTTAATATATGACCTCGTTTTTAAAACCTTATTTGATTATTCTTAAGTTCTTAACGTTATCTATCGGTAATCGTACGAACTGCTTTAGCAAATAAGTTGGGGTCGAGACGTTGGACTATGAGATAAAATCATTATTTCCCACATCTTCAAAGCTAAGTGAGCGGCTAGCAAGTTAAGTGGTACGTTGCTAGATGACGCTATTTTTTAGTTTGGGAAACATGTAATAGATGTCGCTGTACCGTATTATAGGATGCTATATTTTAAGGCCCTGAAGAGTATAACCTATCATTATTTACTAAAAAATGCATAGGTAGTTTTTGATTTTTTTTTATACAATTATAAATTAATCAAATTAGCTAATGTCTAGTAATTACGTCTCCGGTAAAGAGTTCAAAGAACTCGGTCGTTTTATTGACAGGTGTTACGGGCGGTAAATAACTATTATATACCATTGATATTACCATATTATATTGCATGGCAATGAGTGTCTTTCTTTACCTAGACAATAAAATATTTAGTTGTTAATTTAAAGTATTATTTCAGAACTCGCACCTGTAGCAGTGTATCGAATAAAGAGACTACTGATGATTCTGCAAATAGTGTGAAGGTAAATGGAAATTCTCAACAGCAACTTCATGAAGTCATAATATCTCCTATCCCGGGAGTATTTTATGGGTCTTTGCATCCCGGAACGAAGCTCACGACATTGCAGGCAATGAAGCCAAGACCAGAGGATATCGTCGATCTAACTACTATCGTGAACGAGTGAATGGGAAGTAGAATATTACTTAAAAGTAAAATTAATAAACTTTTTTGATACCTATTCTTTTTTTATTCGTTTATGGTAATATAGGTCTATGTGGTAAGGTGATTATTCATTCTAATGGTAGCATTGCTGTACAGGTACCTAACTTGAAAGGTTTTATTAAACCCATAATTATGCCTATAGCAATGGCCTATGTATTTGATTTGGTTTCCAAGCGGTATTTATGTCGGTAAGGTGATAAGTAGGTATGATTAATAACCAGTTACAAAAGACGAAGTACCTACCTACCCAGGTAACTAGTTACGAAAAAAAAAATTACCAACGTATGAAAGAGAACTAGCCACTACGAAAACCTCCCACCCTGATGGTTATTCTAACCTCACACCCAGGTAGTTATACTAAGCTCCCACCATACCAGAAATTCAAAATTTAAAATATTCTTATTCAATTAAACTTTTACAAATACTTTTGAACCGTCAAAAGCATCTACCACTGGTTCGGAATGCCTTTCCTACCGAGAAGAACCAGCGAGAAACTGATCCATAGGTGTTAATATTCTAGCAGCTAGATTGTCACGGCACATCCGTTTAAGGGCAAAGCGACCGGCCTGCCCGCGAAATTCAAATTTAATTTGTAAACTAATACGACAACGTAGGCTTATGGCATTCTGATTCCGACAGTGGCAGTATCATCCTCACAGGTTTATATTAAAATCTTTACTTGAAAAGGTCCAGTTTAAGAAATTAATTAAAGTATCGACTAATTTGTGAAAATAGTCGAGACTTTAGCGAAAAACCAAATTAAATTTGAATTTCGTGGGCAAGCCGGTCTCATGCCCCTTAACCGATTTTGAGGTACAGAGATAACTTACGCGTCCCGGAGATGAACATTATGCAATTTTTCATCCCGAAAAGCAAAGATATCCCTCGGTATATTTAAAAACCTAACTCCACGTGGACGAAGTCGTGGGAATAAGCTAGTGTGTAATAAGAAAGTATGACACTAGGAGGTGGCAAAGTGTCCATTGCAGTTGAAAGCAATGCCGTGTAAAAGATGTTAAGAAGCAATTAACTTCACAATGGCGGGTTCATACTGCTGTATTACCCGCAGCATTAGCTGAGAGAAAAAGATTATGATTTTTAGTCATCATCACTATACATATTATAAAAATGTGAAAGTATGTTTGATTGTTGGTTTATAGGTTTGTCTTTCAATCACGTCGTAACGGAGCAACGGATTGATATGATTTTTACATGGGTATAGTTAAAAACCTGGAGAATGGCATAGGCTACTTTTTATCCCGGTAAATAAAAGGGCTCCCATGGTATTTTTAAAAACAATCTAAGCGGACGAAGTCGTGGGCATTAGGATAGTATAAATATTATGAAGAAATAAAGAAAAAATGTTTATTCTTAAACTCCTTGATTTTCCTGGATAAAACGTATGCCTGTGTCCACCCCCAGGATGCAAGCTCTGTCCCAATTTTTTTCCAAAATCGGTTTAATGGATGAGCTGTTAAAAGTTAACAGACAGACAAACTGACGGACAGACAAACAACTTTCATATTTATAATATTAGTCTGGATACTATGGATGTTATATCAGGATAAAGTAACTTTCTAATGATGAAAGAAGGATTAAAATCGGTTCAGTAGTTTCCGAGTTTATCTATTACAACCAAACAAATCTTTCTTTTGTATAATACTAAAGATGCCCGCGACTTCGTCGCTTTCGACATGGATTTAGGTTTTTTTAAAATCCCGTGGGAACTCTTTGATTTTCCGGGATAAAAAGTAGCCTATATCCGTCCCCGGGATGTACCTAAGCTCTGCACCACATCAAAATCGGTAAAACTGTTGGGCTGTGAAAAGCAAGCAGATGGACAGGAACACTTTCGCATTTATAATACTAGTATGGATTAAGTATGAAATTTAGATAAGTAAGAAATATTCTCCAGTATAACTACAGCTTTACTTTCACTTAGTTAAAGTTTTAAGGAGGTAGGTAGGTATTCTGTGCACTAACCAGTGACCCACTTATGTGTTAGCCATTGTAGCATTTTGTAGTATATCCCCACAGTGGACACTGGTGCTTTCACTATGACCCTAGATTTGGTTTTGCTGACAGTAAGTCTAGCTGATTTTCATTATTATTAAGAAGCTTCAGATTTCTATGTTAATAATAATTATTATGATCTTATTTTCGGTAGAAGTTGAGTTTATTAAAATTATTTCATGTTTTTAATAATTATATTCAATACAGTATGTTAAAATAAACCCTTAGCCATCTACTACCTGTTTCCGTCCCTTACGTACAGTTCTGAAGACAGCTGGTAGATTTTTATTGCTTCTTATTTGGAATCTATAACTTTCTATAACGTCTAATCACTCTAATGTAATGGCGAGGTTACATGACAAAATATGTGTAGGTATCATTATGAGCTGATCATTGTCAATCATTCATGGTTATTCTAATCGATTGATGCAGAATCTATTTAAACGCCCTTTTTGTAATACAAATAAAATAATTAAATAAGACTTAGACTATTAAAACATTGTGATATTTCTTTGACCTATTTTCCAAACAAAAAATTAAAATGAACCCTCTCCAAAAAAAAGCCCTTTCATCCACGTCCAGTGCTAAATAAATGATTAAATTCACAATTAATTTATCTTTGTTCTAGGTGACTTGTTTCTTTGTGAGCACAAACTCGGCGCAAAACGTTTACCCGGACAATGGCTGGAGACCCATGTCAATTGAAAAAGTCCTGGAGCTGCAAAAGGATTTCATTAAAACACCCAACGTTCACTTTGAGTTTGAGGTATGTTCACATAAAATCTTTGCCGATCGTGAATATTTCCAAAATATCGTTAGGTACAATCCATACATACTACCTATATCATCAATACAAAATAGTTTTTTTATTATCTATAGGTATCTGCTCGACCATAATACACCTGATGGAAAGGGTTGATGTGACCTCAAATGGGACGAGTTTTCTTAGAAGATGACTATCCACTCTTGTTTTAAAGATAGTATCTTTAAAACAATCATTAACAGGGCTCTCTCCGTCACTCGTTTCATACAATCGTAGTTCCAATTTCATTTGAATATCAAGCAACCAAAGTCCATGGAATTTTGCAGACATATTCTAGAAACTAATATCTGTGTCTGTGGTGTTTTAGATTTTTATAAAAATATGTAGTTTTAAAATTACAGGGGTTCAAAGATTTGTATAAAAAAATTTTAAGACCGCGTAACTTTGAAACCGAATATTTTAACAGAAATCTGGAAAACCACAGACATAGATATTAGTTTCTAGAATATGTCTGCAAAATTTCATGGACTTTGAAATTGGAACTACGATTGTATGAAACGAGTAACGGAGAGAGCCCTCTTAATAGATATCTTTACATCACTTGAATTGTAATTGGTGGGGAACACAGATCGCGGAAGAGTATTCCAAATCATAGCCATGCGTATGAGAAATGATGACGCAAAATGTTTCGGACGTGTCACGGTGACATAAGGTTGGAAACTCGCCCAACATCTGTCTGTCAGTCTACTAGCTTTTCACGACCCATCCGTTCAACCGATTTTGATGAAACTTGATATAGAAATAGGTGAATAGTTTATCTGAAAATAACCAAAAGCTGGCCTCCATACCCAAAATGGGCCGGGCTTATTCACTCTCCGTTGTGAAGGAACGTCATACTTCGTAGGTGTCGGAAGCCGGAAGGGCTTTTCATATCTTAGCAGTGCGAATTAGAAACGAGGAAGCAAATAGGTACTTCGTTCGCACCCATGTTATTTAAATTAATGTTCCAAAAGATTCTTATAGATCATGGCACAGACCCCTGACACTGCAGGGTTTTATGTAAATATACCCTTAATGTACCTACAAACTTTTCAGAATTCACCCAAACCACCGACGTCGGTAATGGATGACTTTGAAAATAAAAAATTCGTGAAAATCATTCAAACAAATGAGATAACTAAAAAGCCAACTGAAAATAATGAAGTCGTTTTGTCTGAACAGGACAGAAATGAGTATCAAGGTAAGAGACGTAGTTAATATTTCTCATTATTTCTCTTTGTAGAATTTGCTTTTCTACCAATAAGTCCGTCAAGTAGGGCTGAAAAAACTATAATATTGCATTCCATTTCAATTTTGCTGTATTGAAAAATTTTGAAGCACTATCCATTGAATAAAAAATAATTAATGTTTACTTGTTTTTTCAGAGTTAATAAAAATAATTCATCCCCCTCGCAAAGAAATAATAACGCTGGATGATACAAACACATTATTTAATCACGAGAAACAAAACCAGCGACTACGTAAAGCAAAAAAGATTAATAATTCAAATATTGTTCTACTCCTAAATAGTCCAAGAATAACAGATCAAAGAAAGAGTGATGAAAAAAGAGCAAAAGAAAATGAACTAAATGAAGAAATAGATTCAACTAAAAATTACGAAGTAAAAGAAAAACTTGAGGAAGATACGCAGGCAGCTCCTGCTCACAATCTATTCTATCCCAAAGAATTTAAACATCAAATACCAAAATCAGCAAAAGCTGATACAAAGAATAACTTAACAGCAAGTCTATTAGAAATTCTTGCAAATTATAATATAAGAACTAGTGATAATTTACGAAATTACGATATATCTTTAAGGCAGAACAGTCGAAATTCATACAACCCTGATTTTGCTTTTGCGTCTGTACCTTTAAAAGTTCCAATAAGATATAACAATCCAAATCACTTGCTGGTAGATCCCTTGCTAGCAGTTTTCTTATCAAACTACGGCCATTATCTTCCCAGTTTGTTTGGCATTCATGGCGGTTATAACAATTTGTATGGATACCTCGCTTCGAACAACATTCATAATAACAAACCTTTTGGTGCTTACAAAATTTTCTCGGATACTGATTCTTTTCATTAGTAATTTTATATTTTGTTTTATATTACAGTTGATATAATGAATTATCAAGACCCTTGAGTATAAGATCCTTGAGAATATAACTAACCTGGATTGGCAATCTGTCAATTTGTAAATACATAGTACATAGATCTTGTTATACCAAAATGAACCAACCAAAAAGCACAAAGTGGCTTTTGAAAAAATAATTTATTAAATTGGTTTACAAATTATACCTTATTATTAAACGATTCGAAATAATTAATACAAGATATATGGGTATACTTATGTGAATAATTTTTTGATATTGATTTCATGTCCATTTTTCGTGATCAAATAAATACAAGTAATGCATTTATTTTGTTTGGTGTATTCAAATAGAAGTAAGTCTTTTTGTAAGAGGAAGAATATTATTGTCGTGTATCACTCACGTTATTACGTATTAGTACACTCATAAATTCGTTGCAAAGTAAAAATAATATACATTTTATGGCGTATATTCTGTTGGTACGCATCGAAATTGTCTAGCATAATGTGCTTTATCTTCTACTCTGTATAGGAGCGGCTATATTTAGGCCATAAGTACGACAGTTTCATTGCCCCTCCATGAAAAGTAGCTTTTGTATTTTCAGCTTTTGTCGTAAAAATAAAAGTTTTACACAAACTCGTTTTTGTTGCTTACTAGTTTGCGCAGTTAACCTCCGCTATTTTTTAACTGCTCTTTGAAAGTTTTTACTTTTATGCGCGAAAGTTAAAAAATAATGGTACCAAATTTTTTGTTAGTGGTCGTAATAATTTATCCGGTAACATTTTGGTGAGAACTACACTAATCCATACTATAATATTATAAATGCGAAAGTGTGTCTGTCTGTCTGGTACCTTTTCACGGCCCAAAAGATAAATCGATTTTAACGAAAGGTACAACTTTGGCTACTTTTTATCCCGGAAAATCAAAGAGTTCCCACGGGATTCCTAAAGCCCCATCAGCTCAACCGATTTGTATGAAATTTGGTACCGAGGTAACTTGCGTCCATCCCATCCATCTTAGACAACTTTTTATTCCGGAAAATCAAACAGTTCCCACGGGATCTTCAACAGCCTACATCCATGCGGACGAAGTCGCGGGCATCCTCTAGTGTTATAGAAGCGAAAGTTTGTGAGTATGTTTGTGTGTTTGTATGTTTTTTACTCTTTCACGCAAAAAGTACTGGACGGATTGGCTGAGGAATGGAGATAGATTATACCCTGGCTACTATATAACGCATAGGCTACTTTTTATCCCGAAAATCAGAGAGTTCCCACGGGATTTCGAAAAACCTAAATCCACGCGAACGAAGTTGCGGGCATCATCTAGTGTTACATAAACAACTCAACGGAACAAAAATGTAACTCTTTCTTTGAGAGTTACATTTTCGTACCATTTGTCCTGGAAACCCTGAGGCCAAGGAATCTTAGTGATAAAAATTCTTACATTTCATCGCGGCGGTTAACTGCTAAACTGCCTCAACTATACAAAGGTATAAATAAGTAGTACGGGATAAAAAATTAATTATTTTTCATTCGAAACAATAACTAAAGTAGGTTTCTATAGATAGAAAAATTCGCAATAAAGCTCAGATAAAAACCTTGACTGTTGCAAACAAATCCCAAGCTATAAGATTTGAGTGATTTTAGTAATTTTCACTAGCCTGCAACTTCAGACGCACTGAGGCTTTTACTGTCCGCCTGACTACCCGTCTGTTTGTCTGTTTGTCATGGGACTATATCTCATGAACCGTAATAGGTAGAGAGTTGAAAATTGCTGCTATAACAACAAATCAGATTTGTACAATCGATGGCACGGAACCCTTGGTGTGCGAGTTGCATATTGTACAATCGAAGATTATGGAAATGATAAAATAGATGGCGTGGATTTGCTATGCAGCTCGCTCCGCAAAGCGCGGGACTTCAATTACTTTTATACATGGCATACGAGTAATATTGTAAATCAAATCTTTGGAAAGAGCAACCGCCGAGTTTCTTGCTGGTTCTTCTCGGTAGGAAAGGCATTGGAAGAGGAACCAGTGGAAGAGGCACTTGACGATTCAAAAGTACTTGTAATAGTTTAATTGAATAAAAATATTTTGAACTTTGATTTTTGAGTACGACTCGCACTTGACCCGTTTTTGATATGTTTTGTGTAGTTTAAAATTTAAAACATCGCTACAACCTGTAACTTAGCACAAGTTTGGTGGGAGAAGAGAGCTTATTGGTTCGCTCGAAGTGTAAACTTAAGATTTTCTTTTATTTCCACAATACCACTTCCAGAGCTTAACGAGCGCAGTAACTTCTAGAACCCTCCATTACTGTGCTGTATCGACTTGTTAATCACTTTTATTTATAGACATTGGTTTTTTTTAATATTTTTAGTAAAAGTTGTGCAACAACAAAAACATGAATCCTTCAGGAAACTAAACTTCGAGAGAATGTGATGAATGCAGAGTATCAGGAGTAGAATAATTCTAGGGGTTTTTTATTATAATGTTGATTACTAAGTTTAATTTCAAATTTATTTTATATAAATTATTTTACATAATATAGACTTAAAGTTTTCAATTTTAACAAACGATACCTTATGGTAAGCAAAGTAGGTAAGTAGGTACATAATATGAAATAATACGAATACATTATAATTTATTCTACGATATATCTCATTCTCAGATTCTCAGGCTAAATCCTTTAGAGGCTTATTATGTGTTTGGCTCTTTTATGACGCGTTTTCGTTTCATGAAGTTTCAAATAACAACAGTACTAAGAAAAAATCCTCAAGTAATAAACGCAAAACTGTAACAAATAAAAAGATCGTCTAGAGACATAGAGTATCTCAATTTCTTTTGTTTTCTTTCACAAAATCAATGCGAAATCAAATTCCAGCGAAAGGCGCAAGTTTTGCGACATGGCAAACTGAATTTTCCGGTCTGCTGCACTCGTTGCATACCGCGGCGCTGCGTGCCGTATGATGCACACGCGTCCCTGGGTACCTAGGCTAGATACTCACAGACAAGCTAATCGAAAAGGAAAAGATAATCACCACCAATAGGTATTATAAATGCGAAAGTACGTTGTTTTAGTTAAAGAGGTTATATTGGAAGAAAAATAGGTAGGCGAAGTAGGCGTACGTTTCATTTAAAGAAAGATATTATATTATAGGTACAAAGACATGCTACAACTTACAAGCCCTTCCTCAGGCCTTTGATAAGAGGAATAGTGATGAACCACTACCAGCCATAATTTTCACATCTTTCCACTAATTTCAGACTAATATCGTAGTCTTACATTTAACAAATTACGGCACTTTAGCGCAATGGCGGGCATTAATTCACTAAAAGCCGTAGCACCAGCTATCTTGCGCGGAGGAAAATTAACTAAGTGTAAGATAATGTGATCTGTAATGCTTTTATCAGCGTCTGTGCGATCGAGGCATTAATGAATTAATTGCTTGAGAGACGAAATTAGCCGTGGGTGTACACCCGGCGACTCAGTGTAGTCAAAGCTGATTTCACCTACATAGAAGCAGTAACTGCTATTGACTTGTCATCATCATCATCATCATCATCATAATAGACAGTAAATACCCGCTGCTTAACATACAGGATGTAACCAGAACGCTAGCAAAAACTTAGGGTTATTATTATACTATCTAAACACAATCCAATACCAATAACCATTAGCCTTATCTTGTGGTTTTAGTGATTCAATATTTTTCAAACACGCAATGTATAGCGTGCAAAACTCGGGTCAATGCCCCGCCTACGACACAGCATTGATTCCGATTTACGTAACGTTCGTTGACTTCTAGCGTCAGTCAGATGTTTTATTTGCAATATATTGTGAACTTTTAAAAATACAGAGATTATTATTTCTTTTTTCATGTTTTTTTTTGTGGTACCTTATCAGTAATCATTAGTACTATCACCTGTCTTCGTTTTTGCTAGCGTTCTGATTACACCTTGTATAAGTCTTCAAGCTTGTCTTAGACGAAAAGGTGAACCCAATAACAAAACAAGGTTGAGACTGAATTATGTTTATAAAATTACTGCGATAGTTGAAATTGAATTTATTAGGTTTAGCTGGAACTTCGCAATATTTCATCATCATAATCATCAAACCATCGCTGGCGCACTACTGAGTACGGGTTTCCTCTCAGAATGCGGAGGATTTGTCTACCACATTGGCCCAGTGCGGATTGGCACACACACATTTGAGAACATTATGGAGAACTCCCATTTCCTCACGGTGTTTTCTTCAGCGTTAAAGCAAGTGATATTTAACTGCTTTAAACGCACATAACTCCGAAAAGTTAGAGCGTGCCTGGAATAGAACCTCTCGGATAGGAGGTGGATAGGTATCTTAACCGCTTTACTATCACGGCTCTTTTTCTTGAGTTCTTGAGTACAGGAGGTGAAAGCTAATAATCTGCTATACTTTCTTCATAGTCCGTAGTAATGCTGAAATGTAGAGAGCGTGCTAGTAATATCTTACAGTCAACCTGTGTGGTCGACTATACCTCCTAAACGACATCAATTTACCGGAGCGCCTGGATTATGTGACGCTCCACACAATTTATTGAATATTAGAAATGGTGCCGTGCTCTAGATATTTATGGAAATTACCTTAAATTGGAGATTGCTGAGGTTATCGAAGCTTCACTTAACCTATCATCATCAAATCAATCACTGTTTTATTTTGAGCAGTTGTTCAAACTCAAACTCAAATCATTCAAAGTAGGTAGGTAGTTACTATTGTACTCGTTTTGATGGTCAGAATTGTTAGATTTGTAAGATGATATAGTGGTGTATTTATGAAACTAAATATTATAGTGGAAATCTGGAATACCACAGGCATAGGTATTAGTTTGTAAAACGTACCTATAAAATTTCTTTGCGTTTGATAGTCTACCAGCCGTCATTAAACCACTTCTATTATAAGTACTGATAGATTTGATCAGTATATACAATAACAACTTCAGTTTACTCTGGCACCGGTACTATGGCCAAAACACAGGCATAGAACCCGCGTAATTAATACGGTCTGCTCAATTAGAAATATCAAATGAGCCCCCCGCAAATAGGTAATTAGGGAGCACATATTTCAAAGTTTATGCAAACAATGAATCACAATTGCCATAGATTAACGCCATACGCAGTCCTGCTGGCCGTAGGTCCATTAGTACGCAGTAAATTTAAATTAAAGGTGCGTACCTGTACTCTATGTGCGCCTATTTTGTTGTTAGTTTATAGTAAGTAATAGAGTGCATGCATTTTGAGAACGCACATACCATGTTTGCCCTATGTGTTAACCGCCACGTCAAAATTACGATTTTAGCCCGGAATGGTGGCGAATTCAAAATCAATAGGAATACCCGCGCTTTTGACAGAACAGTTGACACATAACGGCGAATGCGATCACTAGTCACACTAATATCACACTTCACATCACACTTCACACTAATATTATAAAGGCGAAAGTTTGTGTGTATGTGTATGTTTTTACTCCTTCACGCAAAAACTGGGCCTCATAAGAAAGCTCTGAATCACTCAGCTAAAATCACCACAAGTGTAAATTAAAAATTTATAACACCCCCGACGATCCAAAGTATTTGAGTTTTCCAAAACATCATTTTCAAATAAATAATTACTTATGTATTTAGGCAACGTCCATCTTGACAGCTTGACATTTGTCTATTGACATAATTAATATTATGAACCTAACGGTTATCTAACCTTCTTTTCTACAAGAAAACTAGAAAAGAGCTGATAACTCTTAAACGGCTGAACCAATTTTTTTAGATTATAGCTAAGAACACTCTCGATCAAGCCACCTTTCAAACAAAAAAAAGTAAATTAAAATCGGTTCATTCGTTTAGGCGCTACGATGCCACAGACAGATACACAGATACACAGATACACAGATACACAGATACACAGACACACAGATACACAGATACACATGTCAAACTTATAACACCCCTTTTTTTGGGTCGGGGGTTAATAAATAAGTTAACATGAGTCTTCAAACCTGAATTAGTGTTATATACCTACGTATAAAAAAACCGGTTAAGTGCAAGTCGGATTGACTTACGAAGGGTTCGGTACCAGCTTACAAGAAATACCTAACACTTTTTAATTTTTTTTTAATGAACGGACGGACGGTCAGGTGGACAGCGGAGGTTTAGTAATAGGGTACTTCGTGTACGGAATCCTAAAAAGGTTTTGTTACATACATGAGGAACCTTACAAAAGAAGTGGTCTCCTTCATAATATTTCCCGGAACCTATCTCGAACAGAATATTTATTAGGATCGCTCAGAAACTCTGTTTTTAACCGAACTTAATTAAAAGTTGCGCTAGTTTAACGGCTCATTGAATTTAAATAGGACCCTGGGCTTATTAACGAAGTTTTAATTCACGCCGGTAACTTACGTAAAAACTAAAAAGCTCTCTCTAAGCCGTAAGCTATGAGGTAAAAAATATAGGTTACGCGATTTACCTATACCACAACCTGTACCACATAAAACATAGACACAGCACACACCTGCTGAGTGGAGCGAAAGGAGATAAAACGTTTTTAAAGTTCCTTACCTCAAAAGGAAAAACGGAACCCTTATAGGATCACTTTGTTGTCTCTCTGTCTGTCCGTTCGTCGTGTCTGTCACGACAACCTATAGGGTACTTCCCGTTGACCTAGAATCATGAAATTCAGCGGGTAGGTAGCACAAGTAAAGGAATAAATCCGAAAAGCGTGGATTTTTGGTTACATCATTAAAAAAAAATTAAATTTGGTTAAACTTTCGAAGTAAGATACCCTGTGGGGTATCATATAAAGATACCTGTACATTCTTAAATAGATTTTTATTTATTTTTACGCATAATAGTTTGTGATTTATTATTTGAAAAATATACGCTGTTTTTGGAATGACCATGTTTGGGATTGATATTACGGTTTTGGTGCATTTTGTCAACATTCATTATCTCAAATAATAACAGCGCTTCAGTATCATAAGTTAACTTAAAATCACTTAATTAAAGTGTCATACTCCGGTTCAAAGAGAATCTTCCCTCGTGGTGAGTCGGCCAGCGGCCTGCTCGCTCAAATTCCACAAGTGTTAAACCCTGGCTGTTGAAAATTAAACAAGTGTGTAATGAAATCTTGTTGCCTTGTCCCAGGTAACCCATAAATTGTCCACACCGCACCCAGTTCAACTAAAGTAGTTACAATCTGGAGAAAACTTCGTTGTTTTGAATACATTGCTTGTTTGGTTTCACATATTATTAGGTTCACTAATACTTAGAAATCAGTGGAAGAGATGAAAATAATTCAAAAAAAATCGGTTCATTACCCAATTCAAAACTACAATTTTCTAATAGAAACCTTAATTTTCTTATTAAAAATCTGGATAATTTTGGTGGTACTCCAGAAACAATCGAAGTTTTATTTTATGAGATCAATGAAAAACTACCGCCAACACTCTCCTCCCATAAATTTAAGATAATTAAACTTAATAAATCACTTACTTTAATGATGAAGCAGAATATTGTGATGAAACATGCATGCCTGAGAGTTCTCAAACATGTGTGAAGGCTGAAAATCCGCATTTTGATGCCGCCAGGGACCAAAATCCGCCCTTTTTGCGGTCCAACCCCTTTGGAACTCTTCTCTTTCTGAGATGAGACCCATGAACAATATTGGGCTGGGAATCGGTGGAGATGATGAAGATGCATAATAAAGCTGTTGCTCAGTTTATCTTGCCATTGTTGTGTCGTCAATGTATAACGTGCATGGTGTTTGTATAGCGTATCCTGGTCGCAGTACAAGGGCATGGTGATTCCACTGTAAAGCGGGCAAGGAATTTTAATTTACCCTCGTTAGGGACATGTCCGGGGTGTCGTTTTATAAGGCAGAATAATGGCGGCCGTAATGGCGAATCGGACGGACGTAAGAATGTTATTAGTTGTTTTATTTGGGGAGCGGATGCGAAGTTTTGGAATTCTTTGTTGTTTCGATAACAGTGAAGAATTTACTTTTTTACTAACCCCCGATGCTGAAATAGGGGTCTTACAGTTAATTTTTACCGCCTTGTCTGTTTACGAAAGACAAATATTAAGTTAATAGATATACTTACCTATAGTGATCTAGATCTGATTTGGTACAAGATGCTTGTTACAAGACATTCCCTGTTACAGATGACAGGTTTATCAAACGTAGATCCGTATATTATTTGATATGGACGTTAAAACATTTTTTACCCGATGGCAACAAAGCCCAAAGGAGGGTTATGTGTTTGACCTGTGTGTAAGTTTGTATATAATATATTATCCATTCCTATGTCCGGTTATTCAACGGCTAAACCGGTAATTAAATATCACTCGCTTTAATGACGAAGGAAAACATCGTGAGGAAAACTGCAAGCCTGAGAGGTCTCCATAATGTTCTCAAAGGTGTGTGAGGTCTGCCAAACTGCACTTGGCCAGCTTGGAGTCTGTTGTGGGTATCGAAGAATAAAGTCAGTTGTGATTCGCATACGGTTTCATTAACACAACATGGTAGTAGCGGTGGGATATGAACTCACATCTCCAAAGAGAATGGTGCCTTAAACCAGAGGCTAATAATATAGACTATGGACAAACCCTTCTCACTCTGAGAGAAGTTCCGTGCCCGTGCTCTGTAGTAAGTCGGTGGTAAGGTGGCGATGGCTTGATCTTGATGTGTAAAATCTAACTCGTAGGTATTATAGTTTTGTAACCCATGTTGATGGAGGCAAGCAAATGGGGATGCGATGTGGCAGAAAATATATAAAACAACAACCCCCAAAATTCAATTAAAAGTCTAAATGACGTGGTCGAAGGTAAATGACTAACAAATACTAAGAGCAGAGCTCAAACGGGTAATTCGATTAAAAAAACGAGTATCAGGCTTAATCGGCATTACCCGGTCTGGTGAACTAGCAGGATCCTCTAAAGAATAACAACATCCAAAGGAAATCCATCTCTATCCCCAACGAATTGAAGACTAATATAGCCTGCGCGGATTTGGCATAAAATTACGCTAAATTTTTTAGCTTTTCCAATAATGTTCTTTATGAGTTTATGTATAAGGTTCTGATTTGTGCCTGTCCGGAAGGGATACCGTATGCTATCTTTTTATCAGACACCTCTTTGTGATGTAAAACGCTGTTGGTCGGTTTTCGTCAAGTTCTATTGGATATTGGAATTTCAAATTGAAATGTTATGTGACAGTTTGAAAGATTATTTATTTACTAACTCAAAATTCAAAAAACCCCCTACACAAAAACCTCTATAAGAAAACTAGAAAAGAGCTGATAACTTTCAAACGGCTGAACCGATTTTCTTCAAATATGGCTAAGAACACTCTCGATCAAGCCACCTTTCAAACAAAAAAACTAAATTAAAATCGGTCAACTCGTTTAAGAGCTACGATGCTACAGACAGATACACAGATACACACGTCAAACTTATAACACTCCTCTTTTTGGGTCGTTTTAACATAGGCTTTTCTGAGACTACCACACCCAGTCCTGTCTTCCTGAACTAACCACTTCCCGCTTCTCCCTTTGTATCGTGCCCAATATGGTGTTGACTGTTGAGGATTGTCTCACACTGCGCTTACCTACTAGGTACCTACTTACTACGCGATCGCAAGGACTTTTCTGCCTAGAAAGTTTAATTTACGAAAGAAGTCACTCTGGATCTGAATGTATCTAATAAATAGATAAAATAGATAATCATAATATCATACCTAAATAAATCAAGGAGATAAGGAAACCGGAAGAGAATTCCAAAACCTATAGCAGTTTATCATATTTTTTATACACAAAGATTTTTCAGATTGTGAATTTTGCCCTATTTTTCCCTTTCCCCGTATTAATAAGTACAGCAACATAAACGTGAAATATCTGGCACAGTGCGAAGTGGCAGCGGAACTGGCGCTCACAGTAGCTAGCGGAAATGAATCGAATTTCCTCCTCTCGACCCTCCGCCCTCCCGCCGCGCCCCGCCGCCCTCCCGCACCGCGACCATTGACATTGTGCTGCTTAAACGACTGACATGAGCTAAATATGCGTGGCCCGTGTTTTAGGATAATCCAATATCAAAATTGATTCAGCCCGCGACTTCGTCCGCGTGGATTTAGGTTTCAAAAATCCCGAGGGAACTCTTTGATCTTCCGGGATAAAAATTTACTATGTCAGTTTCAAGGATGCAAGCTATCTCTGTACCCATATAAATCATTTAAATGGTTGCATCTTAAAGAACTTGGAAACTCTTTAATTTTCCGGGATAAAAATTACTATGTCAGTTTCAAGGACGCAAGCTATCTCTGTACCCATATAAATCATTTAAGAGGGCTCTCTCCGTCACTCGTTTCCACTCGTTTCATACAATCGTAGTTCCAATTTCATTTGAATATTAAGCAACCAAAGTCCATGAAATTTTGCACATATATTCTAGAAACTAATATCTATGTCTGTGGTTTTCCAGATTTCTGTTAAAATATTCGGTTTCAAAGTTACGCGGTCTTAAAATTTTCATACAAATCTTTGAGCCCCTGTAATTTTAAAACTACATATTTTTAGAAAAATCTAAAACACCACAGACACAGATATTAGTTTCTAGAATATGTCTGCAAAATTTCATGGACTTTGGTTGCTTAACATTCAAATGAAATTGGAACTACGATTGTATGAAACGAGTGGAAACTAGTGACGGAGAGAGCCCTGTTAAATGGTTGCATCTTTAAGAACTTGGAAACTCTTTAATTTTCCGGGATAAAAAGTAGCCCATGTTCGTCCCGGGATGTAAGTTAACTTTGTACCTTTCATTGAAATCTGTTAAACTGTTGGGCCTTGAAAAGCTAGACAGACAGACACGCTTTCGCATTTATAATATTAGTATGAATGGATTTTATCTTCAAGGTCCGTACCCGAAGGACGTGCCAACGCGACGGGACCCTATTACCAAACCTCTGCTGTCCATCCGTCTGTCCATCAGCGAGCTCTCATGAACCGTTGAAAGTTGATTTTTTTTACAGAGTGTGTATTTATTTCTATTGCCGCTATGTATACAAGGAAAATCTGACTGATTGACTACTACTGGGCCGATTGGGCTGAAATATAGCATGCAGGTTATACTGTTATGACGTAGACATCCGCTAAGAAAACTTTTTTGAAAATTCAAGCCCTCAAGGGGTAAATAGGGGTTCGCAATTTGTGCGGTCCACGATAACGAAGTCGCGAGCATAAGATACTGCGGTTATTAAACTATGAAACACTCCGTGAATCCGTGATAACATTGCAACATCAAACCAACTCGTAAAACTGTTTTTCATAGTTTATCAGCCACCTTATCAACTAGAATAAGACAGGAGTAAAGAGGGTTGATTTCAAATAACAATACTTAAGCCCAAGGAAAAGACTTTCCTCCAGCCAACAAGGACTAAATAGTCATTTATCAAGCTCAACCAATCGGCGTAATCGCGACAACAGAAATCCTCAAGACGTCGCGTGCGTCGGCCAGTAGGGTTAAAGTCGTAACCCACTTACATGACACCGCTGCAACACAACTGCAGCACACCAGCACATGTACAGCTAGCAAAAAACTCGCTGACCCCACGCCTACAGCTACGAGTAGCAGCCCTTTAGTGCGACCTCGTTCCATCCGCGCACGTATGCGGACTGTTAGCACGCTTCAAGCGAGCTGACGCCGTGCTCACAGCGTGCGGATCACTCTCTTGAAATGTGCGGTATGCAAGACGTCAACCTTTGAGTGATAAGGTTGCGACAAGCTCGCTTACCGCGCGCTGTCTGCACTTTTGTGTTGTTACTGTAAAGTGCATCTCCAGAGCACGATGTTATGTCCACATTTGAATGCTCATACCTTGATTGAGTGGGAGCGGAGATGTGTAAATCAGCTACGACCTTTAGTAGGTACAGATTTTACATCTTACAAACGTTCATAGAATTCGAGCATCGAAATACTTTAGCGTTAAATGAAAATGGACCTTAATACTTTGTTTTAAAGCTCAAGTTTACCCATACATCTACATCTACTTTAATACCGACTTCCCACGGTGCGTGATCCTGTGGAATACGAGTATCACGCACGGCCGGATGACCACGGACATCATTGCACCGCGCGCAAGGTGCGTGTCAGTCTGTGTGGGTCTTGATATTCAAAGCCATTTTGAAGTTACCAACTTGCTGCTCATCGGATGCACCACGATGGACGTAGATCTTCCCATGGTGCGTCTGTGCGGGCTGGTCCGCGTCCATCCGCAATATTGCGCACCGTGAGAGGCAAGTAATAAGCGAAAACCTTGATGGTACTGAATTTTTATCTTTAAATCAAGTTACATTAGGTCTATTTTAAACCTCCGACCCAAAAAGAGGGGTGTTATAAGTTTGACGTGTGTATCTGTGTATCTGTCTGTGGCATTGTAGCTCTTAAACGAATGGACCGATTTTAGTTTAGTTTTTTTTTGTTTGAAAGGTGGCTTGATCGCGAGTGTTCTTAGCTATAATCGAAGAAAATCGGTTCAGCCGTTTGATATTTATCAGCTCTTTTCTAGTTTTCTTATGGAGGTTTTTGTGTCGAGGGTTTTTTAAATTTTGAGTTATACTCTGATGTTATTGTGTTTCTACGCTCTAACTCTATCAACGTTGGTAGATGTAAAATCTCATACTACCCCTGCAGATCACGAGATTTATAAGTCTAGCAGCCGGGGCGAGGACGAGGGCGAGGGGGAGGGACATTGTGTTCCTAACGTGGCCCGAAGGTTTGAGGAATTTGCATTTTTATCTCCGATGTTTTGCCTTTCGTGATTTTCTCTCTTAGCTTAAAAACCAGCCAAGTGCGAGTCAGATTCACGCACCGAGAATGTACAGAGTACTAGCCCTTTCATATTATGATACCCCACTTGGTAGGTATAGTTATCTTACTTTGAAAATTGAAAATACTAATTATTTGTTAATTTTTATTTTTTCTTGTGATGTAACTACAAATTCACGGTTCTTCGATTTTTCCCTTTACTTGTGATATATGAGTTATGACCTACCTTCCTGTCAGGTTTTATGATTCTAGGTCAACGGGAAGTACCCTATAGGTTTTCTTGACAGACACGACAGACGGACAGATGAACAAACGGACAAACATACAGATAGACAACAAAGTGATCCTATAAGGGTTCTTTTACCTTTTGAAGGCTTTAAAACTGCCAAAACATAGCAGTGCAAATATCGAAAGGATAGTACACCCCCTATCGGGAGCACCCTTCCAAAATTATTCCTGATGTAAAACAAGGAAAGCCATTAATTGTTCGTCGTGCACTCGTAATGTACTTATTATGCAATATATATGTAAATATATGCTAATAGCGCTGTTGTTTCTCAATGATGGCTGCAATCAATTGGGGTCCCCCATCATGGGTGCACCAAAATGGATAACAATCAAATCGCAAATGGTGTGACGATAAGATAATGATCTTGCAAGAAAAGCTAAGGTAGAAATTCTCTATAATGACTTGAAGAAAAAGAATATTTGTTTTATAAAAAGTACAGGAAACATTTTCATAAACGTTTTCATCATTATGTTACCTACTCATTTTGCAGCCTCTTGCCTTTACTATGTACCTTTCAGGCATAGGGGAAAAAGTATTTTTAGGTAAACGCATCATAACATATAGTCATGATGTTTTCTACCAGGCATTTATTAAAGCAAGTGCAAGACTATCATACACGAAAAGAATGGTCTCTGTTTATCATAATATTATTATACGTTCGCGTTTGACGATAATCTTGATTAATGACGTCTAGGTTAGAATGTGCTTGCACAGAAGATGTCTATTCACCCTTGGCTTGAAGATACTCTGGTTGTATTCGGCAGGAAACACGGATGTTAGAGAGAGAATGAAATTCCAGAAAACCAAGGTCAGTACACCGAAACCCGGCAATTGCATGAAACAATAAACATCCGTAGCAGTGTAACACGTCTATCAAAGTTCGGAAGGGTACCTACTCGGCGGCTAATCGACACAACTAGAAGGGCAGTTAGAGTCGGACAGCCAACTTCCTTTCCCGAGGGAGCGATGTACCACTCAGCTCACAGTTAGTGTCTGCCACCTAGCCAGACCACGACGTGCCCAAAAAATACCATCGAACATAAATAAAATTGATTATCTATAAATTGATCGGGGATAAATTAACCCACAAATATTTCCAGCAAATTTTTTCGGTAAAAACTTTGGCAATTTATGGCTTAATAACAGGATGCTTTGCCGATCAATTTATGGTTCGACAATTTTATTTATTTCCAGCGGGAAACGCTAGCAAATTCCCAAATTATCCATCACTGGATGGATTGGACAGTGAAATGGTTGGGAAAAAAGTGCGTTAATGGATTTGAAAATGGGAAATCCGAGTGATAAGAGATCCGGTTTGAGCAGTGCAGTGCAGTGGGGGTTCTATGTGTTTGTTGTCGCCAGTTGCGGGTACAGTCTTGTGAGGCAGCAAAGGCTGGAGCAGCGTCTTCGAGTATTGGAGGAGCAGCACTTTGAATTGGAGGAAGCTGTGTATGGCTTCCACGAACCGCAAGAAGAAGTGCTGACGAGGAAGGCTAGGGATGTCACAGATTGCGTCTGTCCATCAGGTAAGTTTAGATGTTAAGAACTTGAAAAGAATGGAAGAGGGAAAGAAAAGATGTAAGTAAGTTGTATACACATCACATGTGTAGCTAAGAGTTGGCTACCCGAGCGCTTCCGTCATATCACTCAAGCAGTAGAAATGCTGGGATAAACTGTATCAGGTGTGGCACAACCCGAAAAAGCTTCCAGCTGAACGAAATGCTGTATGCCTTGTATATAATTATGCAAGAGCATACTGACTTAGATTACAGATGTTACAGTATGAATGAATGAATATAGAATGTATATTTATTAACCAAGCATACAGCATATAGCTTTAAGAGGGGTCTCTCCGTCACTCGCTTCATACAAACGTAGTTCCAATTTCATTTGAATATTAAGCAACCAAAGTCCATGAAATTTTGCAGACATATTCTAGAAACTAATATCTATGTTTGTGGTTTTCCAAATTTCTGTTAAAATATTTAATTTCAAAGTTACGCGGTCTTAAAAAGTTACATACAAATCTTTGAGCCCCTGTAATTTTAAAACTAAGTACATATTTTTAGAAAAATCTAAAACACCACAGACACAGATATTAGTTTTTAGAATATGTCTGCAAAATTTCATGGACTTTGGTTGCTTAATATTCAAATGAAATTGGAACTACGATTGTATGAAGCGAGTGACGGAGAGAGCCCTGTTAATGGTGTTCTCTCTCTGGAATCTATTGATAATGTCTTTGTATTCCTTTACTGGATTATGGAGCAACGATCTCTCTCAGTTACAAATGGACGCATTCACATCCACCGTTTTACAGAATGTACCGCGAGTGTTCACTCCGACAAGCTTGATGTGGCGATTAACGAAATTAATTTCGGTGTGCTCCCAAACACAATCGCAGCCCGCAACCCCGCCGCAGCCGTCACATCAATGCCTCCCGACACAATGTGTCGTAACTGCGACCACTTTACAATATCCGGCGATAAACTCAATTGGGACACCATCGGACTTTCTCGCACCCGAAAAAACACCTTCTCCCATTTTAAATAAGAGCTACATTGTCTTCCACCGCGGAAGTACTCTTTAGGCCGATACGCTTCTAGGAGTCGACGCGACGAGACAAATTGTAATGCTCTATTGTCGCAGCCATTATACCTAATGGTTCAATAAGGAGTATTGAAAACGTTCTTTCAGAACGCGGCCGGGTACAAATCAGCCTTTATTCAATTGTGGACGCAGGCTGCAGGGCCGTGTGAAGGGAAGGATGTTGACCCCGGGCGGATATTAAAAATGACCCCTTAAATTGGTTCACAGATTTGTTATCGACGGCCTATTGCGTGTTTCCGTTAAACTCCCAATACTAATGGGGATGGTACTTAGATCAAAAATAAATTATTTCTTCGTAATTATAAAATAGAGGGTGTCCCATTTCACCATCGTTCCCCTCCCAGCTTAGATCACAGCATCACTTTCCATCAGGTGTGATTGTGGTCAAGCGCCTACCTATAATGAATAAAAAAGAGGGTCTTTCAAAATTCGTAAAACCCACATTCGCTGCTAGTTTTAAGTTTGCTAACCATTTTAAATTATCGATTAAACTAAAAAAAGTACGTTGACTTACGTCAAATGTGTATGACGTCACATCTGTGTATTTCATACAAGCTCTCATACTACCTAAGCAAGCGTTTTGAGTTTTGACATTTGATAAAAAGTCGCTGATTTGACTAGTAGTCACCATCCCTATTGGATTGAAGGCAAAGAAAGCGTCATCAAGCGCTCCGTTCTGATGTTAATGGATTTTTCTCGAGGGTCATCCTCTGAATCGAGATTGATGAAAATTTCCCCGAACAAAGGAAGGGGGTGCGGGAGAGTTTTCTTTTTTAAATTTCCCGTCGTCAGTTCGCTAATTACTCCCCATTGTCGGGGCGCGATATAAAGGCTTAATTGTTAGAAGTTCATCCAAAAGTTACTTCAGATCGCTCCTTATCCGAGACGCCGTGCGCGAGGAAGCCCCACGGTTTTACTGTTTAAGTTAACTGAAGATTTAGTTACTGCCGCTTATGAAACTTTTGTTTCTAAGGTTTGACTTGCTCACACGTTGTTACCTCAAAGACTACATAGTATTATATTATAGCGTACTCGAATGTTTTCTACGTAGAATTTTAGCAGCTATAGGTAAATTGGACGACGACACAAGCTAGCAAATATCTAATATGCCTACGTTAATTATGTACCATTAACACTGACACTATTTTGTCCCACACATTTTGTTTCTCAGAAAATATGTTTCGTCTGGTGACCCTGGGATCAGCATACTGAAATTGCCCCCAAAAATAAGGTTGAAAACTACACCTTATGGGCTACGGAAGCATTGAATCCAAACTGTTACAGTTTCTCACAGGGCACCGCGGGGATCAATATATTGCAATTATTGTTTCATCGAGATTGCTCCAAGTCGTTACTGTTATTGTATTAGGCCTGGAACCCACGCCCAGCTGTCTAGAGCAGAGGTCTCCAAACTTTTTAGGATTCCGTTGGTACCTCAAAAAGAAAAAAGGAACACTTATAGGATCACTTCGTTGTCTGTCTTTCTGTCGTGTCTATCAAGAAAATCTATAGAGTACTTCCCGTTGCGCGTTGACCTAAAATAATGTAAGGCAGATAAGTAGATCTTATAGCACAAGTAAAGGAAATAATCAGGAAACAGTGAATTTGTGGTTACGTCCCAAAAAAAAAAGAGTTACGAAAAAGTAATAATTAGTTTACTAAATCACACTGCAGTGTTATATTTTAACGGAAATCTGGAAAATCATAGACATACATCTTAGTACCTAGTCAATTGGGATTGATTAGTTAAATAGTATTCAAATGAGAGCCAAACCACGTTTGTTTGGAGCACACTACGAATAAACTCCTCTTAAACTCGGAACTCTAGATTGATAGCAGTGGGATGATACCTTAAACTTATTATGTTACTTTTCCACTCTTCTACACAATAAGCGTTATTGCCTCGGCGCAATATACTCGGCGGTTTCTTTGGTAGGGATGAAGTCACATGGGACCAAGTTAGATTAACTAGGTACATTCCCGAGGACGCGCGTTAGAAAATTAGCTTGTGTGTAATCTGACAAAACTTGATAACGTTGCGCCACAAACAATTAAGAAACAGGTCAAGCGCGAGTCGGGCTTCGCACTTTTAGGGTTCCCTAATTATGAACATCACATTTTGGATATATGAAATATTTCTTTTCCTCGCGATGTTTCCTTCGTGATGTTTAATTTTATTGTAAACGGACATGGCTCCGAAATGTTAGAAGTGCGTGCCCGGGATCGAACCTCTGACCTACGGAATAGAAAACCGACGTCTTAACCACTAGGTTATTTTTTATTCCATTCCATGAGCCTGTATGCGTCCACCGCTGGACCTTTCCAAGCACTAGGCCTTTCCAAGAGCGCGCCGCTAAACACGGTCCTCCGCCTTCCTCATCCACCCGGACCCGCCACCTCAGGCCGCCTTCTTCAGGTCATCGGTCCAGCGAGCTGGAGGTCGTCCCACACTGCGATTACCGGTACGTGGTCTCCACTCCACAAAACACGCCTGCCCCATCAGCCGTCGGTTCCGCGACAGACATGACCTACCCATTGCCACTTCAGCTTGCTAATCCTTTGAGCTATGTCGGTCGCTTTTCTTCTTCTGCGAATTTGGGCTATTACCGCAATATAAAGTTATGGTGAGCAGTAAAGATAGGGTCTGGAACCTACGCCGCTAAGTTACAAAGACTTCAGGCTTATGATAAATGAGTAATGATTTACCTTGAATCGAAAAAAGTTATCGAACCAAAACACGAGGTCATCCCGAGAAAAAAGTCGATGACACCGACTAATCTTCCTGAAGGGTCATTATTTCCGCGTTGACAGATGAATGTATAAGCGGCGTTGTCTTGATCGCTCGTTTGTCAAGCGCGAGCGGACCTCGTAAATCTATCAGAATATTGAACAAGATTGGAAACCTGCCAGGGATTATTACTGTATTGTTTTTACTTTTCCATGACGGCCTATAGAGGAGATTATGTTGAAATGATGATTGTTTATGATCTGCTGAATCGTTGATTAGGTTTTTGTATCTTTCTATTTCGCAAGTGATGATGACGCAAGTCTTTGCTCTGAGCAGACCTGTGCTCGGTAGTGGACCGGCGATTGGTTAATCATTATGATGAAGTCCATATTACAAATACAAACTGCCATCCAGGTTAGCCCGCTTCCATCTTAGACTGCATCATCACTTACCATCAGGTGAGATTGCAGTCAAGAGCAGAAAAAATATTAGAAAATGTCTTCGATAGTAAAGTACTGTCCAAAGTGTATCTCAATTCAACATTGTCTACAAAATCTGGAGTTTTATAATAGGTATCTTTGCAAACTCTCAAGAAATGATGAAACTTTGAACAATTTCACGAATGAAGATTTCCAAACACATGAGAAAAGTAATTCCTTTCCCTGTACAAGGGACCCGAGTTAAACTGCCGGTGTATTTGCATAAATCAGAGGGTGCCAAGACGTAAATCTCGCCGGAGTAAACAAGTTAAGACGAGGCCGAAGTAATGAAAAACTTACTTGCCATACATTACAGGACAATCCACTGAAAATATTTATGAGTATTTTCAACTGGAAAATCTAAAGAGCTCGCCTTTTTAGGGATCCGTACCCGAAGGGTGCAAACGGGACTGTATTTTATTACGCTGTCAATCTGTCTGTCTGTCAGAGGGCTGTATCCCATGAATAGGTAGAGTGGAAATTTTCAGAGTGCCATAGTGCCGCTATAAAAACAAATAATAGAAACCGCGGAGACGAATTTCAAAATGGCCGCCAAGCAATATAAAACAATTTGACACATATCTTGTGCAATGGTAAGGAATAATTTGTTGACCGATTTTTTTATTCAATCAACCCGTTTAGGTTAGAGGCCGTCCCAAAAAATATCGGTTTTTCAATGACTTCGGTTTTTGGTTGCTAGCGTCCGCCATATTGTTTTTTGTGACGTCAACTACTCTTGCAACCAAGACGAACTTATCGACTTACCAAGCAATCACAAAGGAAACCATGTTTTCCGATTGAATTTCGAATGTTTTTTGAAAATATTTTCGTATTGAATTTCCAATGTTTTTTGAAAACATGTTTGTGATTGGTTGGTGACTCAAAATGGTTTACGCCCACTGAGATCTTTGTCTCTATCATTTGTATGGGATTACGTTAATTACATAACAGAGAGAGAGCTATACTAACTTCTTTCCGTAGATTCAGTATTTAGTTCCAATAAATAATTTGATACCATCGAGTACCATAATTTTTTTCCTTCATCTATGTTTGACGTAGTATCGCTTCCAGATTGATTTGATTTTATGAAAACTGTAGATTGAATAGCTTCAAATCTTGGAGAACGAAGTCTTGAAGATCATATTCTGAATTTGGACGCAAATTGAATAAAGCTCGATGCTCCGTCATAACAGAGTTGTTTACGTCATGTCTACGTCAGATTTGAAGCAAATTAGATTTTGTTCAACGGAATCTAATTAAAATTAGGCTCTCTCTACTCCTCTATTTTCAATAAAGGTTTTCAATTATTGAATATTTTGTATTAGATGAAATAATAAAGAACTTAAACAACGAGTAACTTAAAACATTTCTAATTTCTGCTTAAGATTTTCACTGAAAGAAAATTTTCCACTAGGTACAGTTTGTACCTATATAATATTTTCCATCACAATCGTTATAAATGATGCGAGAGTGTGTTTGTTGCTTGGTTTGTCCTTTAATCACGCTTCTTTGTTTTTTTGGGATAAAAGTATGTTTTTGTCCGTCTCTGGGATGCAAGCTATCTCTGTAACTCATCAAAATTAATGAAACGGATGTGCCGTGAAAAGCTAATAGACAGACAGACATACTTACTTTCGCTTTAGTTATAATAGTGGGAATCAATTTCAATTTGACATAACCACGCGTTCTTGAGAAAAAGGGTCACAAAAGACAGACAGACATGCCAGTCTGTCTGTCTGTCGTGGTGATCCTTTAATGGTTCTTTTTTGCTTATGTGGTACGGAACTCCAACTAAAACATCATCATTATCAACCCATCTCCGGCTCATTACTGAGCACGGGTCTCCGCTCAGAGTGAGAAGCGAATTGAAATGAAATGAATTTATAATTTATTTCATGTAGGGCAGCAGAATTCTACTGAAAAGACCCGGGAACAAACTCAGCAAAAATACATAGTAAAAATTCCTTATCATAATGCTTTAGGACCCTTTTTAAAAGTTATCCGTTTTTTCATCCCCTGATTCTAACATCATATCTCTTTGTCCTTATGCAAATGTAACTTGTAGAAAAGCTATCCAATTTGACTCTAACTCCCGCGGGATGTTCGCCACGGTTTTAAATTAATTTCTATGGGATAAATAAAACTCTACCTTATTTAGTGTACATTTGGGTTTATTTCTAATTTCTGTCCTTATCCCCGTGATTGTAGGGCTTGTAGCTTCTAGCTAGTGAAATGTTTATGGAAGACGCCATAAAGCATAAGAGGGTTAAGGGAGAGCGGAAACACTTCCGTTTTTTTTTTGCCTTTTAAATTCTTATAAATCTAGATAATCTTTTCAACTCTAAGGTAAAACTAAATTCACTAGATACGTACCCATATCATAAATGTGAGTATTTGCTTGTTCAAGCACAAATCAGATGATTGTGTACCTACCTTGTACACTTTTTGATTGTCAATACGAGAATTTGTAAGATACCTAATGATGTACTTACCTACCTAGTAATGATAAAACTGTTTCTAAAAATAATAAGAAAGTGCTATAGATATTATTTGTTTATAATTTTATATGCCTAAAAAACATGTTTCACAGTAAAAAAACATGATACAGTGTATGAGTAACTTCCTCACACTAACACACAATTTTTTTGCCGTCTACGCTTACAAGAAACGGTACGTAATGCCTACCTTTTATTTGAACCACGTAAAGCTACTTACAAAGCTCTTTCACATCAGATGAAGCCGGCTACAACCAGAAAAATGTCCTCTCTTAAAAATTGAACCGTCTACTCGAAAATTTCGGTATTACAAGTTAAGCAGGCTACTCACACACCTACCGAGGGGCAATCTGGGAATTTGGCCCTAAATTGCCTCCTTATGTTATGTGTATAAGCAAGCAGGAGCAATTTCCTAGATTATCCCTGCGGTAAGGTAGCAGAAGTCCATGAACTTCCTAGCTCTCTAGGCCATCTTTGCCGCCGTGTTACGCCGTCGCGTGTGTAGCACGATTGGGCCAATTTGCCAATCTTTTTTTTGGGGTTTTTATAATACTAGTGCGATTTTAAATACACGTGCTTTCTTTCACACTGAACGCTAAGTACATGTGTGTGTAGAAAGGAATTTTAAAGAGAGCTGCATACGTAACGTAGTTTTTCTCATGTCGGACAAAACGAGACGATTTCTCAACATCGCTGCATATAAAAATATAGCGACAAAATATAAGAACAAAACGTCCTGCCCCGTCCGTTTTCTAGCTATCCAATAGTAGTTCAAGAAATCCTCCCGTTCCGTCTGGCACGAGAAAAAACACGTTACGTATGCCTTAAATTGCTTAAATTGCCCCTTCCACCATGCGATTTAGTTTGCCCCTACGGCAGGTGCGTGAGAAGCCTACTTTACGACGCGCCGGCGGACGATTTGTCGTAATTTTTTGGGTTTTTTGTCGATTCCATTCCATGTTCAGAACTCAAGTACTCAGTCGGCAGTTGGTAACAAGCGATTAATTCGTTTCAATTGAATTGCAAATCACTGGCGCTTTTCGGTCGACGCAGACTACCTACTTAGGAAATACTCTCACCTGGAAGCTGTTAATTGAATGAAGAAGGTAGATGAGATAAAAATACGCACTAAAAGAATTTCCACCTTTATTAGTTGTCGTAAAAAGTCAGATATTCTAAATAGATAAAGATAGCCGTTCCTACCAGCAAGAAACTCCGCCAAAAACCACAGTAAAACTTGAATAAGATCCATTTTAGTACCTCTAGAAATATTAGTGCTTTTTGTCGGACGGATGTGGAAAACTAACTTTATTATGTACTTATCTAGTTTTGTTGTTTCTTTTTTACTTAGTTTTCTTGTTTTGTGTGCAATAAAGTTTTCTCTCTAAGTATCTATCTATTTACCTAATTTTATGTGTCATCTAGATTTTGTAATAATAAAAATATTTTTAGCGTACTTATTACCCAAACTTTCCAAATCTTGAACCACGAGATTATGATACTTACAGTAAAAAAAAAATAACTTTGTTAAAAGCTTTTTAACCTAAGGGAAGCTTAGGGGCTTTATAATCTTTAATTCAGTGGCAAGTTAAAGAGTATTTTAAAATGCAAATGTCACTTAAAAGTTAGGCCATTTTAGTTGGCTCTTGAGACGATTTTTTGCCGTCATGGCGTCGGGGTTCAAGTTGACTGATAACAAGCGATTAATTATTTTTTATTGACTTGCAAATCGTAGCGTGCCTACCCTAAGGTTCGGTTACATGACAGGTGGTTAAAGTTATGTTATACGCTAGAGTTTAAATTTTCACTGAGTGTGTATTTCTATTGTAATGTATTGTTGTATTCATGGCGAAGGGAAGTTCTATATCCATCAGTGATCGCAAATATGCTCATATACATTATAGTACCTATTGCGTATTGTGTTGTAAGTAAGGTCACATACAGACATACATGTATAGCATACTTTATGACAAATATCACTTAACATCAAATGAACCATATTATACAGGTCTAAACGCTTAAGCGATGAAAATATTCGGGAAAAATGTTTTCAACAAGATTTGAAAGGTAACCTGCAAAAAAGGAACGACTTTCAACGTAAAGTCCCTTTAAGTAGCAATTTCCTAAACATTTTACACGTACCCGAAAATCCTTTTCTTTTATTACGTTTAGCGGCAATAAAAATTCAACCTTAAATCGTTTGACGCAGAGTGGAAACTAGATTAAAATTGGAATATTTTTAGCGCAATGCATGTTGCGTTGAAATATTGGAATTCCTTGGAAGCGTGACAATTTTTATTTTGCACCGAGCTAGGACTTTATTGTTTAACGGTTAAGGTTCAAAATACATTTTTTGCTTAAATACGTTGTGTGTGGATACAGGGGCTGCTTGCGACACTTGTCGCGGTTATTCAAGAGGCATGGAATATGGGAAAACCTATTGTTGTACAAATGTGGTTGTTGGTACACATAGTCAAGCATGGTGTGATGAGTTCAATGATTACTAGGTGATTTAGATTTTCGAAAATCCCGTGAGAAGTCTTTGATTTTCCGGGATGAAGAAGAAGAAGAAAATATGAATATTATGGGTTATTGGTTAATAATATGATAGTTTCACGTCGTCTTTGGCTCACCATGTAGGTAAATAAGGTATACTAGGTTTGATTCCAAGTGAAGTGAAGTGCTGTTCTTAGTTGGCCCCGCGTGCTACGAAGCTCTACGAAAACTCTTAGTAGGTATGAGATTGTACAAACTGCGATAAAGCTAGATTTGCAACCCGCAGGATAAGCGACTATGGACGGATGCAAACCTATAAAAAAAAACCAGTCAATTGCGAGTAGGACTCGCGCACCGAGGGTTCCGTACTCGGGTATTTTTTCGACATTTTGCACGATAAATCGAAAACTATTATGTAAGTATAAAAATAAATAAAAATCTGTTTTAGAACCTTTCATATGATACCCCACTTGATATAGTTAACTTGCTTTGAAAATTTAAACACATTTTAATTTTTTTTTAATGATGTAACCACAAATTCACAGTTTTCGGATTTATTCCTTTACTTGTGCTATAAGGCCTATCTACCTACCGAATTCCATGATTCTAGGTCTACGGGAAGTACCCTATAGGTTTTCTTGACAGACACGACAGACGGACGGACGGACAGATGGACAGACAGACAGACAGACAGACAACAAAGTGTATATAAGGGTTCAGCTTTTCCTTTTGAAGTACGGAACACTAAAAATAGTAAGAAAAGACTGATATCTTTTCGTACTATTTTTTTGTAAAGCTGTAACAAGTCAGTTAAAAATCTATAGTTTAGTTCAATGAGTAAGCTACTGACCAATACCAACATAAATAAAGTACAATAATAATTTATGTGAAGACGGAAAACTCTTTGGGACGCTGGCAGTCATACGCAAAGTAAATTCGAGCGTAATAAATCCTTCCCGTCCGAAACTTGCACCGGAGGGGGGAAAGGGGGGGGGGGGGGCGTTTGTAAAGAAATTCCTCGTAAGCAACTCCGCTGGATGTAAACTCTCGTTTACGTACGAAATATATTCATCTGTGGGATAAACTTTGTGCTTTGCTGTCCCTTTATGCTGTCCGATAAAAGCGTACAAAAAGAAAACTATTCTTTTTTGTGAAAAAAGTTGGTATACCTACCTATAACTGTCAAAGGATACTGAGATATTGCTGGCTCTTGCTGTGCTCTTGCTTTCAGAGCCGGTGTCCGGTGGTAGTCTTGGTTTAAAAAAATCTTTATTTTCAAAAGATATGCATTATTAAGTTTTACCTACATGGATTAAGTATAATTTTCCTTTTTAGCCGACTTCAAAAACCGTTTTAGTTTTTGGACCCTCTCTACTTATTACCATTACACGCCTTACGTGGCAACACATGAATATTATAGCATAACTTTCGATTTGACCATGTGCTATATAAATATTTGCATGCCTATTAGTGGGTAAAACATTGCTCACAAAAATAAGAACCTGTAATTACGTTTTCTGAGCAAATAAACACTTGAATACTTGATTTCACGTCACCATAGCCTAATATTTGACATATCGTTGATATGATTCGTGGATGATGGACACGGTGCGGTCCGTCGTTCACAGTGTGGTGCTCAGGTTAGTTGGCGTGCTATAGTTCTGGCATGCCTCTAAAGGTGTTTGGGGGTACGTAGTGTCCCAGGGAAGGGGTCGGTGCGGCGGACATCCGCTGGCGGAGTAACGAGGCGTTGTCGGTCCCTTGTGTTCCGTCGTGAGCGGTCGGATGGAACTTGGTGAGGTTTTTAGTCTTACATAACCACTGTGCTCCCCCGTTGCCGGTGGTAGGTATCCAAGACGGATTTTCCCGAAAAAAAATATCAAAACGAAAGTTCCCACGCTCTAGTTCAGTCTGGCGATGGTTTAGCTCTAGCTACATCATTTGCTGAAAAGCTGGAGGGTAGGTTATGTCCTAGTTCCAGTATTACGAGTTCGATACAACGATGCCTCCCGGCTACTGCTAATGATCACGTTTTCGCACGTACGAAATATTAACTCAAACTCGCGGACCGTAGTTCCACTGCTATTTCAGGAGCAAATAAAATATGGTATCAGTACTAAATAAAAGTAAAAAAAAAAAATACATTGTTAGGCAACTCTAAATATAGTATATACTTAAAAGGAAAAACTGACTGACTAACTATCAAAAACAACTTAAACTAATGGTTGGATCGGGCTGGAATTTGGCATGCAGATATAGATATTATGACGTGTAGGTATCCGTTAAAAAGGATTTTTTGGAAATTCACCCCCTGAGGGAGTAAAATAGGTGTAGTCCACGCGGACGAAGTCTCGGGCATAAGCTAGTATCCAATAAGTCCTTTACTGCCGACTAGTGTGTTTTTATTTTTAAAACTATAAGTACCTCAGTGAAATTGCAATCAAAGGTTTCGATGGGAGTAAAGATTGCCCCCATGACAAAGTCCGTTTATAAAAGAAACAACGTAACAACGTATCTGTACTTCACGCGAGCGACAAATAAAGCGTGGTAGAGCAATGGCGCGGCAAAGTATTTAAGGGTTGGACAAACATGAAGCGAGACTGGCGAGCGACGACAAAAGCTGCTTTTATATATGAGAAGAATAAAGGTTGGCGATTGTCGATAATCATACATCAAAAAAGCAAAAATTAGACTAGATTAGTGTGTTTTCAGTCATTTTATTATTGATGTTAGAGTCTATTTATCGTGTTGGATGTGAGTGGAGTCGATTTTTTTATAGTAATTAATTTAAGTAATATATTTTGACATAAACGCTGCATATTCATCAAAAGTATACTAAAAACAACACTCACAGGAAACATGCCGGCTCTGATGCGCTTTCGCAGTTACGTCAAAGTAAAAAAACAAAAAGTCAAGTAGGAGTTGGACACACACGAAGGGCTCCATGCCATCGTACAAGGTAAAACAGTATGTAATTTTTAGTTATTTTTAATTTGCATGGCGGCCATTTCATTCAGCGGTGGTTCATGAGATGCAACCCGCTGACAAACGGTCAGATAGACAGAGAGACTTAGTAATAAGGACCTGATGGTACGGGTACGGAACTCTGAAAAGCATAGTTTGAATTATTATCAAGAAAGTTGCTTTGCCTCGACTCTACCGGTACCTTGTGCCTATCAGACGCCATACACGGGTTCAGCCGCCCTACGCTGACGCTTTGTGTATACCCAGGTCTTTATATGGCGGCCGATGGCATCCGATGGCGGCCCATAGTTTCATGGGCAAGTGCGTTTCAGATGACCCCCGTAAATGGATCCTCGCCCTCCATTGATTTATGGGGGATATGTTTGCAGTGCCCAGATAAATGGGTTTCTTATAAAACATAGTTTATTTTATCTTTATGTTTTTCTATCACAGTTAATGGGTCTCAAATTGATTGGTTGGTGGGGAATTATGGGAGTGATATTGGTTAATATAAAAACCTGATCCAGTCAATTAATTTTCAATGACTTTTACAATTAGGTACTCTGCTTTACCGCTGAGTACTTAATAATTCTGGATTTATTGTTTTGCTTTGTATATTTTTCTGTACTAATTTATTGGTGTACAATAAAAGTAATTTAGTCGTGTACAATAAAAGTATATTCATCCATTAATGATTTTCTTGACCTTTTCTGTTTTTATTCAAATTCGTAGAAGACAAAAATGATATTGTTATTTTGTCTTATGTTAATATTCTGCGAAGAAGCCAAAGTTAAAGCTAAAAATGCTGTATTTTTTTTTATTTTATTTAAACATTTAAGTTTTTCGACATTATTTTTTTCGACTTTTTAGGCTTGATTTTAGACTGTGGCAAAATTGGCAACAAAACCTATGGACTAATTGATACCCTTTGGATACCTTAGTACTGTTACAGAAAGACTTTTTTTTCTTCTTCCAAAAAAATTACAGCTCGAACAAAATAAATAAATATTAAATCACAACATGGCGCATGGCGCATTTTCACTGTACCAAGCATAGTTTCAAGGAAACCCATTTGTCTCGGGAAAATTCGGGAAAAATCCAGGAAAATTTTCGCTAGCAATTTAACGTGACGGCAAAGCAGCGCCTTTACGGGGCTGCTTTATTGGACGATATATCCCATCGGCCGAACATAAAAAACACGTGGGTTATTGGACGCCATGGGTTTGTTTAGATTTATGGGGGGCGTGATGGGGTCACTATTTTTTATTTTATTTACATTTGCGCTTGACCGCGATCTGACACTGGAATTCATAGACAAGATAGGAGTTATAGGACGATTCCAAGAACATATTATTGTGTCATATTCAACCTGTATGACTGTACCAAACATTTAAATCTGTGCAGTGGTTTTCGCGTACAGGCAGACAGACAGAAATTCCAAAAAAATATTGTTTTGGGGTCCATAACGATAATAGTGTTTTCTCCGATTAAAATTTTCTAAATACTAGATTATTAATAAATGTATAGAAATCGTTCAGTTACAGTTTTATTACAAGTATATAATAACCAGGACGTATGCTCTAACGTGCTCTCAGAGGCACGCAGGGTAACAAGATAACTTTTTCAATATCATATTATATCAATAAGGGCTGATTTTTCAATCGTCAAAATAACTTTAATCGGAGGAGCTATATTGAGGAATAAATTTGAATTTCAACAGGTTTTGTATAGAAAATCTGTCAAAATGTCAAATTCATTCCTAAGATAAAAGTCATTTGAAGACTGAAATCATGCCAATGAAATGTTAAGGTACCTACCTATTCTTATGTCAGCATTCATGTCATAAACAGTTCTTTTCAATCGAAGCCTCATTCACGTGCGCCAAATGCCAATACACTAAAGTGCTTTCAGAAAATAAATGGGAACGTGTAATATTTAAACACTTGACGACTTTCAGCCAAGTTCGGGGCGTATCTGAGTGGTAAGTTTAACTACTTCTAAGTTGAAGTTAATTCGATTCCCACGTGTGCTGAAGCCAGGCTTCATCAAAGTTACTTCGTACTAGTTGATGCCCGCGACTTTACCCGCGTGGATTTAGGTTTTTAAAAATCCTATGGGGCCTCTTTGATTTTCTGGAATAAAATGTAGCCTATGTCACAGAGTTCTTCAAGATATTCTCGAAGGGGTATGAAATCTGCCGATCCGCACTTAGTCAGCGTGGTAGACTATGGCCTAAACCTTTTGTCCTATTTCAAAGGCCGAAACCCTCCTCAATCTGAGAGGTGACTCTGGGGTGGTGGTGGTTGAGGACTCGATAGTGAAGATGACAGTTTATTAATTTGTACTGTGTTCAAAAGACTATAGTTTTACTAAGAGGGTGTGTACTGTGTAGGTATTTTAAAAACATTTTAGGTACTTTATTATACTTATTATTAAAGAAAAGACTGACTGACTGACGGACAATATGAATACAAGCTCAATCCCTAAGGTGGTTGAAAGTCGCTGGCTTAAGTTAGTATCTCATAAATTGCTATTCATATTTTTATAGGCGCATTAAATCAATGACAGTCAAAGCCTTGCACCAAACAATATTTTTTTTGTTTGAAAGGTGGCTTGATCTTTTCGTTCTTTCAAGTACTTTAAAATGATTTTTTTTCGTTATCCTGCGATGGCCGAGTATTTCACAAGATGTTACCCTTAACTCAGGGTCTCTGAAGCACATAAGAGTTTCACTTAACTTAGCGCCGAGTGGAATAAGTTTTCCGCTACATTACCTCATATTACTCGTATGCCACTATTTGACGAGAGTGTCTCCGGCTATCTCCCATCTTTTCGCGTTTATGGTAACTTAAACGTAAGTAGCATGGGAGACAGCGTAGATTCCGAGATCAATAGAGACAATTTTTTTTTAAAAGAATATTAGCCATTTTTAATCATGACTAACATTCCCCTTTCCCCTCCAACTAAGCGTAAAGCTTATGCTAGGAGTGGGTACGAAAATGCAACGGCTGGGGTTTGAACCGCCGATCTTTCGGAATTCAGTTCACTCCTATAACCGTTGAGCTATTGAGGCTCTTAAAATTGGTTTTTTTTTATTCAGATACTGATTTAGCCTTTGACTGCAATCTCACCTGGTGTAAGTACTGTATGATACAGTCTAAAATGGAAGCAGGCTAACCTAGACGTGGTATGGCAGCTGTTAAATCCATAGTCCATACCCCTTTGGTTTCGTACCGGAGCGTTAAATCGTTTCGCGGCAGGCTTTGTCGGTAGGGTGGTAACTAGCCACTGCCGAAGCCTCCCGCCGGACCGAAAATAATATGAATACAAGTATAATAAGTGCAGTTATCGTTGAGACCTATGTGTAGCACTACCACAGCACGAGTCATTCCGAATAAAAAAAATCGCGGGCTGAGTAGGAATAAAACAGTTTTTTTTTGTATTTATTCCACAAAAATGCTGGTAGTCATCTGCGAATTAACACGCCCGCACTTTATGTTCTCATACGAAAAAACCGGTAAAATCCGCTTGCGTCCAGTACGAGCCGCTCGTAACTAGTTTTGTCTTCGGATTACAAATTCTGCTCCTCTTTCTAACCTTTATAACTTGGTGTGTTAGAGTAGGATGGGTATATTAGTTCATGATAGATTTCGATAGGAATAGCGTTGGTTGCGGGCACCCCATCAACACTCGAGCCTGATTAAATGACGGTCGGGTCGTTAAGAGGCCGCGGAAATTTGTTTCGGCCCGCCTTTTCCCGATCTGCAAGTAAATAGCCGATAACGCCGGACATGGGCCACTGGGATACTGTTACCGACATACTGGAATCACGCTGGAGTACTTATCTATTGGGATATTTAAAAAAACGCTGTGTGTGTCTACTTCACACTAATATTATAAAGGTTGTGTGTATGTGTGAACGTGTGTATGTGCGTGTTTGTTACTTTTTCAGGCAAAAACTATTAGACAGATTTGACAGAGAATGGAGATAGATTATCCCTGGATTAAAACATAGGCTACTTTTATCTCGGAAAACTAAAGGATTCCTACGGGATTTTAAAAAGCTCATCATCATCATCATCATGCACAGAGTCTCTTTTCAGAAAGAAAAGAGTTTTGACCACGATCTACCACATTGGCCTAGTTGGCCTAGTTCGGATTGGCAGACTTCACACACTTTTGCCACTACCTATGGATAAGTCTCAGGTTTCCTCACAATGTTTTCACCGAACAATCAGAGGTGCGTGCCTGGGACCAACCCCCCTACCTTTCGACCAGGAGACGGACGTCTTAACCACTAGAGTTTTTAACCCCCGACCCAAAAAGAGGGGTGTATGTGCCTATGTATCTGTCTGTGGCATCGTAGCGCCTAAACGAATGAACCGATTTTAATTTACTTTTTTTTGTTTGAAAGGTGGCTCGATAGAGAGTGTTCTTAGCTATAATCCAAAAAAATTGGTTCAGCCGTTTAAGAGTTATCAGCTCTTTTCTAGTTTTCTTGTAGAAAAGAAGGTTAGATAACCATTAGGTTCTTAATATTATGTCAATTGACAAAATGTCAAGCTGTCAAGATGCCTTCACTTGTCGGGGGTGTAATAAATTTTTAATTTACACTTGTTAATGATTTAATGGTTTGACTGTATATAAAAGGAAAAGCTGACTGATTGATCTATCAATGCACAGCTTTGCAACAGCTTCTGGATGGATCGGGCTGAGAGGCATGCAGATAGCTATTATGACGTAGACGTATTATGACGTAGACATCCGCTAATCTGAAAGGATTTTTGAAAATAAGGGGGTAACAAGATGAAAATGAAGACTAAAACCCGACTGCGATTGTCTTAATGCACGCTGAAATATTATAGTAAAATTGTTTTTCTGTCTCTTGGTATATTTTAATGTTGTAGTACATTTATATTTATGAACTCAAAATTTTCTCCTCTTTCATTTGACACCCCACTCGATACAATAGCAAATAAAAAATTTTGGAGACCGCCACTTTTTTTCATGTAGGTTAGGTCAATTTTTTTTTCGTATAAAATGTAGCCTATGTCACCCCGATCTTTACGACGAATCGATTGACACCTCATTCATCAAAATCGGTCCAGTAGTATAGGCGCTACGGTGGAACACACAGAATCTGGAAAGGTACATATATACATACACACCCACATACATAGACTGCTAAAATATTAACCCTTCCTTTTGGCTTTGCCGCAGTCGGGTAAAAAGTGATAATGTGTAATTGGGTCCCAGACCACGGCGTCACTGAATCTATAGGTACCTAGGTACTTATAGTATAATGGGTGTAGACGCGGTATCCGAAGACAAAAGTGGCCAATATTTACGACGTCTACACACCCAGAGCGCTTAGCTTACACCCAGATACCCACGTGAACGTTAAAATTTTATTGCCTAGATAATCTTTACTCAAGCATTTATCAGGCTCGAGTTTTATTGCTTCTATAAACTTAAACCACGGTTTTAATCGCCCGCGGTGTAACCGAAACAATCGGACTTTACGGCTTTTTGGTAACCAGAGATTAAGGCGGTATTAAGTTTAAGAGCGGCTTTATGACAATTTGCTTATATAATAAAGACATCCTGACTGTCTGACTGATTGACTGGCTGATCTACTAATAAGAATTATTACTTCCTACATCTATGGCTAACGTATATACATCTCTGATACAATATGAAATTTTCACAGTAGATTCTTTTTGAGACACTCACTAAAAAGTACCCGGAATCGAAACCCCGTCCTCCAGAACAGAAGGCCGATGTCTATTACCGCTTTTATGGTAGGTACTACTAGCGGATACCCGACGTGTGCTATTACGCGAAAAAATAATGTGCCTAAACATTGTTTAAGCGGTCTAATACCATCTTCACCTTTCTTATGTAGCTCGTTTGGGGCACATGGGTTGGATGGTTTCAAAGTTTATAACGGACATAGGTAGAGACATTTTTGTCAATTAGCCATAGCTAACAATATCCCATGAAGAGAAATTGTCAACCATGCGATCTTTCCCCCGGAAGGGATCTGCAACACTTGAGTTGAAATCTATAGATCGCACTTTGACTTTGCTTAGACTTAAGTTTCAGTTAAAACGAGACAGATTTATGCCAGCGGTATAACACTGTCTCGTTTTAACAGTGTCTTAAGTCTGAACAAAGTCAAAATGCGATCCCTCATAGCTTTTGTTTTAAGTTACGTAATTAATTATCACCACTATATCGTACAAATTTAACAATTTCAACCATCAAAAGGAGTACAATTGTACCTACTTTGAATAAATGATTTTGACTTTGACTTTGATCTATATATCTCAGCACACGGGGAGGTTACCTGGCTGGTACCTCTTTCTTAACAGCTTGCCTCAAGTTAGCGATTGATTTTGGAAACACATACAATAATAATACCTATATGTACTCGTAGACCATTGTAATAGAAGCAAGGATGTAGAGGTTTTGGAGCGATGCCACTCGCGGAATGAAAGCGCAGGCTTGCAGATAGCTTATCAGATTTGGGAGATTGCACACAAAAGGATTGCAATTCAGTTTTGTTTCTGACCGAACAATGTTTATAGGATTAGATAGGTATACATACATCTACCTAATGCTATAAACCTTTGACAACCGGAGTTATCGTGAACATAACCGGAGTTTTGATTTTCATATTTTTTGAATTTACTTATACAGAACAAAGTCTTCATAAATTGTAGTAAGTATAGTAAAAAGGTAATATCCTTATCCAATTTTATCGATGGAAAACCTAATTAAAAAAATTTACAAGAAAAATCTCATTCATTTTACCATTCAATAAAGTTTCATTTTCATTTTTCTAACGTATTTGTTTTATTTCATGCTTAACAGACTTGAACATTTATTGAGGTGCAAGAAATATTTAAATCAAACGCATGATTTAATCACATTAAGTTTTTTATGAAGCTTCCTAACTCCGAAACTCCGGACTTGGAACGCCGAGCATCAAAACCCGACTCCGGAGCTGAAAATACACCGATTTTCAAGCTTCAATCAGGGCCCAGTTTTAAATACACAAAATGGGTATTCTTTTTCAAGCATCGCCATGTTTTATCCAAGACACACGTTAAGCCGACCGACCGTCATGTCGCGTCTGACAGCGATACGCCCAAACCGTGTCGCGTCTGACCCCGCGACCCCGTACGGGTGGCCCTCCTAAATCTCATTACCCAAAAGACAAAGCCAAATATATTTTCAAAATATATTACTTACATTTTGCTATCTCCTAAAATGTAAGAGCATTTAGATAAAAACCGGCCAAGTGCGAGTCAGACTCACGCACTAGGAGGGTCCCGTACTCGGGTATTTTTTCCAACATTTTGCACGATAAATCAAAAACTATTATACATAAAAATAAGGGTATATAAGGGTTCCGTTTTTCCGTTTAAGGTACGGAACCCTATAAAAGTAGTGATAACCTAATAGTAGTTAAATATTAGACGGAAGGCCCGGGGTTCGATCCCGGCACGCCCTAAGTAGTTTTCTGAGCCATGTGAATTTTAAGCAATTAAATACCGATTGCTTTACAGTGAAGGAAAATATCGGAGAAAACTTGCATGTTTGAGAGTTTTCCATAATTTTCTCAACGGTTTGTGAAAGTCTGCTTATGCAATACTATAAAAGACCCTTGGACAAGTGTTCAGCTTGGGGCGATTGCAACTAACTAATAAGTGATGCAAGATAATTAATCTAGAACGCTATACATTTTACTTGCACCTACTTCCTTTTTATTACAATGTGCACTTTTCATTGAATACCATTATATTATTCACTTAACTCAAGTGCACAATGCCCGATTCACAAAAAAGCATATTTCAAAACACATGACTTAGTTAATCCTCGTACAAGGCTTGCGAAAACGCGAAGGGTGCAAAACACGCAAAAACCGCTGAAACCATCAACAAGATGAAATCTACTCGAAACTAAAACTACAGGAGCTGATGGAAACATTTGTGTAGGAGATAACCGCTGAAAGTATAGTGCCTTTACTTTACTTCATTGTGGCAACCTTAAACAGCCTAAATATTTCAGGAGATAAAGCTAGTGATGGCAAGTATACAACATACCAAAAGAGTTACTTGATAAAAAAAACAGGAATTTCATATCACTAAAAGAACATGACAGATGGATGGATAAAGCTGCCAAAGAATATTGCCCTAATTCGCCCAAGAATCAACATACGTTAGACTTTTGTGTTTCTACTTCTCTGTACCTATCACAGAGTAAAATTATCTTCATTTCCAGTCTTTACCAGTTTTAGAGCTTAGTAAAGTGTGTCTTAGTAAAATTACAGATGGATGGATAAAAGGCGGGCCGAATAGGTTACCTAAATTATGGAAATCGTTATTCCATCACTTTCCTACTTTTCAATCTATTTTTCTATATTCAGGCAGTTTTTATTTTATTCCGATACAAGTTAGCTCTTAACTGCGATCTCACCTGTTGGTAAGTGATGAAGATGATGCAGTCCAAGATGGAAGCAGGCTAACTTGGGAGAGGTATGGCAGTTTCATTAAATCCATACCCCTCATTGGTTACTGTGTGACATAGCTACTATATCGCGATAGATGTATCTACAGTAAAATTACAAATGTTCAGGTATCGTTTCCCACCATCTCGTCTATTATAAAACGTATGCAAAATTCACACTTGAAAAATAGCAGCTCCATCCAATCTCGCAGTTGCTATTTAGTTGAAAAATGGGGTGCAACACGCCCCCATAAAATAATATCGGGATGACGGGAAATGGGTGATAAAAGTGGGGAAGATACCGATCAGGGGTGTCACTCCTCGAATTATGGGCTGAATAAGGGTAAAGAATTATTTCGGTCCAATTTTTCAATCGTCAAATAACTTTTGTCTAAGAAATAAAGACGTTTTGATGGATGTCCTATACAAAAAATTTGGAAACCTAATTCCTTAGATAAAATTCAGCGTTGTAAAATTAGTGAGCATATCAAAAGAATAATCTTTATTGCGTTAACCTGGATACAACTGTAGCCCAAACACAATAAGTGTGAATCAACTCTTTTGTTGATTGATTGTAGCAAAATACTAATAACCGTCGCATAGCACATGAGTTTCACGATAGAGAAGTACATTGAACTACATTCAGTGTTGAAAATGATACATTGACTCGTAATCACACACGTTTATTTTCTCGTAAAAACATTGGTTTAAATTCACGTATTATTTGTACAAGTAGTTCGTTTCACATCTCGTTTTACTATTGTTGTATTTGTAACTGTTTTATGTACACATATCGCTTTAAACACTAACAAACTGTAATATTAATTTGGAAAACATGTTACTTAAGTGATCTTGGTAGAAAGAACAAAGGAATTGTACTGTGACAGAACTATCTAATATTTTTAGGCTCGGTAGGCGGTACCCGCTTTCTTAATTTAATGAATCGCGCGAAGTAAACTTAAATCAACGACATCTATCTTACGGTAGGGAAACTACATTTTCCCTGAGATGCTGAACTATTTTTAACATTCCGCCCATCAAGAACTTCGTTCTTCAACGTAATCACAAAAAATAGTTCAAGGTACTAAAAAGTAATAAACAATACAAGTAATTATTATATCATCCAATGTACAATGTAAAACATTGAGCCGCCCACCGTGATATAACGACAGTTACAATCCACGTAAAAAGTAAGGTAAAACACAAAGTTATTGTAAAAGTAAATCCAAAAAATTCTAGTAAGTTACACACTGCTAAGCTAAATCAAAGTTCATGTAAATGGTAACTCAAAGCAAAAGTTTAGAAGTAACTATAAAATGAAACGTTTTTTTTTTTCTAGTATTCCGTAGTAATGTAAAAGTAAGATAATTACATTCTCGTAAACCACATCAAAATTAAAGAAACTGTATACTTAATTAACTCAAAAATCGTTTGGCACAACCGCCCACCGTGATAATGTGTATCGAGCTACTAAGACTCAGTTAATAAAGACAAAGTTTAGTAACTAAACGTTTGTTAAAAAAACTTCTTTTAGATGTAAATTCTCGCATCACATCATCAGGTGAAGCACTATTGTCTACAACTTTGCATAAAATCCATTTTACAAGTAAAATATTGGTTTCTATTAATACCACATTTCGTATTCAAATTCTAAGACACCGTTTAGTCATGTGAATTAAGTTGTTCAAAACTCTGTAAACAATTAAAAGCAAAAACAATTAAATAATTGATCAGTTTCTCTCTATCTAAACTTACGTTTTGATCCAAGTAGTTTGTATCAGTAATATCTAATAACAATTCACTTATACTAAAATGACCAGGTGTTAATGGGAGAGGGTCATCTGGGTTGTGTTTGAACTACTAAAAGTATCGCGTAAATAAATGCATTGCCTAATTCGTGTACAATCCCCGACGACTCTTCTCACCTGAACGTTACCTCTTCGAACACCTGCTTCTTTCTTACGTACTCTCAATATCTTGTATTTGTATCTCGTAGAACTCGTTACTTTTCGAGGACCATAATTTAGAATGTTCGTGTGAGTGCCAATAATTAGCTGACTAAGATTACCCTTAACTGACTCAGACATTTACCAACTCTTGAAATTCCATTTTCTTTGAACAAGGGACGAAGAATGCGTATAGCGCTCTGTTTGACACAATAATAATAGTATGTCCTCGTTGTAATTGTGTTTTTGATCTTGATTAGCGTAAAGCTGTAAGGGTTGATTCAACTCGTCTGGTGGGGATTTTCACTCTTTCTTCTTTGTGTATAATCTTCTTTAAATTAATCTCTCGTTTAAATTGAAAATCAGGTCCACTCTTCCAAAGTTCATAATTCTCCAACGTGGTATGTTCGTCAGCGAGTGTAGTATTATTTCTCAGGTTTCTCTCTAACGAATATACTTTTCTCGTATCAATGTCACATGATTTACCATCTTGACATTGCAGCTCAGTAGTTTTAAACGGTAAATTCATTATTGGGTTTCCATCTTCTCGTATTGTATTTTTCTTGTGTTTCTCTTCTCTAAGTTTCACTTCTCTAGTTGTTTTTCTCTCAGTAGTGTTAATCTCGTTATCTATTTCCCAATTTCTTCGTAACTTGTCTTCCTTTATTTGTATATGTAAACTAGTAATGGTTTCACTATGTAAATCTTTTGACATTTTTCCAGACACAATCCATCCAAATATAGTGTTCTGGGCTATAAGATTTCCATACGGGCTCTTCTTAAATCCTTTCTGTAACATTTCTCCATACACGTCTGCACCGAGTAGTAGATCAACTTTTCCAGGCGATGCGAATCCAGGATCAGCGAGAGGTAAGTTTTTCAGCTCCTGCCAATCGGGGATATATACTTCGTGCGACGGTAATAAAGAGGTAAGTGATTTAATAACGTAAGCATTAACAGTCATATTCTTTCCAGGTTCGTAACGTGACTCGACTTTAATACTAACCGCATGTTTAATACTTAGCTGACCGTCTCCCAAACTTGACACCTTTTCATTAACATTAGTACGCTTAAGACCTAGTAATTGTACAGTATCTTCACTAACAAAAGAGGCTTGAGAGCCTTGATCTATCAACGCTCTAAGAGCATGCGATCCGGTTGTGGGTATAGTTTTTACAATAGCAGTAGGTAACAACACATTGTAAGTTCTCAAATCGCCTCTAGAAAAATTAGCAACCACAGTTGTCTCATCGTTGGTAGGTTGTTCTGCCTGTTTCTCGTTTAGTTTCGATGTACTGTGCTCTTGCTTATCCTCTTTCTCGAAATGGAGCACCGTGTGGTGCTTTCGACGGCACCGGCGACAAGAAGTTCTCTGGTGACACCTAACTACAGGATGCGTAGGCGCCATGCAATTGAAACATAGCTTCTTCGTTTCTGCTATCTTCTGTCTCTCAATTACAGGTAACTTCTTAAATTCAGCACAGTAATAAATGAAGTGTGAACCATCACACATCGCGCAGGTCGGTTCAGTAGTGCTCACTTTCTCTTCTATTGCAGAATGAAATGCCTTAGTTTTTACCTCTTGATGTATGTTCTTCTTTTGTGTTGGTTTAGTGCTGCTCGTCTGTTTACTATCAATCATTTCCAAACTTCTAAATCTTGTTTCTAAAAATGTTTCCAATTGTGACCAAGTAGATAGCTCGTCTGAAGTCCTACTTACTTCTTGTTCCCACTGTCGATGAGACTCATGATCAAACTTTGAAACTACTAAGTGAATGATTATCGCGTCCCACTGATCAGTCTTGATGCTAAGATTATTGAGTGCTTTCAAACAAGAAGTTGTAGTGTCTAACAAAAGTCTGATGGCACTGGCAGATTCATTCTGAATCGGTTTTTGTCCAAATAAAGTTTTCATAATTGAATTACAGTTATATCTCTTGTTATTGTAGCGTTTAGTCAATTGTTCCCAGGCTTCAATGTAATTAGCAGCTGTTGTAGGAAAGTTTCTCAATAACATTTCTGGTTCTCCTGATAAGTTTGATTTTAAGTAGTGTAATTTTTGTACTGGCGCAAGTGTGGTATTCTCGTGTATGAGTGAGACAAACATGTCAAAAAAGGATTGCCACTCGGTATATTTCCCAGAAAATTTAGGAAGCTCAATCCTAGGTAATTTAACCTCTAAGCTGTTCACATTTGTCACTGTACTCGTGCTGCTCGTAGCCGTCTTTGTAGTCATGGTGGTTGGATTTGTAAGTGTTATATATTCCTTTAGAAGAGCTTTATATTGTATGTAAAATTCCTGAAAGTTGTCCTGCATATCATCTTTAAAATATGGTAACTGTAGTGTCTGCTCTGTTGAGGCATTTGCAACAATCTCCAAGTGATTTTGACTAAAAGCATCTCCTAATTTATCCAACGCTTCCATTCTAGCAGTCAAATAACTATATTTTGACCGCATCTCTTGGTTGGCTTTCCTAAGATTACGCTCAGCTTTTCTTAACTGCTCAAACAACTCTTGTTGACCTTTTATTAGGCTTGTTAACTCCATGGTTAATTTCAAAAAGTATAATTGTATGCGTTAAAAAGTAAAGGTATCTTCCAAAAAAGTTCACTAAATGTTTGTCAAATCTTCCCAAAATGTTCACGTAATAGCAAAAAGTTTAGCTTCAAAGTCCGAAAAAAACATCCAATAAACTTCCAAACTTGTTTAAAAAGTTCACAAAAAAGTGCAAAAAGATAATCTTTAAAGTTCAAAATGAATATCTAAAAAGGTTCCAAAGTTGTTTTTTGAAAGTTCACAAAAAATGTAAAAGTCAATTTTGAATGCCTAATTTGACCGGACTATTTTTATTAATCTTCACATTTGAACGTCTACTTTGCCCGGACTATATGTAATAATCTTCACAAAATATTCACGTAAAGTGCATAATGGTATTTTCTAGGTTCACTATAATTTATGTCCAAAAAAGTTCCCAAGTTTAAAATTTCACTTTTCAAGTTTCAAAATGTTAGGTCATAGGTTATAAAAATGTTCGATTATTACTCACTGTTTTTAAAGTTCATCAAACCTTGTGAAATTGTTTGTCTTCTAGTTTCCTTAACACTGTATTTCTGTCTAACCTAACATTTGAATAATATTATCCGTAACACATTAATATTCTTCATAACATACAATAATTTCCCGGGTTTCGGCACCATGTTGAAAATGATACATTGACTCGTAATCACACACGTTTATTTTCTCGTAAAAACATTGGTTTAAATTCACGTATTATTTGTACAAGTAGTTCGTTTCACATCTCGTTTTACTATTGTTGTATTTGTAACTGTTTTATGTACACATATCGCTTTAAACACTAACAAACTGTAATATTAATTTGGAAAACATGTTACTTAAGTGATCTTGGTAGAAAGAACAAAGGAATTGTACTGTGACAGAACTATCTAATATTTTTAGGCTCGGTAGGCGGTACCCGCTTTCTTAATTTAATGAATCGCGCGAAGTAAACTTAAATCAACGACATCTATCTTACGGTAGGGAAACTACATTTTCCCTGAGATGCTGAACTATTTTTAACATTCAGATACGCAATCTCTACGTTTTGAACCAAATTGACAGGTCTAAATCTAGTGCTATCCTTTTCTGCAGGGAGCATTGTGAAAGTGATAACCCGGAGCGGAAATATTAGTGGTAAATAAGGTACTCTAAAGATAAAATATTATAATTCGTAGCAGCTGGTGGTGAAGATAAAGTGTCGCACGCGTTGTGACAACCCTATACCATGCACGATACGAGCGGCGGCGGCGGAGGAAAACGATTCAAATTATAATATTTTGAATATAATATTTTGTATATTTTAGTTTTAAAGGCTTTTACAGCTTCAAAATGATAGGAGCTTTCATAGATATAGTTTGTCACTGTCTTGGGGGAAAAGCGAAATATTTATCCCTATTCTCAATCATGTTTTTTTGAAATAGCCTGAATTGCCTGAAATCTTTCAAATTCGAGGCATATTTTACACCTAAGAAGATTGTCAATTGTTGAATTTGTAAGATAGTTATGTATTGGTGATAATTAATTAACTATGTATGATACATAGGCGCTGTCTCACGTAAAGGCACATAGGTGCATAAAGGTGACCTCCGTGACGGCTAGAGCGGCAGCCACTAAGGCGGAAAGGGCCAAGAGGCATAATATATGAAAACATAGAAAATAATTTCATATTTGGGCCTTTTGGGGTGGAGACTATTTTTATTTTGTAATTTTTATATTTAAATACTAGTGTCTATACTTAAAAGGGAATTAAACAAATAATATAAGATTAACTACGTAAACTTAAAAAAGCTAGGTCCAATCTGATCTAAGAAGAGTCCACAAGAAACTCAGCCGGGTATTATTTTTATTATTAAACCCCAACCCAAAAAGAGGGGTGTTATAAGTTTGACGTGTGTATCTGTGTATCTGTCTGTGGCATCGTAGCTATGAACCGATTTTAATTTAGTTTTTTTGTTTGAAAGGTAGCTTGATAGGGAGTGTTCTTAGCTATAATCCAAGAAAAACGGTTCAGCCGTTTGAAAGTTATCAGCTCTTTTCTAGTTACTGTAACCTTCACTTGTCGGGGGTGTTATAAATTTTTAATTTACACTTGTCACATTATTGGAACTATCAAAACTGTTAAGCAACTTAATTCAAAGCTTTCTCACATCTTTAAAGAAAACTTAACTAAACTATTCTTCACATTGTAATCTAAACTCCTTCCAACTTGAAAAGACTCTCATGTGAAAAGTAGGTTAAGTGCCAAGTTCTTTTGTCCCAAGTGTCTGCCACTCGACCTGACAAAGCGCAGGGCCACGACCATCACAAACTAACGACCTTCCTGATGCAGTGGTGAGTATTGTGGTCTTTAAAAAGGGAGATCCTGGGTTTGATTTCCACCAAGGTTAATTTCATCAACATCATAATCAACTGATAGATAAGATGCACTGCTGAATATAGGTCTCTTGTAGATCTACCTGCCTGCCAAATTCCAGAACTCTAAGTCAACGGGAAGTACCCTATGGTTTTATTGACAGACACGACAAACGGACAGACAGACAAACAGATAAACAGTAAATTAATCCTATAGCCAACTATATCCTTGATATAGTTGGTTAGCTTCTGTCGAGATTGGCTGCCTGCGCCGAAATTCGGCTAGGAGAACATTATACTATTGTCAAGTGTAACGCTTTTTTGATTAAATGCAAATAGATACCCGCTTATGTGACAAAGTCGTAGCCCTGCGTAAGGGCTATCACAAAAGACAAACTTTTGATTGGTCGATATTTTTGTCAAAGTAGGTATAGAAGCAGGTGTTACTTTGCGGAAGTCCATGATATATAAGTAGCCATAAACTTAAGTAGCTACAAACCAACAAAACAAACAAATCCTTTTTATACAACGTGCAGCATGCGACAGGCACCACTCGCCCCCCACTAAGGCACCACTCGCCCCCCACTACTAAAGGAGCAGGAAAAGCAGGCATTACACTCCACATACTTAATGAATTTAGGAACCAGATGAGCTTTTAACTGCCCACAAGATGAATTAGTTGTATTGTAACATATTGTAACTTTTTATGATTTGAAAAGAGCAACTGACGAGTTTCTTGCTGGCTCTTCTCAGTTGAATCTGCATTCTGGACCGGCGGTGGTAGAGTCACGGACGTAGCATAAGTGACACTAGTTGTTCTACATTCATGAAATAAATAACTTTTGATTATGAACACACGACAAACGACACCATACAAATCTTCCAGAAAACACATAACACCACACAAATCTCCGAGAAAACACAACACCACACAATTCTTCCAGAAAACACTCAACCGTACGTTGAATACGACACCGGAGCATCCTCAGGAGATGTATACTCCTCATCAGTGCATACAAAATCTCAAAAGTCTAAATCCAGCGCTTAAAGATAAGTTGATATCAGTCAGTTAGTTTCTTCTTTTAGATTTGAGCTAATAACATTGTATTCTCGACCACTAGAATATACAGATAAATAGTAAGTACACATAACACTTACTTATTCATTAGTCATTAATTACAGAATAGATGTTTGAATTCCGTGCTGGTTTGGTGTTAATTGAGATACCAAGTTGTGTAAGATTGTGTAAGGTGCAGTGTAGACTAATTAATGAGTTTCAAGTTAACCATTATCTATGCTTGTTGTAAGAAGCCGCCGAAGTGATATTAATTCTAAAAGAGAATACACTGCTTGGATAAGATAAGTCAAAGTTGGTCCTACTCTTAAATGCGTGAGAATACATTCAATCGATAATCGTCAATCGATAGATGATCACAGCTGGACATAGAGCTCTTGTAGGGACTTCCACATGCCACGGTCTTGCGCCGCCTGAATTCAGCGGCTCCTTACAACTATGGCAACAACATTGGATCCAAGTATTAACAATGTAGAAGTCATAATAGCTTACGATTTGCACCTATGATCTTTTTGGTAATTAGTTAGTTTCTTATAGCTTTATTAAAAGCTTGTTCTAAGTATTATCGTTTCCGGGTCTCCTCTCAGAATAAGTGTGTAGGGCATACCTACCACCAAACTGGTCAAATTCCGATTGGCAGACTTCACTGACTGACTAACTTCACTCAGACTTCACACCTTAGCGAAAATTTTTGAGAACACTTAAGGCATGCAGGTTTCCCCACGATATTTTTGTTCACCGTTAATGCATGTGATATTTAATTGCTTAAAATGCACATAGCTCTGAAAAGTTAGACATACATACTCGTACGTATAGTACGCGACAGGTTGAGATGGCAATCGGGGGGCTGTGCGCGTGTGCGGGGCGTCCCCACGCCGGTTGCCATCTCAACCTGTCGTGCACTGTAGTTACCACCTACGTACAATGAACGAACCAGAGACCTTTAGAATAAGAGGATGACGAGGCTATTACCGTTTAATTAATTACTGTTCAATAAATGTAACCGTTAACTTTTATGTTTATGTAACTCTTTCTTCGATACACTATCAAGGGTATAACGCCTACGCACACCGCCAGTAGCGTGGTGAGACCACATTCATGATTCAATTAAAAATGCAAATCGTCTGTGATGAGACTTTGAGCGAGATGCCTCAAGCCTGATAGGGCTAATGATGTATGTGAGTGCTTCTGGTTATTACCTACTTCAATCGATTTAACTTTGAGATTTTCTTAAATATGTACATATATTAGCTCGTGCTTTAAGTATTTATTTTGTTTAGCTTAAGAGAGTGATATTTTATGAGGTTCAAAGGTAACTGATACTTACGAGTAGGTATTGTTTGCGACAAGTCGATATAGCAATCGGGGTATAAGATGGGACGGGCGGTCTCACCGCGACTAACCGCGAAAACATCTGACTGACGCTAGAGGTCAACAAACGCTGTAAATTAACCTACGCGTCAAAATCTCGTTCTTAGCCGAGTTGTATGCGGAAGGCTCTGGGAACCCATCGCATTATTGTCCGAAGAAAACTCCTACCAATTTAGGATTAAGAGGAAAACCTATGCGAATGACATTGACGATTTCCCCTTCAAACTAGCAATTTTGACATGTCATGACCCTCTATTGACAATTAATCAAGCAGACATTTCAATCTGCGAAATTTACGCGGACTTTTAGTATTTTGACGTAGGAGGGTAAAAGATCCAGTAAATGAACGAATAAGGACTACCCTGACTTTGACCTAAAATTAAGATTTATGAGAATCGTTCTATATATAATTTTTATATTTTTTTTTATCTGTGTCTATACACAGTAGGTATACACTCTTAAATTATTTAAATATCAAAAACGCAAAAAAATGCGTGGTATTAATTATTATAAATTATTTTATTTAACAAAAGGATAAATTGCCAGTAAATGAACTGGGAATTTCAGTGAATGAACGAACTCTATCTAGTGCATAAACTCTCGATTCCTATTAATAAATTCTTAAGTATATTTTCGGCTTGGAATTTAAAAAAAAATGTCAGATTTTCAGTTTTTGACTTATTGTATATTTTTTTCTACATTTTGCGCGATAAATCAAAAACTATTTTACATAATAATAATAAATAAAACCTGTTTTAGAATGTATAATACAGCCCTTTCATATGATATTATCCCCTTTGGTATAGTTATCTTAGTTTGAAAGTCACCTAAATTTTCTGGAAAACAGTCCAAATGACTACAGAGAAAATGAAACTTAACGCCCTTGTTGCATCCAAGTCGCTGGAAGTGCAACATCAGCTACTGAATGTGTTAAGAGTAGAATGGTAGATTAGAGGTACTGGGTTGGGGCTGAGGTACAGATTTATCACCAGAAGTCAGAATCGTTCAAATTGCAGACTGCAAGTTACAATAGAGCCGCTTGGAACAATTTTTTTTGCTGTTTCTTCTGGTAATATTCACAACGCAGAAATAATAATCATCATGGTGTTTAGATGGTTTGCGCCAAATTATAAATTTTTTTTAGTAGTTAACTATTCTTATTTGCTCATAAACGCAACGAGGAAATACAGCTTCCACATATAAAAATTGGAGTCCAGGCCTTGCTGTTAGCTGCTAATGGGTTCTCAAAGTAGCCCGAGTATGCTTGTTTTACTGGGCACAAAAGGAAAGAATGAAAGGAGCTTACCCAGTACATCTTAAAAGATCCGTTATAGATACATGCATCCTGCCATGCCTTACCTATGCCAGCCAAACATGGGTCCAGACAAAGAATATAAAAAGAAATAGTGACTTGCTAAAGGGCGATGGCAAGGTGCATAAATTAAGCAAAAAATATTCAAAGTGAGAATTGAAGACATAAGAAAAAAGACAAAGCCTACAGACACCTTGAGACATGCCCTAAAACTGAAATGCAAATGGTCATATTGTATCGATTTTTACAGATGAAAGAAGGACAGGTAGGTAGACCGAAGACGCGTTGGTCTAATGCTATTGTGCAAATCGCGAGAGAAAATTAGCTTGATAGTACCAAAGACAGAGAGAAATGGGGATACCCAAGAGGGATCCATATACAAGAAAGAAGAATACCAGAATAAATATAAAAAAAATTCAAAAGAAAAATAAAACCGACTTCAAAATCACAAACACTAAAAAGTAAAAAATAATTTAAGTTATTGTGGTTTTTGAAGTCGGTTTTATTTTTATTTTGAAAATTTTTTATTTCAAAATTTTTAGTGGCCCCACTGTACTATAATAATATGCCATGCCCAGCTAAAACCCTACTGTTTACTAAGCAATTACACTGATCGCGAGCAATTTGCTCTTATCCATTGAGGAGTTCTGTTCTCCATCTCAGAAGATATTCATCAGAACTTCATCAAATTTATATGGGACCACCTGCAAAGTATACCTAGCTTTTCAAAAAAAAAAAAATATTCCAAATCGGTCCAGGCGTCTTTGAGCAATCGGTGAACATACATTAAAAAAAAATTGAATTTGCTCTTATCCATTGAGGAGTTCTGTTCTCCATCTTCAAAGATATTCATCAGATCTTTACCAAATTTATATGGGACCACTTGCAAAGTATACCCTATCAAACAAAAAAAAAATCTAAATCGGTCCAGGCGTCTTTGAGTAATCGGGGAACATACATAAAAAAAAAGATACCAACGAATTCAGAACCTCTTCCTTTTTTTAAAGTCGGTTAAAAATATACTAAGATTTACTAACATGGTGTTATACCATAGAGTAGCAAAAAGAGGCAAAGCTTCTAAGAAGCGAGCAAAATTTATAACTATTTTGGTAGGGCTGGCACTGGAGGATACAATTTAATTAACAATAGTTATTTGTTCAACAAGATGGTAAAGTTTGTTTTTGTTGTGATTGCCTAGTTTAAATATCGATCTTTAAATATCGATCGATAGATCTAAATATCGATTTTGAACGAAATCAGTCAATTTAGAAAGAATTATAAATGGTGCCAACTTTTTTAAATTTTGGTTACAGGTTCCTATTTTGTGATCCCAGGGAGCTCTAAATATCGATTTTGAACAAAATCGGTCAATTAACAAAGAATTTCAAAATGGCGTCAACTTTTTTAAATTTTGGTAACAGTTTCTTATTTTGTGATCCCAGGGAGCTCTAAATATCGATTTTGAACGAAATCGGTCAATTAACAAAGAATTTCAAAATGGCGTTGACTTTTTTAAATTTTGGTTACAGGTTCCTATTTTGTGATCCCAGGGAGCTCTAAATATCGATTTTGAACAAAATCGGTCAATTAACAAAGAATTTCAAAATGGCGTCAACTTTTTTAAATTTTGGTAACAGTTTCTTATTTTGTGATCCCAGGGAGCTCTAAATATCGATTTTGAACGAAATCGGTCAATTAACAAAGAATTTCAAAATGGCGTCGACTTTTTTAAATTTTGGTAACAGTTTCTTATTTTGTGATCGCAGGGAGCTCTAAATATCAATTTTGAACGAAATCGGTCAATTAACAAAGAATTTCAAAATGGCGTCGACTTTTTAAAATTTTGGTAACAGTTTCTTATTTTGTGATCGCAGGGAGCTCTAAATATCGATTTTGAACGAAATCGGTCAATTAACAAAGAATTTCAAAATGGCGTCGACTTTTTAAAATTTTGGTAACAGTTTCTTATTTTGTGATCGCAGGGAGCTCTAAATATCGATTTTGAACGAAATCGGTCAATTAACAAAGAATTTCAAAATGGCGTCGACTTTTTTAAATTTTGGTAACAGTTTCTTATTTTGTGATCGCAGGGAGCTCTAAATATCGATTTTGAACGAAATCGGTCAATTAACAAAGAATTTCAAAATGGCGTCGACTTTTTTAAATTTTGGTAACAGTTTCTTATTTTGTGATCCCAGGGAGCTCTAAATATCGATTTTGAACGAAATCGGTCCATTAACAAAGAATTTCAAAATGGCGTTGACTTTTTTAAATTTTGGTAACAGTTTCTTATTTCGTGATCCCAGGGAGCTCTAAATATCGATTTTGAACGAAATCGGTCAATTTACAAAGAATTTCAAAATGGCGTCGACTTTTTTAAATTTTGGTAACAGTTTCTTATTTCGTGATCCCAGGGAGCTCTAAATATCGATTTTGAACGAAATCGGTCAATTAACAAAGAATTTCAAAATGGCGTCGATTTTTTTAAATTTGGTAACAATATCCTGTTTTGTGATCCTAGGGATCCTCAAATATTGATTTTGAACAAAATCTATGACAGTTCAAGAAAATAGATTTTAAACACTATTTAAATTATTATCATTAACATTAAATTAAATGAAAACACGACGCGCGACGTGTACTGCAGCCCCTGAGCTTGAGCACAGGCCGAGCCGGTATAAACCGATTTCTCTCCGTTGGCGACGTAGCGCCTGTGCTCACGCACACACGCGCCTCAAGCTTGTAGTAGTGTACCTATCGTAGCGCGCTTGTATGAAGCTTTGACTCTGTTCGCTACTCATGTGGTTATACAACGCAATACCACACTAACAAACACTCGTACAAACATACAGACAAGTATATACTCACACACACTCACACACACACATGGACGCACGCACACACACTTTTGAACGGTTTGAACGGAACACGGTTTTGAAATTGAAATTGAAAAAAGTGTAAGAATTTGTAAGAAAATATTTAAAAAAGGTATATCAGCCGGTTTTTTATTCCAGCTCTTAATACATGTAAAAACGTCCAATCTGTTCATTTACTTGAGCCTTTACCCTAGTACCTAATTATATCGACCGCCCCATATCAAAACAAAGTAAATGTCATTTTTCCGAAAATCGTTTTATGTCATAAGCCTAACTTTCATAGTATGTCCCGTTGTATTGTAAGGACACCCACATTAAAGTAAAATTAAAAGCTAGTAAGTCGCTTTGACCATTTTAAAACATAGTAAGTCTATGAACTGGCTAGGTTTTTTATAGATTAATGCGCCTTACTAAGTTTTTCAAAGGAATTAGATTAAATAAAATAAATATCACCCATTATCTAAATACCATGTCAAAACAGTAAATACTTAATGATGCATTAAAACTTAAAAGTAAGATAGGAAAAGTCAATGACCTCTACATGTCAACTGTTAAATATGGCTTGCAAGGGAAATACTTTGCATACTTACATAATGTTTTTAGGGTTCCATATCTCAAAAGGAAACACGGGACCCTTATAGGATCACTTTGTTGTCTGTCTTTCTGTCCGTCTGTCCGTCTGTCGTGTCTGTCAAGAAAACCGATAGGGTATTTCCCGTTAACCTAGAATTATGGGCAGGTAGATAGGTCTCAACTCTCATAGCCCAAGTAAAGGAATAAATCCGAGAACAAATTTCGTGATTCTAGATCAACGGGAAGTACTGTATAGGTTTTCTTGACGGACGGACGGACAAATGGACAGACAACAAAGTGATCCTTTAAGAGCTCCGTTTTTCATTTTGAGGTACGGAACCCTAAAAAAGAAAGTGATGCACATCTAATGAATAAATGTGTAGGCCAGTCTTCACACTAAAATATTTAAACCCCTTTAAATTAAAAACTGTCATAGCCTAGTGGTTAGAACGTCCGCCTCCTAATCGAAAGTCGGGGGTTCGATCCTGGAATCACGCACTACTAACTTTTCAGTTATGTGCGTTTTAAGCAATTTAATATTGTACATCAAATCTTTGAAAAGAGCAACCGCCGAGTTTCTTGTTGAAGACTACGGCCTAAACTTCTCTTGAATTTAAACCACTTACTAGGTTTTGATCTGAGAAAGAAATTTGACATTAATTGACAAAATTGAGAGACCTAAGCTTGTATAAGAACACAGAAGTGTCATAATTCGTGTTCACTTTGCCTAACGTCTCTCAGAGAGAGATTTAAACTGTTTCTTATAATCACTGGCCATATTTCAAATGCGAAAGTGTGTTTGTTGGTTTAATATTCAATCACGCTGCAACGGAGCAACCAGTCGACGTGGTTTTTTGCATGGATACATTTAAAGACCTTGAGAGTGACATCTCTCTCCGCATCGTATTCTTTATTGCTGAGGGTTGTGACATTCCTACATCTAATGGTAGGTTTTCTTGGGATAATAATGCGGTGGGTTCAAAGAGCCTACGGAACTCGACTAGAAAAACGAGATTTTGACTCTTAGTTTTAACGATTATGAATTAGTTATTATTATCAGTGATAAAATTGATTAGGGCTGCCAGGTAAAATTACATTTATCTCGGAAAATCAAAGAGTTTCCACGAGATTTTTTCCAAGTTTGCGCTACTAAGTACATATATTATGAAGAGGAAAGGTTTGTTTGTTTGTTATCGATAAACTCTGAAACTACTGAACTACTTGCACTAAAGACATAATCATCAACATCAACCGACAGACGTCCACAGTGAACATAGGTCTTTAATAGGGTCTTCCACATGCTACGGGTTTGCGCCGCCTGAATCTTTGCGCTTGCGCTTGACGACAATCATGCTTTAAAGAAAGCAATGATGAGGTCCAAGTTGGAGCACGCTTACCTGGAAGATGCCTATTCACTCTTGGCTTGCAGGTATCTATGGTATATATGGCAGGAAACACGGCCGCCGAAATGGCGTTCCAACCTTTAGGCTCTCCCCATTGCCCGCAGCATGAATCTGAGCTTCCTTATGATGGTTATATTATGTACATATAATATATCATAAGAAATCTCTAACACACAATCCAGCTAAGTAGGTCCAATTTCAAAAAAAGCTAGCTAGCCGACAAATCTAACTCAGTTAGGCAGCCTTCGGGAACCTTCGAGATGTCTCTCGTCCAAAATTCCTCAATGCTTGAAGACCAGTCTTTGAATAGTGCATGATGTCAGTGATGAAAAATGGATCCGAAATATAGGTCTTTTTTTGTACACAGGAAATGCCTGACGCATACCCCTCCGTCATGTGGGGCTTGCATCAAACTTGCACTACTACGAAATCCATTTCGGAACACGGCGCCCGAAACGAGGCGCGCTATCTCCTAAAAAACATAGGTATAATACCTATTTAGAACACTTACTATCTGTCATCATAATCTATGACAACCTCCGAGTATTTACCTGGTAAAACCGTAACTTTCGAATAAATTTTAGTATATAAGCAGGCTTCATTTAGAAATGAAAAAATCCCTATTTTATTTTTCAACGATTATAAACACAACTTTCATTCAAAAATAATAAGCTTAAATTCATTTTAAATAATATTTTGCGACGAAATGACGCGCACAGTCCTTCCGCCATGACAGTCCAGTGGACACTGAATTCCATAGAGCGCCTGCAAGAAAATAAATAGCACAGAAAGTTTTTTGGTTAGTTTTAGATTATTTAAGAAATGAAAAACATTTAGTATAAAACTAACAGTTCAAATTGATTGCTAAACCTAAACATATCATTTTCTGGAGGTTGGCTTCAAAGTATCAAGATGTTAAAGAAAACTTTTACAGAACAAGTTGCGAACAGCAATGTTTTCAACTTGTTTTTTTTTATTATTGGGATAATGTATACTAAATTAAAAAAGGCCCTTATAATCTTCACAAACTGAAGTTTTTAATTGCATGTATTTAATAGATGTTAATGCTTTAGAAAAATAAACAATTTACTTCAAAGTACAGCATTTTTGCGATTTGTCAAATAGCAATTACCTTAATGGAAACGGGTCACGACCCTCAGTAATGAGGAATATACGACTAAAGAGAGAGAGTAAATGCGGACACCTACTAGCAGAATCAGTAGTGTTCTATGAACAGAGACAAAGCGCCATAAATATTAGGTTTCATCGCGATCGGCGTGGCGCGTCGCCCGCAGTTCATTATATCCAGATTACGCGCTATGCGACGTGTTTGCTGCCCAAATCTATTGTTGCTAGCGCGAATAACTCTGTGGGAGTTGCGTGATATGGGATTTATTATGTAGACCATATCTATGATGTAGATATAATGGGTCTTAGCAGCTTTCTCCAAACTGCAGCGTACGTTTAGAGGCTAGCATATTATTCACTAGCCGATGCCCGCGACTTCGCCCGCGTGTTTTTAGGTTTTTTGAAATCCCGTGGGAACTCTTTGATTTTCCGGGATAAAAAGTAGCCTATGTGCTAATCCAGCATATTATCTATCTCAATTCTGAATTTCAGCCAAATCCGTCCAGTAGTTTTTGCGTGAAGGAGTAACAAACATACACACACACACACACACACACATACAAACTTTCGCCTTTATTATAATATTAGTGTGATTAGTGTGATGTGATTTGTGAATCATGAGTTCTCACCATCATGGTAGATGCATTTGACGATTCAAAAGTATTTGTAAAAGTTTAATTGAACAAAAGTATTTTGAATTTTGAATCCTTACACTCCTTACTATAGATTTTAAAAAGTTCACTCTCAGTGTCACTGTCGGAGTCAGTTACTGTACTAAAGCGAAGCACCTCCATCATTTAACTGACTAATGAGTATGTAATAAATTTCAGCTCGCTCTTATTACCTATACCAAGTTTTTCTAATAAAATTCGCTCGCAAGTAACAAACTGCGTCCTTCTGAACAATAAACCCAAGTTAAACCACGTTTATGATTCCGCGCGGAAAGGCGAGCAGCCATCAAAATCCCATCAGCGGAGTTGCCGGCGGCACGTGTCCTATTATTGCGGAAAAACTTTAATAGGCCTGCGCGGAGTTTCCGCGTAGACGAAGAGCTGGTGAACAGGTTGCTCAGTACCAATATTATAAATGCGAAAGTAGGTCTGTCTGCTACGATTTCACGACTTAACTGCTGAACCAATTTTAATGAAATTTGGTAGAAAGTTAGCTTACATTCCGGGGACGGACATAGGCTACTTTTTATCCCGGAAAATCAAAGAATATATCGTATATCACCACTGTATTATCTTACAAATCTAGCAATTCTGACCATCAAAAGGCGTACCACAGTACCTACTTTGAATAAATGATTCTGAGTTTGAGTTTGATAATAATACAGTGGGTTCCCAGTTCCTTCCACATATTATAAAATGATTTGGACTTGTATAAAACAGCCGATGTAGGTAGCTGACAGCTCTTGGCCTACGTAGGGACAAATTGTTTGCAGCAATGGATGCCTCAATTCGATTAGGTTTTGCGGAAAGTTATAATTTGGAAAACTTTTTCTCGTTAGAAATAAAACTATTAAGCAATAATGTCAAATACATCGTTCCGGTTTCCCAATTTATAAAACTTTACCCGCCTTCAGTCATCAGAGAATTCATGTAATATTTCAGCTTAATTTGGTGAAATATTATGAACAGATATTTGCTACAAACCGAAAAGTTGGTATTCAATAGTTTCGTTAGGTATCAATAAACAGATCTTTGTGCCTTTATTTTTAACCTCCGACCCAAAAAGAGGGGTGTTATAAGTTTGACGTGTGTATCTGTGCATTTGTGTATCTTTTATATATTGTGTATCTGAGTAGCTCGTAATCGTAGCTCCTAAACAAATGAACCTCAATGAAAATCAGTTCATTAGTTTAGGAGCTACGATGCCACAGACAGATACACAGATACACACGTCAAACTTATTACACCCCTCTTTTTGGGTCGGAGGTTAATAAAATAATAATAGAAGCCTACAAAATAGTATCACAGATAGTATGGTGGTTTAATATGCCGCAGTATAATGCTAATCTGATATTACACACAACACGAGCCGCTGCACGCCGCTACACGGTATTGGAGAGACAAATCGTCGCAGCAGCTGTTGGAAACTTGCTCTGTCTTACTTGCTGCTACTCCCGTTTAGTTCCATTGATTGGATACTAAGTCCAAAATTGCTCAATGTCGCTAACTATGGGCTGTATAAGAAAGCTCAGAGTCGTTAGTCAGAATGTTAGTACGTACTTAATAACTAAAACAGATTTAGTCCTCTGCATGAGTTTCCGCAGCAGAGGACCATCCATCTTATCATTAATCATGCGCAGGATGCTGTTGCTGCTTCCACGGAGTCTAGAAATAGTGAGGCTGTTTTCGTGCGCCAGATGGCATCAAAGCCATCTGTCTGCACCTTGGTAAACATAGCCGATGCACTGAAGAACCGAGGTTGCCGCAACAGAACCCTGAACGCATTATTGTATTGGACTCGCAGAGAATTGTAAGCCCTTTGCGTGTACTGAACCCACAGGCTTGCTGAGTATAAGGATAAGGAACAGTGTGATTTTCACAGCATCTGTACATCGAGCAAACCTTCGGGCGGATAGCATAGTACCAAATCCTTTGTCATTAACGTGCCAAACAATATCCAAGCACAGAAAAAACTTCCCCCAGACATATGAAAGTTGGCGCTAACTCGCCAACGAGACGTCAGGTGCATTTTATGGTCACGACGCGATCATTTTTTCCATCCCCCCCATTTCTCCATCCCCTCTTATGAATATTGCAACTTGCATCCCGATCTAAGGCGGGGTGCAGGAAACTTTTCAGCGCTCTAACATCGACAATAGAAGTTAATGTTCGTGTAATGCAGCGATTCCTAAGGGTAAAATTATTTTCAATGGAGTCAAACCACGTCTCAAAATTACTAATGGTTTCACGTTCTTTTGGTGACCTCTCTCGAAGGAGCATCACTTCTCTCAGCATGCAAAAGAGACCATTGATGCCCGCGACTTCGTCCGCGTGGATTTAGATTTTTTTAAATCCCGTGGCAACACTTTGCTTTTCCGGGATATAAAGTTGCCTATATCAATTTCCGGGACACAAGCTACCTTTGTACTAACTTTCAAACAGGCAGACACACCTTCGCATTAATAATATTAAGTTTGGATGGATCTTGTAGTCAATACCTAACCCATACCACACATGGTTACGGAATTTATAAAACAAATTCACACCCCGTACAGTACGTATTTTGTGCCTCGTAAATAATATAGTCCTAAAGTTGCGATGCCAAAACTTTGCGCCAAGTCTGAATATACATAAGGCATTAAGGCAATAAATCATCGCGAACTGTTCGCTAGCTTTGTGGATTAGCATTAAACTTAACATTATTTTAGTGGGATTAACGTCTTTAGTAGGTCCCTATATATACTGACGCATTCACACGAGGTATTCGGTATGATACGCGAATTTTATTATTGTGTACCCTCAAAACGTCAGTTAACCTATTGGTTAAGATGGCTACCTCCTAATTGGTCGGGGGTTCGACCCGGGTCTAAACTAAACTAAGTTTTTGGAGTTATATGCATTTTAAGCAATTAAATATCACTTCATTTAAGGGTGAAGGGCAACATCGTGTAGAAACCTGCATGCCTGAGAGTTCTCCATAATGTTCTCAAAAATCGGTCAATCCGCCCTTACCCAGCGTGGCATTTTGAGAGGAGACCTGTACTCTGTAGTGGGCCAGCGCTGGGTTGATCATGATGATGGAATGTCATTGTAACTATTGGTTAAGCTTATTTTAATACTAGCCGATGCCCGCGACTTCGCCCGCGTGGATTTAAGTTTTTCGAAATCCCATGGAAAATCTTTGATTTTCCGGGATAAAAAGTAGCCTATGTGCTAATCCAGGATATTATCTATCTCCATTCCCAATTTCAGCCAAATCAGTGTAGTATGTTTTACGTGAAGGAGTAACTAACATACACACACACATACACACAAACTTTCGCCTTTATAATATTAGTGTGATTTACAATAATACTTACTGGAATATTAGTTAAACGATTAGAACTATACTTTTTGTAAGTAGGTAGGTATATAGTTTTGCGGGATGGTTATAGGCTGATGATGATGATAACTATTTAAAAATGACCACTGTATTTTATGTATGCGCCAAAAGAAAAATAATTCAGTCAATAAAGTTGACAATATTTAAATCATATTTAAATACATATCTCGTTTTGTTTTTACATATCCATTGATTTAAGAGTGCCACCACACTGTCCCGCTCAAATAAAACAAACAGTACAAGTAATACGTAATCATTATTTTCATTTACATGCAATATATCTGTCCGTCAACGGTGAAATATCGTTCTATTCCCAAACCAAATAATATAATACACGGCTTAAATCGGTAAACATTTCGGCGGCGCGATTTAAATCGTATTCATGTAATAACTCTGACGGGCAGGGTGTCTCTACACTCATTCGGAGCCATTCGATTCGGCTTGTTTCAATTAAATGGTATTTCTGCCAAAATACAGAGTATACCTATTAATATGTGCAGAATTCAATTAAAACCATACAGAATTCATATATCTACGTACATATATTAGATACATATTTTGACTCTATCATTTTGGGAGACATCCGATTTGTCTAATTAAGATTTTTGCACGAAATAAAGTATGTGCACTGTGCAGCTCACATACCTACTTTTATATAAGACATGGGCAGAATCAAAGAGATTTTTTTAAGATTAAAGGAATCTCTTTGTACCTATCTATTAATTTATATGTAAAATAGCGCTGTTTAACCTTGATGTTTATTGTTCAGAGTGGAATTTTTAGGTAAAATGTTTGCATTTGTGGTTCTGACACGCTCTAGGTGGCTAGACAACATCAAATGAGTTGCAGCGATCCACTGTATGCACCGTGACGTGTATCCTTACAAGAGACCTAATTCTAGCAGTGGACGTCTACCAGTCTACCAGTTGACAATGATGATGAAGGAATCACTCTTTTTTTTAAAGTGAAACGAATTTCTTTTCCTTTTCTACGAGTAGATACGAATACGTGTGGGGACACCCTCCTTGTTTGTTTATCGTGGTAAATAAACGCCGCGTGTATGCAAATTCCGGAGTCCCCGCTGATTTATAAATTTGAGTCCCGGTTTCCTCCCGGGCGCCGCGCGCCGGGCGTGCGCCGGCGAGTGTGACTCGGCTTAATTGGCGTGACTAAACATTTTGCTCTCGAGGTTCTATCACAGTTCACACAGTTATGAAAATTGTAACAAAATGTCGAGGGAAGTCTCGTATAACATTTGACGCTAGGTAGGCTATGTAACGATAAGTTATTTTTCACCGCCTTAAAAAAAGAGGTTCTCAATTCGACCGTATGTTTTTTTTTGTATGTGTGTTACGCGATTAATTATCAAATTCGGTTCATATTTTGCGGGAATCCGCAATTATTTTCGTTAGGTAGGTTATCCTTCGACTAATTATTTGCACCCGCTAATGAAGACTAGGTCGAAGATTTTTAGAAATTGAGTGGAGCCGGGCAGTCAGCTAGTATGGATAATTTAATTTGAATGCCTTTTCCGAATCCAAATGAAAAATTATATTACCCATAGGCTTCACCAAAAAATGGTAGGAATGTCCCGCGGATCGGTTTCGAAGGTGGAATTTTTGTTCCCGCAATCAATAGGTTTTTATACGAAAGCTTGCTTTTTGGAATGTTTGATTGCGTTCGTTATAACACGTCGATGCTTGCGGTCGAATTTATAGCGGCCTTTACCATCAGTGTTGGTATAAAACGTCCTAGATTTACCCTGGAGTCAGATAATGTTTCTGTGAAAATTATTTAATGAATGAAAATCATCTTTAGCCTGTTAAAAGGGCTGTTGGGAAAGTTCTTACAAGATTTTTTCTTACTTTATGAATATTTAACTCAAAACTAATTACTAGAATGAAAATTCCTAACCTAAAAAGCTACTGTGAACGTTTAATAATTCATTTTTTTCTCACTTTTGAGCCAAATATTTAAAAAAGCAAATAAAAATATATAAGATCACATGTCGATAAATGCTAACTTTTAATTTAATTTCAGAAACAAAGGATTATAGCAAGTGGTTATAACGTGGGAATTTATTAAATACACACTGACATGATTATCTAATTTATTCGATATCATTTCGATCATGTCAAAGGAGTTTTATATGTAGGTACCTAATAATACCTAATAATATTATATTGCCAAGAAAATGGAACAGATTTATGTTTCAAAAATCTGTGTGTCTTTAGTTTTTCTGTATCAGTGACAGAATAGCGTTGAAACTGAAAACCAGCTATATGAATAATCGTACGAGCGTATGGGCAAAATATTGCATCCAGGTAGAGGAAAAAGTTGAAAAAATACTTTTTTATAATCGTCTCTTGTTTTGCAGACAAAAACCACAATATGCAAAACTATGCAAAAACTATGTAGCTTAAAATAACTTTGAAAGTGACGTGGAATTATTCCAAGTCTATTTACGCATATTTTTTTCCAATCATAATTATATTGGCATTTTTTTCCAATAATAACTTTATAATGGCGGGCGGGCGCCAGAAGACAGACAGACAGACAGACGGACGGACGGACGGACGAACGGACGGACGGACGGACGGACGGACGGATGGACGGACGGACGGACGGACAGACAGACAAAGTGATCGCATAAGGGTTCCGTTTTTCCTTTTGAGGTACGGAACCCTAAAAATGAAAATAGAAACATTTTATTCAAACAAAATTTGACTCAGTGTCAAGCAAATACTCAAGTGAATCTTCCATCTAGTTCGGAATACCAGAGAAAAATGAGAAAACCAGCAAGAAATTGTATAGATAGGTTTTTGATTCAATCTTTTTTTTAAAACAAACTTTAGCGTGAAAATATGTTCCCGAATGTAGGTATACCTGAATAAACCACATACGGTTTATTCAGGTATACCTAAAGGTACATAGAGGATGAATATGGGTTACGCATAAAATACTACGCGACATAAACCCAAATCGAAATCATGTTGGGCCCATTTAAGAAAATCAAGCTTTGCCCCTGGGACCGGCTCACATAGGGACGGCCCTAATTTGATGTCGCAAATTGGACCTCCTCTTACAGCCAGGATTTATCGACCGGAAGGGTCGTGTGGACTTAATTATGTGCATCATTAACTATTGGTTAATTAATATTGCTGATAAATTTTACTATGCTAAGCCTCTTAGACCCTTAAGGTGCGCACCTACTGAACATAAAACAAATGATTTTTTCTGGTCAGAGATCCATAGATCTTTCAAACTTTCATAGGTTTTTCATGGGGTTTTCAAAATTTAAATTTTACATTTAAATTAACATTTTAGTTTTAAGAGGATCGTCTAGTTGTAAATTTTCATACAAAAAAGCGATAACATTTTTCTCCCCGTAATTATTGTAGTCCAATTTTCATAATTTTTAGAAACAATATTATAGATAGGTATAATGAAGAGCTATGCTCGTACGTTTCAATTTTAAAGAAATATTACCTATGTTAAAAGTTACTAGCGTCTAAATATCCATATTTTTGACCTCAAAACTTTCTTGACTATTTTAATTTTTTTAATGTAACTAAACTAAAATACTTAGTAAAAAAATAAAACGTACGAGCTCTCCTGCCCACTTATTGACTCATCAATGCCTAGTTCAACTCCTTAGACCTTTTTTAGGTTGTTGTATGGCAGGCCATGTTGCACTGAAATTCCCTTTACAAAATAAACGAGGAATAAGGCCCGAATCTTCGTGATTCCCACGGGATAGAGAATCAAGTGGATTTATATTTTTGCACAGCAAAGCAACGGGCAATCGCCAGCCTATATATACGAAATCGTGTTACGATACGTACCTACGATATGAATAATGTCAGAAAAATGTTCGGAAAATTATATCAGCCAGTAAACGCACTCACATATAATCTCTGCTGTATTACCGGCAGCGCCACTAGGGACAAGGGAGGCGAATGAAGGGGGGTCGAAATGTAATATTTTCACATTACAGGCCCCGTAATCAGAATACGCAGGGGACATCTTCGATAAGCGAAATGGGTAAAAAATATAGAAATTCGTCATACGATCGGATTCGCTGCTTATTAATCTGGGGAAAATGATTTTACTGTCTATGCTATTTTAATTTTATTTCCATGAAGATGATGAGTTCACATTGCCGACTAAAGTCCAAGATGTCCAAGGATTTTAAAATTCTTCTAGAAGACTTTTCAGGAACAAGAACATACAAAAATATCGAATTCCACTCGTACGTGACCAGTTTTTCGTACCATTTTACAAGACATAACACTGTAAACTTTTTCTTTTTAGCCGCCATATTGAATTTTTTATTACATATTTGTTGTTATAGCGCCAATACAAATATACGTAATCTGTGAACATTTCAACTCTCTACCTTTACACTTCATGAGATACAGCTGCTGACAGACAGACGGACGGACGAAAAGACAGTCACACTTCGCATTTAAAAAGCATTCCGAACCCAAGGTTTGACACTGTGGAAGTAGGTAATTGAATTAAAAATTTTATTTTTTCAAATATTAGTATGGATCGGGCAAGTTCAAATAAAGTGCAAATGCCATCAAAAAAATATAAATGTCAGAATAGAGGCCGCTGAAAAAACCTAGAACAAACATATTTATTAGGATCTCAACTTTCAGACATAAAGTTGGCTTGAATATAAAAACCCGGCACATAAACATTATAAAGCAGCCCGGTCCGAGCTTAATGTCCGTGAAACGGTCCGGGCGGCGTCCGGCCCGTGGCGTCCGGAGTCCGTTTACATTAGAATTAAACGGACACTTAGGTACAAAGGATTACCTATTAGATTTACCGTCCAAATACGCATATTTTTAACCCCCGATCCAAAAAGAGGGGTGTTATAAGTTTGACGTGTGTATCTGTGTATCTGTCTGTGGCATCGTAGCTCCTAAACTAATGAACCGATTTTAATTTAGTTTCTTTTTGTTTGAAAGGTGGCTTGATCTAAAGTGTTCTTAGCTATAATCCAAGAAAATCGGTTCAGCCGTTTGAAAGTTATCAGCTCTTTTCTAGTTACTGTAAACTTATGTATGTCGTTGGACCAACAGGATGGTTGTCTTCCAACGTTTCTTCTTCCGGCACGTAGCCTCCATTCCAGCAGCAAACGAGACCTTCAATCATCAGTGGTCCTACAGACATGCCTTACCCATCTCCATTTCGACCTGGATGGACACTTTCAAAACAATATCAGTTAGTCCCGTTCTTTTCCAGATTGTGGCGTTTCCTTTTTTAGCTGATTTTAATTTTCATCATCATCATGATCAACGAATTAACAACTCACTACTGAGTATGGATCTCGTCTCAGAATGAGAAATGTTTAGGCCATAGTCCGCGACGCTGCGCTGGTCCAGTGCAGATTGGCCATTTCACACACCTTTGAGAAGATTATGGAGAACTCCCAGGCGTGTTTTGAGGCTTGAGTTGCATGATCAAACCCCGGACCTCTTGAATAGGAGGCTAACGCTATCACCACTTTCATAACTACTTATTTGCTTAACTAAAATTTCCACCAATTTTTCAGTATCAGCTTTTCAAGTGTTTCCACTAGATTTCAATATAGGGATTCAAGGAGCGTATCAACAAATTCCTGTAAGGCCGGTAACACATAGGAAGTTCCTTTGCTGCTGCAAATGTTCATAAACGGCGGTAATCACTTAACATCAGGTGACCCACCTGCTCATTTGCTCGCTATTTTTTTTTAAATCAGCATGTGTATGTGTGAGCAACCATTTTACATTCCAAAGATGAATAGACATAGAATCCACATATTTTACATCCCAGTTAGGTACCAGTAGTCCCATAGATCATGCTCAGTGTTTCAGGGCACATCCATTCTAGTTGAAATATGGTGGAATTAACGTAGATAAGAAAATTTATTTCGCCTTTAATTACCGCCTAAGCAAGAAATGTGATTTGCGACTTATGCCACTTTACCGTAATCTCTCTGCTGTCATTTCCCTGAATGTTGGTACAAGTTCTATTGCATAATTTGAGTTATTTGGAACTGCAATTATTTAAAGCTGTGGTCATATTTGTAACAACAAGTCATGAATTTAATGAATATTATTATAACCTTCCTTTTCACTGAATGCTTTATTCGTTGACAAAATATATCGGTCTACGGGTTCCGTACAATAAGAAATAACACATTCAATTTTTTTTTTAGTTTTCATGGCTGGTTATAGTACACAAGTTCACGAGATATAGCCCGCTGACAGACAGGTGTAGGGATGGACAGTGGAGGCTTAGTTATAAGGCCCCGTTAGCACCCTTGGACTACGAAACCCCAAAATACGACGTACATAGTTCGCGACAGGTATTTGAAGTGCAAAATATGAGGCGAATCAGTTGGGGGTTGACGTAACTTGAAATTTTGACAGTAGGGTCTATTTTACGATGTAGGCGCTCAAAAAGAAAGGTTTTTTGGAAATTCTACCTCTAAGGTAGAGTGCTTAAATAGTGCCTGGCGTTTGTACAAAATAAGGTACTAGGAAAACGTAAAATAAACAGAATTAAACTAGCTTTTACGCCACGAACATTTTAAACTGGCAAAGACAATTTGATAGAACAAATTAAAAGATCACACGGAACCCACTCCATGGTTATTTCGCGCCATGAATAAGACATGAGGCAATTACTCCGCAACCTCCCGAGACATTCGCGTAAACAGAGTTTTGGGATCTTCCTGTAACCCTCCTCTTAACCCTTATTACATAGGTATTAAGAGCTAAAATACAGACAAATGAATCCAGACGAAGAGGGTTTGTCCATGGTTTCTCATAAAAACTTGCAATTACGCTTTACAAACGCTGTAAAACTATAAACTTAAATACATACCTACTTAATATTATAAATGCAAAAGTGTGTCTGTATGTCCGTCTGTCTGTCTGTCTGTATGCCTGTCTGCTACGTTTTCACGGACCAACCGCTGAACCAATTTTGATGAAATTTGGTACAGACTTGGAATACATCCCGGGGAAGGGCATAGACTACTTTTTATCCCGAAAAATCAAAGAGTTCCTACGGGATTTTAAAGAAACCAAATTCCACGCGGACGAAGCCGCGGGCATCCTCTAGTATTATATACAAAAGGTAAAGCTCTATCTGCTGACTGAATGATCTGCGTCGATTCTCCGATTTTTGGAAATTCAACTCCTAGGGGTGTAAAATAAAGGGGGTTGAAATTCGTATAGGCAACGCCGACGAAGTCGCTGACGTAAGCTAGTAGGTGTATGTATTACAATACCTATTACTTAGTGCTTGATAGGTACTTATCATCAAGTCTTTAGTAACAGACTTCATCCATTGCTTTGCTATCTCAATTCTCGAACAAAGGCGAGACTGATAAATGATGTAACGAGATAAAGAATAATATTCAGGCAAAGAGCGATGATAAATAGCCTGTATTGAGTCTAGACTTAGCAATACAAGTGGTATCGAAGTGCTGATGGGTTATTTATTGTTTGTTGGTGAATGGTGTATATCTTACCCACCAAAAACATTTCATGTAAAAAGGTAGCCAAGACTCACAAGTTCATAATGTTTTCACTGTTAAAAAGTTATGAGATCTCTAATAGAGCCAAGCCCCTAGCTGAGCTTAGATTTGTGCTGGCCATGGGACCTATCCGAAGTCCAAAGTATAAGTAATAAGTAGCTCTTAAATGTTCTTGACTATATATCACATTTATAACAATAAATAACAAATCACTCTTCTTACAAGCTCTGATTCTACAAACCCTATATCTTGGTAAAAAAAGTACGGCTTGGCGTTTAATGTTCGTAAAACTATAACATGACATAACATATTTTAAGGCCTTAAGGAATAGTTTGTTCGACAATTACTAATTTGTATTGTACTTCGTGATGGTCGCAGAAGCTATTCCGGGCTTAAATGTCATTTCAGATAAAAAATCCACGAACTGTAAACGGCCAAGCCGTAGTTTTTTTACCAAGATATAGGGTTTGTAGAATCAGAGCTTGTAAGTAGAGTGATTTGTTATTTATTGTTATAAATGTGATACACTCAAGAACATTTAAGAGCTATATTACTTTGGACTTCGGATAGGTCCCATGGCCAGCACAAATCGAAGCTCAGCTAGGGGCTTGGCTCTATTAGAGATCTCATAACTTTTTAACAGTGAAAACATTATGAACCTGTGAGTCTTGGCTACCTTTTTACATGAAATGTTTTTGGTGGGATTTCATTTCTTTTTGGCAGGTGCCCTAGATTTTTTGGATCTATTTTTTGTAGGTACATCATTTTCATGGCCCACTCTCTATCGTTACCTCTTTTTTTAAAAGCTTTTATTCAACTTGCAATGTACTCGTATGTAAATATGTTTGTTCGGGTGGAATCTTGCAACTCAATTTTGAAGCAGATATACCAAATTTCAGTCTTTTAGGACTTCAGGAAACACAGATACTTGGTACGTTTGATAAATCTGCCACGGACATCTTATCCTGAAAACTTTAGAATTCAAGCAACAGATTTTACAGATATGCATCTCATATACGAGAGGATGAAGGGGGACCCGATTTCTTAATTTATCTGTTGTTCATAATTCTTGAAATTCCTACTTAATGCCAAATTTCAGTCTTCTAGGACTTCAGAAAGTACCCTAGAATTTGTGACTAGAGGTTTTGAATGTCGATAAATTTGAAACTATAAAAGCTAGACAATTGATACTCAGTGCGTTTAATGAATCTGCCAAGGACATCTTATCATGAAAATATCAGCATTCTAGCGATAGAATTTACAGATTTGCTTCCCCCATACAGAGGCGTAGAGGGGTGAAATTTCCAATTTCTTAATTTTTTTGTAGTTTGTATGCAATTTCTAGTCTACATACCAAATTTCAGTCTTCTAGGACTTAGGAAAGTACCCTAGAATTACAGACTAGAAGTTTTGACTGTCAATTAATCTGAAACTATAAAAGCTAGACAATTGATACTCAGTGCGTTTAATAAATCCTCCAAGGACATCTTATCCTGAAAATATCAGCATTCTAGCGACAGAATTTACAGATTTGCTTTTCTCATAAGAGGCGTAGAGGGGGGGAAATTCCAATTTCTTAATTTTCCTGTAGTTTGTATACAATTTCTAGTCTACATACCAAATTTCAGTCTTCTAGGACTTTGGGAAGTACCCTAGAATTACAGACTAAAAGTGTTGACTGTCAATAAATCTGAAACTATAAAAGCTAGACAATCGATACTCAATGCGTTTAATAAATCTGCCAAGGACATCTTATCCTGAAAATATCAGCATTCTAGCGACAGAATTTACAGATTTGCTTTTCTCATAAGAGGCGTAGAGGGGGGGAAATTCCAATTTCTCAATTTTCCTGTAGTTTGTATGCAATTTCTAGTCTACATACCAATAGCCTTCTAGGACTTCTGGAAGTACCCTAGAAATTACAGACTATGAATTGTGATGATCATCAGTGAGGGACGAAAACGGCGTATTTTAGCTATCAATAAATCTGTAACCATAAAAGCTAGATATTTGATACTTAGTATATTTGGTAAATTTTCTGAGGACACCTTATACTGAAAATTTCAGCTTTCTAGCGTCATCCAGACCGAAGTTATGACGGGTCGAAAATACGGCGAAACACTTCGAGAAAAAGGTACGTAGCGCCCCGGCCGCCGTTTGGCTCGTCTTGGCGGGGGCACTACCGTGCCCCCTGATACAAATCTAAAGATTCTGATCATGCTGTTAAAATTTTGCAATAACATCGTTTGGTAGCTTTTAGGGTTCCGTACAGGAAAGGTGTCAACGGGACTCTATTACTAAGCCTTCGCTGCTCGTCCGTCCGTCCGTCCATTCATCAGTCGCCCGTCCGTCCTTCTGTCTGCCAGCGGGCAGTATTGTGAATCGTATTAGGTACACAATTGAAATTTTCACAGAATGTGTATTTCTATTGCCGATATGAGTAACAAAAAATAATAAAATTCTAATATGGCCTCCATAAAAATTAAAACTAATTAAAAAGTGTTATTTTTTGTACCTTCGTGTGCAAATCCGACTCGCCCTCGGTTTGGTTTTAACCCCCGACTCAAAAAGTAGAGGTGTTTTAATTTTGACGTGTGTATCTGTGTGTTTGTGTATCTATCTGTGGTAGATAGGTACCTACCTACGTAAACGCTGGCCTCGAGATTCTTTATTGGTCTTTGAGCAACTCAGTTACAGATAAAATAACACCAACTATCATAACTTTAGCTTCTTTTGGGTCATCAATGAAAAGAAAAATAGTTTTGCCCTTTTTCCCTTTAGGTGCGTATAGAGTTATGAATAAGCCGTTGAGTCCCTGGGCTTCGTATATTTAGGTGTGTGATATGGTTATTTATGACCTGTCGACAGAGCTGGGCATTATTCGCATTTATCTCACCAGATCATTTATCAGAAACGCCTTTGTTTTGGATGGTGTGCGAACTGAATTGCAATAGGTATGCAACTGGCTTTTACTGTCTAAAATCGTATCTACTTTATTTTCTATTTAGGTGCGTACTGGCAAGGAGTCACGCCACATGTCACACTTTGTAATAATTTCAAATGTCTTTAGTTTGTGTAATAAAATGTTTTCTTTCGCGAAAAATGCGAAATTCTAAACGTCGATTTAAATTCTTCCTTTGCCGTTTTTGACTAAGAAATCTTATATCTCAAGCAAAATTCATTCTTTCGGCGCCTCGGGGTGAGGTACGGTTAGAGGGAATGGATGGCATGCACAGATAACGTTATTTCCTTCATCTGTGGAAACAGCACTATACCTAACGAGTTGTCGCTACCGTCAACGGGGCTCTTAATTGCTTAAAACGCTTATGACTCCGAAAAGTTAGAGATGCGTGTCCAAGATCGAACCTCCAACCTTGCGGAAGGAGGCGGATGTGTTAATCACTAGGCTATCATGGCCTGTTCACAGCACGTATAATAATTACTCAGCACAAAACCGTATGCAGCAGTTCCGAAAGTACTGAAATAGTAGCGTTGAAGTTTTGTGGAGACCTCAGTTTGCAACAATACGAGACATTCGAACTTGGTAAAGCGGAGCACAACTCCCACATTTCTACCTGTCGCCGGTTTGCTTGTTTCAGCGGATTATCGTTGCATGCTAATGTTTCTGTTGTACAGTCAGCAACAAAGCTAGGAGCTAGCTTTAGCTTAGCTAGCTAGCTACAAGGGACTGTGAACGGGTGCAACCTAGCTTTATTGCTGACTGTATTAACGCTAGTTGAAAATAATAATCTTAGATTTTATAGTGAATACGTGACAGTTCCGATCCCCGACCTCCCGAATGTCATCACCGCTGTTCACAATCATCATCATTTCAGTCTGTGGACATCCACTGATGAACGTAGGCCTTTCCCAAAGAGCGGCACCACACACGATCCTCAGCCTTACTTATCCAGCCAGTTCCAGCCAGCCTCTTAACTTATTTCTAAATTTCTGGTCTGGTCTAGTGTGAGGCTTCGGTGCAAAGCCGTGCCGCTAAGCGATTAAGCGTTCCGGTACGATGCCGTGTAGACACCAAAGGGGTTTAATAAAAACTGCCATACCCCTTCCAGGTTAGCCCGCTTCCATCTTAGACTGTACTTACAACCAAGTGAGATCGCAGTCAAGGGCTAACTTTATCTGAATTAGAAAAAGCCATACGTGAGGACGGAAAAATTATGCGCGTCATAAATTGAAGAATTCGATGTGGATGTCATCTCCAAAAGGCAGCCGTGCGAAGCCAGGGTGGAGCTGTTGTATGTAAATATAGGCATAATGGGAGCTGAAGGCTGAAAGGATCCCACCTCCGCAATAAACATGACGTATGTAATGACAGTCATCAGAAAGCAATCTAGCGCGCGCCGCGTGAAAGCAAATGAATTTGAATATAAATAACGTCCCCCGATACGTGTTAGACGTTAGTGTGGAAGCATACTCACCATGTTAACCTAACACGTGCTAACAAGTCGTAGTTCAAAAAAAACGAGTGATATGCCAAAAAAATAACACATTTGAAAATGGCGTCATCCACCATATTAAACTTTAAAAAAAAAAGTATGTCCAGTGTAATTTGGGATGATTTAAGGATTCTAACCCCATACATCCAAAACGTGATGTATCGGTTTTTGAAATGACCGATTCAATTTTGGAGCGTGTTGTTTTACTAGTGTGCGTCTACACTTAGTTGTAATCTAAAGCATTTCAATCGTTCTATTCAGAACGCGTCGCGAATTCAAAACGTGTGATATATTACAGATCATCATTATAATGAATACATACCTACCTTTACCAAAGAAAATGTATGTGGACGAGAAAGATTCATTTTCACTTTATAAAAAAAACTAAAATCACTGTAGTTAAAGTAAATTACTTTGCAAATAATCATTGGCGATCAATACTTTAGTCGCGACCTTTTAAATAAATGTAATTGCTTTTTAACAGGGCTCTCTCCGTCACTCGTTTCCACTCGTTTCATACAATCGTAGTTCCAATTTCATTTGAATACTAAGCAACCAAAGTCCATGAAATTTTGCAGACATATTCTAGAAACTAATATCTGTGTCTGTGGTGTTTTAGATTTTTCTAAAAATATGTAGTTTTAAAATTATAGGGGCTCCAAGATTTGTTTGAAAATTTTAAGACCGCGTAACTTTGAAACCGAATATTTTCCGAAATCTGGAAAACCACAGACATAGATATTAGTTTCTAGAATATGTCTGCAAAATTTCATGGACTTAGGTTGCTTAATATTCAAATGAAATTGGAACTACGATTGTATGAAACGAGTGGAAAGGAGTGACGGAGAGAGCCCTCTTAAAGACCCAAGTGGTTTAAAATAAAAACTGAATCTCAAAATTCAGCCAGACTACTTTTAGTATTCTTCAAGCAAAGAAAACCTACCCTTTGAAAGGCAGACTGAATGAATTTTCCGTCAATATTTCTCATTTTCTATATGAGGTTGGAATAACTCCCTAATTTTGAGCCATAAGTAGCCTTTCTTATCTATTTTACAGTGCTAAGTAGGTACAAAAAACATTCCCAAAGAAAACTTATCTCGCAAAATACTTTCTAGTTTAGCACAAAGCGAATTTAAATTTCATCCGGGTATTTTCGCGAGCAAATTTTTTACTGTCCCGGGACGTTGCCATATCTCCCGGGAATTAGCGTTCACAACACCTTGTAAGGTTATTTTTAAAAAGTTGATTTGAGTTGTCAAAAATAATAAAAATTTATTAATTTAGCTGATGAAGGTAGTTTGGTAAAATCGATATTTGGCTCATTCGATGTCATACAATCTGTTACTAGGAGGCCAACAAGATTGAACTTGCATAAATACGGGTGTTTTGAAGGTTTTAGTTCAGTCTCCTTCTGAGATTCGGAGCGATATCGCATATTTTCGGTTTTTGTATTGTGAACTGGATAATTAGATGTTGTGATAGCAATCACGCTCTAATTAAATTATTTATTTTGGCATTAGTTTTTTTAGATTAAAACTCTCGGATAACCTGTACACATTGAACCTGGTGTTTTTTGTGTTGGTTTTGAGAGAACATTCCAATAATCCGATAAAAATATCAATAATACCTGCTTTTCTGAGTGACGCCAATAACCTGCAGCAGATAAACGTCTTTAATTACCTTAGTTTACCCCCTCCCTTCCTCTCTCCCCCCCACTTTTCCCTGGCACGAGCTTTTTACAGTTTCAGCTTAAGATAACTACGGTTTTGCAGGAAAATTTACGTCGCGCTTGTGCGGTGAGATTTGGGAATATGAAGAATTTAGAATCCTTTCCTCTTTTAAAAGTTTATGAGTTAGGTACGAGTATGTCGTTAAGAAAAAATATGAAATAGTGCTTGACTATGACCTCAAGCATGTGGTCTATACAGCACCTATAGAACGCGATAGGTTGAAATGGTAATCTAACCTGATGCGGACAAGCGCGTGTGACGTGCTGGTGTGCGGGGTGCGGGGTGTCTCCCCGCCTCACACCCCGATTGCCATCTCAACCTGTCGTGAACTCTAGTATCATAGACCACTAGCAGCTATGGTTCTGCTACAGAGAAATGACGATACCAGGGATTTTGCAAATTTCCTAGAGATTTCACCAAATCTAAGTGATTCAACAGGCGATGAAGAGAGCTATGCTTGGAGTTTCTCTACGTGATCAAATCAGAAATAAGGAGATCCGTAGGAGAACCAGAGTAACTGACATAGCTCAACGGGTTGCGAAGCTGAAGTGGCAATAGGCAGGTCACATAATCCGAAAAACGTATACCTAGACGTTTTCTTTTTTTTTATTCAGATACAAGTTAGCCTTTGACTGCAATCTCACCTGGTGGTAAGTGGTGATGCAGTCTAAGATGGAAGCGGTCTAACCTGGAAGGAGTATGAAAGTTTTCATTAAACCCATACTCTTTTGATTTCCACACGGTATTGTACCGGAACGCTAAATCGCTTGGCGGTACGTTGGAGTCCCAAGGTGCTAGGATGGTAAAACTCCGCACTTGGTAAGTCACAGGGAGCCGCTTACCAGTACTTTAACATAATATTATAGTCAAAATAGTATTCTTTTTGTATTCAATTCAAAATAAACTACATTATTGAGCTTCACGTTTAAACAATAACAATAATAATATAACAATATGCTAAAATAATAATACAACAATAACAATATGCATAAAACGGCAGCAGTTTTCAAATATTATGAGGAAAATCGCCGAAGTCGTTATCAAAATCCCCGCGCGGCGCCGGGGGAATAGCATTGTTTGTGCAGAGCTCAATGCATCTACGTAGGGCTGCGAAGCTTACTTTAGTTCCGTGATTTTCTATTCGTGAGTTCGAAGCTAAATAAAAGCTCACTGACTAACTGATTAATGTATTAACGTACAGGTCAAACTACTGAACGGATTGGGCTAAAATTTGGCATACAGATAAGCTATTATTATGCAAACATCGAAAACTTCTACGAAAAGATTTTTGAAAATTCAGTCCCTAAGGGGTAAAATAGGGGTTTGAAATTCATGTAGTCTCCGCGGATGAAGTCGCGAGCTTAAGCTAGTTTTACTATAAATAAATGTTAAAATGAACCCTGAATTAATCATTGCACTCCTTTCTGTGGGCACACCTGTAAAAAAAGGTTCGACAAAAATATTTTGGCAACCCTATCTTAGAACAATAAGCGTCGCTTGCCGAGATTGTCTCTCAGCCATCGAGGCTTATGAAGCCATTTGCGCAGAACGACTACACTAGCTAGTTAGGCACCATATTGTTTTACTTCCCAACCTTCATAACTTATCCGGTTTACCAAGAAAAGGTTAGAGAAAAAATGTTATTGGTATTTTAGAATATTTTATGAACGCTATTTCTTTTAGCTCTAAGTTTTGTAACACCTTTAAGGTTTGTTGAAGGTTGTTACGTGATATTATACAATGTTAAAATATAATAAACGGATTCTATGACGCACCTGACTTTTTTTTTCAGACATCAAATATTATTGAGTACATAATTATAAGTATAGATTACGAGGTTCCTCATAAATTAAAACCACAGATTAAAACTAAACTAATTACTCTGTGATAGAGTGTTTTCACACTAACCGGCACGGTAAGATAATAATATTATGTAAATCTCGTGCCTACTAGAGGTATCGACCTAACTTTATAGTATGAAAACGCGTTCGTTAGGTATTTTCCTACGTCTAACCTACCAATGATAGCCTAAGCCCTAGTGGGCAGTGGTTAGGACGTCGTCCTCCAATTCGGGAGGTCCAGGGTTCTATTCCAGGCGCGCACCTCTGACTTTTCGGTGTAATTTCCGTTTCTAACAGTTAACTGTGAAGGGGAACATCGTAAGGTAACCTGCACGCCTGAGAGTCCACCATAATGTTTTCAAAGGTGTGTGAAAACTATCAATCCGCACTTGCCTGGCGTGGTATAGACTAGTACTCGCCAAACTCTTCTTATTCTGAGAGAGTTGTGCTCAGTAGTGAGCTGGTGATGTGTCGATGATGATGAAATTCCACTACTGCCGTACCTGTGCCGGTCAATGTGAAAACGCCCTATAAAATCTGTACAAGAAACAAACACGAGTAATATCGAGTACAGTTAAAACCCAGTTTAAATATCTCGTTACGGTAAAACTCCGCTGGTAAATGGTTAGTCTTATCAATTTCACAGTCTATCTGTTGTCTATTCTATAATTAACGCCTTTAAAGGTTTGTTGTGTACAAATGCGATTGCAAGGCTTGTATCGCATTGTTTTCTCACAGGCGCATATCGGCAGCGCCACTTGGGAGATAAAGGTTTAATTATATCGGCACGGGGTGGGACGAAAGCAGGACGCTTCATTAGCGCGGATAAAGACAAAGATTGCATTACACGGGTCATAGAGTAGTTGTTTGTAGATGTGACTTTCATAATAAGAGCCCTGTGGACATTCGTTGTCTCAGAGTGACAAGATTTGTTTATCTTTAAAAAATAAGTAAACGAAGGTTTAAAGATCATAAATACATTAGAACATTAGGTATGGAGATATTATATCTAGGTGTTCAAAAATGTAGGAATTTGGTGGCCATTTTTAAATAAAATGGCGACCAAACGACCATGATTTGGAGAACTTGACCAATTTTAATAAATGCCTACCAACGCCTCCTAACCAAACTTACGGGGCACACGCGACGTGGGCTAGCACCTAGACTATTGTTATGGACTATGAATTATGACTCATGTCAGGTATCAAATCTAAAATTAACAAAAAAATTGTCCTCGCTTCGCTTTGCTGTCAGTCTTCTTTTCTATGTTAGTTATAGCGTTGATAGTTACATTTTATAAGCTTTTTGAAAAGGCTCTTCAACCGCAATACCAACCAACCAATTGAATTCAACCAAGTTTAATATTGAACCAAGCAACTGTGAAGGACCAAGGACCTGTCAATATACCATCACTATTACTCACATTTCGCAAAATAAATAAATCATTTCATTTCAAAAATCATTTCATTTCAAAATAGGTATACCTAAACTATCATTTGCGATTGAAAATCGTTGAATAAATATTATGACGTAGACATGGACGGGCCAACATCTATTTTATTTTCTTTTTTCTTATTTCATCAAATAAGTAATATTGAAAAGGAATGTAGGTACTTACTTGTTTTTAGACATTGTATTGGCAAAATGGTGCACTCTACCAGCAAAACTTTTCTTACTATATTATTGTATTAATTTATGCCTAGTGACACGTCTCTTCGTTTACTCATCCTGCATTTCCCGCACTTGCTAATAATTAGCAAGAAAGCTCGAACACTACCAAATAAGCCAAACAAAACGACAACTTTATCTAAACACCTCATCAGCCCTTATCGCTAACACCATAAGCAACATTTTAACTATATCAGTATTAAAATTAACTTTGTAATTGCACTTACGTTTGTACTTAGATAACCTAACCTATGGCTTAATTAAAAGTGTTTTTATCTCTGTATGTTTCTAAATGTCAGAGTATACAATGCTGGTTGAATAGAACCTTTACGTAGAAATTATTCATCGATGTAATTATTACAATAAACTTATTCTGAGCCTTTACCCTATATGCTCTGTAAGCTTTGTTACTATGGCTATCTGATGAAGAAATGCTGACTTACATTAAATAATATCTATTTCTTCATACTTAATCCATATAATAGTACATATAATATGTACTATTATGGCCTAGTATGGATGCGGATGAAGCTGCGAGCAAAAGCTAGTAGGTAAGTACGTACCTACCTATTTATATAATTTGCAGATGTATGAACTGATGACCTTTTAAATTCCGCTCAGAGTTCAGACCATAAAGTATGTAAGCATGTACAGTTTCTTTTTATTTTCCAAGTCAATCGAAGCGTGAAAATTTTACCTACCTTTGTTAATGTTACCCTGTGACATAGCCTGTATCTCTCACAGGTCATTAACCCCGTGTCGGATGCCCCTTAAAAATGTGTAAATAAAATACCCTTTATACTTGATGCCTACTGAATATAATATCATGTACACATGCTTTGATTGTAAAACAGTAAGGAGAAACGGGGTAACATGACTTATTTTTCTAATGTTGTGTAGAAACGCTGTTTAGCAATCTTACAGTTTATGAATGTGTTTATCTAAAGAGGAACATGCGATTGTTGACATATTTCTAATAGTTTTGTGTTCTAATACCTAGTCTATCTAGGTAGGTACTATAAATTTTTCACCGTGATGAACTTTTCAAAAAGACTAAATGGATGAAAGAATGAATAGGTGATTGAATAAATTAAATAACAGGAGTTTTACTTACCTTTTTTTGTCAAATGGTTAACCCATTAAAATGTAGGCGGACATCGAAGAAAGACACCTACATACTACGATTAACCATTTAGTGATTCTATATTGATGCCTATTTACATTTATCTACATTCGAGTAGAATTGATAACTTTCTCTTTTTGTCAAGTCGGTTAAAAAATACTGCAAACCTAAAAGACAGCTCGGGGGTATTTACTTAAATCTCCACATTTCCCTCCAATTCCCATTAGATAATTCCACAACGTTTCGCCGCCAACTCCTGAAATACTTCAAAAGAAAAAATAAAGCTTTTGTTTCAAATTTTATTACAATGGATAAAGAAGACTTCTTTTCTAATTTTCGTATCGCCGCCGGCGAACGAGTGGCATTATTATATCTAATTAGGTCTACCATACTCCTTTATTTGATTAGGATAGTCCTGATAAAAGTGATCCCTCCCTCCGGACTAAATGCGAGTGTGCGTGTTTGTTGGTTTATCCCTCAATCACGCCGCAACAGAGCAACGAATTGACGAGATTTTTATGCAAGGGTACCTAACCCAAGTAGTAAAAAACCTATTGTACCAGCAAGTTAAATAACTTTCACGTGGTTTTAAAAAGCTTTATAAGATTTTTTCAATATAACAAATAGAAAGATAGATACATTTTTTATTTAAAACTATTGACGTGATGAATATAATAATTTACGTATACATGAAATTTCAAGCTTCGATGGTATCAAACGCGTTTTTAAAAATAACTTCTTTGTACTCACGAACATTCGGTATTCTGTTAGATACTGCACTTGATTACTGGTGATTGATACAAAATATTAATTCAGGCTATAAAATGTACGCATTTTTTGATAGTGTATATTTTATAGCAAGGATTTTCAGCTCGCTGCAAGTACATGTTATGTTTTATAATCATTTTCTCACAACCTTTTTACTTGTCCCGTTTGATATTACTAGACCATGGTGAGCCTACATCTAATAGAGCACTATACAAGAAGGTAATTACTATGTGTTGGTTACATTGACATATGGTTGCTTGATATATTTAATTGGACAAATATACTGTTTGAGTCGAGAAAACTCCTAACCCCTTCTGTAAAATGTAAAAATGTAATGTTCTGTAAAATGTAAACAATGATGCTTTAACATTTCTATAAAATGTAAACATGAAGATTAATTTCTAGATTTGTGTGTGTTTGTGGATTAACCTATCGTACACGATGATATAAAATTTAAATAAACTCATTTTCACACATGTACGCATGGTATCGGCACTTTCAGTCCATTGGTTGCATTATTGCACCTCGACTTTCCGAAACATTTGCTAGGTAACATGCAATATTTTTAAGATGTTGAATTTTGATGTCATTTCTATTTAACATATTCTAATATATTATTTTTATTATATTTTTTAAAAACTATATTAACTTATTTTAACATCTATTTCACACATTGTTAAAAACTAATAATAATATTCTGAGTTAAAATTTAGGACTAATTAATTTTTAAATCTCACTCACTCAACTATGAAGTTAAAATCAAAATCAGGTCATAAAGTAGAAGCAGATATTGAGACAATATTAATAGGTCTTCAATATAAGAACTACATAGTACAAGTGGTACGAGGTCCAATCAACGGTGGTCTTTCATATTTTTTTTTTACTCGCGATGTTTTCACTAAATCAGATCAGGAAACGAATGTTTCACAATAAATTGAGTTTGACCATCGCGCTGAGTTTTTTCATATGTAGCAGTTTACCCTTCTGTACCCAATCATGAGTATTTGCTAAAAAGGAAGGCAGCTTGCTTCTTTAGGGTAGAAGATAAACGCAAAACTACTCTCTGGCAACGAACCGGACCAAGAGGTCCAAAACCTAAAGTGGTTTTTTTTTATCAATGACTAGCTTATGCTCACGACTTCGCCCGCGAGGACAACACAAATTTCGAACCCCTGTTTTATCCTCTTAGGTGTTGAATTTTCAAAAACCCTTTCTTAGCCGATGTAAACGTCCAGCCCGATCCGTCCAGTAGTTTGAGATGTGCGTTGTTAGATTAGTCAATCAGTCAGTCAGCTTTTCTTTTTATTTATTTTATTCTTGTTGTATCGGACAAGATTTATTTTATTCTTCTTGTATCGGACAAGAGCTCCCGTCCTTTTCGAAGCGTGTTGCTCTACGATATTTGGACGAAGACGCTGTGACATTTATCAGGACCTTTTCGGGGTTTCGTTAGTTCCGATTCGATTTTCATTTTATGCAAAATACGATCCAATTTCGCGCGGGCAAGGCGCGGGGAGGGAGGGGCTCAATCGGGATAATGCTATAGAAGAATGATCCAAATTGAATTCGTCGAAGGCGAACTTGGTCCCAGCTAAGCCCCGATCTGGCGGATGCCTCCGTGTTAGGCTCAGCACACTGAGGTCGCCTTCGACTAAGTCTGTTTATACTTTGCCTACCTACATTGGTGTAATTTTCAAAAAATGCAATCCCTAAGGGGGTAAAATAGGAGGTTTAAAGTTGGTGTAGTTTGTCTTATTTCTCCTTGTTTTTAGGGTTCCATACCTAAAGTGTACCAACGGTACCCTATTACTAAGCCTCCGCTGTCCGTCTGTCCGTTTGTCTGTCAACGGGACAGTATCTCGTGAGCCATAACCGGTAGAGCGTTGTCAGAGAATGTGTATTTCTATTGCCGGTTTAAAAACAAATAACACAAAATAGCCCCCATGAAAATCAAAATAAATTAAAGGTATTATTTCTTGTACGATAATACGGAACCCTTCGTGTGAAAATCCGACTCGCACTTGAGCGATATTTTTGAGATTTTGGTGTCAAAAAGGTGTGACACGTTTTAGACACCAAGATCTCAAAAAAATCACGCACAACCATGTTCCAGGTTAATTTTATACATGACGACATTTCGGTCGCAACAGTGTGGTCGCCCTTAAAGGGTCGCAACTCAGCGGAATTATTCACGCTCGGTTACGCTTTTTATTAAATTTTTTCACGATTTCCGCGCGAAGGGACAATAGCAATGCAAGCGGATACACTATGTGACCCAGTCTAGTGGTTAAGATGTCCGGTTTCTATTCGGAGGGGGTCCGGAGTTCCTTCTTATTCATTTATTTCTAACCGAAAGAAAAATCCTAAGTTACATGAATAAATAAAATGAAATAAAATACCCATTTTAAGTTTCATGAATACCTATAACTTGAAAAATGACGGACGTTCACATGAATTTTCATCCCCTATTTATTTAACTCCTTTAGGAACGGAATTTTGTAAAACCGTATAATACACGTATAAGTCTTTCACGGATACCACTATTTTACCCCCGGGGTTGAATTTTCAAAAACCTTTCTTAGGCTACGTCATAATAGCTACCTGCATGCCAAACAGCCCGATACGTCCAGTAGTCTGAGACTGAGATGTCAATTAGTCAGTCAGCTTTTCCTTTTACTTTTTAACCCCCGACCCAAAAAGGGGGGTGCTTTAAGTTTGACGTGTGTATCTGTGTATCTGTCTGTGGCATCGTAGCTCCTAAACTAATGAACCGATTTTAATTTAGTTTTTTTTTCTTTGAAAGGTGGCTTAATCGAGAGTTTTCTTTGTTTGAAAGTTAAGCTCTCTTCTAGTTACTTGAACCTTCATTTGTCGGGGGTGTTATAAATTTTTAATTTACACTTGTACATATTAGGTATATAGGTATAAGATTTAGATTGAACCGTAAACTTGTATTAGAACAAGCTCGTGTGGAAACTAGGAAACGCAATCGTTTAGATAAGTCGTGTCCAATATGGGTCCAGTCGTAAATACACGAAGACGGATCACGGGATCGGATGTCGATAATGCGCCGTCCGCTCACCTCCCGCCTCAAATACATCTATCAGGATTTGTTTTCGCGTATCTTTTACATTCATTGCTTTAAATCTAAAAATATAGACTATTTACACTAGGGCTTCTGGTTTCTGTTTTTAACCCCCGACCCAAAAAGAGGGATGTTATAAGTTTGACGTTTGTATCTGTGTATCTGTCTGTGGCTTCGTTGCTCCCGAACTAATGAACCGATTTTAATTTAGTTTTTTTTTTTGTTTGAAAGGTGGCTTGATCGAGAGTGTTCTTAGTTATAATCCAAGAAAATCGGTTCAGCCGTTTGAAAGTTATCAGCTCTTTTCTAGTTACTTAACCTTCACTTGTCGGGGGTTTTATAAATTTTTAATTTACACTTGTTCCTTCGTAGACTCCATACTTAAAATTGAAGTACACAAGTTTGACCATAGTGATCCAAAATTTTTCTACATTGAAATCGTGCGACCCAAAACCCGACTACACCCGGGAACTGCCGATAGATAGCGATAGATATAGTATAAAAATGTTTTTCTGTCGCTTGGTGTATTTTAACATTGCACTATATTTATATTTATGAACTCAGAGTTTTTTCCTCTTTCATTTAATATCCCACTATTATAGGTAGGTATGATAGGTATAGCAAAAAAAAATTTTGGAGACCCCACTTTTTTGGATATACTTACTTACCTAACATCCGTCAGATCAATTTTTTTGGTATCAAATGTAGCTATGTCACCCGGACTATTATAACGAATTGATTAACATCTCAATCATCAAGATCGGCTCAGTAGTGTATGCGCTACGGTGGAACAAAATATAAACTTATATATTACATACAATAGACTACTAAAATCATAACCCCTCCTTTTGGCTTTGGCGTAGTCGGGTAAAAATTGTTCAGTTTTGAGGTTTTAGAATGTATACCTGGACGATGAATAGTTGGGAAGGTCTACTAAACCCACGTATTTCTGTAGATCGGTAAAGAGGAAAAAAAATAACAACATAACATCGATAACGCACGAATAAACGGCTATAGAGATATCGCTTTTGGGGAAAAACTGACGATTGACCGGAAATTGGGCACAACTTTTTATCTTCATTTTCAACCGAAGGCTTTTTGGAGACAGTCAATTCGATGACACGGATTGTGTGGGATTCGGACTACAACATTTAGATATTGACAGAGCGGTGATAGCCTAATGGTTAGACGTCGTCGGTCTATTCGACGTGTCGAGGATTCAATTCCGGGCATGCAGTCTAACTTTTTGAAGTAATAATATAATACCAGATGATGCCCGCGACTTCGTTCGCGTGGATTCAGGTTTTTCATAATCCCGTAGGAACTCTTTCATTTTCCGGGATAAAATGCCTATGTGTTTATCCAGAGTATAATCTATCTCCATTCCAAATTTCAGCCAAATCTGTCTAGGACTTTTTGCGTGAAAGAGTAACAAACATCCATACATCCATCCATACGTCTATCCATACATACAAACTTACGCGTTTGTAATGTTAGTAGGAAGCATCACTTGCTAAACATCGTAAGGCATGCCTGAGAGTTTTTCATAATGTTCTTAAAGGTGTCAATCTGCACTTTACCTGTTCTCAGTAGTGGGCCGGTGACGGGTTGATCATGATGTTGATGACGTTTCGAATTTCGTAGATTTCAGTGATAATACTTTTAAAATACCCAAGTAAAAACCAAGTAATTTATTTTTTGTTTTCAGGTAAGCTCGTAATATTTTCATCGTCTGACTGAAGTTATGAAAAAGAAAATTTGAAGAAAATACGAAGAAAGAAACTTATGGAATCTAGTAGTAAGTATTAAGTTGTTTTATTATACAAAAAATCAATAATTTAACATCATATACGTTATATATAAAGTTTTTCAGTTAGCATATTATGTGTGTAAGGCTATGCTGTCTAACAAAAATTCTTTCAGCAAAAAAAATGTATGAAACAGTATAAACAAAAACAACGTTAAATTTTATAATAAAATAAAAGTATGATAATTCAGGGAATATATTTAAATACCTTTGAAGTTAAACCTACCGTGCTTTATTTATTTAAAGTCCCTCGCTCTGTTTTGGGGCAATTTATCGTTTTTATCGTTTTTGCTCACGACTCATTGGGCGGGGGATAAAGGATGCGTTCAAAAAATAGAAATATTCCACCAAGATGCTGGATCACGAGCCATTTCACCCGCGTTTGATCTCCGCCGTCTGATGTGACCATTCAGTAATAAATACCTAAAATATGTGATTTTGTGTGCGATCTGTACCCACATGTACTGATAGTGAACTATCCATATCCATACTAGTGTCTGTTTGTCTGTCGGCTAGCTTTTCACTGCCCGTCCGTTTAACTGATTTTGACCCAAGATAGCTCGCATCCCGGGGAAGTACATAGGTTACTTTTTCTCCCGAAAAACCGAAGAGTTCTTTTGGGATTTTAATAAACCTAAACTAGGAGAACGAAGACCCGTAGACGACGAATTATCTAGTAACGAACATTTTGCATTACTCTCTATCATTGCGGTTATCAACATTGTCATTATCAACCGACAGACGTCCACAGCTGGACAAGGGACTTCCACACACCTCGGTCTTGCGCCGCCGTCATCCAGGGGCTCCCTGCAACTCGTTTGATGTCGTCCGTCCACCTAGTGGGGGTCTTCTGACCTTAAGACCCCAACTTTTTAACTATGTGGCCTGTAATTTGTCACTTTAGCTTCGTAATTATTTAGCTGTGTCGGTTCGGTTACGCTGTTGTTGGGTTTTGTCAATCCTGATTCGATCACGTACAGAAAATCCAAGCGTAGCTCTCTCTATCGCCCGCTGTATGACTCTGAGCTTTCTTGTGAAGCATATAGTTTATTTGAATAAAAATATATTCTATTCTATTCTATATACCTACTTAGTTAGTAACTGTGTCTCCAATAGGTATAATATTATGTCATCACTGGTAACACGCACTGTTCAAAGACTTTGGTCTTAAAGCACTAAAGAATTTTGGACGAGAAGACATCTCAAAGCTTCCCGAACGCTGCCCAACAGAGTTGGCACATAAGATATTCCAAAATAACAATCCCTCTTCGTTAAGTCAGTTGAGAGGCATAAACACCTCTTAACCTATTTGTATCCTCATGGTAAACCGCGTAAGTACCAACAAACAGGCTTGTTCGCTTGAGGGGACATTGCGCATGATATATTCAACATCACAGAGAAAATAAACACCTAACCTATTGTAATTTGCTTTGACGTGGTACTGTCTACAAGAACAATACCTACACATTATGATAAATTCCACCTTGAATCCCGCATCGCTCCCACAATCTCCATTAGGCGACAGGAGTGTATGAGAATGTGATCCTGTGAGATGACTCGCTATCCTTATCTCAATGACCAACACTAAAGGATAGCCATGAAGCTGCTGCTGCATTGGTTGGTTCTACATTGCTACTTCACTGAGTGATATTTATATCATTTTATAGAAAACCTTCAATGGATTAAAAATAAATGTCAAATGAGCTCAGTGGCTAAACGCTGGGTTAGCGAATAAGTAGGCTGGTCAGCGCCTTTACCTGGCACCGTATCGTCTCTTTTTCTTCAGTGCACTCTAGTCAGTGACATTTTTTTAGCCGATGAGCTCGTGCAGGAGTGAGATACAGCCAGAAAGATAGAGTAGGCACAGCCGGTGGCGAGCGGTGCGGTTGTAGAAAAAGGAGGGCGGAATGAGGTCAAAAAACTCCTCAGAATACTCTCCATTATAAAGGCGATAGAACACGTAAAGGAAGTTTACGTGTCTGCGGTGCTCCAGGCTTTTCAATGAGCTGATGAGTTTGGAATTGTCCCCAAGTTCCTAGTTTTACCACGAAATTGTTTTAGCAGTTTGTAACTTAGGTGACAGATCAATAGAACTTTTCTTGAAAAAAGCTCTTTAATTTTGAAAAGTATTTAATTAAGTAGCTTTTTCTACTACCCCAAAATATTAAAAAAACTTGCGTGTTAAAAAAGAAAGCGAATTAATCAAAATCTGACATTTTATAAAAACCCTTTCTTGCCGACCGTACCCATAATATCCGGTCCTTTGAACGCGGCGGGTTGAGTAAATATTATCTGTAATAATTTCCCGCCTCGCGACCACAGATAATATTCGCCGGCTGTCAAAACACGCGCCATTCTGACACCTATTACTTTGTATGAACGTCGATTTTATATTGTTAATTTTTGCTGAGTCACACGTCATACAAATAGCTACGTAAAAACATAAGAGCTATTCAGGTATGAGAGGATTCAATTTTATTAGATACCTATTTTTAATCAATAAATAATAATTTTTGATTAGTGCGAGTAGGTTAAATTTTCATTCTTTTTGGAAAGTTTATTTATTTTATTTATATTTATTAACTTAAAAAATATACAGAAAGTTTTTGTTACATTCAGCGCCACAAAAACTGATTTAACGATGACTTTACGTGACTTTATCTCAAGTCTCAACCCAACACCAGACTATTATTACGGACGGAACCCCTTCCTATGACAATACGGTGGAAGATACCAAGGGATCAGAAGGTGGATGGAGTAAATCATAATGTATCCCACATCGCGAACTTTAGATAACACAAAGATATCACGACTTGTACTCGTACGTGTACGGAATAACCGCCGCCATTATCGAGCCGACACAGAGTGACTCCCGACATGATATTATGGTAGCTCCTAGCTAGTACCAGGTAGGTTCTAGTTACCTAGCTAGTTAGCTACCCACCGTCATAGAGTTGAAGCCTGTTAATGCAACTGAACATTTTTTTTATTCAGATAGAAGTTAACCCTTGACTACAATCTCACCTAGTGGTAAGTGATAATGCAGTTTCAATTAAATACATACTCCTTTGGTTTCTACATGGCATCGTACCGGAATGTAATTATTTAGTTTTAACCTGTACGTTGTTAGTTTAGTATGTTTCTAGAAGATTTTTCTACTGACTTCTTTTTCTACAACTGCACCGCACGCCACCATAAGCAATTTCACCCTCACCACCTGGGTGCCTGGTGCACTTCGACCGCTTGTTGTGCGAGATCTATTTTTCCACGCACACGCAAACTGTAGAATTAACTGCGGTATTCCCACTAGATTACAACAGCGGTTCCTCTGGTGATGCAAATGTTCATGAGCGGCGGTAATCACTTAACATCAGGTGACCCGCAGTTAAACAATAAATGATGACGGTGGGTAAGTATGGGCAGGTCTTGTCATCTGACGCATGGGGCCTGCGACTCTATGGTCGAGCTCTATGGCTGTAGGACAGTCGGTCTCGTGAGTCAGTAAATCACGGCAGATACTGAATGGAGCACAATAGCACAGCCACGGCGCTACCGAGCGATTGTGCTCCCAATTCCCATCCTAGTGATTTACGTACGATCTAGTTTATAATATCTACCTACCTACCTAAGTACCTACCTACTGAAACTGAAACAGCTCTAATTATTTTGTAATTAGCCTCAGCCGAGTTTTTGCTGGTTCTTCTCAGTAGGAACGGCATTCCGAACCAGTGGTAAATTATTTTGACTATTCAAAAGCACTTGTAAAAGTTAACTTGAATAAAAATATTATATTCTTTGATATCCCAAAATATTTAAGTTACCTACTTATGTGACGGTCATAAGTTTTTATAACTTGGTAAGTAGGTATCTACCTAATATTTTTTCTTTGGAAATATTGATATAAGTAAACAGGTACAGATGCAATTGTTTCGGAATAAAAACGACGGACGGATAGTGACGAAACTATTTTGTTTTTTTTTTTTTAATAATGAAACCCTAAGTAGAATTACATTGAAACAATATACATATGAACAACCTTTTAAAATGCCGTAAGGAGCTTAATATGTATGAGTATTTAAAAGTAAAATAAAAGTCCCTATTCAAAATAGAAGCATTTAAAACTATGGGTAGAAATAATTTTAATATTTTATAGAGTTTTAACAAATGTAAGCAGCATTTACAATTTCACAGCAACCATTGTGCAAATGTATTCAAATTCGTAGACTTCTGTATTAAGTATACCTCTACCAACTTTATTTCAAACAAAGAAATTAAGTATTCCCTATTAAAATGAAGTGAAACATTATTTATGTAAAGTGGAAATGGGAAAGATTTTCCTAACATTTGTATATTTAAATACCTACTTACCTAGTACCTAGTCTGTTTTTTATAAAAAACCTCTACGGTTATACACTGTGCACTGAACTTTAGTATACTTACAACAAAAAGTTTAGAATACCTTCTTGGTACCTATTAGAGTAAGAAATCTAAGGATCTGCCCAGAAATATGTAAGTAGTTGCAACTTGCAACCCTTGCAATGTAGTGGTATTTTACAGAAAATACCTATTTTGTAGGATGGAGATAAGTTTTTACCTAAATTTTTTTTAAGTAAAAGGTAATTTTTTGCACTTTAAAATAATAGTTAAATAATAAAGTGAAATAAGTAATTTTATTTTTTCACGTAATAAATTAGGGTATTTCCATAAACCTATTAGTACTTTAAATATTTTAGTAAGTATAATTTAGAAGGAATTCCTATAGAAACTAGGGTACTTTACACGATAGTTAACAGGGTAACACCAAAACTAAAGTGGAAAAACTGCCGTGCGGCGTTGCCAAACCGCGCGCCAGCCGCCCGGGTCGCTCTATCACGTGCGTGGCCAACAAAGTCCCATGCGCAGTGTAGGACGCCATCTTGGATTGGCTACGCGTCCATTCAACCGATCAGTCGCCATTCACGCCAGGCGCCAACTGGAAAGATAAACCATAAAACAAGTCTTTAATCATCAATTTTATTATAGTATGGAGGAAAATACAGACAAGTTCGACTTGGAATTCGACACGGAAAAGTTCATAGAGGAAATAAAGAATAGACCGGCGATATGGGACAGTGAGTCGCCGGAATACGCCAATCGTGAGATGAAGAAGAAGGCTTGGGAAGACGTCATCAATATTTTTGGCGGGGAAAACTTATCCTCCTCTCAACGGAGGATTATGCGTGAGTTATTAATAATACTTAATACCTAACTACCTATTTTTAATTAAGATTATTGTTAGTTTTTCAAGTTGTAAGTAATTATAGGTACTTACTAGATAATATTTTGTTTATGTAATTTTGTATGTATATGTGTATCTCTCTCACACACAAACTTATACTTTTTCTCTCTATAATCTTTGTGGAATATTACTTTGCCTCCGTTGTCCGTCCGTCGCGTTTGTCTGTCTGTCAGTGGGTTGTATCTCATTAACCGTAATAAGTAGACAGCCAATTTAGAAGTTTTGAACTACCACATATTCGTCGGAGTCGTACCTGGGATCTACCACCTATAAAATCACACTGCTTACCACTGCACCAGGGGTTGATTCTAATAAAATCAATAATAACAACAATCATAAACAGAAATAACCTAGTGTTATTAAATACTAAATAGCTCTTTAAAAATGTGCTTGTATTCCAGAAATCACTATGCGAAGGAAATGGAAAGGTCTCCGAGGTTGTTTCACCAGAGAGCTCAGAAGACAAGAGAACCTGAGAGTCAGCGGCGACCCGGGGGCCAGGAAATCTGAATACACTCACTTCAAGCAACTGTTGTTCCTGCGAAATGTCGTCACCACTAAAACATCTACTTCTGAAAACGATGAATACTTGCAATACGAAGTACCCATAGCCACAACCGTCAAGAAGGAAAATCCAATCGATAAAGAATATAACTCTGAAGATAATGAACCAGAATTCCTAGAAGAGACCAGCAGCGAATACAGTAAAATGGACGAAGCGAACGTTGAATTTCTTGATAAAGACCCCCTAAGGGATGTTAAGCGTCTTAAACTGAAGAAACCCAGGATTGACGCCAAGACGGAAGATGAGGATTTGCTGTTCCTTCTGTCGATGTTGAAAACTTTGCAGCGCGTACCTTTCAGAAAGAAAATGGCGACCAAAATTAAGCTAATGGCTGTGCTTGACGAGGCCACAAGAGATCTTGAAGATTAGAAAATAAAGTTTATTGTATTATTAGATGATTCTTACAGTTTTTCCGCATGGATTTAGGTTTCTTAAGAATCCCGTGGAAAGATTCTCCGGGATAAAAAGTAGATTCCGTCAAATTGGTGTAGAGGATCGACCGTGAAAAGTTATAGACACGCAGACAGGTTGCAATATGATATTAGTATAAATTGTATGGTATTGTAATGTTGTAATTGTATTGTATAGTTTAACTGTTAAATTAAACTTATTTCGCTAATTATAAAACGATTTTCCTTTAACTTTTAATTCCTTCCCATCCCAAAATCACCCACGTGCCTAAAGAAGTTTTCAACAAAGTAAGTTTAAGTTTGGAAAAGGAATAAAGAGCAGTGTATTTCAGCTGCAATGCAGCCCAGTTGTTTGATTAAGGTCCAGTACATGTTCTCAATGCGAAATGTTGCTTGTGGCACAGTTTAAATAGAGATACAGAAGTCCGACGCCTTTGATCTCATGGTAGGTAAATAAGGACCACGAGTCCTTCAACATAGGGTCTTAACTACGTAAGGCAGTTCGGGTCGCTTCTTCATCCCACACCAGAATTGCTCTGTCTAAACGGCTTCGTCGAACCTCTGTAAGTAATCCATCCATATCCATACTAATATTATAAATGTGTCTGTCTGCCTGTCTGCCTGCTAGCTTTTTTTTTTTATTCACTATAGGTATGCGCTTGACCACAATCACGCCTGATGGAAAGTGATGATGTGGTCTAAGATGGGACGCGTTTACCTAGAAGGTGCCTATTCACTCTTGTTTTAAAGATACCCGGCTTTTCACGGCCCAGCAGTTTAACCAATTTTGATGAAATCTGGAACAGAGGTAGCTTGCATCCCGGAAACTGACATAGACTTTTATTCCGGAAAATCGTAGAGTTCCTACGGGATTTCTAAAAAACCTAAATCCACGCGGATGAAGTCGCGGGCATCATCTAGTATCTCATACATACTGTGTGCTTGTGGTAGGGTTCGGACTTGCAGCACAAAGCGAATCAAATATGCAGCAGAAAGAGTGTACTGCGGGGTAACTCGCTTAGTTTAATGTTGATTTATGACTCTTTTACTGTATTTTACTTTTCCGACGGCAAAAGAAACTACTCACTTAACAAAGCCCCAAGGTAGACTTGATAAAAATGGTCATTTTAAGGCCCTGCGTAGACGAGGGACTTATTAATAGCTAGTCCGCGGAGGACCAATGTCTGTGTTTCACCATACAATTAGCACAGAGTAGAGATTTGATATTACATACAGAGGTTCGACGAAGCCATCTCACGAATTACTTTATTTCATGTAGCACAGCTTGTGACACTTATGATATGTCAAGACTCGACCACGGTTTGGAAAGCAGCTTTTATTGAGAAGAGCAAGAAACATCAGTTGCAAAATGCACTTATTAAAAGTCCTATGCATAAGCAAAATAACTATTTGACAAAGGAACTCTATCTTAAGCGTGATCTGCACTTGCTCAGTTTGCATTGATATACATATAACTATTAGTTATCTAGGTGGTCCCATAAAGAGTCATTAATAGTGCATCGCTTGAAGGAGACTTGGTGTTGATAAAGTTTCATTTCTACATGATGTTCAGGCGACCGCTGTGCGTAAAAAAATGGCAGTAGTACGCCAAACGTGGTACGAAATTGCTTGTGTATTATCTCGGCACGTAAATAATGAGTGTAAGCGAGTGTCCTTTATTATTTCCGTGTTGCGCCTAATTGCGCGCTGGCCCCTATTCATCTGCGGACGGCGCGCGTGGACCGAGTTTTAGACTGAGCGGTTTTCCTGGCGACAAGGCCATCTGTACGGGGGTATGGGCCTCGAGGCTTGGCCTCCTAATACCCGGGTGAGGCGCAGGGTAACTCAGTGGTGTAACCCTGGTGGAGATCTTTTAGCAGGGATTTCGCCGGCTAGGGACCGCCATCTTAGTTTATGGCCCTAGTGGGCTTATTGTACATCCGTTTGCTCTCTGCGCGCGGCGGTGCGATCGTTGATGTTATCAGTCCAAGGCTATCAATCCGAGGCTGGGTTCTTCGTCGAGTGCGGAGACGAGGTTAGGTTCAGTGGATCCCGCGTTTCCTTTCGTAAATTCATCATCAACACCATCATCAACCGATGAACCGTCTCTCTCCAGCGGCTCTCTGCGATACGTTTGATGTGGTCTGTCCACCTCATGGGGAATCTTCCAACGCTGCAATTTCCAGTGCGAGGTCACCGTTCTAGTACCTTGGGACACCTTGGTCGGTTTTTCGAACTATATGCCCCATCCATTGCCATCTCAGCTGCGCAACTATGTCGGTTACTCTGGGTCTCATACGGATTTTATCATTTCTTATTTGATCACGTAGAGACACTCCCAGCATAGTTCTTTCCATCACGCGCTGAGTGATTCTGAGCTTTCTAATGACACCTAGGTTAGTACCAGCAGCATCTTTGTCATTTTAAATTGCTTAAACCGCTTGGCAGCTGCTGGTGCCGAGGAGCAACATTCTACACCACCAATCTAGCTCTAGAATTAACAATACACGTATAATTTGAATAAAATGTGTCCTCTCATCGCTTATCACTTGACGCTCGTCATTAGCCTCACGAAGTCATGACCTTACACGGGCACAACACATTATAAACTAATTAATAGCACGTTTACTGAACCCAGTCTGATACTACAACATACTATAAGTACAGATTATGTACAGTCAGCAACAAAGTTAGGTTTGCATCCGCCAGTACAAGCGACTATGGGCGGATGCAAGCCTAACTTTGTTGCGAACTGTACATTGATAGAACTTGTTTTTTTTTTGGGTTCCGTACCGAAAGAGTGCCAACGAGACCCAACCTTCCACTGTCCATCCGCCCATCAGTCATCTGTCAGCGAACCGTAATAGGTAGAGAGTTAAAATTTTCACAGTATTTTTATTTCCGCTATAACAACAAATAATAAAAAAGTTCAAAATGGAAAATTTAAGTGTTATTTCTTGTATGATGGTACGGAACCCTTCATGTGCGAGTCTGACTCGCACTTGACCAGTTATTCTTAACTCGTGTAGAGCCGCCATGCCAAGTCAAGTCAAAGTCAAAACCATAGGTGCCCTGTACACACTCTTTGATTGTCAATTGTTAAATTTTTAAAATAATTGAAACTACGAGGGTTCAAACGCGCCAAAGAAGCCTAAAAATACATATAATCAGACGGGTATTTTCATCTTTTCACAATGTCACTTAAAACTTATTAGATAATTAGAGCAATCAAAGCAACTTATTAGCAACTTTTTTATCATAAATCGTTTAAGTTTAATAAAAACTTTGCTATACATAATATCATTATGTCTTCTGGGAGCTTATAAGTTCTAAGTCCGGTTTTAAAGTAATAATTCACACACCTATCAGTATATCCCCCTATTTATCCAAGTCCCAGATCAATAGTGTGTGATATTCTGAAGACAGTTTGTTCGAGTCGCCCGCCACAGGGACTACACTCCGTGAACGAAGTCGGGGCGAAGTCGTTGTATATCCAATATTTAGAGCTCCTTCTCACTAAGTCGCAAGCAAGGCGGCAGTAGCAGCGCGACTGTCGCGCGACAGTCGCGCTGTTCAGAAGCGGCAGACTTCCATACTAAAATGAGCAGCGCGACAGCCGCACGACACGTGATTGACATAGCGGCCGGCAGCGCGGCAGCCGCGCGCGATCAGTCGACTTCCAACCAGTGTTGCAAGCGCACGCGCATACAATTATTATTGATTATGATTATGTATGATGATTATGATTATGTATACACTTATTGTATTCAAGAAGACGTAACAAATAACTTTTTTGACATTCGAGCGTAATTAATTTTTTATTATTATTACTACTTTTCAGCACTTGGTATACTGTTATATAATCACTATTTATATGCCGATTTCGAAACAAAGGATCAATCCAGTATTTTTAATTTTATTATGAAGGCGACGTCAATGGCACCGAAGGAGAAGCAACAATAGCAACAACAACAATGATGTTTCCGTTGGAATCCATTATTGAAATGAAGTGTGCCACCCTAAACTAAACAAGTCGCGCTGCTGCCGCACTGCTTGCGACCTAATAAGAAGGCATCTGCGGCTGTCGCGCTGCTGCCGCACTGCTTGCGACCTAATGTGAAGGAGCTCTTACTCACTGCGAGAACCAGCCCTGCTGTGCATGCGGCCAGGAAAACTGCGGGCTTGGAAAAAAAATATTTTTCCCCTGATTCTCGTCATGGAACTTATATGCGTAGCAAAAGTCTAAAGGTAAAATCTATAGAGCGCACTTTAACTTTGCTCAGACTTAAGTTTCAGTTAATACAAGACAGATTTATGCCAGCGAATGGCGCGCGAGAACTTATTTTGAACGGACTGTATTCAAATTGGGTACTATTGTACACTTTTTGATTGTCAATTGCTGAATTTGCAATACATTTTCAATACAAAGAGCAACCGCCTAGTTTCTTGCTGGTTTTTCTCGGTAGGAACGGCGTTCCGAACCAGTGGTAGATAATTTTGACGATTCCAAAGCACTTGTAAAAGTTAATTTGAAAAAAAAAAAATTCTATTCTATTCTGTTCTATTCTATTCTATTCTATTCTATTCTATTCTATTCTATTCTATTGAGTACAGAACTCTCGGTGCGCGAGTCAGACTCGCACTTGGCTGGAGTTTTTAAAGAATGACCCTCTTATTCAATGGCCTCATTGAAATGTAAGTGAATGTACGCGCGTATAGGGGTGCATGGCGTGGTAGTAATGAGTCGTCAATTAATAGATGAGGCACACAACACAACTGCGGCAGCGGTGTGTGTTCTGAGCTTTGCATCGATTTCAAACAGCCAGCTCAAAGTTGAACTATTTATGTATAGCCGAGTTACTTTGTGGAACTCCATGAATACAAGGAACCTCAGTTTAAGGAACACTATAATCTGCTGAAACAGACTAATCTGTATGGTGCAACATGCAGCATGCATGTAACACCCGCCCTCCTACTACTAAACATGCAGGAAAATCCAGACACCAAGCAAGCAACACGCACCACCACCACACAAATCTCCCAAACCACACCGACGAACCGCCCGCCCTCCCACTGCTAAACATGCAAGAAAAGCCAGCTACCAAGCACCACCACCGCGCAACACCACACAATCTCCCAAACACGTTTCGATCCGACACCGTATCATCCTCAGGAAATGTCGACCTTACAATGTACGATTGCATGCCCGATCTTCGATGCAGTTCCTCGCATACAATGGCGACCTGTGACACGTGGACTTGTTGGGATTGTATACAACGTGGGCGGCTAACTTGTTGGCTTTTGTAATGACTTTCCATTATATCTGTAACTTCGTTAACCTTTTACATGGATTTCAACTGAGTTAGGTACCGCGGAAGAGGCGACACTCCATCCATCCATTTTAAATACAGTTGAATAAAATGGCAGTCAGTAGGGTCTGCTGTTTGAAGTGAAAACTTATTACTTTGAAATAACAGTAGTTTTTGGATTTTTGAAGTCAAAGTCAAAGTCATTTATTCAAATTGGGTATTATGGTACACTTTCTGATTGTCAAATAATAATGTAGTGGTGATAATTAATTAAGTTAAAACTAAAGCTTAGTAAATTACCATTAACATTAGTTTAGTTTTCACTTTTCACATCTATTAGCACTTCAAGCACCATTAGCATTAGCATCTCGCTGATGCAACATTGAAGTTTTTACTACCCCAAAATCGCCCAACCCGCCTAAAGAAATTTTCACTTTTAAAAGAGGCAGTTCTCAATTTTATGATTTATCTTGATCCTTGATTTTTACTATCACGTTTCTGAAAGTTATTTGTTTCTTATTAATTATTATTTATTATATAAAAGGTCAAACTGTGAGTATATTATATAATCAAAACTATTATTTTCCCATAGCCCTATAATGTAATTAGCTTTTTTCGTACAAATCAAGAATTAGTTTTATCACAATAATGAAACTATTGTTGTTGTATATTTGTGATATAAAACTTACTTAAAAGGCAAAAAAAATCGTAATGCAAACCAAATAACTTTGAAAATAGGTTTGAAATTTTCCAATGAGACCGCGCAAAAGTGTCACGTTGCAGCGACGTTTATGAGCAAATCATCCAAACTTTGTCGCATTTCCGACCGCTGCTGAATATTTTATATTCGCCCGTTGTTTACGGCGACGCCACTCGTTTCGATGCTAACGGCCATTTCCTGTTAGAGCCCCTATACACTTACCGTCTTTAGATATCGAACTCCTTCTAGAGGTTTCAGATTTCAATGTCGCTTGGTTCTTTATCACACACGAACTGACAAACCTTTTTTTTAATTTTTTGGGTTATATACGTAGATGGTCATCCCAAAAGTATTTTTTTAGTATCATAAATGTAATGATAAAATATAAAATATCACGTTGTCCTTCCACACACTACGCTTGGCTGCCAAGTTGGTAACGTCAAAGTCCAAAAATATAGCATCTATTATGGTACCTATTGATAGAGTTAAAACACTTTTATATACTTTAATATACTTTTATTTGACTGTTTGCTTATTTAATTAACCAGGCCACGCACAGACTATCAACAAATCCCACAAAACTTGGACTGTTCATAATTTGTTTATATTTTGTGACTATTTAACAAAAATAACTAGAGTTTGGTGTAATAATAAATTATTTAGTTGGTATTAATTTAATCTAATAAATACTCTGGTCTAAAACCTAACACTACCCGAACATGACAATAGGAGCTTTACGCCATTGATGTCAGCATCATCTGAGGAATATGTCCGTGTATAGTAACCCTTACGAAGTAAAAATTTTGTTCCAAACTTGGTAACTACAATATGAAATTAGTTTCAAGGACTCTTTGGAACGGAGCGTGGAGTAATCATCAGTTACAGCGGTTCGATATCTTGTTTATCCATTACTCTACCTTCGGTTTAATTTCCGTTGTCGTTCCCAACGCTGATTGCTTCGTGGAATATCTTTTGTTTCTTCGCGATTGACTGGATTGTGCGACAAGCTTTGTGGGTATACGAGGGTAATATTTTATTTTTAATTTTAGTTCAGTTCAAGAGCTAAATTTAGTTCTTGACTGCATTTTGGTAAATGAAAATGCTGTCTTAAATAATGGATTACTTAAATGATCGATGTCTTTGACGAAAGCGGGCTTACTTAGCAGGATAATGGAAAGAATGAAAGAAAACGTTTACTTAGAAATACTGCCATACATAACCAGTTTTACCTAAGGTTACCTACCCTATGGTATGGCAGTTTTTATTAAATCCGTACCCCTATGGTTTCTAAACGACATCGTACCGGAACGCTTAATCGCTTGGTGGCATGGCTTTGCCGTTAGGGTAACTAGCCAGGGTTAAAGCCTCCCACCGGACCAAACCAGAAATTTAAAAATTATAAAATTCCAAATCGAACCCGCAACCTTCTACAAATACGACCACAGCACTTGCCATTGCGGCAGGGAGGTATTTAAAATTATTTAGAAAAAAAATACACTATGGTGACAACCCTAACAATTTACTTGTCAAAACAGAGTACTGTAGCATCTTTAAACGAGTTAATAAGACCATACCAACGAAACCTCGAAGGGCATTTCCATACCGACACTCTATAAATCACAAGTCCACCTTCAGGGCTGCCCACGCTTAATCCCACACTCAATTACGACCTGAATTCGGGTGTTATTTTAAACAACGTACAGTTTATAATCCTTTGACGTTAGGAAAGTCAACTTGGAGAAGTGGTCTTGAAAAACCAACTTAACTTTGCCGCTTTGTAACAAAAATGTAACCATACTTGACTCGTGTTGTTACTTGTGTAAGGATGGTTTTCAGTTGGTGGTTCAGTTTGTGGGATGAATGTTTATGTTTGCGTGTGTGTATGAGTGAAATAGTCAGTGTAGCGAGTGGAGTGCAGTGTAAATTTGCGCAGGTCGTTGTGTGGGGCTCGTTTATGGCGGTGCTCCATATAGCCTTTGTGATTTATATCGTCACTTGTCACTCGTGCTAGCCCACCTCTGGGCCTCTTTCCGTAATAGTGCTGCGTGAGAACTCATTCAATTAGGTTTTTCGAAGTTATATTCCTGTATTGTTAGGAATTTGTAGGAAAATGCAATGAAAAAGTAGAAAAATATAACTTAAATTAAAATTAATCAAAAAACAAAGTGGTTATAGCCTAGTAGTTGAGAAGTGGGCCTCCTCGTCGGAGTGTCCAGGGTTCCGTCCCAGGTGAATCTTCCAATATGCCCTCCGCCAGCGTGGTAGCTATGGCCAAACCATTCTCATTCCGAGCGGAAAGCTGCTGATCACCACTGAGCATCGAATGTGCTCAGTAGTAAGCGATGGATTGCTCATGATAATGATGATGATGATGTTAATTTAGAAGTTTTGAAGCTCTGATAGATAGACAGACGTACAAATACAAATTCACCCAAGTACTAAGTAGACTCACTAGGTAAACGGCAGCTTATGCCTTATACCATAAATAATAATTTGTATTATAAGCTTTGTAAGCTATCAATATAACATAAACAGTGTCCTGATGTCGAAAGCAAGTAATAAAATACCAATTTATAATTAAACAGCGTTTAATGCCGTGTCAAACTAACTAAACCTGAAGCTACTAAAAGGCACTAGAGTTAACTGTGCCGGAGTATTACCGGGCTATAACGGCCGCCGACAGATCGCCTCTAAACAATAAACTTGTGTTAGGCAAAGCTCGATACTAATGCTAATAAACGGTTAACAGTAATATCTACTGGTTAACTATACGGTACCAATTACAGGCAGAAGCGGTTTCTGTATCTTTCACAAAGTATTCTAGATTTCTGCTTCTACCACCGGTTAACATTAAATTAGTTCTTGGTTGGCTGGTTGATTGGTAAAAAAACCAACTTAATGTTAACCGGTGGTAGGATTGCCACCGAACAGTTAATCTTCCCACGACTTTGTCCGCGTTTACTACACAAATTTCAAATCCCTATTTTACCCCTTTAGGAGTAAATTTTTCAAAAATCCTTTCTTAATTAATAATGTCTACGTCACAACAGCTTCAATTAAAATTTCAGTCCGATCCGACCAGTAGTTTTAGCTGTGCGTATAGATCAGTCAGTAAGTCAAAGTGTTTTTTTAATTATACTTAAAGATTAAAACATTTATGCTGCATCGTGGCCATTTCCTTTATTTCATGTGAATGTAAATCTGTCAAATTTTGTCTTATGGTGAAATACTTTACGTCCACTTAGCTATAAAACTGTACATTCCTCAATTCTAATGTTTAAAAATAAATGTAATTAATTTATTTTTCCTTTCTAACGACCAAGGTCACTTGTAACTTACGCCGTGCGTCATATTGGCACAAGCACTAACTATCGCATTATGGCTGCCATAAACCCTGTTAACAGCTGGTATTGCGTGTAAATGCGCCGCGTTCGATTCCCGCCTGAGCACATTGACACATTGGCTTTATTGACCTGCGAAATTACAGCTCCAATTATAACTACGTAGTACGTAGATAGTCACCTATCTTTACAAGGTGTTACTAAAAGGACAAAATCGTCATGATATCATCAAGATCGATGAATCGCTGGCTCACTACTGAGCACGGGTCTCCTCTCAGAATAAGAAGGGTTTGGCCACAGTCCACCACGCTGATCTAGTGCGGATTGGCAGACTTCATACTAAGTACTGAAACCCAACATCGTTGGATCAGTTCTCTATATTGAATGCATTCGTAACTTGATTTATTTTGTGCTCAGATGTTTTATTTTGAGTGAAGGATGTCAAATGAAAGACAATCCTAACTTTAGTTTCAAGTTTACGTAAGTAGGTAAGTACATCATTATTTTAGAAATTCAATTATTGACAATCAAAAAGTCTACAATGGTACCCTATGTGTATAAATTATTTGACGTTGACAATAAATGAACCGATATTATTACCTATAGACTAATTTTCTGTACCAAATAAATTTTATAAGTCCTAATAATTTCTTCCATACTAATAGGGGTATGATCATAAACTTGTCAAGCAACAAGTATCGATTGTTTGGCCACCATTACTCATAGCGAGGGCCTGGTAGCATGCCATATCCTCATGAAACCTGATAACCCTTCATTACCGTTATTACATTCTTAGCGTGGGGTGCGAGCGGCCCCATCGCTCTTCTATTACAAACGGTTGGGTCTTTGGGGTCTAATTCGACAGTTGCTCTTTTTGCCATCCAATATGGTGAAATTCTAGTGTTTAATCAGGTGTTAAGTGCGTGATTGCAACGCGAGATAATAACTGGATATTATTAAAAGCATTAATGTGATGTAAAACTCAATACATTGAGTAGTTACCAAGTTTATTTCTGTCTATATCGGAACATTCTTATACTTAATTAAAAATTTATAACACCCCCGACAAGTGAAGGTTACAGTAACTAGAAAAGAGCTGATAACTTTCAAACGGCTAAACCGATTTTCTTGGATTATAGCTAAGAACACTCTCCATTAACCCACCTTTCAAACAAAAAAAATTAAATTAAAATCGGTTCATTAGTTTAGGAGCTACGATGCCACAGAGAGATACACACGTCAAACTTATAACACCCCTCTTTTTGGGTCGGGGGTTAAAAATTCTATTTTGTACTCCCGCTTACTTGGCAGATTTGCTTACTTCAGCTTATCCCTAAGGTTTGTAACATGGTCTCGGAGATTTTCTATAAAGTCGCAGATTTCAAACATCTCGGGAGACTGCGGAGAAGTTCATGTACGAAGCCGGAGGTAGTAAATTATGAAAATCTAAAATGTAAGGAAAGATACTAACGAGCGCAGACATCAGACAGACGGGCAGGTGGACGACTCAAATCTGTTATGCAGATCCGTGGATGTCGTTGCAATTGTACTGACGCTAACTTGTGCGAAATCTGGGTCGCATCCATCACAGATTCCGAGCTTGTCCAATGTCAAGATTGTAATAGATCAAGTAATAGATTAAAATTGTGGTTTCCTTATGCAGTCAAGGTATTTAATTACTAGAAAATATAGAGCAATACGTCCATGCCAAGAAATTAACCTTATTGGGCTCTCTATTCGATATTTAGATAAGCAAAGTGCTGATAAGTCTAGTTTATCTGTTCTTATTTATGCGATAGCCTGAGGAATACAAGTCTAACCATCAAGCAGAATTCATTAAATTTTAACTCTCAACTTACAACATTCAACAAGTAAATCATAAATAATAATTGTATATAAATGTAGCATTAGTTACACTAAGGTCAACAATACTTTGAAGTGGAATCTTTTTTTCACTGGTTTGGCTCTATTTCTAGAGTTATTTTTCAAAACACAAAATATTTTATTATAATTATAGAGCAAAATCACCAAATATTGAGTGTTGGAAGAAGATTCTTGTGCTTGTCTTGTCTAATGCCTGCTCGACTGAAATGGGAACGGAAGCAGCAATGCTCGGGGGATAACAGAGATTATGCGCTGCAGCGTGCCATAACCGTGTATTGTAACAACCGGCTACGCGAGACCTCTCACGCTGTTACAATGGACGAAGTGTGGTAACTTGTGGTAACTACCGTCTTAGATGTGGTCTTCTATTCCATATTCCATAGTTTTATAGACTTTTCCCCAGCGGGATGGTAATTTTCTTCAATGTAACGTTTTCTTAGCGTTCAGAGTACCTACGTTTTATCAAAATTATATTTCGAGTTGATTCACTACTCTTTTTTTTTATCAAATAACTAGAGGATGCCCGCGTGGATTTAAATTTTTGAAGATCCCGTGGGAACTGTTTGATTTTCCGGGATAAAAAATACCTCCATCTACATGTCCATCTCCGGGATCAGCTAGCCCTGTACTAAATTTCGTCAGAATCGGTTAAAATGTTGGGCCGTGAAAAGGTAGCAGACAGACAGACAGACACACTTTCGCATTTATAATATTAAGTATGGGTAGAATAGATAAATTCCAAGTTTAATAACAGGGATCGATCTTCAATTATCCAGTCCCCTTAGTAGGTACGACTGTGGTATAAATTAATAGTAATTAAATACAATAGTAACTGATACCTAATCTATGGTTGTATTACAAACTCATAATTTCAGCTACAAACAAAAGGTAAGGTCCCACATTTAAGGCGAAGTATTAAATAATAAATAAATTCACAATCAGGGACCGCGCCCCGTGGCCTTTGCAACTTATTTGATTATGCATCTGTGGTGATTTGTACCACCATTGTTTTGCCGAGACAATCATAATTCGCGACTTGCCTATTTGTTATACACTTGGGTGAAAGTTACAAAGCGATATTGTAAAGCACTTACACAATAATCTTAGTAATATTGTAAATGCATGAGTTTGTTTTTAACCCCCGACCCAAAAAGAGGGGTGTTATAAGTTTGATGTGTGTATCTGTGTATCTGTGTGTGGCATCGTAGGTCCTAAACTAATGAACCGATTTTAATTTAGTTTTTTTGTTTGAAAGGTGGCTTGAGCGAGAGTGTTCCTAGCTATAATTCAAGAAAATCGGTTCAGCTGTTTGAAAGTTATCAGCTCTTTTCTAGTTACTGTAACCTTCACTTGTCGAGGGTGTTATAAATTTTTAATTTAAACTTGTGTTACCTTCATTTTGTCATGATAGAAGGTAAAGTTATGTGAAGCTGTAATCGTCGTAGTCTTCAACAACTGATAGACATAATATTATATCGCTTTTTTGCGCCGCCGCCATCGCGTCGCCATAAGTAGCCTAATATTTCACATATCGTCGATTCTACATCAAACGAGAGTTCCCTCACTCTAATTCACTCTGTTTACGTCGTGTATGTCTATGTCTTAATCAGAGATCCATTTTCGAAAACAACACCCTTTTCTTTTCACCTACACGGCAAAGGCGGTCACCATCTAATTCTACGCTCGAGTACACATCGACACTTGTTCCGTTTTCGTTTAGGAGAACAAAAAACGATCCCCCATTGTAATTTTAGTTCAAAAAGACTTAACAACCAGACGCGGAAATCATGGTGCATTATATTTTATTCCGTTACAAGTTATCCCTTGACTTTGATTTTACCTGTTGGTAAGTGACGATGTAGTCTGATGGAAGCGGGCTAACAGACCACAGATCAGCAACAATTTAATAATAACTAGCTGATGCCCGCGACTTCGTTCTTGTGGATGTAGGTTTTTAAAAATCCCGTGGGAACTCTTTGATTTTCCGAGATAAAAAGTAGCCTATGTGCTAATGAATGGATTCAATCCGTCCAGAAGTTTTTGCGTGAAGGAGTAACAAACATACACACACACACACACACACACACATACATACAAACTTTCGCCTTTATAATATTAGTGTGATTTTATATCCCCAAATTGCCCCTGCCGGGAATCGAACCCAGGAGCTTCCCTCCCGCATATAAGACCACAGCGCTCTCAAAACGGCGTCAGGGAGGACCTCAAAATAAAATTAATTAATCAAAATAAAACGTTACATAATATTAATCCATTTACTGGCTGGGTAAATAAATAAGAATTATAATTTTATATTTAACGAAGGAGAAAAATAAGTTTAATTTTTTTTAAAGCTATCGGATTTGTTTTCAGTTGGTTTAAATCTGATTTTTAAGTACTTAATCAAATCATTATCTTTATCTTTTAGAAGCGCTTTATATTTTACCGCAAAATACTAAACGCTCGCGCTGTACCTACATTAAAAAATATTGCAAACAAAATTATAGTAATGCGACAAAAAATTATGATATACCTAGCGATCTGAGTCCTAAATTATGGAAGCTAGGATATAGCTACGTAGCTACTCTTATATTTTTAACTTTAACTTTTTAACTCATATTTTTTCATTTAAGTATATTCATTACGTTTGACTTTGATCTTTCAATTATTTTTGAAAATTTCTTTCCCGTGCCTACGCACTTAATAGGCGTAAATAAAACCACAAACATTTAGTCCTAATGGAGGAAATCCATTAAAAATACAACATAGTGGCGAGTTTCCGGGCTTGGACCATCGCCGGATGAGGCGGCCGTTACGACGAGATTCGTCTTAATAGCGGTTAAGTGATGCTGGTCTTACAGCTTTGTTTTATTTTGTGTTGAGTGTGACTTTTTGCGTAAACAAACCTTTCTTTGTTTTGGTTCCGAACCTCAAAAGGAACAAGTGTAAATTAAAAATTTATAACACCCCCGACGATCCAAAGTATTTGAGTTTTCCAAAACATCATTTTCAAATAAATAATTATGTATTTAGGCAACATCCATCTTGACAGCTTGACATTTTTGTCTATTGACATAATATTATGAACCTAACGGTTATCCAACCTTCTTTTCTACAAGAAAACTAGAAAAGAGCTGATAACTCTTAAACGGCTGAACCAATTTTTTTAGATTATAGCTAAGAACACTCTCGATCAAGCCACCTTTCAAACAAAAAAAACTAAATTAAAATCGGTTCAATCGTTTAGGCGCTACGATGCCACAGACAGATACACAGATACACAGATACACAGACACACAGATACACAGATACACACGTCAAACTTATAACACCCCTCTTTTTGGGTCGGGGGTTAAAAACGAAACCCTTAAAGGATCACTTTGTTGTCTGTCTGTCCGTCTGTCGTGTCCTAAAGGGTACTTTCCGTTGAGCTAGAATCATAGGAAAAAAGCAGAGTTCCCACGGGATTTTTAAAAAACCTAATGTCGTAGAAAGTCGTAGGCATCATCTATAGTTTCCCATAAAAGAGCCTCTCAGATTAATAACGCCAATCTCTTCAATAAGTAGAGATCATAATTTACTCAATAGCTCAGTGCAGATTTTGATAATATGATAGTCTCAATTTCCAGGCGGCAGTAATTCAACGCGTTTTCTCATTCAATTAAAACGTCAATGTTCCTCCGAGCCTTGATGTACTCCCCTTGAAGCTGTGGGAAACATCGCACTTCAGGAAACCTGGAAGTGAAACATTCTTTTGAGTAGTTAATTAGAGTTTTTTTTGGGTTCCGTACTTTTATTAGCATTATAATCATCTCAATTCGTCGCCGGCTCACTACTGAGCACAGTTCTCCTTTCAGAATGAGAAGGATTTTAGACCATATTGAGGCTATTGTCCACTCTACATACCTTTAGAATAAAGTAGAATAGAATTGAATAGAAACATTTTTATTTAAATAAACTTTTAAAAGCAACTTTTGTATCGTCAAATGCATATCTACCTTGCAATGGACCACTCTCAGGCATGCAGGTTTCCTCGCGATATTTTCTTTCACCGTTAAAGCACTTCTAAAACTTAGAGTTAGGTGCGTGCCCGGGATCGAATTTCCGACTTCCCATGTAGAAGACAGCTGATGTTTTAACCACTCTAAGGCTGTCGCACTTGCAAATATCTCAATCAGGATTAAGTATGTGTAAAAATACAAAACAATAAATAATCAGGTATATCCAGTACCTCTATATCAACTTGAGAACGTCCCATCCTGCATCCGTGCCTCAGTTCCGGGATGAGAATTGCGTGGCGCGCACAATAGCCAACCTACATCGCCGCTAAAGCTCAATGCACACCGGCCGCACATCAGCTATGTAGCGCAGGCGGGTAGTCCCCCAACAAACAAAGCATGTCGTCATTTGAATAGAGTCTTTGTCAACTCTAGTTCTTCGTTTTGTATGGATATTTTGAAAAATATAGTTTTAATAAACTGAAAACTTTCTCTACTTAACCCAGTACGGATCCTCTTTCAGAATGTGAAGAATTAAGGCCATAGTTCAGCATGCTAGCCAAGTGCGAATATGTAGACTTCACACGCTTTGAGAACATTATGAGAGAACTGTCAAAAAAAAGTTAAAAAATACAGTTCTAATATCTTGGACTTGGTAGCATGGTACGATGTTACGGAACCCTATTCGTGTGGAAGTCTGACTCGAACTTGTCCGGTTTTTACATGTTATCTGGAAACACTTAGGAGGCTATCATCATAGTGTCAAAAATTACTTCGTTCAATGAGTCCTGAAAATCAATACTTTTTACTAAAATATTTTTATATACATTAAAATTAATTCAATTATAATAAAACTGGTTTTGGATGCCATTCCTCGTATTAAACTAACAGACAGACATATTTTCGGATTTATAATATGACTGCAGCATACAATAGGAGCTAATTGTACGCCTTAACCTTTAGGCCAAGAACAATCGTAGTCTACGGCCCCAACCTACATTACCTAAAGCTGAATGCTCACCGGCTATACGCCATGTTGTAACACAGCCATGCATAAAACGGAGCATGGGCTAACAAAAGCATCTGGGCCGTCCCTCCTATTTATACAATGGCAATATTTTGAATGGCTTTGTTTGTTGTCTTTATGTCTTCATTTTATTGTCATTGTGGAAATTTGAGACATACAATTCTCAAAAATAATAAGAAGACCAGTTGAAAAGGAAAAACATTTTCTTTGTTGTAGTTTTACAACAATATGCTATAGAAACTCAATGCGTGTTGTATACTAGTGCATAACTGCATACATTTTGATAATAGCTATACCTATTTGCTCTATGTGGCGGTTTTCAGGCAACTCTTTTAAACTTTTTTCAAAAAAAAATAGTACCTATACTTTTAGATTAAAATCACAGCTAATAAGATTATACCTTTAACTAGCACATACGAATGAACTAACTAACTAAATAACGGGTATTTTCATGCACACACGCTTTTTAAAATTGAACAAAATGACATCAAAAACGAAAATTCTAAAAAAATATATAGCGGGTTTTGCATGCGCAGCGACGACTTGTGACATGACAGTTAACACATACGAGTAAAGCAAATATGGCGAGTCCGTTCTTAAAACAAATGCATTATAAGATCTATTAAACAAAGTCACCAAGTAAAAAGTGAACATTTTTTAAATAGCATTTAAAAAAACAGAAAAGAATGCTGCTCCATTAAAATAATTAAAGAACAATGTAGTGAACTGGAATTCCTACAGGTTGAAGAAAATTCTACGTCCATTAAACCTTTTCTAAAAATAACGTTAACAAAGAGTGTCGCGGGTAAAAAACCCGAAAGATTCACCGTTAAGGCGGAGATTAAGCGATCTTTTTAACTATTCCATCCGTCTTGTTAATCCGGCGGTGGAACTAATGATATCTAGCTGGGACTTGTAAAAATAGATGCTCTTTAAGGATAGATAGATTGTCCTCGGAATTTGAATGATTACGGCCGATTTTTGAATGATTTTAGGCACAGTTTGCATTTAAAATTGCAATTAAAGCAATCTTTTGTTCTTTCTTCAAAGATAATAATTAATCTTCATTGATAATTCAAGATTATGTAAATGATAAAAGACCTGCAGGTCGCTTCATCAATGCGTGGGACTTCAATTACTTTATAGGTACATAGTATAATATTGTACCTAATATCAAATTTTTGAAAAGTGCAATCGCCGAATGTCTTGCTGGTTCTTCTCGGTAGGAAAGGCATTCTGAACCAGTGGTAGATGCATTTGACGATTCATAAGAACAACGTGCAAAAGTTTCATTGAATAAAAAATATTTTTATTTATTTATTTATAATCTAACTGCTTCGTCGGTCTAAGCTCTGGGGGCTAGCTTATAAGGGCACGGGTTCAAATTCCAGGTAGGGCTAAAGAAAGTTATTAGGGTGTTATGTCAATAAATATAATAAAATAAACAAGTGTAAATCAAAAATTTATAACACCCCCGACAAGTGAAGGTTACAATAACTAGAAAAGAGCTGTTAACTTTCAAACAGCTGAACCGATTTTCTTAGATTATAGCTAAGAACTCGATCAAGCCACCTTTTAAACAAAAAAAAAAATTAAAATCGTGTCATTAGTTTAGGAGCTACGATGCCACAGACAGATATACAGATACACACGTCAAACTCATAACACCCCTCTTTTTGGGTCGGGGGTTGACAAATAAGAAGAATAATAATATATGCATATAAAATACGTACGTCTACGTTTCTCGATCAGAATTAGAGAAAAGAGGGCCTAAGCTCCGTAGACAGTACGCAAATATTTGCGACTGCATTACTTTCCCGTCTGGCGAGATGGCTTCGCATACACATTAACATTCTGATATGTATCTTTTGCATCCCTATCACTCTTAACTACCTACCTACTAGCTGAAGCGTGATAGCCGTGAAGCTGTGAAAGCTAGGTAGTTAAGACGTCTGCCTCCTTTCGGAAGGTCTGGGGTTCGAACCCGGCCAAGCAACTTTTCGGAGTTATATGTACGTTTTAAGCAATTAAAATATACGGTGAAGGAAAACATCGTGAGTAAACCTGCATACCTGAGAGTGAGATGATGATAAGTGATGATTTCTTGCCTACTCTTAAAAGGGTGTTACATAAAAAAGTCAAAAATCATCCTTTCACGAAATTGCATCCTAAGATCCCGGAAATGAGTCGTTACGCTTCTTCACACCTGAGGACCTTTTTACCAAATGAAGGTGAAATTATCCCCTCTATTGTAACGGTAATAAGGTTCAAAATAGATCTTGTTAATGAAAGTGGACCCAACGGAAACTATTTCGACACAAGAGTTTTATTAGAGTAGGGTTGAACATGACCTATGAAAGAAAAATAATATTTAACATTAAAAACTATAACGCAACACAAGTAATCATTTTCATCCACCCATCGTTGGCTCACTATTGAACACGCTCTCAGAATAAGAATGGTTTGGTCATAGTCTACCACGCTGACAAAGTGCAGATTGGCAGAGGTCAAACACTTTCGAGAACATTCACTCTGAGGCATGCAAATTTCCTCCACATACTTTTCTTCACCGTTAAAGCAAATAATACTTAATTGTTTAAACCTGTTACTCTGAAAAGTTAGAGAGATGTGTGCCTGGGATCAAACTTCTATTCAGAAGGTTTTTCATGGTATCTTAACCACTAGACTATCACTCTTCATACTATTATAATAACTTGACGTCATTAACGGTAACTTTGACTATTATTTCGATTCATAATAACCGTAAAAAAAGTTTGAGCCATAAATGTCAGAAATAAAAATTTAAACTCGGTTGAGAAGCAAATAAAATATCGCTAGCATCTATCACGGGATCTCTTGTTTCGTCCCGAGTGAGTCGTTCAAAAGCTCGAGATAAAAATAATTTACGAGGCGAGGCGTTCCGCGGACAGTAATTAGTGGCGGGATCGCTCCCGGGCGCGCGATACCATCGCCCGTTCTACAAATCTTTCAAATGTTACTAATAAATTATAAGTATTTCTTATAGGTCCAATTTCGAGAAAGAGGTCAACCGCCGAATTCAACTCGGCTGCGCTGCATTCGGGAAGCTGCGAGATGTCTTCTCGTCCAGAATTCCTTAGTGCTTAGAGACCAAAGTATTTGAACAGTGCGTGTTGTTATAATAATATTATGTTGGTCGCTAAGTACGGGCATCATAAGAAAGCTCACTCAGCGGGAGGCAAAGAGAGTCATGCTTGGAGTTTCTCTTCATGATCAAATCAGAAATGAGGAGATCCGTAGGAGAACCAGAGTGACTAACAAATCAGAAATGAGGAGATCCGTAGGAGAATCAGAGTGACCAATATATCTCAGCGGGTTGCAAAACTGAAGTAGCAATGGGCAATGAGAAATTAAGCATAGGCATAGCTTGTATCCTGAGACAAGTTCATAAGATACTTTTTAATCCAGAAAACTTAAAATCGCACAGAGAAAGCTGCGAGCGTCATCCATTAATTTATAATGGCAAAATAGATAGGAAGATACACATACAAAAAAAAATTGAAGGTGGCAACCCTAACACCATAGATTATATTAATATGAATGTGGAAGTGACAGCTTATTTCGTTAGCCACTCACCAACTGATTGAGCGCCGCCCAAGTTTACAGGAAACCATCTTGTTAACTTCTATTAATGTAACAAGTTGTCTATTTTAATCAATAGAATATAACGGAAAACATTTTTAGTGTTCCTGCTGAATATGTATGTACTTACATAATAATATTAATGAACTTTACAGTTTCGAAAAGTTCAACGAATAATTTAAAAACATACAATAAAGGCAGTTAAAAGGAATATAATAATTAATTTTCTAATCAATTTTGACAATTTTTTCCGACTAAATTGGATCTTTTATTTAAATAAATAAGCGTAAAGTTTAAGCTGAATGTAGGTTTAGACTTTTATTAGGTATGTCTATTTAAGCTTTAAAATTGTAGAACTCTTTTTATCAGAACTCCATAAAAGATAGAAATGAAAGTTTCTGCTTTTCATTCGTCCACTGTTGTGACCAAGGTTCGGTTTAGGTTAGGAAGGATTCAGCTCTTACGATCTTTCCCCAGCAGTTTTTGTTGATGGGTTACCCGAAGATTTTGTTATGGCAGGGGCAAACTTATTTGGAAATGACTAAGTGAATGTCTACCTTCCACTCGTCCTTGGGTTTCAATGTAATCTCTTTTCCATGCTATGTCTAAAGAAGTTGAGGATTAACTGTTGAACAAGCGAAAAAAAGCTCCTGACAATAAACATGCAAATGACTTTCAGGTTTTTATTGTCCATCAACGAATTGAATTCTTCCTTTTTCCACGAAAATCTTAAATAGAAATCAATTTGATACTCGGCCCTCATTGGTCCATCCATTCAGCATCCGGCGACATTAGAGGAACGGAGGAAATCTCCAAATTTCGCGGAGCTCAAAGCAAGGCGCGATATTTGCATAAATTTGCGTTAAGTAAATGGCCCCCCCTTGACAAGTTTAATCTTGTCTTCGGAATTTATGGCCCCGACTGCAACCTCTGTGTCTGCAGTGGCTGAATAAACATTTGCTCGCAGTTTAAGCGCAAGTTAAGCCTCGAGGATGTACCGAATTAAGTAGTTATTCCTAATGCAAAGTTCAACGAAAACTAAGTGGAAGGGAATACAGTGAAACCTCTACTTTTTCAGCTTGGACCATATGGTCTATATAAAAACTATTACTAATCCATTAACTGTACTATTACGTATCCTGTGCCATTACTAACCTAAGTTTGTTTAGACTTGTTGTTTACTCATTCTAGTTTGTTTATACTTGATATGAATAAATTAGTTTTCTTTTTTTTACTTTACAGAGAAGTAAATCATAATTATTTTCATTTTTTGGATAGTGAAATTTTCCAACGAACGAAGTAGGTATTTTAGGTCCGCAAGTATATTTTTGCTTACATATGACGCTTATGAAAATGCTTTAATATGAAATAATAATAATATTATGATAAGTATCTGAGTACGTAGATAACAGCACAATATTATGAGAATGTAAGAGCGAATATATTTCCCCAGCCGGAGATAAAAGTATGCAAATTATCGCCAACAAAATACAAATGTGAAGTTCAACAATAGCTCGTTAATTCTATGTACCCGCGCAGAAACTTATTTCTTTATTCAACATTTGCACATTACGCCTACGAGGACTAAATTAATAAAAGTATACGTAGGTATGTAAAGTTGGCAAAGATTTATTATGCCTTACCTCAGAATACAATATAATACCGTACGAAACATCTGTAGGCTTAGTATAAGTTCAAACATATCGCTAAACTCGATAAACGCTATCGCTCGATCTCGGATCGAGAGATCTATAGCGCTCCAAGTTAGTTGGTTTTTAGTTGGCCCTACACCTATCTATCTATCTATGTCGAACCAAAGTAAAAAGAAATTAAAAATCTTTTTCAAAAACATCATTTTTTGAAAATGTTCGTGTTAATTATTTGGCGATAACTCAGAAAACCCTGTGCCATCCTTTTATTAAAAAAGTTACAGGATGGCAAAAGCGAAAATCTTTCAAAATAAAAATCGATAGTATTGAATTCAAAAACTTGGTCCATTTTGTTATGACGTTATTATGTTTCGAATACTTGAATTCTATTAACGCGCGTTGGTGTGTTTAATGGTTCATACTAACCTGACTGTTGCGTAGATAGCTAAAATGTCAATGGTTTCGCACAGACTACAGGCCAAACTAGGCCTGTGCCTATTACCTTACATTTTGTACTAGATTATACCGCGTCTTGCTCCTCGTGAATTTCGATGTTCTCAAAAATCTCGTGAGAACTCTTTGATTTTCCGAGATAAAAAGTACATACTACATAGCCTATATCTCTCCAGAACCCTACACTCATGCAAAAATCACATCGATCTGTTGCTCCTTTGCAGCGTGATTGAAGGACAAAGCGACAAAGCAATAAACAAACACACTTTTTCATTAATAATATCTGTAGTGATTCAACTTGAGATAGAATAAGTCTGACTTTAAGTACTTACGACTTTATTACTTTGAATAAGTTGTGCATGCTATGTTATGCGAATAAGCTTTAGCTCTGTCGGTGGCGTACACTAGCTACACAAAAGAAAACAGTACCTACTTTTATAGTACCTTATTTGAGATCAAAACCCAGCTACTTCAGTGAGTTCATTACAGCTTCCTAACATTATGTGTATCCCGTATCTCCCGTAGCTAACACGAGTAAGCAAGTTAAACGCAGTAGAAAGTTCCTCTATTCTCTAGTTGAAGCTAAACTTTAATAAGCAATTTTATCTCCCCCCTCCCCTTTCCTTACGTCCCTTCGCCTCTCGTGATGAATTTATAGTCTTACAAGATTAAAACCGTCTCCATGTTTCAGTAATTGTCTAGCTTTAAATTTAGTTTATCTAGGGCGACTTAGATTAAAGAGATTAGTTATAACTGCTACAGTTTGTTAAGTTTAAAAAGAGGTTATTTATTCAAAAATTCACTTTTGTAATAGTACAAAACATGATCAAATTACGTATAATATTTAAAAGTTCTTGTACATCGTTTAAAATTTAAAAAAGATTTCATCAAAATTTTTCTTTAGCAGAATATTGTAAGTACATACTTCCTCAAACCGTATCATAATTACTTAGTTCTAACTTATAATAACTACTATACAATTAAGTAGTTTATTAGTCTATAATTTGATGCTGATCGGATGACTAGAAGTAAAGGAAACTTTTATTGTAACCAGTTTAGCGTCCCTAAGTTTTAGATAGAGCACTTTTGAAGTGTTGGACGTACTTATACAATTTTAATCATTCTGAGTTCTACAAAAAATAAAACAAAGATGGATAATATTGTCATCACCAATAAATAACCATCATATTTAGCTTTCGCTTTTTTAATTTTAATTTACTCTATTCACAAGTCTTTATTACGGTTTATTATTTTCATTGTTCTATCGTACTTAATCGCCCAATACATCAGTGTTACCATAAGACACTTTCCTGTGTACCACTCGATGTATTTCATTAATCACATTATAGATAAAAGTACATACATCTCTATTGTTATCTCGATAATGAACTCTACTACTGATCGTATACAGTTCATTTTCATTTATTTGTCGTCAGTATAGACTATAGAGGATCATAGTGCATTATTTAGTAGGATCTATTTGATTGATAGGCGTCGTGCGGGTCAGAGATCATCGGAGAGCTTCTAATTCATTGTCGTATTTTATTTTGATCGATTGCCCTCTAATAGACGTCTTATTAAAATTTTATTACAGTTCTACATTAGCAACATCAAAAAAAAATGTCTTGCTTAACTGGATGGTGTAACAAAGTAGACTTTTAAAAGGTTAGTACTAATATTTACACATAATAAATATTCAAATTAAGATTTATAACTAGTGCTTGCCAAAAGTCTGGAGTTTTGGCAAACGACGTAAGCAAAGTTTCATTAGATTAAGTAAGGTAGTAAAGGTCAGGAATTTTCAAAATAGAGACATTTGAAATTGTATTCAAGATTCTTTTGCCTGAGATTTTGAGTTATTTATTGTAACTTGTAAAAGTGAACCAGTGGAGATACATCTCCATCAACGCATAACCGGTCCACTGCTGAGCACCAGTATCTCCTTGGAATGAGAAGAGCTTAAACCATAGTGTACCACGCTGACCAAGTGCGGATTGGCAGACTTCACACACACATCTTTGAGAACATTATGGAGAACTCTCAGGCATGCAGATTTTTTCACGATTTCCTTGACCATTATAGGTATAACTCGGGATAGTTAGATGTGCGTAACCGGGATCGAACCCTGAGCCACCCGAATAGGCAGCCCGCTTTTTAACCTACTTTGGGTATTGGTACTTTAGTTTAGTACTTTAGGTTAAAACGTCACTTTCTGATATTGCGGCGTTGTTAAAGCTTTTATTATGAGAGTGGTAGGGGCCATTACAGTAATGTGTTCGGTACAGGAGTGTGGCTAAGCGCCTCATTTGCAAATGGAGTCGTGTCGTAGGCTCTGCAATTTTTCTTAAGCGACACTCTTAGTAATTGAATTTAGAAGCAAAATACCCTTGAAACTTAACTTGTCTTTATTTAGCAACCAGCTTAATATACCTTTGCTTAAAGCCATTACTTAAGTACCTATAGAAGAAACCTGCATGCCGGAGAGTTCTCCATAGTGCTCTCAAAGGTGTGTGAATAATGTTATTATATAAAACTTGGAGATCGTTTAGAGATTTTTGGATGTAATCAAGATCTATACCTACTAGGTATTAAAAATCGTCGTCGTAAACCGATGGACCTCCACTGCTAAACATAGGTCTTCGCTGGGTTATATTGGTTACTCTGGGTCTCGTACGGATCTCCTCATATTTAATACCTACTCCTAGCAGTGAAATATATTTCTGTGGTTGGTGGGTTAATTGATACAGACAGCATTGTAATATACGTCTTTATTAGTTGAAGGCTTATGATCGACTTCTTATGGACTATAACAGTATTTTATTACGTAATCTTATAAGTTATTCTTCTTATTCTAACCTACATAATTTTGCATCACTTTTTTTCTAAATCAATGCGTAAGCAACCGTTTACAACAGTTTTGTCAAATATCTCACGTGGCGTAGACATACCTACATATTATATTTGTAGTTGATTTTGCGAAGTTGCGAAGTCGAAACAAAGTAGGTATGTTTGTTTAGGGTCTTACTTTATGGCGCGTCCGGAACTTTCTTAATGTGTGTTCTTAAGTAACATCTTGTACCCTCAAGTATCGGTGTTGTTTCTGATAGTTACATGCTTACTGTTCCTAGGGACTTCTACGTTCTTGTAGAATTAGATCTATAAAATATATTTTTCAAGGGTTACCTCTCTAAAATGGTTTTAATATTAACACTTTTTTTAAGACTTCTGTACCAAATTTAATGTGAATCGGTTAAACGGATGAGCCTTGAAGAATCCCGTGGGAACTCTTTGATTTTTCGTGATCAAAAGCCAACCCGGATGTAAGATAACTCTGTTCCAATTTCATGAAAACCTGTTAATCTGTTGGGCCGTGAAAAGCTGGCAGACAGACACACTTTCGCATTTATAATATTAGTGTGAAAGTATGGATATGGATTAGCCAAGACATTCAAAAGTAATTTAAAAATGTTATTACCGATTAATACTTATAGGAGTAAAACAATTTGCTCATACAATTTGACCTTAATCAAACATCACACAAAGAGTCATATATCAAACGCACAGTAACTATGATGGCTGATGGCTGACCCTCGAGGGACGCAGGAAATATCGCTCCATCCTCCGCCCACGCTCACATTCTGCACTTACACTATTTCAAGCTTTTGTACAGGAAAAGGCTGAAAGTAATCATATTATTTCTATGCTTGAAGGTAAGTTGTATATTACATAAAATATATAACTTTTCACAATAGGTATACCTACGATATTATGAAAAATATGTACAGTATTGGTATTGTTTAACACCAAAGAAAAAGCAGGAAAAAGTTGGGGTTTTTCAAAAACCACTTATTTTTAAACTGAGCGATATTGTTTAGCAATTAAATGATGCCCACACGAATTCGTCCGCGTAAGTTTCAAATTTTTAAAAATTCCGTGGGAACTCGTTGATTTTCCAGGATGGAAAGTAATATAAGTAAGTCATATTGTAAGTCATAAGTCACGTCATTTGTAGTTAGAGCTTGTGCCAACACAAACTATATTTCGAGAAAAGCGTCATGCTCTAGAAATTATGTCGCTATTATATCAGATTACTCACAGAATACCACAAACCTTGTCTCACGAAGTGGTGACTGATAAAATCTAATCACAGATAAAATTCCTACATGCCTATGTTCTGTAGTAGATATCTGTTTTACACTAATTAATATACCAAGCAGACATTTGCCAATTATAAGAACCCAACACGACAAAAACATTTAATTAAGTCAAAAATCGGTTCTGAGATGTCCAAACACCAGAGATTCGTCGCGTCGTCGCCGATGCCAAACGATAGATGTCCATAACTGGACAAAAGTATCTTGATCACCATTTCAGCACTTTGAGACCCCACGTCATTGATTTATTAAGGTTAGCTGGTCGCTGCCCCAGGTCTATTGATTTTTCGACGAGAGAAAGCCATCGAATTATCGATTATTTTACACATTAGGTACATAGTACACAAACTGTCATGGCAATCATAACTGGTGGTTAACATGTATTATTGTCTTGTTAGCATAGGATCTTGCAATATGCACAGTTTGCTTGTAATTAGTCCTAATCAACATAACTGCACTAATTGACATCGAGCCAGCTAAATTACGCCCGTCAGATAAGATTGCTTCGTGCCTCGCGAATCATAGTTAATTGCCGATCGATGTAATATTTCTTATCACGTTCTAATAGGTGACAAACGTCTTTGGTGACAAATCACTATCACTAGTCACTTTATTGGTTTGTTAATTTGTTGGTTTATCTTTCAATCTCGTCGCAACGGTATAGGTAAAAATTTGGTGACATGGGCTATTTTTTATCCCGAAAAATCAAAGAGCTCACACGGGATTTTTAAAAGCCTAAATCCACGCGGACGAAGTCATGGGCATCAGCTAGTTTTTACGAACTTGCTCTCTTTCAAGTTATGAAATTTGTATATTTTGCCATTAGTAACCAATTCCCGAATTGCCAGCCAACGTTTTTCTCATAGGCAATCAAAAAGCAACATTTGGTAAACAAACAAGCGAAAATGGGGGTACAACAACAAATTGTGCGGCTTCCCCGTAGAGACTTCACGGCGAACCAATCTGAATTGTTTGCAAATTAAATAACCAGAGGAATCAAAGGAAAATGTGAAATCTAATATAATTTTTTTGGTATAATAATTAGTCGTTAGCGACAAGTTCAAGAAGAAAGCGCAGCGTTGGAAAACCCCCCATTAGTTGGACAAACGACATCAAATGAGTCGTAGGGAGCCGCTGGGTAGCGGCGGCGTAAGACCGTGGTACGTGGAGGTCCCTAAGAGAGAATATGTTCACCAGTGGATGTCTATCGGTAGATAATGATGATGGTGATGACAGCCTCCCTGATTTTGGAGACGTCTTGGCTTTAGTGGTTTAGTACGGTTGGCCTCAGAAATCGAGTAGCAATTACGCGAAATTATTGCATTTAAAACCTGTCGCATTTATGGTCTTTTTCTATAGACACGTCACACACACCTAACAAACGTGTGTGGCGCCACACCAAACCATGCCACGCGAATAATGTGATGTGAATTGTGATCATTAAGGTGCTACACGACTTACGGTCTTTGACTGTACATATTATTATCGTGTCACAGACCACAGTAGAGCGGTCAAAGATAAGCCGCGAAGGCATTCGGCGATGTTTGGGAGCCTTCAGCGACCATTAATCACGCGAGGTGGCGAGTGTAGTATCCTCGTGGAGGGGGAATGTGGTTATATAGCCCTGAATACGATTACTGGTTTACTACTGCCTCCTTGATGTCGGAGATGTTTTGGTTTTAATGGTTTAGTACATCTTATTAGCCAGTAGTTTTTAGGTTTTAAAAACCGGCCAAGTGCGAGTCAGACTCGCGCACCGAGGGTTCCGTACTCGGGTATTTTTCCGACATTTTTTACGATGAATCAAAAACGAAAAATAAAGACAAATAAAAACCTGTTTTTAAATGTACAGGTAAAGCCCTTTAATATGATACCCCACTTGGTACAGTTATCTTACATTGAAAATTGAAAGACATTTAAAAAAAATTATATGATGTAACCACAAATTCACAGTTTTCGGATTTATTCCTGTACTTGTGCTATGATTCCCTAAGAACCCTATAGGTTTTCTTGACAGACACGACGGACGAACGGACGGACGGACAGACAGACAGACAACAAATTGATCCTATAAGGTTTCCGTTTTTCCTCTTGAGCTACGGAACCCTTAAAACATTGTATAGTCCAGAACTTGTTAAATCTAAATGACTGTTGGGTATCATAAATGAAATAACCTTCGTTTTTCTAGAAGTTGGTTGAGAATTAAGATCGAATTACTTTTGGTACAACAAACAAAAAGATTGGTGGGCAAAGTCGGTAAAACTTGTAAGGAATTGGGAACAGAGGTGGGCGTGGAACAATATATCGTCTTCCCCCGAGACTGCATCATTTACTTTATCTCTTCTGTAGCTCTGCTCCCGGCGGGGGACTTGCTGCTAATAACATTTCTGAGATCATTGTAACATTTACTACGGAGCTATACTTACATGGTATACATATACTTGGTTAAGGCTAGGGGCAAATCGAGCAGAAAATACGCTATTAGTACAAGAAATCAGTAAAATATAATAATAATTAATTAAAGACACACCTCTTCCTGAGCATTTGTATGTTGTTTGTATGAAACAAATTATTCAATTGGGTCTTGGACTGTATAAATAAAATGATGTGATGTTTTGTATAGCTGTAGTTTATGGGGCTAGAAGCTAGAATTCATTATTAATAAAGAGAATAAAAACGTCACATCCATTATTTTTATTACTATATACTACAAGACCTTATTTATACAGCCTAATTTTCGGCGAAAAACAAGTTGGGTTATGGGCACTACAATATAAATAAACTACCACAGACAAATCTTCCACCATTCAAAATCACTTGCCAAAGTAGATAAACGTGATAAAAACAAAATGATCATATTCAAGAGAACACAAAAAATAACAAGGCCCTGTTCAAATAATATTCGAGAGAAACTCACCGAGAGGCGCGTGACACTAGCCGAGTGGCGCGTGACACTAGCCGAGTGGCGCGTGACACTAGTGTCGCAATATCTGGAGTGTACGACATCGTGACCGAAGTATAGAGCAACATGTGTCGTGCGTGGCGGAAACTACCAGCAATTTGGTAACAATAAGTACTGTGCCCCATATTCTGTACATTTACTTGTGCACGTAATATGCAAGCTGACGGCTTGGGCCTGCCTACACGCACCGTTGGATGAAAAGCTAGGCTTTATCTTTGAAAATTAGGTGTTTAATTTAAGGCACTGTCTACATTACAGCAAATAATCGCAAGCAAACATACATAATACACGGGTCGAAGACAAAACCAGCTTTTATGAAGTCGGTTTAAAATAGAGGATACCTAGTACAGTGATCAACCCATTGCTGGCCCACTACTGAGCACGGGTCTCTTCTCAGAGTGAGAAGGGTTTAGGCCATAGTCTGCCCAATGCGGATTGGTAGACTTCACACACCTTTGAGTACATGGAGAACTCACAGGCATGCAGGTTTCTTCACGATGTTTTCTTTCACAGTTAAAGCAAGTGATATTTAATTGCTTAAAACGCACATAACTGAAAAGTTAGAGGTGCGTGCCCGGGATCGAACCCACGACTTCCGATTAGGAGCCGGACGCTCTAACCACTAGGCTATCGCAGCTTCCTAGTACAGTAGCCGGCAGAAAATATTGCACATCGGGCTTTAGAAAGGGATTTCGGCTTCTTAGAGCATCGTCTTTGTAACTCATACCTATGTGATGTTTTGTCAGACTCAACGATAGAGACAACGCTCTATGAAACCACTACCTCTTTCCAAAGGTTGATGTACAATATTTCCTACTGGGTCCTAATATAGTAGTATTTCCTACTATGAATAAAATTTATAACAATACCTCTTCACTAAAGCTGTCTTGCTTTTAGCTAGAGCTCCGCTCATCTAATTCTGAACGTCGCGTCGTTTTTAGGATTCCTAAAAAACCTAATCTAACCACTGAACTATAATGTTGCTCCTACTAATTAAAAACTGTAATGTATTAATTGCCGCGGTATCGTAAACGATGTATTTTATTGAGGCAGGGGACAGCTATGCGGCTGGCTACAGATGGGATGCTGGGAAGGAGATTGTGTACATCTCGTTAGTTTTGTTTCAGTGCTTTGGGAAGTATCCGAACTATGTTGATCATTTAAGGCTCGGCATTACTTTACTATACTTGAATAAGAATGAGTTAAGATAATTGCAATCTAATGTGGCTATGATATCTCAAACTAAAAAAAGAAAATTGATGCATTATGTGGAATTTATTATGATAATATTCGCATTAATTGATAGTTCTTTCTTAGATCCCGTAAAGGTTGCCCATTGTCAGTTCACTACAGAGCACAGGTCTTTCGGGATGAGAATGTTTAGGCCAGAGTCTCCCACAATTGGCAGATTTCACACACCTTTGAGAACATTATGGAGAACTCTAAGGCATGCAGATTCCTCACGATGGTTTCCTTCACCGTTAAAGCAAGTGATATTTAATTGCTTAAAACACATCTAACTACAAAAAGGTAGAGGTGTGTGCCCGGGATCGAAGACCCGACCTCCCGAAAAAAAGGCCGACGATTTAACCACTACGCTATCACCACTCTTCGTAGGAGGGGAAAGGAAAATATCAGTGGGAAATATAAAATGCTATAAAGACGTAGACGACGGTCATCGGATATCGGCGACGTCACATCAGGCTGCATTCAGAGGCGCAAGATTGATCGCCGCATTAGGCGACCGGCCAAAGTTAACATTATTCCGCGAATTTATCGCTCCGTGAGCTTAGAAACGGGGAAATTGAAATACGTACTTTAGATCTAAAACATTTCACTACAACTTAAACTACGGTAGGTAATCTCATATATCTAAACGAGGAGCCATCAATCCTGAAAGCTCTGTGATCGCGGATTTGAAAATTCTTGAAGAAAAGGAAAAGTTCAGGAATAAGGTGAGCTTGATCGGCGTGGATTTAATTAGCCAAAAATATGTTTAAATAAATTTTATAGTATTAAATGGTAGTTATGTTTTACCTCATAGCGGATTCTTTCTCCCTGCCAGAACATTAGCCATAGTCAACAATATCCCCGAAGAGAAATTGTTAGCCATGGTACCCGCCCGAATACTGCTACTCCCCTCGGACGCATCGATGAGACCAGCAGCACCCAGACACCCTGGTAGATTACCAGGCTGGCGTCCCATCATGATTGACCTATTGCCAGTCCACACAACACCCAGATCTAGCAATCCACACTTGACCAGCGTGATGAACTATGGCTTCGTGCTCAGTAATGAGCCTGCGATTGATTGATGATGAATGATGATGATTATCATTTCAACCAAATTGACAATGATGTAATTAAAGCTGAAAACTCTACTACTAAATTGAAGGTTCCTCCACCGAAAAACATGTGAATCATGTGAAGAAATCTTAGAAAATCTGGTGTTTTGGGGTCAAATATACCTAAGTCTAGTTTAAATACATTCCATAATTTTATGGCTTTGAACTGAAGTTTTAATTCAATGTTTCTAGTGGATTTTCGTCATAGAAGCTCAAACTATTACAAAATGTCACAACTTTAAGGTAAAGATACAGTGTTAGCCACTCCTTAACGAGAACATTACCTCTCTTGAAATAATATAATGCTGATTGCATTAAGCATTGAAATGGTAGATTAAAATGGCGTCCCACCAACATAAACAATAATCAAGATATTACCTTACACTGCTGTAATGAGATACTATAAAGGTTGTAAAAGAGCTACACGGGCGTAGATTACTATCAGTAATGTGGATCTTATTACATAGGCAGTAAAGGTCAATTAAATAGAGGAAAAGATCACAGTAGATGGTAATGATAATTGAGTGATTATGTAAATCCTAGACGACATAAAGTGTTATGTTTAGGAGCTTTCGATTAACTTTGTTAGCGTTAAAAAATGAAAAGTTAACGTATTTTGACGTTTGTTTATAATTTCTTCAAACGTTGAGGTCATAATGTTCTGGAATGGAGAGCACGCATCGGAATTTGCAGCACTATGGAACCTCCTGCTAGATAGGCAGACACTTGCAGGAGATCTGTATTCTGTATGTCCAGCAGTGGACCTCTAATTGTTGAAACGATAACGAAAACTATTTATTATCTAAATTATTAGGTACAACTTAAGTAGGTAGGTACTAACTCTTGTTTGAGACTTTGTCCGCGTGGATTTGGTGTTTTGAAAAGTCCCTGGAAATACTTTAATTTTTCGTGATAAAAATTTGCTTATGTCCGTTTTTTGGGCTACAAGATAATATCTCTGTATCTTCATCAAAATTGGTTAAACAGATAGACCGTAAAAACTGAACAGACAAAAAGACACTTTCACATCTATAATATTAGTATTAGACAAAGTAAATATAGGCATCAACCTCTGCCCAATACTACTATATCTACTGTACTATACTCTGCTGGGCAGTATGTGATAACATCTCATTGTAAAAAATGTTTCTGTAAATAAAGAATCTTGAGTCTTGGCATGGATAAGTATAGATATGAAAGTAGGTTGGGATTTGATCTAGCATAAATTTTACTTTTATAGCAAATACACAAATAAATAGAAGTACCAAAACAAAATGAAACCAACAAAATGACAACAGCAAATACTACAAAATGCTGTCGGCCAGTCTGTCGCAAACGGTAACATGTCGCCAAACTACATTCTGTTGACGACACGGCTTTTCATATTTTGGAGTTTCATTTTACCAGACTTCACATTTTATTCTAGTAGAAATAGAAGTTTTTTATTAACTCAAAGTATGTGATAAAAAATTTATTTATTTATAATTATGTAACACGACGTAAGATCTCGTACCTTGGCCATATTTTGTGACACGATAGGTACCGCCTGCTGCAGATAATTATGATGGGAAAAATTGCTGAAAAAAGAGGGATGGGAAGAAGGAAGAAGTCATGGCTACGTAACATAAGGGAGTGGACTGGCATAAAAACAGTAGGAGAACTATTCCGGCTAGCCATGGACAAGGAGAAGTTTAAAAAACTGACTGCTGACCTTCAGTAATGAAGAGGCACATAAAGAAGAAGAAGAACACGATGTAACGACGATATAAAGAGGCTGGCGGGAAGTGGCTGGATGAGGAAGGTTGAGGACCGAGTGTGGTGGCGCTCTATAGGGAAGGCCTATGTCCAACAGTGGACATCCACAGGCTGATGATGATGATGATGATGACGATAGATAATTATGTAGAAGCGGTGGTTGACAAATTTCTATTCAAGCAGATCCAGGATTTGACCCGGGGCCTCTTTAACTTTTCGGAGCTATGTGCGTTTTAGGCAATTAAAATAATAAACATTGTGAGGCAACCTATTCTCAAAAGTGTGTGAAGTCTGCGAGTCTCAATTTTTCAAGATAAAACAGAATATCTATCCTATTTTCATAAGAAATATATCCGAAAACAAAAAATATGCCCAATTTTGAAACATTTTATGTCTAACAAAGAGACGCCCTACAAAAATAACGGACCTTGTTATTTAGAAGCCCAACCAGGGGCGGTCTTTCGGCGTAGTATTCGCGTTTTAGAAACCTCTCCTTTATGATTTCACCTTAGATATTCGTAAACAAGTTTAATAAATAAGATAGTCAGTTATAAACACCAAATTATTTTAATCGTGGTATGCCTCCGTTATCTACAATATAAAATAGAATAGAAAGATGATATATATAATTAGGTACTTAGGCATTTTGACTTCAGTTCCTCCGCAAAGAAGAAAAGTTTTATGACTTCATTTTGTTTAAACAGTAAGTACCTAACCATTTTTATATTTATTAGTGTGCAGTGCTTGCATAAATTTTTCTGTCTGCGCCGGTACAGAAGTTTCATTTCAGGAAGTCTTCGAGGTTCAAGCGAATGATTTGTGAATGGTATAATATAACTCAAGTTAAAGTTCCTTCATTCATACCTCATTCCTCCCCTCTTCAGGGAGTCAGTGAACCGCTCAGATGGTCACGTAATAAATTATTTCTTTCAAATCGTTGCGGTGAAAAACATCCCCTGTTTCCTATAAAAGGAATTTGGAATTTGGGTGTTTATGTCGCGAATTTGTAAGGAATTGTATCTTTTCACCGGTTTCTACAAAAGGTTACTTTTGGTCGGCTGAAATGGAACGAGAAATATTATTATTATGAAGGCTTTTACTTTTGTAATACCTTGTGAGTTGTGCCTCCGACCGGATTCTAAAAAAAAAATTACTAAGCTACTATTAGACCACTAGCATCGGCAATTGAAGTGAGTCGCACTTTCGAAAATAACTTTTTATGCGATGGATTATTTAGATTGGAAATATTTAGATCCCACCGATCCAGTGGTTTTTGAGTGGCCTTTGCACATACAAATAAACCAACTAACAATTATATTTTTATAACTAGATGACGCCTGCGATTTCTTTCGCGTGGATTTATTTTTTTCTAAATCCTGTGGGGATTCTTTGATTTTCCAGGATAAAAAGTGCCTATACTCTCCCGGATATTAAATATCTCTGTACCAAATAAATGATGCTCGCGATTTCGTCTACGTGAATTTAGATTTTTTTAAGAATCCCGTGGGAACTCTTTGATTTTTCCGGGTCAAAAGTAGCCTATCTCAGTACCTTTCAACTCAAACGATTGAATAAATAGGTCATGAAAGACTATCAAAGAGACAGACAAACGGACACACTTACGTGTTTATAATATTTGTGTAGACAGTAGATTATGTTTAATTTTTGCATTGAATGAGGGCACGTAACTCATTTTTGATATTATTGATGTATGTTTTCGGGGTTTGGAGTGGGTGAGTGGGTGAGTAGGTGGCAGTCTCGCCAGTATTAGGCAGTCCATCCAGAGATATGCTAGGATTTTAAGCGATGAATGAAAGCAGGTTGAATTCCCTGTATCACTTCGACCGTTTCTGATCCATTGCGATCGCCACCAATTTAAAATTTACTGCCAATACTTGCGGCTTGAAGTTACCAATGGGATCGTGTCATTTTTAAAGCTTAGTTCATAAAACTCTTTACTACCAGAGCTAGAAATAAGCTATGCAAATTAAGCGATTCTACAAGGAGTTAAATAATGTCCATAACGTCCCGGCAAAACGAGTTTAGAACTGAGATGTGAAGATGTACCAAAAAATAATGAGCCTCGTAGTGGGATAATACCCGTGGGATATAAGATGACTAAAAGAATTTGTGTCAAACTCCGAACTCGTAAAAAAAAAATATGAACTTGAAGGACTGTTGGAATATTTGTCAAGTAGCGGAGACAACGAAAGAATCTAAGGCACTGTTTGGTACTACGTACCTCATTTGTCATGTAATGTGATTTAACCTAACAAACATACTTATTGCTGGTGGATGAAATACTTACTTGCTAAACAATATCTTTGCATGTTTGCTGGACAGAAGGCCTTGTGAAAGGTTGCGGTTTCTTAATTCAGACGACAAAGCTTGCAAAATGATGTGTGATCGGGTAACAAAGAAACGGTGGTTTTCTTTGTGTGCTATCGTCTTTACGACGTTGAACCTTATGATATATCGAATCTTAACTTTGAATAGTTAACGGTACCTATATAGAGTATTTTTTACTAATTATGTTAAGAATATAGTATCAAGTATGCACCTACATATTCAAGTACCGAGCATTGCTGGAGCGAGCTGCAGGTCAAATCCCACTCATTAATCCGTGGTAGGTACTACTCACTACTCAGTAAAAATTAGGTCAGTATTTAATAAAAACACCTTTAAAACTTTTGGTAGTTAGCTGATAAAAGCGAGATGCGCATCCTCCAACAAAAAACAAGGATTCACAAGGACTCAGTCCAGCGGCCAGGAGCTGGCTAGGACTTGATAAGAGCGCGTTCGCGTTAACGAGCTTAATTTGCAATAGTCACGCGGAAAAGATTACGTCCAGCGAGATGGGACTTTGGCAAAGGACAGTTTTGCGCGCTCCGCAATCGTTCATTAGTTAAATTTACAAATACATATATAATAGATGATCCCGGGTACACTCACCTGGTTAGTCTATAAGCACAACTACTTTCGAACCCTGGGGTCTGGGGTCCTCTTCCACAGGGACTCAGCTCGCGACGCGACTGCATGCTGCACGGACCGCTTTCCTACTCGTATATTATAATGAATGTCCTATATTTCTAGATCGATGGTCTAAAGCAATTTTTTTTTGGTCTTTTTCAGGTAAGCGTGGAGGGTAGCAGATGAAATTTAAATAATGAGTAAGTCTACGGACGGACAGACAGACAGACAGACAACAAAGTGATCCTATACGCTTTTAAGAGCCCCGTTCATAGAAGCGACAAAGAAGCGACAACTCGTTGGTGAGTAGAGCTCAAAACGAAAACGAAACTCTAACAAGCCTCAGAGGTACGTACTTACTTTCATCATTGCGCATTCCTTTTTAACCGACTTCCAAAAAAGGAGGAGGTTCTCAATTCGTCGGGATCTTTTTTTTTTAATGTATGTTCCCCGATTACTCAAAGACCCCTGGACCGATTTGGAAATTTTTTTTTTTGTTTGAAAGGGTATACTATGCAGGTGGTCCCATATAAATTTGGTGAAGATCTGATGAATATCTTCGGAGATGGAGAACAGAACTCCTCAATGGATAAGAGCAAATTGCTCGCGATCAGTGTAATAGCTTAGTAAACAGTAGGGTTTTAACTGGGCATAGCATATTATAGTACAGTGGGGCCACTAAAAATTGTGAAATAAAAAATTTTCAAAAGAAAAATAAAACCGACTTCAAAAACCAAAAACACTAAAAAGTAGAAAATAATTTTTGTTTAGCTACACATGTAATGTACCTAGGTATGAAGTCGGGCGAGCTTCACTCTTGGATTTCTAATTTTGTTTTAATATGCTCGCTCGACTTCATACCTAGGTACATTACATGTGTAGCTAAACAAAAATTATTTTCTACTTTTTAGTGTTTTTGGTTTTTGAAGTCGGTTTTATTTTTTTTTTGAAAATTTTTATCAAACACAATCTTTCAAATATACAAGTGTAAATTAAAAATTTATAACACCCCCGACAAGTGAAGGTTACAGTAACTAAAAAAGAGCTGATAATTTTCAAACGTCTGAATCGATTTTCTTGGATGATAGCTAAGAACACTCTCGATCAAGCCACCTTTCAAACAAAAAAAAAAACTAAATTAAAATCGGTCATTAGTTTAGGAGCTACGATGCCACAGACAGATACACAGATACACAGATACACACGCCAAACTTATAACACCCCTCTTTTTGGGTCGGGGGTTAAAAATACGCTATCATAAGTACATTACGCCGCTACCGCCACTATATTGCTTTCGCCTCTATGAAAACGTAATTTGTCGTGAAACCCCCAAAGTGAAGTCACTCCGAATTCCATACAATCCTGACTAAACTGCGCACCGCATCTCATGCGCACAAATTACCTCCAATTACTTGCTTAACTACGACAAACCACTCCGAGATGACCTCCTACACCCTCCTCCAAACAACTAATTTAAGATATCAGAGGAGTAACACTGGGATCGACGGAAGTTCTACTTAATCTGGTCACTTTCAGACCCTATCTTCTGGCTTACACTAACTTTCGGCAGTGACACCGTCGCGAACAAATGAAAACGAACTTTATTACTATGGCATTTAAAGTTGTTTTTTATTTGATGGGTTAGCTTGGATGTTGGATGGAGCTATACAAATTGATCCCATCAGCATTGTCGGATTTGGGAGATCCTGGTGATAGTGTCAGGAATTACGTTCCGTATCCTGGAATTACACTTAATGGCTGGGTGAATACAAATTGTAGGCTTTTAAAGCGTAATTATAGGTATTAGTTCGCATTTTAGATGGTGATATATAGGTAAGCCTTATGTATAGTCTGTATATACGAAATGAAAAAGGACGTTGATGTAGTAAAAATTCTCATAAATCGAGTATTAGAAAGAGAAAAGATTTTTTTTCAAATCAAAGCAACTTTTGCGAAGTGCTTTGTGCTTCAAGAATCTACGAGTAGCACTGGTCCGGAATCCCCTTTTTACCAAGACAAACCATCAACAAACTCAGCATCAGCTCCTCTATTGTCAATGGTTTCTCAATTGAAAATTCCTGATCGAATTTCGGCCATGGCAGCCAATCTCTTCTAGTTAGTAGTAGTAGGGCTAGTTCTTTTCTTAACAGAAAAACCCAATACCTATTTTTTGGCTCGACCCGGAAATTTGAAAATGAAAACACAGACAGTAAATGAGCCTCTGCTACACCGGCAGCGGCGGTTATCAGCGGCTAGCGGCGTAAATACAGAGAGCGCCGCGAGCGGTGTGACGGGCGGCCGCGAGCGTGCGTGCGTTGTCAAAACTACCCCCACTGATATGCACCTATACCTAGCTGTATAGTAGGGCTGTCTCTTCCAGAATTTCACATTTAAAAAACTCTCAATAACATTTAAATCCAGTAACAGCAAACTCTGACGACAACAACAGTAATTATACGAAGAAGTTGAGTGGAATGCGTCGTTACATTCCAGTCATGTTAAACTTGACTATGACCTTTTCACTTTGGTATAGTTATGGTATGGTAGTTGGTAATGCTATGTATGAGGCATTGATGTTGGTGTGGTGTGATATGAGTTATGGTATAGTTATTAATGATAAAAATGTTTTGTTTGCAGCCCTTAATCAAGTTCTAAAAATGGTAATTTGTTTTCATGATACGGTATTGCATTTCTTGCTTACAAGGAAATGTGGCCAATGGCCATACTTTATTTCTAGGACAGAAAATAGAACCTACGTTAATAACAGCTTCGGATTATTACCTAAAAAATAAGTACCTTAATTTCTACTTGTAGGTTTATTTGAGCTATCGGCATGCAGTTTCAATGGAGTAGTCACACTTTAGTAAAATTGATGTTTAAGTCATTCATAATGTGCTAACCTCATATCGAACAAAAAAGGCTCAAAGCAGTCCAGTGAAATTCCATGCACAGTTGAAACTTTTTCTCACCCCTGTTAAGGTAGGAGCATACATGCAACTGTTAATACGAGCCGCTTGATTTGGCACACTTTCAGGCCGCTCAATTGCACAGCGCCGGAATATCGTAGTTTTAGATTTCGGGAAACGTTTAAAAATGTGCGGCTTTAAATTTAAATTGGGATTTTTATGCGCGCCGCAGCGCTATGGGGCTTAGCGGATTACAGCAGCTCCGGCGCTCCGGCCTCGGGGCTTGGCATACGTATTAATTTAGGGTTTATAGGGTGTTGCTTTAAAGGAATTAAGGCTTTTTATACGACTGCTCGAACAAGGAGTGTAATATTTTTATTTAGTTCATTGTATGTATGTGAGTTTCTTTATGTCACCATAACTTGTAAATGCCTGAACAGATTTGCATTGTGGTTTCGTTGATTAATTATAAATATTATCTGGAAAATATTTAGTATGGCGGCGTGTGGGATAATTTTCACATAAGTATACCTACTTTTTACGCTTTTTAGCTCGTTTTTTGGGTAGTCACTTTTAATTTTTTCTTTAGTTATGATTTGGTTTCTCTCTCTAAAAGTTAAGTAGCTCAGGAATTAATACCTATTATGAACATTTGAACTTTGATAAAAACACGTTAATTCATAGATTCATTCAATTTCGTTTTAGAGATTAGCCCGGTGGTTGTATTTCAACTAGAAGAAGACTTTTCTAGTCACTAGATAATTTTATCCAAAATAGAGTTACACCATTAAAAATACCGCTAACTCTCTAAATTCGCAACTGCTTGATTTGGCACTCTGACAGGTTTCACCCGATGCCAAATAGGATGCCATTTTATTGTAGTCACATTTTACCATTTCTAAAATTCTTTTCTACAACACAATAGAGTATTTTTTAGATTAAACTATTAGAGATTCATAGGTCTTACTAAAAATTAAAACAATTTCAACTAGTGACTAAATTGAAGTTTGGTCTGTTTTTGTGTGTGAAATAAGACTGGTTTAAAATAAATACAGGTTAGTGTTTTAATTTTTTTGTTGTAAGACTGTAAGTATTAATTATATTATTTATTTAATGTTCAAAGTTTCCATTGTCTATGGGTATAAAAGGATAAACTGACTTAACGTTAACATGTAACTGGGTATAGAAACTTGTAATTTTGCATGTAAGTTTTCTCTTTAAAATTGAAAGAATAAAATTACCTATAGCAAAACTATCCTTCTAAACTTCCGTCACAAATATTAGAACGCAAAGCGCTTTCAAAATATTGCAAATAACTGAAACTAACCTATGTCTTATCAGTGAATTTATTAGTATTGAAACATACAATAAATTCTCAATTTCAATTCTAAACCTCTCGCCCCGAAAAGCTGTCAGCATTTACTCGACAGGAGTTGAAATAAACGATCGAAACTGCTGAGATTATTTAAATACAACTTGTATACTTGTTATAATTGGACAAGAAAATGTCAGTACACCAAAAGATTTATAAGAAACCAGTATACAAGGTGTTAGATAATGTACGTAACATGCCGACAAGCTGAGGTTAGGACCGATGTGCTGTTGTACCAAAAAAAAAAAGCCTCGTAACATGATGCCCGTGGAAGATAAGAAGACTTAAATAATTTGTTTAAAGCTCCAATGAGACAACCCTACAAACAGCTGATTGCAGAAATAAACTCGTAAAACTTCTGTTGAAGAACCGTTTGAAAGTTTGCCTAGATAATGTAAGAATCTATGGTACTTACCAACTATTTGGTACTACAAACAACCTCATATTTTTTTATGTTATATTATGAAACACGCTGTATAAGAAACCAATTTATAAAGACCGACAGATCGACGCGACAAATTGTCGATCCCACTAACGAGTACCCTTATCTAAGATCGGCAATTGTAAATAAATTTATGTTCCTTTAGATAATTTCTATATACCCGCATCCAAACTTCTGACCTCCTACTCTGAGATTACTTTGCCGTCTCTAACAGCTTTATGAACATCCATTGCTTCTTTAATTCATATGATATATTCTAGCTTGGGCGTGTCACCATCAATGGAACTTGTGTTGTCAAAGTTATTGGTTATATTATGGGAATTATTTGGAAAGGCACTACCAACCATGGATCGATTGTTATCATTTGATTGCTCGATGTCATCTGACAACGCGCAGTGAATTCATAGCGAACGGAATACAATAGAATTAAGTTGTGTTAAATCAAAACCCAGTCAGGGTCCGTTCGTGGAATAAATAACGATATCTGATAGAGATGTGTGTCTTTTGCCATTGTTATGCGAAGGAGACGTAGGAATATGCCCTCACAAGAAGCGGATGAACTGACAAATTATATAAAATGTTTAAAAATGATCTCAATGCAAATGATATGAAAGGTTTAAATAGATATAAAATCTTTCATCTGCATTTTTGTCAGGACCCAGGATTCCAGTGTTAACAATTACCAAAATCTAAAAACTATTTCAGTGTCTCTTATGCTACGTTTGTGGCTCTACCTAATTGCTCTTTTTAACCGAGTTCAGAAACGGAGGTGGTTCTCAATTCGTAGGAATCTTTTTTAATCATTTAAGTTACAATATCAACAGTAGTATGCCATCTCTAAGGCTGAGATCAATAGAGCGCACTTTGACTTTGCTCAGACTTAAGACACTGTTAAAACGAGACAGCGTTATACCGCTGGCATAAATCTGTCTCGTTTTAACTGAAACTTAAGTCTAAGCAAAGTCAAAGTGCGCCCTATAGATTTTAACCTCATAATCAAGTAAAATGTTTTCGGGGCTCTATTCCCATCACAACGAGCGTTGTCAGATCCTCGAACAAATACCGGTTCGTGTCGTATCTTTGATGGATCGCTCTCCCAGCGCGAGCGTCCTTCGATGAAACTGCGTGCGACTGCTCTTATTGGTGGCTAAAGCGACTTTATAGCGCCTTATAAACCATTTAAAGGCTGAATATCTGTGATTAATGTTATAAACTAGCTGATGCCCGCGACTTAGCCCGTTAAAATTTGTAAAAACCCCGTGAAAACTCTTCGATTTTACAGGTTTATCATGCATGTATGTAGTTTATGCCACTCTCCAGGTCTTTAACTATACCCATTAGTAAATGCAAAATATCAAGTAAATCCGTTGCTCTGTTTAGACTTGATTGAAGGGCAAACCAAAAAACAAACACACTCTTACATTATTTTATAAATTGGCTAATATTTATGGGGCAATGTAAGTCCCTAGGTACCTGTTTTCAGCGCACACTAATATAGGTACGCCATGTTTTTTTCACGTACATAATATTATCGTCTTTCCACCTTTCCATTTTGAAAAATCCCACATCCTATACAAAAATATATTCTATGCTTAGCTAATGTATTTTGTGGTTCTAAAAGCTGTTATTTGTGAGTCAATCGATAACTCTGCAGTTGTTCTGATAGAGTCACAGATCGTGGATAGACTGATATCGTTTCTAAATTATTATTATACGGGCTGCAATTTAGATCTTAGCTCGTGATAAGTTTATTGGTTTATCTGGTTCTGGGCTTATAATATAATTGATTGATTAATTGTATTACTCATTATAAGTTGTAAGTAGAATAATAATTGATTTAGACGTGTTCATTGTAAAATCTGTCGTGTTCACCAGATTGAAGGCGCTAATTTAAATAAATTGTTTTTGATGCAATATACAAGTAGAGTATCTCTCGGCAGAGTTCTTATAAACCTACATACGTCATCACTCTCATTGGCCGATTGGACGGTAATCTGATACGACCGGAGAGATACCAGGCGCAATAACAACAGTTGTACGTACGCACGGGGGCGAAACACTGCTAACTTCTCAAACTGGCGCAGTGGTAAGCACTGTGGTCTTATTAGTGGGAGGTCCCAGGTTCGGTTCCCGGCAGGGAATTGGAATTTTATAATTTCTAAATTTCTGGACTGGTCTGGTGGAAGGCTTCAGTCGCGGCTAGTTACCACCCTACCGGCAAAGCTGCGCCGCCAAGCGATTTAGCGTTCCGGTACGATGCCGTGTAGAAACCAAAGGAGTATGGGTTTAATGAAAACTGCTGTACCCCTTCTAGGTTAGTCCGCTTCCATCTTAAACTGCATCATCACTTACCACCAGGTGAGATTACAATCAAGGGCTAACTTGTATCTGAATAGAAAGAACCCCAGATAGCTTAACTGATACATAGTATTTTCTTATTGGTCTGAGATTTGAACCCACGACCTTAAGATACGCTGCTAAATAAACTAACCACTGTACTAGTAACCATGTACCGCTTAATATTATACGTACCTAGTCATACATATTGACATAACATCTTCTGAAATAACATCCAGCAATGTTAAACGAAGCATTAAAAGTAAGTAGACCTTAATTGTACGTCAATATTCGGAGCTCGAAATACAGTATTTGCCCGAAAGCTTGTAAAAACATATCGGGTACTTGTTTGTAATATATTCTAAGACAAACGTCTCAATTTCTGAGGGCCCTGTGTACGCAAGGGGTTCCTTTGTCCTTGTTTGACGAGGATATAGGATGGATATAGGTATTTGGGTAGGTATGAGGGAAGATGGCCCTTCATGTAGGTGGTTAGTTTGTTTATGATCATTGGAAGTTTGCTGTATTCACTGCAATCATTTCAATGGAAATTGAATTAAAATTGAATAGGGTTTTCCAACTATTACCCTCTATTTCATTGATTACTAAAACTTTCTACAGAAATAATTTATACCTTGCAAAAGCAATATTGTATTACGCCTTTATTCGTATTATGTACCTAAATTGGGCAAATCTACATTTTTCCCCATATACCACAATTTGTAATATTGTATCACAGATTGTAAAGAAATTAAGAAAAAATGTTATTCACAAATAATTTTCTGTACGCCAGTATATTTTACATCGATATAGAATTATCTAGTAGTAACTAAGTAGTACCTACTTACTAAACTGTTGATCATAGATGTTTTGTGAAAATTGTATGGTATTGTATGTGAACTACAAAAATAATGAACAAGATTAGTTTGTAAAATAGTCTCAGCACTTGTACTACTATTACCACAGAATATAATAATATAATAGTACCAAATATTACTACTATTTTGATAATAGTAATTTAAGCGGCATCGACACAATAAACTCGTCCCATAGACAGTAACTGCATTCTACCCCCAAGTGTACAGATAGCGCTACCCCAATAAACAATAAACACCCTCGTCTTGGGCGGGAATGCAATACAGCATACGCAAATATTTGCCCAAACTAAGACTCGACACCCACCAGTGAGTCTTCACACGGGTAACGGCAAGTGTTTATACAAGTGGTACATTAATCAATTTTATAACAAGTGTAAATTAAAAATTTATAACACCCCGACAAGTGAAGGTTACAGTAACTAGAAAAGAGCTGATAACTTTCAAACGGCTGAACCGATTTTCTTAGATTATAGCTAAGAACCCTCTCGATCAAGTCACCTTTCAAACAAAAAAAAATTAAATTAAAATCGGTTCATTAGTTTAGGAGGTACGATGCCACAGACAGGTACACAGATAGATACACACGTCAAACTTATAACACCCCTCTTTTTGGGTCGGGGGTTAAAAACTAAATATATCTGACTGATATGTGACATAGCTCAAACTGCTTAGGTACTCATTCTCTAATTCATTCACTGAAGGGTGGATCCGATAGGTTCAGGCTCTGTCTCCTTTATTGTCGTGGACTAGCGTACTTGTGCGTCAGCTGCCTTATTTCCCCATCGTTACCTTATCTTATCCAACGCAACGTCATTATTAGACGTGACGAGTGTTTCCAAGGCCTTGTGGCAGTCTTGTATGGGTTGAAAGGTTGTCGAGGATCTAAATTCTAGCAAGCATTCAACGCATTCAGAACTGCTTGTCTGTTTTTTTAGCCTTTTCCGTACCTCAAAATGAAAAACGGAACCCTTATAGGATCACTTTGTTGTCTGTCTGTCTGTCTGTCTGTCCGTCCGTCCGTCGTGTCTGTCAAAAAAACCTATAGTCCCGTTGACCTAGAATCATGTTTGGCAGGTAGGAAGGTCTTATAGCACAAGTAAAGGAATAAATCCTAAAACCATGAATTTGTGGTTAGATCATTTAAAAAAAAAAAAATAGTTTTATATTGATAACTATACCAAGTAGGGTATCATATTATTATGAAAGGGCTTTACCTTATTGTACATTCTTAAACAGATTTTTATTTTATTTTATGTATAATAATTTTTGATTTATCGTGCAAAATGTTGAAAAAAAATATCCGAGTACGGAACCCTCATTGCGCGAGTCCGACTCACACTTGGCCGGTTTTTTTAATCATGATTGCCGTCAAACGGAACCCTATCACGCAAATAATCACGTAATTAAATACTAAAATATTACTAGAATGATACCTGAAAACTCAAAAGTAGCGTTTAAACTGCAATCAACATGAAACCCCTTAACCCAGAGTCCCTTCCGTAAATTATTGAGACACATCCTGGGTGTTTTAACACCAGATGCTATTTAGTTCTCAACTACATTAGCGCGCCCTCCATTTGTCATAGTGTGTTGATGGCTTTAATTTACTATGGGATGGAGACCTTAGGCCCTTAGCGGACGGATTTATGGTGTCACATAAATATATGGCCGACTGTTTTATCAATAGCATACGACGTTCTTAAGTAGTCATTTAAATGAATAATGGATATTGAAAATAGGCGTACTGAATATAGAGAAATACACATTTCTTGGGAGCCCCAACAGCTTTTTTTATTTATTCTGAGACAAGTTAGCACTTGACTTCAAATTGGGATATCACCTGATGGTAAGTGATGGCTTTAAGAAGCAAGCTAACTAGATTTGTCGGTAGGGTGGCACCTGGTAAAAAGAATATCAATAATGCTTAAAAATCTATTCTACTAAAAAAGTTATGTTTAAAAATTTGCATATCGTATGCACACATTTTCGAATAAGGGAAAAACCCGAAAGAGTTTTCGAAACCGCTTAAAAAGATCCAGTGAAACATTTTATATAAATTCTCCCATTGCGCTGTGTTCGTGTAAAATAAATGAAAAATAAATGTAAAAATAAAATGGCCGCCTTGAAAAGTGCGGGAACAGCAACAGCGCGTCAATGAGCGGTGCCATTAATAAAAACTGTTGGAATCATTTTTCCCGATGGAAACTTCATAATAAATTGCCGACCAAGTCACTGGAGTCAGAGCACACTGGCGACTTTTGTCTCGGAACTTTTTGTCTTGCCGCTTATTGCACAACCATGGTGTGACTCGATGGAGCATTTTAAAATGGACTTGAAAACATGAAATATGATAATTCAGAAATGACTGAATAATTCAATTCTTCTTTTCTCTCTAACAAAACTTGAAACTTGGACTAAGACCTTAAAACTAGGTGGGAAAAATATGATACAACAAGATACTATGAAAGTTAAGAAATATATTATAACGTGTAGCTAGTTCAATTAGCTTAGAATTAAAAAAAACAATGGAGTGCGAATAAGTCTTTCACTCGAAGGGCTCCAAATCATGGTACGTAAAGCACTATGTATCATTTTGAAATTAGCCATCTTGATTTTTTATTTTTTGTTATTATAGCAGGAATATAAATACACGTTGTGAAAATTTTAATTCTCTACCTGTTAAGATTTATGAGATACAGTCCACTGACAGATAGACGAATGGCTTAGTGATAGGGTCCCGTTGGTATCCTTCACATGAAACCCTAAAAATTTATGCCAGTCCAACTATTATACCTAGATGAAAAAAAATGAAAATGGGATAGCGCGATTTATCTGTCTATAGACCCTAGAGACATGTTGCAAGTGTGGTGTGCCTGTCAGCAGTCTTAAATAATAGCTCGTTCTCACATGAATGAGGAAACCTGATAAAAGGAATTCCTCCAGAGATCAACCGGAGAGTAACAAATGGCCGCGCCGCCCTCCCGTCGGACCAACGAGAAATCGCATCTACCACGCGTCGACATCATCTCCAGTATATTTTTATAATAAGTTTTTCTGAATGAGCACAAAAGGGTAAAATAAAATTCTCGCATTTAGCATACGAATAGAGTTTTAAAATTGGATTGGATTGGATGGGAACGTTTCCATTAGCGTGTATCAATGAGTTTTTGCTCGTAAGTCCGATTAGACGGATCAAAGTGAAGAGAAATGACGGAATGAACCAATTTATGAAGCCCAGATGCAGGAGCATAAACTGGGGGATGATGACAAATAGGGTTGCTAACTGGGAGTAGAGCACTTCGGAAAATTGGGTTTTCGGAAAATTAGCTAAGTATACCTAATATGCTATTGTCGTAAAATTCGTAGTTTTTAGGACTGCTGCTGTTCAAAAATATTGTGGCAAGATCTCTAAACCTTAACAAGTCTTTTTGAATCGTCAGAATAATATAGTACGCGACAGGTCGGCATGGCAGTCGGGGTGGGGACGCCCCGCATACCCGCACAGCCCCCGTGATAACCTGGTGCGGAACAGCGCGGGTGACGTGCGGGTGTGCATCGGCTGTACCTCTGGTGCTGCAAATGTTCATGGGCGGTGGTAATCACTTAACATCAGGTGGCCCACTGCTCGTTTGCTCGCTATTTTTTATTAAAAAAAGTCCAAAGTTGACAGCCCTGGCTGGTCCTGTATCTCTGTACACAGGCCAGTGGGCGGGAACAAAGCGCGGCAGTGGGCCCGCGCGCCGCGTGCCGGCCGCGAGATTGTCCGCTGCCTAATGTGGCCCTTTTACTTGGGTTCATCTCGTGTTTACCTACTTAATGCTGGGTGTACACAAATAATACGTATAATACGTAACGTACGTATATAATATTACGTAATAGTCCGCGACAGGTTCAGATGGCAATCGGGTTATGAGGCGATGGGACGCCCCGCACACCCTGACGTCACCCGCGCTCGTCCGCATCGATTACCCGCTGTGCGGGTGTGTGGGACACCGATTGCCATTTCAGATTTTTCGCATTGGAAAATGGCGACATTCAGCCGCCATATAGTTTTTTTGTAATGATGTAAGAGTTCTAACCACACTCTTTACATTCAAATCTTCTCAAGCATTTAGGAGTTACAGAGGAATGAATAAACGCACATTCATGAACCCTGAAAACATAACACTCCTTTTTTGGACTCGTTTGGTCGAGTCGTATTATAATGGTTTAGTTAGAGTCAATATTATTAACTCAACGATTCCAAATTGACAACTAAAAGTGTCTCAAATTGAGCCTAAAACTAGGCAAATACCCATTAAACTTCATTACCAATACACCCGTAACATCTATTCGCCTGAATACTTCAATTTTATAGTAACCTATTAATGGGACGTGGATGATTGTTGGAACGAACTGAAATGACTACAAAATCACATTAAACCCGTTCATAAACCGGCAGCCGTGGAATACGCTTTGTTGAAATCAGTTAACAAGACCGTTTACTCTATAAAATGTAAGCAAAGAGCTGCTAACTCATTTCCCTCAAATTTTTAAACATCAGAGTTGCTCTACTTCGTAGGCATCTTGCTTGTTTTCATACGAACCAGATATTATAAAAAGAAGACCTGAAATATTCAAAATGCATCAAATATTATTTTTCTGCCCTAATAATTAATATATAAAAATAATAAAACGAACACGTACCAGTATAATACCGAGTATTTTTTCTCGGTTGAAACAAGAGAAAATACTCAAAATGCTTCCAAAGATGTGCGTTGTATGATATAAATTTTTTACGGAAAAAAGTAATAAAAAATTATGGACGACTTCGCGGCAAAAAATTTTCTGAATCTTGATATTCCTTTTTATTTTTTCCTTTCAAGAGAGAGCTTTTCTATTGTGACAAGAAACGTTTTGGTAAGAAGAAAATCAGAGATATGTCACCTTTCTCTTGATATCTTTGACATTTCTTACACATGGTCATACAACTGTCTAGTGGGAGGCTTCGGCCGTGGCTAGTTAACACTCTCCCGGCAAAGCCGTGTAGCCAAGCGATTTAGTGTTCCGGTTTGATGCCGTGTAGGAACCAAAAGGGCATGGGTTTGATAAAAACTGCCATACCCCTTCCAGGTTAGCCCACTTCCATGTTAGACTGCATCATCACTTACCACCAGGTGAGGTTGCACTCAAGGGCTACCTTGTATCAGAATTTAAAAAAAAACCATTGTACATTTCTGTCAGTTCTCTTCGCCTATGAGCTGCTATTCGCCCATGGTCGGCATTATTTACTCTAGTGCGGCGCTCCGACTAACGACACAGTGGCAGCTATTGATATTGCTCTGCGCTGTATTACTATTTCATATTTCCACCACTGCCTGCTACATTACCATACTTACGGAAAACTGCCTTGGAAATTGCACTTTTATATAGGTACTACTTTTATAAAACATAGATAAACGGATAAAGAATCAAAAGCTTAATTTCGTTTTTTTTTCATCCGCTGTTGATTCCTTGTATATAATGGACTTCCGCAAAGTAACACCTGCTTCTATACAATATAGATAAACGGGTAACAGCTGGAAGGAAAGGAAGCTTACATGATAGATGTTGGAGTCCCAAGTTGTTAGAAAGGTGACCCTACATCGGAAAGCTACAGACATCAAACGAATCGCAGGGAGCCGCTGGATGGCGGCGGCGTAAGACCGTGGCGTGTGGAAGCCCCTACGAGAGACCTATGCCCAGCTGTGGACGTCTAATACCATAATGATGATAAAGTAGTTCCTAGTTATGGGAATAATTTTATTGTGTTATAAACACGTTCTGGAGTACAGACCGCGTACGGGTAAGCGCAGTGTGGGACGACCTTCAGCCCGCTGGACCGATGACCTGAAGAAGGTGGCGGGGAGCGGGTGGATGAGGAAGGCGGGGGACCGTGTTTGGTGGTGCAATCTTGGAAAGTTCTGTCCAGCAGTGGACGCATACAGGCAGATGGAATGGAATGAAATAATCACGTAGAGAAACTCCAAGCTCTCCAAACTGAATGCATCGCCCGTTGAATGACTACCCAGAGTTAGCGAACATGTCCGGATCCATAATAACGTCAAAAATTAGCTTGTTCCTTGTAAATCATGGACTTCAGCAAAGTAACGCTTCCTACCAACAAAGCAGAGTCAAATGATTTTAAATGATTTCCATCAGACTGATAATAAAATAAGATGATGTAGCTTATATAGAAGATATCGATTTGCACCCGCGCGACAAATCCATGTAACGAAGTGGGTAGCACCGACTTTAACAATAGTAAATGGGCTACCAATAAATTATAAGTATTATCTTCTTATTCATTCCTCGTCAACCGCTAGACCTCCACTTCTAGAATTGGCTTTTTGTAGGGACTTCACACGCAGTCTTGTGCCGTTTGTGTACAGCGACTCTCTCTTTCCCTATGTGTCTGCCTCTCGTCTCCGGTCGTTTCAGGTTGCTATCCTGTCAGACTATGAAGATGGAAGAATGCGTTTGTGCACATTTATAACTTGAGCACTATAAAAGCAGGTGACGTGCGGGTATTCGGGACGTCTCCCTGCCTCATATCCCGATTGTCATCTCGACCTGTTGCGTAGCCGACTTAGTACCCCAAACTGGCTTCACTATTGTGTACACGTTTGTTTTGCTAGACCTCCATCCATCTTTACCTTTAGTCTATGGTATATGAAATGTGGGTGGTAGCAATTGTATACTGTTTTCGTATGGCAATCATTTGTTAGAGTTTATGGAGTTGTCATGGAACCATTGTGAAACTAAATAGGTATCCTCTTTAAAGATCTACAAATAAAATACTCTGTTTTATTGATCGGCATAAAAGCTTTTTTGAATCGATAAAATTTTTTAACCAGATTTTCCACTAATTATAGTTACGAATTTCTTATGGGTTTGAAGAACTTGTCGGTAGAAATAATATCCCAAAGGTACATTTCCCACCTCTTTGGGAGATCGGGGGTTCAATACCGGGCACGCATCCCTAACTTTTCTGTTATGTTCGTTTTGAGCAATTAAAATTATCACTTGGTTTAACCGTGAAGGGAAAAACCATGAGGAAACCTGTATGCAAGTGCTTTCGTATGAAAATTCTACGTAGTTCAGTATTGGTTCTCTTTGAATCGTATTTTCTAGAACTTTACCAGTAGCAAGCGAACAAGTGTACTCTAGTATAAGTTCTAGTACATTCTAGTTGATTCTAGTACAGTAGTTGTAATAGCCGAGACCGCGTCCTCACAATGTGTCCCATCGTTGTTCCGAGTTTCTAATTAAGTTGTTACTTTACCATTTGTTACCAACAAGTTTATTGCTGTTTCTCTCTCTTTTCCAATTAGTTTGTTCCCGACGAAAACTTATTAACTTTCATCTAGAGTACAGAAGTATTTTTCAGATTTTCTTATAGATATTTATTTTTCTTATTGACAATATCAAAAAAAGGGGGAAATTTTTTGAGTAGATAAGCTATTTTTTGAATTCGACGTAAAATTCATATTCATATACAATACCTAATACATGCTCAGTGACTTTAGTAGCTCGGATTGAAATCTAAAAGATTTCAAACCTATTGTTTGGTGGTAGTTATAGATTGGTGTTTAGAAATTGATCTTTATGATAGGAGTTTTTCTATCAAAATTGCAGCATTCAATAGATTGTATTTGTTGAAACCACGAAATCCATACTTTCATACTAATATTGTAAGTATGAAAGTATTTTTGTCTGTCTGCTTGCTTGCCCCATCCGTTTGACCACAAATGACAGGTTACAAACCATGGTATTAAAAAAAAACTAAGTCCATTTGGATTAATTCGTGGGCATAATCTATTTGATGCAGAGATGAATTGCATCGAAAATTAGCTACTTTCATTCCGGAAAATCAAAGAATCCACGCAGACGAAGTCGCGGGCACCACCTAGTACTTGTACTTAGTACATGTGTGTCCCTGTCTTTAGCACACGTTACCGAATTCCCAAGTAGGTATATCCTTGTTCAAGCAACTATTTACTGTTCGACTAACTGACCAACTTGAGAGGTAACTCGTAACTCGTTTATTATGAGACTAACGTATTCGTATTCGCATTAGGGTGGTGTTTGTGCGAGTAACTCGTGCAAGTAGTAGCCAGCTGTTGCCGGCTTACTTAGCCAACTATTGCTGGGTGATATATTGTTGTACTTGCTAACTTTCTACTATGTGTAAGCTTGACTGTTAACTTGTGCACATACAAAAATAATTAGCTTATAATTAGCTTAGTCTTAGGTTGAGACACTGTTAAAACGAGACAGCGCTATACTGCCGAGTGTTGACATAAAACCGTCTCGTTTTAGGTTAAGCTTAAGTCTGAGCAAAGTCAAAGTGCGCTCTATAGATCTCTGCCTTAGTCCTTGAGTTGCCTTTGCCCTGCATGAAATGGACAATACAACTAAATTTTAGAATGTTCTTCTTACTAATGTTATATGAAAAGGACAGACACAGTTTGACAGTTTTTAAAGCTGTCAAACCTCATCACTTTGGCTGACAGCAATGACTTCTATGTGTAGTATACATAGAAGTCATTGGCTGACAGTTGTTATTTGGGTCAATGCCCCACTTACGACGCGGCATTGACTTCAAGTAACCTATTACGGAACGTTCGTTGACCTCTAGCGTAAGTCATATGTTTTTTTTTGCAATACATTGTGAACTTATATAAAATACAGGATTTTTTTTAAAAGTTTTTCGTAGTTTTTTTAAGGTATCTTATCAGTAATCATCAGTACTATCACCTGTATGTGTTTTTGCTAGCGTTCTGGTTACACCCTGTATGTAAGTCGCCATTTTCAAATGTGAAAAAATAGCTTCAATTATTTTGGTTCATTTATAAACACATGATAGATATATTAAGACCAAGAGAAGTGCAAACCAAAGTCAGATTTTTAAAAACTTGTTAAATTACTTGTTCAATTTTGTTTATCGCTTCAAATAGCGATCGGAAAGCAATTTACTTATCAATTGATTAGGGCCGGAGTGACAGAGCGACATCAATTAGAGAAACTATTAACTCCCGGGCGAATTCAAATTGGTCCCTCAAGACAAATTGTCTTGGACCCTCCGATCGGCTCACAGCGCGTGACAGCCCAATCACTCCTATCATAAAGTTTTGTATAACTTAAATACACTATGATGAAAATATATACTTTAATATATTTCAAGTGTATTTAATATCTAATTCAGTAAGACTCCATCAAAGCAATACCTACGCCATAATGAAGGCTGAAATGGCAAAATTTTGCATGGCTAAGTAGAAGTAGGTCTGATGCAATCTAAAACGCGGGTGAAGTCGCGAGATCAGCTAGTAATTTTCGTGGTAAGTTTTAGATAGTAGGAAAATCAAAAATGGCTTGATTTTTCCAATATGAGAAATGAAAATAACGTTGTCTATTTATGCTTTACGTTTAGTTGTAAAATATTACCATTATTTATAGACGACGCATTTTAGCATCTGTAAGATGGTGTTAGAAGCCGGGCAAGTAGGTATCAGTACTTATTACAATTTCACGTCGAGCTAATGACATCAAAGTTCACGAAGTTCGGAAGTACACCAAATCCATGATATATTTTCATAAGTTGAAAGCAGAAAGCCTTATAAAGTTGAGATAATCACTTTTGTTGGCGAACTTGCAGAATATATTTAGGAGGCAATATCGGTTTAGCACGCAGCTCTCGAGGGGGGGAGCGGGGGGGGGGGGGGGGGGGGGAGCGGAGCGGGGCGAGGGGGAGCGGCGACAATTCATAAAACGCTCAGTGGCTCAATTTACACCCCTACAACTTTACCAACGTTTACTAGAGTAACCATGATGTTACAGTTTTTGAATTTGTACAACAGGGTCAGGGTCGGTATTATGTCCTTAAAACAGAACTCCTGCTACTTAAATGTTCATTTTTAGGGTTCCGTATCACCAAACAAAAACGAATCCTTATCACTTCGTCGTCTGTCTATCTATATATCTGTCTGTCTTACAAGACCCGTCAATGAAATCAAAACCTATAGGGTACTTATCGTTAGCACAATGTAATGGGAAAAATTAGAAAACCGTGAATTTGTAATTACAACATAAAAGATTTGTGTTCCCGATCAAATAACTAAATTATATCAAGATGGCGCTGTCCGTCATTACCTTGCAAATTTTTACTGTACTGTTTTGAGATTTCTTATACGATGGTGCAGAGTTTTTGTGTGACTCACCCTTGGCCGGTTTTTCTTTAGGAAAATCCTCGATGTAACATGGTAAGTGGTAACCCTACGTGTAAGCCCTCACGGGCCGATATCGTCACCACTCCACTCGGGGTTGAGATTCCCTTCCGCGTCTGTTTGTTGTTTATACTTTCTCCTGTTTGCTCTAAATATTGACTTGGTGTGACCGATATCCTACAATATTCCATGATAGAGGCACCTCTAACTTTTCAGAGTTGTGGAATATCACTTGCTTTAACGGTGAAGGAAAACATCGTGAGGAAACCTGCATGCCTGAGAGTTCTTCACAATGTTCGCAAAGGTGTGTGAACTTGGCTGAATTTAGCAAGCTTGGTGGACTATCACCTAAACCGTTTCTATTCGGAGAGTATAGGTACCTGTGCACAGTTGTAAGTCTGCAGATGGATTGACCTTGATTGACGATGGTAATAATCCTAACATATCCCTAAGTACTCCAAAATCCGCTTTTTATTCTTTTTCAAGCCTAATGTTGATTGTGATGAGGTATTAGGAAACTAAATGTAATATTTCAGGTCAAACAACTTGTGCCAATGAAAAAGCCGGCAAGAAACTCAGCAGTTGCTCGTTTTATATTGTATAAAAAATTATACGTAGTCTCCAAGAGATCTGCCATTTAAGGGCAAGCGCCAGCGCGCGATTTTTTCCACAAAATTGTGACATATGGAAATTGTATGAAGTCGTACGCACTCGCGAAAACCAGGAATTGAACCCAGGAACTTGATAAAGAGGTCAAAAAGGGGCCGGGCATGGCTGGTTTACAATGGGTCGTCAAAACGGGTGCTCCTAACTTTTCTTGTTTACTTAAAATATTGGTTTGTTTTGTTTGTGACCAATACCCGACCTAACCATGTTTTTAGCATTATTTGCTTTGTTATTCGTTGAGAATGATTTTCAATCTAAAACTCCATGAATATTCATGCCATCTTGGATATTACTGACTGTATTGTGCCACCGTTCAGCAACCATTACAGTTCGGAAAATTTATTACATCAGGGATTTGAGGATCTCCCTCGCGCAGTGGTAAGAGCACTGTGGTCGTATTAGTGGGAAGTCCCGGGTTCGATTCTATATCGAATTTCTAAATTTCTGGTCTGGTCTGGTGGGAGGCTTTGAAATACGAAAGTGTGTCAGTCTGTCTGTTTGTTAGTTTTTGACGGCCCAAGAGGCCAATACCGATTTTGATGAAATTTGATATAGAGTAAGCTTACATCCCGAGGACGGACATAGGCTACATTTTATCCCAGGAAATCAAAAATTTCCTACGGGGTTTTCAAAGAACCATCTGTTTAACCGATTTGTATGAGTTTTGGTACAGAGGTGGCTTGCGTCCAGGAAATTGCCATAGGAAACTTTTTATCCCGGTAAATCAAAGGACCCAGGGATTTTTAAAAGTCCTAAATCCACGCGGACGAAGTCGCGGGCATCGTCTAGTATAGCATAAAAGAGTGGTGAACTGTATGATCGCTAAGCTGCGCCATTATTACTGCGGTATTGTGTTTATTTAGACCGCTGGCATTTGAGATAATAGAATATTAAATTACCCTAACCTATCCCGTGACAGCTTAATGCTATGCTGAAGGAAACAGCCGCGGGGGGCATTCGAATTACGAGCTAAAGTCAGCTTAGCTGGTACTCATACAGTGATTATGAAACTATGATTCTCAGGTTAATACCTAGTGTGTTTTAGGGTGGACCATTTTACAAATAGCATGTGAAAAGTCATGTGAAAAGCGATTTCATATGTAACACTTGCTATTTTAGTTAAAGTAGCCTGTCAATATACACGAAGCAAAAGTCTTACTTTGAAAATTTGATCACATTTAATCCCGCTTTATTGTCACGTTACGGCTATTGACCCGAGCTAAAGAGCGCACGAGTGAAAACATCCCGCATATTAGAAAAAGAAAATATCTAGTTCAATTAATGCAGATTGTGGTAAACAATCCTTCGCTACGTTTCACGAAAAAATCACTTTTCATGAAAATTAACCTGCAAATATTGATCTTCATGATAATTATTATTTAAATTAATAAAACCTAGTTTTATGAGTGCAAAAATTAAAAAGTTAACTTCCGTGAAAAATCGCCTGTGAAATCGACGTGAAGAAAAATAATAAAATTTCACCAAATGATTTAAAAGTAGCAATCATGGTACATCGCTAGTGTATTGCTTGATTATGTGCCTAGTGATTTATAGGCATAAGGTAATACGAAGCAACGATTGTTTCTTACTTGAATGAATATACATTAATTCATTATTTTCGGGAATTTCGTAGATGACTAGATGATATCGGCGAGTCCGTCCGTGTGGATTTATGTTTTTCAAAATCCCTTGGGAACTGTTTGATTTTCCGATACCAAAAGTAGTCTATATTATGAACCTTCTCGGAACGCAAGCTTTCTCTGTGCCTAATTTTGTCAAGATTGGATGAACGGGTGACCCGTGAAAGGCTAGCAGACAGACATACTTTTGCATTTATAATATTAGTTTGGATGTGGATATAGCATTGAAGATATAGAGCACTTAAAGAAACCCCTCCAGCGGATAAGATGCCAATCTGAATTTATATAGCCCACTATAATACTTTTACTTCCAAATAAAAGGGAATAGTCGAAGTTTACGACTGTTTGACTTGAGTCGGAACAATTGGTTCGCTTCGGATTTCCCCTGACACTCGTTTGGTTTTCATAATCACTTGACGGACCTCTAGTTTTGCACCATTGATATAGGTACCAAATCAAAGACATTTACATACTTATTTATTCTATCATCGAATATAACAGCAAAAAGCACAGCAAAAGTTCGCAAAAAATCGCGGTTGCCATAGTGAAAGTTATAGTGATCATCATCATCATCATCATATCATCATAATCAACCCATCACCGGCACACTACTAAGCACGGGTCTCTTCTCAGAATGAGAAGGGTTTAGGCCATAATCTATCACGCTGGCCAAGTGCGATTTGGTAGATTTCACACACCTTTGAAAACCTTATGGAGAAGTCTCACGCATGCAACTTTTTCATGATATTTTCCTTCACCGTTAAAGCAAGTGACATTTAATTGCTTAACACGACACACGGCTTCGAAATTTACGTGCCCTGGATCGAATCTCCGACCATATGAATAGGAGGCGGACGTCAGGCTATATTTGACAAGTCATTACATTATGGTCCACTTCAGTAATAATATGTATATCACGTATGCATCATGTAATCGCCTCACTCGAGCTAATAGGACATAATAGGACACTGTCCGGATGTTTTCCTGTCTTATTGACATCAAACAATGGACAGGTTAATAGGCAATTACAGCGGATTAACTAAGTGCATTAGGTTTAAGGTAAGCTGATGTGGAACATGGTTATGGCATTAAGCCATGACGATTTCGAAAAGGTCTTTGGCCTTTCTGTTTTCCTAGTTTGTACCTACGAGATTGTTCAGTTCCAATAAGAGACAGCAGCTTCTAAACTAATGGGTTTATCAAGGCTTAATATCAATAGCCTGCTATAAGGTTTGTTACGTAATTCTAAAATCACTACATATTAGTCCAGAATTAATGATCTTCATATAGTGAAAAAAAAAACTCTTGTCTTGTTCATTTTGTACTTGGTCGCACTTAAAACTAACGGAATAGTTTGCGGTGTAGTATTCCATGCCTTGCAAAACACTTAAACCATTGGTTTGTACCTGATCTCTCCCCGATCGTGTCGGATTGCTGTTCCGTCGGATTTTTAGTGTGAGGGAATAGATAGGGCGCTTTGATGGTGTGTTTTTATCAAGAAAAACATTTAATTATCATGCAGGCAGTGCTTCTAATTCCATTTTTTACGCATTGTACGTACAACTCTAAAACTAGTGACTATAGGTTCATTTCACTAAAACATTATAAAATAGAAACTCCCGGAAGTTATCAAAGTTTTCGAGACGTACCAAAGTACCAAAAGTATAGAAGTTGGATAAATCGTGACCTGTAGAATGATCGTGATGGAGTCACAAATGTACGGACATACATACATACATACTACAGAGCTAGGTACTGTTTGATTGACGGACAATAGATTAAACATTGAAGAGAGAAACTTAGTATTTGTACGATAATAATGTTTCTATTAGATAGGGATTACAAACTAAGCGAGAAGCGCACAGTCTCACAATATCAGTCCCGTTGAAACCACGATCCAAACAACGAGGTTGGAATATTGAGAAAACATAACATTATCTAAATCGAGTCGTAAAACCAAAGTTAGGAGAAACTAAAATTTATTTATTTTCACAGATTGAGAAAATACAGGTACCTACGTTGGTGTTAAATTAATAATAAATTTAATAAGTAGCACTTCAACAAGAAACAAGTTTTTCTCATAATCTGTTTGAATTCTTCTCGTACAGATCTTCTCATTTCCGATTTAATCACGTAGGTAGAGAAACTCCAACTATAGCTCTTTCCATCGCCTGCTGAGTAACTCTGAGCTTTCTTATGAGGCCCATAGTTAGCGTCCATGTCTCGGGTCCATATTATGTCAGCACTGGCAACACACACTGTTCGAAGACTTTGGTCTTCAAGCACTTAGGAATTTTGAACGAGAAGACATCTCAAAGCTTCCCAAACGCTGCCCAGCCACGTTGGATTCGGAGTTGGGACGATTATAGTTATGAAAATATCCAAACCCAGATTTATTGGCTTTAGATAAAGCTCCCACCGAAAGTATTTATGGCTTAGAGCTTTTATGAGTCTAATTAAAGGCCCATACATTGGACCGCGGATGGGCGTAGCAACACGAGTCAAATTTTAGAAATGCCCATTTAGATATTGATAACGACGGGTGTTTGTGGGATGGTTCCATCTCTGATGGTTTGTAATATTTAATGGTCGGGAGGATTTATTTTGTATTTTCACTAATTAGGGCTACTGAGTCTGTCTGTTTATGAAACAATATAATTACATTTTGTGATTCGATGTCCTGATCGTCGCGTAAATTCTAAAACCACGTACATTTCGAAGCCATTTGACAGATACATCGTTTTATCAAATAACACAGACTTCTGGAAATTTGAACAAAGTAAGTTTTATTAGCTCTCTTATTTAATAGCTAATTTTGACTTACGTGGTGCTAAAACTAAAAGCGACGATATTTTGTGGTTGAATTAATTTATCTAAAAATATCACGCAAAAGATAACGCTTTTCATGCACAAGGAAAGTCTTTCAATATCGCCTTATAAGCGAATAAAGAAAAACAAAATATATTGTAATATTGTTCTCTAGTCAAAATTATAACACTCAGAAATTAGAAATACCATTAGCATAAGAACGGTTTGTTTCTTTTTATGTAGATCATGAAGTACCTATCTAATTTCGTGTATTCCTTAATTACTAGTGTACTTAATATTAAAAGAAAAAAAAGAGATAGAGAAAGTATAGGTAGACACTATTCTGTAATGTTATTAGTTGGTAAAACTTTATGATACTACAGCTAAGGTCTATGAGTTTTTTTTCTCAGGCCACTAGCGGCGCCTGCGGCTGCCACATGGGTTCTTAATGACTCTATTAAAGAGATTAATTGACCTATCCCCTAAAAAATATCTCTGCCTTTTTCATTCCGTACAAATTTAATTAATGCTGATACAGATCTGTGAGACGTTGAGGGTTATGTTATAAAATACAATTTGTTTATGAGAAATTTGATACGTTAATTCGACTATGGTATTTTTTTCAACAATTATTACTTTTTAAAGTTCCACCTGCTTGAGGTTGTTATTTTTTATCTAAAGATGAATATTCTTTATTAAGAATTTCTATTTTTTTTTTACAGGTTTTACTCTTTATTAAACGTTGATGCTGATGATTTCATTTGAGAATTTCATTTTATTTATTGCATTTTTGTATAAATAGTATGCCAACTGTCATAATATTATCGTGGTTTCATCTTTTAGTCATTAATCTGAACTTCTGAATTAATTCTATCTATTCTTTCACTACTTTGCCAGATTTGGTGTCAAAAATAGACAACGTATTTTTACACATAATATTATACACCTAAATATTAGATATAAAATTTAATTTAGTATGATACTAAAAGGTTGATCTACTTACTTTTGGTCAGTTACTTTATTGAAATTGAAGCTTTTACTTTCGGATTAGATAAACAATCCCCGTTAGATCCAAGTCTGGTTTACACTGGTCATGCGACCATTTAATATTATTATCTTGAATCTAATCAGTCCGCACAACTAGAGAGTTCCCTCTCACAGTCCCTCTTTCTGCGTGAGTTGCGATGCAATACGCAGCTTCCCACTGAGCATCGATCATACGCGTAACTGCCTGCATGGGCACCTAATCTGGTATAAAAATAGTCAAAGTCCATATTGCAACTAAAACCTTTTACCTAAATTCAAAGATCTAAATACTATTTCAATAGTACGAAAACTTTGCTTTAGTCGAATATGACCTGCTGCCGGAAGTTAGCAGGTCATTATTGGTCCCGATGAGGTTTTAGATTTAATTTAAATTATTTTAGTTTTAAGTTCATTTTGTAGAATTGTTAATTATTATAATTAATACTTACCCATTTGATAAAAAATAAAAAATTTCAACTGTCTTTTTCCAAAATCGCCAAAACTATCTCTAAAATGTATCAATAACATAGAATAATAGAATTCATCAGCACGCAAGAGCTCTATTTTATTATTGATCTGCTGGCATATTATGTTTATGAAGACCAAAACTTCTTAGAGTTTAGACAAAAATTCATTACATATAAGTTTTTATTGCATTCTATTTGTTAAAATAATTTATTTATATATTTTTAAAAACATTAATAAGATTAAGATAATGTACCCAACATTATCTTAATCTTATTAATATTTTTAGTCTCATCAACATTATCATCTAATATTGGATAGAATTATTTAGATTAACTTAACTTAATGTAGATTTATCATCTAAATTATCCAAACTAAACTAGAATACATATAATTACACAAAATGTAGAGATTTGGTGTGGTGTACCAAAACTCATAACAGTGATTAAAACAAAAACTCGTTTTTTTATATTAGGTGTATCTTGAGATTCCGACAAGCTTTACAAAAGCTCCCGAAAAATTAATCCTACTTGGAAAAGGCTAGAAAGGAATTTTAATAACTACAACATAGCTCAAGATTGTAATAAATTGCCACACTTGTTTAACAGGATTCATTCCAATCATATAGAAATATCCTTTTTTATTAGAACAAGAAAATATTTCCAAAACCGGCAACTTGTTCCCAAGCTTCTGTCGCATCAACTCTACAATACAGAGAATTCTATGTAGAACCAGTGGCGTGCCGCCTGTCTGCAGGGAAGGACGTAGCTGCGTTCCCCTCGCACTCTCGCGTGCCATCGTACCTGAATACGATCTCCCAACGATTTGAATAAAAAAACTGCGAATTCACGAGCTGAAATTGAAATTTGAATTAGAAAAAATCATAAAACTCGTAATTTTCGAAAAAAAGTGAGATTTTCTGTCAAAAATTTTAAGATTTGTGATGAACGTGAAACCGCGTCGTATCCATTGTGTCTGAAAAGTTAGAGATTTTCCACTGAAAATTTTTGAGATTCAATTTTAATTCAGGGGTGAGATTTACGATATCGCAAATTTGGAGGATTTACGCAAGTAGGATGCGTTGTTAGTGCTTCCGCGAAATAAACCCTGTTTGCGAAAATGGTGACATTCCAAACTACATGATCTCAACGCAGCCATGATATTCAAAGGAGGAGTAGGGGGGAAACCTCCGGGGAAAAATTCCCCAGAGAAGAACCAAAAAGAAGAAAAGAAGGAGAAGAAGAAATGGGAGAAATGTGAAAGATGTCCAGGGGACCCGTGGCTGTACTGTGTTGTGTTATGGTGTGCGTGTGCCATGAGCCTGATCTCGAGCGGGTACAGCCTGTACAAGCAGCACGGTCTCCAGGACAGGCTGTCGCTGCTGGAGGAGCAGCACCTGGCGCTGCGCAGTGCGGTGCTGGAGCCGCAACAGCCGCTGGTGGAGAGGCTGCGGAGGGAGGTGCTGGCGCGGCCGCCGAGCTACTGGAGGCCGAGGCGGAGTATCCGGGACTATGGTGACTGCATTTGTCCATCAGGTAAGCCTTGTCGAATAAAGGAAACCGGTATAGATAATTTGCGAAAGTTAAGTTACCTAAGCTGACATATTTAACAAAAAAATTAAGTTGTGTGTTAAGGTCTATAAATCAGTTCCTCAGAAGTTATTTAGTAGTTTTTAACAAATGCAATAAAGATGATTTAGTTTTACTTAAAGTGTAGATAATACGTTAGTATTCAAAAACATGTTGAAATTCTATAACGACTTAGAGAAATAAGGTTTTAATTAATTATGTAAGATATAACTAGTTTGTTTGTATAATATTCCTATAATGTTTGTATCTACTTTTAAGGAACTTTAAACAGATGATGAATCTACTATAATAAATCTTTTAGAATCATCACCATTTTTGGGAAATTTGATTTACTTAAAAATCGTGAAAACGTTAGAAGGGGTAAATCGCCGAAACATTTCTATATTCTTCAAAAATTGGTTAAAACTTTAAACTTCTTTTGTTTCATGAAATTTCAATACACTTTAATCACGTCTTGTATGTATAGTTGTAGCTACAACATTCAAAATATTAGTATCTAATAGTCCCGCCGTTGCTACTTAATTTGGTTTTACAAAATTTCTAACCTAATATAAATGAACTGAACTAAAATTGCTGCCGTCATTTTCACTTTATTCTGTGGGATAAATGACGGGACCATACTTAAACCTGACAATTTAGTTAGAGATGTGTTCAACTGAATACTTTATAAATAATTTGATGGTTTTAACAAAACATAACATAACAATCTATTGAATGTCGCAATTCAAGTATGAAAAATTTCTCCCGTGTTGACTAACTATCACGTCTCAATTGACCAGTTTCTAAACACAAATAAATAAATACGTCTGTCCCAATATTATCACTATCAATAAAACATAATAAGTGTCCATTGAACGCTCTACGCAAATACCTGCCACTGCTAAGTATATTCCAACTAAGGACGGACACAGACAAAAGACTGATATCGATCCCACAAAACTCCGAAAAATACTTACGTAAGATATTTTATTGAGTAGTTGAACACGAAGTTCTCTTTCCCATTTTAAAGCTTATTTTTCCTATTTGCTCTAGAGCCTAGATAGAAAGACAAAAGTATATTTACGAAAAAAATATTCTGAAAAAAGCAATTTCACTGTGACTTCGTCGCAAGCAGCTTATGTTTGGCAGAAATGGGTGATCGATATAATATTATATTTTGCAAAAATGTGTGACTACCTGACTATTTGCAATCTATTCTTACTCTACTTTGCGTTTTAAAAAATTCAAAAATATTTTTTTGTACTTAAGGTCAGATTAGAGCTCTTACGATATGCCAATGCTCTGTCACCGTTCAGTAAGCAAATTCTACTAAAAAGAGCCGTCCATCGTATGCAATAGGCCTAAGTAAGGTCCAAAGATAAATATTGGAGTTGGTTGGAACCGGACAAATTGAATCGACAAGCAAATACACCAGTATTTACCTCATCTCAATGCCACGGTAAATAACTATTAAAACCGATCAACTTTATCAATATTTGCCCGTTCGGTGAAAGCCTTTCATTTGGACGTGCTTGTTGAAAAGTCTGCTCGGATCTGTTTTTGTTCTCTTTCGCGTAATGCGGTGGGATATGTAGCGAATGCGAAGTTGATTTTTTAAAAAGCTTTCTGTGGTTTTTAAATGCGTCCGTGGAGTATCTTTTGTTGCTCCAAAACTTTATAAAAAGCTCGCAATTTTTTAAGCAGTTTAATGTTCCACTGCAGAAAACGCCTCTGCTAGAAAGATAATCCCACTTGAGGAAAGATTTATTCACGCTGCTCCAATGTAGGTTGGAGGTTAGGTACACAAACGAATACGATGCCAAAAATTCTTCCGACATATTGCTATGCAACCTGCATAAAATATAGCATTACCATGAATTTTTCGGGTAAGGAAAACAGTGTGGAATCTGGATAAGAAAAATGCTGGGATTATGTCAGGCATTAAAAGAAAACAGAGTCGCTATGATAGACAATTTAACGAAGCGTGGAAGTTTTAAGTTAAGTGTAGTAAGTAGTTAACGAGTAGGTGTCCAGCGTTCGAGAAGCTTTAAGATGTCTTCTTGTCCAAAATTCCTCAGTGCTTGAAGATCATTGTCTTCGAACAGTGCGTGTTGCCAGTAATTACATATAAATCCAAGACATGACCGCTAACAATGAGCCTCGTAGTAAAGACCAAATCGCTCATCTCAAAATAATAATTTTGATAAGACACAAGTTTTTTAAAATGTTAATCAATACGCGAAACAATATACGTGTATATATATTGAATTCATTGTTTTAGAAGTTATATTTGATCACACTACCTCAATGGCACTTTGCATTCACGCAGCGTCGGTGTTATTTATATCATTAATGATGGGACATGGGGCGCAATTGCCGGCTCCAAACACAATGCATGCCGATGAATAACTGTATTCATACGCGACGAATCGTAATTATTGGAATTTGACAAATGTGCTTTATTTTATAACGGTGCGAACAATTCTATTAAAATATTCTGCTAAAATATGTGCTTAAATCGTATCGATGACTTAGTTTATGGCACTAGCTATACTATACATGAAACTGCAAGCATATATCTATCGCCCGCTGAGTGACTTTATATAATCATAATAATTTACACTCTTATTTTTTACCTTCGATCAAAAACGTACCCTTACTTTCACCTCACTTCACAAGTTCAATAGCAAGAAGAACCCCATAGTATTGAAGGTGGGTCAAAAAGGCCGAAAAAAGCTATTAAATTTTTTCCGCCGCAATACCGAGTTAATCCGGGGTGAAAGCTGTCACTAACCCCATAGTTATCACAGCCGCCCGCAGGCTGATCGAAAAAATGATAAATCATCCCGGATGGTGCAAATACGGGGTGATACTTATTTTTAAGTTTTTATAAGGCCGGCTGCTAATGAAAAGTTTTTTTTACCCAACTACTGGCGTTCCTGGGATTAAAATTAGCGCATATCCATCTCCGAGATGCAAACTATCTCTGTACTGAATAGGTGAAGTCCGCGACTTTGTCCACGCATATTTAATTTGTCTTGAACTGATTGATTTCCAGGTCGAAAAATAGCCTATATCCGAGATGCAAGATATTTTTATTTTTTACTAGCCGATGCCCGCGACTTCGCCCGCGTGGATTTAGGTTTTTCGAAATCCCGTGGGAACTCTTTGATTTTCCGGGATAAAAAGTAGCCTATGTGCTAATCCAGAGTATAATCTATCTCCATTCTAAATTTCAGCCCAATCCGTCCAGTAGTTTTTGCGTGAAGGAGTAACAAACATACACACACACACACACACACACACACACACACACACACACACATACAAACTTTCGCCTTTATAATATTAGTGTGATGCCTTTACAACGCTTACAACAAACTTCAGCTGAGTGAATACGTGTTTTAGTATCCACCTTTTCACAATATCACTTAAAACTTATTTGATTTATGAAACTTGTAAAAGGACAAAATATTACAAGCGCCATCCAGCCCATTACTGTGGATTATAAGTAGTAATTAACTAGCTCTTTAAAACGCTTTGTGTCTGAGCCTGCCTACAATCCCGATCAACCTGCGGCTAATTCTAAGAGCTAAATCGTGTAGTTAACAGGCACCTTTAACTCCCCTTAATACAGAAATGCCTTTTTTACTGCGGCTTACTTTAATGCTGTGTTTATTGGACGCCTCCTTGAGTGGTCGGGTTTAAGACGCTCCAAGTTTCGAATGGCCTCGAGCATTTGGTTCCCTCTCGCCCCTCTACACCTCGACATTAATTTACTTTAATTTTTACCGCCATCTAGTGGCGGTAAACTGTACTACGGCTACAGGTCAACCAAATTAACAACCTCAACATTGGCGAAAAAAGAAACGACATAGCACCGATGCGCTTAGCTTTTTAGGGTTCCGTGCCTCAAAAGGAAAAACGGAACCCTTCTGGGAACACTTTGTTGTCTGACCGTCTGTCTATCTGTTTGTGTGTCCGTTTGTCGTGTCTGTCAAGAAAATCCATAGGGTACTTCCCGTAGATCTAAAATCATGAAATTGGGCTGGTAGGTAGGTCTTATAGTACAAGTATAAAGGAATAAATCCGAAAACCTTGAATTTGAGGTTACATCACAAAAAAAATATTCATTCAAAATTCCAAATTTCATGATTCTAGGTCGACAGGAAGTACCCCATAGGTTTTCTTGACAGACACGACGGACGGACGGACAGATAGACAACAAAGTGATCCTTTATGGGTTCCGTTTTTTCTTAACCCTAAAAATAGATAAAAAACTTAAAAACCACCAACACTAAATAGTAAAAGCAATTTAATTTACTATCCAAAAAATGATACTATAGAACTACATTTTACTCTAATATGTTCGATAAAAATTAAATTATTTTTTATTTTTTAGTATTGGTGGGGGTTTTTTTTTATTATGCATAATAGTGATTGATTTATTATGCAAAATTGAAAAAAATACCCGAGTACGGGACCCTCGGTGCGCGAGTCTGACTCGCACTCGGTTGGTTTTTTTTCCATAGAGCAAAAGCGTGTTAGAAGCGGCAATGGAGAAAATTTAATGTGTGTTGATATCGTAAAAGACCTGAATTAATATTTTTTATTCAATTATAAATTAGCACTTGTTTGCTATCTCACCTGGTAAATAGCAGTAGGTAGTAAGTGACGATGTGAAGCGTACTTTGACTTTACTAAGACTACATTCAGAGTCAATATTGAATCGTGCTATAATGTATAAAATTTAAGAAAGTGCTTGCCATTTAAGTTTTATCCGTCAATTGATATTTGAAAAAACCGGCCAAGTGTGAGTCAGACTCACGCACTTAGGGTTCCGTACTCGGGTATTTTTTCCAACATTTTGCACGATATATCAAAAACTGTTATTCATAAAAATATGTTTTATAATTTACAGGTAAAGCCCTTTCATATGATACCCCACTTGGTATAGTTACCTTAATTTGAAAATCAAAGCACATTTAATTTTTTTTCAAACGATGTAACCAAATTTGGGGTTTTCAGATTTATTCCTGTACTTGTGTTATAAGACCTACCTACCTGCCAAGTTTCATGTCTCTAGGTCAACGGGAAGTACCCTATAGGTTTCTTGACAGACACGACGGACAGACGGACAGACGGACAGATGGACAGACAGACAACAAAGAGATCCTATAAGGGTTCCGTTTTTCCTTTTAAGGTCCGCAACCCTAGAAAGGGTAAAGGATAATAATATGTAAACCAGTGTCCTACCCGTTCAGAGTTCAGACCTGAGCCAATTTGGAAATTGTAAAATACTGACTCGATCGGGGGCTTGATATCGAACCCAGGACCTCCCACTTAAATGCAATAGGTATATAAATAAGATCATGTTAACAAACTGGATTAATTGAATTTATACACAAGGATGGTTGGTGAGAAATAAAAATGGTTTTGTAGGGGTAATAAAAAGTATATATTTTTTATTATTAAATTTATGAATGAATAAAATATATGAAAATAGAATATGTTTGGTATTATAAAAGTGAGGCAGTATTAGTGATTTTCATCAGTTTATTTTAACACAGAAAATTATTTAACTTGTTACTGAAAATTAAATCTGATTCAAAAAATTAATCAGTGATTTAGATATTTTTATTTTATTTTTAAATTTCACTCATAACTTTGACCACAGTGCCGAGTGAGAGTGCAGATTGTGAGTTATGAATAAATTTACAAAATACCTACACTTAAAAGAATTCAGAAGTCAATTTAGATGTGAAAGCCCTAAGGGCAACAATAATTTAGATAATTTTATAAGTTATTAAAATGTTCGCGTAGAAGCTTATCAAGAGTTTTGATCTTTTAAATAACCTAACTGCAATATTAATTTGATCAGAATGCACTTGATTTTGCAATCACTTAATCAAAATGGCGACCTAAACACAAAAGCGTTTAATAGTCATTCAGTCTCGAGTCGGAACGAGACTGGCTTAAAAATTATTATAATTTTTTTTTTTATAATTTAAACTTTAATTATTACATTTTAATATTACTTTTAATTTACGTAATTTAATTTGTGTAGAATTAATTATGGACATATAATTACTGTCTGAAATAAAATATTTTTATTTATTTATTTATTTAAAAACCGTCATGCAGCCGTATTTGTACAAATTGATTGAAGATGGCTGCCCGGAAGAGATCGTGTGACGTCGAATGGGTCAAATATCTGTTTCATTACTTTTATTTTAAAACTAGCTGATGCCCGCAGCTTCGCCCGCGTGGATTGGTCAGATCCCCTGCAGCATCAGGATTGAGGAGTTGGACTCCAAATTTTTTATGAAACAATGTCGCAAAGTTCCTCTATCGATTAAAAAAGAAATGACGCAAATCGGTTCAGAAATCTCGGAGATTTCGGTGTACATAGGTACAAAAACACAACTCCCTTTTTGAAAGTCGGTTAAAAAAGTAGCCTATTTTACGCCCTGGTCAATCCTCTACTTGCCTGTGAAAGTCCCGTCAAAATCGGTTCAGCCGTTCCAAAGATTAGCCTTTTCAAACAGACAGACAGACAGACAGACAGACAGACAGACAAAAATTTTAAAAACGTGTGATTCAGTTATGGTATCGTTCAAATAACCATATGAGCTTAATATGAGGTAGTTATTTCGAAATTACAGACAGACACTCCAATTTTATTTATTAGTATAGATATAGATAATTCTTGAGAAATAAATTTTGAAAAGCTAACAAACTGAAACAAAACTTTCCTGGCTTCTTCACGCCTCGTGAAATAACTCCTCGTTTGTTTGCAAGTAGGTAGGTAATAAATATATCGATTAAATTACAAAATCACCAAAGATGTATAGATAGATCCAATAAGAAAAAAACCGGTCAAGTGCGAGTCGGGGATAATATTAATCAAAACTATGTAATGTATTTACAGGTTTCCCTAAAATTTGCCTTAATAAGTAGGGCTATATATTTCGACATAATACTATGTACTATATACTAAGTACTAACTATTTCTGAAACCGGTAAAGAAGTTTTGCTTTAAATAAAAGTTGAAAAAACTATAACCCGACTACGGAAAAATGAGACAACTTGAACTCGACTTGGTACAAGTAAAATAAACTAAAAAGAAAGAAACAAGATAGGTGCTTAGTGCATCGTCTTGAGTAAGATTCAATACATCCATCTGGCCGATTTTTTTCGTATGAAATATAGCCTATGCCACCCGGGCCTTTACAACGAATCGATTGACACCTCATTCATCAAAATCGGCCCAATAGTTTAGGCGCTACGGTGGAACACACAGAATCTGGATACAAACATACATACATACATACATACATACATACATACATACATACATACATACACTACTAAAATCATAACCCTTCCTTTCGGCTTTGCCATAGTCGGGTAAAAAACGCTCAAGGTATTCTGTCTTTTTTATTTATTTGCCGCCTCTGCCACTTTCATAAGCTGCCGCGAAAACTCTGCGTCATCACTACATAGTATAAAACAAAGTCGCGTCTGTCAGTCCCTACGTATGCTTAGATTTGCAAACGCTGGCTATGAGATAGGTCAAAAAAAGGGTTCCGTTTTTCCATTTGAGGTACGTAACCCTAAAAATTTATGCCATCAAGAAATAATTAGTATTTTCAAATTTCAAAGGTAACTATTTATAACAAGTGGGGTATCATAATATTGTGAAAGGGCTTTACTACGTATATATTTTTATGCACAATAGTTTTTGATTTATCGTGTAAAATTTCGAAAAAATACCTGAGTACTGAACCCTCGGGGCGTGAGTAAACTACAACTAAAATAATAAAAGTAAACAAAGAATCTGTTGTTAGTAACCTACCTATGTACCTATCGTACAATTTGCAATATTATGAAGGTATATCGTACACGACAAATCGAGATGGCAATCGGGGTGGAGACACCCCGCACACCCGCACAGTCCCCGTACTAGCGAGCGGTGCGGGCGAGCGCAGGTGTGCGGGGCGTCCCCCCGCCTCATATTCCAATTGCCATCTCGACCTATCGCGAACTTTAGTCGGCGATAGGTCGAGGTAGGTAATTATAACTAGCATCAGGTCGACATGGCAATCGGGATGGGGACGTCCCACTCACCCGCACAGCCCTCGCGCTAACCCGGTGCGGGATAGCGCGGGTGATGTGCGGCTCATTATCCGATTGCCATGTCAACTTGTCGCGTACTATGGGGTGCTATTATAGGTACCTCTACCTACTTATAAATAAGTTTTGACCACTATTGTAATCTGTGTCGGTAGGTAGGTAGGTACTTAGTACTTACCTACTTACAGTATTTTGCCCAGCTGCTTACATGAATGACGAAACAAGGAATGGTGTGTGTTTATTCATTCATATTATAAAGAAGTAAAGTTTGTATGAAGTAATCTCTGGAACTACTGATCCAATTTTGAAAATTCTTTCATCAGTAGAAAGCTACCATTATTCCTGAGTGACATAGGCTGTACTTATTTATTTTCAAAAAAGCCGTAGGTACGAAGCCGGGGGCGCGACCGTTTATAGTAAGTAGTAGTACCTAGTTAGTCAGGAGTTTCAATGTTCCACTATGGGTGACGAGGTTTCGGATTCAATTCCAGGGATCGGGCCAAAAAATAGTGTGCCGCACAATATTTTTATGTAATAATAGTTATATGGGAAGATAAGTAGGTACTTACGCGATTTTCATGCTTTCAATCTTTTGTAGTTGGGATCGTTTTAGTCGAGATATTTTCGGCATCCTGATATTTGACTATAATACCTTCGTACCTACCTAACACAATTTAAAACAACGAAATAACTAAAAAACACTACTAAGTACCTATTTACTATGGAGTTCACTAATATTGGATGATAAAAGTTTCTTAAAACTAAAACAAATCATCCTTATTCAATAATTTATAAATAATAATTTCGCTACAATAAGATCACACAAAAAATATTTTTCGTAAATCGAGAGCGATTGGCGGGAAAAATTGCGCACATCCACCACGTCTGAAGGGCGCCTGCCGTATGCGTCGCGTCTCCCGCGCAGGGCCGACTAGGATTATTTGACCCAAATGTGAATTTTTCATAAAGAATGTCGAAATAGAATAAAATACGTTTCGAAAGTGTATCATATATATATTCCCTATTATTAAATGTAAGATTTACTTTCGTGGTTGCACAGGTAAAGAAGTTGATACACGATCTTAAATGAAGCTACTATTGTATCAGATTCGTGTATTTATCGTAATAAACGATTATTTAAATAAATAACTCTAAATAACTAAAGACCATTAACCAAACTATTGTACATATTTTTTTGAAAATTTTGTGATGTCATTTGTAGGACTAGATAGGTGTTGAATAACAATACTTTCAAAGGAATAATGTCGGCAGGCCCTTAAGCAGTGGGTTTAAGGTTGCCACAGTTCTCAGGGTTCTTATCGTCGATTTTATGATTTTGTTTAAAAAGCGACGAGGTGTTGTTAAAATTGTGCCTTTAGGGGACGATTATTATCTCTAGGGTGCTCTAGCTTTGATGTGTTTGAAGTTGTAAAAGTGTTGTAAAAACTAGTTTTAGAGTTTCGTACCTCTTATGGAAAAAGGAATCCTTATCACACTTCGTTGTCTGTCTTTTTTTTCATTTCTCTTTGGAACACGTGGAGTTATCAAGTTGAAATTAATATGAAATATTTTTGATCCAAAATCCCTTGGAGCTGTGAAAAAATCCTAAGTCAACGCTGTCAAAAGATAGGGACCTTTGTGCCCCAAATTTTGACTCTCACAAGGAATCAAAATCTATAGGGTATAGGTACTTCCCGTTGACCTACAGCATAAAAGGAAAGAAGCAATGTCTTATAGCACATACCGACATATAGGTAAAGGAAAAACCGAAAATCTAACTTTGAAGTCATATCACATTATGCAATTACAAAATATTATATTTTGCAGTTGGAGACAATTTAAGCAACAAAATAATTGCACGTTTACTCGCACCTAGCCGAGTTTTTCGTTGCTGATAAAATAACCAGCAAGTAGCAACTATAAAAAATTTAAAAGGCAGATTATGTTAAGGTACAAATATCTAAGCGTCAACTTATTCGGTTCGTCTAATGTTCAAAGATAATTTTATGAAATTACTCAAGCGGATTTTAAAGCTTTTAAGATAACAAAAGGGACGAAATTCTATCAAAATTTTTAACGTTCATTTTCTTTGGGGTAAATTAAATTTTTGTCAAGCGTCGGTATTCCTATGCTTTTATAAAGATGATGATTTATTTATGATCCTAAAAATTGAAATTTTATTAATAACTGTTTAAGTAGCTTAGATGGACCTCGTTATAACAACATAATATAAGGGTAGTGAGATACTATCTATCATACCATATCTATATCATAACTTTTGACTAGTATTTTTTGAATGCACAATGGTTTACCCTGCCCATAAATTATAGGACCATTTATTTCGTGTTTATCTTGATGCAGGCGCCGCTTTAACAAACAAACCCCATTCACACAATTTTTCCAAAAACGTGGGAACACCGTGCAATCAATAGAAAAAAAAAACCAAGGGGTACGGGTACGGAGTGAAAGGACCCCACGCTATTCACTACGTGATAAAAGTGACGCGTGTATGTGACAGACCCTGCGGGTAGAAGTTTCCAGAAGTCAAAACATTTTTGTAGTAAACAGTTGACTACCCCTGGCTTCACTTTAGATCGATTTTTGATAATAATAAAATCGGTGTAGAGGTCGGTTTTCTCCTCTTCTCAATCTTGAAGCACTTATTTCTTAATTTTTAACAAAAAGCCTATACCAATTTTCGTGGTTAGGTATAGCTTCAAAACTATTAGGCTTTCATCCCCTATTCAACTCCTTTAGGGAAGGAATTTAAAATTGAATAGAAACATTATAGAGAACTCTCAGGCATGCAGGTTTCCTCATGATGTTTTCTTTCACCGTTAAAGCAAGTGATATTTAATTGCTCAAAATTCACACGCAATTAAAGGTGCGTGCCCGGGATCGGAACCAAGACCCCTCCAATAGAAGGTGACGTCCGAACCACTAGGCTATCATGGCTCTTACATTATTTTTACCCGACTGCTGCAAAGCCAAAAGGAAGGGTTATGATTTTACCAGTCTATGTATGTATTTTTTATATATAAAAAATAGCGAGGTGGGTCACTTGAACTCGAGTGGTCTTCCGTGCGTATGACAATAATTGCAATGGTCAATATGTTAATTGAAATTTCGCACGTCAGATTCAGATCTAAATCGTTTAAATATTTGGGAATATTTCCCGATATTAATTTGCTCGTGCAGTACTCACACGTCGGATCATTGTTGAGTGTGAGTCGTGACGTCATAACGTGGAGTGGACATTGAGTGATACTCATTGTATGAGCTTTAGGGGATTCTGTTTATTCACTTAAATCTGTTTGCGTAAAAGTCATAGTAATCAGTGCCAATTAATGGCTCTTAATTAGTTGATTTCAGTACTGTTGTCTTATTTTACAAATGCGATTAAATAGAAACATTACGAGTATATATTTTAAATTGAAGCCTCAATAGCTCAATGGTTATAGGAGTGGACTGAAATCCGAAAGGTCGACGGTTCAAACCCCACCCGTTGCACTACTGTTGTACCCACTCCTAGCACAAGCTTTACGCTTAGTTGTAGAGGAAAGGGGAATGTTAGTCATGATTCAAATGGCTAATATTCTTTCTATAAAAAAAATACTATCATCTTTTCTAAATAGTATCATTTCCCGTTCCTAAAATCTATTAGAAACCCAATTTAAGACGATAAAATGTTTTTGACCATCATCGTTCCTCTAGTTGGCTCTTTCTCTCACTCTTTCACTTTTTTCTGCATCTGAAATGTATATTAGATAAGTTTATCAAGAACTATTTAAACCTAAAGAAAAACCAGTCAAGTACGGGACCCGCACACAAAGGGTTCCGTACCATCGTACCTAAAAGAAATAACACTTTTTTTGTTTTGTGATGTCACGAATTCACGGTTTTCAGATTTTTCCCTTTACTTGTATCTACTAAAGACATTGTTACCTACCTTTCATGATTCTAGGTCAACGGAAGCATCTTATAGGTTGTGATTCCCATGGCCGGTTTCGACAAACAGACAGACAGATAACCAAGCGATCCATAAGGGTTCCTGTCTTTTTTGGAGATATGAAGCCCATAAAAACCATAGATTTCTTGATAGATAATTTTATTTAGACAGTCAAGTGCTAGCGGTAGAACTTACTCATTCAATCAATCTAAATAATTATGTATTTGAGAGATATAACAGAAGAGAGGGTAAATAAGACGAGGTACGAAGTTAGTAATTACTTTATTCACACAAGGCAGTAGGAACACAATACAGGTAGTTGTCTTGTTTCCTCACAGGATAAAGTTCGGGAGGTTTGCGGTTTTCTGTCGAAGTACTTCTGAGGCTTCTATGCGCTTTGGGAACAGCGCTGTACGAAGTAGAAGCCTATTTAGAAGTTGGGTACAGTAAACAGATATTTGATTTTATTTTGCTCTATTTTACGTTTTATTTCTTGTCTTTTGTCAATAGATTTTTTAAAGAAAACATTAAGCCTGCTTAGTTGCCTGTCTTATTGTTACAGCTATCTCTTACAGACGGAACACTTTACCAGAAATCTTTGGAGCATCGATATGCCTACTAGATGGGACGCTTCATAGTAACAACATGGTTCCAACAAATAATTGGTATCCGCACTCCTGCCTATCATGATCCACTTTAGACGTAGTTCATTTTTACGAACATAGATAAGTTAGAACAGACTATAGTTGATACTAAAGCTACCTATGTCAATAATAATTTAGAGTTATCGCGCAAGTTGAATTTTTACAAACGAACTGCGTCTAAAGGCTCGGCTACACTATAGCGGCGCTGCGCGGCGCGTCGCTGCGCATCAAAATAGTTTCTGTGCAGCGCCGCTCTAGTACCAACTCAAACAACTATATGCAACATACGAAATGTTTGAATGTTTGAAATAATATTTTGACTCTTTGTTCCGGCCTTAAAATGGATTCAATTGACAGAAGTGTGGACACTGAGTTTCGTTGGAACATGTTGTTATTATGAAGCGCTACATCTAGCGAAACATTTACATCGCTGCTTTGGAGAAGGGATTTGAAAAGATTAGTACTAAGTACGCAAGCACTTGAATTTATTCAGTGCTACCATATTATATACTTGACACATAACAGAGTGTCGTCTATCAAAGTTAATACAGTCGTTAGGTCTCGTTATGTTAATTGCATTTAGCTGCGAGGCTGATGTTTGGCGCGACGCCAGAGGGCGGGCATAGTCTGCGGCTGGTTCTAAGGCTTAAGAGATTTAACTTACTAAATTAAATTATTATATGTACACTGCATAATGTTATGGTTCAGGCTTTGGTGCAGACTTGTTTTAATTCTACATTTAGTAATGCGTCTGGGATCATGATTGAAACTAGTGATGGGCAGGATTGCTAAAAATCATTTTTTTTTAATTTAATTTTTCTTACAATAATAACCGATTCATTTAAACCGAATCCATTTCAGAACTTTGTCCAAGAGCAATTTTATTTTGACTAGCAAGAAATGACAAGTTTTCCTCAAATTCTATTAGGTAAATCTGAAAATCACACTAGTGACTAGTAGGTATACCAAGTTTTGAAAAAGCTACAGATTTAATGATGTTGCTGATACATTTATTTTTATTCAGATACAAGTTAGCCTTTGACTGCAATCTCACCTGGTGGAAGTGATGATATTGTAGTCTAAGATGGAAGTGGGCTAACCTGGAAGTTGGCAGTTTTCATTAAAACCATACTCTTTTGGTTTCTACGCGGCATCGTACCGGAACGCTAAATCGCTTGACCCTCCCACCTGACCAGACCAGAAATTTAGAAGTTATAAAATTAGAACCCTTGTCGGGAATCGAGCCCAGGACCTCTAACTAGTAAGATCACAGCGCTTACCACTCAAACACTTCTTAATAAGCAGGGCCGTATTATTAGTGGAAACAAACACATACGAGTAGCTATCTACTTTGGTTCTATTCCGGATTACAGGTAAACCTGGGTTCTTATTGTAAGAGGTAAACGTTCACTTTAGGATTAGTGGTAACACTTAAGAACACTGATGGCTGCTCCACTTTGAATGCAGATCGGAAAGTAATAAACCCTCACCATTTATTGCTCACTAAACAACATGAACTATCGCAACGTCCCGCACTAAACAACGACGAATGTATTACCGCGATACAAAAGCAGCCAGGAAGGGCTGAGTTAGAGCCGAGTAGAGGGACACATTGTTTCCTACTCACTACTTTCCCCTAATTGTCCAAGCGATGCCTTTCACGCCTAAGAAACACACGCGGGCTGTAATTAGATTAGTTTCATTAGTTTTCCTTTTACAACTAACTTTTTGATTGCTATAAGTCAGAATGATTGTCACTAAACTGGTTCTTATAGTTTTGTCATACAACTATATTAAGTTAACACAGTGCCCAGTCAAACCGACTATGGTTTTTGTGGCACTGAATGTAATACAAATGCTCTGTACATTCTTTAAGTTTAATAAATAAAAAACTTAAAAAAAAAATGAAAATGTGGTAAAACTACCATCATCATCAACCGATAGATGTCCACAGCTGGAGATAGGTCTCTTGAAAGGACTTCCACAGACCACGATCTTTCGCCTCCTGAATCCAGTGCCTCCATATTATGACTCGTTTGATATCTGCCCACCTAGTGTGGGTCTTCCTACGTTGCGCTTTTTTGTACGTGGTCGCTATTTCAGAACCTTGGGACCTCAACTTTATCGGCTTTTTGAACTACATTTATATGCCTATTGTTTATTGTTTTTAAAATACCCATTGAATTTTAGAAGACATCTACGTTGCTTAGGTATATTATCTAATTTTTTTGTACGTCAATTACAATTCTGTACGTCACGAAAAAGCTACTGCAGGAAAACTTAGCGATTTGAAAGTTAATTAATTATAGGAAACTTTGTACTAAAGATCATAATCGGAAAATTTAATTTGCTTTATCCAAATTACACGCAAATGAAGTCATGGGTTTACGATTTTCATACAACCTTATCAAACCTTAATTACATTAAAAGGTATAATCTAAAACATCAGGCATTCAGGCACTTAGGAAAATTATTGTTTAATTTACTTACCCGTACTGGAAAACAGACCCAAATCTAATCTCTCTTATAGTTTCAGCCATTGTTTAAAGTTTACCCGCTCCAAACTACTAACATTAACTGATTATAAGCTTACATAACTGTTCAAGAGCCCAGAGAATAATAGTCATCACCATCATCATCAACTTGTGGACGTTCACTGTTGGACATAGGCCTTCCCTATGACCGCCACCACACCCTATCCTCAGCTTTCCTCATCCAGCCACATTCCTTCAGCCTGTTTGTATCAGCGGTCCATCGTGCTGGAGGGGGTCCCACAGTACTTTTCGGCTCCAAGAGGTGGGATATAACGCCAGGTGATATCACAGTCAAGGGCTAACTTGTACCTATCGGAATTTAAAAAACTCATCTTATAATTTTATGGAACTTTTAAAAAACTTACGATAAAATGTCTTAACTTCCAGAACGTTGTTAATGTTTTTTAAAAGTTGCTACGCTACTATCATGGGAGATATTGTTCCAATAATAATATTCTTTGAAGTAAAACTTTGGATCGAAATTATACAACAAAGTAAACTTTGACTAGAGTTCTGTAACTAAAACAAAGGGAAATGGTTGCGATAAAAGAAAAAGAAAAGTTTACTAAGTAACAATGTAAAGTAAAACAACAATAGGTACCAATGCTGGGAAAGTCTTTCTCTATTATAAAAGAGAAGGATTAGGTATAGCAGATCGTTCCTGAAAAGGATTCATATACTAGTGGCGACAGTGGCTAAGACGCTCAGAACTAGGCAATGAGCTTTTAACGTACTACTAGAAGAAAAATACCACCTAGAAGATAAAGTAATTCGGTAGAGTGGATTTAATGCTACTACAGTTTCTACCAGTAACTTTTGGACATTCATCACTTTCACTATTCGTATTATAAACCGGAAAGTACGTTTGTTTATAATTAGTCTGCCTTCAATCACGGAGCTATAGGTCTGATTTTTTGTATGGGTCTAGCTAAAGATCTCAAGAGCGACATAGGTTATTTTTAATCGTGGAAAATCAAAGAGTTTCCATGGGATTTTCGAAAATCCGGGCATCGGTAAATTTATAATACCTATAGTAGACTCGTATAGCAGTTATAGTAAAATGAGAGCTTGGCTTCAATGTAATGGTGTTCCAGGAAAAAGTAATAAGCCCGCTTATATGTATATAATATAGGTTAGGTAATACAGACATTATCAAGATCTAGTATTACTTTAAATTATCCTGTACCGTCCCACGTAAGCTCCGCCTAGAGAGGCTTAAGGCCCAACGCCGATGTTATTAAACCGATCGATCGGCTTTGCCGCAAAGTAGTAACTAAAGTAGGGCACATTATAATATTTAGGCAGCCCCTAAACAAGTATTTGCGAAGTAAAATTGCGTTTGCCGAAGCTTTCAGTTTTCTATAAAGATGAACACACATTAGGGCACGTGCCGCACGAGCCATAAAGCATCATCCAAACCGGTGCGAAATCGAGCAAAGCGACTAAGAAGCAGCACACCTACGCAAATACTACACCCTCCGCGTTTATGACGCGCAGGTGTGGCCGTGGCTTAAATATGGCATTTGTACTTGAACTTATTTGGAAAATTTGTATTTCTCATGTAAGTTTTCTCTGTATCGTATTGTCCTCTAGGGAGATCTTTAAAAAAACCTGAAAGTTAAAAAAAGTTAAATGCAAAAATATTCGTTCAACACTTATTGAGATTAGCACGTTTTTAAACAGACAAACGTACCAGGCCGGCTTTACTTTATACTATGTAGTGATAAGAAATAAAATAATAAATGGTATCATGATGATCACCCCATAGTTCCCAACCCAACCCTCTCAGAATAGGTAGGATTTAGTTAGGCCTTAGTCAGCAACGCAGAACAGGTGTGGATTGGATTCACATACCTTTGAGAACATTATAGAGAACTCTCAGGCTTGCAGGTCATCACAGTGCTCTTTTCCAGTATATGGAATAATTACCGCATCTAACAAGAAACTGAAATTCCGATGTCGTTATCAATGGCACTCAGACCCTCTGCTGACGTGACGTAATTTACATTACATGTGTAAAATACTCGTTTACGATAAAATGTGGATGTTCCGACTCGTCCCGTGCGAACTGTAATGTGCATTCAGCTTTATCCGAAAGGGCTCAAACTAATAGCGATGTAAACAGACCGGGTTAATCAGAACTATGTGAGGCGACGCGGAATGAGGCCTTCGAATATTTCCGATCCCCACAACCTTCCTTTCATGATGAGCTGAATTTATAGACACTTTAAACAAAATGTTCATCGAAATTATTGATTTGCATTTGACGGAAAGTACTTATCAGGTTTACAGCGGTGATAGTTGTTTAGTGGTTAAGAGGTGGGCCTCCCGTTTAAGGGTTTGGGAGTTCGATCCCAGGCACGTAACTTTTCGCTCTTATGTGCATTTTAAGCAATGCTTTAACGGTGAAGGAAAATATCGTGAGGAAACCTGCATGCCTGAGAGTTCCCATAATATCCTCAAAACTGTGTGAAGTCTGCCAATCCACACATGGCGGTGCACTTGAAGGACTATGGCCAAACCCTTCTTTCTTAGACGAGACCCGTGCTCAGTAGTAAGCTGCAACCACGAACATCGAGGAAAACCTGCAACATGGCTGAGAGGCATTCACGATGTTTTCCCTCATCGTTAGAGCAAGTGATATTTAATTGCTTAAAATGCTTATACTTAACTCTAAAAGTTAGAGGTAGGTACGTGCCCGGAATCGAACACACGCGTTCCGAATTAGCGGATGTTTTAACAACAGCTATCGTGGCTTGGCAAGTCGTTGGTAAAAAAGTGTGTTTTTTTGGTAGTCAATAGTAGCGATAACCACCTACAGTGCAACTCACCCTTAATTTTGAATCGCGCTAAATCAGATCAGACTGAAGACGATTTAGAAAATATAAAATCTCAAATTACCCCTACTGAGAATCGAACGTTAGACCTCCCACCTATAAGACCGCAGCGCAGTTAAAGAAAGTCAGGGAGGCCGTCAAAACAAAACGCTTTAGAATTGAATAAAATATCCGATTAATTACCGATATGAAACACTTTGAATAGTTCCGCGGAGCTGCAAAGGCTTAAAGTTCCCGCAAGTTGGTCTGAGGCGACTTCATCGGAGGAGCTCGAGTGGTGTACACTGATAGAGCGAAGTTTTAAAGTCTTATTTAACCTTCCGCTTCGAATACTACTCATCTATTTGTGGTTGCAATTGTTTTTTCTTTAATTCTTTTTCATTACTTAACTAAGCTTTAAAATTATGTAATATGTGTACGTTATGTAATGAAACTTTGCTTGGCTGGAATTGCTGAAAAATCTCTCTAAATTGGGGTTGTTATAGCAACATTGACCCAAATCGGTAAATGGATGGGTGACCATTTTAAAGGTTTGGAGGAGTATTTTGCATCCGCCGCGCGTGGGTTATGGTTATAACATGTATGGATATTCTACAAATGGACATAATATTATTATTATACAAATAAGTACGCTGGAAAAGGTGTCATTCAAAGTGACAATTATTTTTCGTCTCGATTCAAAGCGCCTCACCGAGCGTACCGGAAATTAAAATTGACACTTTGTGCCAAATGTTGACACTATATAGGTATTGACAGATACCTTAAATATTATGTCTCATCACTCATTAGTAACATTTAGCTCCGAGTAGGTACATATGCATTAGAATGTGAGAGTTTGTAATAGAACTATGTAGTCACTATGTCAAAAGAAATAAAAATCCAATTGCCTGGTTATTATTTCAATTATAAATTTTCGCTGAACTCATGAAAGATGTTCATTAAGGCTCCCTTATTAAAGCTGTTTGTCCACGGGCGTGTGTGAGCTAAAAGCTTTCAAAGGTGGTAGGTTGCCTTAATTGAATGTTTGCTGTGGACTCCCCAGCGCTGCGAACAGTATGCAAATCAGCTACAACGAAAAAACGTTCCTCCATCCTTTAAATAAAGAACACAATCGCTTAAAACGAAAAAAAATGGCGTTAATGCGTCTGAGTTAACGCTAAACAAATCTACATTGAAAAAAAACGATAATAGCCTTTAAAAGCTTATACTTATGGTAGATTATAGCATGAATGATATTCTGTATTCACTCCTGGGGACGAAATTGAGTCAGTGGAGGGTCTTTAGGGATATATCCTGATTGGAGATACAGTTTTATCTGAATATTATGTTAGACAACTAGGGGTAACCTTGTTTGATATTGCCAATTAATATCTATGGCTTTATCGACATGTCTTTTACTAAATGAAGTAGTGAAGTAAGAATTTTTGTAAGAAAAAAATCATAGAAATAGAAAGAATTCTGAAAAATTATGAAATTCAAGTTTTTACAATGAAACTTTTTTTTTGTTGTGTCATAAAGCTTCATTTACGCCACAGCAACATTGTGGCATGCCACAGGGCCGTCTGGTAAATGCATTACCACACAATAATAATATAATCGTAGATTGTGGAAAAAATTTCAACAACGCCTTGCGTTTTGCTTCAAAAGTCAACACCAAAGTAGCAGCATACCACATTGTCGCATTTTGTTGTTCCAGCATAAAACAACTAAACAGCCAAGCCTTTTTTATTGCGTTCAACTACAAACAGAAGGAGGTGGCTTATAAATAAAGCTTAATCATTAATGCTAAGAGCAATTTACGTTTGTTAAAACGACACTTCTCTAGAAATAAACAAGTAGAATCTAGACAGAAACAAGAAAGCACAGGAAAGTTAATTTAGTATTTAAATTGAACGGAAGGTCGGCAAGAATTACGCGGTCGGAAGGAATTCTCGGCGGTAGTAAATTAAAGGCATTGACGGCGCAAATGGAGGCGACACACTAGCAGCCCACAGGAATGCAGCCGTGGGTACAACACGTGTGATGGGTTCGATGGTGTGGTGAACGGTACATTTGCTTTTGTAACGATTACCGACTATTCGGAATGTGAATAGCATGAATAGCTTAAAATTATGATTATAATAGCCTAGTGGTTAAGACGTACGTTTCCTATTCGATCCCGCGCATGCACCTCCAAGTTTCTGAAGTTTTGGAAATCAAATATCACTTGCTTTAGCGGTGTAGGGAAACCTGCTTGCCTGAGAGTTTCTTCATAATGTTCTCAAAGGTGTGTGAAGTCGCCTAATCCGCATTTAGTCAACGTGTTGGAATGTGTAAATCCCTTCTCATTCATAGGATATTGAACGCCCTTCCGGCACCTGTTTTCCCTCCCACTTTTAATATGACTATTGACTACCTTCAAGTCAAGAGTGAATAGGCAACTTCTATGCAAGCGCGCTCTATCTTAGGCTGCATCATCACTCGCTAGCAGGTCTGATTGCAGCCAAGCGCTAGTCTGTAAATTTAAAAAAATTGAGAGGGACTAGTGCTCAGTAATGAGCCGGCGATGGATTGATCAAGATGATAATGTCCAACTATTCAGTCTGTGTATCATGAATAGTTAAAAATGGTTGGTATTTGTGTAACTGTAATGTTTTTGACATGATTTAAAATTATATCAAGATTGAAATTAGGGAGGAGGTTTTTAACAACAGCTCCACCCTTTTACGTAGCCATTTTGTTAAGTTATGCTGCAGTGGTGTTTGCTGTCAGTAGGAAATGGCTCAAGATGTTTGCTCGGCGTATCACTTAACGCAGCTCTCGGGCACGAGTTGACTTTCCGATGTGAGTAAATACTGCTTCCGTTGTTTGTCAGTGGGATGGCGAAAGTAATTCTTACTCTTTTTGAGTATCTCTTGACATACTACAGCCGCAGTATACAGAGAGACACAGTACTCCGACGACTTTGATTTCGACGTAAATAAGAACCATAACAATTTTTAAATACATTTCGAAAATTGCGGAGCCGGCAGGTTAGAACCTACGTCTTCTGGGTTCGCGCCCGACGCTCTGACCGCTAAGCTACGGTTTTGCTTACCACCAGTGATATGTATGTACGTTAGAGGTGCAAGCCCGGGATCAAACCTCCGACCTCCCAAATAGAAGGCGGAGGCCTTAACCACTAGGCTTTCACGGTTCAACAATGGCTAACGGCTATAGGTACAAGACTTTGTTTCAGCAAGTGGCTTCCATTAATTTCTGGTAGGACATTTAGCACTCCGGGTACATTTGCGCGATAACATCGGAGTATGCTAATTGGTTCCCGCTTGTAGCTACGGGACGTACTCTAACTGCGTACTTAGAAATAATTTCTACATTGAATTCAACGTGCACTGCAATTTAAGTACTTAAAACTTTAATTAAATTAGAATTTTTGTTTCTGGAAAAGAAAGTCTTCACCCGCACTTAATAGAAACTCCAAGGACACGTACGAAGTGATTTGCCTCCTCGTTTCTAATTCCAACCGCTAGGATATAGAACGCCCTTCCGGTATCAGTTTTTTCTTCCACTTTTAATATAGGTACCTTCAAGTCAAGAGTAAACAGGCATCTTCCTGGGCAAGCGTGTTCTATCTTAGGCTGCATCTTCACTTGCCAGTAGATCTGAAAGTAAAAAATTAAAAAAAAAATCGTCAATGAAGCTCTGCAGGGTTATGCTGTATCTCAGTGGCACACTAATTTCGTGAAAATTTCTAATAATTAAATGTCAAACTCAAATTTTCTATTCGCTAACGTCAGTTTTTAACCAAGATGACGTCATAGACAATGACTCTCGATCATAGCCATTAATGGGATGGAATAGAAACCGGAAATGCTTTTTCACGTATGTTTTCGTATCGATAGTTTTTAAAACTCTATTCACTAAGCAAAAATGACAGTTTGTAATTAGAAACTTTATTAGGTGGCTACGATCGTTTTAACAACTAGTCGGGACCAGTGTTTTGCGACTCGCCACTATAATCCGTCCGTTTTATAGAGGTAATATTTTTTTAGCAATCTCAACGAATGTAGAGATGTTTTAATTTCGAAGGATTTTTATTAATTACAAATCGGCTGAATTCCGCTCGGTTTTTCAGAAAAATATATTATAATAAAAAATTGATATTGATATTGAGCATATTATACTATCGAAGATTATGTAAATGATAAAAAAGCGTGGATTTGAACTTCGATTCGCTCCAGCAATGCGCAGGACTTCAATTGCTTTTATACATGGCATAATATTGTATATCAAATCTTTGAAAAGAGCAACCGCCGAGTTTCTTGCTGGTTCTTCTCGGTAGGAAAGGCATTCCGAACCAGTGGTAGATGCTTTTGACGATTCGAAAGAACTTGTAAAAGTCTAATTGAATAAAAACATTTTGAATTTGAATTTGAATTTGAATTTGATACCTAGTAAAAAAAGCTGTGATAGCCTAGTGGTTAGAACGTCCGGCTCCTAATCGGAGGTCCGGGGGTTCGATCCCGGGCACGCACCACTAACTTTTCAGTTATGTGCGTTTTAAGCAATTAAATATCACTTGCTTTAACGGTGAAGGAAAACATCGTGAGGAAACCTGCATGCCTGAGAGTTCTCCATGTTCTCAAAGGTGTGTGAAGTCTGCCAATCCGCATTGGGCCAGCGTGGCAGACTATGGCCTAAACCCTTCTCATTCTGAGAGGAGACCCGTACTCAGTAGTGGGGCGGAAATGGGTTGATCATGATGATGATGATGATGATGATACCTAGTACCTAGGTACTTACCTATTAGTTGTAAAAAGGTAAGTAATATAAAGTAAGGTTGGTTCGTCGGAGTTAAATTATTGTTATTTTGTAAGCAAGTAGGTACTATATTTTGTGGTTATGTTAATGTTGTAGATAATAATTTAAAAAAAATATGGCTCGTGCCGTATTGATGGGGCATGCTGAAGAGCAGCGCCAACAAAAGGCGCTACGGGTCCACAGGCGCAGGCTGCGCGATATGTATAACCCAATGGAGCTGCCAGAAACAGAGTTCATTGCGAACTTTCGTTTGAGCAAGGCTGGCTACCAGCAGGTGTTAGAGGAACTAGGGCCTCACCTCCAAGCCGCTCGACGAAGGACAGCTGTTCGCATTGAACTAAAGATAAGTCTCATGTAGGTACTAAAGTACCTATTTTCTATCTTTGTACCTATTCTACTCCCTTTACAACCTCTCGCACTGCCAAGGGTCACTGGTAGAGATCTCTTATAGAGTGCTTCCCTGTCCACTTTTACTTTCTTTGTCTCTTAATTGTTACAACTTTCTGGTACAAAATAAAATAACAAATAAAAATAAAATTCTGTTATTTATATTGAGGAAGAAAATATTGAGATTAATTTAACACAAAAATTGGATTTTATATTTATTGCAGATCCTAGCAGCTCTGCATTTTTATGCCACGGGTACATATCAGCGCCCAATGGGGATATCTATCTTCAATACGATGTCCCAACCATGTTTGATCCAATGAGATGACCCATCGCAATATCGCGATGGGTCTCTGCAAACTCGACCAAGAGTTCGAATTGGCGCACAGAGAGTTTTCTTCTTGGAGACATCTAAATAGACAAAATATGCTTCATGATTTCGTTCAAATTGTGTGCTGAAGGAATAATTAGGTAGGTACACAAGAAAAGCACTCAAGAATACTGTAATTCTATCATTCTATAGTCATAATTCAAAGTTAGGTACTACAAAACACTAATCTATGCAAAACACAAAACCGTTTAAATTCAAGTCAAAGTTCAAACTGATGTAATGTCAATGTCAAATGTCCATAGATAATAATTAAAAACTAGTCGAAGTCGTACAATTCAAAAAGTCTTACATTTCTACTACGCTACCTGTCAGGCAGAGATATTTAATTTGGCCATATAAAGTCGATAAAATACGCTACTATGTTAATGTTGGCCAACTGCCAAGTGTTAGATACTCGTAATTAGTTAGCCACGCATTCGATACGGAATAGAAAAACACGTGACCTAAATTTCATGGATTTCTAACTGGACTCAATGTCTAACGAAAACTTTCAAAGATACAGAATAGCCTTGCTGATCCTACAGAGTAGTTATGCCTACCGCCACTGTCGAGTTTTGACGTAGATCAGTGGAATAGACTGTAGACACCTAAGTTAGTTAATTATCAGTTGCTTGATGTATTGTTTCTATCAAACAAAAGCCATTTACCTACATAACTCGAAACTTAGAAGTTGTTTCATTGTCGGGACAAAATTTAGAAGTTTTCAGTTTCGTTCAAACTTTGTCGGTTCATTAATAACTTTCTTATAAACATCCATTTATAACGAATAACTCTTACTTGCTTTAAATTTTGAAATGATATCACATATTTTAGGAATAAAATATTATGTTCACGGCTGGGATAACTTGGTAATTTTTGATTTCTGAATTGAACTCTGATCTAGTATTGTTTTAAGATGATTGCCCGAAAAAAGTAGTGTTTTCTAAGTGTATGCATGTGAGTTTCTTTATCGCACCATTACTTCTAAATGTCAGAACCTTGCATGTATAGGATATCGTTAGAATCCTTACAATATCTTGAGTGACATTGACTGTAATTTTTTTGAAAAAATTAATATGGCGGCTGTATTATTTTCGTATGTATAAAGAGTATTTTTGATAGGACAGTCGATAATTGTTTTTTTAATTACGATTTGCTTCATTAACACGTTCTTTACACAATAATTAGTTTAATAAATAACTATGAGCTTTCTCATTCCTTACATCGATAATGCTGTAATCACGACTAACAGGTTACTAATCAAATGTGTACACTTCACAATGAAAGTCTAATTAACAGCAAAGAGCCTTGTGTAGGTCAATTTAGAGAGCTTGGTCCACGCCTGGTGCCACCCACGCGCACTCAACTTTAAAACTCATCAAGTTGATAGAGAAGATTGCATCTACTGCAACATGAGGTGCTATTCGTTTGAAGAAAGACAGATGGATGAATGTTGGTGGTAATAAATGGTTGCCTTTGTCGTCATTAACTTCATTATTGAATGTCATGTTCTCTTTGATGTGTCATCAAACGATTTTTAATGCTAGAAATATTCAGAATCACAGTTTGGTATAACTTCGAAAGGCCGATTTTGCAATCGCTGAATAACTAACTGGGAAATTTGGCGTATTGATAGCTAGGATTTTTTTCAAAACCTCTTAGTCTGTTAATGCCTCTACAATTCTGTATTCGGCCTTTGACCATGTTTCAAATTCAAATTCAAAATATTTTTATTCAATTAGACTTTTACAAGTACTTTTGAATCGTCAAAAGCATCTACCACTGGTTATGCCTTTCCTACCGAGAATAACCAGCAAGAAACTCGGCGGTTGCTCTTTTCAAAGATAAAGTTTATAAAATATTAATATCCTGTGACTATACGCAATAATCGAATTGTTAATTTTTCTTTTTGGTTTTATACCTTTCCCATCTAAATAACATATTTAGTTTGTCTTTTCTCATAAATCTTTTTAAATTTTTTATTATTTGTTTCTATGCAGGCTCTCTGACCAAAAGATTTAGTTTTTGAAAACGCAAGCCATCTAATTTCGTTGAAGGTCAAGATATCAGCTTCTGAAATTATTTTTAGTTCTTAGTATCAAAATTCTCGTATTGTCTTTTACTAAGAGTCAAGCAGGGATATTTTTAACCTTTATAAGCCGGCGTTACATGTAACTGAGTTATTTTAAGCGAGATGATTGTGCGTGGGTAATTTTTATTGTGAAGATGGATTGTCTTCATTCCAAGGGGTTGAGAAGTAAGCTCCCGGTGAAGTATGTTTGTCTCTAAAATAAGTCACTAAGTAAGTTACTCTTAATTTATATTCTTCGTTATACAAATAAATACATCGTCTATTTTAAATGTTTCGTTATTTATGAGTTTTTTTTTTTAATTTTTGACTTTTTTAACCACGACAGAACGAATGCACTTCTGCATTTGGGATACGAGTTATAGTTTGTGTAAATGATCATTTTATATCTCGAAACAACTGGATCAATTTTGATGTGGACCGTTGCAAAGATACATATTCTACCATGAATGAATAAATGCAATCTTTTGAACGATTACCATCGTTCGAATAGGCGATTCTACTTAGAAGAGTCAATTGAAATTGACACTGTGTCAAATGGTATTCATGTTGACAGTTATATTGACAATTAATGTCTCATCACCAACATTTACTTTCGACTAGGTAGGAAGGTACCTATGCACTCAACGCTCACTGCCGCTATCAGCACCAAAATACCGATAGTCAAACTGCAAAAACAGGTCGTCAATAGCAAGTCTAGCGTACCTGCCTCTTGTATTAGTACAGGTCAGTGGTTCCAAACGTTAAAATGTCATGACCCTCTCTGAACTTTAAATAAGTTTTTCTCTATTCAGTCGTTAATCTTAAAGGATTAAAATTAAAATCGTGAGCTTAGCTAAAGTTACCTTTAAGGGTGATCGTTCAGCGAGCATTGCCAATTCCTGGTTCATCTAGATAAGAAATTGTAATTACGTTGGAGGGAGTACAATGATCGCGAGGGGCGGAGTCGGGGATTATAAGTAAGTGGATAGAGACATTAACTGGCAGCGCTGTTGTATTTCTAGTTAACCCGCGGTTGCGTTGAGTGGTATTTAACGATTAAATCTTACTTTACTTAGGTAAAGCTTTTAAATCAAAACTATTCTACATCTAGGTATTATACCCTCGCACCTCGTTTGGAACCCTCGTAGCTTTTATACTTACCATCTAGAAATTAGTAGCTATGTATGAAATCAGATAATACCTAGTATACACTCTAGTAATAAGGTAAACTAGTCAAATCCTTCTTAATTTTGAAGAGTTTCATTCTCAATATTGTAGATTAATCGCATCTCGAGCAATTTTTGTTTTTGACATCAGAAATATTTTATTAACCCCCCCCCCAACCCAAAAAAATGGGTGTTATAAGTTTGACGTGTGTATCTATGTATCTGTCTGTGGCATCGTAGCTCCTAAACTAATGAACCGTTTTTAATTTAGTTTTTTTTGTTTGAAAGGTGGCTTATCGAGAGTTTTTTTAGCTATAATCCAAGAAAGTTTGAAAGTTATCAGCTCTTTTCAAGTTACTGTAACCTTCACTTGTCGGGGGTGTTATAAATTTTTAACTTACACTTGTGGCTCACGAAATCATTCCCATAATCTTTTATTACGGCGCCTCTACACTCTTTCAAATCACTGGTAGGTACAAATCTACTGGTATTTTAACTGTTGGTTGTTTCAATATTCCGTTTGTCACGTATCCAACAAACAAACCAAATCACACGACATCGTCCTGTTCTGCCAGCGCCCCAGCACCCTTTGACGGCGGCTTTTATTTTTATGACGCCCTTTATGAGGACCGGGATTTATTTTTATAGTCCGTGGTAATTGAAATGCTTTTGTCTATGGTTTTATATGAAGCCAGTATTTATTTTTTAAGCATTTTACGATTGCTTTAGAGTTTTTTGTGAGTGTCTATTACAGTTTTATTACTTGGCTTTTAAAGTAGTACGTAAACGTAAAGTGATTTAAAAACTTTATGTTGTATTCAGGGTTCCGTACCTCAAAAGGAAAACCGGAACTCTTATAGGATCACTTTGTTGTCTGTCTATCTATCTGTCTGTCTATCTGTCCGTCCGTCCGTCCGTCCGTCCGTTCGTCCGTTCGTCCGTCCGTTCGTCCGTCCGTCCGTTCGTCCTTCCGTCCGTCCGTCGTGTCTGTCAAGAAACCTATAGGGTACTTCCCGTTGACCTAGAATCATGTAACTTGGCAGGTAGGTAGGTCTTATAGCACAAATACAGGAATAAATCTGAAAACAGCTAATTTGTGGCCACATCATTAAAAAATTTTTTTTTAAATATGTTTTAATTTTAAAAGTAAGATGACTATACCAATTGGGGTATTATATTATGAAAGGGATTTACCTGTACATTCTAAAACAGATTTTTATTTATTTTTATGCATAATAGTTTTTGATTTATCGTGTAAAATCTTGGAAAAAATACCCGAGTACGGAACCCTCAGTGCGCGAGTCTGACTCGCACTTGGCCGGTTTTTTATTAAATAATAACATTATAATGAGCTTTGAAAATTTTTATGACACACCTACGCAAAGTAAAACACTCTTACCTATTTAAGTAAGCCATAATTATGTAGTTAAAAAGCCTGTAGATTTATTAAAAATAAATAATATCTACCTACATATTTTGTAATAACATCTTTCAAACTTATTATAAAAACTGGCTAATATTCTCAACTTCATCGGTACGGGTACGGGTTTTTAAAATCTCGTGGGAACTCTTTAGTTTTCCCGAATAAAAAGTAACCTATGTCACTCTCCAAATTTTTAACTATATCCATGCAAAAAATCGCACCGATTTGTTGCTCCGTTGCAGCATAATAAAAAGACAAACCAACATACAAATAAACAAACATACTGTTGCATTTAATATGAGTACTGAATAGTGATTTGTCCAAACTAACTAACGGAAAGATACAAGACTAAATAGGTACCTACTATTGATACGTACTTTATAATATTAAATCCATTTTTCTACTTGATGTTATTAATTTTAGGCAATAAGAGAACAAACAGACCGATTACAAAGCTATCTACAATCATTTAGCTCACCCCTCGAAATGAAACGGACGAATCTCATCAATGCAAAAGCAGACCGAACACTCTTTCTATTTAATATTAATCCACACACACACACACGTACGAAATTAAACGCATTCATATGCAGACACTATTTTTATTGCACACACACATTTCGCATCCCTGTTGTACCACTTTACCATGGCCAATCACGCAGCAACGAGCAATGGATTCGATGGGATTTGTATGATTGGATAATGGATATAGTCAAAGACCTGGGAGTGACATAGGGTACTTTTATCCCGGAATATCAAAGAGTCGCTTCAGGTTTTTTAAAAACCAAAATCCACGCGGGTGAAATCGCAGGCATCAGCCAGTACCTTATATTTGGTTTCACAGAAGAATTTCCAAATATTTATTGGCATAAAATATCATATTAACTTACTTATTTTTACGAGTGATAGGCACATAATTTTTGACAACATCAACTCAAAACCTTTCATATGATAATATTAGCTTCTAATCTTAGACCAGATAATATAATGCTTCTTTATTTCTGAAAATGAAAATGGAAAAATATTTACTAACCAAATACAAAGTCTTATACAATTTTTCGGTGTTATGCTTCTAATATTTTAAATAGGAAAGTGTCTGTTGGTTTGTCATATTCGGTATGTGACAGACACAGCCCTGTTCAAAAAGAGACAATGACCTCTGGCAGCCCTTTTAACTGTTGGGGTGCGGTCAACCCTTTGTGTGTATGTTTTGATTCGTAATTTGTTCCTAAAAACTCGCCGAGGATACTTGTGAGCTCAAATTAAAAGAAAATATTTTTCAAAAATTTACCTATTTTATATTGTTGATTGCATTTTACTTACTACGCAAATGTATTTTATTTACCTACTTATTTACAAAGTAAGTTAAATCCATCCTAAATTATAAATGTGAAAGTGTGTCTGTCTAAAGCTAGCTTTTCACGACCGATTTTGATGAAACTTGACACATATATATAGCTTGCTTCCTGGCGACAATTTTTAAATTCTGTCTGTATGTCTTTTTGTTACCTTGTCACGGCCCAATTGCATAACCTTTTTAAGGAAATTCGAAGATTTTTAAAAACCTTAAAATCTAGATTGAAATAAAATATAATATTTTCCTTAGGAATACTGATTTTGTTTTACTCTTTTGCTAATGCATGAAATATGCATAACGTAGCTCATAAGTAAGTTTCCTCATCAAATGAAACCCCGGTCAAGTACGAGTCGTACTCGCACATGAAAGGTTCCGTATAATCGTACAGATTATGATTTTCAAAAAATAAACTTTTTGTATAGATTCTCTTTCTTATACAAATTACATTTAGAGAGCGAATTAACATCATGTCATGGGGTTGATAACTCCCACTTCCCACTTCCCAGTAGCCAGTGGTTGATAAAAAATGTATGTGAGAAGCGTCTTTTGCAGTCTATTTACGGCGTTTAGCTTTACGACTGTGCTTTTATACATTTTTAAACTGTTTCTTTTCAAGTGATTGTAAGTTATTATCTACTTGTCAATACTTTCGGTATAATGTTCGACTGCGGATTACGAGGGCTTGGGTTCGGATCCAGTCGGACCAAATATAGTTAGGCAGCTATTAGATTTTTCTGGAAGTTCTTAGTTAGGAAGTTGGTGGTCCTTCACCGCCGTGCGCCTCGGAGAGCACGTAAAACAATGACTCCTGGCCTTATCTCTCTCCGAATGTGTCGGATTTCCGTCATATTGGGCTATTAGACTGAGGAAATAGAGAGTAGGTACACCTGCCTACATACGCACATGTGCACTATTCCTAAAATCTGCCTATAGTATACGACAGGTTGAGATAGTAATTGGAGTGGGGACGCCCCGCACACCCGCACTACCCACGCGCTAACCCGGTGCAGGATAGTGCGGATGACGTGCGGGTGTGCGGGGCGTCCCCTCGCCTCATACCCCGATTACCATGTGGACCTGTCGCGTTCTATGGTTTCAATGGGTTCGCTTGGGAGGGCATAATTATCATTTTCAAATTTCTCTTACCACGGTTCATAAGATACAGCCCGCTGACAGACGCACAGAGAGCAAAGGCTAAATATATCGTTGGTAGGTAGGTACTTTTCGAGTACTGAACCCTAAAAATGAAAGCAAGTATTGTATATTATTTAGGATATTTTTAACGTCTTATTGAACAGATTTGTCACAGTACATTTTCCACGCTTCCCATTGACTCCAGGGATGCGTCAAATGGCCGTTATTCCAGGGTTGTCACAACGTGTTTATTATTCCATCCACTGTTTCTACATTACGTGTGACGGATGCCGCTTCGTTCCGCATTTGACAACCCTTACGAACAATCTAATTTGAACTTTATTTGAAATACAACTAAGACATAAAATTATGGCACCAGTTACATATTATTATCGTGTTATCATACCTAATTTGAACTCTATTACTATTACAATAAGGGTTATAAATGATGCGTATTATGATGTAAAGCTGGAGCGTTGATAATTGTTATGTTTCCATTAACGTAACGTTCACGAAATATTCAATGTCTGTGATAATTAAATGATCATTAGGTAATTTGTTATTGCTCAGGATGACAGGTTTCGTGAAATAATGTTTTCTCCAAGGCTTTCAAGAATTTGTTAAGAGTAACCGTGAGTTTGTACTAAAAAACATTAAACTGGTGAATGTTTAACAGGTCTTCATATGAGATGAATTTATGTTCGCACTGCAGAAAATCGGGTAAATTCTTTGGAAGATTTTAAGATTTGTTGAAATGTCAAACAAGTTCCTTTCCAACAAATTATACGATAATGCAAACGCAGGTGTATAGGTAATAGGTAATTCTGACGTTCATAAAAATTTGCCTGAATAAGCCGAAAAAAAGATATTATTGTATCAAAATGAACACCAAATATTTGGAAGCTTTTTTCCGGTCCCTCCAATTTACCATTTTATATAAAGGATAGTTTTTATCTCGCGCCATTGTGAAAGTCCGCCAACAAAGAACAAAAAAAGGAAGTAAGTCTTATTCTCTGCAAATATTTTCGCACACAAAAACTCAAAGAATAAGTGAGAGCGACTTAATGCCGCGCCGAGATATGTGACAATATTTATTGTGGACTCTGCGGCCTTTGTGTGCTGGTGCGCGGATAAACAGCGCTGTGTGGCCAAGCCCTATTGTTTGCCTTTCCATAAAGATGATAGTATCAGCCCCAGTATAATGTACTTAAGAGGACTCTCCATAGTCGCACCAAGTCGAACGTGACAGCATGCTATTGCAATAACATTAACGGGCGGGCATACTCAACTACCAACGTTAACGGTTTCTCGCTGTTCTAAAATATGTACCTTAATAAATGGGATGAAGACAAAATACATACAGTAATTTCATAGTTATTAGCAATAAGCTTGGTAAATCGTCCCCTAATAGCAACAGGATGCGTCGACGCAGCCTAAGCCCAATAATCACATTTGGCACTCATTTTTCAAACGCACCCTCTTTCACCCTTAATAGTGTTAAAATCACATTTAAACGAGCAAATCAAAGGGACAAATGAACTGGATAAACTTACCTATTATATTGTATAGGAAACGCATAAAGCTTGGTATACACTCATGGTACTCTACAATTCAAAACTTTTTGTTTATTGCACAACCAAGATACGAGTGCGTATAAAATTAATATCAGGTTTTTCTTTTGAAACACTCTTAGAACTATTAAAAATATGATATGCTACTTATACAGTAAACTTAGGATACTATAGGTTAAATATTCAAAGAGTTTTTGCTATATGTAAACTGTACAGTAATTTTATTAGAGGACATAATTATTTAAAACCCTGCTGTAGAAATCATTTGAATTACCGATCTGAATTTTACTTAAGTAGGTATCACATATTATTTTTGGAATTCCGAAAAAAAAAATATGACAATGATGTTATTTTTTGAGCTGTAAAAATCCAACTATATTAATATTTAGATCATTGTACCGAAGTTCATTAAGATAGGTACATTTTACAATTACAACCATCAATCAATGCCACAGTTAAATAATGTAAAAATAACAAAAGCCATAGAGTATTGTTGATGTGCACTGAGCCTAACATCACAACAATAAGCTGCAACTTCAACGTGGACGCGACAGATGTGCACCGCCCCTCACTTAACTCTCTATATTAAATGCCTGTATTTCGTATTTCTATATTTTTTACGGATACACTATCGCGCTTGACTGCAATCTTATTGACTACCTCCCTCGCGCAGTGGTGAGTGCTTTGGTCTCATAAGCTGGGAGTTGAACCCTGGACTTAGACCCAGCTTTGATTGTCTGCTATATTTATTTCTAAATTGACTCGGGTTTAGTCTGATGGGAGGCTACGGCCATGGATAATTACCCTACTAGTAAAGATAGTTCCTGGTATCCTTGATATGTACTAGGCGAGATACCCTCTATAAGGCTGTAGGTATAGGGTACATTATGTTGGTAGCGGACTCTGGTTGCTCAACCCCTGTGCCCTAGTGAAGAAGTGGTCTTAACTGTACGGTGTAGGTACAGTCAGCAACAAAGCTAGGTTTGCACCCGTCCAAAGTTTCTTGTACTGGTGGGTGCAAATCTAGTTTGTTGCTGACTATACCTACTTAAAGTGTTCTATCTATCTATCTTCTTACTGTGAAATAATAGTCAAGAATCAAGATAGGTAGGTAAATATCTCGACCTATCTCATTCAATATCGAATAAAATACTTCGTATAGTTCCACAAGGTTATACAAAGCAATCACGGAAGATAATTAGATGGGCAGATTGTCGGGAACACAATACAAACAGGCGAAATGCTTCCATCGCCCGGAGCTAGGGGTCGTCCGTCAACATCTAACTGCGATATTGACGGGTGTTGAGTCAACAATATTTGTATTTGTTGCGATACTGTTCAAGGAATCTGTTGCTGATTATATTATAAACTAGATGATGCCCGCAGCTTCGCCCGCGTGGATTGGTCAGAATTCAGATCCTCTGCAACATCAGGATTGAGGAGTTGGAATCCAAAGTTTTTATGAAATAATGTCGCAAAGTTCCCTTAACGAATAAAAAAATACGCAAATCGGTTCAGAAACCTCGGAGATATCAGTGCACATAGATAGAAAAACAAAAGTTCTTCCATTTTACAAAGTCGGTTAAAAAAGTAACCTATGTAACTCTTTGGTTAATCCTCTACTTGTCTGTGAAAGACCCGTCAAAATAGGTTTAGCCTTTCCGAAGATTAGCCCGTTCAAACAGACACGATACTTCAATTTTATTCAATAGTAAAGATAGATGATGCCCTCAGCTTCACCCGCGTGGATTTAGGTTTTCTAAAATCCCGAACCTCCTCTCTTCTGACCTTTTCTTCCTCCTTTTCCTTGTTTTCTGACTAGTAAACAAGGAAGAGATCGAGTAACAGCTAATAATTGATACTTGATATTATAAATTTCAAATAAATCGCCTCTAACGCCAACTTCCCCGGTTCTAACGCGGTTCAAACGCTCCGAACCCCATTATTACAGGGTAATGCTATCGCGATGGGCTAAACCGTGACTAATTATAATGATACACCGATCCTCGGCCACATTACAGAATCTATCAACGCGGCTAATAGAAACCAAGCCTGCGAGCAACAAGATTGATCACACTCGAGGCCGAATTATTCATGGAGCGACACCGCTCTAGGTATCATTCCATCATACTGATTTATCTCATGACATTAAGGAAGATGAGCCTGTCTGATTACGATTCAAAACTTAAGAGCTACAAGATTATAGGCTTTTAAAGGATCAAAGATTTGTACCTATTAATAATGATGTTACACAGTATGTTATAACTATGTGTGTGATCTAAATATATAAAACAAAAAGCTGGCTGAAACTGGTTTATCAACGCGCAGCTCAACCTACTGGATAGATAAGGCTAAAATTCAGCATGCCTAATAAGTGGCTATTTTGACGAAAACATCCACAAAAAAGAGTTTTTGAAAATCCAGCAACTAAGGGGGTAAAATAGGGGTTTGGAATTTGTGTAATCTACGGGGACAAAGTCGGGGGCATAAGCTAGTGCAGAAATATTTTAAGTGTTATTTAAATCTAGCTTGCAATAAATGAAACATACCCTGTATCATTAAAAATAACGTCCTTTGTTACAAAATAGTTTTGAACACAGTCATAAAACGTAGACTTTTGTGATATGTGACTAATCATATGGGTATCCCTGTATTGAAATGAGTCAGTTCTTAGACAAAAAAGAAAAAGACATTAAATTGGATAAGATTCATAAATAATAAGTAGGTAATATTATTGAAGTATGTACGAGTATTTTTACTTTGGAATCACTCGTAAAATACCTACTCGTATCGTTTACAGAAATAATGGTAAGCACGATGACATGTCTATATAATAATGAACATAGAAAATAAATGATGTAGTAAAAGTTTTTCGAGAGAGCACCGGTTCTTTTGTCGGTGCAATGAGTCGCGAACGAAACCATTCTTTTCCGTCAACTCAGATGAAATGCAGCATCTTATTTCAGACATCTGTAACTCGAATGAATGATATTAACCGTGAACGCGACGTTGACTCCAATAAAAAGGGCGCCGTGACTTGCACTGGTAGAAATTAATTCAGTCTCGGTTATTCTTAGTGTATCTGACAGCTGGTTCCACCTTACCGCAATAACTGTCAAGGAAATATGTAAACACTGCGGTAAACGCTTTAAACTTGCCCCGAGAGTATAGTGGCTACGTAAATCTTTAAGATTTTTACCCGAAAAGTTAAAATAAAATTCATGTTACGTTTTAGTGAAATTGAAAAACTTTTTCTGATGAATTCCAAGTTTGACTCTCAATTCTGATCTGATTTCGTGAAATGTGCATGTGTTATTGCGGACTCGTAGGATGACGGGAAAATATACTGGCACTCCACAATATAATTATAATTTAAGATTAAGCAGATATAAAATTTTTATTGTATACTATGCAAACGTCCGTATTTTACATGATATGATAAGAGAAAGAAACGTTAGTAATCTATAGTGTAAAGTTTAAACGAACGTGCATACATGCAGCTTATTCAGTAAATGAGAAGAATATTATGTTGTGTTGCTTACATTTTGTTAAAATTGAAAAAAGTTCTGTAATGAGTAAATTCCAAGTTTGGCTCTCTGTATTAATTATTAATTGCTACAAAACTCTATTAAAAGTTATAAGATTAAATATCTGCAGAAGAATATTTTAATAAAATGAAAAACTGATTTACTGATTGAAGGCATTCCTAATATTTTTCACCAACTTCTGTCGAATACCTACCCTTAATTGGATTTTCAGTACAGCAATGACATTATACCTACCACAGTCCGAAAATCCATTATACCAACAAGTCCGTTCATATTATATTCGTATAAGTACGTACTTAGTGATGACTGATGAGTAAGATAAAAGATACAAAACGCACGAGAAAAGAAGAAATAGCATTCTACTAATGTGACAAAAGTGTCTTAGTTTTAAACCTTTACTTTAAATACGTATATAAAATTCATTTTTACATATACATATGTTGTTATTATTGAGATACAACATTGAGAGAGCGCTACTGAAAGTACATAGCCCAAACACAATGTATGCGAAACAATTGAGTTAAACGCTGCATTGTATCAGTTTAACTTCCGTAAACTAATAGCCGATACAGCAGACAGCAAATAACGTAAATGAGTTACCCGATACGCGCATAATTGAAGACAAACACGGTGACAGACAGACGATCAAATACGTCTATGATGACGAGGGCGATACCAAATCAAATTCGACTCAATACTCGAGCAAACAGTGTAGTCTCAGAGACCACGGTAGCAAAAATGTTGAAGCAAAACACTCAGAAATTGAAGAAAAATGCAACTATAAATAGATAACTTTGGAAATAAATCTAAATGACCCAATTTAGGTGTCCTTTTTACTTTTCCTGGCCTATCTTAGTGTAAATTTTAAAAAATAACAGCAAACTTTTATGAAGTTTGTGTGCATTTTGTGATACAAGTAAAATTTATTTCAAAAATTGTTGTGGAATGTTACTATTTGATGATATTCATTCTCCACGTCTCACTGTAAAGTCTCGTTCCTCACTAATAGTATATACTATATACTGTTGTCAAAGTCAGTCATTTATTCAAATTGGGTACTATTGTACAATTTATGATTGTCAAACAATGATGTTAGTGGTGATCAATTAATTACGTTAACTTAAAATTAAAGCTACGAGGGTCCCAAATGCACCCAGGTCTTGTGCACCAGCTCTTCGCCTATGTCGTACACAAAACAAACAAAGAGGGACAAGCAGTTAGCAGTCGTCCATCGAGGAGCTAACGAAGTGGAGGCACGCAAAGGCACCAATTAACTAATTGTCATTGCTTGTGACTTCATACATACTGTATAACGCACCCTCCATGTTGTATCATGATCTTATTCCAAAGGACTTAGATCGACTACTAAATTCTAAACCGATTTTTTTGTAGGCCAACTTGTGGCTTTTATGACATAATAACTCATGCCCGCGACTTCGGCCACATGGGCTACACCAATATTGAACCCCTATTTTATTTATTTTACCTCCTAAGGAATTGAATTTTTTACAGGAAACATTGTGATTAAGATTATGCTTAGTTATGCTTAGTTTAATTACATTAGAGATTAGAATTTTTTTGGCCTGTTAATTTAAAAGGCTGTATTGATGATTAAAAAAAATATTAATAATAAATAATTATTTTTCAAAATAGATACATATAAATACCACTACAGGTATAAATATACCCCTGTACTAGTTCAAAATTCCCTTTGTAATAAGAAAAATAAGCTATAGATACGGCAAAAGATGGTTGGAAAATAAGAATTAATCTCGAAGCAGGTAACATCAATAATGTCCAATCAGATCGGACTCTGAAATTTATGTCTCCATAAAAATTCACAGCTATTTTAATGAAGGTATTCCGTCTTATTTTAATTCGGATATAAATTATAACGACGTCAAAGTCCCGGCTAATTGCACTTGACACTCTGAACTTGTTACACGAGGAAACTGTGTCATACGAACGCAAACACGCCCCATGCCTAGCTCACTACACACACGCAATAATAACCTTAACGATCTAGAAGATGTGAGGGAATACAGAGCGACAATCGCATAAACTTTTATTGATAGTTATGAAATAATTGAGAGTAGGAGATCGTGGAATACGGCTTAGCAATCATACAGTTCGAAACTGCACAAAAAAGGATGAAGTGTGCAGTAACTTTGGAATAATGTTCGAGTTTGTATGCTTCTTTGACACACTAAGGCTTATGCCACGTGCATAGTGTCTACTAACAAGAAAACTTCTAGAGGTTAGCTCTAACACTTCCACTATCTAAAGACTTGCAGAAAGTAGTTTGTAGTTTTGGTATACGTACCTGATTATCACCAACATCAATAATAATTATATCTTACAAACTCAACTATTAAGAAACAAAATAATTTGCAATGGTAGCCATTTTGATAATAACCCATTCACAATAAACGGCTTTGATTTTAACTTTGGAAATTCTGTTTCCGCTTAGTTTAAGCAACTAAAGCTTGCAGAAATTGACACTGATAGCTGACTGAGTTAGACAACTGACTTTTCCAACTTTTATTGCTAGTGGACACTTAGCTTTAGTTTGTATAGAGACAAGAAATGCAATAGAGCGTAAGTAAAATTGATTGCTCGAGATTGTACGTTTGAAAAATGCTTTGTAAATAATTGTTACTTGAAAATCGTTACACCCACTTCCCAGCAATTGAGAATTTTTTTGTGGTCCGAACTGTATGATTGCTAAGTGGTGTTGTCGACGTAGTTTCGGAATTCTTTCCTAATGACGCTATTCTTCGATAGAGACGTAATGTTCTGAATGGGTTATTTCATCTGTAATGACTGGCCTTAATTAAGACGTTAGGACCTTTGAGTCCAATTAATGTGGATAGTAAACGGTTTATTTCTCATGCTGCATTGACATTGAATAACTTAATTATCTACATATCGCGACATTGACTATATTATCAAGAGATGGAGTTGTTTGATGAAAATTTTACTTTAAAGAAACCATAATTTGCAATTAAAGAATACCTCTTAAAAAACGAATCAACGAACTAATAAGTAAACTAATACTTATAAGTTGCGATTACATTTTTAAGCTACATTACATAAGAATAAAAAAGGTAACATTATCAGTCAATTTATAATTATTGTTGAAAACTTTTAGATGACCAGTCAGAAGTTGCTCAAAGTTATGAACTGTTGTAACCTATAAACTTTTGACAAACATTTCATTGATTGCTATCTTATGTGTACCATACGTTAGGGATTTCCGGGTATTTGTGGACGCCTTCGTCTTCAGTCGCTCCGAAAAGACTCACCGACCATATTTACTGCTTCCCTAGTAGGAGATCTTGGAGTTTACCAGGATAAATAAAACGCGGAGCACTTTAGCACACGTTCTTATTAATCCAGTTCAAAACAGAGAGAGAGAGCATTATTAACAGATTAAAGTACTATACTATAGACACAGATTAAATATGATTAGGTAGGCACAAAGTTTAGTGATGTAAATATACTAAAGACCATGTATATTACAAAGCACATATAGGTAGTAAGTAGGTAGGTACAACATCTTGTAACATAACCTCGCACGTAGTGCTGGTATGAGCCTTTATGGTCGGAGTACAAAGGCGGGTCGTGGGACCTCCCGCTGGCCGACCGGGCGACCACCGGCGCAGCGCGTAACGTCGGGAGGCAAATAAACCTCGAGGGGAGAGGAATTCAAGGGAATGTCAAAATAAATGACCCTGACTGCTACGGTCGAAAAAGTTTCGAGAAAGTTTTTTTTTTGGTCCGAAAAGTAAGGCACAATGCACACCAGCAGAGCAATAACAACCCCAACATAATTTTATTTACTTTTGACTAATTCAAAGTCAAATCATTCATTTTAAATTGGTACTATTGTATACTTTGTATTTGTGAGTAGGTATGTAACATAAATGGTCATTAATTAAAACTTATTAGAAGTATCAAAGCTATCTTTTGACTGCAATTACACCTATAAGTTTTATTCACATAACTTTTAATAATCCTTTACAACAAAAAATTCAATAAGGATTTTATGAAAACTTTGAACTTGTTGAGAGACATCACCAATATTATGTTTACTCAAATAGGAGCTTATTATGAAAACTTACATAATTACCAATAAAGGTGGTGGTACCTGACCTCCGTGTTTTGTTTTGTCATTTTGGTAGATAAGTAAGTTCTATTTAAGAACACGTTACATAAAAATGTAATAGTCACATCCGGTCCAATAAAATCAAAACTGTATATGTTTATGCCACATCTTTATATTATAAAGTGTTTATTCTGTACTCGCTCGTTACACGATTATATCGCACACATTGTCTTCTCAGCGGCGATCGTTCGATAACCGCGCAAGCCCGCGGGGCGCCAGTGCACAAAAAATAGTAATAAAAAAAAAACACAAAAAGTTCCCAGAACGTTGTGTCGTTCTCTATTGAGTGTGATTTATTTCCCCCTCTGTCACAACGCACAAGTTCCGGGAGTCAATAGTGTTTTTATTAGCTTTTATGATATTATGACATGCAGTCCTTACAGAAATATTGGTGAATTATTATATTTGTTTTAGTAACACATTTTTCGTGGCTGTGGCTATATTCGTGAATATAATATTTCAAATACATTTCGTAATAAATATGACTTATTTTTCTGCTTTTTTATCGCTGAAAATTGGGTCTGGGTTGCAATATTAAGTGATGATACCCGATATAGCCCTTCTAGAAAGTTACAGTTAGTAGAACCTACTAGTTTCCTCGAAATAATATTACAACCTTGGAATACTTTGTTGAGATTCCTAGCCACCACATGAAATTGCTTGCAAAGAGAAATCTTTATGTCATTTTTTTTTGACATAAAAAGAAGGATACAGAACGTGTTCGCTAGATATTTCTTATTTTATGCCCACTGCAAGTCGTAAGCCCCATATTTACCCAAAGGAAATTCTTAAAATGATTTCTTAGATTCTCAATAGTTACTTTTTTATGAAGTTTTCTTCATAACGAAGATCACGTTATACTTATATATAGAAAACCTAGATTCAAAATCTCAAAGCGAAGTTGAGTTATATCTACTAATATTGATATTTGAGTCGGTTTGACCTCCCTTTTAAACGGATAATAACGTCTCCAAATAAAAAGAAAGACAGACTAATAACTGTCAGCTATTAGTAGTGCATAGCATCGGATCCATGTTCAAGTTGGAACAATTTATTGTAATGGGATGCCAATTTAATCGCCTGCTCTATTATTCATGGCAACATAAAGAGCCCATTGAATTTTTATATTCCTCTTTCCATTCATTTGTGTATAAAGCGGTTATATTATTAATTTATTGTTTATTATTTTTTTCCCGCGTCTACGTAGTTTGAGGTTTATTAAAAATACTTTAGTCACCCTATGCTTTTTGGGGATATTGGTAATGTCCATCTTTTCTACATTCAATTCCATACCTAGATACTAGGTATAAGATGGCGGCTTCAAAACAGCTAGTTTGTTTGGTGGCCATTTTCGGCGGAAAGGATGTATGATCGTTATTTGCATGTGAAAAAAGGTCTAAGTTACTCTCAAGTAATCTTTTAATAATAATTGTAGTGTACGGTGAAAACAATTTAGCATGGACCTACATCAATTCTAATTACCACGGAGCGGGCTCGCCTCGTTTGTGCCGACTTGTATCACATTATGATAATAAATTCCCGCCATAAGTGAAGTCGGTAGGCGTAACGATGTTATCGCTCTATGAAATTATATTAGAGTTAATTACCAGTAGATACGTAATTCCGGAGAGCTGTCCATTAATCTTTATTTATTGTTACCGGCTTTGCGATATTAGAGACTAGAGGATGCCCGCGACTTCGTCCGCGTGGATTTACATTTTTAAAGATCCCGTGGGAACTGTTCGATTTTCCGGGATAAAAAGTTGCCTATGCCAATTAAAGGAACAAAAGAAAAATTTCATACAAATCGCTTAAGTCGCTTAACTCTTAATCGCTTAACTTTTTGATTTTCCGGGCTAAAAAGTAGCCTATGTCCGTCTCCGGGATATAAGCTATATTCTGACGAAATTTGGTACAAGGTTACTGTACCAAATTTCGTCAGAATCGGTTAAACTGTTGGGCCGTGAAAAGGTAGCAGACAGACGGACAGATGCACTTTCGCATTTATAATATTAAAGTATGGATTACCTCCTATAATCAATATTTTAGTCAGTATTTTAATAATTAAAACTTTAGGATGACTAAAATGAAATGAATTTATTTCATGTAGAGTTCGTCATACAAATTGAAAGAATAACCTTCAAAGACAACCAACAGATTTAGTCAAATCCTGTGTGGCATCGCTATCGGCTAGATAACGACTAAAAAGTCTATAATCAGATACGCTCCTATCCTAAGAAATAAACCCACACTGGAGCACAGAGCCACACAACACGCCACAAAAAAGAGGCCAAAATGTATTTGAAATGTAAACAAAAACAAAGGTCTTCATCAGACTAACAAATCACTTGGTTTTTTGTAACACGGACTTTTATCGAAGTTATTGAATAGACAGCGTTTTGCTTTTGGCTTGTAATACTGATCTCGATATACTATGTACTTGTAATTTGGAACTGGTGTATTTTGATAGAGCAAAAGTTACCATCGGATTTATGTATATCTTTGTTTTAAGTTGGGATAGTAGAGATAAAGTCATAGATTTTAAATTTTAATAGGTATTTTAAATTTTCCAATGGAAAATTTTTGAGTAACGATTTTTTATCTTACTTATCACACTTCACACTAATATTATAAAGGCGAAAGTTTGTATGTGTGTATGTGTGTGTGTGTGTGTGTGTGTGTGTGTGTGTGTGTGTGTGTGTGTGTGTGTGTGTGTGTGTGTGTGTGTGTGTGTGTGTGTGTGTGTGTGTGTGTGTGTGTGTGTGTGTGTGTGTATATGTTTGTTACTCCTTCAGGCAAAAACTACTGGACGGATTTGGCTGAAATTTGGAATGAAGATAGATAATATCCTGAATTAGCACATAGGCTACTTTTTATCCCGGAAAATCAAAGAGTTCCCACGGGATTTCGAAAAACCTAAATCCACGCGAGCGAAGTCGCGGGCATCGGCTAGTTTACATTATATTCCTGCTTTTCGTGCTTTTTTGATACTTAGTTGTAGGGCAGGTGGCGCATGTCGCATACTGCATATTGTGCCCTGTAGATGAAGTCTGTTTGGGCGGATTCAAGTTAATAATAGCTTATAGTAATTTTTTTTGTGACGTTTATACCGATTTTAAACATATATTGTACAAAAAAGTAGCCGGTAAAATTCTTATTAAAAAGCAAAATTTGTATCAAATAAATGTGTTATTCTTTCGTTTATTGGTATGTTGACGGCTTTATTGAATCGCGTTTTTATCATCCGGTCAAGATTCGTAGAATTGATATCACTCAGCCTAAAGCTGTGAGGCAATTAATTATGCGATCCAAGTAAAAACACACCCAGGCACCGGCTTCACGCGAATTTCAAACTGGTCCGGCCAAAAAATAAATCCACTGAGTTGTATTTTAAATTACATCAAAATTGAATTCTTTCGAGTCATTATTTAAATTTTGTTTCACTTTTTTACCATCATAGTGAGAACTTGCAAACATTTAGCTTTAGCGACCTATTGATGTCATTCGACGTGCCCTATGTAGCTGACTCTTAAACCTATAAAATTATCATTTTACTATTATGTATTTCTTTTTGGTGGTGTTATTCAATATTTCGTAAGATCGAAGCCCATTTTAACAAATCTTTTTCATTTGTAAACCTACATACTATTAGGTTGGTCTGTTAAAAGTGAAGATTCAGGAGATGAAAGATGAAACACCTAAACCCTTAAGAGTAAATCGGTTATGATTAGTGTACGAACTTTTAACCAACCATAACTACATGAAAGTATACAATACAATATATAAATTAAAGGGAGTTTTTCACTGATTAAATTTATTTATTTCATGTATTATTTCTTTATGTCCAATGTAATAATATGTCGTGGACAGTATTAATCGTCGTGATAATTTTAGTAACGAATGTTCTCCAGTTGCGTCTATTCCCGGTGTCCACTGAAATAGCACTAGCAGGAAGTCCTGTTACATTTGCATGGCCCAATTACATATCTGAGATATGCATATCTTCCCTAAACATAGGAATTACTTTGAAACTTGATTAAACATCTTGACCATATTAACCGTTATGAAAATTTGTTGAAACCAAAGGGGTATGGATTTAATGCCATATCCCTTCCAACCAAGCTCGTTTCCATCTTAGACTGCATCATCACTTACCATCATGTGAGACTGCAGTCAAGGACTAACTTGTAGCTGTATAAAATAAAATACTTTTCACTGTATCTTCACACGGTAAAATTTTCAGAGTCGGGCGACAATATTTTATTCTACAAGCATTAGAACATAAGGAAGATGTGTTGGAACCGTGTTCAACACACTTGACCGTAACAGTGCAGCCAAACCAAGTTATCGAGCATCAAAAAGCGTTGAAAATTTCATATAACTTGTGTCAAGTTGCGGCGAACTCGGCTGCAACTCGCGACGTGGTGAATTTTTCAAGCAGGCTCCGACCCCGTGGGGGTTTATGTAAGTTTATTTGCTCGCTGCATTGCCCTCCTGAGAAATCCCAGTTTTATTGACTGCAGCGTAAGCACTAGAGATTTCTAGTACTTACTGAAGCCTTAATAAAATTCAAGTAGCTTGAATTATAAAGATAAGAAGTTTTGGGCGAGAAGTCAAGCTAACTTATAAAAAAATACCTTGTACTCCGTAATGAGCCGGTGATGGGTTGAAGAAGATAAATAGCAGAATGAAGTATCCAGTATCGATCTTGTTGATTTTTTTAAGCTTTTGAATCAGGCGCATATAGCATCAAGAACCACAAAAATAAAATCCATCATCAGGCAGGTATCATCTTAGCAAAAGATAAATAAAATAAGGAATCTACCTAATAAGTTTTTAACTAATTTCAGTAAAGAAAGTAAAGAAAGTCAATAAAAAATTAAAATAGAAAACGATTAAAGTACAGTAGTAAAACGATTTACAGTCAAAACCCGTAAGTCGTGTAGCACCGGCACGGTTATGCACATCCGTTAGGTGTTTATAGAAAAAGGTCATAAATGCGACAGGTTTTTGATGCAATAGTTTCACGGAATTGCAACTCGAATTCTGAGGCCGACCGTATCTACCTACTCGTAGCTCAATTAGTTTTAAACGGAAAATTAAAAAGTCCTGTAGGTGAGGGCGAACAAAGCCACAAGCGTAAATTGATAAAACAAGTTTCCCCGCTACGCCATAAACTATAATTTAAATGAGTCTCGAGTGTTATTCAATTAATAAAAATGATAGGTGAAGTGTGAGTCAAAACACGATAAGGTAGGTTCCCGTAGCCCTGCTTATGAAAAACGTCTTAACGTAAACCAAAACAAGAATGCTTAGAATTTTTTTTTTAATAGAATCATAGATTTTTATAGACTTTTAAACCAGTGATTTTGAATAATCAAAAGAATCTACCACTGGTTCGGAATTTCATTACTACCTGTGCAGTTGCTCTTTTCAAATATTCAATTTACAATAATAATTATGGAATAATCATTGCTGGAACGAGTCAAATCAATGACTTCTATGATTTTAACTCTTCATTTGTATATAGACACAGGTGCTAATGCCTGATTTGGACAGACAGGCTGACTGGACACCATAAGGGTTTCTTGTTTTACCACGAAACCCTAATAAAATCCGTCCACAATTCCCGTACACAATAATTAAAGCGAGTCGGTAAGTAATAGGTATTCAAGTATTAAACTATTAAATAATTCATGAGGTGTAAAGCTCAGGGCGGCGTCTTCGGCACAAAGCATTGGAAACTATTAACATTTTAATTATCCCCCGCATTAGATAGAAAACACGGCACCGCGAGTACCTATTGCGGCTGCCGGGGCAGGGATGTCGGATGCGAGTATCGATGTAAGCAAAGTAACTGTATTCTATTTCTATGTAAACTGTGGAACCAACTCTCTTCAATACAATATGGGCTGGCGGCAGTCAACACTTAACATCAGGTGACCCGCCACAATTCTCGTTGGCTCAGAATTTTTTTCTAAGTAAGTTGTATCCTCTGGGATAGAGGCACACGCTCGCTTCTACACCGTCTTTACTTTGCGGAATTTTTTGATTATATTCAAGGTTAATTTAATACACCCTCTACAGGTACTTGTTCTGAGGGCTCCATACACTTTACAACTTTTGTTTTTTTATCTGTGAGTTCCAAAGATGAAGAATTTTTTTTTAACTGCTTTACGGCTCTTGATTCTTTTTAGACATGTGGCGGGAAATGGATATCGATGTTTCGTTGACATCCCTAGTCGTATTCCTATAACGATTCCCCCGGGCGAGCACCGTGGGTGTCCGGTAATTAATGTTGGGTACCTGCCCCATTAACGTACGCCATAAAATAAACTCGTCACTTTCCAAATTGATAACTGACTTTTATAGCTTTCATATTACGCCAAACATTTGCCCTACCATTGGTCCAGAGGGTATTCGTTTTTGATGGTGTTACGTCCCTATACCGTGAAGTGCTTACTATATAAAACCATCGGTTCTGCTACTGATCTCTCTGGGATTGTCGATTCATCGGACTATGAGAGTAAGAGAATAATAATATTATGAAATTCCATGGGTCTTTTAAATTGATCAGACCTTGAAGTTTTTAAGGGGTAGGATGTATAAATAGTATTAATACCCAAACAATGTTATAGACCCGTAATAACTAAGTTATTTAGGAAATAAGGAAGTGTAACATTTAAACACCACTTATTATTATTGAGCCCTTCCGCAGCTATGTATCACCAGAACATAAATAATAGACGTACATCCATATTTTGTGTGAGATAACACATTAGTTGAAGCCGTACGCGACATCCTGTAGGTCATACATTAAGCTCTAATGCGGGTATTTATAACGGGTACCATAAATTATTAGGGGATATTCAGAACGCCAACGTGAAGGCGACTAAATCTAGTTTAATAGGAATTAGATTTGACGTTTCTAGAATTGAGCAAAGATTCAAATCTTGATACTTGGTTATGGAAAAAATTCGCGGTAATTTTGATGGATGAATAAAATACCTTTCCTCCATCTGCAGCTTTTTTCTCTCTATTGATATAACTATGTTGGCAAAAAATATACCTACTGTACTGCTGCTTCAACGTTGACGTGGGAGGCTTCGGCCGTAGTTAGTTACCAGCCTACCAGTAAAGCCATACTGCCAAGTGATTTAGCGTTCCAGTATCTACCTACGATTCCATCAAGATACCAAAGGGGTATGGGCTTAATAAATAAACTGCCATACTCCTTCCAGGTTAGCCCGCTTCCATCTTAGACTGCATCATCACTTACTATCAGGTGAGAATTGTAATGGAATAAAAAAACACTGAACGCGTATACGATTTGTGCGTCACACTACGTTGACTGCAATGCCACTTCTACACACTCCTTGGTGTGATAACATTCATACAGCTTCTTGTACTTATAGCAAAATTGGCACACAGCAGTCGTATCAGGGTGTGTATTCAAGCCTTGCGTAACATACGAGAACATACTGCGAAAGTAATAGCAATCACTTTTATTTGGCCCAGTCGCATGCAGGGCGGAAATTGCCCATTGATTCACTTCACAGACTACATCGCCATACATTCCTATTCTAGAGGCAATATTTGCGCTCCCTCTATCACCGACACACACACACTTGTAGAGTTTATTCCATCAGTACAACAAGGTTTTCCAGGGTTTCGTACCTCAAAAGGAAAAAAGGAACCCTTATAGAATCACTTTTTATTGGTAGTCAAAGTTTAACTATAACGTAACTTTAACCTCCTGTAGTTCAATTTTTGAAAACAACAACTCCCAAGTTTCATGCTCTTAAAGATTTCATGGGAAGACATACCGAACTAGTGGTAATGCACTTCACAGTTCAAAATCACTTGCAAAAATGTACTTGAATAATGAAAAAAAAAATTCTCTATTGTCATGCAACTGTACTAAATTGCGTAAGAATTATTTTTTGTGTTGGTCGAAAATATATTTTCTGAGTATTCTACCCAATATTTTATGCTCCAAATCCGTTAGGCAAATGTTCGAGTATGCATGAATAAATTAAGCTCTAGGTTTTAAGCAAAATATAACAAGCCTATAAATATCCTATTCAGAATAACGCCTAAAGACCTCGCCATAAAACAGTTCTTTTCACGCTTTCTTAAAAAATATTTCATAAGAAAATATTATAAAGGCGCCAGGAACCTTGCCCTGGCTCTTCAAGTATTTAAGAACAAGTGACTATGACGTACGACGTTAATCGTTATAACATTCTGGACCCTATTTTGCTGGGAATAGAGTACATAACGTATAAGCAATAGGTTCTGTAGGTGTTAAACGCATTAAGGCTCAGTCGAGCAGGAAAGCTATGGTATTAGACGCCCCTTCAGGTTGTTTGAAGTGAGCGAAAAATTGTGTTACTCAAATGATGCTGTCGGAACTTCTAACAATATGATATACAGACAGGAATATAACCTGTAACAAGAATTTCATAGCTTTACTTTTTCATTATGGTCGTCGTTTTAACTGATACACGTCTCCACAGCTCGACATAATATGTATGTAGATCTCTTTTGAGGATCTCCACAGGACACGATTCTCATCAGCTCCTAGCTACCAGTTTGAGATAACTAGATAGGTATAGGTAATAGCTAGTATAAATAGCGGGTATATGTACCTCGTTTAATACGATCCTCGAAAGGTCGCCGGTTCATATCCCACCCGTTGCACTATTGTCGTACCTACTCTTAACACAAGCTTTACGCTTAGTTGGAGAGGAAAGGGGAATTTTAGTCAGCATAATAAACTTGGCTAATATTCTTTTAAAATATATTTATAATTAATATTACAGTTTTGAGATTGGTGGGTGGCAGTATTAAAAGACGCTGTTACCTGAGCATAATGTAATATTATACTATTAGTTGTTTCAAATACCTATAATATAATAATTTAACGCGAAGTTAAGTTTCTTAGAAAAGCTCTTTAAAGCAGGTTTGATAAGCATACAATAAATTTAAACAATTGCGTGCAATTAGTTAACATTTATACATAACAAATAGCAATGGTAAATAACTACAAACATTAATATAATATGTACTGATGTTTAAAATCGTAAGCAGATAAATACGTTATTATAAGACATTACAAACGAAACCTTGTTTTCTGAAGGATACATAATATTTCATTTTTATTTCAGTAACCCGATATCCACTGGGATATCTCACGGTCTTTTATTTCAAAATTTAGTTCAGGTCTCACATGGCATGACCACGAAAAAGAAGAATTTTAACTCATGCCCGTTGAAAATCCAAATGCGAAAATGGCCGGTAAACGAAAGCCAAATAAAACGTCGCAATCATTTTCATCGTAAAATGAGAGCTTCGACAATTTAAAAAGAATCAAAGCTGTCTCAATTAGTACCGTGTCGTGTCCCAGTACGATTTGTGAATAATTTGTGCGCCGGGAACACTACGGCAGTGCTGCAAATTGGATATAAGCGTAAACCGCAGCTCAGGGGACATCATTTATTTGCAATGCTACATTATTATCATGCTTATGAAATGAAATGGATTTATGAAGTATATTCATAATTAATTTCAATTCAATCGTCTTCTAATTACTTCTATGAGTGGAAAGATAAGATAAAACTGGTGATGAAGCAGGAACAGAATAATGCAACAATAATAATAACGATGCCGATCGACCGAATTTCAGCCACCGCGGCCAATCTCCATAGACAAGTGTGTACGGCGTACGCAAGCACAGATGCACTCTATTCCCTCACTCTCATACCGGACTGATCGGAAACAAATCAGGAGCAGGACCGGCAGGGCTCTATTTACGTGCTCTCTGAAGCACGGGGATGAAACACAGCAACTCCGAGCTAGTATTGAGAATTTCTTAACAGATACATTTTTAGCCCAGTCTGGGAACCCAGGATCTCGACATTTGCAGTCGAACATGCTAACCACTGGACCATCGAGGCAGTTAATATTAAATGAACAGTATAGCGAACTGCTGGGAGCGGCGACAAATGGTAAATGCCTATGCAAATGCGTAATAATAGCATTGGTTACTGCAGTACTTAGCATTGTTATAAAGTTACGTTAAACGTAGCCACGTACGTGTTATTACGTGCGCTAATTGAGCTCGTGGAAACTGAAATTTTACAAGCGATAACAATATAAAGCTAACAAATAAAGTAACAGCGTAGATCTAAAATAAATAAAAGAGCTAAAATATACCATAATAGATATTTATATACATCATTTGGAGCGTAAAAACAACTGGAGTGAATGAAATATTATTGTATGTAAATTAAAAATAAATAAAAGGAAAAAGGCTTTGTAGACAGAACTATGGAATAATAACTATAGTCTGTTGAAGTGGTTTAGTGAAATATGTGGACTTTCATAAACCATCATGGATAACTGGTTAGGTATAAGTATTTCAAAAGATTTTTTTTATTTATTTAATAAATAACACTTGCAATATACATTATTATACATAATTATGCTGCATTAACTACATACTTACGTACTATTTATTACAAACACTGACATGTAATGTATATCAATAAAAGTTGAGTATTGAACATGAAGAAGAAATATACGAATGAATAAATATAAAAACTGGTCAAGTGTGAGTCAGACTCGTACACGAATAGTTTCGTATTATACATTGTATGGTGGTCATTTAAAAAGCCGTCTTGGTTTTTATTGTTTGTTATTATAGCGGCAATAGAAATAATACTGAAAACTCCAGCATTCTTACGGTTCATGAGATACAGCCCGCTGTCAGACAGACAGAGCCTTCGCTGTTGGACGGCGAAGGCTTAGTAATAGGGTGATTTAGGCACCCTTCTTGTATTAAATCCTAAAAATCAGCATTGGTAAAAAATTAGAAAGCAAATAAGTCTGAAATCACTTTCCCGTGTAGACGTAGAGTGTGAAACGCTCGCTCAATTAGCAGCGCCTCGGCTTAGCAATTTGTATATGTGGCAGTAACGCCGGCCTTGCTAATTGGATAAGTGCAACTGCCGGGGACAGGCATTTGCATTCCGGCGAATGCGATGCAGGTGCAAATATATTGCTCCCGAACTGAATGAAACATGCAAAACGGGATCTGCATAGTGTATGTTTAGTGAAATTATAAACAAAAACCGGCCGAGTGCGAGTCAGACTCGCGCACCGAAGGTTCCGTACTCGGGTGTTGGTTTTCAACCTTTTGCACGATAAATCAAATATTGTTATGGGTAAACTTCAATAAAAATCTGATTCAGAATGTATAGGGTCCCACTTTGTGTAGTTATCTTACTTTGAAAATTAAAAATACTAATTATATTATTTGTTCATGAGCACATGTTAATTGTATTTGTGAAATGTAACCACAGATTCACGATTTTCTAATTTTCCCTTTATTTATGCTCTAAGACCTACCTACCTGCCATATTTGATGATTCTAGGTCAACGGGAAGTACCCTACAGGTTTTCTTAACAGACATGACAGACAGACAACGAAGTGATCCTTGGTTCTTTTTTTATTTTGCGATACGGAACCCTAAAAACGAAGAGCAAAAAGGTAACGGTGGTGTTATGCTCAGCAACAATAACAGTGTTAAAGCGGAGTTGCAAATTACTTAGAAATTATCTTGTACAATGTTCGAAACACAAACCACACAGTAAGATAACTTTGAAAGGATAACAGAACTCGGCTGCGGGAAGCTTTCTTAAAGAATAACAGAACAGGCAAGAGAGCAGCGAGGCAGAACACGGGCGGGAGGTAAAGCTGTAAAACATCTGAATTTATTCGGGCGAGTGAAGTTGGATCCATGAGACCATGACCCGTCACCCGGCGCCGCGTGCCGGCTCCACCGGCCCGTACTTCTAAAACTCCAGTTTCATTGAAACGCTTTCAAAAATATTACGGGAAAATTTTCAGGTTGAAAATGAACACGAACTTGAAAACGACTTTTTTTAACTCCCGACCAAAAAAAGGGGTGTTATAAGTTTGACGTGTGTATCTGTGTATCTATGCATCTGTCTGTGGCATCGTAGCTTCTAAACTGATGAACCGATTTTAATTTAGTTTTTTTGTTTGAAAGGCAGCTTGATCGAAAGTGTTCTTAGTTATAATCCAAGAAAATCGGTTCAGCCGTTTGAAAGTTATCTGCTCTTTTCTAGTTATTGTAACCTTCACTTGTCGGGGGTGTTATTTTTTAATTTACACTTGTTAATTCACATGCAAGTTAGGCATTGACTGCGATCTCACCTGGTGGTAAGTGATGATGCAGTCTAAAATGGAAACGAGCTAACCTGGAAGGACTGTGGCAGTTTTTATTAAATCCATACCGCTTTTGTTCATGTCGAAACGCTAAATCATTTGGTGGTAAAGGTGGTAAGGTGGCAATTAGCTACGGTTGAAGTTTCCCACCAGACAAGACCAGAGATAATTATTTAGAAATTTCCAAATTGCCCCTTCCAGAAATCGTACCCAGGATTTCCTACTTATTAGACCACAGCGCTCACCACTGCACCAGGGAAGTCGTCAAAACTGAAGTTTCACTGAAACGCTTTCAAAAATATCACAGGAAAATTTCCAGGTTGAAAACGAACAGACTCGGAATTACGAATGCGTTATGAATGGCAACAATTTCCGAAAATTTCCGCCAAAGTAATGTGATTGACCTAATTCTTGATCGGGTTTGGTTTATGGATGCTTGCGAATGGGGAAAAATTTTCTACAATGCATTTCGTAATTTTGTGAGATGGATTTGAGTGAATTAAGTTAAGTACGAAGGAATTTTATGACTTAAAAATTTGTGAAATTATTGAAGATCTTTTCGTTTTTCAATTTTAAGACATCTTCACATTCCTGTCCTGTCCTGTCCTGGTCTTGTCTGACTGATTGATCCTAAACCCCTGGGGTTATAAATTTTGAATAAAAATTTCCTTTTTGATGCAAGCGCTGACTGAGAAAGGAATTTCTACTCCACTCCTAAGGGGTAAAATTGGGAATGAAAAGTATGAAATTCTTTAATTTATGATATACGAGTATTTTAAATAGCAGTCAGTTATCTAAATGGTGTACTTAAGAGAAGTCTCTCCGTCACTCGCTCCATACAAACGTAGTTCGTCTCTCATATGAATACTAACCAATCATACTCAATGGAATTTTGTAGAAACGTTCCGGGAACTAATATCAGCTATATTAGTTGGCCTGTGGTTTTCCAGATTTCCGTTAAAATATTCGATTTCAAAGTTACGCGGTCTTAAAAATTCACATACAAATCTTTGAGCCCCTGAAATTTTAAAACTACATATTTTTAGAAAAATCTAAAACACCACAGGCACAGATATTAGTTTTTAGAATATCTCTGCAATATTTCATGTACTTTGGTTGCTTAATATTCAAATGAAATTGGGACTACGATGTATGGAGTAAGTGACGGAGAGAGCCCTGTTAATAATGTAAATTAGTAGGAAACCGTCGAGTGCAGGGTGCGGGGTTCATATCCGGGTGGAAATGGTTAATTCGGTCGATGATAATGCTCGTTAATTTCCGTTACGAGCTACAACTCACCTGTCATATAAGGAGGGCGATGTTTTAATATGGGGTGATACATTATCAAACCCCTTTTTTGGAACTTTTTGTATTACCTACAGACTTTTAAAATTGTATGGAAATTATAGTTAATTAATAATTATACCTAGTTAGGTAAGTACCTACTTATACAAGTCAAGCCTTTACAAACAAAATAGTGCCAAGAATAATAGAAACAATTCCGCATTGAACATGTTTATTATTATTTACGCAAACATTAGAAAAAAAACTTGACTGCGCTGCCACATTGAATTTTTTTTTTTCAAAAAAATTATACCCAGTGTCACTCGGGACCACAGCTCGGGATAAAGTAAGGTTTCTAATCCCATTCATCCAAAATCAAAATCTATTCAGGCATATATTATTATAGAAATTATGGTGGAACATTTGAATCCTGAATACTCCTTTTTTTTTGCTAAAAAGGCTAACTTCGGCATACTAACAACTGAATTAAAACATAATTAATATTAAACTTTGTGAAGTCGGTTAAAGAATAACAAACTAAAAAGAACAGTCAGTCAGCAGACAAAGGAGTATTATCTTTACATTTACAATTCGAAGATGTCCTCAAATTCGTTTGAAATGTTACACCGACGATCCTTTGGAAGGTAAAAAGATAAAATGATTCCTCAAAAAGACTGTCGTTCCTCATTTCTTGGCGTTATATCAATTAGGCTAAGAGCTGGTAAACGTTTTTTAGGAACATTTTATACAAAACTTGAAAATTATAGCTGCTTTCTGAGCTCTCCCTGAGAGAAAGGATCTCAAAATTAGCTTTATTTAAGTTATTGTTTTTATGTTTCTGGAAAATAAAGGTTTTGTATTAGTTATGATTGCATAGGAAGCGTAGAGATTTTGTGATTTTTACGTAACAACGTCCTCTAATCGTCCAAAACATCCTTATGATTTTATCGCTACCCAAATCATAAATACGAAAGTGTTTGTTTGTTGGTTTATTGGTTTGCCCTTCAATCACATCACAAACGAGCAACGGATCGACGTGATTTTTTGCATGGTGGTTTAAAGACCTGGAGATATGCAATTTTCCCCCCGAACAATCAAAGAGAGAGTGAAAGAGTTCCCATCTGGACGAAGTCACAGGCATCAGCTAGTCTTAAGTAGATGAGAGAAAATATAAAGCAAGAGTTTGAACTTGTTTATAGCAATGGAGCATGTAGTTCTCTGCACCAGCCACCACCAGCTCTCACAGTACTCCGGGTGATATCAATTGTTGATTGTTATCATTCCGCCGCGTCATCCCGGGGCGATCCTCAATAAAGGGGCGACTAAATTACTCGAGATTACAACCAACCCGGGATTAAAGGATATTGAAATTTACGGCGCCCTTCCGAACTGTATTTTCATATTTCAGTCGGTTCCCATAGAATACTTTGTGATTACAACTTATGTAAATTTCTGCCCATATTTCAACAAAGAATTAGAGTTATTTTGTTTTCTTTCTCCCAGATTTGTTCTGAGATGTTCAGATAATTTACTATACTAAAGTGTAAAAAGATAAAATTACTACCCAAGACTTGGTGATAAGGGTATTTTTCGACATTTTGCACGATAAATCATTAATTGAAACTATCATGCATAAAAATAAATAAAAATCTGTTTTAGAATATACAGGTAAAGCCCTTTCATATGATTCCCCACTTGGTATGTTAATCTTACTCTGAAAACTAAAAATATTAATTATTTTTATACATGAACACAATTTTTTAGGGTTCCATACCTCAGAAGGAAAAACGGAACCCTTATAGGATCACTTTGTTGTTTGTCTGTCTGTCTGTTGTATCGTAGTTTCAAGCACGTATCTAATGTTTTAAGTTATCTGTTGTGATACCTTTAATTCGACTGTTATTTTAATAATCCCGATCATATATTTCCATGTTATATCATAATCCTTACCTGCACCGTCGGCATCTCTGAGAGTCTTTGAACTTTCTCAAGTCGACTATCCGTCCCGTTTTATAAATTATTGATAAAATCCGGTGCTTGAAGTTCTATGTTATTGCCAATCTCGGAGAGTGTCGACCGATGTCGGCGAGTGTCGGCGAGTGTCGGCGAGTGTCGGCATAAGTCGGCCGGTGTCGCGGAGGACAGAGGACGAATGGTTTGTGAATAATGCAGGAGAAGCCCCGTCAATCTTCATCAAGTATTGACATAGGTGTAATGTATTTGATGTTTCGTGTATGTTTATGTGCGAACGTTGACGAGATTTATTTGTCCTTTCTGATATATTAACATGTTATTTACATTATTTTCTCTCTAAATTTCTCTCTTATCATCATCAACGCATCGCAACCCTCTAATGATTAAGTCTTCTCTCAGAATAAGAAGGGCTTAGGTCAAAGTTCACCACGCTGACCAGTGCAGATTTATCACACACCTGTGAGAACATTATGGAGAACTCTCATGCGTGCAGATTTCCTCACGATGTTTTTCTTCACCCTTAAAGCAAGTTATATTTGATTGCTTAAAACGGACTCCTTTTGTTCTAACAAATATTACAAAATAAATTATTAATTTTATTCGGATGGTTTAGAAACTTTTGTCTCCGTTAAATTAAAGTTAAACTTTTGCCTTGAACTTTAGAAATATTGGTTTCAATTCAATTTCAACAAAAACTTTATGTGATTAGATTTATAAAGTTCGTATTTGGAGAGCATCCATCTCTTTATAAGATTTCATTTTCATAAGTAATTTATTTGATTCAGTCACACTTTAATACTACTTAGTTAAAATACATTTTCCCATGGATTTTTAAACATTTAATTGATGTTACTTTTTTTTGTTTCAGGTATGTCAACTTTGCAAACTCTACTTGTTACTTGGCTGTTACTGTCTGCTGTCTTCAATATGGGGGTGAAAAGTACAAAAGTAGGTAGGAATGAACATGCTTAGCATCCCAAGCAATATAAAAAAATTCAAATCTAAATAGCTTTGTTCGCGCTTTGTCATTTCATAGAAGTTGGCCATTCATTTTTAGCTCATCCGTGAAGGAATTACTAAAGTATTTCGTTCGATCCTATAGATCGCTAGAATGAGTTTTCCCGCTTACCGTAAAACTCTACCTGGTCTGTCATAACCAAGTTTAAAGTTCTCCTTTAAATAACTTGGAGTTATAGGACTGAACAATACACAGTACAGAAGAGAAACATTATGCAAATTAAAGAAAAAAGTGTAGTAGATACTAGGTACATTAAAAATCTTTTACTTTGAACTTAAACTTTAAACATCTCCATATTTTAACACGTCTATTATATAATAGTCATCACTGAATTCTGTATTCCCAGTTCCCACCAAACAGTTTATTAACACGAGACATTTTTCCGACCATGACAATGTTTTTGTAATAACATGACATGTTACTAATGATGGTATATTGAGCTGTTTTCAACTGTAACTCTAACTTTTGACTCTATTATTTAAGACGTAGGGTTTAATACAGTTTGGGCACAGGTGTTACAATTGGAACATGTTTATTTACGACATGTTGTTGTCTGTGACGACACAACACTATCAGATAAGGTTCTGTTCTTGTATTCCGGGGCATGCATTATTCAATACAAATTGAACCAACTTTTACAAATCTCTCGCTTTCTGATACCGTATAAGATTTGACTATATTATTCTCACACAGTTTTCCGATATTTTAATAAAATATAAGTTTGCATGATATTTTAGACACACAGCTATAACTGTATTTCTAAAGATCAATAAATTACATTATTTAATGCAGACTTTTCTCAATTATATAAGAAAAAAATTCGTATAAGTAATATTTTATGTATGTTGAAAATTATAGATACATATTTTATCACAGTAAAATGCCTATTTCTGCGTTTCTAAAATATTATAATATCTCTTACAAATGTTTATTTGTCTAGGTTTCAGTAGCTACCTAATTATTTTAGTCATTCAAAAACCATAGTCTATAAAATGTATAAAAGAATAAACTCTGACATGAACGTTTAACATACAGCTTAAACTAGAGTCTAGAAACCTGAAATTCTGCATGACGTAGTCTGTGTAACAGTGTACGCCATCATTATTGTCATCAACACAAAGACCTGTATTGTTACCAAGACCACATAATACATCGTAAGACAAAACGAGAGAATGGCTATTGGTACTATTGTCTACAACTGGTATGTATGGTGAGTTTTACGCACATTCGCTAAACATCCCGGACAAAGCTGCATAAACTAACAGTGCGCTGTAAAACTTTTACTCCTCCTTTTAATGGCTCCGCAAAACGCCAAACACCCTGTATCTCTTATATTCTACCTTATATCAAGGTACTAAAGTACATTTTTGGATAAGCCAGTGTTTATAATAATGGTATTTCTGGACAGTAACTTTATTTAACCTAATACCTTTTTATTCGACATCGGCTTCAAAAGGAAGCTGTGCTAGATAAGATGTTGATATTATGTTGCCTTGTATCTCCCAAATTAATCATAATAGGCTTTTATCTTACTATTTTTTTACCATTCCAAGGGATTCCAACTCTTTGCAGTAGTGTTCCCACTAGGTTAACATGGAGTTATTTCAAGGGGCGGATCAACAAATTCCTGAAAGGGCGGCAACGCATTTGCGTTTCCCCTGGTGCTGCAAATATTCATGGCCAGTTAGTAATCACTTAGCATCAGGCGAACCGCTCGCTTGCTTGCTATTTTTATAAGAAAAAAAAGATTGTGTACAACGTAACTAAATAAATAATGATTTGACTAAATAATTAATGAAAATATATGATTCACTTGAATATATTGTAAAAGGTACTCGTATAAATAACGCACATATTTTTAGTGGTAGTTAAAAACACAAGACGCTCAAGAGTCTTAAGAACTAAGAAGGCGGGTTTTAGTGTTTTAACTTTGTCTTGTTTCACATTTTTTCTGGAAGTCTGTGAGTGTTGCCATCTTGTTTGTCGAGCTCTCAAGTAAAACTGTTGTCATGTAGAAAGAAGCGTCTTGTAAAGATAAGGGTAGGGTTGTCAGCTTAACTGAGTGCTACGCTTGAGAAGTACTGCTTCTGCTTTGTATTAGGGTTCCGTAATCAACAAAGAACCCTACCATGTTCGTCTGTTTGTCCGTCCGTCAGTGGCTTGGATAACAGACTATTAGTACTAGAAAGCTGTAATGATATACAAGGATATACATTTTCGTCTCGCAAACTTGTGGTAAAATAAAATCTAAAAAAAAAAAATTTTAGGTTTTACACAACATCCCCTACACGTAAAGTGGTGTGGATTTTTTTCTCGTCTGTCTCATGGTGTGGGATATCGTTCGATAAGTCTTTCAAAAATATTTTAGCTTTGTTTCAACCATTTTTAGATTCAGAGATCCGTTTGCGATATATTAAGCTTTGAAGTGCAGACGGTCGACTACGGAACCCTACATTTCACATGGCCCGACACGTACTTGACCGGTTTTTGTAACTTTGTTAGTAAATGTTACACGGCAACTTCTTAAGATGGCTGCGCTTCGTTTGCAGCAAAGCTAAAAAAGTTAAAGCTCTTTCTTTTTTATTTGTTCACAAGTTGGCACTTGACTACGTACATTGTTCCTGCATGAGGGTATTATTATTAAAGGATAAACTGGCTGACTAATATAATACCTACCAACATCCCTACCTACTTATTTTGCAAGTAAATAAGTTTGCACTGTAATGAATGATAAAAAGTTTTGAGAAATTCCAATGAATGTTTAAAACATCTAAATCCACGGACGAAGTTGCAAGTTAAAGTTTGTTTACTTATAAAAAATAAATGAAACATAAATAATCCAGTTTGTATCCACGCTTACGTCATTGTTTCTGACTCAACGCGGTAGCCCACGTACCTACCTATTCCATTGCAACGCATGCCAGGCTTCCGCTAATCCTTACTAAATAATATGTATTAAAAATACGGAAGTGTGTCTGTCTACCGGTCCGTTTGCTAGCTTTCCATGACCTATCCGTTTGAGATGGCTTGTAGCCCGGGGAAAGGCATGGGCTGCTTTGACATGGGCAATTTGAAGCGACACCGTAGAAGTCGCTGGCATCATGCTTTTGTAAATCAAAGATCCACGGGATTTGTAAAAACTTATACTTATTTCATCTAATTCTAGTAGAATCAGTAGAATATAAATACAATATAAAACAATGAATTAAATTACCTCACACACAATTCATTAAACTGCATTTCGGAGCCGGGAGTAATTTACACGCGTTAAATCAAATCAGTTTTGAACAAATTGATAATTGCGTGCCAGTCGTGTGCCAGTGCAGGCAGCTACAGCATTATGTACTACTACTACGATATATGCGACAAATGATTTAATTCAGCTCATTCGGTTACTCGCAGAGTGCATTACAATGCATTAACTGTAAATTAATATTATAAACGTAATTTGTTTACATTTAGTTCGGTAGTAGATATTACTTTAATGTACAGTGATTACAAACATACTTAGGTAATGGATTGTGGAAATATGGTGGTTATGAGTTAAGACCTTTTAAAAGTTATCTATGGTACGGTATGGTATGGAAGAGATCGCTATTTTAGCGATAAAGTCGCCTATTGTACAAAAATCTATTATATCAATACATTTCAATGTTTATTTTACTTTCCTTTTACTTTATGGTACCTGTCAATATAATTATGTACTACGAAAAACAAAGTACTGTGAGTTACGACCCTCTTTCTGTAATCGAACCCAATCAATCTAAACATCAATACAAACCTTTCTCGTGTAAAACATGGATCACTTACACCCACACAGGGTGGCCTAATAGTCCACCGCTCGCATCCACTAATAACTGACCGGACAAACAGACAAGCCCTATTAGAGCAAACCCATTACCCGTCGCCCACGCCCACGCCCACGCGGGGCCGTAGACAATCGCTCAATTTATCCCTACCGACCGTAATCATCATCCTTTTAGGACTGTCACTGTTATTAAAATGTACTCCAATATTTTTTACTGATAACAGACACACCTTTCTTAATTGTATCCATTCAATGTCGTTATGGCCTAGTATAGAACCTTCTGGCACAGTGATGAGTATTGCTCTTACATATCAGAAGTCCCGAGTTTATTTCCAGCGAAGGCAATTTGGGAATTTAAATTTCTAAATTGATTGAAATTTGTTCTGGTTGGAGACTTTGGTCGCGGCTAGTGGCTTATAGGCAAGCTTTGCTGCAATTTTTTGTTCTGTTACGACGCCTTAGAATCGGAAACGGGTATGGGTTAAAATAAAAACTGAAAATACCTACCCCATCAAGAACTCTGCTTTTATTGTAGACTGCATTGACATGATTTACCAAAATAAGAACTCGGTCAAAAGAAAAGCGTATATAGATGAAAAAGTAGTTAGAACATGTGTTTCTGAAAGCATGATCCGTGATCACTGAATATACTAGCTGCACTTTTGAACTTTTGATTCATCGAAATGTCCTGTGGCAAGTCGAAAGAAAGTAAGGAACGATGAAGAAGATATTATTATATACTTTACATATTACAGTTTCTATTTCAGTGCTAAAAATTTATAGTGCTAAAAGTATCATTTTCCCATAACGAAATATATTGAATGCAAGTGTCGCATATTGTAAGCGGATAGGTGCAAGTAAAAAAGAACATCTGCGACCGTAGAATGTAGAGAGGTTGGTATTAGGGGTAGCGGTAGTGGGGTAGCGGTAGAGGGGTAGCGAGGAACGTGATTGTGATATGGGGAAGGAAAGCTTATGAAAGCTCTCGCAGCTTTCAGGCACGTATCGAATATATTACAAAGCGAATAATCGTACTCGCCTTGCGAGGTGAGGTGTTTAGAGCGGTAGCGGTATCCATATAAATTCACGGTATATTCTAGTTGAAACGTGTTATTCTATTTGCAATAGGTTTTGAGTTTCATTTGGTGTATATTTAGCTACAAATCCAGGTTGTAAACTAGAGGGTCATAGACAGTAAAATAACAATGCATTGATTACCTCTTCCTTTTCAAAGTACTTAGTTTTAATTTTTTTTTAATTTGGAAAGATATGAGTATTGCTGTTTTCAAACTATAATTTTTAATTTCGCTAGAAAGTTCCTACTCGTAATGTGGCAATTATTGTCCTCGTTAGAAAAATTTGTATATTAGTTTTATTGTCAACTAACTTGTATTCGTGACTTTGTCTGCGTTTAATTAAAAATCCGGTTGAATTTTTAAAATTCCATTCCACGGAGAGTCTACATATTTGCAGCATCTCTCTGCAGTTTATTTAAATCACTTTCCCCTTAATTCATTTTTATCTGTTCTTGTATAGGCTTCTAAATCTAATACTTAATTATTTATTCTAGATAGTCTAGTGTTTAAATCCAGTTCACCCCATAGCAATGTAGGTCAGGTGTAAAAGAGCAAGAAATACAAGTAATTACAACCCGAGGTGTGAACACGCGAGGCGGCGCGAGGCGAGGTGCTGTAACTGGCGCGATAAATATTCATCAGCCATTGTTCGAGCTTCTTTCTCAGCTTTGATATATCGAGTTTATTACATGAATAATATCAATTCTTGTGTTATATGAGCAAGAACATGCAAGTCTTTATTTACAAATGCTATAACTATATTTAAATATAAAAATTACAAAACAAAAATGTCATCCAAAACACTGTAACGAGGCAGGGTGCCCAGAAAGTTAGCTGCGTTACCTCGTTGAATGGCCAGACTAATATGCTGACCGAGGTAACTGCCAGACCTCCGGTCACCCGTGGACTCCACGAGACGGGACGAAAGGTCTATAAAATGAATCTGGCATCCTCGCCCCACGAACCCATGGTCTCCACCCCAAAAGGCACAAATATGAAATTATCCATAAGTAATATTATAAATCCGAAAGTTTGTCTGTCTGTCTGTCTTTCTGCTATCTTTTCACGGCCCAACAGTTAAACCGATTCTGACTAAATTTGGTACAGAGTTAGCTTATATCCCGGGGACGGACATAGGCCACTTTTTATCCCGGAAAATCAAAGAGTTCCCACGGGATTCCTAAAGACCCATCCGCTCAACCGATTTGTGTGAAATATGGTACCGAGGTAGCTTGCGTCCATGTTATTGACATAGACAACTTTTTATCCCGGGAAACCAAATAGTTCCCACGGGATCTTCAAAAACCTACATCTACGCGGACGAATTCGCGGGCATCCTCTAGTTTTCTATATTTTCATATTTGCGCCTCTTGGCCCTTTCCGCCTTAGTGGCTGAGCAAGACTCAGGTTTTTAAATAAAATCCTGTTACTACAGAATACAGTTCAGCCGTTCTTGTTATTAAAAAAAAACATTTTAATATCGAAAACTATTGAATATAATAATATTATAATAATATAATAATATTCAATAGTTATAGTATATAGTAATAGGCCGGTAAAATAATATCCCGATATTTTTCAGGTAGATTATAACAGAGAGTAGGAAGGTAGTACCTTCCTACTCTCTACCGCATTGTCTGTAGGTCTACGAAAAACAATAAGTTCACAATTATAGGCTAGGTACAGTTTGTAGCGCGAAAGATTAAATCTTACATCAAAGTATCTAATTACTCGCAGGTGTGAAAACAAGTAGATCTTGCACGCGAAGAGGGTGGCTAAGTTTACACGATAAATATTCATTAGCTACTGTCGAGTTTGACCTTATTTCCAAGTTTCATGTTATGTTGAGCTTCTTCTTGTAAGAAATAGATCAATTCCATGAAAAATCTTCGTTTGAGAGCTTGTAACATTTATAGGTATACACGTAAATTGAACTTGCTTTCTGTTCGTTTCCATTACTGCATCGTCATAATATCACAACTAAATTCTAACTGATTATGGAATAAAATCATTTTCAAATTAATTAAGCTATTTTTAATCAAAAACTTAATTAAAAAAAAATTAATTCACATTCACACTTGTCTACAACAATTTTAAGCAGCGCGAATATTAAAGTTCGAAGGAACAATTTCATAAACAAAGTCAATTTTAAAAATATCAGTTCAATAAGAAGGCGTAAACTGGAACCAGTTTAAAATGTTACAAGTAAAGAGATTAAGCTGATAGTTGGTAAGGCACAGCTGGAGGATCATCGGGGAATTCGTCGGTTCTAAACTTCCAAAGTTATGTATCACTAAAAACAAGGAAGGAAGGAAACTACAGTTTGTTATTTTAGCAGGAAACTTGACAAGATCTCGTTACTTAAAGAACGTATCGGCGTTCACGATTGTATCGGCAGCCGGGACGAGTCGGGGCGGGGGTCGGGACGAGATAAAAACCGGGACACGTTATTTATTGGCAATAAACGCCCCGCGGCGGGTCCCGCTCGCTCCCCACTTTACGGGAAGTTAAATGGTCTAAACAAATATTAGATGGCTATTCAGTATAGGCACTGTTCTGTGATTCAGCGAACCATGACCTTCCACTCCGGTGTTTTGTATTGCCCTATCTTTGACCGACGAGGTTTTTTCTCTTTGATGCAACTTCATCACATTAGATTCCTCCTACATGAATGGGTTAAGTATTAGCTCCGTTTTTAATCCAGTTTTAATTAAGTAAGTAATAACCACAGATTTAGCCTTAGTATTATTTGTTCTGTGGTAATAACCCTATGGTTATTGCCTATGCACGTAGTTCAAAAAACGTAGCACTTGTAAGCACAGTGTTGACGACTTCCCACCAGGTGGACCAATAAACGGGTCGCAAAAAGCCACTGAAGCGAAGTGGCGAGTGAAAGTCCCGACAAGGGACTTATGTCGAGCTGAGGACGTTTATCGTTAGATGACGTTGACGAAGAACCAACACGGGTCAATGTCACATTAACAGCGCAATTCGTTGGACTAATTAGGCAAATTCAGTCCCGTAAGGCGTACACCTTATGAATTGATTAAGCAAATTATTCAGAAGTTATAGAATAACTTTGTCTAAACTAAAACTTGTAAAAACAAGGAGCAATGCTCGCTTGGTGGATTTCGCAAAGAAAACAATCGACGCCAGCAAAGTTTTCGATTAGCATAAAACAAAAATCCGCATCGCCCGGGTGTTCACCCCGCCGCCACGCCACGCCACGGGTTTGCTGTCACGTGTGTATAGGGCTGCAACCATCTAGCTACTCGGATTAGTTCTAACCGTCTAGCTCTAGCGTACCCGGATTAGACTGCATTGTCTTTTGAAGTATCACGTAATTTTTAATCTTGCAACAATTTAATTCCACAATTTTATTCTCTTCTCAAAGCTGGTACTATCCCGGGCACGGACCGCTAACTTGTCGGAGTGGGTTTTAAGCAATTAAATATCACTTGCTTTTTAACGGTGAATAAAAACATCGTGAGGAAACCTGCATGCTTCAGAGTTCTCCATAATGTTCTCAAAGGCATGTTACGTCTGCCAATCCACACTGGATCAGCGTGGCAGTCCCAATAACTCATATTTGATAAGGATTTAGATTGATTGCACCATCTAATCTCGGACATAAAAGCCAAAAAGCCGATAAAACCCTATAAATTGTCCAAGATTTCGAAGATAAGATTTCCTATCAAGATTTTACAACCCTACATGTGCGGGACTTCGCGAGGGTTCGTCATGTCCCTCGGATCGTTCACCCTCCGGCCCTCCGCGAACTAGAACAAAACATGTGCTGTTTGAGGATCCTAACTACCGCCGATTTGATGTTCTGTCATAAAACTAATGGGCTATAAATGACCTCACTGTACTTTGATCAAATTTCTTGCTTTCAGTTAGAACTTCTTAGATTTTACCATCCGAGTTCATTAATAGATCAATGATTTGAGAAATGAAGTTAGCAAGAAAGAAAACATTTGTCTGTTATGGAAAGATTACTCTATGCATTCGGATTCGGACGATTGCAAAGAGAAGTCTAATTTTTCAGCCAAAATGTATTCAGCTCGCCAAAGACGCAAATTGCTTTTCCGAGTTGTGTACGTTGAATTAACGGTGAAGGAAAACATCGTGAAGAAACCTGCATGGCTGAGAGTTCTCCATAATGTCCTTAAAAGGTGTGTATTTGCCAATCCACACTTGGCCAACGTATCACTTAAACCCTTGTCATTCTGAGAGGAGACTCGTGCTCAGTAGTGAGCCGGCAGCGGCTGACCCTGATAATATCGTATCATAACCAAATATCTGAGTTAAAAAGTAAAGCAAAATGTTCAGTTAGTTAAAGTTTAACTTCGTTGTTTCCATCTAACTGGTCGTATAAAATACTAGAAGTTGTAATGAGATTCCGAACTTATTAAACTTTTATACTTTTCGTGGAGTGCCAACTCTGTCTGAGTTACGACCTTTGGCCCGGCTATGTCTGAGTTACGACCTTTTGCTCGGGTTGTTATTGTTTTACCACTTTGTTGCTCTGTTAATCCTGTTAAAAATACAAAGTGTTGCGCAGACAACTTAATTATACCAAATAAACTCGTTTTGTACATTTTATGTCTTTGTTCTTTAGCCTCTAATCTAAATACCATTATTAGGATGTCTTTGTGCATAATTGTTTCACAAAATAATTTAGTTTGCTCCAAAATAATTTGTAGACTTCATTTTAGTTGAATAAAAATTGGAAAATTTATTTGATCTACATAATTATTCGTTCCCTTCTTTATTTATCTCGTTCTCCTATACCAACGTGTTCCTGCAATGTTTCTTTTTGATAAAGAGTGTGATGATACATAAGCATAGAATAATTAAACACAAACAACAACATACGGGCCTGTTTTGTTTGTATTTCAAATATAAATTCACGATCTATTTAAGTACCTTTACAATAAAGCTTTCAGTCGTAGTAAAAGTACTATCATGTTTACCTACGCTCTACGCTGTGCACTGTACATCTGCATCACCCTGCACGTATTAAATAATTTCAGGTAGAGCTACAATTTATAAGGTACTTTAATAGTTATTATGTAATTTATTTTAGTCTACCAATCCACATTGGGCCAGCGTGGCAGACTAGGGCCTAAACCTTCTCACTCTGAGAAGTGACCCGTGCTCAGTAGTGAGCCGACAAATGGTTGATCATGACGATGAATAAGCTACGAACTTTTATTTACTTAGGCAGATAAAGAACTACATTTCTATATTTAGAAATCACAAGTATTAAAGCAAAGAAATAAAACCCTAGTGTACTAACTTTAATTAGATGCTATTTGAGAGTAAATAATTTAATTATTTTAGGCAAAACTAGCAAAGAGAAGGAATGAAACGATGTACAAAATTAACACTCTTTATATTTTTCAATGATTCATTGGATTGGTTTATCAACGAGTTAAAATGGGTACACAACAATTACACAGTTAAGATGAGTTTCCACGGAAATTATTAGGTACATTATTAGGTATACATAACACAATTTATAACAATCAAATACAGAGAGATACAGTAAGAATACTTATCTTTATTCGAGGAGGCTCGTTGCACAAAAACTAACTACTCTCACCCCAACAGTGGTTTATATAGGTTACTATCTTTCTTTGTTCCCTCTACATTTTCCTTATACCAAGCTGACAACATAACACAATATTCTGTTCATAGTAAACAATTAGGCTGAATTACTAACAATTATATGTTTCCAGGCACTAGTTAACATTAATATTAATAATTGAAACCATTATCAAGTTAATACAATATTTAGTTTAAAGTTATTTATCAAAAGTACACACAAGTCATAAGTCAATTGAGGTATTTTAATTCACAATTATAGTACAGCATTACACAAAATTATTCTTAAAGATCATAAGATATTATTCTAATAATTAACAAATAGTTTTCTCTATTTAAAACATTATTATAATTTAATTAAGTAGCAATGACGTGTAACTTGAAAGTTTCTGTCGGAACTCTATAATAGTCAACTGTTCTATTCTTGAATCACATTATTTTCTTGAAACATAAATTAACTACACATTACATCACAAAATTAATAATTATTTATTCTAATAATGTCTACACTTTTCTCTGTTTTTCAATTATACATATTTTAGTAACAAAAATAAAAGAGTATAGCTAATCTTGATAATCAGCCTATTACCATCATAATAAGTACGAATACAAGATAAACAAGTGTTGCCACCCCTTTTTACAATTATTGCTACCTAATTTAATAGTAAACAGTGTTTACATACTTCAATAATTAACTATTCCTCATAAATCACAGAATAAATTTCTTATTTTAAAATAATAATCTATCACGGCCAAACTGACCGTGCTTCGCTCTCGAAGCATAACGACAAAAAAAAAAACAACTTTTCACATAAGGACAATAATAACTCATGACACAGTGAAAAATCAACATGTCTGTGGCTACCATTTACTCCTTACTTTCAATGTGTGTGAAATCCAAAATCACTCCACCATTAATTCCAATAAAAAAAAAAATTGACAAGTTTTTATTTCTTACCACAGTACATATGTGATACTCCATGGCCTTAAACACCATTGGTTTTCAAGCAGCACCAGAAAATAGCCATGAATACCATTGGTTTTTGAAGCACCACTAAATAATAAACTTCCTTTAAAAATCCTTTAACACCATTCGTTTTATAGCAACATTTTATAATATCCTTTTAACACGAGTGGTTTTAAAGCTATAGCATTTATTTTTTTACTAAAAATTACAATCTATCACTGGTCATCGACATACTTTTTTATTCACTACTTTCAATATAATCTTCAACCAAGACATTTTGATCTATCCATTCACCAGGCCAACGTCTTAACTTTTCCTTGGCAATTATAATATCCTTTAAACTTCCTTTCCCTTTTAAAGAAAATCGATCATTTTCCAAAATATTGATAATTTCATATGGACCTTTGAATTTGGCTCTTAATTTATCATGCCGTCTGTGATCCTGATTAACATAGACTACGTCCCCAATGTTATATACTATATTATCTCGCCTGGATAAATCAAAACGCTTTTTAAAATCACTAGCTACATTGACTAGTCGTTGGTGAGCTAGTAAACGCTCAGCACGAACATCTACTAATTCTTTTTGTACATCATTACCATTATCAGTCACATCATTCAATCGAGCCTGTATGCAAGGTATATTACCATTAAGCCCAACTAATAAACGAATAGGAGCAAAACCAGTAGATTTTTGTATAGTTGAATTGAGTGATAATTGAACTTTCCATAAACCGTTTGGCCAATCTGACGTATTACATGACGTAGTTAACATATCTATTATAGTTTTGACATACCTCTCTATTTGACCGTTAGCACGTGGAGTGCCAGTAGTTATCATATGATGTTCAACTTGCCAACTTCTAAACAATGTTTGTAATAGTTTACATGAAAAGTTTGTACCGCGATCTGTAATGACTAGTGAAGGGGTGCTAAATAGAGTTAACGATTCTCGCACATTATTGACCATTTCATCACCACCCATTGACTTCAATGGTTTTAAAATACAATACTTTGTGAAACCATCTATAATCATAAGAATGTATTTATAGCCGGCACTAGATTGTTGAAAAGGACCCGTACAATCTAAATGTACCGTATGGAAAGGTATAGGAGTTTTTTTCTATTGGGTATAACATGCCTTGTTTGGGCCCTGTATGTGATTTACGCTCTGTGCAAACTAAACAATGAGAAAGATACTTTTTAATAAAACTTGTTAGTCCTGGAAACCAAAAAGACTCAGAAAGTTTTTGAAAGGTTTTATCATAACCTACATGACAATTTTCATCGTGAAATAAACGTAAAATGCTTAATCTGCTGCCTTTGGGAACATACAACCTTGCCCTACCATCGGAGTTAGTTTTGTAGTATAATAAATTATTTTTAACTAAGTATTGGTTAGTATCCAATTCGCCCGCCTGTACTTTTTCAATCAATGACTGAGTTTCATCATCCTTTTGTTGTGCGATTTCTAACCATGAGTTAGTTGGTATTAATACATTAATGATCTCCTTAGATTCTGGAATGAAAATCTCAGTTGTTGATGTAGATAATTTAAGTCGGAACCCCGTAACCTTATCTGATCCTATCGTACCAATTACTACGAAAAAAGAACCTAAATTATCTACATAAACAAGTAAAAATTTAAGATGTCGTACAGCTTTAGTTATGGCTCTTTGAAAGACAGATGGGCCATTGCAAATTCCAAAAGGCATTTTCACAAATTCGAAATGCCCATCTGGCGTGACAAATCCAGTATACTTAACAGAGTCTGGTGCAATAGGTATTTGGTAGAACCCGTTTTTCATATCGATTGAAATAAAATATTTTGATTTACCTAGCTTATCTATCTGATCCTCGATAAGGGGCAAAGGAAATTATTTTATTTAGGGCTCTATAATCTACGCACATTCTATCATTTCCGTCCTTTTTTTTTCACTAATAATATGGGACTCGCATAGTCCGATGTACTCTCCTGAATTATATTGTTATTTAACAAATCCTTTATTATTTCTTTAACCTTTTCTCGTTCCACTGCAGCTAACCGATACGGGCGGTAATTGATTACTTCATCTTTTTTTTATCTAATTTTTAATTCTCCCGTTCTGACGGTACTCAAATTACCGTTAGACGGTATAATGGACGGATATTTCGTAAAAATTTTTAAAATACTTTCCCTTAGATTAGAATCAAGATGTTGGATCCTATCAGATAATTGGGATAAACTGTTATTACCGCATTGATATTCTAGTAAATTAACTTCTTGTTGAATTACACGAATCTCTGTATTTCGAATTAATCTACTTCCATTTGAATCTGTAACAATGGCTACGTCCGGATGTAACATCGCATTGCGCCTTATTATACAATCATATTTGAAATCATTATTTTTTACGACGTAAATATCTAACTCGAGACAAATTTCCTCAAATTTAACAGGAACTGTTATTTTCCCCTCTACGTTTATTTTTCCGTTACCTATACCATCAATAGTAAAAAAACAAGGCGATATATTACAATCAAGGCACTTGGCAATTGAATATTTAATGATACTACAACTAGCCCCCGTGTCAAGTAAACAGTTAATCGTGTAGTTATTGATCGTAATCTCAGTTAATTGTCATAGTTGTTTAGCAGCAGTTTCCTTATCGATCCGTTTTTTGTGAAAGCAAAAATCAATGGAATGACCCTCCTTGCTACAAAATACACAGTAAAGATTTTTAGTCTTTTTTACAACTTCTTTACCGTCTGAAGAAGAAGAAAGATTTTTATTTCCTTGTAAACATTGAGAGGAAATATGGCCTAATTTTCCACAAGAAAAACAAGTACGGTCCTTATCAGTTTTAACTCGCTTTGGAATACTAGGCCCGGCACTATTATCGGCATTATTTTCTAATGGGCGTTTTCTTGTTTGTTTCGAAAATGTAGAAAACAACGTTATTAATTCCGACGTGTTAGTAACGGAAGTATTATGGCAAGTTATTTTAATATTTGGTTCCCGAATTCCCCCACACACAAGCTCAATTAATTGATTTTCAGAAAAATTAATCTTACAACTCTGTAAAAGTCTTAACTTTTCTCTTGCATAATCACAATACGAATCACTTGAATCCGACGAATACAATACAGCCTTTGATAATTTTTCCGAAAGATTTTTCTTTTCAGGATATAATGCAATAATATCTTTGCTAAAATTCTCCCAATTTCTACCTTGTTCGGGCTCCCATGACTCAAACCAAGATAAAGCAGACCCTCGGAGGGCCTTACCTGCTTTAGCTGCTTTTTGAATACTGCTCCATCCAAGCTCGGTGCCGAGTAACTCGATGCTTTTGCACCAGGTCTCAGCCCCGTTGTCGCTTTTCTCAGGATCAAAAATAGGCAGCGCGATGTCATCGCTGCGTTGATTGGATGTTAACGAGTCACGTATACTCTTCAAGATTTCTTGCAGCTGCTCGTGGTTGAGATTCATTGTCCCTCGTTTTTTCAAGACCTGTGTAACAAAAATGCTATTAGGTTTCCATTGCCATAAATAATTCGTATCCCACTTCTGATATTAAATAATTTCAGGTAGAGCTACAATTTATAAGGTACTTTAATAGTTATTATGTAATTTATTTTAGTCTACCAATCCACATTGGGCCAGCGTGGCAGACTAGGGCCTAAACCTTCTCACTCTGAGAAGTGACCCGTGCTCAGTAGTGAGCCGACAAATGGTTGATCATGACGATGAATAAGCTACGAACTTTTATTTACTTAGGCAGATAAAGAACTACATTTCTATATTTAGAAATCACAAGTATTAAAGCAAAGAAATAAAACCCTAGTGTACTAACTTTAATTAGATGCTATTTGAGAGTAAATAATTTAATTATTTTAGGCAAAACTAGCAAAGAGAAGGAATGAAACGATGTACAAAATTAACACTCTTTATATTTTTCAATGATTCATTGGATTGGTTTATCAACGAGTTAAAATGGGTACACAACAATTACACAGTTAAGATGAGTTTCCACGGAAATTATTAGGTACATTATTAGGTATACATAACACAATTTATAACAATCAAATACAGAGAGATACAGTAAGAATACTTATCTTTATTCGAGGAGGCTCGTTGCACAAAAACTAACTACTCTCACCCCAACAGTGGTTTATATAGGTTACTATCTTTCTTTGTTCCCTCTACATTTTCCTTATACCAAGCTGACAACATAACACAATATTCTGTTCATAGTAAACAATTAGGCTGAATTACTAACAATTATATGTTTCCAGGCACTAGTTAACATTAATATTAATAATTGAAACCATTATCAAGTTAATACAATATTTAGTTTAAAGTTATTTATCAAAAGTACACACAAGTCATAAGTCAATTGAGGTATTTTAATTCACAATTATAGTACAGCATTACACAAAATTATTCTTAAAGATCATAAGATATTATTCTAATAATTAACAAATAGTTTTCTCTATTTAAAACATTATTATAATTTAATTAAGTAGCAATGACGTGTAACTTGAAAGTTTCTGTCGGAACTCTATAATAGTCAACTGTTCTATTCTTGAATCACATTATTTTCTTGAAACATAAATTAACTACACATTACATCACAAAATTAATAATTATTTATTCTAATAATGTCTACACTTTTCTCTGTTTTTCAATTATACATATTTTAGTAACAAAAATAAAAGAGTATAGCTAATCTTGATAATCAGCCTATTACCATCATAATAAGTACGAATACAAGATAAACAAGTGTTGCCACCCCTTTTTACAATTATTGCTACCTAATTTAATAGTAAACAGTGTTTACATACTTCAATAATTAACTATTCCTCATAAATCACAGAATAAATTTCTTATTTTAAAATAATAATCTATCACACGCAATTAAAAATATCACGACACCATTTGCTTCCTCGTTTTTGATTCGATCCACTAGGATATGGAACGCCCTTCCGATATCAGTTTTCCCGTCCACTTTTAATATAGGCACTTTTACTTTTACGTCAAGAGAGGCATCTTCTTGACCAAACGCCCACCATCTTAAGCTGCATCATCACTTGCCAGCAGGTCTAATTGCAGCAAAACGCTAATCAATAAATTAAAAAAAAAAAATAAGTTTTACAATAAGCGATATTTTGATTTTCAAAAACTGTACTTTTACTGTCCTAAATAGTTCACGAATTTACGAATTCACTGGTACGAAGCAAGTTGATAAGCCAATTTCTCATATCCCGGTTCTTGAATCGTGACACATGGAAGAGTCGCGTGGTGTGCGCCGGGGTTTATGTCTCGATTGCTGTCATTGCTCGTGATTGGAAAGTCTGGAAGTTTGACGCAACCTTTAGGGCCATATCTCACTAAGATGCCATGTAACACCAAAGGTACTGCATGAAGTGATGTGTCTCACTTGACTACTGGTACCCTTGAAAGAGTTGCGGCATATTTCACTGGGACGGCAAACGTCGCATATTGCATATAAACTTGCTCTACCCTACACCTCATCATTGCTTTTTACTTAGCATTAGGGGTCAAACGCAAGCTAATTTTGCAATTAAAAAATTCTCGACCGGCGACTGTAATTTGGCAACGTCTGTCTTTATCAAACACTTTTCCAAGCTCCTTATGCAGAGCATATTATTGCAGAGCATATTGTACGGTCATGGAAAGTGACGAAACACTGGAACACGTGCTGCTTAAATGCAGTATCAGAGGTTCAAAGTTGAGTCTGTTACTTCTTCATCGTCGTGACAAACATATTGTCTTCAACTATTGAAAGATTTTCCTATAATGGTATACTATTAGGCGCTTAAAATCTTGCTGTCATTCTAGTGTGATATGGCTTTAACTGATATCAATTTTCTAATGCAGTTAACGTCAAAACTGCCTATACTTAGGTTTACTTTGCGTGCAGGAATAGGTCTTGTGTTTTGAAGGGCTATTTACGAATTCCCTCTACCGTTTACAACTCCCAGTATTATTAATGTTGTTTTGTCGTACCTACTAGTAGTTCACTATGGTATTGCAGTAATCTGGATGTAATGTTTATTGAAATAGTTTTGGTTTATGTTAACTCGTAAGGTATTCTTAATATCCATTTTTAACTAAATATTTCATCAACTTCTTATGTTACTTTGATTTCTTTTTTTACGTTGCTAACTTTTCGGTTGCTTCTAATTCTATTATGAACAAATTCAAATCAAAAACAATCTCAATCCAAATTCAATTCAAATCAATTGATATGACCACCCAAAAATGAACAACAAGTAGGTATCTACCTGTAACAAACTCTTGATAATATTGAAAAAAGTGTATTTTTTGTAATAAGTTGATTACATTCAGCAACTAGCCTGCGGTCAAAGACATATTTGCCTCTGCGTCCTGCTATAAATACAATGCTTAAAACACTAAATGCTTCCATTTCAAATATCATAAGTTGCTGATGATATAAAGCTATCTATCGCTAGCGCAGACTGCAAGATTGGAACATTAAAGTGGCCATAAAATTTTAAATTTCATCGATTACGAGTCCATAAATCGGGCATTTCCCAAAATCAGCAAAGCCCGCAGTGTGCGGGCCCGGCGTGTATGATTGTCCATTACACATGAGCAGTATCGGAAAACGATTTGACTCCAGACGGGATCCTCGCAACAAAGGGGAGGAAGGAATAAAACAAAGAAAAGTTTTTATAACTCTCTCGATCGCCGCTATCGGCCCCAACACTCGCCGAAACAACTCACTGCATAAGTGCTCAATATTTATTTTTGTTACTTTTTCTTCTCAAACTTCAATATTCACGGGTTCATCGTCTTTTACCTTTATATTTTTATTGAAACTAGTAACTGTAGGTCTTGGATCTAGTTGTTTCTGATTGCGATGTTTTCCATAACAAGTGTTTAAGTACGTAGGTACCAGTAGTAGGTAGGTGGATAGGTAGGTAAATCTTTTCATTAGGTTGGGAGATTTTTTAAACACATTATAAAAGTGGGAAGTAGTTACTTATGTTGAATGAAATGTCAAATCAAAGTTTAGTTCACTTGATATTATTTCCACAATTTCAAAAATATATAGTATACCAACAAATGTTTTCTGATTTTTACTGAACTTTACAAAAAGTAAAAAGAAATTTTTAATTTTTCTATATCTTCTTCGTGAACTTAATGTTCATATACTGAGAATAGAATTTTCTAAATATACATCTCCATAAAGTATAGATAGCTCACTTTCCGACAAATTTAAAGTTTCTACATTCCTCGCAAGAAGTTTGTGTGTGTATCACTCCCTTGTGAGCAATACAATATTGGTAAAGTACAGATTATAAAATTTACGAGCGCTGGGAAAGGAAGCAAAGATTTAAAGCCAATAGTAACAGAATCTATGTTTTAAGCCCGATAAAACGTTGAAGATCTTTTTGCCCACCCGAGACTTTGCGAACCCGAAACCACAGGATCCGCAACCGAAGAAGCTAACCACTGCACCAACGAGGCAAATTGCTATACACACGTTATATATAAGTAGTGTAACCAAATCGAGACGCCGCAGCGGACACGTCCCTCGGGACTCGCGACAAGTGAGAACGAAGCTGAAATTTCACAACTACTAACTGAAACTTCACCAACCGAGTTACCCCCGGCCGAGTTAGCACATAGATACAAAAAGAAGATATACACACATAACAGATTTATGTTAAACTAAACATCCCCATTTTATGTCACTTAGCAGTGTGACAATTCTTTTATGAAGTTTAAAATTTGAATTGTTCGTTATAGAAAAAAATTACAAAATACCTTTTTTGCTTCATTAACTAAGAAGAAAGAAAGTAGGTACAGGTAGGTTTCTGCTACATTAGGTAGGTATTTAATTTTGTGTTCTTTAACGGTTGGTTTTGCTATGGTACCTCATTGTGATATTGACCTGTTATATTAGATTATTACAACCTAGACGAGTGACGAGATGGAAAAAGGCAGAAATGGCCGACTACGTATCCCGTAGGCAGCTAATTTGTTAGTCAGATACTAACTAAAAATCTGGAATAGGTACATATAGCAGTACAAAGAAAAGTTTAACGATTACGTCTCCTAGGAATTTTCGTGGAACCCAGTGAAAGAAAAGTTTCAAAATATAGTTTTACCCTGTCTTTCTTGTCTCGATACCTATTAAAAATGCCGGGCCTAATACCTGAAGTAATAATTGGTAATTTTCAATAGTACTGCAAGTATACCATTTCACTGAGACGGCTCGTGAGGTAAGGTGCAACTTGTGTTGACGTAACAATCGAGATATTCAATATCGCTATCAGAATGTCTATTTCATACTAAATTTTGTATATCAGTGATGTTGACAAAAATAGTTGTAGTTTGCTGTAATTCTCAACTCCCACTGACTCATGAGCGAGATTGGGAAAGTGCTCTGAGTTTCGACAATGATAAACTGTCCGTCAGTTCGTTATGATTGTTTCGTCTGTCACGCGTCTATGGAGAACAATGTATCAATGTCATGGGTTTAGATTTTTGAGTGCCATTGAGACTTGATGAAATATGGAAGATAACGTTCTCCAAATTACTTTGTTTTAGTTAGGACTGTAATTATTGCCCCAGTTAAATAATCATTGAATGTCGGATGGAAAAACTAAACTAACTAAAAGTTAAGAGTACTTAATCGAAATTACCACATTCTATTTTGCAAAAGTGTTCAATCACTAACCTTGTCTAACTGCTATGTAACTTTTTTTTTAATTCATTTCTTTGTTACAAATGGGGAAAAAACACGATATAAATATCAGTCCTTTTACAGATCTGAACGTAAATACTTAAAAAACGATCCACATATGAGGCAGTCCACCGCCGGGGATAGGTTGAAATCCGGTATGTTTGTCTCAACGCTTGTGTCCATGCTTAGATACGGAAAGTTGTCGGTTTGCACAAAGGCCGACGAAGAGTCCTCTGGGAGTCCTTCGAAGCGCGGTAGGGCCGGCGAACACAAGTCGCTGCCATTTTCCATGTTGGTAGCGAAATCCATAGGCATCACATCGGTAAGGGGAGGCGGCCTGCGCAAATGGTAATTTCTAGGCATCTCGCCATAGTTTCCAGGTTCAGATTTCTTGGACATATTCAGCTGCAGCGTCGTGGTCGAGTGACGGCTTTTGAAACCTCGGTACTCTCCCTTTTCACGGAGTTGTCTCGTGAGATACTCGTATTAGTATACTCTGCCATTTCCGTCTGAAAATCGAACGACGTGTACACGTAGAGATGCTGGTATAAACAAGAAAAACGCATAACAAAAATCCGCGAAGTAATGGACAAGGCGGATTTCTTGTTAACAAGTGTTCGAATATGTACAGTATACTTACTTAATAAATAGTCAAAAAACAACGTGAAGAACAACAGTAAAATAATAATCACAAAATAACTTCTGGTTTAAATAACACGTTGTGTTGTGGACATGATATATTTTGTACACTCGGTACCCGCTATTTCAACTTAATATGTTAGCGCGAGACAACAGAGGTTAGAGTGACTTTGTAAACAACGTCAACGGACACTTACCACTATTTCTATCATACAATACCGATTACGTTACGTTTCATTCCATCCTAAAAAATGGAATCACAGTTACAAAACTTATTGTTAATACAATTTTATCCCTATTTTTCCCTTAAAAGTCTTAAAATTTTATTTCAAAATACCCGCACTGTAGAAACATTTTGATGTTTCGAGTCATTTTCGTATTTTCGTCTTATCTTGGACCATTATAATGTTTTGAAAGTAATGTACTATTATTAAAATAATTGTTTGTTTCATAATTATAATAATTTAACTATGTATAACTAAACCATGATAATTATAAAAATTATAGTGACATCTAGTGGCCCCTTTAACAAAATGAAAGAACCGACGTTTTTCTACACGCCGTTAGATGTCATGGTTCAGCTTAATGCTTTATCTATTCTCACCTATGGGCATTTTCACTTTAAATGGCACTTTGCTGTTTTGGAGGTGTCCTTTTGATTGCGTAATTTTAATAAATATTTAGACATATAATTTAGTAATGACTTTAGTTTATATTGAAAATATATGAATCAGATTTCCTTTTTTTGATAGGGAAGGACTCGGTCTTCATCGTCCTTCTAATATTACTCAGGCCTAGATAGTAATGTACTATTATTATATCTTCAGTTCATCTATACGTACAGTGTCTCACGTGACGCCTTTTTTCCTTGATTATATTCCTATTATACCTAGATGTATAACGCTCATCGCTATTCGCATGAAACATTCAACAGGCACCAGAGTTATGAAGCTCGAGCTCGAGTGAAGGCGGGAACACAAAAAGTTGTGCATTGACACTTACAATTTTACGATGACGGACGGACGGACAGACGCCATAGTACAGAATTCTCGATAGTACATTGCTCTAGCAATTTGCATGTAAATAACGTTAATGAGTTGGACCATTTTATTTTGAACCATATACCACTGCAATTCTGTTCTAATTTTCTGTAACCACTAATCCTCTAATCTGCTAGTTCAATTTATTTCAACCCTTGCAGTAAATTTGTGTTTGACATTGTAGAGCTTACGTAACGATATTAGCATTTCTTCGATTACCAGATGCGATTGATTCCTGTAGCTGACATAAAACGCATAAAAATGTGTTGCTTGAATCATCTCTGTTTTTAAAATAATTCTACACTATCTATGCCCTATCTGGAAGCTGTTCGTGGTCACCCTACACTACTAATGTTGAAAGTGCGCTAATTCACAAGAAAAATAGCTCGCTAGCAAATCGCCCGCGACGCGCGACGCTACCCGGAGCTGCGGGAATGCCTGTAATTTAGCGTCGGCTTAGCGCGACATGTTAACGCGCTCTGTAATTCAGTTTAAGCCTTTAAACCCGCCAGCTTGCACTTTTTGTCTCGCCTCCTTTTACAACGACATTTTCTTTATTTGCCCGCTTAAGGTGGTCCCTCTTACGCACCTCTCCATACAAACGTTGAAATATTAAACTTGTTGGTTGGAGGCGATGGCTTTGTAGTGTACGTCTTTATTAGGTGCAGGCTTATGATCGACTTCTTATGGGCTACCAGTAATAATAACGAACTCTTACATGCTATTGTTTAAACAATATTTCTTAATCTAACCTACATAATTTTGCATCCCCTTTTGTTCTAATTCAACACGTAAGCAACCTACATGTATATCAACGTATTACGCCTATTTTTTCATTATGTGTATCTATAACTAAGCCACATATCGATTTATCTCTCCATTATCTATGCCCTAAAATAATAAATTTAGTCAAATTACATCTATTTTGAAAGTTACGACCCTTGAAAAATCTCAGTTGTACGGCCAATTTTGAGGCAACTTAGTATATAAGAAACTAGAAAATTGAAATTAACAAAGTCGTGTCACACTTTATAGTAATTTCAAATGTCTTTAATTAGTTTGTATAATAAAATGTTTTCTTTTGGGAAAAATAGGCGTGATTCCAAACGTCGTCGTCGATTTGAACTCTTCCTTTGCCGTTTTTAACTAAGAAATATTGTATATCAAGCCAAATTCATTCACCCAACCTCTCTCGGGGTGAGGTACGGTGAGAGGGAAAGGATGACACGCACAGATAACGTTATTTCGGTTATTTCCTTCATCTGTGGAAACGGCACTATACCTACCAACGAGTTGTCGCTGGCCGTGAACGGGGCTCTTAAGGACTGGGTAGAGCAAAAATAGCGCAGACAATTATGCTGACAAAACAAATTACGTAAAGTAATTTAAAGTTGTAGTACAAAAAGTCTAAAATAAAATGTTAATGTAGCTTACCAAGCAGTTTTACTTTTCCTTTAAAATATTTTTATTTCAAGTTACTTTTTACTAAGACAAATTATTTAAAAAGATACTTTTATTGTATCAATGTGGGCTTATTTCACAAACCAGGGCGCGTTTGGGACCTTCATAGCTTTAGTTTTAAGTTTAAGTTAATTTAAATCCAACAGTTATTAACAGTCAAAAAGTTGTACATTAAGTACCTAGGTTGAATAAATTATATTTGACTTTGAGGAAGGATTTTCAGATATTAAACCCGAGTGAACTCGCGGGCATCAGCTAGTAAGAAATATAAGTAAGGCAGAGAATACTACACCAAAGATAATAAAACACACATTAAATGAAGCAGCTGCGCCATATTTCCGCCATTCCTGTGTATAATCAGCTGCGAGGCGAGTCGCGGCGTTGAGCTAGTAAGATTATCGTTTTGCTCGGCGTTACTTATCCTCTTATCTCTTAATGCATTCCTGTTTAAATGGGTGACAATTTTATAAGCAACATTTTTATTATATTTTTAATTCAAACACGGTTTTTTTGGTGGATGAGTTACGTTCCTTCCTTACTTCATGATACTTTTCTATACATAGTTAAAGAGTCGCTTCCTGGTAGGAAGCGACTCTGTTTTACCTCCTACCTTGTTCTGTACCTCAGATATAGATAGTAATTCAAGAGGAAGGTTTTTATGTATACTTTCGTATTGTTTTGTGTTAATTTGTTGAAATATGACGATAACTGTTCACGATGTCGGAAGAAATCAAGCCAATCGAAAATGCTATCTTATTCTTTTGAAATACATCAAATCTACATAATTTACATTGTACCCGCGCGAAGCCGGGGCGGTTCGCTAGTGATATTATGAAATCAAATTCATTAAGTTATGAAATAAAAACTTTTAACATTTAAATGAAAAGTGAAAAGCCGACTGCAACGTTTATTAAAATATTTTGAACACAGTGTAACAAATACAGTTACCTAATAGCGAATATTCTAACCACCAGCAGACGTGGGAGGTGGTACCGTCAAAGAATGTTCACACGGTGTACCACATTTGCATAATGTTTCGCAATCACGTCAGTTTGTCTGAGGGCGCATATCTGCGTAACTTGTGAAATTATTTCCAAGCAAACAAACTTTAGGAAGTAATAGCAAAGCTGCATATTAAATTCCCTTATTGAATACGGGCTTAGTGTTATTCAATTTCTAAACCGAACATGTTGATGAGGATATTTAACGATTATTTCATGAAGTTGCAATACAGTTACAGAGGAGTTATTCTCAAGAGGAGGGGTAATGTATCGAAACAGTTGCGGATTCTTCTTAGTTTTAGTTTGAAACAAAATGCTGCTCCTACCGAGAAGAACCGGCAAGAAACTCGGAAGTGACACTTTTTAAATTAAAATTCAATTATTTTGTGAAACTGTAATTACTCCATTCTCTTGAAATATTTGCATAAAATGTTCATAATACGTTTTTGTATCACTACATTTTATCTGGTAATATTGTTATGCTTTTGTATGCTACTCTGATTCTACGTATTTCAATGAATTATTAACTCCACTGGCGTCATTCGTACCTACCTAAAATACGTAAAATGGGTACCTATAGCAAAATATAATCTTTCATAAGTAATCTCTCACAAAGGACATGTAGGTCTACCTACCTGCTGATCAAAAGGTCCATCGTTACAACGTCCCTCAATCCGAGCAAATTACAAAGCGACCTTTTCTCCAACTTGCGCTAAAAAGCGGACTTTAAATTGGATCGGACCTCATGAAAATTATAGCGTGAAGAGTCATTCCTTTTCTTTGTCTGCATTTAAGGTAGATGAGAAATCATCTACTTTAGACGGAGAGAAGAAAGAAATGCGTCATAATATAAACTTTGAAGGGATTTTAATTTTATTGATATTATCTGCAAAAAAAATTGTGGTTTAGCAGAATTCTAAGTAACGGTGATAACTTAAGGGTTAACACCGTCCTGTTGAAATAATGATGATGAAAATTTAACCTGCCTACTTTATATTTGATTGTTTTTTAATACACAGACAAGGACAAATATACCTACCTGATTAACATTCAAGTGATATTAATATAATCATGTTTTTTCTTTTTTTCTGTTAGATATAGAGAGTAAGAAATTATACGAACAACGCAACAGCCGAGCCTCATAAAAATATACGAGGCTATTGGGTTGGGTTAGTTTTATAAAATATAATAATAGCAAGAGTTCATAATAATAGTAAAATAGGGATTATTACCCATTAGATACTTTGTAAAACAACAGAAATAGCGAGGTTAACATTTGCGAAATAATACTGTATCAAGCTTTAAAAAACTTTGTACCATTTTCATCTCAGAAATATTTGTAGAAATAACAAAAACTCGTTCCAAATCGACAGCACGCGTAACTCTCGTAAAGAAAATTACGAATGTAATAACTGAATAGAATGGAGAAACTTCGGAATTACACGAACGGCCAGTATTGTTACACTTCGCTATTACTTTACTCTCCTCCGGGAAAATACAGGAATACACCTATAAAAGGATATTTCTTTTATACGCCGTATAAGTTGGTAACTTCGCCGGAGGATAATATTGTACGTTCTGTATTTTGTTGCGGAAACCTCGCTTTACGTTGAAAATTTTGTGCGAGCATTTCATTGAATATACATATAGCTACTTGTTGATTAACTAAACAAAGCTAGAGATGTGTAGCTTAGGAAAAAAAATACAACCTTAGGCATATTTTTCGAAGACTTACCACTTACTAAATTTTAGGGTTAAGTAACAAAATAATTACTATGGGATTCATAACAATGATTTTAATATGAAGTTTATGAAATTGACTAAAATGGTGGTAATTCAGCTTATATTAGCTTCTAATAAAGTTCGACCGTAATAGATTACCATCATAATCCCGTACAAAAACAAAAGAAAAACAGATTCCTAATTTGGAAACAGTCACTCGATAAAGCGATCGCTTCTACGATCTCTAATTGTAGGCAGGCAATTGAGCTTACTCAACCCGTCAGAAAAATCGGTTGGCAACCTTGTTGCCGCCTACAGTGCCTCTCTCGCCATTCGTCGCGGCTTATGTTATATCAAGAGTCCTCCGTACTTTTGTGGTACACCGTTCAAACTCGTTTGTATATAGTTTTTCGGGATATTTTATATATTTCCACAGGTTATGGACCCATCTTACCTGACTTAAAATAGCCAAACTACACTCATGTATTAATCATTTTCATGTATTAAAAGTAGTACAAAATAATTCATCATTCACAAAAAATGTATCAAATGCTCGACCCATGATAGAATGACCTTTCAGAGAATGGCACCCGTCTCTTGGCGAACGGTAAGAGTATAACACAACAGTTTTAACCTCATTCTTGGCTTGAGTCCACAGCTCGCGACGACATTGTTCTCGCTATAAAGGGCCGAGGGGTTCTTACTTGACTCAGACCCAAGTGGCCCGCAATATGTTTATCCCCTCCCCCTCTTCCCTCCCCTTCCACCTCTCCACCCCGCTCCGTCTCAAATTGTCTGCGTCTTACGCCCTTAATTGAATTTATAATGGGTTAGTTTGCGTATTTAGTGTTTTCGATGCGGCTTCGGAAGGGTTAAGCCAGGTCACACACAAATTTGTGGGAAGGACCGAAATAGATGGCGCAGAACTTGTGCCTACGTAGATCTACATGTTGGGATGCTGAGGAATGTAATTATAAAACGCCTGGGATGGATACTTGTCTGTGATATTATTGATAGCATCTGATCTCGCAAGGACACTGTCTTGGAAAGGACCAAGGTTTAATTCTGATCCGTGTCAATATTTTCTTTTCTTTCTTGCCTCCCACCAGACCAGAGACAATTTAGAAGGCTAACACATGTACATAGGACAATACATGATTATCGAATTTCGACAATTTAAACAAAAAATATGAGTCCTTTATTTTTGTCAAAAGATCTTAAATAGACAAAGACAAGCTAGTCTCAACAATGAGTATGCCGGGAGGCGCTGCCAAGTTGGCAGGTTTCCGGGCTCAGCTACAGGCTAAGACACGGCATAAATTGTGAATTAAAGTTTTTTGTTTTAAGACAGAGATACGCGCCAAGAATTATATCCTTTGACTCCAATGACATATTGCATGAAACGATTTACTTGTTTACTAGCTGATGCCCGCAGCTTCGCCCGCGCGGATTGGTCAGATCCCCTGCAGCATCAGGATTGAGGAGTTGGACTCCAAATTTTTTATGAAACAATGTCGCAAAGTTCCTCTATCGATCAAAAAAGAAATGACGCAAATCGGATCAGAAATCTCGGAGATTTCTGTGTACATAGGTAGAAAAACACAACTCCCTTTTTGAAAGTCGGTTAAAAAAGTAGCCTATGTTACGCCCTGGTCAATCCTCTACTTGCCTGTGAAAGTCCCGTCAAAATCGGTTCAGCCGTTCCAAAGATTAGCCTTTTCAAACAGACAGACAGACAGACAGACAGACAGACAGACAGACAAAATTTTTAAAAAACGTGTGATTCAGTTATGGTATCGTTCAAATAACCATATGAGCTTAATATGAGGTAGTTATTTCGAAATTACAGACAGACACTCCAATTTTATTTATTAGTATAGATAACTATTCTGTTGAATCCTTTTGGTGAATGTTTTTTGAGAAATTAAAAAGTAGAAGCTTTTTGTACTTTCAATATCATTGGAAAATGCAAAATACTGAAATGTTTAAATATTAAAAATACTACTTAATGCAAAATACTAAAAGGCTGTTACTTTGAATTAGGTACATCTTCTTCATATCATCGTCATCATCACGATCAACCCATCGCCGGCTCCCTACTGAGCACGGGGCTCCTCTCAGAATGAGAAGAGTTTGACTCAGGCTATCATGGCTCTATATATCTTTTCCATATACATCTTTTATCAGGAAACGTGCAAAAGATAATTAAATACACAATTATACATTTATTATCAGGAAGCGTGCAAATAATTAAGTACACAATTGGACTCGAAATTAAAACTTCGCTCGTTAGCTTTGCAACAATAACATAATTTCCACTTTAAAGGGTTCCCAATAACCAGCTAATCCAATAGCGGCGCATACAAGCCAGTTGCGAACTGAAACTGGACCACTAATATAGCTAATGGCTGCAGCGTTGTTCTGTAACTCAGTTAACTGTGCTGCGCGCATCGCGTGATGAATGTCTTGGCATGCAGCTGCTCGTCTTATTGGGTTATCCTTAGCCTTTCGGAGCCTTAAAGAAGTCGTTAAGATGTTATCTACTTTCTACAAGATTGTTAGTTGTGGCCGTATAATTAACAGAAGGTTGTTATCGGGACTCCACTGTCTTTTTATTACTACTGTCCATAATATTTTCCATATCGCATGATAATTACGAGTATAGTGTTGAGAATGGTAACTATTTCTTTTTCGTTTGTAGGTATATGATTATATTCTATAGCTCTTTGTGCACCTTCGTCATTATCACCCAATAGACGTTCACTGCTGGCATAGGTATCTTGTAGGGACATCCACACGCCACGGCCTTCATTGTCTGAATCCAGCAACTCCCTGTGACACGTTTGATTTTGCGTGTCCATCTTGTGGGGGATGTTCTAACGCTGCGCTTTCCGGTACGAGGTCGCCATTCTAGCACCTTGGGACCCCAAGGTCTATCGGTTTTTTTGAACTACGTGCCCTAGAGTAAGTTAATACATAATTTCACAATCCCATAAAAATGTTTCGTATTGACAAATAACCATATTTCCGACTTCAAATTCCTGGGTTATAAAGCATTGATTATAATAATTATTATTTTGTGAGTTTCCGATTGGAAAACGACCAATTTCACGTATTATAAAATACGGCACCATAGACCACCGGACGGCATAGATCACACATGACCGCAGTCCCATGTTCCATGGCGCGGATGATTCCATTATTCAGCCCCGTTCCATTACCATGATTGAACGTCGCGTACATTCTCTGCTTAACTATAGATGACTCATTTAACTTTCATTTTCCAATCGACATGAACCGAATCAGCTGGGTGTGTTTGAGTTGCCGACAGAACGTGATTGGTATACAGTTGCCCGACCGAAACCCTTACAAGCTATTTCACCCCCTTAGAGGCTGAATTTTCAAAAATCCTTTCTTTTAGGATGTCTATGTCATCATAGCTATCTGCATGCCAAATATCAGCCCGATTCGTTTAGTAGTTTGAGCAATGCGTTGATAGATCAGTCAGTTAGTCAGCTATTCCTTTTCTATATTTAGAAGAAGATTATATTTAGAAGACTTTAATTATTTTCCAGTCGACATGATCCGAATCAGCTGGTTGTGTTTGAGTTGCCGACAGAACGTGATTTGCATACAGTTGCCGGGTCGAAGCTTTATCTTTGATTTCAATATGTTTAATCAGGTGCTCTAGTTTTAGTTTGAGAGTTCGGCAAATGTTAGCAAGTACCTACTTACGTTCTCTCTGTCGCAGTAATGATTCCTGTGCTATTATGAATGGGAGATCCCGTATTATTCCACCGCAGGGTCTGTTTTGTAATTCATAATTTCCAAATTGATTCTGGTCTGATCGGGTAGACTGTAAGTAAGGTAAGTATAGACTATTGGAAACAATTTGAGGTGAGTTTAATAAAAACTGCTATAATTTTAATATTAAATCTGAAAAATATTAAAATATAATAACGATTAAAAAATAATTTTTATTAGTTCAAAAAGGAAAAAAGAATACGTACTTGTGATTCTGCGCTTTACATCAAAACACCATTAATTTTATATGAGCCACGTAATCCGTAGCCATAATAAAAGTAAATATTTTAAAGGATGGTTCTAATTTGGCAATGAAACGCAGAACTCCCCATGAGGAGAAACTTCCGAATGAAACATTTGAAGTTTCTGAAACGCTTACAGACTTAAAGCCGTGTAGTCCCAAAGGAGTATACCTGGAAAGGGTACTCCGAAAGTGAATAATTAATCGGACTTAACGAGGATTAATATGTCATGGGAGCGTTAAAATATCATCCCCCTGGCCCTCGGTAAATGAATCGTTGTTTAGTTAACAGACGCTCAAAAATCAAAGTGCGTAATAGAATTACATTGGATTTGACTGCTGATGTAGGTACTAGGCAGGGTAGGCGGCCTTTAGCAGCGTTGGGTGATCTCATTGGAATGAGGTATAAATGATTGAGTGTAATTGATGAAGGCATAAATATACTAACGTATAGCTAAGCAGGAAGATGTTGAGGTGAACGTAATTGATATTGACTGTAAACCAAGAGAACAAGTTTATCATACAGAAATTTTCATTGATAAAGGAGAAATTCTAACTTCGTTGGTGTTTGAAAGACGAAAATTATCCATTTTGATTAAAATAACAATGACTTAGTTCACTTTGTAGTGGAAAGCACAGTGTTGGATGGTTGTAACTAGGTGGACCGACATCAGTGAGTCGCAGCGAGCCACTGGATTCAGGCGACTCAAGACCGTGGCGTGTGGAAGTTCCTACGAGATCTATGTCCAGCAGTGGACACCTATCGTTTGATAATGACGATGACAATAATGATTTAATACAAGTTGATACCAAGCTTTTGTATATTGATGAAATACTGATAAGAATACTATCTTTTAAAAAGGCATGATGAATATGGATGTTTTGGCTTGAAGCAATAAAATACCCCCAACTTAAATATACCTTCCAGTACAATACTGACTGTCGCTAGCAACAACTTGTATTTCGCAGAGTTTTTTGTGAAAAGAGTCGTGAATAAGTCCTGCAAGGTTTCGACAAGTGTTATCGCAGTTCCGGCGTCGAAGCACGGAATGACATGTCACAAACTTTGTATGTGTATACAGAGCTTATATACAGGGAGAGGAAATTAAATGTTTCACTCGTCGATCGCTTTTGATATCGCGCTCTTTCAAAGCTTTTTCTACAGAATTTACAGAAGTATTTTGTTCAACTTTTGTGAAAATCTCTACTATTTCATTGGAAAATATCGTAATTCTATAGCGATAGAAATCGCTTCGATAGCTAAGTATTTTATTTTTAACTAGCTGACCCACCCCGGCTTCACGCGGGTTCAATTTCTGAAAATTCTTTCTTACTAAGATCTGCATACTAGTACTACTAGTTTAAACTGTGTGCTAATTGATACATATAAATCAATCAATCACTTTATTCTTGTATTCAGCACCTACTAACTTTTTGCTCTGACTTTTGTCGCGTAGATAAAGATTTTTTTGAAGCAGTGTGAGAACCTGATTTTCCTGCTTAGAGATAAATACACATTCCACTACTGTTTGCCGCAAATAAAGCAACGTGCCTTTCCAACGACAAAAGATTTTTTATAGCCATTATAAGCTCCCGTTTGTAATAAAAGAACCTATTATGACCAGAAGTTCTAACACCTTTTCTTTCTTTCCTTTTATGGTGGTTTCGAATTCCTCACACCTTATGTGTCAATACATAACAATAGGGAACGAGTCAACAGTGTTCCCTAAATAATACGCACAAACATGTCATAACAAATAATATTAAACTACGAAATAAGGCTCGCTACACATTAAAAATTAAGCTGAGCAACTAAGTTACTCAAGCAACTAGGACAGCTTATTGTAGTAGCCTTTCCGTTTATTAAGAGGTATGAATTAATACTATAAATACATTTTTTTTTGAATTGTGACTATCCATATTCATAATACAAAAAAAACAGCAAAAAAATTAATTATCATTTCCGATTAAAACTAAAAAATTAAATAGTTGCAGCAGTTTTAGGATATTTTGTTTATCGAGGAAACTTTTCAATCGTGTTTTGTTTCAATGATTCTATTTCATGAAAAATTTGGACAAAAACCCCAAATAACACATGCTGAGACATTAAAGTTATGGTATGTACAGTTTTGAAAATAAATAAAAGCTTCCAAAGGTTGCAGAATTTTGCATATCAGATTTACTGTCTTACTACAAAAAATAGTGTGACGTGACAGTTCGTCTTGATATACATAGTAGCTCTAAGCGACTTTCGTTCAAGCATTAGCAGGCAGCCTAAACTACATTCAGAGCCTTAAACTTATCGTGGCTACGGACAGACACGACGGATAGAGCCTTCGTTGTTAATCCTGCATTGAAACCGAAACTTGGTACGCATGGTTGCTCATGCAAAGCTGAACGTACGGGTTGGTATTAAGGTCACAAATACAATGTGGATGAGGATAAAAATGATACACAGGTGTCGAGTGGCGGCATTCCTGCATAGAGACACCATATTTAAAGCAAAAAAAAGTAAGAACAGAGATTTTGTATCTGTTTCTTATTTTATTACAAAAGAGAGTTCAATTCCAAACTGAATACCAAAATGTATACAAAAATTAGGTTTCATCACTTACCACCAGGTGAGATTGCAGTCAATGCCTAACTTGTATCTAAACAATAAAAATCCCGGGAACGCACCTCTAACTTTTCAGAAGTATGTTTTAAGCAATTAAATATCACTTGCTTTAACGGTGAAGGAAAATATCGTGAGGAAACCTGCATGCTTGAGAGTTCTCAATGTACTCAAAGGTGTGTGAAGTCTGCCAATCCGCATTGGGCCAGCGTGGCAGACTATAGCCTTTAACTCTTCTCCCTCTGAGAAGTGGCCCGGCAATGGGTTGATCATGATTAAAATATATTTACGCGTTAAATCCAAGTAAGAACGAATCCTGGGAATCTAAGTTGGACGGTGAAGCTACTCGACTCCATTGTGTCTGTGTTGTTGCCCGCCGCGTCACCCGACACCGCGTTGTGCTCACTTGTCTGCTTCCACGTGATTCTGTTGGAGGCGTGTAGTGAACTAGAAGTTCATTGGTATGGAACTATATATAAAGTATCAACGAATCTATCATTGAATCAATGTAATGTTTAAGTTTCATCAGCATCATCAACTGATAAATATCCAATAGTGGCACCGGCGTGCTTTAACAGTGAAGGGAAATCATGAGGAAACCTGCACGCCTAAGAGTTCTCCGTAATGTTCTCTAAGGTGTTTGAATCCTGCCAGTCTGCACTTTGTCCGCGTGGTGGACTACGGCCAAACCTTTGTCCTTCTGATAGGAACATACTCAGTAGTGAGCGGCGATGGGTTGTTGATGATGGGGAGCAATTTTTATGACTAACTATAGCAGCTTTTTGTTCGAGACAATTTTCATTGTGACGAGTTTTTGTTTAAACGCGACGTTAAAACTCAATAACTTCCAACTTTTGCTTTGCTAGAAAGATATTCTGCCAAGTTCATTTTATTCTCATCGAAGCTTTCGTTATGACCGGTGGCTGGTATAGATAACAAGGGAAAAGGGATTGAGAATTGTATTTGGCGTGGAACAAACAGCAGTTTATCTTGACCAAATTAGTTTCGCCCCAGTTTTATCTTGTATGCCCATAAATCTCAAAACGACTTCTTCAACTTATAACATTAAATAGCTGAACATTGCTTTGATTGCTAACATTATTAAACTTTTTTAATATCTTTGCGGTACCTTATAAAGCTTTTGAGGACAAACCTTACTTGGGAAATTCTAGAGGAATAAAAATGATCATTGAGACAGTAGGTACGAGCAAAACGATCATAAAACTCAATATTGAAGTTATAAAAAATGAGAATGGCGCGCGTAAGAAAAGATTAAACGATCCTCGGTGTGCCTCGGTACTGACCATTATTGTTCCCGGATAAATGGCAATATATCTTTTACGGGACTCGTAAAAAATATTTATTGGAGAAATAATTTTTACAATCCGAGTGGAAATGTTATTGCACAATCGAGTGGCGCGATTCAAAATAACGATCACAGCCTCTCCGGCCTAATCTCGACGGAGGATCCCTCGGAATGCGTTCGTTCGCTAACATGACTGAGGATACTGGGGGTGATTTGCTGCTTCTAAAATACGCCATTTCATAGACTGAACTCATCAAATCTGTGGTCCATCGTCTGAAAAGAAAATGCCTATTGTTGCATTTTTTTGATCCCATTTTACCCGATTCGTCGACCTAATCGGGGTTTGAGGTGCGTGCCCTTCACTCACTTTGAGAACATTATGGAGAACACCCAGGCATGCAGGTTTCCTCACAATGTTTTGCGTCACCGTTCAAGCCAGTGACTCGAAAAATTAGTGCTAAGTGTCCGGGATCGAACCCCGAACTCCCGAAAATGAGGCGGATGTTTTAACCACTAGGCTATCGCGGCTGACATCCTGTTACAATTCCAGAATTCTTTTTGATACGGGGCACATTTTACACGATGTTTGGATAAATCCGGAGTGCGATAGGAATATGTCTGAAAGCGAGGTGGCGTGTATTTTAAGAATGCATGCAGTTTGTTACGGGTGAGGCCAGGTGCGTGTTCTCACAGAGGATACAATACAGATAGCATTCACTTTGAATGACGCATCGCGTTTTATTATTTTTCATACCTACCAAAACTTGTATTTATATTGAAAATTTTCAGTGTTTCCCACTCGTCCTTTATAATATTGGGCTTATCATCATCATTATCGTCATCCTATGTTTACACAGCTGGACACAGGTCTCTTGTAGGACTTGGGAGTTCACACGGCAGCGCTCCCTGCGAACAAAGAAATAACACACAACATAAAGATCAAAAATAATTTACATGCGGAGTCACGCGGAGTATAATAATAAATCGATTAATAGAAATGTTATCTCATTCATCAAAATCGGCTCAGTAGTTTAGATGCTACGTTGGAACGTACATAAATACAAACATAGACTGCCAAAATCATCCTTCCTTTTGGTTTTGCCGTAGTCGGGTAAAAGAGTTTGTTTTCACAGCTTCAGTTTTATCCCTCAGCCATCGATCTCCGACACCGCTAGCTATTCACAAACATTGTAACGGATGCGCGATGGGACCAATCGAAAACGTAAAGCGATCCGAAAATACCCGCGTGCGTCCTCTCCGCCGGTGTCGTAAATTAGCGCGACAGATTGACACCGACGCGACGCGACACCGCGACACCCGCCGTCGCGCGCTGACAGCTACCGTTGTCGCCATCAACTAGCTGTGAAACGATCCCTCCAATCCAATTCCATAAAACAGTCGACGTTTCCCATTTTATTTACGGAATTCCTGAAAGTTTAAACAGGATTTGTAAAATCCAAAACCAAATGTGTATATTATAGTCTAATGGAATCATTATAATGATCTAAAGCCCTAGAAATTAACGTAACATGTGCGTTCCTATAAATCTGCCTTAGTATGGTGTAGTACAATCGTAATTTTACAACTTCTACATTCTTTAAAAGCTACATTTGTTTGATTAGCAGTAGATTGTGAATCGATTTACTGAACGACTTTTACTATATATAAAAACCGTAATTAAAAACACAACTGCCCTGCCAACTAACTAACATACAGCCTGAAAAGTTTATAGTCATTGTCACTCGGGATGATGTAAGGATTCTAACGATATCTCATACATCTGAATCTGTACAGGCGTTTAGAAGTTATGATGAAATAAAGTAACTGGAATAAAGAATATATAAAAGAAATGCAAAACTGGTTCAAACGTGATACGAAGTCGGTAAAAATGATACGATATTTTTCATTTTATTTACAAAATCCGTAAAAGTTAAAAGCGAGTGCTTTAGAACAAACTTGGCGAGCTAAGTAACTTCTAAGTTGCCACATTTAAAATATTAAAGTTAGTTGTGTTGGTGCGGTTGCAAACGCGAGCATTTTTCGTGTTAATAAAACTTTGCGCACAGTAGCCATAATGCTGAGAGTCTGAGAGAATATTAAAGAATATTAAAATGTTCAAAGTGCTTCGAACTTTAAAGTTAACGACTTTATTTATTCAGTTACAAGTACAGCCCTTGACTGCGGTCGCACCTTTTTTTGCTTGCCTGAAAAACTAAGCAATGATGAGGTCTAGGTTTGAGCGTGTTTGCCTACAAGATGCCTATTCACTCTTGCCTTGGAGGTGTTCCAGTTATACGTGGCAGAAAACACAGATGCTGGCAGGGAAACTAGTATTCAATAGCAATAAAACTTGAAAAACACCTATCGGCGGCCCACTACTGAGCACGTGTTTTTCTCCAGAATGACAAGGGTTTAAGCCATTCCTAATTCTGTGTTTTAGGCCATAGTATGCCACGTTGGTCTATTGCGGATTGGCACACCTTTGAGAACATTATGGCTAATCCTCAGGCATGCAGGTTTCCTCATGATGATTTCCTTTATCGTAAAATCAAATGATATTTAATTACTTAGAACGTTCATAATTCGTAAAATGTTAGAGGTGCGTGCCCGGGATCGAACCCCCTATCTCCCAAACAGAAGGCTGGCATCTGAACCACTACGCTAGCACCACTCGATATACTACATTGTATAAATCTATCCTTCTCACATTTTTGCTTGGCCTCAAGTGCTTCGCGCTTTTTAAGTTAACGATGAACAATAACTAATGTAAGTGATGTGGGCTGTGGCGGACGGAGCTCCTGTAATTGCAGATTAACAAGCGTATCACACGCGAGCAGATCCGACAACTGGAAAATAGGTTTAACGCAATTGCACCACTATCCCAACTAAGAACAGAATAGAAACTTTTAGAGCGGAGCTTTTTACACAACTTCCCAAAAAAGGTGTGCAATGTTTTCAGAGTAGGTGAGTTTCTTTATTCAATCATAACCTCTAAATGCCTGAACAGATTGGATTTGATGAATGCATCTTTACATATTCCAAGTGACACTGCAGGGCACTTTCAATAATATTAACGTAAGGGATGTTATATATTATTGAGGTCCCTAAATTTAAAGCGCAAAGGCCTTTATGATTGATGATTTAGTTTATCAAATATACCTATAAAAGGAAAAGTTGACTATCTGACTGATCAAATCAACGCACAGCTCAAACTACTGCTCGGATCGGGCTGAAAGGCATGCAGATAATATAATGACGGAATATTATGACGCAAACATTCTGTCATTAAGGATTTTTGAAAATTATGGGGTGAAGTTGGTGTAAGATACGCAAAAATGCGCCAATGTCAAATGTTTTAACTAGTTAAAAGGGAATTAACATGCATTGATTGCACAAATCCGACGACAGACAAATAGGTTGAGCGCAGTTTGGTCCTTTTTGTGCTTTGTGCTGCGAACATTGGCACGGCGAGACTCGCATATGTCAAGGTGGAGCCAAAAATAGAAGAGTGCCGGAACACGTGGGGTGAAACAGGAATGCTTTTAAATGCCCCATTCAATTACAGATTCTTCACAAAAAGTAAGTGTGGGGCGACATTGATGTAGTTGCTCTGCCCTTAGTGTGAAAGCCATTACTATTACACTGCTTGAATCGCAATTCAACTCTTGAAATTATAGGTAAGTGTGTGTACTTGCGACACACAGTCAAAACAGGCAAATTTCAAGGAGGAGTTTCACCCCGAATCCAATTCGGTGTGGTAGCACCGTGGTGTGAATGAGCACCTTCTGGGTAAACGCTTCCCATCTTGGACCACTGTTGGCAGTAATGACCTATGGATCCGAGATAAGGGAGCAAACTATGAGCCTCAGAGTCACTCAGCAAGCGATGGTGAGAGCTATGCTTGGGGTTTCTGTACGTGATCATGAGGAGATCCATAGTAACCAACATAACTCAATGGATTGCAAAGCTGAAGTAGCAATGGGTAAGGCGCATAATACGAAACACCAATAGACATTGGTTGAGTGGCTTGGCGACCTACCGTCGGAAAGCACAGCGGTGGAAGACCCACTAGGCGGAAATACGACATCAAACGGAGCAACTGGATTCAGGTGACGCAAGGTGGCATGTGGGAGTCCTACAAGAAATCTAAGTCCAGCTGTGGGCATTGATAATGATGATAATAATCTTGATTGTTATGACTGGCTGAAATTATGGTGTCCTTGCTGAAATGGTGCATTTTAGCCAATAGTGAGAGAGTGTCAGCCAATCAGAGGTGATTGCCATCGTCACAATGTTGTATTAAACCATGGTCTGTAGGGTGCAAATGCAAAGAGTACTCGATGGTATCGTAGAAGTAATAAAAGCTTTTGAAGTCGCACTAATGGGAAGGTGTGTTTGATAGAGGAAGTGCGGATGTTGGATTCAATGGCTATGGGATAAAAGGTTGAATAGAATTGAATGTGCACAATGTACATTATAGTGATTTTAGAGTAGGTACGATAGAACGTTTTTGAAGTTGCACAATGCATTTTATTTTATGTGCATTGTATTGAATTCGTGCAACAGTTTGCTTTTCATAAAGTAAAGGAAGAAGCGGTGATATCCTAACGAAAGCCTAACGGTTAAGACATCGGACCGTCCGATGTTATTCGGAGTTATTTGCGTTTTAAGAATTTTAATATTATTTGCTTAAAACGGTGAAGGAAAACATCGTAAGGAAACCTTCATGCTTGAGAGTTCTCCATAATATTGTCAAAGGTGTGTGAAGTCTGTCAATCCGCACTTAGCATGGTAGACTATAGCTAAACCCTTCTCATTTTGAAAAAAACCTGTACTCAGTAGTGAATCGGTGATGGGCGAATACATCTAATTTTATCTAAAATGTCTAAAATCAAAAAAAAAAATTGTTTGAAACATTTAAAATTGTTTTTTCGCAGACAAAGGACTTTGATTTTCAACAGTGATGATCCAAGTAAAATGATTTTTCCTCTGTGCGACGTGAAATCCTAGCTAAATTGACACCACCACGTTCGTTACGAAGGTCTCGCGTGCCTAAAATATCGCCTTTGTGTTTTTGCCTACAGTATCAGGTTAACGGTTCACTTTATCACGTTATTCGCGGATAAAAGAACCTCCATAACACGAAATTGTTATGCTATTTGTGTTCTCTGTTCACCATTACTGTTCTCTTTTGTGATGCTGTGCCGGAGATAAAACGTGATTACTGTCTATCAAATATGATATTGCGGATTGTCCTTATTTGTCGGTTTATTTTCAGAATCATTGAGTGTCATGCAAGGGTCTTTCCTTCTATCTTAAATCCTTACTAAGATTCTTTCTCTCTACTGGTAGATTGATAATATGTCTTAGTAGGTTTTTAAAGAAGTCGATTAAAACTAACTAGACCAAAGCAAATTTTGATCGTGCTTTAAAAAATGAGTTTTAGGACATTTTACATTCTTTTTTGACAAAAGGATGCTCGAGTATCCAATTGTTAATAAAGGGGATCTCTGTGCTAAATTTTAGCTTTCTAGATCCCAAGTGTTCGGGCTGAGCATTGATTAGCCAGCCAGTTAGTGAGTCAGTAGTTCTCTTTATGTATTTGTTCACAGCTGACTTATAACTATAGTTTTTTCTTAGTTTTAGTGTGAAGCTAACATATAAAACTATCATATATAACATATAACATGGTAAAAATAACAGCTAATACCTACTCTGAAGCTTTACAGACCTGATGTTATTAAATGATTTTATTTATGGAGTTGCATGACTCATAAAACATAGAAAGCTTCCAATAATTGCTTGTAGCTTATCAAAGCCATATTTGCAGTGTACTTATTGTACAAAAAAGTGGCGCTTGTGCTCACAATCCCGAGTCCCAGCCTCCCAATATAGCTATCGCGCCGTGGACCAGTTCCCACTCACTATCCCAATATGTCTCTGTCGCGGCTGCTTTAGGAAACTAAATTATTGTGGGCAACAAAGTACAATTTTAACAAAAATGTAGCTTTAATGAAGCCTTATAAAAGCCTAATTTTAGGTTAAAACGTGACATTTGATTATATTATGTAGTTTATTTAATATGCCAAAATTTTATGTGTTAAATCTCTTATTTGGGTCTTCAATCCCAAACCTAACCTAGTACATAATAGTTTAATGACCTAACCCTACTGACAGATTTATGCCAACACACTTATCAAGTTAGTATAGTAGTTGTTAGTATAATATGTAAGTTCTAACACGAACGAAACCAAATACAGACTATAGTAACGCGAATTTCGCTGCCAAAACCTTTGTGCTGCGAGTATGTTAGTAGGTACGCAACAACTGCTTAACCGATTTTAAAGTTTAAATGGGTACTTGAACTCTGAGTTCAAAGTCCAAAGTACCCTTTATACTCTGAACTTCGTAAGTGTAAAAGCATCATGCTGATATTATTATCTGATTTCAGGCCACTGAACTTTAAAAAAAAATAAAAAATTTGCGAGTTGAAAAATATGTAAAACTTTAAAATAATGTGACTAGAGTCAAAGACTGTAACAACTGCCATATTCTATGAAATCTGTGATATGGTAAATATACCTACTTAAGCAATAATAAAGGAAGTAAACTGCTAAAATAATAGGTCAGAAATCCGTATTTCTATACAATATTCTGTGCTTATAAAACAAAGAAGAAATTTCCTGTTTCCCCAAGGAAACATTTTTTATTTTATTTTGTCCTAATAAAGACAAGGTGCCCGTCATGTTTTCAATTATAAATGAAGCAGGCATTGTTTCCAGCCTCTAAAAAGCCGATTTAATTTGTAAAGTCCTTCCATAATCTCGGGTACGACGAAAAGAGAAAAACCTCAAGAACCCAGTAAATAATTAAATAAAAGCTCGAGTTTTTATTTTCTTTTAGAAAAGAAGTTCCGTTCATGGAAAGCGATTTTTTGTTAACTCTAGGACCTAGGTATAGGTCAAGCGCGCTTGCCTAGAAGATGCCTATTATATACTTACCTACCATATGTATTACGATGAGATGGAAATTTCAGACTTAATGGCTGTTTGAAAACCTGCAGGTATATTGAATGAAAACAAACATTTTAGAGCTGTGTGCATTTTAGAGGAAAATATTGTGAGGAAACCTGTGTGCCTGAGAGTTCTCCACAATGTTTCAAAAGGTGTGTGAAGTCTACTAATCCACACTAGGTCAGCATTACAGACTATGGCTTAACCCCTTCTCATTCTGATAGGAGTACCGTGCTCAGTAGTGGGCCGGCGATGGGTGATCGCGATGATGATTATATAAATTGCAGTAATACGTTATACGATATAACTTATAATTATTTCAGCTCCTACTAGTTATCCAACAAACAGCTGTAATTGCAGTGCCGATTACTTTATAAAAACTTCACTCGTAGAAAAGTGTATAATTTACTCGCACCACATAATTAGTGATGGAAACAGATTATAAGTGATAGAAACAGGTTATTAGATCCGGCAAAGCGATTAGTGCAGCGGATGAAGGGGGAAGGGAAACGGAGTAAATGCAGTTATTAATTGTCGTCCGCCGTCGATTCAACGCATTGGTATTAAGATATCCTTCCACGACACGCCCCGTGGCGACGAAGGATTAAGTGTTAGGAGGGAGCGACAAAAACGTACGGAAAGCCAGGTGAGGTGGGACTTTGCAATCACTTGAAATACTGTGGCTTAAAGTGACACATTTTTCATTAACATGGACCGTTTATGGCAGCTGTCCTATACATCAGGTTTTCTAAGATTGGTGTATGTAAAATATATACCCAAAGCTACACGGAGGTAAAGCTGTAAGTTTCAATTTGTTTATTCCATGTAGGCCAAATTGTGGCTCTTATGCTACACCTTACACCGGAAAAGGCAGTGTTGGAACTTGGAAGACTTCCCACTAGGTGGACAGACGACATGAAACGAGTGGCAGAGAGCCGTTGAATTACTCTTTTTAAACGCCGCAAATACATATGATAGTTAATTATTACAGAGATTATAACCCTTTGTTGTAAAGTGATTTATCTAACTATCGAGGCTTATTGGAATTGGAATATTGGTCTCATAAATAACTTTTCACATCCATCCATCCCATAAACTGCATCATTACGTTGTTTCCGTCGGTTATAAATCGAATTGCACTTCATAAAGTTACAAAGTTACAGTCCGTAGCACGCGTAAGCGCATGGCTTGCTCGCTCGGCGGTTACCGAGTCTCACGTCGTTGGCTTATTTGCTTTATCAATGCTTATCATTACCGGCCGCGTACGGCGGCGACGCGGAAATTGTGCCCCGGAGAGCTTTCCACTGACGACTATTGTTAACTACAGATTGAGATAACAACACTATTGGATACCTGCAAGCTGTGCTCTGAACATTGGTATTAGGTAGATATAATTTGTGGCGTGGCAGAGTCATTAATGTCTACATTGCATAAGAATTATGTATTTGAATATCGCTACAGTCGTTAGGAAATTCAAGCTATTCTTTGGGTAGGTAGGTAGCAGGTACGTACCTAAGCAAAGTTTCAAACATACGTAGCCTACCTCTTTCTTATAGAATGCCTAAGGTTTTTTCAAATGATTTACATAAATTAGTTGACTAAAAACTTTTAATTTCTGAGGCACAAGATACAGAAATGTAGATTGAAGAGACGTCGTTCATATAATTAAAAACCAGTCGAGTGCAATAAATCTATACCTAATATAGAACACTAAGAATAGATAAATGTTCAGAAGTTTGATCCGAGCAAAGCCGGGGCGGATCAGCTAGGAGGTACTCGTACATATTATTACAACCCCCCATTACAATAAATCACAGCCATAAGTGCAGTAGCATATCTCTCATCGTACACTCTCGAATTAAGACGTCCGCGTATCTGTATCGAGTGGAGTGTAAACACGTATCATTATCAACCCGTCAACGCATCATACCCGCTATCCGTTACCCGCTACCCGCTACCCGTACCTACCCCGCCCGCCAGAACAAACCGTGTACGCGATGAGTGATTTATACAACAATCTCGGTAGGGTGGGAAACTTTTGATTTGTTGTGATATTACATTGATGGAGAAAAGTTGTACTTAAGTTGAAATCTATAGAGCGCACTTTGACGTTGCTTAGACTCAAGTTTCAGTTAAAACGAGACAGATTTATGCCAGCGGTATAATGCTGTCTCGTTTTAACAGTGTTTTAATCTGAGCAAAGTCAAAGTGCACTCTATAAATAGCCTAAGCTACTGGACCACGACGTGCAAGAGCGACACGCATTACTTGAGAAGTGACACTTGCACACAACTTGCATATTGCTTCGTATTGAAATGTATGGAGTGTAATTGAGATGACCGCGACATAACCATAGGTATCAATCAGTCCATCACGCGATAGTTAGGCTCGCGCAAACGGGCCACTCACCACAGCCACCGGTGTCGCGCACCACGTCCTTTGGTACTGCGCAACCAAGGATACCTTCCACCTCCCATGGCCCCACCAACCTCTCGGTTATATGGGCCAAAGTGCGGGAGAGCCCCTAGTGCTCCAGGCATGCTTATTCCTACGAATGCTTGCTCGGGGCGCATTTTTGACTCGCTACAATTTGTTTACCTCGTTCCTTGTCCCTTAAGTCTTTCTCCCCTTTCTGGGGCAGATATTCACTACACGCAGATCACCGCGTGCCACGTGATCCGATTCGTTTCTCGATCTCAAGCTCCCACAAGTCCGGGATTACGGAGCCAACCTGTTCTGCCACTTGTGCCATTGGAGCTTACCGCAGTTTTCCGCGCAAACTCGAGGATACTTGGTGGCCACCAAGGTGCCACCACGAGGTAGCAAGTGGCCGCCACCGGTGGCGTCTAACACCACTCGATTCACATACGCTTGTCACCAGCCACCGGGCGGTGGCCTATTTGCGCGGACCCTTATGTTGGTTATTGTTGTCACGCATCACGGTTGCATAGATCAAAGTTTACCCTTAGCGTCCATATAAACGTGCCACAAAGTTGCAGCTGCAAAACAAATTCAGCTTTTTTAAAACAACTACTTTGTTATATTTTCTAATCTAATATTTTTCATAAAAATCCATGAGCATGATTGTTCTCACGAGGAACGTAAATGGCAGCCAACTCATCGAATTTCACTCCGAGCTCCGGCGGGCGATCGCAGAAAAAATTATAATTGAATGCTAATTAAACTGGAGCTTGTTGGACTCGACTAAATTAGGAGCAGACGGTTTAGCGGCGTTTGTTTTATTTGCGTTCTCATTTCGCTCCGCTCCTGCAAACGCTTCGCCGAGAAAATAATATAATCTCTCCAGGGAACAGGCATAAATAATATTAATTCAAATTGTTTTTCGTTGAATTATAATGGCCAAATGCTTTGTACAGTCAGAAAATAAAATTTTATAATAATTGAATACTACAAAATTCTGTAAGAATTAAATAAAAATAATATCAGAAACGGTTTTATGACCTATACATAATATAATACCTTGTTATAATTTTTATGATTTGTTTTATTTTACCTGTATTGAAACATTGGTTGAAAACGTCGGTCTGCTATACGGAAGTTCCCGGGTTTGATCCCAGGCACTTTTAATTTTTCGGAGCTACGAGTATGTGCGTAGCTATCACTTGCTTTAATGGCGAAGGAAAACATCGTGAGGAAACCTGCATGCTTAAGGTAGGTTCTCAAAGGTATATGAAATCTACCGATTCAAACTATGGCCTTAACCATTCTCATTTCGAGAACTGAGTGCTCAGTAGTGGGCTGACGATGGGTTGATGATGATGATTGATTTGCTTAAAAGCCTTAAAATGTTCTGGAATGAGATAATATTATAGTTAAAGTCTGTGCTGGAAATAAAGTTATTTGCTAACGCTACACCATAGTTGTAGGAGATTGTAGCAATAGATAACAATCTTAGTCATGAACAAGACAGCTTGACTCGCAACAAGCTATTTAGTCTAATGGCATATTGTTCTACCGACAACTAATGCTAACGTGTCTATTAACCGTCTATCAACTCGAGGATTCTTTATGAGGTAATCTCAACAGAACCAGGTAATTTAGTAACATTATGGCAAGTGAATCATAAGGCGGTGAAGTCACTCAATCAACTCGTGAGCAAATCAGAAATGAGCACATCAGTAGGAGAACCAGAGTAACCGATATAACTTAGTGGGTTGCGAAGCTGAGTTGGCAATGGGCAAGGTACAGAGTTCGAAAAACCGATAGACGCGGGATTTTATGATCAGCAGCTGATGATACTGGGATATTATAATACGCTAATGTAATAACACCACGTACGTCAAAATTAGCAACTTTACAAAAGGTTGAAAAAGGAAAAAGAAGAGAGTACGACCAAAGAAAAGGTGAATGGCTCCCGTGAAAGATGATTTTCGTATAAAAGGGGTGAATGATACGTTGACGGATGACAGAAGAGAGTGGAAGAGAAGATATGTTGTGCCGACCCCACGAAGAGCGAAAATCTTGCAGTTTCCAGAGGTATGGATCGTTTGACGGACACTAGTTACTTTTTGAGTTTCTATTGGACGTTTTTTGTTTCTGATTTTCCAAAACGACGCGTCTCTCGATCCTTTTGCGAACGACATCAAAATGAGAAAATCACCAATCGAAATGACTTACGTGGTGTTAGCACTAAGAACTTAAACGAGGATTATGTAGGATTTTTTAAGGCCATAATTTCACTGCTCAGTATTCAGATTAGTTTTTTTAGCCATCATCACTTCAGCCTGCGGTCGGAGTACTTCTGACGGGCCGTCAGCTCGCAGCAAGCGATTCCAAGTTAAATTGGATTTAGCCGTAATCATAGCGTTCCGTTTGTCCGTCGACTTAGCGCTCTTTTAGATTCTGCGATTAGCTGGCGTTGCTGATCGATACGGAATTATGAAACACGAATGGAAACTAGACCCGGGAGCTAGGTAGGTAAAATTTTGAAAAAGAGGTTAACTACCGAATCCAACTCAGCTGGACAGCGCTTGGGAAGCTTCGAAATGTCCTCTCGTCCAAAATTCCTCAGTGCCTGGTCTTTGAACAGTGTGTGTGACCAGTGATGACACATGGATCCGAGATGTGGTCACTAATTATGTATGAGCCTCATGGGAAAGCTCAGAGTCACTCAGCCCCCGATGGAGGACAATACAAAGGCTTTATTTTAACAGGCTTATATTAATTAGCTTTCTTGTCGGTCCGTTTGTTTGTTTATCTGTTCGAACTCTATTTTAAACTAACTTCCCGTGTTTCCCGAGTTAGATTGGAAATTGATAACAATGCAATACTTATTGGCTCGCTTTCTTGTCTTTCTGTTTGTTATACGAGTTTGTTTTTTGGTATCGATTAATGGAAGTTAATTAACTTCCCGTGTAGCTAGATACTTAAAATTTCAGCGCTACCAATAGAAAGAGAAATGAAAAATAAATAAGTAAACAAGGCTAAAAAGTTATCTTATGAACTCAAAACGTGCTTTTTGAGTTGTATTCCAATTTCTTCTTCCCCCTACGTGTTGGGCCGCCAGTGTACATATTTTCTGACTTCATTTGTGTTCCACGTCCCGTATCTTAGATGCGGTACGTGCAGCTGCATTGGAAATTGCTGCCAATAACCCGACACGGACTAAAAGAATTACCTAGATGGTGAAGATCAATCGGCTTCTTAATATTGATTGATATTGATCAATTTATAATCCTTATTAAAGTAAGGTGTCAATGATATGGTCAAAAGTGTCGACGCAGAAAGGAGATCATTCTAGCTCCATACATTTTTGGGCCTTTTCTGAAAGTGCCGGCCAACGAAAAAAAATGGTACGGATCGTTAGAACTAGCCATTTGGAGTAATAGTTAATACCGCAGAAAAGTTGTAGGATTGTTCTGAACCAAGATATACAGGGTCGAAGATTCGTCATTATCATACATTTTATTGATTTCTAAAAGTGCTGGGAAACATAAAATAATGTTAGATATTGCTAGAACTAATGATTTGAAGCAATTATCATTATGACGCGAAGGCTGTGGGGCCACTATATGTCGTGTTATACAAGGTATACAAAAAATGAATATACTTTGTATAATTAATTGTAACCGATTTTATGATTTTGTTACTGTTTTGATTGTTTTATACGAATATGAATACACGTACAATTATTTTGACTCCCACGAAGTGCTGGATCAGCTGCAATGTGGACAAAATTCGTTTATACATACCTGGATTGTATGCGGCCTTGTAATACTAGGTGATCTCATCCAGCCATCTCCCAAACTTCTGCCACTGGGAATTGGGATATGGATTTATTCATTTGGGATATGAATTGGGATGGGATTGGGAATGGAGGATGTTGGCTTCCATAGCCTGGAAATGAGCTCTCCTTCTATTATAATTACATATTGTTTGTGATAACAAGTTCTGCTGAACTGTTTTGCTCACTGACCGTTCATGGATTACGTCAAGAAAATCACGTGCATGCACGTTGTTGTCTATCAGAACATGATAGCCGTTCAGCAATGCTGACAAAATCCTGAAATTATCGATCATGTTACTTAATGTCCGGTTACAAATCCTGAATAACCCTGAGTAAACAAAAATCTCTTCCAAAGCGGTCGTTAATCATTTACATTATCCAGCAGCAAATGGTAAAAAGTCTAGATTTATTGGCTTGGTCAGTAGTTAGCTGGGTTTTTTACTGATGTTTTGTTACTGGCATTTGTGCCACATAAGCGCACACCTCAAGAAAGAAAGATTACCTCAAGATTGTTTATGGTATCTCTAAAACCATGGACTAAGATAAAAATCCAGTAAAAATCTTCTATATCATTTAAGGTATCATTTAAAAGTTGCTTCAGCGTGTAGATTATTGTTCCATCGCAAATATAAAGGCTTTTAGTGGTTTCGGAACTTGTGGTTAGGGTATGATTTTCACTGGAAAAAGTAATTAGTGCTTTTCTGAAGATATATGTACATGCTTGTATCTGTCTGTACATGCCCTTTATTTCTTACCTTTCTTTCTTGAGACATGCGGTTATGTGACACAAATGCTAGAAACAAAACATTTAAATGAAACCCAGCTAATTACTGACCAAACCAATAAATCTAAGCTTGTTATCATTTGCCGCTGGATGGTGGAAGTGATGAACAATTGCTTTAAAAGAGATTTTCGTTTGCTCAGGATTGATCAGAGTGACCGGGCATTAAGTAACGTGATCGATTATTTCAGGATCGCGGTAACATCGCTAAACAGCTATCATGTTCTGATAGACAATAACGTGTACTACAGACGTGATTTCCTTGACAAAATCCATGAACTGGTCAATGCGCAAAACAGTTTAGCAGAACTTGTTATCACACACAATAATTATAATAGAAGAAGAGCTCATTTCTAGGCTATGGAAGCCGACATCCTCCGTTCAATGACTTTTCTAGATTCACAGAAGAATCGACGCAGGTTGCTTTGGGCAGCTATCGACTGAAGAAGGCCCGTAGTTACTATGGTGAACAGTACGTATAACCAAATGGTGCATTCATCACAGAGCTCGCCGGAGATATCCCAGTGGCAGAAGTTTGGGCGATGGCTGGATGAGATCACCTAGTATTACAAGGCCGCATACAATCCAGGTATGTATAAACGAATTTTGTCCAGATTGCAGCTGATCCAGCACTTCGTGGGAGTCAAAATAATTGTACGTGTATTCAAATTCGTCTAAAACAATCGGAACAGTAACAAAATCATAAAATCAGTTACAATTAATTATACAAAGTATATTCATTTTTTGTATACCTTGTATAACACGACATATAATGGCCCCACAGCCTTCGCGTCATAATGACAATTACTTCAAATCATTAGTTCTAGCAATATCTAACATTATTTTATGTTTCCCAGCACTTTTAGAAATCAATAAAATGTATGAAAATGACGAATCTTCGACCCTGTATATCTTGGTTCAGAACAATCCTACAACTTTTCTGCCATATTAACTATTACTCCAAATGGCTAGTTCTAACGATCCGTACCATTTTTTTTTGTTGGCCGGCACTTTCAGAAAAGGCCCAAAAATAATGATCTCCTTTAACATTTAAAATTGGCACTTAAAAATAGCCAAACCATTCTCATTTTGAGAAGAAATTTGTGCTTAGTAGTGAGCTGGCGATGTTGATGATGAGCAGGCTGATAATTACGAATAAGGAAACGTCTTGATGAAGGCAAGGGAGTACAGTGCCTGGCAAACAACTTGAGCATTAACGCGATTGGCTGGCGAATGGCGGGTGCACGCGATTGGTTGAACAGTCGGCGCGGGTGCACGCGAATTGCTGATAGTCAACTCTCGCTTCCCGGATTCGCCGACTTTCTCCCACAACACTTCTTCAGGTCCAAGTTATTTGCCGGGCACTATACCTCGGAAGGTGTTGGCCTCGCGTGTCTTCGTGGTCTTATCTGTTATCGATTAAAGTTGTTACCCGGATAGTATAACAATACTGCCATTAGTGTGACGTACGCACAAATTAACGCGTTATTGCTTATTCGTATCGGCTTACCGGCACGCCACGAGGCGGTCTACTCGCTGCACCCTTTTAGCGTGTCGAGTTGAGGTCAACTAGATGCCGGGGTCTGCGTTAATTGACGGCGTACTTTGAGTACAGTCAGCCACAAAGCTAGGTTTGCACCCTTCCATAGTACACTTGTACTGGCGGGTGAAAACCTAGCTTTGTTGCTGACTGTACTAATCTCAGACAGGCCGAAAATTACAAGAATTTGTCTTTCTGTGCGTGTCGCCTTCACGCACAGAATGACAGGGTGAAACTAGATCGCTAGCAAAAACTTAGCGGTATGATTGTACTACCTAAATACAATCCAATACCAATAACCATTGCCTTATACTTGTAGTTTTAGTGATTTAGTATTTTCAAAACCACAATGTATAGCCAAAAGTTGGATCAATGCCCCGCCTACGACGCGGTATTTACCCTGCGGCATCTATCTACGCAACGTTCGTTGACCTTCAGTCTAGCGTCAGGTAAATGTTTCATTTTTTTGTGGTATCTTATCAGTAATCACCTGTAGGTACTATCCATGCTTTCGTGTTTGCTAGCTTTCTAATTACACTCTGTATGTTTGTACGGATTAATTTCTAGCTCTTTGCAAATCAGTTAATTAAAACTAACTGTCTGAAGTAATTACTCCATTCGGATATATCAGTGAATTTCATTAATAAATCAATAAGAATACGAAGTTTGAGTAATGTTTCTTTCATTTGCAGGTACGGGTGATGATTTAACGGCACCGGCTGATTGCCTTCGCCGCCCACGCCACGTCTCAGTTTGTATAACTTATTCATTTATTATTAATTTACCCGTGTATTAGTTTGTAGCCATTTCACAAGAGCCGACAACGGCATATACATTAAAACACGAGAATAATTAATTTTTATTGCTCCCGAATATGGGAAAAGCTAATTTGGGTTACCTACCGCAAATTAAATAAAACCGTTTTTATTTAACGTCGCCTCACACGTGCACATTTAATACCATATGCAAAAGCTAGCAATCTTGAAGGTGTTTTGTAGTAACTAGTACATAAAAGTAAATATAAACGCACCCATTTTCAGGAAATGGTCACATCGATAGACCAATCACGATTATAGTGCGTCCTTTTCACTTCTATGTTATAACAGGCAAGACAATGCGCCCCATGTTAGCTCAACTCTCTGAATAAGGTATAAAAACATTTATCAACCCCCGATCCAAAAAGAGGGGTGTTATAAGTATGACGAGTTTATCTGTGTATCTGTGTATGTGGCATCGTAGCTCCTAAACGAATGAACCGATTTTAATTTAGTTTTTTTTTGTTTGAAATTTGGCTTAATCGAGAGTGTTCTTAGCTATAATTGAAGAAAATCGGTTCAGCCGTTTGAAAGTTATCAGCTCTTTTCTAGTTTTCTTATAGAGGTTTTTTAAATTTTGAGTTATTTTTGTATTGAATTACATCTTACTTAACATTATTCTTTTTCGATGACACGAATCAGCTAGTTTTATATTCAGTAAGTTTTTGCGAGTGGCGAAGTTTAGATTAGAAGCTGAGTCAGCAGTTTGCAGCCTGTAACTGTTCTCGAGGCGCTGAGACCCTCGTGACCGGAATATGAGCGCCCCTACAAGGACCGAGACGTAATTGGAAATGTTTGGCTTACTAATTCAATTTCATATTTTCTTCTACGCCATATCAGTATTTTGTGATAACAGTTTTAGAAAATCATTTACTATCTCAAAGTAAATGTAAATTAAGACAGATTGATTGTTATGCCATAAGTAGGTACTGGTATATATTGTTTTGTATAAAACGGAAAATTATTGAAAATTTCTTACACTACTTTAAATTGCACTTACTTATACATTTTTAGTAGGTAGATACCTATTGCACTGTTGTATTTAAAAATGGAACTACAGTGTTATACAATTACTACAATGTACTTTCCTTTTCCGCAGGGAACAATAAGAATAGAATAGCACTAGATATTTTTAGAAATATCAAACCTAGTTTAGTTACGACATCCTAACTGTCACTTCAGCTTGATCTAGAAAGCGTATACTAGGATAGACCCATTTTAATCCTGCAACCTAAACACACAGCATACATAATGGGTTTGCCTAGGTAGCTAATGCCAGTAGATTGTAGAAGCTCTCGCACAATCAGAGTAACGCGGCATAATCTATCTTACGGTGTGTTCGGTCGACACGGTGAAGAGGAATAAATCACTGAGACAGGCAACGCTACAGCTAATTAATTAACGCCCTAGTGCGGTAATGTGATGATGTTCTACACAGTGCATGCCATGTTTTGGTCTCGACTACGGTAAAGCAAAAGGAAGCATTTCCGGAATCTTTTGTAGAAGCTTAGCACAATACATAGCAGTTTTTCAACAGCAACATAGATTTGTGCATTGCAAGGTTCTATAGAATCTGTGTTACGGTGTGTTCGGCTGTTCTGACACGACGAAGACGAATAATTCACCGCGCGGCAGACGGGCGATGCTACAACGGATTAATTACTGCCCTTGTGCGGTAATGTGATGATGCGCTGATGTTCTACACAATGTATGCCATGTTTTGATCTCGACTACGGTAAAGCACAAGAAAGCTTATTGGAATTCTTCGTAGACGTTTGTTCTACTGCTACTTCATAAAGGATTATTTATAGTACTCGTACTTATCAATTTTTTTATTAGCGGTGAGAATAAGGGTGGTGAGCCTTGCAGGTTTTTGAATCTGTCTGTAAGTATGTAATAAATCAACCACGCTACAATTAACATCCTAGAGTGGTAATTTGATGATGTTGTACATAATGCATACTATTGAGTACAAAAGAATTAGCTACAATGTGTTCTATTTCCTCTTGTATATATGGAGTCCTACTACCTATTTGTAGGTAGGTTTAATTTTACTATGAAAATAAATCAAACAATTAGCTTGGCTGGTAAATTCTATTGCGCGTAATTAATTAAATCTGCCGCGATAACCCGCCACCGATGCAATTGCAATAAAATAACTACATATTCGCTAATTGCGGACAACGTGTTTGTCGCCGTACATAATTCAATACTGATAACATTAGGTATAGTAGTACCGTGTTGTATCTAGAAGTAGAGTGGCAATCTCATAACTTCTACAATCGGGCGTTGCTGCCCTGATAAATACCTACCTATACGAAACATTGATATACAAACGCCAAGATAATTTAATACAAAAAAAAAGAAAAGATGTAGTAAAAAGTACTAAAAGGCAAATATTTGATCCTTAAATCTGTATAAAAATGTAAAAGGTAAAACTGACTGATTTCTAGTGGATTTAGAAACATGAGATTTCGCATTTACATTATTAAGTAATTATATCTACTGTGAGAAATACTCGTACTTTGAGGAATTCAACGTACCTACTTACAGCTAAAATCTCCATGTCAGGAAACTTGAAATTTTGTGGGAGGTTTTTTCTATAAAGAAGACACAATAAGTAAATATTTTTGGTTTCACCCGAGTAAAGCCGGGGCGGATCAGCTAGCACCTAATGAATATAAAGGCTACCTATCTTTGTTATGATATAGCCACGGTTGTAGGCTAGTAGCTAGTAGCAGCTGGCAACCAATTAGCGAGTTATCTAGACTCCAGGCACCTCGAGTCGAGGCGGGAGGTAGCGCGCTGAAGTATTGGGTTTCTAACGTCAGTTGAGGCCCTCCTTGCCGGAGTGCTATCTTGCTGAAGTGTGCGTCTTCTGAGGAGTTATCTCTCTCGCGGAAAATGTTCACTCAATTACCAACTTTCTGTTATCACCGTTTCGGAGCTTTCCCTGTCCAAAAGCAAACGAGTAGGTCAAACTAGAAACATTTAGACTACAGGCCCATGTTCAAAAATGGATGGGTCATATGAACCACCAGGTGACGTATACAGGACGATATAAGAGCTTAAAATAATAAGATTCAGCACTATGCCGTCACTTGTAAGCTGTCCAACAGAGTGCTGGTGAGAATTCAAAAGTGCAGGTAGAGTGAGTACATTTTGGTCATATATTTTTGTACGGCATTTTTACCATCGATAGATCCATGAAAAATAATAAGAAAGCGCGCAGTGCCGTAAAAAAATGGTGCGCCACAAAGTCAGTAAATTTTTTGATTTTCTGACAATTTCCAGGTTAAATTTGGTCATTTAATTCTGTACGGCATTAGTTTCATACTGTTTCAATACAGCCTCTAATCCATTATTCCGCAACGCCGTACAAAAATCATGCGACAAGGGGAAAAAATTGAGGGTAGCAACCCCCTCTCTTTCCGTGGTCCGGGGGATGATTTGAAACAACATAAAATTAATTTATTTTGAAAGTGTTTTATGCATAGATAATATTTTTTTACATGCCGTACATTTTCGTTGGTCCAAAGGTTTGTAGGGGATGTGGATATTATATATACACCCGTTCACTTCAGTTAGACGGCATAGTGATTTTATCATATTATCAATTGTTCTCTTCAAAAATATGTTAATGCCGTACAGTATCAGATGGCCATAAAGTACTATACCCTTAAAATGGTAGCGTCATTTTCATCAGCCTAAAAGATATGGTCTGCATTAAAATGTACGGCATAATTTTTTCCTAATTTATTTATCTTAGTACTATTTAAAACAAGGGAAAAGCGTAGAAAATTGCTATATTTTATTAATCTATGAATATTTAAACTTTTGCAATAATTTGAAAAATTTCAGTTTTTGTATTTCTCTATATATTTTTTTAGAACAGTTTCTTTTAAACGGCAATACTATATAACAATAGTACTTTACACTATCATGTTAAAAAAAAAGTTGCCGTACAGAGTCAAATGATTTTACAGCTTTAAAAATCAAGTATACCTTGAAATTAAGATAATTATTGATACACATTCAAATGAACACTAATTTTTTGACGGCATTATTTTTAATAGTACTTTTGAGTGCTAGATAATGTTTTGGAACCAAAGCCGTACTTTTTCAAATCACCCCCCGGACCACGGAAAGAGAGGGGGTTGCTACCCTCAATTTTTTCCCCTTGTCGCATGATTTTTGTACGGCGTTGCGGAATAATGGATTAGAGGCTGTATTGAAACAGTATGAAACTAATGCCGTACAGAATTAAATGACCAAATTTACCCTGGAAATTGTCAGAAAATCAAAAAATTTACTGACTTTGTGGCGCACCATTTTTTTACGGCACTGCGCGCTTTCTTATTATTTTTCATGGATCTATCGATGGTAAAAATGCCGTACAAAAATATATGACCAAAATGTACTCACTCTACCTGCACTTTTGAATTCTCACCAGCACTCTGTTGGACAGCTTACAAGTGACGGCATAGTGCTGAATCTTATTATTTTATGCTCTTATATCGTCCTGTATACGTCACCTGGTGGTTCATATGACCCATCCATTTTTGAACATGGGCCTGTAGTCTAATTTCTAAATTATCAGATGTTTTTGACGCTTATCAGAACCGACAATTTGACGTGCCCCACAAAGCACGATGGGAAAGTATAATTAGGACTAAAAGCTCTTGAAAGTTTAATCAATTAATATCGATACTTTATTGATTTGGGTCAACGTTGCAGGAAGCGATATCGAATAACATGATACAACTGGATATACCTACAATGTTGGACTTGTGTCTACCATACCGGGTCCTCGGCCTTCCTTATCCTAGTATTTCAGTAAAAACTGTATCATACTCATGTTAATTATTAAAATTACGTGTTTGTGCAAGCTTAAACCAAAAAGTTGTGTCAGACATCGTAGCTACAGTGAGTGCGCACACTCGACTGTGTCGTCGGCTCGCTACGTTACACCAACTAGTGTGTACACAGACAGAGTAATTGGATTGTCTGACAAACATGTGATCGGGTGTCTCGTACTTGCTTCTAATCTTTACAAATAGGAGTACATTGAAGTATATCTAATACGGAAGGAAAAACCACTATTTCCTTGAACCTGAATAATACCTACGTCATAATATTGTCGTAACGTGATTATTTTGACGTAACCTCTACGAGCCTAAAGTTAAGCCCTCATTCTGGGAAAAGACCCGTACTCAGTACCGTACAGTACCGTACCGTAGGCGATTTTTTTTTAATTGGTTACTAATAAATAGTTTTATCTTTAAATAGAGCAACCGCCGAGTTACTTGCTGGTTCTTCTCGGTAGGAAAGGCATTCCGAACTAGTGGTAGATGCTTTTTGACTATTCAAAAGTACTTGTAAAGTTTAATTAAATAAAAAATATTTTTATTTATTTACGATATTATGAAAAGCTACCTAACTTCTACTCTAACTAGCGATCAATAAACCTAAATATTACCTTAGAGTTTCCTCGCCATGTCTGTGTGGAGTTCCCAAGTTGTACATTATCATCTTATCTCAGTTAAATTATAGTGAGCGTGGGAAATACATTGTTCGCAATTAGAGGATGCAGTATATTGGCCGGCGCCAGAGCGATATCAATGGCCCACTAGATGGGGCGCTTCATAGTAACATGTTTGTCTGTCAATCGTAATTCGCTTTAGATGCAGTATATTTTTACGAACATAGATATTTTAGAAGTTAGAGCAGATCATAGGTACCTACCATAGCAAAGCTACCTACATATTTTTACAAGTGGACGGATGGATGGGCCGACGGACATTGAAGTTAGGGTCTCGTTGGTACGGAACCCTAAAAAGGACTGCGTATAAAACTGGACTATTAAAATTGAGAGGCGTGTGGACACCGATGTTCGTTGGTAGTACATGTTGTTACTATGAAGTGCCACATCCAGTAGAACATTTATATCGCTGGCCGTCGCGATGTCGGTGCAGTGCTGTTTGCGCCTGTGTGGCTTATCGTTGATTTAATTAATTGGACACAGCACATCGCCGGTATTTTACACTACAGAAAATAAACCAAGGAATTTATTTACACGAAGTATGTGAAAACAGAAAATTAACGATACTAACAGTTGATTAAATTGTATGGGAAAGCATAAAGGTCTAACAAACAAAGATACGAGTAGATATTATGATTTTGGATTACATATTTAATGGACATTTATCTTCCTAGCATATTTAAATTATTTATATTATTTAACCGTTTTAAGATAAACTTTTATTGCAACTATAGGTTTAAACCATACTAGGGTACTGGCAATTATTTTTGATTGAAAATATATAAATTGAAAAAAAGTTTGGAAAAGAGTTTCAAACAAAGAGTTGACTGCGAAATAAAAAGACCACGTTGCATCTACGGCACAATATAGTAGAATCTGTGCTCTCCAAAATGCACGCCTAGCTAAATAAATACCTGAGCAGACATATCACTGTGATGTCTGGTGCATGAATCGGTATGGAGTAGGTACCTAGTACGGAAACGGATTAATTCCGAACGGTTGAATCGTCCGCGTCTGCAGTAATCGGCAATGCATGCTCGGTGCACCGCCGCGCCGCACCGCACCGCTCCGCTCCGCTCCACACCGCGCCGGGTGTTGCGGTCAACTGTACGCCTCGCTGAAAATAATGCAGTGCTATACAACTGCACTATCTAAGGAGGGCAGTCCTATGAGTTTGATTGGTAACCTACATTATTGTACTGGGGAAATCTCTTTACTTTTACTTAGCGCTATCTTTTATACAATTCTCCTTGCGAAAAAGGCTAGCTTTACTTTTAGATCTGTCAACAAACTGTTAAGTTCCGCAGCACACTCTTCAAAATGTTTCCGATAGAAGACAGGCAGGGATGATTAATTTATAGGATTCAGGATCAATTAAGATATTAAACATACGTTCGCTTTATTAATAAGATAATGGTTTTCAAAGCTAACCTTTCCACTGACTTCATTATTTATTCACCAATCTGCATTCACCCTAAATATCTGCATTATAGAAAAGCGATAAATTTACATTCTATGGCTGTGGTTTTTGACTTATGGGACGTATGAAAGCGAAGGGGAATAGATGAATGCTGCTCGGTTGAATCGACCCCGCGTCCGTGCAGTCGGCAATGCACGCGCGCTGCCGCGGCCGCCCCGCGATTTCAATGCTGTATTCTAGATGCAAATAGGCACCTTTCTCTTTATTATCCTTATTTAAAAACTTTATCATTGAGCCAGAGTTTCCACGTTACAATACAATAACAACACACACACACACACACACACACACACCTATTACAAACACAATTTGCTGTCTCGTTGGTCTGCCTCGTTGCTCGAAGAAGTATTTTTTATTTAAATAAATAATAAGTAGGCACTTCTGAATCGTCAAATGCATCTACACTGGTTCGGAATGCCTTTCTTACCGAGAAAGCCCAGCAAAAAAACTCGACGATTTCAAATGTTTAATTTACAGTAATATTATGCCATATTGTAGAATGTAATTGCAGTCCCTTGCATTTGATATCTAATCTTTGATTGTTCAAATAGGTATTATGCTTCTTATAAGAGAATACTTTTAATAGATTTTTTGTGTAAAGTCTAAAATTGGCTGTGGAATTCATTAAGCTGCCTCATTGGTGTAGTGGCAGTAGTTCGGATGCAGATTATGTGGTTCTGGGTTCTAATCCGCGGTTGGGATAAAAAAAGCTACTGTGGAATTATCTGTAGCAGCACGTGCGTGGAGGAAAGACCTCTTTCGTGTGTTATTTAACTTCAACTTTTGTTGTCAATGTTACAACTTAAATCATCACTCTTTTGTTCGTAATGCTGAGTAGATACATACTTATATTATCATTTATGTGAGTGTATTATTGTTTTGAAAGATAAACTAGTTCACTTTAAAGTATTGTATCGAGAACGGCATTTTTATGTTGTCATAAAAATAAAACTGGGTTTATATTTTTGTTCTAATGTCGTTATAATATATTATGAGTGTTGTGGGTGTTTGACCTAAAAACTAACGTTTGTTCTAATACTCGATATGATACATGATGGCACTATATGTATATCGGCACATTGTTCTATCCAAGTAGGCGGTGTCTCATTTTCGTTTCGTCATGCGTCTTTATTGGCGAGCTAAGTTGCGACAGATTGAAAACTCAAGTGATATATTGACACCGTTACGCTGCGCTGTTAGAAACTGTGTTATGTTTGTTATTTTCATTACTTATGATGAGGAAATTTTTATTTTATTTTATCAAAGATTGTAGGTCATTGTAGTTTAAACAACTGGTCAAATCTGAGCCGGAATCGCACACGAACGGAGCTGTACTATCGTAGGTACAAAAAATAACGTTTTTGTTTTTTCGGATTTTTCTGTCTATTTGTCTAACACAGGTGAAAGTTACCTGCCAAATTAGGTCAAGGGTAAGTACGGGTTTTGATTCCCTTGACGAGTCTTGACAGGCACGACAGTCAGACAGACAGACAGACCGACAGACAGACGCACAGACAACGAAGTGATCATATAAGGGTTCCTTTTTTTCTCGGCGGATGCAGAGTAGTTTGGTCTAAAGAGGTTTACCGCCAAATCCAACTCGGGTGGGCAGCGTTCAGGAAACTTCGAGATCTTCTCCTCACGTACTTGAAGACCAAAGAAAACCAGAGTCAACAGTATAGCTCAACGGGTTGCGAATCTGAAATGACAATGAGCAGGGCACATAGTTCGAAAAAACGATAGATGTTGGGGTCCCAAGAATGGCGTACTTGGACCGAAAAGCGCAGCGTTAACACATTTCTAAAATATCACTTTAAAAAGAGAAGTTAATGCATCATAAAATAATAACATTTAATGATGTACAATGAATAATTAAAAACCCATTTGTCGATGAATTGAGTAGGTCTTTACACGCCGCATGCCGGCGCCGCACCACGCCGCACTCCGCATGCCGGGCACGTCGCGCGATTAATACAGCCCCGCCGTCCTAATCATCCTCTTTTACAAAATTGAGAGCCATTTCACAATTTCTATCTCTGCTTTTATTAAATGTCATCTCAAATTAATTGGTTACGTGACTTGCTCCAAAATTTTGAGATAATTGACGACGTAATGACTTGAATTTAAAAAAGAATTAACATTTACAAGTAATAACTTAGGTACTTACTTATTTGAATTTTGTTTGTTTTTTCGAAAAACAGTTCTAATAATAGGGGCTGATAATAATTAGATCTGAAATCCAATCACTTTAAAAAATCATCAACCTAATTTGCTTATCATATTAAAACTTACATACATACTGAATTGTAAATTCAGTTTATCCTACAAGTTTTGGTTTTTTATTTTATTTTTTTAGATGCCAAGTTAGCCATCTGATTTGGTAGTAGTAACGTTGACTCTAAATAAAAGCGAAAGAGAATGGTAACTAACCTTAAAGTCTATTTTGTCCCTGTCGGGAATCGAACCCCGTCTCCATCCCATTTAAGAGATCTATGATCTGCTTTCCATTGCGCCAGGGAGTTTGTCAATGTTCTATATAAATTTTTCCTGATGAAAGACAATATTATTGGTTTAAGAACAGCTACATTCCACGTATCTATACTTTTCCAATTGCCATGAAAGAATTTAATATCTATGATATTCTAATAACGACAAAATATGCGAAATTAAAGATTCAAGCGTCCCGTGGAAATGAGTTCGGTATTTCAGTCCAATTGGATCGGGACCCCATCAGCTCGCCGCTCACGTACATCGCAACACACACCGGGTCCCGCGGCCCGCTTTATAATCCTCTTTAACATCAATTACGATGAATATTACAACCCTTCATACATAGGTATTAATATTATTAAAATTAGCCCTCCCTTCATACGTTTAAATATTTTTAAATTCTTGTCTAAGTTACCTACGATTAAATTGCCAACCTCATCGTTAAAAAAGTAAATAAAAATCAAACTATAATAGTAATTTGAGGGAATCACTAACAAATTCATACGTATTTCCTAACGCTCATGAAAATACCAATATTCATAAAATTGAAATATAGTTCACACCTTAGTGTTTTCTCTCAAATATACACTATTGTAAAAACTTGTGAAATAACTTTACATAAACGACTACTTAGTCTCAAATAGTTTCCCCTAGTTTCCTCCGTTTTTTTTCGAGTTTTCTTCAATAAAAATGATCGATGATCCTGAACATCCCCTAATTTGCAAACTTTGTCCACAAACTTTTGACGCCCTCTCGAGTCTCTTATATTTTTGCCAGTTAAATAGATTTGGGACCCTTCAAGGTAACAACCCTTTCAGCGAGCCCGCCCGAACATAATCAGTTATTTGGACACTAAACAAGTTTTAATCCATTTAACTCCGAAATGAGAATTCGGATGCTGAGTTACAAAAGCTCCTTTATCCCGCAGCTCGAGAATGTTGCCTCTTGTAATGAAAGGCTCGGGAATTAATTCGCACTTAGCGCATTCTTTAACGTTTATGTTCATTCTAAATAAGTGCCTTTTTAGTAAAGTTTTTGTTCTCTAAACTCTCGATTCTTTAATGAAAAATTTTCTTTTGTTTCTTTTGTCAGCTCCAATTTTCTAATCTAAGTTCAACAGCAAATTAGTTTTGACAATTGGGCTGATTTTAATATAGTTTTATTACTAGATGATACCCGCGACTTCGTCCATGTGGATTTAGTGTTTTTAATGCCGTGGGAACTATGTGATTTTCCGGGATAAAAAGTAGCCTATGTCCTGCCCCGGGATGTAAGCTAATACTGTATCTCATCAAAATCTCACTTTCGCATATTTTATAATATTAGTATGGATTTCAGACATAATATCATCATCATGATCAACCCATCACCGGCCCACTACTGAGCACAGATCTCCTCTCAGAATAAGAAAGGCTTAGGCCATAGATTGCCACGCTAGCCAAGTGCAGGTTGGCAGAATTCACACGCTTTTGAGAATATTATGTACAATTATCAGGCATGCAGGTTTTCTTACGATGGTTTGTTTCACCGTATTTGATTACTTGAAACATAACTACAAAAAGTTAGAGATGCTGCATAGGCTGTCACATAAAACATTACGTCTATAAACACTAATATGCAGATGAAATGATGTCGTTTATTGGGATCACGGACGTGAACGATTACAGTCACCTATGGTTTGAAATAGACCTACTCAAGCTCATATAAGCTGTTAGAGATATCCTCATTAAAAACAAGTACCTTCCTTCAAGTGCATCTATCTCAACGGGTTCATTCATACCACGGACAGGTTTAGATTGTAACAAATCTAAAGACAGATAATCTCCATTGAGAAGACCGAGCTGCAGTGAATGGGAGCCCGATGCTCATTGAGAAGATTACCCGTCTGACCACTCACTCATATCTCGTAATAACTCTTTACAGGCTGTCTTCTTTAGAAATGCATTAGACGTATATTAAAGAATTGAAGTTGGTATTAGTGATACATTTTCAAGATTAACTTGCTTTACTTTTTACGTACCTAATTACTTATCAATAGTTGTGTTGTATTCTATAAACAAATAGATGTTTACACTATCAGCATTGATAGTGATGCTAGTAATTAGGTAGTTATTCCTAGAAATTTTGTTATAATATTATATATCGTGTATATTATTTTTTAACCCCCGACCCAAAAAGAGGGGTGTTATAAGTTTGACGTGTGTATCTGTGTATCTGTGTATCTGTGTGTCTGTGTATCTGTGTATCTGTGTATCTGTCTGTGGCATCGTAGCGCCTAAACGAATGAACCGATTTTAATTTAGTTTTTTTTGTTTGAAAGGTGGCTTGATCGAGAGTGTTCTTAGCTATAATCTAAAAAAATTGGTTCAGCCGTTTAAGAGTTATCAGCTCTTTTCTAGTTTTCTTGTAGAAAAGAAGGTTAGATAACCGTTAGGTTCATAATATTATGTCAATAGACAAATGTCAAGCTGTCAAGATGGACGTTGCCTAAATACATTTATTTGAAAATGATGTTTTGGAAAACACAGATACTTTGGATCGTCGGGGGTGTTATAAATTTTTAATTTACACTTGTATTATATTTCAACAGTTTACCACTCAACTTGGATTTATTTTTTTCATTTAATTGTTTTCTTTTCCTAGAAATATTTATTATATTTACATTATTATGTAGAGTTTTAGTAGACACATTGTAAGTTAGAATATTATTAAAACTTCCAATAAAACTCGAATGTAATCAATATCATAATAACAAACTTCAAGCTGCGCTTTGCTATCCATTATCTGATTACAAACACGATATTTCAATCGTAGAGCAACGCTATAATTTCCTTCGCACTTCTCTCTTCCTATCAGATACAAACACCTCATTCCACAGCCTTAGCCTTTTGCGGCACATTCGTTAATAAATAAATTAATGAAGTGATAGCAATTCAACATTATGGTTATGACAAATAAAACCAAATGTAACAAAAATATGAATAAAATCAAATCAAATGTTTTACTGTATACATTCTGAAAATATAACTAAATGATGCCTGCGACTTCATATAATTTTAAAAAATCCGCGGGAACTCCATTCTTTTTCTGGGATTTTCTGTGATAAAATAGCCTGTGTTTCTCCCCGGCATGTAAACTATCTCTAGATGACCAAATTTTGTCAGAATCGGTTAAATGGATAGGCCGCGAAAACGTAGCAGACAGACTGACAAACACATTTTCGTATTTATAATATTAGTATGGATTGTATGGATTTATAGGAAATGTATAGATTTAAAAGTCACATAAATTCTACAGTGACAAAGTCGCAAACGACGTGTTGTGAGATGCAATCAGTTGTTCACACGTGGCCGCTATCCGGGATCTGTGTGACGTCACGCCGACTGCGAGCTATGAAGTAGATGCTATCTCGAGAGCTCGCGCAGATGATATCTGTATAGAGGGGCTACAGTTTGCGGATGGCGAAATGATTTGACTAAGAATTATACACTTCCGTAATTTTCCTCTCCATGGAAGCATAAGGAAGAGTGGCTGCATGAAAACCTATATAGTGGAATTTTTAACAAAGCAAATTGACTTTAATAGGTTGACAATTTTTCCCAAAAATAAAGTGTTTTTTTTTTAACAAAGAATATTGGTCATGAATAACATGGCTTTTTCCCCTTCAACTAAGCGTAAAGCTTGTGCTAGAAGTAGATACAACGTAGTGCTTCAGAGCTTTCGGAAATCAGTCCAGTGTTGGAACAAAAAGAAACTGATATTAGTCACTGATAAGAAAACTCAGAGTCACTCAGCGGGCATGAAGGGAGCTATGCTTGGAGACCTGTCAAAATGCTTTTTTTTTTGTTTAAAAAATGTATTTAGCTTAGAATATCACAATGTTCTATACGATGGTGCTACGAGAAGATAATACAAACATTATTCGTCTCTTGCGAGTTATGAAGTAGCCGCTACCTTGAGAGCTCTCGTAGATGATAATATCTCTATCGTGCTTGTTGTAGTTTGCGGATGGCGCGATTAAAGTTTCATAAATTAACGATTATTCAAAAATTGCATGTGCATTTGATATGAAATTTTTTTTGTACCCCCTTACTAACAATCGTCGTATTGCGGTTGTATGGTTGGTAACACAGAAATCTTAATAACAAGGCAATCGGCAATACGAATGGCTTATATTATTAAGATTTCTGTGGTTAGTATTAACGGTGAACGAAAACATAGTGAGGAAACCTACATGCCTGAGAATTCTACATAGTGTTCTCAAAGGTGTGTGAAGTCTACCAATCTGCACTTGTCCAGCATGGTGGACAATGGACTGAACCCCAACCACTGACAGGAGAGACATGCACAGTAATGAGCAGGTGATGAATTGATGATTATGATGATTAGTATTTTATTGAAGTCGCAATAAAATTTTCAGCTTACCAAATCACAAAAGCAATTTCATATTCGAACGACAATAAATCCTCCCGGAATATCGCAGGAGAGTGTCCTCGTATTAATATTATAGCACATACTATCGTTAAATATACGATATGGGAGGAGATAAAAACGCAGTTCAAACTCGCGGCGAACCGCTGACAAACGAGCTACGATCGACTTTACAAGTTACTCGTATATCTAGTACGGATGGTACGGAATCCTTCGTGCACGATGCTGACTCACACTTGACCGGTTTTATAGAATTTGAAAAAGATTTGGATAATATTTTCGATACCTGTTAATCCACAAACAATTAAATATATTAATATTGAATTTAGACGAAGCAAAAGGCATTACATAAAATATTGTACGTACAACTATTATGAAACGATAAATCCTAGTCATTAAAGTTGACATAATAATCCTTATTTAACAGAATACGACAGCCATACATCATATGACAGCCATGCTCTACCGGTTACTGGACTAGACTGGGCTTAATAAATGCTCAGTTATTGGTAATAATAGGTTTTATTCCGCCATTCGTCATTTGTGTCGGCGTCGGTTTTGGAGAATTCTCCCGGCGCCATTCATCATGACTCTACAAGGCTTCAACTATGACCTCGTTCATGGTAATAAATCTATTACTTGTCTTTACCATACGCAGACAAAATTAACCGTTCAATATGTAATATTCGAATGTATCTATTCACCGCAAAAGTGTAATAGTTATATTACTTCTATGTTAATTTTTCACGTTTACGTTTATTTATATTACTTACTTAGCTGATGTCCATGACTTCGTCGGCCTGGAATTACGTTTTTAAAATCCCGTGGAAACTCTGATTTGCCGGGATAAAAGTAGCCTATGTCACTCTCTGGGTCTTTAATTATGTATATCCATGCAAAAAATCGCATTGATCCGTTCCATTGCTCCGTTGCGGCATGATTGAAGGACAAACCAATAAACCAACAAACAAACACACTTTCGCATTTATAATACACCATGAAAACGTGTTTGTCTGTATGAATGTCGAATCATCGGCATCGGGGACTCATCCCCTTGACCGATTTGATGTTTGTTATAGAGACAGCACACATCTTAGGGACAGATAAAGGCTACATTTTTATCCCCGAAAATCAAAGAGACTTTAATTCACGTGGATGAAATCACAAGCATCGTCATCTAGTTTGAATATTATTTTGTAGCAAAATGCTAATGTGAGTTTGTTCGTTTGCGTGGATGAGTGGCAGCACGGCGGCAGCCGCGGCATAGTGAGCATCGAGTCAACTGTCACGTGTATATGTAAAGCGGCAATCAAACATGCAAATGGCAATAACTTTCCCGCACTCGGTTACCGTTCCAATAATTTAATCAAGCGTCGCCGCTACAAGATCTGCGCCTCCCGCGTCTATAAATCATTGGGGACCGAAAGATCCATCTCCACGGTAGAGAGGCTATATGGACTGTTTTCGTACCAAGATTTTGGTTTCGTATTTCAAAAAGCCTGTATACGTAGCGCTACACTGAAATCATCATCATCAACACACACACACACACACACACGCACACGCACACACACACATGCACACACACACACACACACACACACACACACACACACACACACACACACACACACACACATCCACAACTGGACAGAGGTCTCTTGTGGGGACTTCCACAAGCCACGGTTTTGCGCCGCGCTATCCAGCGATTCCCTGTTATTTGCTTTTTTTTAAATTCATATTCTTTATTTTGCATTTCTCATGTACATTTAACATTACACATGAGAGCCTGTAAGGGTATGGCAAAAAATATAGATACATTAGCACTCTAGCACCTTGGGACTCGAATATCTATCGATTTTTCAAAATGTATGCTCTGCATATTGCCGCAACTCCAAATTATTCAACTTCGCTACACGCTGAGCTATATCGGTTTCTCTGGATCGGATCTCTTACAGATCTTTTCATTTCTAACTTGGACCCGTATTGAAACTCTAAGCATAGCTCTCTCCATCACCCGCTGAGTGATTGAGCTTTCTCATGAGACCCACAGTTACCGACCATGCCTCGGATCCATGTGTCATCACTGGCACTCTTGATGTGCACGAATTCCCATCCCGCATCTCACCTGGTTTCGCCACAGTGATCGAGCTGTATTCTCTTGTCGCTTTGTCCTATCTGTCACCAACATAACGCTAAATCTCCAGCACTATCACGTTCACGTAGGTTGGCTGGTAGCGTCGCAACCCGTAATTCATACTCGTTCTCTGTAATTTATATTTCCCTGCGTGGTGCGGCGGTGCGGCGGCGGCGTGGAGGATATAGAAGGATACGCGATTTCTAATATTGATGTTAATCTTGTGACGTGACGTGGGAACTAAGCGTGTGAGGGGATTTCGGGTGTCACTGAGTTATTATTATTTTAGGATCTCTTGTAAGGGATGCGATTTGCATTATTTATTTTGGCTTTATTTACGCTTACTTAACGCTAGTATATCCGCCCTGGCTTCGGTCGAGGGGAAACTTAGAAAATCCAAAAACACGTCCAATTTCACATGTCTTTATTTCTAACCGAAAACCTTAACAATGATTTTCATGGATATGAATACTGTATAATGTAGTTAAAATGATACTGGGCTAACCTGCAATCTGTTTCTACGCAGTGTCGTATTAAAATAGTTTTAAATATATTTTAAACAAAAACGTTTTTTTAAAAAGAAAAACTTGTTTTTCCCAACCCTCACCAAAGCAGACGCCAAATCCATTCCAAATCCAAATCAAATTCCAAATCGCCCCGGAAATTGACTTCAGAACCCTCGTTACTTAAAAACTTACCAATGTGCCAAAGAGGTCATCAATGTTTTTTTTTCAAATAATATTAATCATGTTAACCATAACTAATATTTCCTTTTCTGCTCTGATTAAACGTAAAGCGTGTGTGTGACAATAGAGCATTGGGTGGGATTTAAACCCACAACCTTTCCCATTCTGTCCATTCCTAAACCCTTGAGTTATTAAGGATCCATTGTACTTCAAGTAGGTACTCAAACGAAGGAGCTCTTTACTCGCTTATGTCTCAAATCACATTCAAATGTAGCCACTTAGTGAAACAATGAGCAAAGTTGTGAACGATGAGCAAAACTCATCTCAATTATGAGCAGGATCTCATCGGGCGGCAGTTATTCAGCGCGGGGCCTTTATCCTCGATGGCGGTATTGTGCGTCGCACAGTAAATAATTTCATAATTAAATCCTCAGCTTACTCCACAATGGGTGAGACGTAAGCCAGTTTAATGTTTCTGGCGCGAGACATGAATGTATAGCGGTCTGGGAAATATTTCTTTTTTGTATTATTTTTCGGTCGGCGGTCATCTGATTAGTTTGATACCAGTTGTGAATTTAAAATAAAAATGTTGGTACGTGACAAAGATGGTCGCTAAACAAAATTATTTTAATTAAAAAATTTAATAGTTAAGAGGTCTAACAACATGCTTTTGACAATTTTGAGGTATTATGTAAATAATTCGCATAATTCTATCTTTGCCAAGAATAATACACTAATAATGATAAAATGCATGCAAGCAGAAAGGTCTTTTGAAAATGATGAAAGAATTTAGAACACAAAAAACACATGAAACAGTTCAAAAGTATATAAGTTTCAGTGAGTAGAGCAAAGAGTAAATGGCAAAATACGCCTAATTTCGTAACTTAAACACTACAATTACTAAGCACCTGAGCTGAGCTATGATCTTGCAGATTTTATCTAATCTCTACGTCATTTTAGCAGACCTTTGGCGCAATTGTATGCAAATGTGTAACTTACCACATGATTATATGAATTATAGCAACTTCAATGGTCGTCCATTTCGCTTCATAAACTACTCTATTACTATTAACTTTACTCTCTTATTTATACATTTTTGTAGAAATTATATGTAGGATATAGTAAATATTATGTCATAATAATAATTATGCGTGTTGTTATGTGGGATACACTTTTACTTTTAGGTCCTGGCAAGTTTTGTCATCTTCCCACGCATGTTGTGTGTGCAACATATTGTGTGGCCAAGTAGATTATGGTAAGAGACCCTACCTCACCGGGATCGTGATTTCATTTATTTTCGTTACAGTAAGACGTTTAGCTTCTAGATTCATCTGTATACATCTCAATTAAGAGAAAGTATCATTCCTTTTAGTTAAGATATATTAAAAACTAGGTTGACAGACGACATCAATCAAGCAAGTCGCAGCTCGTGTTGGATAGCGCAAGCCCGTGCCGTGTGAAGTCCTTACAAGAGATAGACTTTGTCCAGCGTCGACATCCATCGGTTGATAATGATGATGAAGATATTAATAAAACGCCAATGTCATCTCCGCCGCGTCCGCCCATAACTTGTGAGCAATCATAAGCGACTCTGGGCGTCTTTTGTCCACCGGCGCTTATTGCCAAGTGGCGGTTTTCACAGCAATTAAGCGCAGAGCCTGCGGCGAGCTGTGGCCTGGATCCTTAACACTACGCCGAGCTGCCCTGTACCCTGTATTACGATAAATAATGGTCTGATCTCTTTCTAGGTCTAGTTTGGAGCAATAAGATTTACCTCTACAAGAGTCATCATCACCATCAATCGATACACGTCCACTGTTGGACATAAGCCTCTCGTACATGGCCACGGTCTTGCGCTTCTTGAATTCAGCGGCTCCCTGCGGCTCACTTGATGTCATCTATCCATCTAGTGGGCGTCTTTCAACACTGCGCTTTTCGGTGCTAGATCGTCATTTCAGCACTTTGGGACCCCAACGATTATAATTTTTTTTCGAACTGTGTACTACCCATTGTCACTTTCGCTTCGTAACTCGTGTAACGTAAATGTCGGTTACTTTGGTTCTCCTAGGATCTCCTCTGATTTGATCACGTTGTAAAACTGCAAACGATTCTTCATCGACTGCTCAGTGATTCTGAGCTTGTCTATGTCATTAGATATAGTAAATACATATGAAACAATACCACGATACACTGACAAACATCGCGTAGCCTGCTAGAAACTTGAAATTTTGCATGTAGCGTAGAAAAGTAAGAGATTTTGAAAAATTCCAACACTATTTTAAAAACCTAAATCCACGCGGACGAAGTCGCGGCCATCAGCTAGTCAACAAATAAGTTGGAAATATAAATAGAATCTCGATTTCACTTTCGAAAAGAGCGTTCAGCAATTCTTAATTATATCCAGCTCTCGAATGTCTACGCAGCAATGGACGTCCAATTTACGTCCGTCCGATCCTTCACACTGACTGACTTGGCGCACGCTCGCACTGCAGACTTTTTGTTTTGAAACTTTTTGTCCCGTTGCATTTCTTCTGTATACCTACCCTTGAAACGATAGAGACGAGGGTTGTACCTACGAACTTTGATTGGTGAAACAGAGTAGTTGTAGTTGGGTAACGAGTAGGTACAAGTAAACTCCGAAAATGCCACCTCAGACAAACCGTACATTGACAAAACCAACGACTAATCCTCGTATTTTGTCAAAATCAGAGTAAACGACTAAATGCTATGGGCAGTTGGGAGCAAAGAGCTGCCCGCGACTTCATCCACGTATATTTAGGTTTTTAAAATCCATCCAGTGGGAATTCTGTGGTTTTTCGAAATGAAAAGTATTTGTACGTCACTTTGCACATTTGTATGTAGTTGTATGTCACTTTGCACATTTTTAATATACTCATACAAAAAATCACGTCGATCCGTTGCTCCGTAGACGTGATTGAAGGGCAGAACAGATGACCAGCAACATTCCTCAAGCGGTATCTTATGTGTACGAACACGCTTGTCCGTTTGTTCTTTCAAACGAAGCGCCTTAAATTACGCCTCATAAACTCTCCCAACTTCTTATTTGGTATTTAATTAACTGTCATCCTTTTCTGCCCATCTTATTAGCATGAAATATGGAGACCGTGTTGTGTTTAAAGTGGATCACTCCGTCTCACTTCGTTATGAAACTCGTAAAGTGGAATAAGTTACGGAGCGTTTCAGGATCATGAAGTCTGTCAAGATTTTAATGCTGTCTGTCTCTTGTTCTTTTTGAAGAAATATATTTTTATGGATATTAGTTACAACTAAGATGAGAGACTATTATCGTACAAAAGGAAACTTACTTTGTTTGTACTCTATGATCATGATGATGTCATCAGTCAGCACACAATGGGAAATGCGAATTGTAATGAGATTTAGCTGATATTCTATTCTCTGTTTTCTTTTAAACAAATTTAACAATATTCATACAATTAGACGTAATTTACTCTGTGCTAATAATAAAGCTGATGGTTTGCCGGATTACAGCTACTGTAACCCTTCTCCTCTCGCAGCATCATTACAATGATACATCGGCTGCTAGTTAGCGCGTTTGTTCGTCCTTTAATTAGAGAGATGGCGTGAGGGTGAGCGTCTGGTGTTAGATCATTTTATCTGAGTGTCTGCGTTGTGTTGTCATCTAATAGAAAGAGGTTTCAATCATTTATTATTGAAATTACTTACTCTTCTGTCAATCACTATTCATTACTTACTTAAGTTTACTTATTGATTACTTATTAGTTTAAAAAGTGGTTACTTTTTCTAATTTCTTCATAATAAAGCGGGTGGCCTGCTGACTTTGATTTGCAGCAAAACTGGTAGTTTTCAGTGATTCCTTTAGCAAATAAAATTTCAATCTCTTTGCAGCTGTTAGACCAAAGAGTTTAATACTTCAAGTTTCTTCTTTCTTTAAAGTAATTTTCCTATTTCCAAAAAAATTCAGGGCATCTTCAACATACTAATTTGATAGAAATTTTGAAATTTTTCGCTATCTAGCTGTGACTAAGAATAAACTTGTTAAATTCTACCATGGTAGTTTTATTTTAAGCACAAGCATTATAAAAAGAAAGACTAGACTAGTAATATTTCCTTACCAGCCCCTGCATGTAGCGGGCTGTGCGCCATTATGGGATAGTTTATAGCGGCGAACAGGGATCGCGCCGTGTATTTACGAGCGCCGTCGAATTAGCGCCTCCACGTTACTGCTGTGAGGCATCGCTTTATTTATTTTAAACTGGGATCATAATAACAGGTTAGTGTTACGGTTATGAAGAGATTATTTACTTTAACGACTTTATTTTGCTGATTCTAATGTAAGTATGTTGGATTTTTAATTCATTGGTATTATCTTTTGATATTGAATTGGCATTATCCTTATAACTAATTAATTATTTTACTGTTAGTTATGCGTTTCATCAAGTAGTTATTATACGTATTTTCTATTTATCATTACTTTTTTTGTATTTGTTCATGTGTTTATTCAGCTAACTGTAATTTACTGTTATTTTAGGTGCACTGGATAAAATAACTTGTCTAAAATAATTCGTTGAATCATAGACATAAATTTTTTAAGAGTGTATAAATGGATTTTTGTAGTATCTATTAACCGAATAGGAAATACAAGTAAGCTACCCTTTTATGCATTCAGGGGACAGAGCAGGGCTGTTTTATGGCGGCCATGGCTCCATAGCGGAATACATTTCAACGACCATTAAATTTTACGACATCAACTTTTCAGCCACCGCTATAAAATCATTTCGCATATAATATACGGAGGCGACAGTGCTGCGGATTGTGTTCATATGTTGATCCCACTTCTGATGTCGTATGTTCTATTCTGTCCATTGTTTTGCATTGTTATTGGGCTGATTTATTGGGTGTGACCGTTGCCGAAAATATGTTTGATATTGTACGAAATTTTAATTAAAGCAATTTCGTTTTGTTCTACATCAATTGTAAAGGGTAATTGTCGTCAGTGTTGTTGTCAGCCCTTTTGATGCATTTTTTTGTTTATATTTTAGTGTTTTGTAATTTATTTCGATTATTGTACAGCAATCTCGTTCGATTTTATCTCCTATAGGCACTATGTAGAGATAATCAAATACTCTCTGTTTAACAAAGAAATAAAACCAACATGTAACTTTAATTTGTACCTATCTCTTTACTCCAACCACATTTGCGATTAATTTTACTATAAAAATCACTTTTTTACAAAATTAAAGTTGACGAAAAACAATGCAGTAAAATGTCAAAACCTTTCAACTCAAATATAACATTTCTGTATTTAACGGCTTTTGGAAACCTCATACATTAGGAAGCCATCCTAGTCCCACCTGCCCAACCAAAGGAGAACTTTGAAATGAAATACTTAAAGTATAATTTTCAATATCACACTTATGAGTTGCACATTTTAATCTAGACTTGAGGGTAGTTTTTGTGGAGTGCAATTAGAAGCCCGCGACAAAGCGGGGAAGAGATTTCAAAGGATTTAATGTTTCTGTTACACTGGTTTTTGTTTCGTCTTCGCGACTCGCCGACCGAAATGCTTTAGTAATTGTCTTTCATTATATTGTGTTTTTGTTTGAAGTGGCGGAAAATTGGAACACCACTGTTCTTGTCGTAAGTTTGCATCAGCTTTAAAGTTCCATTTACAAAAAAGTAAACCATTCTTTTTTGTTTCAGGTAAGCCGTTAAAAATTGCAAGATTTGCAGCAAAGCAAGTTCGCTAAACTTTCTGTTTTTATTGGTTTGATTTTACCAATAAAAATTTTACTTTTGGTAAGTGAAGATACTGTTAGTAATAATAAAACTGATTACAAAAGACACATTTCACTAAAACTACCTACAGTTCGCAAAAAGAGGTGGCAAGTAGCCATCAGCCAGAACTGTAGCGATCTCTCTCACGAATTGGTGCAGATTAGGAAGAGCCAATTAGCCACCGGCGCAGGCTGCAGATTACAAATCACTGCATGTACAGACAGAAACCAACATAAATCCACCGATATAAATCTAAACTGTATTAATAACAACATGGAAATTGGTAGCAGTGGAGCATGATTTAATAGTCGAGTTGTGACTGTTGATCTAATAAGAAAGTTCCAAATGATGGAAAGTAGCTTTGATCGATTTGACTTTGTCACAGAAGCTTGAACATGAATCATCCGCAACGCAACGTAGTTATTAGAAAGGTTTACTTATCTTCATATGAATCTATGCTGCTATACTTGAATCCAAAGCTGTAAGTATAATGAAATCAAAAGTGAAGATCTTTTAAGAAGAAATTTGAGCCGTACTGTGATATGTTAGACAGTGAGTTTAAGATAAAAGAGATAAGAAAAGTCATAAAAGCGTTGTAGTGATAAAAAGAATCACTTGCATTTAGTTTCTAAAATAAAAACGAGATCAATGTTAGAGTGAGAGTTGGGAAGTGTGGTGTTGATAGTACTCCCCTCAAGAGACGGCCGTTATTGATGAGTCGCGTTATGCGGAGTGTTGCCTCCACTCTCGACACCGTGTTATTTGACCGAATGTTGCATTCGGAGGAGTGGCGCGCTCTAGTGCTCCTGACAGCGAAGCAAATACACTTCAAGTGGCACGACTCCAAACATACGCAGTAGGTACTTATTGATTACAATGTTGGAAATACATTCCATATTAAAATGTTCGTTTGTTATCATCAGATTGAAACCTTGCTGTTAACAATTGCATGAAGGGGTTACATTGCAATGCATGCAACTAGTTAAAAGTAACAATAGCAATGTGAAAAGTAGTGTAGGCACAGATTTTTAAGAAATGAAATAGGAAAACAAAGACTTCAATAATGTAGATTTACTTGAAATAAATATTAATTATATTGACAATACAGATTGTTTTAAATGTAATAATAAAAATTGTGGCTGAATTGGAACCTGACATTTTTTGAATTTGGTAAATTTGGTAAACAACTCTGATAAATTAGTTAGTAAATATAAGATTAAAAAAGAATAAGCATTCTTATATTATAAAAAAATTGAAAGGCATACCTACTTGTTAAGTAAGCTTTTATGGGAATAATTAAACAAACTATTTTCAGTACCAACGCAACTGAAAATTAAAACATCACAAAAAGCAAACCTCTGCAGCTGAGAAAAAGATCAAGTGACACATATTAATTAAGCCTTTACAAAGAACAAAAGCATCATTTGTCAGTGTCCGCCTCGCGCATTAAAAAACGAAGTTCAGAAAGTGAACCGAGGCAACAAGAGTGCAGCAAAAAGTGGACTGTGACGTCACAGTGACAGTTGTCCCGCGGCTTTTTGCTGCAAGGGTGTCTCCCGATAGTTGGCCGCATCGTTTATCACGCAGCTCGAGCGTCACAGCAGCAGATATGAACACTCCATTGAATGAAACATCTTCATTATGTACAGCTTCAGAGACAATTAATCGCTTGCGCAATTAATCATTGTAATCTATACTAATAAATAAAATTGGAGTGTCTGTCTGTAATTTCGAAATAACTACCGCATATTAAGGTCATATGGTTATTTGAACGATACTATAACTGAATCACACGTTTTTAAAATTTTTGTCTGTCTGTCTGTCTGTCTGTTTGAAAAGGCTAATCTTGGGAACGGCTGAACCGATTTTGACGGGATTTTCAGAGACAAGTTGAGAATTGACCAGGGAGTAACATAGGCTACTTTTTTAACCCACTTTCAAAAAGGGAGTTGTGTTTTTCTACCTATGTACACCGAAATCTCCGAGATTTCTGAACCGATTTGCGTCATTTCTTTTTTAATCGATAGAGGAACTTTGCGACATTGTTTCCTAAAAAATTTGGAGTCCAACTCCTCAATCCTGATGCTGCAGGGGATCTGACCAATCCACGCGGGCGAAGCTGCGGGCATCAGCTAGTATAATTATAAAAACTAAGGGTCGCGTTCCACCACTCTTACAATCAAAGAATCCCTATTTAAGTTTTAAATGCGAAAGTGTATTTGTCTGCCTGTCTGCTAGCGCTTCACGGCTTATGTGTTTAACTGATTTTGAAGAGTTACACAGATAGTTTGCACCCTGGAGACGAATCTAGTTCTAGACTACTTTTTATCCCGAAAAAACAAAGCAAACAAAATAATGTCACTATATTTACTACCTATATTATTTATGATACATGCGAAAGTATGTTTTTTTTTGGTTTATGTGTTTGTCCTGAAATCGCGTCGTAACGGAGCAATGGATGGACGTGATTTTTTAGCTAAAAACCTGAAGAGCGGCATAGGCTACTTTTTATCCCGGAAAATCAAAGAGTTCCCACGGGTTTTAAAAACCTACATCCACGCGGACGAGTTCGCGGGCGTCAGCTAGTTTCATAATATTTCGGGATGGTGCTAAAATGCGGACTTCCTCAATCGTCCGCCGCCTGGAGCGAGGCGCGGAGGGCCTCGTGCGGTGCGCGGGGTGCGGGGCGCGGGGTGCGGGGCGCCTCGGACGTCGGGATGATCGCATTAGCTTAGTTTACGAAAAATGTGCCCCGAGATCTAATTACGCTCTTTTGATAAAACTTTCGCAACGACTCGCTCGATGGGTTCGTGCTTCATTTTATGAATTGTCCCCCTCTCCCCGCCCCTCATCTCATCCCCTGATTTTATCTCGTCGTGCGTTATTTCTTATTTCCTATTTTTTCGAACTCACTTGTGAAATATTGCTCACTTACCTAGCTTTTCATTTACCTTCATTGTGCATTAAGTTGTTGTCGGTACTATTCTTAATTCCATGTACACGTACCTACGAATCGTTTGCTTCCTCATTTCTTATTCGAACTATTAGGATATGGAACGCCCTTCCAGCATCAGTTTTCCTCTCCACCTTTAATATCTCAAATCTTTAATATCTTCAAGTCAAGAGTGAGCAGGCATCGTCTAGGCTCGATCACACCATCTTAGGCTGCATCATCACTGTCCAGCAGATCTGATCACAGCCTAACGCTAGTCTAAAGTTGCCTTCAAACTAGGAAATATAATATAATATATAAATATCACTCACCCTACTTTTAAATGTCACTGTTCACACTTAGCTGTAATATTATAAGTATTAAATCTATTTCCGTAGTTTGAAAGCAACTTAAAAGTTTAGAAAAAGAACTTTCAACTACACAAGGAAACAAAAGCTCAATTTGCTATAATCCGCTGAAACAGACAAATCTGTATGGTGCAACATGCGGCATGCGGTGTGCATCGTCCGCCCTCTCACTGCTAAACATGCAGGAAAAGCTAGCCACCAAGCAAGCAATACGCATCTTAATAATCTTATTTAGTACCTAGCTGTCTAGGTCTTAACACGCACCTACTTACTTACGTCACAAAACGGATTTGCTGTTTCAATTATTTTATAATCCCCAGCTTTAGCTCTAAGCGTTTATGATTGAATAGGACCATGTCTCATTATTTATATTGCAAGTAGCTAATGAAATCGACCGTTAACGCCATGTTGCAAAGATTACGTCCGCAATGTGGCAGCTATGTACCGGCTTAGTGGACCACTACTCAGTTTATTCCGTGTAAAATACCAACTGAAGTGTATCCCTATAATCCCATACATAAGGGAATTTATCCGATCCACTGAAAACTCAGCAGCCCTAGCAAATGATAGAGGGCTTATCTGCAAGCAGGATATTAGCAATTGTGTTACAAGCCTCGCTAACGACTCTAATGTATTCCTTATTGTCAACATCTTAAGGTTGATTTTAGAGTGGAGTTGAAATAGTTTCGCTCATCGTACATCAGTTAGTCGCATTTGTCTGAAGCGAAATCCATTCGGTGCGGTGTTTGATGGGGTCTAGGGCTAGGGTTGTCAGAATTTTAAAATAACATCAAAATATTTTACTGTTTCAAGTAGGATGCGGTTTGTTTATTAGAATACTTTATTGTGAAACTGGCATGGAGTAACTCCTTTAAATTTTTCAAAACTGATTTTTTTTTCGTTCTAAAAGAATAGTGTTTAAAAAACAGAAAATGATTTAGGGACACCAAGTGCTTAATCAATTGTAATTTGTAATGTATTGTGCAAGAGTTATTTTGATTGAAGTATAAATAGTACATTTCAACCCATCCCTAAGCATGAATCTTATCTCAGATTATGTAGGCCATAATCTACCACGCTGGCCAAATGCAGATTGGCAGACTTCACATACCTTTGAGAACATGTAGAATCGTCATGCATATAGGTTTTCTCACGATGTTTTCCTTTACCGTTTAACGGCAAGTGATATCTAATTGCTCAAAACGCACTTACATTTTCATTCCATCAGCCTGCGTATGAGCCAGAGTCCAGAGTCCACAGCTGAACATACGTCTGACGTAATTGAAACCCACAAAGAACACTTTTTCGCATTTATTCATATAATATGGGTACTGGGTAGTGATTTAGATGATGCATATTCTATTCTAAATTTCTTAATCATCACCTCCCATCGTATTCAAGCATACGCAGCCAAATATAAAACAGAATTGGTTGATTGATACCGCTAATGTAGGTTAAGCTTTTGTTTCCTTTTGTAAATGTATACTTACCTGCCTTGGACGCATTCCAAAGCACATCCAATCTATGTTAGTCTGTCTACGTAGAGGCTAGACGTTTGCGGCTACCCTCAATTAGACAATTCCTAGGTATGACCCGGCGGCGGCGGCGCGGCGGCGGTGGGAGGGCTTCCGGGAGGGAATTGATGATAATTGTAGCAATTGACGTGCCTCGGGGCAGATGGACGCGTCGCCGATAAATAACTTAAATAGGAAGCATTTACTCCGATACTTCCTGTCTTTAACCCTGCTGTAACCTCGATGATGCTGGGTGGGCGTTCGTGAAATTAACTCTGTAGAGGACCTTATTTGTGTCAGATGCTTATGAAATAGTTGCTAGCTTTTTGCTGCAACTACGTTTACGTTCATGTTATTTTTCGAATAAAACTATAATATATATGGATAACTTTTCAGTGTCGATAGGTAATAGGTAGATACCTAAAATCTAATTATGATAATTACGATGAAGATATTTTAGTACGTTTGATAAAGATTTGCAACCATCAGTGGTTGCAAATCTAATTGAAACTGCCTCAAGGCAGAAATATTTTTAATGAGACACAACATTTTGTTTTTACATTACTTATCTAAATTTTTTCATATAAAAGTTTCGGAAAAGTGCAAACGATCTGGCGAAAGTTAAAAAAAAAAAGAATGGAATATGAACCTTTTACTAAGATCTTCTCAATTACTATTTGTTTTCCCGCAATCATGTAATACCTACTGTCAAAGCAATTACGATTGCTAGAGCGTTGCGTAATTACTCCTACAATACACTGATTTCATAGTGTTATTTCTTGCTTAGTCCTTTAAACGATTATAAACGTTCCTTGCTTGTATAGTGTAATGGAAAGCAAAATCGATATTGTTATTTATTTGCCAGCGTTCACTATTAACTCGCATAACGTGCAATATCTAAATAACCTGCCAGCGCCCCGACTCCCGCGACAATATATACCTCCACGGAGATCAGATAAGGGGACGCCATTAGAATGGCTGGATATGAGCGAGGCACGGCCGGCTCACACGCCGCGTCACGCGGGCTGCGGCGTGACAGCTGTATGAGTGCAGTGACTAGCCACTGCCGTACGCGCCGGATAAGATCTTCGCTACCGTGTACAAATACAAGAGAAATTTCAGGCCGCGCCGATGGCTGTTTTTAACCCCCGACCCAAAAAGAGGGGTGTTTTAAGTTTGACGTGTATCTGTGTATCTGTCTGTGGCATCGTAGCTTCTAAACGAATGAACCGATTTTAATTTCATTGTTTTTGTCTGAAAGGTGGCTTGATCGAGAATGTTCTTACCTATAATCGAAGAAAATCGGTTCAGTTTGAACGTTATCACCTCTTTTCTAGTTTTCTTATAGAGGTTTTTGTGTCGGGGGTTTTTAAATTTTGAGTTATATTAGTAGAAAAACATTTGAAAGTTAGTTTGGGATGCTCGGGTGTTATTGTTATACAATTTGAAAAAAGAATGAGGTGCTTTATTGGTAAATTACATTAAAATACAGCAAAGTAGAATAAAAACTGTGTTAAAAATTAAGGCAAGATACATTATGTATTATTTTGGTATCCAATTTTATGATTTTTTTTACCATTTAAAACAGTGTGGAATCAAGAGACATCTTTTTTTTTTAGACAGACAAACATTCGCATAAATCTTTTTTTTTCGTTTTGTTCTTATCACTTTCATGAATAATTTTAATTAAAGAATTAAATTTTAAATCTGTAACTGTATACAGATTAAAATATTGTACAGGAAAGGATATTGTACAGTGTATTGTACAGTAGTTCAATACCGCTTCACTTTGTACATTACACCACAGTTAGTAACGCGCTTTCACACAGCGGGTGGTAGCAGCACGGTTTAGCTACCATACAGTCTGCCAGATTAGTCTCCACTGTCTGACTCTAAGGTCGTGGCTCTATATGGTTGAGGTTCCTCGCTAGTTAAGTTTGAAAGTCATTTCTTTTGGTTGTCTCTGGCAAATGTAAACATTTGGCGGTATTCTTGACTCCTGTCTACTCGTAAACTTTCAATTGCTATTCATTTTGTTGAGTGGTTTCCCAGCAGCTTTGTAATTGTAGTCAGTTTTAAGATCGCATATTTATTTTCCCTGCAATACAAATCAATGCTCCAGATATGCTACTTTGTTCTTTTTGACGTTCTTGTCAAGACAACGCAAGATTTACTACAAGGCCTTTTAGTGGTGGTTACTTTTCGCACTACATTTCCATTCCATTCCATCAGCTTGTATGCGTCCACTGCTGGGCATAGGCCTTTCCAACAGCGCGCCACCAAACACGTTCCTCCGCCTTTCTCATCAACCCGCTCCCCGTCACCTTCTTCAGGTCATCGGTCCAGCGGGCTGGTCGTCCCACACTGCGGTTAGCGGTACGCGGTCTACACTCCAGAACACGTCTGCCCGATCGGCCGTCGGTTCTGCGACAGACATGACCGTAGACCTGCCCATTGCCACTTCAGCTTGCTAATTCTTTGAGCTATGTCGGTCGCTTTTGTTCTTCTGCTTTCTTCTTCCGGATTTATCCATGACAGTATCGCACTACATGCTAATTACTTTACTATGCAATATGCTATCTATACTGTGGTAGGTATGCGGTAGACAGGAGGCTGTATCGCACGTCTTAATAAGCTCTGGCTCAATGGCGGCCAGCACTGCCGGGCGGCGCGGCTCAGTCGATTAACTGCGATGAGCTCCATACAAATCGCAGCCATTGTCCCTCTCCATACCTTGTTAATTGAGCTCGATATGTGCTTATAATTTGCGGCTCACACGGAACCATTACCTATACCTATTACCTATCTATTTTAATTTTGTGATCAGGCACTGTCACTCACAATCACAATGAAACAGACATTTGTATGATACTACAATCATTTAAATAGTTTTATCTTTACAAACTACGTTTCAAAATAGAAACCGTTATGATTACATTACATAAATATACAAACAATAGTACCTAAATGCTGCTTTGTTTTTAAAATATTTGTCGTCCGAATGCAAGCATTAACCTTTTGAACTTCTCGAACATGTACCGGAAGAAGTATGTTCCACAAGCTGATTTACCGTCAAATATTTATAAGTATATTTTAATTTTATAACTAGGGAGGTATTTAGTGAATAAATATGAACTAAATGTGAATATTGAATTAGTGACTAATGCAATTTTAAAAGAAATTAGTCGTTAATGTTTTATTTGCGATATATTGTGAACTTTTAAACATTACAGCATTTTTTAAAATGTTTTCGTAATTTTTTTATGGAACCTACCTGTTTTATCAGTAATCATCAGTACTATCACCTGTCTTCGTTTTTGCTAGCGTTCTGGTCACACCCAGTATATTATATTTTGATAGTTTTAAAGAACGAATGTAATGAAATGACAATATTTGTTAAGACTTCTTCTTCTTCTCTCTGGGCTGGTTTCCGCACTTAAACGTTTCCGTCTGTTGTGCGTGTGTTGCCCCTCCCCGCCGAAGTTGTTAAGACTTGTCCCACTTATAATAATTTGTCAAGACTCTCCCACCGGTTCTGAAAGCAAATTCTACTGGTAGAATAACTGGTAACAAACTCAGCAGTTGCTCTTTTTAAAAGCAAAGCTTATACGGACTGCTGAACGCAAAGCAGATCCAAACGATGGTTGTAGTTGTGCTGCTATGCTGAATCAAAATAATTGGATGAATATAAGTACTCATAGGAAAATCTTTCTACAACTACAAATATTTAGATTTAATATAAGATTGTAAATAAGATCATAATAGTTATTGATCCAGCGATCTTTCAATAGTGAAACATTATGGGAATAGCTTCTGTAATCTACTTTGGTTTGCACTTAATATAGATCAATCTAACCTTCTTATACCATAATAGTATCACTACAGATAGTATATTCTGTCATATAGGCCATATACCACGACACTGAGTATGACGCTATAGAGGCGTCAATGACATCAATTACTCGAGTAACGCGGCAGAGCTCGCACTAAACGAGTTACCTGTCTGCAATATCTGTCTGTCGCGTCCTCCGCACTGATGCATATCGCTGCAACAATAGCAGCCTACACTACACACTAGGGATGTTATGGATATATAATTTCGGATCCGGATATGGATATGGATATTGGTAAAAAATAATATCGGTTTCGGTTACGGTTATGGATATTAAATTATTTCGGATTATCCGATAGTTTCGGTTATGGATATTAATTTTTTAAGGAACTGTAAAATGTGAACTGATGAAGGTGTCGCATTCCAGCGGAGTGCACAGTTAATTCGTACGAGTGTAGTATTTAGTTAGACTCCGCCCTATCCGAAACTATCCAAAACTTTTATTACGGATTCAGTTACGGTTACGGATATTTTTTTATTTCGGATATCCGATAGTTTCGGTTACGGATATGGATATCCATAACAACACTACTACACACTCTCAGATGTAACACGGTATTCCGCAGGGTTGTCTGTTACATCAATTACGCGACTGATGCCAGAGTTCGCGCTACACGTGTTATAGACCAAGAGCCCGTGATCCTATAAGGGTTCAGTTTTTCCTTTTGAGGTATGGAACCCTAAAAACCAAACATCACTGTGTTTAACCCTACTCCTAGCAATATAATATAATGTAATTCATATGAAGGAGCCACTTTATCCTCAATTTAGTCAATTACTGTCATTATCCAATGCAATCCTGGCCTGCTTCCTCGCAGCCTCCCCCGCGCGTCCAATCCTGCGGTACACCTGCACTTCATACCTATGGTTACTGACCACACGAGATATATTCATCATCAACCCATGGTCGCCGTCTACTGAGTACGGTACGGTATGGCAATAATCTATCACACTGGCCTATTGCGGATTGGAAACATTATAGAGAACTTAGCATGCAGGTTTCCTCATGATGTTTTCCTTCACCGTTAAAGCAAGTGATATTTTAGTGTTTTAAATGCACATAACTCCGGCAAGTTAGTGGTGCGTGCCCGGAATCGAATCACTGAATTCCAGAATGGAAGGCGGACGTCTTGACCACTACCACAGCTTGAAACACCACTATCACAGCTTGAAATTCGATCCAGAAGACATTTAAATTTGCACGCTGTAGTCTGGCAGATTGTGGCTCGAAACAAATATTACATTTGATTTGATTATGAAACACAGCAGATACCATTTCTATCAGCTCATTTACTATTCCGTGGCAGTAGGCTAGACTATCATCTAGATTGTATGACGACTCACGTGTGAGGTGAGGGCGGTAATGCGTTTAGTGCGAACTGCGAGAGTTGCGACTAATGGAATCACCGGCGACGACTCGCCAGTCGCCCCCTGTACCCGTACCTATACAGTATACGTAACGCTATCTGAGGAGTCGTGGATAAACAGCTTGAAAGGTATCGCCAGAATAGCTTCCGCCGGATATAATGATATGTAACTATTATGAAAAGAATTTAGGTTTTTAAAGATCACGGAACAAATATAGGCTATGTGCATCCTCGGGATGCAAGCTCGGGATACTGCCGAATTTCGTCAAAATCAAAGAATCAAAAGCTTAATTTGCTATAAGTAATCCGCTAAAAAAGAAAAATCTGTATGGTGCAACATGCAGCATGCGACATGCACCACCCGCCTTCCCTCTACTAAGCATGCAGGAAAAGCCAGCCAAGCAAGCCCCAAGTACCACCACGCAACACCACACAAACCCACCAGACAGAACATACTCGACGCACGTTTCGCTCCGACACCGGAGCATCTTCAGGAGATGTAGACCTTACAATGCACAATTGTAACCGTGCATTATAAAGTCTGTTATTTTTAGCGGATTATAGCTAATTAAGCTTTTGATTATTTGTATATCATGGACTTCCGCAAAGTAAGGTCTGTTTCTATACAATATTTGGCAAAATCAGTTCAACGGATGTGCCGTGAAAAACTAGCAGACAGAAGACACACTTTCGCATTTATAATAATTAATATTAAGTCAATAAATTAATAAATTAAATTCCGTTATTTTGACGGGATTATTATTTACAAGGATGGTATTGATCTGCCACATCACAGACCATGTATCTGTTTCTGCGATGTTCAGTTTTAAGCTGCCGTTAGCAGAAGCAATAAGTTGTGGCACAAATATCCGTAATAGGTTTCCAAGCAGTATTATAATAATATCTTATCGCTAAATGACTAGCCTATTGGGTGAAAGGATTTCGATAATACTGTCATAATAGAAACCACCAGTTTATAACAATTTGTACCCACCAGCGCAGTTAGCATTAACGCGACGCTGGTTCACAGCCTAGCGAGTGCAGCAGTAAAGTTGCACAAAACACCGACGCGGCCGCTAATTGCTCCCTGACTCGTTATAATAGAGAGACCACTGGCTATTTTAGTATTTTCATTGAGCTGAAACCCCGTGCTTTAGTCGATGCTGAATACTAATAGGTGCGTTCTAATTGCCTTGATCATTTGTCATGTTTACCGGAAACTAGTAGGTATCTACCAATATTTGCATAAATCTGCCATTTATGAACCTACTTACTAATCAACAAGTCGTACATATTACATAAATTTAATAATACATAGAAATGAAGAAAAATATTATTTATATTGAAATCTTCATTTTGTCGCGCGACGCTTAATTCAGACACAGAATTATTTTCAGACACTTTTATAAATGTTAACAGTTGAATTTGGCAAGCAGTAAAGTAGGTAACGGTGGTAATTGTTGTTTACGTCAACTTAAAACTAAAGCTTCGAAACGCTCATTCATCACTCATCGAAAATCATTGAGAAGAACACAATACAAACCGAGTATTCAATGTCTTTCAATTTTCAGTTCATGTCGGCAAACTTAACTTTCAACGTAACTTAACTTTAAAGTCACGAAGAATCGGAACTCTATGCATAAAGGTTGAATAAGAATTAAATTAAATTTTCTTCTGAATGAGTTGTTAATGAAGAGGTTTAAGGCTGCACTATAATTTTAGAGGAACAATAGAGCGTCGACACTTTAACAACTGTTTGTTATGAAAGTTACCTTGTGGGCCACTGTAAGTGTGACTGAATGACTGTAAAGTGTGTCTCACTCACGTAAACACTTTACTGTCTAAAATTTATTGCCAAGCGATTTAGCATTCCAGTATATAGCCTAAAAAATAGCCATACTCGTTTAAGGTAAGAGCGGTGACATCGTGGCCTCCTATTCGGAAGGTTGGGGGTTCGATCCCGGGCACGCACCTCTAAATTTCTGAGTTATGTACCTTTTGCGCAATTGAATTACTTGCTTTTACGGTGAAGGAAAACATCGTGAAATAACCTGCATTGTGTTCTCAAAGGTGTGTAAATCCGGACCAGCGTGGCGGACTATGGCCTAACTAAACTCTTCTCATTCTGAGAGGAGACCGTGCTCAGTACTGAGCCGGCGATCATGATAATGATGTTGACTCGTTTTATGACAAATCGAATCGGTATTCAGCATCAGCAAAGTAAGATCAAAGTTTGCCCGTTTTCATCAATAACTGCATCTTTATCAGAAAAAGTTAACAGTAAACTAAATAACAAAAACACCTCTACTTCACCTCCCATCCCCGTCATCTAAATCACTCGCATAAAGGAAATACGGACCTGAATGGAACTAGAGCGAACGCATTGACATCTCGAGAAAGACAGACGTGTCCAGGTGGCATTACCATATTAGAATACAGACAAGAGATGTTGCAATGCAGCCCTAATGAACCAAGAGCGAGTGGAAAGTTTTGATGAAGTGCTTAATAATAGTTTTAAGTTTGTACTTTAGTGCATCTACCTTAACTCAGTAACCGATCGAAATCTTGTTGTCAAATAGGCTAGCTTTATACGTGGTGACTTCACATACCATTGAATTTTTAGATTGACCTGTTTAGAACATCAATTCTAGTAAAAATCAATTTTGGTTATACTTTTTCTGGCAAGCACCACAATCGGACAGCTCCAGTGTGACTCTCAGAACCACCTTAGATTTGACATTGACACTCTCTAACTTTAGTTAGTACAATTGCAGTTAGCATACACAGAAGAAACTAGTTCCAGCCAATCACAATATTTGTCATTGGTACGTGATATCACAACTTTCGAGCTAAATGTAGGCTTCTATAGCGAATGGCTCATTGCAGCTGACGTGACAGTATCAAACACTATATTTACAAACACAGTGGTCTTAGCCTCGTGGTAAGAAGTCAGCCTTCTTCCTATTCGGGACGTCGAGGGTTCTATCCCGGGCACGCTCCTCGAAATTTTCAAAGTTACGTGCAAAATGCACGTAACTTTGAAAATTTGAAAGCAATTAAATTTAGCCACCAGCTCTCGGCGTGAGGGCACAATGGTTAGTAAAACACAATTAGCACGCATTTCGTTATTCGCAGTCACGCGGCTCTCATTACCGTCCGTCATCAGACACACAATGTTTAGTGTAGCTACTCGATAGCTTGCCTGTCTTTGCTGCAGCATACTGTAAGAACGGATATACCTACTTCATTTAAGCGTGTAGGAGTTTGTATGGAGGTAAAGACTTAGAAATCCTTTCAGTGATAGACAGCAACATGGAAAGAATTTTCAGAATCGGCTCATTCGTTCCGAAGATTACTTTACCTCTTTTAATATTTACTTTATAATGTTAGGTCTACAAGCTAAACTAGTTTTAAATATGAATAATTAATTAAATAGCAGAAACGCCTGCGATTTTGTTAGCGTGGATTAGGTTTTTTATTCAATATCGTTCGAAATTGAAATAAATAGAAAATTATTCATATTTGCTCTTCCTTTAACTTAATTTCAACTTTTTGCCTCAGTTTTTTAAGTCTTATCTTAGAATCCCAAATATTTTTCACTGTTCTATTCTAGTAAATAGGTACCTATTTATTTTCAAAGTAACAAAATTTTCAGCTGTCTGTTTAGCGTCCACCCTAATGATACACAGAGTAGATGTTGTCGCTCGTCGCGCGTCGGTCGCCATTGATTTTGCTCACAGTTGCATAAATTCTCACAACAATCGAATCATTCAAATATGGCCAATTTAATTTTGGGATGCCGTAATGACGCTAATTTACTGCAATCATTTCCTGAACAGCTTTAGAATTTAATAGTTTATATTCCGAATATGAATAATGTTAAAATACGAGCATATTCTAATATTGAAGGCTCTATTTCAACTGAATCATTACGGTTTCCAATGTATGGGAAAAATTAGAAGATAAATAAATCAATATCTGGAAAACGAAAAAAGCTAAGCGTAAACATCTGGTATCACTACCCATCACTTCCCATATTAAAAATGTACATTCTTTTACATTTTTTGTTGTTTGTTTGTTGGCTTGTTCTTCACTCATGTCGGCTCGCAGCAATGGCTCGATGTGTGTGTTTTTGCATGGGTCTAATTAATGATCTGAAGAGTGGCATAGACTACTTTTTATCCTGAAAATCCAAAAAATTCATGCGAATGAAATGGTGGGCATCAGCTAGTTGGTTTATTAAAATGTAATGCTGAGTGACCCGACCCTGCTTCCCTCGGGTGGAATTTTTGAAAATCACTTCTTAGAGGGCGTCGCGTCGGGTCAGGTAAAATTCTGTACCTATGCAAAAATAATCAAGTAATTTTTTTAGAGAAATCACTTATATTCAATTTTTCAATCGAAAATTCCTATATCGTTTTAACTTGGTCTAAGTAATCACCTGTAAGGAACTCTGAATTATCGAAGATTTGGAATGAAAGTAGGGATAACGGGAATGAATCGCATCACGTGCACGCATCAGGCATTCCCGCGGCGTCTGTCGTCTCCCGAAATCAGTAAAATACTGGCGTTTGTCGGGCTCCTTCGAAAATGGCCAAGATCCCGGGACCGCCAGACGTTACTTGTTTTCTGATAGAGTAGTGATAGTGTGAACATTTAACGTACGTTTAAAGATGTCAGTGGTCATTACTAAAGGTAGTAGAAACTTTACTCAGTTTCCTTAAAGTTTGATTGCTGATTTTATATATACCTACTTCCTGAGTATCATAATATAAAAATTACGACACTGAGATTAAATATGTTTTTTTTTGCAAGCTTTAAAGTTTTGGTGTAAATTACTAATTAGAAGAGTGTGGCAGTATTAAATACTTATCAACAATATTCTGTACTGTATGTTGTATACATAAAAGTAAGCACTCAGACTTTAAGAAAAGTGAGTAATGTTTCACGTAGACAAAAGCAGCTGATGGCTATAAATTGAGCATCGGTACAAACTAACACTACTCCATCCCACACATTTTGTTTTTCACAAAATAAGTAACGTCTGGCGGCACCAGGATCTTGGACCGTGGCATTTGTTGGGCTCGTTTAAAATTCAAGCGTCAGACGCGAGCACAATCCTGAAAGGAGCGTTTCTTTTTATGAGGGTCACTTGGGTAAATAACGCGTCTTCATCGCCGCCTCGCATTCGGCGCACGTACCGCCGGCCGCCCGCCGCCGCGTCCCGTCGTTTGGACACTTTGAATATTCCTCTGCATCTTCCGAGTTCCGATACCGTAAATTGTCATCCTAAGTACGGGTCTCATAATATTTACGAAATATTTTTCTTATTCCGGTTGCGTTGTTGCTCTATGCAATATATAGATATGATGTCAAAAATTATGCTGATTGAAGATGACAAGATAACCTGCACGGAATGTTTTCAGTACAAATGAACTTGACAGAGTGATCGAGCTTGCCTATTTTGAAATGACGCGCCCCACCACCGCAATTTACACATCTAAGGCAATAAAATTATGTAGTGGGGCGCGTCATTTCAAAATAGACAAGCTCTACTTCAGGGCCAATACGTACTTTCCTTGCGTCGAGTAGGTACTAGTAATGTTAATGTGTGGTGTGTGTGGAACCAACTGTCTTCGGCGGTGACGGTGAAATTCCTGAAAAGTCGGCAAAACGGTTCTTCTGATGTGCAAATGTTTATAGCCGGCAGTAATAACATCAGGTGGCTCGCCCGCTCTTTGCTTGCTATTTGTAAATAAAAAATGTATGATCAGTTTTAATAACATAATGAGGCAGTAGGGTGGTACAATATTAATTAATTTAAATGTCAAAACAATATTGTCAAATACATAAACATTTGAACAACAATACATAACACTATTTGATTTGTTTCCTTTCCCTCGCTATGCTGGCATATACGAGTAGGTATACTGTCCTTAAAATAAATTATAATGCCTGGTTCAAAAAACTTTAATGAATTTTAAAAGCTTTGGTTCACACTTATACACTACACTAGACTCTAACTACTTCTCCTAAGTTAGTTTTAATAGAAATGTCAAGACACTCACGAACAGCTAGCATGCGTTTAAAAAACTCGAGTTAAATTAAAATTAACTTCGCATTTTATAGTTCTTTCGAGAGGATATGACTGCTGAGTGCAGATGAAATCACGTAGAAGCGTATTATCTTGAGGATTAAAATGCAATTACGTCGTTGAAATTTTTGTGTTTTTAGGAGAGTAGCTAATTACGGGAAGTCGGAACAGATGTGCGACTGATGCGCACTCGAGGAATATCAAAGATGCATTACCGGATGGAAGCGAATTCCATTTTTTTTTTAAACCAAAGGACTTTGTTTTAACAAAATCTTTAAATCTCATCTTTAAGGCTCACTATTTTAAGGTACATCTTAAAAATCGATCATAACCTCAGTTTACAATTTAAATAAGTTACATAAGTAAGTTTAAATAAGTAGGTACCGTTGTACGCTTTTGTTGTCAATTGTTGGATTTGTAACATAATGATGTAATGGTGAAAATTAATTACGTAAACTTAAAACTAAAGCTACGAGGGTTCCAAACGCACCCAGCTCTGAGAAGAGCCCACAACGAATTCGGCCGGGTATTCTTTTTACGATCACACCTTCGAAAACACTTAAAACTTATTAGAACTATTCCCAAGCTTTCTTACGTTTGAATAAGCCTTTACATTGACAGGGATTTTTCAAGTTTGCGTTTCACTTTTTTCACCGCTGCAGGTGAATCACAATTTGTCCCATACGCCATCATACTCGTCTCACATTCGCATGCAGGCCGCGCGTCGCGTCGCGCTAATATATTTTACCCTCCCCCGCCCTGTAAGGGGTCAGCCATTGCGTCCCATCGAATGATATTCAGAACGAATTTTGTTTACTCAAAATGTTTTGCATCCGTATTTTTAGGGGTCCTCAGTCAACAAGGAACTCTTATAGTTTCACCTCGTCTGTCCATTCGTCCGCGACTTACTCGTAGCACCAGAAGCTATTGGCACAGCTTTGTTTCGTCAAACTGTGCTATTAGTAAACAAGAAAACTTGTAATTTAAAATGAGTATCACACTTATATTATAAAGGCAAAAGTTTGTGTGTATGTGTGTGTGTTTTGCCTTTATAATATTAGTGTGATTGTATTCAATACCAATAAACTGTGAGGTATAACATAAAGCAGAACCGAATTAGTAGTTTCGAATAGAGTTTTCTTTAATTTATGAATGTTCTACATTTATAGTATCAATGCAGTCTCGGAGTGGTTGCCGGAGCAGGGAGTGCTCGGAGCACGCTCGGCCAATATCGCCGATTGCACATTTCAGCTCATGAATTTGGAAATCAGCTCCGCTTTCCGCTCTCCGTCTCGATCGGATTGTGTAAACAGAGTCGATACCGTGCTGTGAGTCGTGTAGGGCGTGGAAATCGGACTGTTTTTCAGCTCCGGAGTCGGGTTTCAATGCCCAGCCGAAGTCCGGAGTTCCAGAGTTTCAGAACTTCATTCAAAATTGAATGTGATTGAGTAACGCATTTGATTGGAATTATTTTTATGCATAAATGAATCTGAATATGTTAGCACGAAATAAAACAAATCAGTTGGAAAAATTAAAAGGAAACTTTATTATACGACCTGGTAAAATTAATTAGTAAGATTTTCTAATTGATTTGTTTTGATTGTGTTTCATCTATAAAATTGGATAAGCTGTTTTACTCTACTGTATAATTCATAATATACAATTTATAAAGACTACTGTACAATATAACCGCTGAAAAAGCTGGATTTTTACAAAAAAAAAATGGAAATCGACACTACAGCTTTGGTCACCACAACTCCAGTTTAGCTGTAATTTTTAAAAAATGCGGAGTTCCAACAAAACCGGAATTCCGGAGCTCAATCCCTAGTTGCGTCCCGCCGCCGCGCGCGCCACTTTGCTGAGTCAATAGTTTGCGAACGAAATACATACACTTGATAACTTGCATTAGGCTTTCTGTTTAAGGAATTGCATTACGTGATGTTTCTACAACTGCTGGTACGGAAAATTAAAGCTCTCATGAATCTGATATGGATTTATCTTTACGCATTTATGAAGGGATGTGTGTATCTTTTGGCTTGTAATATGGATGTACGTTTTGCTTATAACTTCTAAGTTAGTAGCTTAATTTATTCAGGTATGTACGTGCTGTTGTTATTTACTAGATGATGCCTTCGACTTCGTCCGCGTGGATTTAGGTTTTTTAAATCCCGTGGAAACTTTTTGATTTTCCGGAATAAGAAATTGCTTGTCAATTTCCGGGATGCAAGCTCCCTCTGTACCAAAAATATAAATCGGTTAAATGGATGGACTTTTAAGAATCCCGTGGGAACTCATCGATTTTCCGGGATAAAAAGTAGCCTATCTAAATTAGTTAGTAGCCCCAGGATGTAAAATAGGTAACGCTGTACCAAATTTCATCCAAATCGGTTAAACTGTTGGGCCGCGAAAAGCTAGCAGACAGACAGACCGACACACTTTCGCATTTATATTACAATTAGTATGGATTCCCAAGTTGCCCCTGTCGGGAATCGACCCCAGGACCTCCAACTTATAAGACCACAGCGCTCAGCACTGCACCAGGGGTCCACATTCCACTTGGCCTCAGTTTTGCAGCGTCTCTGAACTAGCGCGCGTCATGAAGTTAGAAGTAGCATTCGCTGATGCGGAGCGCTTCTACTTTGTTTCAGCTGAGTTGATTAACGAAGTTGTACGCGGGGCCATCGCCTCGTTGCATGAGCGGTATTTGGAGATGCACGAAACAACATCTAATTAAACAAATTCAATAGGGCGAATTCGCAGAAACGATGGGAACAAAAGTGTCTTGTGGATCGTGATCGTCATCATCATCATCCCATTGCCAGCCCAATACTGAGCACGGGTCTCCCTCTCAGAATATGATACGCTAGCCCAATGTGGATTGACAGACTTCACATATGTGTAAGAATATAGTTGGGAACAAACTGATACCGCGTATAATGGTAATTATTGATTGCTTAATTGAATAAATATGAAATAGCTAGTTCATGAGTACGTGGCATGCGCTTATACGACAAGCTCGTGGCCCCGCGTTAACACAGCATTTTACTGACAGCAAAAACATTGTATGAGATTAAAGCACGAGTGAGGTCGTTGACCTGAGGTAGATACTAGCGAAATATTCATTGTTAAGATACGAGTGATATAGAAAATGTAGATTTTTAAATTATTGTTAATTTAAATGATTAGCAGTTGCCCGCAACTTCGTTTGCGTTATCATCATGGCTAACCCATCGCTGTCCAACACCGAGTACCTCTCAGAATGGGAAGGGTTTGGCCCACAGTCTACCACGCTGGCTAAGTGTGGATTGGGAGATTTCACACCTTTGAGAATAACGTTTGGCATGTAAGTTTCCTCAAGATGTTTTCCTTCACTGTTAAAGTGAGTGATATTTAAATTGCTTAAAACGCACATAACTCCAAAAAGTAGCAAGGCTCAACCTGAATATTTTCATATAAAATGAAGCTCGCTTAATTAAAATGCACGTCAACAAATAATTCAAAGGAATGTGTAAAGCTGTCCACATGGACATATGTTTTGGGCACTCGTCGTCGTGATTCGTCTCAGTGGCGACTTATATTCAGTGAAGTCGCGAGTAATTCAAGCCGACAGCCTCGACAAGAGTAATGGATCGCTGCGCTGATTATGTTTCACCGCCTTGAAGCTGATCGTACATTACTGCATGCGCCGCAAGAATGCCACCGCAAAGAACTACGACTATTCATACTAGAAATCGTCTTAAAGGAGTAGCTAGTTGCCAGCCTACCGGCAAAGCCATGCCACCAAGCGATTTAGCGATACGATGCCGTGTGTAAACTAATAAAAGGTATGGTTTAATAAAATTGGCATACTCCTTCCAAGTTAGTCCGCTTTCATCTTGGACTGCATCATCACTTAACACCAGGTGAGATCGCAGCTAAAAGCAAACTAAAATTAAAAAGTACACTGCTGGTTCTTAGACTCCATCGTAACATTATTAAGGGCTACAAGTTAGTTTATTTGTATGCAGGGTTGTGATAGATTAGCGCAAGAGCTATCTAGGAATGAATGCAAATAAAGAAAGAATAAAGAATAAAGGGATCCCCAACTTCAATTCGGGAAGCCCTCGGCAACCTGGGTGATCTACTGAGTTTTGGAGTGGGCTTGAATTTCTGGAGTGACGACTCCGACGGGGAGGGTATTTTGTCTCCCTGTGTTTCATTAGAAGCGTGCGATACTTGCGGCGAGTGCTGTAGTATGCGAACAGCATTAAACCATTTTTACTTCTTAAGGTATATAGCTCGTGGCCTTTATTTGGATCCAATTCAAGATAATGTTACTTTAATCTACCCATTGTGGGATTATTGCAGGTATTTGACTACATAGAGCCTGTTATGATTTAGACCGTGTTACGATGGTAATCAATCTTAAGATTAAGTTTCATTTGTTATTTACCTCAACAACTTATATCATCATCATGATCAACCCACCGCTGGCTCACTACTGAGTACGGGTCTCCTCTCACAATGAGAAGGGTTTTGACTACAATCCACCACGCTGGCCATGTGCGGACTCTCAGGCATGCAGGTTTCCTAAAGATGGTTTCCTTCACCGTTGAAGCAGGTGATATTTAATAACTTAACCACACATAACTTGAAAAGTTAGAGGTGCGTGCGCGGGATCGAACCCACGACCTCTCGTTTAGAAGGCGGATATTCTGTCACGGCATTTACACGTACTATGTACACGTCTTACATGCGTATAGCTTAACAAGTAACTGAAACGAAGTAGGAACTGCGAGATCATTTATTAAGTATTACAAACATATTACTATTATGTAAAAAACATAAAGCAGATGTACGCTGGCTTATATCACAATTTACGAGTGCCTTTGAATTGAAATTGAATTAATTAACGCAAGATATGGAGTGTGACATCGTTAACTCTGAACCATAAATATTGCGCTTATGAGCGTCTGTAGCCTGTAGCTAGTAGCTACCTCACTACTGCACTGAGATCACATCGCGATGACAAAAAAACGAGAATGAGAAATTTATCTTATGGAGGAACATAAAAGTAATAGTTAAGTTGGCCTACATTTTTATACGAAAATAAAAACCTGTCAAGTGCGAGCTACACTCGCATACGAAATGTTCCGTACACTTACAACACTTTACACATCACACTTGTACTTTGTACAAGAAATAACACTTTTTTAATTTTATTTCATGGCTGCTTTCCATTAAAAAAAAAAATTATTATAGCAGCAATAGATTGCAATACAGCAATACACATTTTGTGAAAATTTTAATTCTCTACCTATTGCAATAACCATAGCCCGCTGACAGACAGGCGGACAGACAGAGGAGGCTTAATAATAGGGTTCCGTTTGCATCCTTCAGATACGGAACTCTACAAGTGATGATGTTAGTAAAGTAAGTAGGTAATTTTACTAAGTTAAATTCATGTTTCGTAAATAAAATGATGACCACTATAAATAAGGCACGGATTAACAAAGTTTATGATTCAGATACAAAAAGCAAACTCATCTGTTTATTCAGTCATACAAAGCCGGGACATATCTCATCTAAACTGGTCCGTTCCGCGTATGGAGTTAATGTTAGTGACTTTAGTATAACATTAGTGTTAGACGTAAAGTAAATAGTGCATAAATTATAGAGACTAATGTACTAAGTCTTAGTCCCGCGTGATAAAGGGTAGCATACATCACGGGCACTCGAAACGCCTAGGATTACTGATGTACTACATTTGTCGCGAGTGATCGCCTTTTTTGACTTGGAGATTTATATCGCCGAAGCAGCAGGCGGGTGAAAAATGACTCAAATAAATAACTCTCAGCACCGACTTGCAGTAGCTCTGTTGCGTGATACGATCTGTGTAATAAAATCTCATACCGCTTTGTCTTTCTTTATATGCTTTGTCTCAGAAATCTGTAACAATCCGTGCGATACGCAAGAGATACGAAGACTTTTTTAAATTGGCAATAATATTGTTGTGGGATGGCTATAGTGCTTTAACCCAAATTGATAGTTATAATATTATGAATTCACAGTAGTTGTGAACTAGTAGTAGAAACAGTTGTTTTTTACCCCATAGAGGTTTCGCTGTACTCGGCATTACCCCTAAGTATCAAAAACATGTTATGGTTCAGAAAAATAAGTGATGAATCTAAATCAACGTTAATTACTTATATCAAACTTAGAAGGTCTATTGAGGTAGATACGAAAAGAATGGGATTCTCGAGATAGGTACTAGTAACTCAAAGCAGAAGCCAAAGTCGGGAAAACTACTGCTGTATCCTTGTGTTCCAAAGTCAGGAATAAAATAACTCAGTCATCACGACCATCATCATAATTAACATATTACCTATGAAATTAGCTTCAACCGAAGACAGGGAACGAGACTAGTCGTCAATAAAACCTCTGGACGTCTAAATACGACAACGCAATGACATGTGTGCGTCGTGCGTTACTCCGATAGTAATGGTTCGGTTGAGTTAGTGGAAGCACACATTTACGTTTTGTCGGCTCGCCTTTAAGAGCTCGTTCACACAGGCTGCGTAAGCGTTGCGTAATCGTAGACCAAGATATGACCGTGACTTTGCCCGCACTACACTTTCGACCCCTATTTTACCCCCCTATAGGAATAGAATTTTCAAAATTCGTTAGCAGATGTCAACGTTATAGTAACTATCTGAACGCTAAATTTTGGCCAGACCCGTCCAGTAGTTCGATCTGTGCGTTGATACATCAGTCAGTTAGTCACTCAGTCAAAAATCTTTTTTTTAAATATTTATATTTCCAAAACATATTATTCAAAATCTCAACGTAACCAGTATACGATTTTTACAGCTACGGCCAAACCGTACTCATTTTAAGAGAAGACCCGTGCCCAGTAGTGCGCCGGCGACGATGAGTATATGATATATTGATATATCATGATATATTTGCTAAAGAGGCCGAAAAACTCTTTGTTGTGCCGATTTTATATCAACAACTCGGTACTTTTTAATACGTTTTTCGTACGAAATGTAAATATAACTTTGTTTGGTCGCTAGTGTGTGCGTAACGTTACTCGTGAGCTCACGATTTACGAGCGAGCGGACGATCGTTTAGAAGAGCATTGGTTTGGATTATTTTTTGCGATTGATGTTAGTCTTTATTTATTGGGGTACCGATTTATTGAAAGCATAAATTTCATTGTATGCCGATAAAAGCTTATATTTGAACGCGTCGATATGAAATATTCCAGAAAAAGAGTGATATCGAACAGCTGAGCAACCCATTGTCTTTTGTTTGTGGGAGGCCTCAACCTGGCCTGCTAGAGCCCCCCCGGCAAAACGGTGTCCCTAAGCAATTTAGCGTTCCGGTACGATACCACGTAGAAACCAATCAGGGCCGCCATATCCTGTCCATGTCAACCATATACCTATCTTAGAGTTTATCATCACTTACCACCAGGTGAGGTATTTCTTATATTTTGATTCAGACGTTTTTCTTATATTTTGCATACGTTCGATGTTAGATACTCCAGTACTTGTTTGTTTTTACAAAAAGAACTACAGACAAGAGGGTTTACTTGAACTTGGTAAGATAATAAAACGTCAAGTTTGTTTGTTTGTGTGTTATATTTAGCCGCGCCGATGTGTCCGCGTCAGAGCTGCGCGTGCGCTGCCGCGGCGCGGATCGGTGAGACGGCTTGCTCTTATTGCGTGTGAACATAAATCACGCCGCGGTTGTAAACTCGCGAGCTACGCGGGACTAAATAAAACACGGACATTGCACAGGGCTGCGCGGAAAGATGAGTTGCGAGTCTGTACAAGCGTCTGTGCATAATTATACAAGGAATAGGTGATGACCTTGTCCGCGTGTATTTATAGGATTTAAAAAAATCTCTTACGAATACTTTGATTTTCCGGGACAAAAGTTTTAACAAAATTGCCGTGCAAAGCTAGCAGACAGGCAGACAGACACACTTTTGCATTTCTTATATTAGTATGCATAAACTGACTGTTTCGTACTCATGTTTTTCAACTCTTGGCTACAACCAGATCTGCTGGCAAGTGATGAGCAATCTAAGATGGAGCGCGCTAGGAAAGTACCCTTATCAAAAGTGGAGGAGAAAACTGATGCGGGAAGGGTGTTATACTCTCGGTTTGATTTATAATAAATCAAATCAAAATTAAATCAAATCAATAAATCAAATTTATATCAAATCGCTTGGTGCGTGTCCACAACTTCGACTGGTAGGTACGGATGCACATCTTGAGGTAGGAATTATTATAAGTAGTGCAACGCAACCCTTCCCGAGCCCTGCACTAAATGCCTCTCACGCTTGGCCGCGCGCCAGAACGCGCGCGCGGCCGCCACGAGCCGCCCAGATCACTATTGTTTTATACATTAAATACTACTACGGTAATTAATTCATTTCATCTACTAAATGGTTATGTATATCGCACGTTTAAATAGAAATTAACAAAAGTTATACACCCAAAAATTTAAAATTGGAATAATTCCACTTCTACTCTCTTCATCACTTACCATCAGGTTTGATGTCAAGAGATAAGAAAGTTTATATAGGTACTCACTATCCGTTTCTTTCTTTTACAGGTACGTTGCTGTTAGCCGTCCCGCTTCCACTTCAGCACACTACTCCGGTTAGTGGTCGACACAATGTGTACAAGCTTCATTAGTTGGTTAGAGATTTCACAAGTCCAACAGCGTCGCATCGTTAGAAACATTTAAATCACGAATTTTTAACATTACAAGTTTACGACGCGGGCGGCGCGCGGCGTCCAAATACGGGAAAGCTGTTACGGGGCGGAAATGGAATGTCTTGGCGAATTTACGATTCCCACTCGCATCCCGCAGCATGCTGCATGCCGTTATACTTATGAATACATAACTAAACGACTGTTTCATAGAATCATCTTTATTTTCTTAAATGATTGTAACGTGCCGTACTTGTACCTTAGCAATTAAATATCACTTGCTCTAACGGCAAAGGAAAACATCGTGAGGAAACTTATATGCTTTAGAGTTCTCCGTAATGTTCTAAATGTTGTGTAAAGTCTGCCCTAATCCAACTTGTCTCACAATAAGAATGACCTACATCCTTCTTATTGTGAGAGAAGATCTGTGCTCAGTAGTGAGCCGGCGATGGATGATGATATCAGAGCGCAGTTTGCGTCGTGCGTGAGGGTACCTACTCCATGACGCAGCATCAACATGTCCTCCGTGCGAGCAGGCTGTGCCGCTAATCTGTATTTATGACTACGATGCCGCCCGCCCCGTCCACCCCGCCCGCCCCGACACTAATCTCTGTCCATTGCCATAAACAACGCGTTTGGTATATGTATATCCTAACGTATGGCGCTGAAACATGGACACTGACAAATGGTTCCGTCCACTTTAAAGTCGCCCAGCGAGCTATGAAGAGGGCTATGGTTAAGAATTTCCCCTAGGGATGAAATCCGAGGAAATCCGCAGGAGATTTGAGTTCACTGACATATACCAAACCATTAGCAAGCCGAGAAGCAGTGGACAGGCCATGCTTGTCGCAGAGACGATGGCCGTTGGAACCGAAAAGTTCTAAAGTGGTAGCCGCGTATAAGTAAGCGTACTGTAAGACGTCCGCCAGCACGGTGGACCGACGATATAACAAGCTTGGCGGGAAGTGGCTGGATGAGGAATGAGAATAGAGGCGCATCGTAAGAAAACACAGGGCACAGAATCGCAACATGAAAAAATAGAACGATTTTAACAGTTAAATGGTCTCGAAATGTGTTGAAGAGATTTGAAATATTGATACTATACAGTTGACATTAGTTCCGTACCGTTTAGTGAAGGGAAATTGTATAGAAATGTCTGTTGTAGGCTCGCTAGCCGCCACGACACACTAGATACGATCTTAATGGCTTCTGTGCAGCGACTTTCATACAAATGGAATTGAAATACGGTGTAGTAATTGATCTGAGACAAGAAGTTCGGTTATGAAAATTTGTCTGTAGCTGCCTCAAGTTATCTTCTTATTTAATCTTCAAAGTTATAGAAACATTATTTCAATTTGTTTTAAATTTTAATAGCCTAATTGCTACAATTCATACTACTTACTTAAAATAGCTTTTGAATAAGAAAGTGAGTTTGTTTTTAGACTTTTCACAACTAAACCGTTCGGTCGCTGCATCGAACTGTAACTAATTAGCTAATGAGTAGGTGCGGTAAACGGACACAGACAAAATGAATTCAACCTCGCGGTTTCAGTAAGATGCTAATGCCTGTTCATTACTGACCTAGCAGATCGCCCCCGCTTTGCTCGTGTGGAATTTCAGTAAATGCTTTCTTGGTGGAGGATCTATTAATAAGACGCACATATGCCTGCAAAACCAGCGCTTTGAGCTGTGCAATGTGCATACGTTGATATGTTAGTCAGTTTTTCACTTTAAAAAATAATCATATTCTTAAACATATTCTTAGAACTCCAACGAATTGATTAGATTCGGCGCACGTCGTGTTTCAGAAGTAATCTTAGATCAAATTCCTGCTCATTTAACTTCGATTAATTAAGTTTTGTATCACATTTGCTTATGTTTAAACCAAAGTCATGAATATTAAACTAATTAACAGTCCATTTAGCCGATGTCGTCGCGGCAAAACAAGAGAAATTGTAGGTTCGCGGAAGTCGGTGAAACTATTTGACTCGCCCGCTAATGCGCGCCCTCGCCCGATCTACATAATATCTGACTCTACACTGCAGTCTGCAACCACGGTACTGCAACCAACGCGGTTCATAAAGCTGAGCGCACACCTGCACGCCGCACCGCGCATTTTGTAGGCAAGGAGGCTTTATAAGTAGATGCGCACCGATCGTGTGATAAAAAAGGTAGTCATCGAATCTTTCGGTGCATACGAATGCTGTGTGTTTTTTACTTTTGCACAACGGCGCCGGCGACGGGCGGAAAGCTCAAACGATTGAGCGTCCGGTGCGAGATTGCCATGCCACCACCTTGGGACCTCAACGTCGCGTCGATGCGTTCGGCAGCTCATAAAGTGTATGCGATCAACTGCTATTTAGGAGTGAAACACTCCAAACAACAGCGATTATAATGTAAATGTATGCAAATATCCGGAGGGAGCGATGCGCTAAGCGCCGCTCCGATGTACAGAAAGCCAGAAAAATGGCGGCCGCGATAACGACAGCTTATGTCGCCAAAACGTGCGGCAACATGCTAAATTGTGGAAACATGACTTGTTTCCTAAACTGTCGCCTTGCTGCGGGAAGTATACGTGTAATATCACGCAAGTCATGATAAAACCTGAATTTGCTGCAAATAACATGCCCGTATTTACTACACGGCTCCCCAAAAAACACGTAGATACTTAATGTTTTTAGGGTTGTATGTATGAAAGTTTTTTTATTTCACGATAGCTACTAAATACCCGAACAGACAAGGATGTATGGGATATCGTTTTTGTTGCGTTTTGCTTAAAAGTTTACAAACCTCGGAGAAACGCATAAGCGACGGAACGCGTTAGAACTTAAATCTTTTGAAATTAGGTTTTACACTCGTTACATATCATTATAATTATCATTTTAATTGTCTGTGACTTTTGCGCTTCAGCGGAAACTACTCGTTTATTTCTTCTTCAAGATAAGGGAAAACGGACTATAAATTTCCACATGTTCCACAAACAAACTCAAACAATACCTCGTAATATTGTGTAGCTAGCTGTTAAGCAAGTTATTAGTGAAGCACGCAGCGCTGTCGCTCGCCGACAGCTACACTCGGCTGGCAAATTGGACGGCTTCCTAATCCGCCGCGAGCCGCGAGTCACGAGCGACGCGACGCCCTGACAGACGGACAGACGCTGACGACCTCTGATTGCGGCCGCCCGCGCCACTCCGCTGCCACCAGCTACCACACTCGTGTACCTACTGGCACCATAACCTATGATGATGATGGCAATTACATAGATGATTACTTAATTAGGCAGGCTTCCAATTAGTATAAGACCAGGGTTCCACAAGCTCCTGGTCCATCAGTGCTAGTGAGTGAATGGGTGCCGACACGCAGGTCGGTGCTCGCTATGAGGTCAGGTATCTCGGCAGACCGCAGCCCCTGATTACGTCTCTCGTGCTCAACATATTTGACATTCATGTTCCCTCGCTCCCTTCCCGCCCCGCGTCGCCGCTATTAGCAAGCGATAGCTCTTGTACAATATAGCGTATAATATTTACCCGTAATTAATCCTTTTTGTTTGTACTACACTAGGAATTACTAATATTAGCTAAACATGACTTCCATCACTGTGTAGAAACTTGGAATCCTTTCCGAGCAAAACGGCCTAAAACTGTACTCAAATTGAGTCCAAAGTTCGTAATTTCGATCCAAATAATACAATTACAGTAAAGTTTCCTCAGCTTTCGTTCAGTTTTTTTGGTCCTTCAGTTCGTTCAGTTTAAACTATCGTGAGTCATATCCATTGTAAATACAATAAATATCTTACGGCTCACGTAATTAGTTGGTGTATGCCCGACTACTTTGGAACCTATCCGGGCTTTCTCGAAGGGTCTCTGCTCGCGATGCTACCCCGGACAGGTTCGAAGCCACATAGTCGGCCATACTCCAACTAATCACATGAATGTAGCTGTAAAATATATTCATCCAGCTACACCGTTTCGTTCCCTAGCTCCTCACTTATCTCCGCGTCAATAGCTCCGAGTAGGCGCACACCACACGGTCAGGGGCAGAGAGCAGTGTCAGGCGGCTCAGTGATATATCGGCGGCGCACAGTCGTCCTAATCCTGCTTTCAGGGGCCCTCATCAACCACTGACAGCCTCTAATTGCGCCGCGACATATACCTAAGTACACACATTGCAAACTCCTGTTGTAGGATCCACATCGGTAGAGGTTCCTATCGTTTTTGATTTTGGCAATCTTGACCAGTAGAAAGTTGTATTGTTAATTAATTTATTAGTACCTCACGAAATAACCACTGAGCCGATATAGACGAAGCTTTCAACGTTTGAAGGCTAAAAGTGACACAGAAGTAAAAAGAACCAATAACCCAAACTGGAACACCATAATTTAATCGCTTCTATAATATTATGTAGAAAAGTAAGGATTAGGTATTAAGATGGTACATATTATTTAATATTTATATATAATATGATACCCGCATAGATTAATTCTCGCTGAGTAATGAAGTTTGGAGTGATCAAAATGTGGAATCATTAGCTAGGAGCGGTAGTTTGCACAGCGGAATTAATCTCAGACGTTCCTTAGATAACTACATTTGCGTTAACCATATTATATCCTAACTCCGGAAACTATAAGTAGGGCTCTTACAAACCGGGAATAAGGGTAACTATGACTGATTTTGTGTCTTTTGTCGACAAATAAGTTAAATTAAACTATACAATAAACTTAAGACAGTTAAAATAAGCCTCTGTGTAGAACTGAACTGTAAGCATATCGTTTAAGCAGTTACAACAAATACACTGAAATTCATTCCTTAAACCCAACTGAAATCCAACCAAATAACCAACGCCAAAAACCCAATGCGTCAATTATATAGTCAAGCGTTTACCGTCGATCTTTGAGTACGAGTTTTGTGGTTCATAGTTGATCTTTTACAAAGTGCGAGGGAGTGCCTTCTACAACGAATCTCTATAAAATAATGTCATTATAGAATACTAAGACCTTTCAGTAGCTCACTATCTGGCTGTAATAATATCAAACTGCTTTATAGAAGGCTTGGACTATGATGGGTATAGGTCGTATACCTAGTCTTGTAGAAGTTAAATTGATTATAATGATTGAATAGTAATGATATCAAAGACCATTTTTTTTTCTTTGTAGATTAATGCTCAAATATCACACAAAATCCAGCAGACCATAAAGTTATTATGTGTATGAAGGTGTACGATGTAGTCCTTATCGGCATCCCCGCCGCGCGTCCCAAGTCGCCGGTAGTAGCGATAGAGGGATTACTCGGAGGCAAGTTATCAAAGCACGCACGCTCATACTAGTACTGGTCACATATCTATACGCGCCGCACCGTGTCAATATTCTGAAAGCTTTGAATTTTTCCCAATACTATTCCCGCGGTATTACAATTGATTCTTCTTTGAGTTACTTGGATTACTGGTTTTCGCAGTAGGCAAGCGCAATACAAACTTGCAGTCTATTTAAATAAATCTTATCTACCCTATTTGTACTTAATACTATAATTGCGTTTGTCTGTTAGCTTTTCACGGTCCATCCGTTTAACTGATTCTAACGTACAGAAATAGCTTGCTTCCGGGGGAATGATATAATCTGCTTTTGATCCCTGAAAATCACAGACACATCTTTAAAAACCTAAATCTACAGCGAAGGAATCGCGGGAAGCACCTAGTTATAAACAAATGTATTAAGCGAAATGCGTTTTTTGAAGTCAATTTAATATTTTTTCAAATATGAAATGTCGTGTTAATATCGACCATTGCTATGAATTATAATATCAGAAAGTATTTCTCGGATTACCTATCACATTTTTCTGAAATTCGTTGCCTACGCTGCAGAGTGATTTGTGAAAGATCTATAGAAATGACATGCGGAATGTGCGGCGTCTTCAATGCGCTCACATGTGCGATTACCTTTACCCTGACACGCGCACTCACGACCTGGCCTCGGCGAGATTTCATTACCCCGAATCAAGGAGGCTGGAGTAGAGCCGAATTAAGATGAACTCTCAATTACTGGCGTACGGCGCGTAACGCGCGGGTGATGTGCGCACACCGCGCTGAACATTTCATTTGCAGTTTGACAGTTTATTGTAAGATTTGCTCGACATTTGTAAGATTGAACTGACTTTACCCATCCACAGCACATCATAGTACATACCATAGAACATCACGTATGTAACGTGATGTTCTTCAGTTCTCCATAATCGTCTCAAAGGTGCGTGAAGTCTGCTAATCCGTATATGGCTAACATGACACACTATAGTCTATAGCCTTTTCATTTTAAATGGAGAGCTATGCTTAGTAGTGGGCTGGCGATGGGGATCAAGAAGAATGATGATGATGGCAATAGTACATGATGCAGATCGAGAGGTTTTTTAAACAAATTACATAAGAGTCCATGACGTATCCTCGCTTATAGGAATGTTTCGTGGTTTCTACTGAGAAGAATAAAAGTAGGAGCATAATGCTTGCTTTTCAAAGTTACTTAGTACATGCTTAGTTCTATTTAAGACAAAATAATGAGGTCAGTAGCTGTACGCTTGAAAGCTTATGTAAGCTCAGTTAGCTCAATAGAGTTCAGCTAAAGCTTAGCTAAATCAAGCAATTGAACTGTTGAAGAATTTCATTGCTTACTCCGTGATAGAACGGCTAAACAATTGAATTAGTAACTAAAATGAATTTAATAAACTAATTTATATTGTCATTCGTTTATTAAATGAAATATAGAGCAACATTATCAAGAATATTGTATTCGTAAGTATATTTTTGTCTGCCAATCCGCCCTGGGGCAGCGTGGTGGACGTTGGCCAAACTCTACTCATTCTAAGAGGAGAGCCGTGCTTAGTACTGAGCCGGCGATGGGTTCATCATGATAATGAATTTAATTAATAAGCTTCCTTATACCTCTTATAATAAAGTCGAATTCGCAAACCAGCTGGAGTGATAATATTCAATGTATTTAATGTCAAAATGCTCATAATTCGGGAGCGGAAGATGAATTAATACAGATGATGTTGACTCGGAGTGGGGCGTAATTACCGACGCCGGTTCAGGAGCCACGAGCAAGATGTTAATAACGATATTATAATAATTATTATCCATCTGAAAGAGACCACCGTGATTAGATATAGATTGCAATTATTATCAGTGTCGTGGTAGCTTTTACTATCATACATATAAACACACCTCCATAAAACAAGATATGAAATAGAAACATTTAAAATATTTGCATCTCTTTTCTTCATTATTCAGACTTAAATTTAAAATTTTACTTTATTTGTTGACGTGAATGTTTTAAACCTTAGCCAGAGACAAAAACTGCCTAGTTTTTTCCTCACAAAATAAGCAACAAAACTAGAAATAAAACGAACTCCAGTTGGAAATGTCTGGTTTCCATATGCTCTGGTTATGACATCAGACAGTGAGGTCACTCGGTCGCAAAGTAAAGGCTCTACATTCGAAACGTTTATTCCCACAAGCTGCGGACACGCTGCAAAAGGCAATGTAGGAAATAATTCTCATTATTTTACAATTACAACTGCTTTGTTCTTTTTACTACATAAGTAAATAAATTAAAGTTTAATTAGGATTATAATATTATGTTTTATAAAAGCTAGAAAAAGTCATATACCTACCACAATACTTACCTAAGGTAAGCCTACTTGTTTAAGCCTCCTTTGTACATGAACTAAAGAATCACATTTTTGTCTACCATTTTTCAACTTGTAAACATATTTTTGGGGAAATAAAATAAATTGACATAAATTCAATAATATTTCAATGGCTGATTGGGATCTGGAAAATCGTAGGTTTCGATATCACACCCTTTGCACTTACTTTTTCGCTTACCTATTAATATTTTTAAACAATATTTTGAAACAAGTTTTAAAAGCCTGTTTCTTCGAGATAACTTATTTCAGGGAATATTAATTTGGATATTACTGTCCCAAATATAATAACAAAAAGAAAATAAGTCGTATAAAATCAGCTACTTTCCAAACTAGTGCTAGAGTCTTGACAAGTAACATGTCATGTCGGCCTACTTGCTACATGAAATCGATATGTTTGTATTTGACTTTGTAGTTAATAGTTTCATGTTTCTATCAGCTGTACAAGCATCAAGTGGTAGCAATAGGTCAATGGCAGGCATGCTGTGGACAGGCGAGTCTGGGAGTTCTATAATTGGACATAATAAAGATCAATGTAACGCGTGGGCGGACCAGACCTCGGTCTGGGGAATAAAGAAATGCGCGAATTTCGTCTCTTGTAGGTAAACTTTTGTCTGCCTCGTGGTCTAGCCGCTTGTTTTTTTAGCTGACAATCAAGTTCGAGTCCAGGGTCGGGCTAAAAATTATTGCATTACCTACTAGCGCATAATATCCACGACTTTGCGTGGATTTAGGTTTTAAAAATGCAGTGGGTACTCTTTGATTTTCTTGGAATTTGGATGGTACTAGGTCTTTAATTTTAAACCAATAACAGGACTTTAACCAATGCACAAACGATCCGTTGTGATTTGATTGAAGAATAAACCAACAAACACTTTCGCATTTATAATATGGGTAGTAAGTTTAAAATCTAATTTTAAAAGTAGTCATATAGAATCATAGATATGTATATAGAATCACTACCCATATCCGAAAGTGTGATTATTTGTTGGTTAGTCCTTCAATCATCTCGCTACGGAGCAACGGATTGACCTGATTTCTAGCATGGATACCTATAGTTGAAGACATAGGCTACTTTTTATTCCGGAAAATCAAAGAGTTCCCACGGGATTTTCACGCAGACGAAGTCGCGCGCATCGGCCAGTGTATTAATAAATGACGGCTCGATCAAGTGACGGTTCTGTGTAAATGAATGTTAGCAAGTAGTAATTTGAGCCAACATCGCACTTCGCAGAGACCTATTCTGAGCTAGGTAAACAAAGCAAGTCTAGACTAAACACTCAGCCTCGCCGTAGTGGGCGACATAGCAGCGCTGTTTTGGCCAAGGATCTTTTAGGTATTTGACAAGAACACTTCTATACTATAAATAGTAAAGTGTATTTGTCGGTTGGTCCTTCAATCACATCGCAACGGATCAACAGATCGTCGTTTGTGCATGGGAATAGTTAAAGTTCTGGAGGATGGGTTATTTTTTTATCCCGAAAAGTCAATTTCTCTCACGAGATTTAAAACCTAAATCTATTCGGACTAAGTCGCGGGCATCATCTAGTGTCCTATAAAATAACATCTAGCATCAAACGTACAAAACCGATCGATGACAGCAGGTAAGTATTGAGTATGCAGCACGTTGCTTTCGATACGACCTAGTTTGAGTTTCTGCTCAGAAAACAACTTCTAGCAATGCATACAATAATATAGGTACCTACTCGTTGTAGATATAAGTGGGATTCTTGGCCGTAACTATTTACCACACTACCGGCAAAGCTGTACTCCCAAGCGACATAGCATTCCGGTACGACGCCACGTAAAAACCGATAAGAAATATGATTTTCCATAAAACTGTCATAGACCTTCCAAGTTAGCTCGCTTTCATATTAGGCATCACTTACCATCAGGTAAAAATTCAGTCTAGGTCTAAATTGTAATGGAGCGAAAAAGAAAATTTCTATTTACGTAGACAAAGGCGGGAGCAGCAGCTAGTTCACGGTGGATAGTGTGGGTCTGGAATATGAAACGTGAGTACTACGATACACATTAGTTACGAATGACCCCTACATAGGGGTCGCATATCCCACTAGTGAGTACAGCCCTAGATTGGCGGAGCACGACGCGCGCTGCACGGAACTTGCATTTCAACGTGACCAAGCACTGAAATAGCAGTGATAATCAATTTGTGGTCCAATGAATACTATAATCGTGATAGCCTAGTGGTTAAAGCGTCCGCCTCTTAACCGGGGGTTCGATTCCGGACACAAACCTTTAACTCGGAGTTGCATTTAAAATATATCACTTGCGTTTACGGTAAAGGTAAAAAAAATTGTAAGAAAACCTAGGTATGTGCCAGAGAGTTTTCTATAATGTTCTCAAAAGGGTGTGAAATCTGTTAGTCCACATTTGGTCAGCGTGGCGGACTATATGTATACCCTTCTCATACTGAGAGGAGACCTATGTGTTACGGTATTGTATTAGTCTGTGTAATATCCTAACGTCATCTGTCACTTGTCACATACTTGTCACTTGTCACCTATCCTATCGCTGTCTTGATACAATGTCTGTCTGTGTCGTGTGAATGGAAATAAAATCAAATCCAAGAGCATCCATCTTTTATTTGTAACACACCAATGAAATATGGTGCCAGAACAGGGATCACAATAAAGAAAAACAATGCAGGACGAAGATTTTGTGAACACAAAGCCTAGAAGACCACCACAGGTCACAGCGAGTCGTCAACCAGCCACGCCATGACGCCATTGCCAGTAGGCATGACCCTGCCGCCGTTCATCGTTGAAGGTAACAACGTCCCATTGCTATGGAAAAAATGGCTCACACGACTGAAAGTCTATTTAAAGGCAAATAATTTAGATGAAGCCGAAGATGCACGTAAAACAGCCATTCTCTTGCAATTCATCGGATCAGATTGTCTGGAAATTTTTTACTCATTTGACCTAGATATCGAAAAAGTTAGTTTTGGCGATCTCTGTAACAAATTTACACAGTATTTCACTCCGAAAATAAACGTCACGATAGAAAGGCATAAATTATTTAGCAGGAAACAACTACCAAATGAATCTATAGACACCTATGTCACGGATCTAAAAAATTTAAGTCACACTTGTGAATTTGGTGACATACGTGAAAGCTTGCTCAGAGACATATTTAGCTGGAACTGCAACAACACTTACTATAAAGAAAGGATTCTAATTGAAAAACCGAACACCCTAGAGGAGGCAATAAACATAGCCAAGCGCTGTGAGTCTACTAAACAACAAGCAAAAGCATTGGAAGACGCATCATTACATTTCATAGGACGCGTGTCAAGATCACCAAGTCGCAGAGACTCTTCCCATAGAAACAGGTCCAGACACCAGTCACAGCAAAGACGTCAACGCACACCATCAACGTCAAGTCAGAGGAATACATCATGTGGTCGGTGCGGTCAGGTACATAGATTCAAGTGCCCAGCTCAAGGTGTCAAGTGCAGAAAGTGTAATAAGTCCAATCATTTCGCTCAGTTTTGCCGTTCACATCAAGTAAAAGTAGTCAATTGTGAAAATCAGTCTGTAAATAATGAATCTTTGTTTTATGTTGGTTCTGTCTACTGTATACAGGATGATAAGTCTAATTTGTCAAAACCTTGGAATATTGATCTATGTATAAACCAAATACAGGTAAATTTTTTATTAGACACTGGAGCAGACACAAATATTCTATCCATTCACACATACAACTCATTAAATCTGCCACTTTCCAACATACACAAAAGTAAGAACACACTTTCTACATACAGTGGAGAAATTATCCCTCTGGTAGGTCAATGCAATTTGTCAGTGATTCATAAAAATAAGTCATATACAGTTAACTTTCATATTGTCGACATGAAAAGTCAAAATATTATAGGTAGGGATACCTGTAAAACTTTAAATTTAGTAAGAAAAATTAATAGTGTTTCTTTTCAGAATTTAACATGTCAAGATATAGTTGATACAAATAAGGACTTGTTTGAAGGTTTAGGTTGTCTAACAGATTTTCAATGCGAACTAACCTTGAAGCCTAATGCAACTCCATCTATAGAGGCATGCAGAAGGGTTCCATTCCGTCTTCATCAACCACTAAAACAAGAGCTAGAATCTATGGAAAAAAGTGGAGTCATACAACGAGTTGAAGAGCCTACTGAATGGGTAAGCGCTCTAGTCTTAACCTCAAAAAAGAATGGTAAATTACGTCTGTGCATTGATCCTAGAAAGCTAAATCAGTCAATTTTAAGATCACATTTCCAATTTCCAACCTTAGATGAAATTAAATCTAGTCTTGCTGGAGCTCAGTATTTTTCAACATTAGATGCCAATAAAGGCTATTGGATGCTCAAGTTGTCAGAAGCTTCTTCTAAGCTCTGTACATTTATTACACCTTTTGGACGATATAGATTCACTAGGTTACCCTTTGGTATTAATGCAGCTCCAGAAATATTTCATAGAGAAATGATAAAAAGATTTGGTGATATTGAAGGTGTTAAAATTATGATGGATGATTTTCTTATTTATGGTAGAACTGTAGAAGAACATAATCAACGGTTACAAAAAGTCTTAGAAAGAGCACGTCAAATTAATGTAAAATTTAACAAAGAAAAGTCTGTGTTTTGTCAAAAAGAAGTCAAATATTTAGGCCATATATTTAGTAAAGAAGGTGTACAAGTTGATAAGTCTAGAGTAAAAGCTATTTGTGACATGCCAAGTCCTAAAAATATAACAGATCTTCAAAGATTCCTAGGTATGATCAATTATCTTAGTCCATTTATTAAAAATTTGTCACAGCAAATAAGTCATTTGCGAGCACTTTTATCAAAAAATACTGAATGGTATTGGTCAGAGCACCATGAGTCTCAATTTAATAATATTAAAAAAGTTATTTGTTCAACACCTGTCTTAACATACTATGACCCTAAAAAGGAAATAATTTTATCTGTAGACGCATCGAAGGATGCCATGGGTGCAGTGTTATCCCATGACAAGCAACCCATTGCATATGCATCTGCTTCTCTAAGTAAAATACAACAGTCCTATTCGCAGATCGAGAAAGAACTACTAGCTGTCCTCTTTGGTTGTACTAAGTACCACCAATACATATATGGTCATAACATAACAGTGGAGACAGACCACAAACCTCTCATAACTCTTTTCAAAAAAGCTCTATATGACATTCCCCCAAGATTGCAAAGAATCATGCTTAGATTGCAGCCGTATGATCTAACTGTTGTATACAAGCCTGGTCGTTACTTATATATTGCAGATACTTTGTCTAGAGCAGCATTAAGTGAAACTTGTTTGTCAGAAGTTGATCAAGATATAGATTTACATGTTAATATAATAATGTCTAATTTGTCAGTCAGTCCAGAGAAATTAAAAGAAATTCAAGAGTCTACAGTCCAAGATCAAACATTAAGTCAAATAATTCAATATTGTCACAACGGATGGCCTGAACATAAGCGTTCAGTTAGTCAGTCAGTCAAATCTTATTATAGTCTCAAAGATCAAATATATGTCATTGATAACGTTGTCTTCAAATCTAACTGCATTATAATCCCAGAGTCAATGAGAGAGTATATATTAAAACTAATTCATTCTGCCCATCAAGGTATAAACAGCTCAATCCGTCTAGCAAAAACTACAGTCTTTTGGCCAAATATGCAAAATGATATAGAAAAATATATAGGTCAATGTAACATTTGTCTATCTTACCGTCGAAATAATAGTAAAGAACCAATTATGCAACATGAGTATGAAAACATACCATGGTACAAAATTGGTATAGATATTTTTGAATTTGAACGAACTAAATACTTAATGGTAGTTGACTATTATTCAAAGTATATAGAACTTGCCAAGTTAACATCAGGCTATTCAGCTAGCCAAGTAATTACACATTTAAAGTCAATATTGGCCCGTCATGGAATTTGCAGGATTGCAATAACAGACAATGGCCCCCCGTTTAATAGCAAAGAGTTTAAGTTATTCACTCAAGAATGGGACATAGAACACATAACTTCTAGTCCATACTTAAGTAGGTCAAATGGTTTAGTTGAAAGGACTATTGGAACTATAAAAAATATGTTAATTAAGTGTAAAACTGACAAATCTGATATGTATTTAGCATTACTTTTGTACAGAAATACCCCTAAACAAAGTCAATATTCACCAGCAGAGCTGTGTATGTCTAGACAACTGCGTACAGTAGTTCCTACTGGAAAAGAAAACTTGCTACCTAAGCTTTGTGATATGAATAAAATAAAGAAATTAAATGAAAAACAAAAGTCATACACAAAATTTTATTATAATAAACATACAAAAATGCTTAAACCATTACATGTAGGTGATAAAATCTTATTTAAACACAAACCTGAACACAAAAAATGGGTTCCTGGAGTTATTATCCAGATAGGTCCTGAACCTAGAAGTTATCTAATAAATAGTGAACTAGGACAGTTTAGGAGAAACCGTCAGTTTATCATTAAACAGTCAGTACACACATAATATCATTTTCCACAGCACACAACACAGTCAGTATACCTATAAAGATGTAAACAAAATGAAATTGTTATTTGTTAGTAAGTTTGTTAGTATTTCAATTATTTAAAGATGTAAACAAAATGTTAGTATTTAAATTATTTTTCAGGAAAGGTAAAGGTTCAAAAAACAAATGTCAATTTTAGTAGTAGTCTGTCAATGTATCGAGAAAGGCAAAGGTTGTAAACCATGCAGCCTGGATAGTCATAAGTGATTTTCTTGTGGTGTTATAAAAAATAATGTTGTACTTGTACTATGTATATACTTGTGTTTATAAAATATAAAAAATCTGTCGTTGTCATAATAATAAAATTGTTAACAGTTAGTACCTAGTGTTAAAAAAAAAAAAAAAAAAAAAGGGAGATGTTACGGTATTGTATTAGTCTGTGTAATATCCTAACGTCATCTGTCACTTGTCACATACTTGTCACTTGTCACCTATCCTATCGCTGTCTTGATACAATGTCTGTCTGTGTCGTGTGAATGGAAATAAAATCAAATCCAAGAGCATCCATCTTTTATTTGTAACACACCAATGAAATACTATGTTCAGTACTTCTTATTTTCCCTGAACATAGATAAATTAATTTTGAATATGTAGGTCACATTTTGACCTACATATTCCAAATTCATTTACTTATTTATGTTAAGTTACACGTCTGTGTTTGGATCATAAATTCATTCTTAATGATGCAACTACTTAGTCCAGTAGATTCGGAGCGAATCGGCTGTGACAAACGGACGCAGAGAGACACAGCACAGTTTGATCCTATAAAAATTCCGTTTCTATTCGAACGTACGGAACCCTAATAACATATGTAAATAGGTATCTTGAAATAATCCAGAGCACGATTGAATTACAAACATACATTATAACAGTAGATAGAGTATGTCAGCTCGCGCGGGGTGCTCACTGCCCACACACTGGATCGCATTATTCAGTAATGGCAGCCGATCCACACATTACGTACTGTAGCATTTCATTACCGCGCATTATGCATAATGCCGCGTCTACACACCAGCCCATTCCCAGCCCCCAAACACACATAAGGCATGGATCACACGGAGGCCAGCTACGTTCCGGTCCCGGTAGAATGAAATTTTACCTACCAAAAGATTTTTTACCAGAAAGACCGGGGTTTGAACCCATTTTAGCTACAACAATCATCATCATCGTCGTCTCTAACCCATCACCGGCCCACTAATGAGCGCAAGTTTCTCCTTAGAATGAGAAAGGCTTAGCTCATAGTCCACCTCACTTGCCAAGTTGGAATTAGCGAACTTCACGCACCTTTGAGAACATTATGGAAAGTTAATAGGCATATAAGTTTCCTCACCATGTATTACTAATTGCTTTCAAGCAAGTGATATTTAATTGCGCATAGGTAGTCAAACTTAGCTACATATAAATAAATAGTTTTAAGAATCTTTCATAGAATATTTTTCTTGTAACTATTCCACTTTCTTTACAAATAACAGACAACATTCGTATCGCATGTGAGTATTTCAGCCTGAAGACCTACGCGCGACGTATCAGTGTGGTCTCTACATGTAGGGGGGCTTTATTGTTGAGCTTTTGAGGCTTCACAGATTTAGGAGAACAGTTCGACAATGCTTTATTCTTTTATAAATGAACTTGTCAGCTTCTCAATGAGACCGGAGCGGAACCGGAGAAGACTTGATGCACACCTAGCCTTACAGCCAGCAATCTGGTCGCGGCACTTAGTCTAAATGAGTCTCGCTTTATATTTAATTTGGCGGCGCGGTTCGGGGGGCGGCGGGCGGGGGACCACACTTGACGAATTAATGTACCAGCTATACTGGCTATGCAGCGTCGCGGGGTGTAATTTACATGAGGCCTGGCCATACGTCATAGCGGCGGTAAACACGGCTGCCAGGCCTAATAGCTGGTTTCCTCCACATAACTCAGCCGGCCCACTTTCCGCGGACTGAGCGCTCGGATCACGTTTATCGGTCGATGTTTACATTCTATTAAAGTAATCTTCTGTACGGTGTAATTAGAACTGTTACTGTTGTGCTCTTTCTGCCTTATCGATGATCTTAGATAGGTCGCAGCGCAGCCTGGTCGCAGGCTCCTCTCGACAGGGACGAGCGAGGCTGCGAAGCGAAGGGCCTTCTCGCATTGATGTTTAAGCAACATGCACCTGAGCCTGTTACTAGTTAAGTAACGGAATTTGGCTTTTTCATCCCCTGCGTGCGTCGGAGAGCACGTTAACCATCGATTCCAGCATTTGATAATAATAATTCGATCAATGAAATAGTTCTCAGTTTCTAACGGTACCTAATAATGCGGTGGTGGAAAGACCAGCACAGTCTTGTTATCTTAAGAAACATAGGTTTTTTTTTATTCCAGAAAATCAACGAGTTCTCTCGGAATTTTTAAAAAGCTTAATCCAAGCGGACAAAGTTACGGTTATCAGCTAGTAATTTTTAATTCATTGCAGCAATCTATTGAAAAATTAGCATTTTAAATCCAATCCACAACTTTATCTTACGAACTTTATCTTAGAAAAGAAGATTTTTCTAGAATATTGAATAGTCTCCGGCCGACCTAGTTCTGTCCGCACTTCGCACCTACACAAACATTCCTAGACATTATTCATTTCACGCGCTGGGAAATGAGGTTTCCTTTTATTCTGAACCAACTTACTTCATCATAAATATCCTTGTCGTAGCACATAATGGAAAATCTAAGTAACATGCAGGATGTTCTGTTAATTATTATTATTAACCGTATTTGTTTCTAATTCGATGGATTTACGTACAGTACACTAGTTTTTTTTTCGCGACTTCGGCCGTGGGGATTTAGGTTGTGTAAGGATCCTGTTGGTATTTCTCAAAATCTTTTTTGCGGGCATGTGTTCTAGAGAAAACCTACGTCAAAATCTCAAGTTTGTAGACCTAATGGTTACAGCTGTAGGTATATTAGTCAATTAATAACGCTATCAGAATTTCCGAAAATGCGGTTAAATAGTTTGCAATATTTATGCAAGTAATGCCGCTTCTATTAACTTATCTGACTTTTTGACAACCGCTGTAGGTTGTCAAAAAGTCTGAAGTCGTCTGAAGTCTACTGAAGTCTACAATATTTTATTCCAACGCTATGAGAATTGAGCTTCTATTTGTAAATGTCCAAAGAAAACGAGCTTTCCCCGCATGAATATTTATTACAAACAAATATAATAGTTTGCAAGATCCCACCGCCCGACTCCGCATTCCAGCGCCTGGTGCAGTGGTCGCGTCGCGGCGTGCGTGGGCGGCTTTATCTATTAGGCGGGGATCACACGCGCGCATACAAATTGACGCATTAGAGCCACGCGGCGCCGATTACAATCTTAATAGTTTTCTCAAATGAAGCTGTATCGATTATTTATCTATCGCGGGAATGTATTGATTGTTCCGACGCGGCATTTGACTGGCATCCACTCGTAAACTACATTACTATGTATTGGAAAAACAAATAACTATTCATATCACTTGAATATATTATAACAAAAACAAATAAGCTACAGAAAGAATTTTAAAGACTCTATGAAATATATTTTATGGAGCTATTTAAAATCTATGAATAAGAATTATAAGCCGTTAAATATTTACACTTTTCAAATAAAACCAAAAAGTTATTTACTAAAAAAGCTTTCAGAAAATCAGTTTTCCCCTCCACTTTTAATATAAATATCCTTCAACTCAAAAGTGAATAGGCATTTCTAGTTTGGAAAGAATCTTAGGCTGCATCATCGCTTGCCACTAGAACGAATGGACAGGCGGACATCCCGAAAACTTTTCAATATAATAAGCTTATTCGTAAAAAAACTTACGGGCTTTTGAATAGTCGCAGAGTGGTCGTGAATTTAATTATAAAACTATATCAATTTCTACATACATATTATGTTTCTGCACTTCCTCTGTGTCTGCGGATAGCACTCGAGTACCTCGGTCACAGAGCCAGGAAAGATGCGACAAGCACTAAAAAGCTCAAGCTAACAGGGAAGATCAAGGGAAATGGGCCACCGGACGTAGCTCGAGACGTTGGATGGACCAAGTGAAGGCACAGTTGACTCCGGCATCTGTTGTGCTTATCACACACCGGAGAATAATCTTATCATCAAGAGGTTGGTAAATATCCGACAAAATGAGCACCAAAATACGCTGTAAGCGTGTCAACTAACAATGTAATTTGGTTATCGCGACGCGAACTTAATGCGGCTCAGATCGGGAACAAAAGGAGTAAGTTCCTTGTGTATTGAAACTAATTTAATTTGCACTAAGAGCGCGGTGAGGGGGGGGGCAGGGGGGGCAGGGTTGGGGGGGGGGGGGGTAGATCAAACGATCGCGTCGGGTTTGGTCAACTAATTGAAAAACTTTTTGTCGTCGCGCCTCCTGGTGGATACGCCTTTATGCTGGGGCCACGAACTTGTGCTGTTGACTTGAGCGCAGAGCCATTGCTTTTGGTGATGCGCTAAGTGTTGCGGTGAGCACCAAAGACCAAATGTCAAGTTTAAGAGCATAAGGTGGATACTTTCATGGGTCGCGGCTGAAATGATAGACCGCATTGGACACGCTGCAACTGACGCGTTATAACTTTTCATAAAGTTCCTTTTCGTTTGAATAAAGTGATGATGAATCACAATTATTTAAAATTATAGCAATGTACTCGTAATAATCGCAATTGTCATAGTAAGAGGGCATATTCGTCCTCCGCGCTACTAGCCGCAAACTCATGGCCCTGGTGTTTAGTTTCCCATCGACCACTACACACGCTTTAGCGCGCTTTCATTTTCACTTAATTGAATTACTTCGTTTAGGGGCTGATATTTGTAGCTTGAAAGCATTTTATTGGCGATGAAACTTTCACAACCGCCGCCGCCGCTCGGAGTGCTTCGCGCGAGAGGACACCGTGCATCAACGCATTCATGAAAATTAAAAAAGCTTTATTTGGGGGAGAAAACATTTTTTACTGAGTGCGTGAGACATTTTACATGAAAATATATACATTAGTATAGTATTACTGTGTGATTTGTTCTGAAATAATGAAAATCGTAGGTATATTATTTTGTAGGTGAACATTATATTACAGGTTAAAATGTAACCGCGTCATCAACCGTAAATTCAGTTTTTAACTTTATAACACTGAGCCAACTTAGTAACAGATTACCATTTAATATTTACATAGGAATGTCTACTGAAGTTAGGTACTTGAAAAAATAATTCAGAGAGTGCAATAGAGCTGAGAATTCAGTATAATACCGAATAAAGTGCTATAGGCTTTAAATGAAGTAAAGTTAATAAAGCTGATAGGCTGTCCGTCCGCGAGCAGCTCGCGAACGATAATGGCCACTTAGTTAACACTCGCCGCTCTGTAGCGCCTCCGAAGAGCCTTCGCGATAAATACATTATCCTTTTCCAGAAACTTCCACTGCGAGAAAGTATATTTAGAGTTATATTCTAATTTTATGTTTCGGTGTTTTAGATGACGATTTGAACTTTTGGCAAAGAAGTCTTTGTTGTTTTCGTGACGATATTATATTATCTAACCTACCTTCTGCCCGGCAAGCGGAAAAACAGCTTGTAGGCAACCATAATGTGTTTAAATAAGTAGTACTTAACCCCTAAAATATATGTACACAGCTTTAATAATTTAATGACAGAATTTGTAAAAAGTGAGTTAAAAAATACAATAATTTCAAATACAAAATTGTTTACAGACAAGTATGGATTCATTATTATTATTCCATTAGATATATTACTTAATTTATTCTTTTAAAAACCCATGTTATCCTTTTGCTTGTAGAGTCTACCACTGCCCGGCTCGACATACAGCTTTACTGGAAAATGTGTAGGCCACAAATACGAAGCAAACAATATGTACTTCATAATCACCCGGGTCTATTGAGTAGTTGATATCAATAAACCGTAGTCGAAGAAGTGAGAACTTAACATGATCGTTCTAAGCTATCATTTTGAGCTTGTTTCCCGGCAGCTGGGTCGCTGACTGTGCAGCTGTGGTGGCAGATCTCCGAATTTGAAGTGAAAATTACTGTGTTTACTTCATTAGGTACCTACTTTAGCCGCGCGATCAGGTTGTCGGCTGACTGTGGAAGATTGTGGAGTGTCATCTCCTAAACAACCCGCTTGCGAAAATTACGAATAAAAGCGGAAGTTGGGGGATAATAATGCCGCCTGAATGCGAAATTTGAACTGCAGATAAATTTAATATTTTACTCTGTAAATACAAAGTTAAATATAAAATGCTGGTAAATACCAGCATTTTACAAAACTGGAGTAAACGAAAGATGCGAATTGTCGAAATATATAGACACTTATGGTAGGTAACGCAGCTAACTTTTTGAGAAAGACAGAATCAAACTGCACTGAACCTTTTATATTAGGTATGTAGAGTTTTAAATATTTATGCTCCATAGGAAATCAAGTAATGAGAAGAAATTATATTCATTTTATAGTCCTCCACCCTACTTTTACTGGACTGTGGAACCGCTGCACGCCATGAAGTATGCCAATCTACAGTTGGCAAGCGTGGTAGATTATGGGCACCCCTTCTCATTCTGAGAGGAGACTGGTGCTCAGTAATCAGTTTTGAGTTCTGCAGTGCATAGTGTTAGTAAGTGAGTAGGTAGGTACCTCAAAGATTTTGTGTATATAAAACTAAAATAAGGAAACCGCTGCTTTCCACGCATCCTTGAGCTACATAATCCTCAAATGGCTCGTACAGTCCGGCGTCCGGCGTCCGGCGCGCAGAGGGCGAGGACAAAAGTCCTCCTCATTTCTCACCTCCCTCTCCCTCCCCGCTCGTCTAATGAGTAAATTGTTGTCCGCCAGGAATTTAATATACTTTCCCGAGGACCGCACTGCGCTAAGAAAATTTGCTTCCTTGTTTATTTTTGTAGGAAATTCTCGAGGCACAGCGCGGTCGGCGCTCGCGCTAACGGCTGCTGCTCAGTGAGCTCCGGGGGTTGCTCTCCCGGCTATCTTACACATTCTTGTTTTTCTAATACCTTTATACTAAATTCTTTTGTAACAAAGCTGTTTATGCTAAGGTTTTTTGTTTTATCAAGGGTCTTTAATTAACAGGGCTCTCTCCGTCACTCGTTTCCACTCGTTTCATACAATCGTAGTTCCAATTTCATTTGAATATTAAGCAACCTAAGTCCATGAAATTTTGCAGACATATTCTAGAAACTAATATCTGTGTCTGTGGTGTTTTAGATTTTTCTAAAAATATGTAGTTTTAAAATTACAGGGGCTCCAAGATTTGTATGAAAATTTTAAGGCCGCGTAACTTTGAAACCGAATATTTTAAGCGAAATCTGGAAAACCACAGACATAGATATTAGTTTCTAGAATATGTCTGCAAAATTTCATGGACTTAGGTTGCTTAATATTCAAATGAAATTGGAACTACGATTGTATGAAACGAATGGAAACGAGTGACGGAGAGAGCCCTCTTAAGTGGTTTTATTTGTACTAACTTTTAGAACTGTCGTGTGTGATATTGTTAATTTATCATTGTTATCATTTTATAGTAAAATAAAAGCTGAGTTAACCTACAAAAGTACACATAATAAACATAGCTTCTAAAAATATTGTAACACCGTTTCACGTATATTTTTTGCAATGAATGAATAATTATGAAAAAGACCAATTAGCGATTGCTAAACAGAAACAGAATTATTTAATTTTTCTTATCACATCACACTTGTGATATTCACATAATTAACTCAGATCTGGGTATTTGCTTGCCACTTACTATATTTATGTCTATTTCTATAAAATGGGAAACAAGTTAAGTGCACAAACCACCAGTAGATGTTATCGACTCTAGTTACGATATTTGCGCGATACCAATGATATAATGTTTCGCGCATGTACTACCCAGTCGTATCTGCAACATCTGATAACACTACAACAATTGCCAACAGTCAATAGAGCTTGTTTCCTTGCACTGATCTACGGCCGATTGGCGGGGACCAATCGCAATCGCCAATCTAATTATTTACTACGTAGATAACGGTGAGGAAAGTTCTCAAAGATGTGTGATGTCTGCCAAACCACTCTTTGCCAGCGTGGTGGATTATAGCCGAAACCATTTTTCTGAGAGAACACTCGTGCCTACCAGTGGGCCGGCAACCATTGATGATGATGATAATGATTGCATAGGTTATGCTGTACGTACTGCAAAAGTCTTTACATAGAAGTGTGAGACCTTTGATACAGGTATATTTAAATACATTTAGGTTGATTCCGATTGGTGAATCACAATTGCACCAGAGATTCCTGTGGTGTTCCGACTCTCCAACAAGTTAATAACTAACTCAAGTGTTAACTGGAATGTAATGCCTATGAATAATAATGTAACAATCACCCGTATTCCACAAACAGTTATTCTAGTTAATTTGTGTGATTGCTAACATGAATTATTTTCATTATGAAGGTACCCACTTATTGTAGGTAACATACCTACTTACCTCGTTTTACCTCGTTCGAAAAATGAAATTAAAATATCAAAAAAAAAAAACTTCAAGATGTAGCTTTTTCATTTTACGAAACATACTTACAGTCCAAGATACTTGAAGGCAAGACGCTCGCTTCTAAGATAGATAGAGGTTTCAGTTACCAGCATCCCAGACGTTTGTCTTCATAAAACTGCAACCCACAGTTACTCAACTTGCCAGTACAGTACACAATTACTCATTTTTTGTAAACCATTGCACGCTAAACTCGTCTTTCATGTTACGCTATAAGAGTGAATATTGCGTTTTTAGTTTTGGCTTTATGGTCGCAGTTTATGGCATTACTCGGGAGGACAATAGTGTTCGCTCCGCAGTCCGCGATCCTGCAGCCACAACTATAAGTTTAGAGATAGCGTTGTTAAAGTACAAAAGATATAGTTGTTGCGAAAATATTGTTACAAGATAATTTGGTTTGCGATTAAGTTGTGCTGATAAAGGGGCGAGCAAAAATAATAAATAGTTTGCACTACTATGTACATGACTATTCTTTTTAACTAATATACCTACCAATTTCTTTTTAGCTAGTAAAATAATTTTCTTGCAAGTATAAATTATTTTCATATTATATTTGATATATATTAGATATTATATTTGAACCTCTACTTGTGATGCGTAGGAACCATTATTAGGTATAGGTAATAACTAAATATTAAGGTCATTTTCAGTGATAAATAATTGATCAACAGGAAAACATCGTGTTCAAACCCGCTTGCATAAAAGTCCTCGATATTGTTTTCAAGGGTTTGTGAAGTCTGCCAATCCGCACTTGGCCAGCGCCGCGCTGTGGACTATGATCTACGGCCTATAGGCTATAGCTATATGTAGATGTAGATAATTTAGCTATATGTACATGGCTTGAGATGCTGGAGATGATATACATTTCTACGAAAAGTAACATTTTCTTTTACTATCACAAAATCGATGACTGATTTCGTCATTATATAAAAACGATAGCTTTTCTTAATCATAAGGAATTAATGAGATTAAAGAAACCGGGGGATATGAATAATGTTGATGTGAAACAAGAATCCTGTTGGAGGAAACATCAAACAAGTAATGCGAGGGCGACGCGGAAATACATGCGGAATGCGGATGTTCGTCTAATAAATATCTGCACTTTATGACTACCGCTCTCGTCCACTCTGCTCTCAGACACAACGAATTTGTCGTTTAGGTTAATAAAAACAATATCATGGGTATTTCATTTGACACAGTTTATTTCCATAGTTTTTTTAATCAACATAACAATGCTAATTTGCAGGAATAAATTATTCCTTAACTAAGTTGCTCTCTCTCTTGGTTTTGTCTAGGTTGACTTGTTTAGTTTTCCTAATAATAATTATTATTACGTAGTTATTGGTTTGATTAAAAGATTTTTATTCAAATAAACTTTAACAAGTGCTTTTGTCTTTTGTGTGTATCTTCAAATGACTCCCATCCTGACTTCTCTATAATACCTAGTCCCTATAGTTTAGTTTCCCCTCAGTTCAATTTTTTGTATGCGTTTACTAGTTAGGTTTGTAGACTATTTTCCACGTTGTTTTTGCTTTGAACTATCATCACAAAAACAATAACCTTGGTTAAAAAATCTCCTTCACTGGAAGAGAAAGCACAAATGAGTCAATATTCATTTCAAAGGATGCCGTCGGCTTTAACCCCGCAATTCGCAACAATATGAAGGAATCGAGCGTTGTTTAATATCAGGATTATTGCGCCATTGCTCATTTTTATCGTCTTCCCTCCCACCCCCGCTTCCCCCGCGCACCGCTCCGATGACTCCGGCCTCTCTCAAGCATTCCTCATGGAAACAGAGAATAAAGATAATTCACAATATTTGCTGTAGCCATAACGCTACAAGGGTAAAGAATTGGTATCTTTTCGTGACTGGCCTTTGAGAGTGAGATTATTTCAAAGTGAAAATGGGGTTCACTGATCACTGAGGTTGTACACACATTTATCATTTAGTGGTCATCTGTCCCAGATAGTAGTGGTGTGTATCCACACAAAGTTCACACACTTCAAACTACACGACTCAATATACCAACTGTAGTCTTCTCTACAGAACCTGTTATCTTAAAGTAAGCTCTTAATTTTCATCTTGAAATGTTCCAAATGCAACGAATTACTTCATTAAAAAAAATTGATAATAATTATTGTCATATTGTGCTCGGTGAAATTTCTGAAAATCCTTCCTCATAGTAGAATAGACTATCTTATTGCAAGGAGTACTAATTATTATTATAGAGACAACTTTAATGCCGATTTTCAAATTCTCATTAATTAATCAATTTACCCTTTTTACCCGGCTACGGCAAATTCAAAAGGAAGGGTTATAATATGTTTAGATTCTACAAAGTTACTACTCTAGTCTAGGTTGTACTACTACTGATATAAAAATTTTAAATCTCTGTCTTTCTCAGAAAACTTTCCAATACGTAGACTACTGCTGAAGTCGTCACGTTTATAATCAGTTAGAATCCTTTCAGTAAACTTGCAATAGCAATGCTGAAATTGTATCAGCAGAATTTTTGCTGCAATCTAAATAGTTGGGATACTCGACTCACTGGAGCAGCGCCAACTCAGCCACCACGCAGAATAAACGTCGCTTTAACTGCTGCTACACGATTTTAAATCTTGTTAGCATGAGCTAGAGTTCTTTATAAAAGGATGAACGCTAAAGAAGCTATTAACATTAGTATCACAAACTTGCATTTTGTTTACCTCTGTTAAAAGTTCATTGTCTATCGTGGAGGAGTTAAAAGGGTAGAAATAAAAAATGTCAAGTTAAAGACCATAATTGTAGAATACTAGTTCATACTCGTATCTTCGTCTACGTAGAATTTCATCATCATCATCGCGTGCCTTCTTCGAAACGAAGTTTGGCGATCATCATCCGAAAAACTTCTCTATTAAAAGCCGCTTCTTTAGTAGTTGACTAGTTTCGTAGAATTTCGAAGCCTATAAAAACTTTGATTTTCTCGAATAAAAAGTACTAATCCTACATTCATCTCCATGTCTATTTTCTTCAAGATAGCTTCAGCGGTTGAATATGGACGGAATAACACAATATAGCAACATACCCGTACATGTAATGGCATTATTAATTATGTCCCGGATACAAGCAGAGATCCAACATCGTCAACCACTTAACGCAGGAATGTATGAGTGTAATAACGCTTGTTACTTTGTCATATTTATGAGAGATTTATCTCCACCCGTGACATCTCAGGCACAATTAAAGTTAATTAGAAAAATGTACCACTAGGCCCGCAGATGTTATTTACAGTAATGAATTCCGTAGCACTTCGATTAAACACTTACTCATATCTACTATAATATACTTAAGATCTTACCAAATATGATTTGTATTTTGTTATCAGTAATTTAATAAATCGAAAGAAAAAACAGATTGTATCGCCACACTACGTTTATAAGAAAAAGCGTATAAAGTAATACAATGGATGAAGCAAGTATGAACACTACCTACTCTAACATTGATCAAAATTGTTTCACTGGAATCCATGATCCGAATGATGTGAATCCGAATTTCATGCCAGTGTAGTTGACTGTACAAGATAGTAAAATAAACAATACAACATTATATCTCGTCGGTCACACCAACAGCTTACATTCTAAAGAAGAATATAAGCTACTTATATCGCGGAAAAATATCATATTACTTCTGCGCCAAGACAGAAACATTCTGAAAATAAATAGTATCTGAGCTGACCAAGTTGTAGCTACTAACTACTACAAGTTGAAACAATACACAATAACTATAAAGTTTTTGCAAATAGACCACGCGGTGGCAGGCTGTGGCGGCGCAGGCACAGAGGCATTGCAATGCAAAAGAGCTACACTCTAATGACGTCCTCAAACAAAGCGTATTTTGAATTTGAATTTCAGGAGATGAGGGACTATAATTAAATACTAATTAAGAAATTATGGAAATATAAGAGCGTCCTACTTTTCGTTCCGCGTTTTATGAAATTGCGTTCCTGTGGCTACGTAGATCATCAGGCTTAGGGTGAGCGTACACCGAGCGGCTTGTAAGGGTACGTTTTCACTGAAGCGGAGTGGAGTGGACTCATATGTTCGTAACCAATCAAATTACTGAGATGTTACGTGACAAGTTTACCATGTCATCTAACAATAATCTGATTGGTCAAAACACAGATTCCCGTTTAGCTTCGCTACCGTGGAAACGCCTCCTTAGCTTGCATGCTCGAGTTACCATGGGTAGTTTAAACATCGTCTTTAACCAATTCAAAATAAACAAAACTGAAGTATTTATCTGTGATTTTAAAATAAATATCTCTCAGATATATTAACCATTATTCGAAAGTCTGCAGAACCAAACAACAAGTCTTTGAAAGTGTCTTTATGTTTGTTTCACCGGGCTAACCTTCGGAACAGCTAAGCAGCTGGCTTTTAAACTACGTAGCTCATTATTGCGCCTGTCCGCCGGTAGGTATTGTTTTACAGGCACTTTACTAAATTGCTGCTTTATTGCACTAACCCCCACTTAATGCTGTTTCTGTTTTTTTGCATCTTTCGTGGCGCGTGGGTGACATTGCATCCATTCATCATCATTGCCAAGCGATAGAGCTCAACTGCTAGACATAAGCCTAGTATAGGAACTTCCACACGTCACGGTCTTGCGACGCCTGAATTCAGCGGCTCCTTGCGACTCGTTCGATGTCGTCGTCCTCCTAGCGGGAGGTCTCACGATGCGAGGTTGCCATTCTAGCACCTTGAGACCCCAACGTCTGTCGGTTTTTCGGACTATGTGCCCTGCCCACTGTGACTCGCAACCCTAAAGCTATGTCTTTTATTCAAAGTCTTGAGGTTCTAAAAATAACATTAAATTATAGTAACACTAGTCAAATAATAATGATAGTCATTTAGTATATCAGGCAATTTTCAAAGCTAGTAATTTCAGGCGAAATATTGAAGTAAAGGGATATTTTTTGTAGAGATTCTAATAACATAGCAATCATAGCATTTTAGAGTTTTTGTCGGTCGGTGGGAGCATCACAAGGCTCCGCAGACCTCATTGGGGGCTCGTGTCGTAAATCTCCCGCGCCGTGATCACATCCACGATAACTCCGTATACTTACCGCGATACGTCGTAAATTATATGACGTTTGACGTTTACTAGTAACTCCAACAAACTCGTCTTAATTAAACTAACCGCTTTTTTGTTTCAGGTAAGAAAGTGCTTCGAAATATAAATAAGCACTGATTTGTGGTTAGACGTATTATTAGCGTTAGTGGTAAGTCTAATTTTTTAAAGAATCGAACTGGGAACCACCTCCTTTTGAAGTTGGATAAACATGCGTAGTATTATATACCTAGGCAACTAAATGTTTAGATTTCAGCAGGTACGAGTAGGTATCCGATTGCAAGATAGAGCTTTAATGAAACACGTGGAGTTCTCTATTCACAGCGATCCAACCTTACTATTGAAATACAAACCGACAAACTAATAAACGTTTATAGCATTATGGGTAGCGATATGAATGTAATCTTTACGTTGAGACTGTAGCGGTTGCCACATTCGCAAGAAGATGTCGCTTCTAAACTCAATCAATCAACAACGCTCGAAACATGAACCCCAGCCTGATAACTCACGACCTACGCCTAGATGGCAGCACGGGTAGCTTAATTGGCATACAAGGAGAAACACGCAACTTTCAATCGCATCGACAGAGCGTTTACCAAATTGGACTATATATAGAAGTTTCAACGTACTACCGTCGGCCCAGCTGGCGCTACCGAGCACAACACCGCTCGGTTGGGAAATTTCCCTATTGCTACGGTCGAGCACACAGCCACGCTCCCGTACAAGACAATCGCCATCATTCGTTGGACCTCAGCTTAATTTTATACCAACTTAAATATTTGGTCTCGCTGGGGTCATAATTTTAGCCGAGCTCCTTATCCTTTATCTTTATTTAAATTGACCGCCGCTGCTCCGCCCGGGATATATCTGCGCTGCGTGCCGGCGGTGTAGCCGCGGCTTAGGACTGCTCGAGAAGATGGAGTGTCGCGACGGATTCTGCCCCTTACTTAATATTCTGACTTGGTTGTTGTTCATACAGACTTTAAGCCGTAAATAAGGGTGGAGGCACACGCGCAATTATCCGTTCGGGGCGCGCGTCGCGATTTGTCTCAACAGTTTAGGCGAAGTTTAAGGAAATGCAAATGTACGCTAATTCTGACGAGGGTCGTCGTCTCGGCCGGGGTGCAGATAACTTGGAAGATTACGAGTCAGTTTTGTTAAAGCCGTGGTGGCGTTGTGATTAGACTGTGTACCTAGAGCTCAGCAAGAGTAACAGGTTGAGATCAGGACCCTCACAGTAAACCGTTATTCACGCTCCATGTTATTCTCTCCTATTATTATAATATGTATGAATCAATTTGTTTAGCAATACACATTAATAGGCTGATGGTAATATGCATAACGAAGATAAATTATTTTTAGCATTAAACGCTTTCGGCATACCTATTACCCGTCTAATACATGTTGAATATCGCCCCGTAACGCCGTAATGCCGGCAGCCCTCAAGGAAGGGTGCGCTCGTGATAGATGTCACGTTTCGTTCAACACTCGTGACGAAATTGTGCATAATCGCCTCCCAGCCGTCCTCGCCACATAAGTGTTAGGAAGATATTAAGATTTCTCCCCTACCACGTTTTAGGGTATTATGAAAAAGTTGAGTCATAGCCTAAGTACGTCATAACGCCAGTCTCATATTCTAACTGCCTCTCGATCTAGGGTTGTAGATCGTGAGTGACTCGGGTTCGAGTCCCGGGTCGGTCCAAATAAGTAACTGGGTTTTTGTGTAAAGAAATTGCAAAGTTGGCGAACAAAACGATGTAATTGCACGGAAAACAATATTCGACAGGAGGAACAAAAAATTAAATGAAAGCTGTTCAAATTTTAGTGTAGTACCTACCATAGAACTATTTTGATTGAAATCACGAACTTTGGGCTCTAGTTTAGCACAGGTTTAGGGCGAGTTACTGACGACCGCGGAAGATGTATAACTGAGCTGCAGATCTCTGCGAATAAGCATTATTCAGTGATGATGCTACCCTATCTCTTTTCAACGATGAAGTGGAAAATTTCATCCTCACCTCGTAGATAATAGAGTCTCACAAAATTTTAATAGAGAGTTCTGAATTCCGCGTTTTACAGCTTTCATTGTAACCCAATAACCGTTTATAATCACTTCTAGAATTACAAAGTTCGCAGAGACAAAGGAGAGACACCACCGGGTAATTTCAAAAAGTGTGTCGCAGTCATACCTGCGGTTATTGCTTTTCATTGAAGTTTGTTGTGGCGGCTCTTATTTCGTTTAACGGCGACTGCCGCGAGGAGGTCGCCGGAGAATGAATCGTTAAATCTTATAGCGGAGTTTTTATTGCGAATATGCTCGTTTTGCAAAAATGCTGTGCATTCTGCTGCGATGTACGAGGCAACTTGTCTAGTATATAAGTCCACCTCAGCACTAAATCTTTATAAAGACCCTCTTCTTAAGTATAAATTGAATTTGTTGGTACATACATGTTCGTAGTAGTAAATTATATATTAATTTTAAATGGCTAATCGCGTATGGATCGTGGCTTTGGAATCCGTGTGTACCTATTGAAATGCACTTTCATTCTAAAGACACTAAGGTTTCTATAATTCAGTACGAAATTTATTATTGAATGGTTGGTAAAATCATCAGCTTTAGAAGGAAATCATAAGGTGAAGACAGCTAGCTGGTGATGGTGATAACTCGTCAGCTCGAAACTGAAGTTATTTCTTGGAAATGCATTATCTATTTGCAAAGTATAAATCATCCGTTCAGCAATTTAAAGGGTTAGTACTTTTGAGCAGAACGTTAACTTTGCTTTGTGATTTGCAGCGATGATGATTATAATCATTACGATAATTTCACTGAAATAAAATATGATAACATATTCCGTCAGCTTGGTATATTGCAAGGAAAATATGTCACAAAAATGTTGTAAAGTGATTTTGCGTGCGGGTAATTGTATGCGACAGTAAAGGGAGTTTAGGGAAAGTAATGGTAATGGGTGTTTTATTCCCTCGTACATCCATACTCGCTGAGAGGCATCACTCTGGCGTCTCGTTATGCTGATTGTTGAGCCCGTAGCTTGTATTCTGTGCCCAGATAGGTTATAGCTCTAACGAGTCACTGAAGGATATTCTAAATAGAGTCATCATCATCATGATTACCCATCGCTGGCCCACTATATCATTATAACTGAGCAGAAGTCTCTTCTCAGAGTGAAAAAGGTATAGACCATAGTCAATAATGCTTGCTTAGTTTGGATTGGCAGACTTCACACACCTTTGAGAACATTATGGAGAACTCTCAGGCATACATGTTTCCTCACGTTGTTCTCCTTCACCGCTAAAGCATGTGATGTTTAATTGCTGACTCTGAAAAGTTAGAGATGCGTGCTCGAGATTGAACCCCTGACTTCACGAACAGGAGGCTGGCGTCTTAAGCGCTAGGCTATCACCGCTATATAGTTTAGAGTATAATTTTATTTATATTATCGTGTCTCAGAAACTAATTTAAATTATGATCTTTGCATAAGCTAACTTTGTGGTAATCTACAAGTACAACTTCCGTATTTTGTTCTCTCCTAAATAATCAAAGTCGCAACTTTGTTCGGGATATGCTTTCTGACATAATATTATTGCCCGTCTTCACGCTCGCTGCGTACTGCCGATGTTACAGGGCGCGCCGCTCCGCACCGCGCCGCTCCGCACCGCGCCGCTTCGGTACGCTCCAATTCGCGTATTATTTTATGCAAATCGTCGTGCCCTCCGACTTCCCGATTGTCCAAACAGATTGTTTGCAGCGAAAATTTAACTGGAAGCGAATATATCGGAGCGACGTTACTAAATTAATTAAAAGGGCAGATAAAGCAATCTGTGTGACTTGAGAGTTAAGGGAACGAAGCAAACTGGAGGGTCCAAATAATTCCAAGTTTACTATTTGAAGGCAAAATGAAAAATTCTTTAATTTGTGGTTCGAAACTCGATAAAACGAAGAAGCGACATTAAAAATAAAAACAGATATACACATACATCCATAGGATTGTCTCGAATGCCCCGCATTAAATCTAGACCCGCCTCCACAATGTGAGATATCTCTATATGCTCTAAATAAAGATTGGTTCAATGATAAATCATTGAACCAATCGGTTAAAACCGTGAAAAGTTAACCTCCTATTAATAGGTAGATTGACATACAGACTTTCATACTAAAATATATGAATTGTTTATTTATATATTATTAGTGTAAGATAAAGGTCTTTGTTATTTTTTCTTAATAAAGATTTATATGGCATCGCAATGGATTCCAACAAGAAGCAATCAATCAAAGGAAACCAGTATTTCATCCCCGATCAAAGCATCATCGCAATTCAGTCGTATGTGAATTGGAGCGCGTTTTACTTGCCTCGCGACGCGTCAGAAGCGAACCACGGATGATTTCTGCGTGACCCTGCTTTAGGGTTTTCCAAGGAATACCTACTGTTATAAACTGTAGGACTGATATATGTGTCGTTGATAAGTTAGCGCTTGACTGCGAATTCACAAGTCGATGAATGACGCTACAGTTTCAGTCACTCACTGGTTGAGCGCTGTGCTCTTATATCTAGAGGACAGATATCCATTCCAGGTCACCTCAACGCGTCTACCTTGATTGTTGATTATAGAAATCTGCCACTGAGCCACAAGCCGTCAGCTGATTCCCGTCGGGTTCCGCATCGCAATGAAGCACACAACTCCGCTCAGGACGAGTTGGTCCCAACTGCCAGGTGTTCTGTAGCTGTTTACTCCGAACAAGCAATCGCGTCATCTTGTCGTTTATTATCACGCCACCAAATAAAATGAAAATAGCTAAAAAAGAAAATTGGACTATCTTTACTATTATACATACTTTCACCGAACTGTACGTTTTTTCGTGTTGACAAAATGCTATTTGTGTTAGTATTGCCTACTCCACATGCAGGTAGCTGTGCATCTTAACTGCTTCCTAATAAAAAATGACTGCTATAGTTCACACTTCTAAGAACAAGTTCTTCTTCTGTTGTCTTAGGAAGTCGGAAACGGACGGGAGTGTACGAGTTGTATGTTTTCCGTGACAGCAGTTTGCGTTTTGCGTCGCACGTCATCGTTTATGAATATTTTTAACCGACTTCCAAAAAAGGAGGAGGTTCTCAATTCGTCGGGATCTTTTTTTTTTTTATGTATGTTCCCCGATTACTCAAAGACCCCTGGACCGATTTGGAAATTTTTTTTTTGTTTGAAAGGGTATACTGTGCAGGTGGTCCCATATAAATTTGGTGAAGATCTGATGAATATCTTCGGAGATGGAGAACCGAACTACTCAATGGATAAGAGCAAATTGCTCGCGATCACTGTAATAGCTTAGTAAACAGTAGGGTTTTAACTGGGCATAGCATATTATAGTACAGTGGGGCCACTAAAAATTGTGAAATAAAAAATTTTCAAAAGAAAAATAAAACCGACTTCAAAAACCAAAAACACTAAAAAGTAGAAAATAATTTTTGTTTAGCTACACATGTAATGTACCTAGGTATGAAGTCGGGCGAGCTTCACTCTTGGATTTCTAATTTTGTTTTAATATGCTCGCTCGACTTCATACCTAGGTACATTACATGTGTAGCTAAACAAAAATTATTTTCTACTTTTTAGTGTTTTTGGTTTTTGAAGTCGGTTTTATTTTTCTTTTGAAAATTTTTAATCATTAAGTTTAAGAAAATGTATCAGGTGTTTGACTTGGGAAGTACTTTCTAAGTACGTGCAGGTTTGTACTAAGAATACATTTTGCTTATACTTAAATCTAAAGTATAATGTTAAGTTTCGAATATTTTCCATTCAAATCATATACGCGCTGAACTGTAGAAAAATTAAAACGGTTAAAATAACTAATCCTAATAAAATAGAAAAATATTAAGTAGATTTCAGTTCTTCTTTAACTTTTTTTTTATGAAATAGGTATATTATTAATATACCTATTATATTGTTATTATATATTATATTGTATATTAGTAAGGGTACAATTTAAATGGCCACCAAAATAATTTTTTAGACTAAACACCAAGTAAAATATGTTAACTTCAAATAAAATAAACCCACTCTATATAAACTTAAATCTAAATTAAAATTTAAACTAAAATAAATAAAATGAAATCATACTTCAAATAGAATAACTTTAGTTTTGTAGTTTTTTTGTCAAATCCTATTATCGTCAGTGACGTAGGCGGGCGGAGAGGTGGGGCAGCGGGGCGGGCGGCTGGTAGTCGCTCAAGTCGTGAATTAATTTGATTGTTGTTTGCGCGGTGAGTGGGCGCTGCTCGGTGGACAACTAACCACAGTGATTAACGAACCTGTGGTTGCGCTCGATATCCACTATCTGTGAATAAGACGTTATCAGCTATAAAGTATTCTTTTACGAAACTCCATATTTAAATAGCCTAGAAAACAGAATTTAGTTCGCCAATAAGTATCTTACAGAGAAAACCCTAGTAGAGGTTCACTAGGATTTTACGAACCAGTGATGAAACGGTGACATATTTCCATACATGGTCTCCACGATGCAAGACCTCGTGCGGCGCCCACTAGCAAACGACTATTGTAACCTTTTGACCGGCATGAAATAAACATTTTTGAATTTTGATTTTTTATAATTATTTGAGGTTTTTAATAAAGACACCACGTGACGACTGGCAAATACGTCAACAATTGAGAGCAGACTTCCGGTGATGATTTCAACAACTTACCTATATCAGAAATGAATTAATTACCTACTTCTTTTAGCTACTTAGTTTCATTTTGATTTTATTTGCAACGATAATTGGAATAAATCATTGTAACTTTAAAAAAAATTTACGTGCCGAATTAAGAATCACCTCCTTTTTGGAGGTCGGTTAAAAACTGTGTTGTGAGCAGAGCTGATGTTGTTTGTATGTAAACCTCTCGATAAGTACCTACAGTGATTGATAAATAACTTCCTTGATTTTTTTAATTTCTACATAGTTAATGCATTTGCATGCAGAGTCAGTCCGTGGCCAGCTAGCTGTAGCGCAGTGAGCCGGAAGCTCTCACTGAGAGTGAGCTGAACGAAACTAAACGGACAAGTTGCGCGGCCGCGGAATATTAACGAGTCCTATTGTTCTACTTCTCCATGTTTTCAGCGCCTTTCTAATAGCAAACTTTACAAACTGTTGCGTGAACAGAATAATTAGGAAACTTCTTGATATAAACGAAATAGGAAAATAATCCGCATCTATATTTTGTGAGATTTTCTTCAGAAAGTTAAGTTAACAAACATAATATCACGATGAGGTTAATTGAAAGTAAAACAACTGCTACAAATTATAGCCACTATTAATACCGCACCGTGTCAGCAGAAACACTCCGTTCCTACATTCGTAGCGGGCGGCAGATTCGGCCGAGTGCTCTTCAATGGGCTATTGACAAGTCCTATGTGAGCGCCGAGTGTGGCCGACACGCGGTCAACACATCGTGACAGTTTTACGACTGTGTCGTGTGTCGCGTCGCGGTGTCAGCCCACATCCGCGCGGTCGCGACACCTGCTGACACGATGTATCGACACTCGCGCACGTGTCACACTTGTGAGGTTTACGACTGTGTCGTGTGTCGCGTCGCGGTGTCAGCCCACATCCGCGCGGTCGCGACACCTGCTGACACGATGTATCGACACTCGCGCACGTGTCACACTTGTGAGGTTTACGACTGTGTCGTGTGTCGCGTCGCGGTGTCAGCCCACATCCGCGCGGTCGCGACACCTGCTGACACGATGTATCGACACTCGCGCACGTGTCACACTTGTGAGGTTTACGACTGTGTCGTGTGTCGCGTCGCGGTGTCAGCCCACATCCGCGCGGTCGCGACACCTGCTGACACGATGTATCGACACTCGCGCACGTGTCACACTTGTGAGGTTTACGACTGTGTCGTGTGTCGCGTCGCGGTGTCAGCCCACATCCGCGCGGTCGCGACACCTGCTGACACGATGTATCGACACTCGCGCACGTGTCACACTTGTGAGGTTTACGACTGTGTCGTGTGTCGCGTCGCGGTGTCAGCTCACATCCGCGCGGTCGCGACACCTGCTGACACGATGTATCGACACTCGCGCACGTGTCACACTTGTGAGGTTTACGACTGTGTCGTGTGTCGCGTCGCGGTGTCAGCCCACATCCGCGCGGTCGCGACACCTGCTGACACGATGTATCGACACTCGCGCACGTGTCACACTTGTGAGGTTTACGACTGTGTCGTGTGTCGCGTCGCGGTGTCAGCCCACATCCGCGCGGTCGCGACACCTGCTGACACGATGTATCGACACTCGCGCACGTGTCACACTTGTGAGGTTTACGACTGTGTCGTGTGTCGCGTCGCGGTGTCAGCCCACATCCGCGCGGTCGCGACACCTGCTGACACGATGTATCGACACTCGCGCACGTGTCACACTTGTGAGGTTTACGACTGTGTCGTGTGTCGCGTCGCGGTGTCAGCCCACATCCGCGCGGTCGCGACACCTGCTGACACGATGTATCGACACTCGCGCACGTGTCACACTTGTGAGGTTTACGACTGTGTCGTGTGTCGCGTCGCGGTGTCAGCTCACATCCGCGCGGTCGCGACACCTGCTGACACGATGTATCGACACTCGCGCACGTGTCACACTTGTGAGGTTTACGACTGTGTCGTGTGTCGCGTCGCGGTGTCAGCCCACATCCGCGCGGTCGCGACACCTGCTGACACGATGTATCGACACTCGCGCACGTGTCACACTTGTGAGGTTTACGACTGTGTCGTGTGTCGCGTCGCGGTGTCAGCCCACATCCGCGCGGTCGCGACACCTGCTGACACGATGTATCGACACTCGCGCACGTGTCACACTTGTGAGGTTTACGACTGTGTCGTGTGTCGCGTCGCGGTGTCAGCCCACATCCGCGCGGTCGCGACACCTGCTGACACGATGTATCGACACTCGCGCACGTGTCACACTTGTGAGGTTTACGACTGTGTCGTGTGTCGCGTCGCGGTGTCAGCCCACATCCGCGCGGTCGCGACACCTGCTGACACGATGTATCGACACTCGCGCACGTGTCACACTTGTGAGGTTTACGACTGTGTCGTGTGTCGCGTCGCGGTGTCAGCTCACATCCGCGCGGTCGCGACACCTGCTGACACGATGTATCGACACTCGCGCACGTGTCACACTTGTGAGGTTTACGACTGTGTCGTGTGTCGCGTCGCGGTGTCAGCCCACATCCGCGCGGTCGCGACACCTGCTGACACGATGTATCGACACTCGCGCACGTGTCACACTTGTGAGGTTTACGACTGTGTCGTGTGTCGCGTCGCGGTGTCAGCCCACATCCGCGCGGTCGCGACACCTGCTGACACGATGTATCGACACTCGCGCACGTGTCACACTTGTGAGGTTTACGACTGTGTCGTGTGTCGCGTCGCGGTGTCAGCCCACATCCGCGCGGTCGCAACACCTGCTGACACGATGTATCGACACTCGCGCACGTGTCACACTTGTGAGGTTTACGACTGTGTCGTGTGTCGCGTCGCGGTGTCAGCCCACATCCGCGCGGTCGCGACACCTGCTGACACGATGTATCGACACTCGCGCACGTGTCACACTTGTGAGGTTTACGACTGTGTCGTGTGTCGCGTCGCGGTGTCAGCCCACATCCGCGCGGTCGCGACACCTGCTGACACGATGTATCGACACTCGCGCACGTGTCACACTTGTGAGGTTTACGACTGTGTCGTGTGTCGCGTCGCGGTGTCAGCCCACATCCGCGCGGTCGCGACACCTGCTGACACGATGTATCGACACTCGCGCACGTGTCACACTTGTGAGGTTTACGACTGTGTCGTGTGTCGCGTCGCGGTGTCAGCTCACATCCGCGCGGTCGCGACACCTGCTGACACGATGTATCGACACTCGCGCACGTGTCACACTTGTGAGGTTTACGACTGTGTCGTGTGTCGCGTCGCGGTGTCAGCCCACATCCGCGCGGTCGCGACACCTGCTGACACGATGTATCGACACTCGCGCACGTGTCACACTTGTGAGGTTTACGACTGTGTCGTGTGTCGCGTCGCGGTGTCAGCCCACATCCGCGCGGTCGCGACACCTGCTGACACGATGTATCGACACTCGCGCACGTGTCACACTTGTGAGGTTTACGACTGTGTCGTGTGTCGCGTCGCGGTGTCAGCCCACATCCGCGCGGTCGCGACACCTGCTGACACGATGTATCGACACTCGCGCACGTGTCACACTTGTGAGGTTTACGACTGTGTCGTGTGTCGCGTCGCGGTGTCAGCTCACATCCGCGCGGTCGCGACACCTGCTGACACGATGTATCGACACTCGCGCACGTGTCACACTTGTGAGGTTTACGACTGTGTCGTGTGTCGCGTCGCGGTGTCAGCCCACATCCGCGCGGTCGCGACACCTGCTGACACGATGTATCGACACTCGCGCACGTGTCACACTTGTGAGGTTTACGACTGTGTCGTGTGTCGCGTCGCGGTGTCAGCCCACATCCGCGCGGTCGCGACACCTGCTGACACGATGTATCGACACTCGCGCACGTGTCACACTTGTGAGGTTTACGACTGTGTCGTGTGTCGCGTCGCGGTGTCAGCCCACATCCGCGCGGTCGCGACACCTGCTGACACGATGTATCGACACTCGCGCACGTGTCACACTTGTGAGGTTTACGACTGTGTCGTGTGTCGCGTCGCGGTGTCAGCCCACATCCGCGCGGTCGCGACACCTGCTGACACGATGTATCGACACTCGCGCACGTGTCACACTTGTGAGGTTTACGACTGTGTCGTGTGTCGCGTCGCGGTGTCAGCCCACATCCGCGCGGTCGCGACACCTGCTGACACGATGTATCGACACTCGCGCACGTGTCACACTTGTGAGGTTTACGACTGTGTCGTGTGTCGCGTCGCGGTGTCAGCCCACATCCGCGCGGTCGCGACACCTGCTGACACGATGTATCGACACTCGCGCACGTGTCACACTTGTGAGGTTTACGACTGTGTCGTGTGTCGCGTCGCGGTGTCAGCCCACATCCGCGCGGTCGCGACACCTGCTGACACGATGTATCGACACTCGCGCACGTGTCACACTTGTGAGGTTTACGACTGTGTCGTGTGTCGCGTCGCGGTGTCAGCCCACATCCGCGCGGTCGCGACACCTGCTGACACGATGTATCGACACTCGCGCACGTGTCACACTTGTGAGGTTTACGACTGTGTCGTGTGTCGCGTCGCGGTGTCAGCCCACATCCGCGCGGTCGCGACACCTGCTGACACGATGTATCGACACTCGCGCACGTGTCACACTTGTGAGGTTTACGACTGTGTCGTGTGTCGCGTCGCGGTGTCAGCCCACATCCGCGCGGTCGCGACACCTGCTGACACGATGTATCGACACTCGCGCACGTGTCACACTTGTGAGGTTTACGACTGTGTCGTGTGTCGCGTCGCGGTGTCAGCCCACATCCGCGCGGTCGCGACACCTGCTGACACGATGTATCGACACTCGCGCACGTGTCACACTTGTGAGGTTTACGACTGTGTCGTGTGTCGCGTCGCGGTGTCAGCCCACATCCGCGCGGTCGCGACACCTGCTGACACGATGTATCGACACTCGCGCACGTGTCACACTTGTGAGGTTTACGACTGTGTCGTGTGTCGCGTCGCGGTGTCAGCCCACATCCGCGCGGTCGCGACACCTGCTGACACGATGTATCGACACTCGCGCACGTGTCACACTTGTGAGGTTTACGACTGTGTCGTGTGTCGCGTCGCGGTGTCAGCTCACATCCGCGCGGTCGCGACACCTGCTGACACGATGTATCGACACTCGCGCACGTGTCACACTTGTGAGGTTTACGACTGTGTCGTGTGTCGCGTCGCGGTGTCAGCCCACATCCGCGCGGTCGCGACACCTGCTGACACGATGTATCGACACTCGCGCACGTGTCACACTTGTGAGGTTTACGACTGTGTCGTGTGTCGCGTCGCGGTGTCAGCCCACATCCGCGCGGTCGCGACACCTGCTGACACGATGTATCGACACTCGCGCACGTGTCACACTTGTGAGGTTTACGACTGTGTCGTGTGTCGCGTCGCGGTGTCAGCCCACATCCGCGCGGTCGCGACACCTGCTGACACGATGTATCGACACTCGCGCACGTGTCACACTTGTGAGGTTTACGACTGTGTCGTGTGTCGCGTCGCGGTGTCAGCCCACATCCGCGCGGTCGCGACACCTGCTGACACGATGTATCGACACTCGCGCACGTGTCACACTTGTGAGGTTTACGACTGTGTCGTGTGTCGCGTCGCGGTGTCAGCCCACATCCGCGCGGTCGCGACACCTGCTGACACGATGTATCGACACTCGCGCACGTGTCACACTTGTGAGGTTTACGACTGTGTCGTGTGTCGCGTCGCGGTGTCAGCCCACATCCGCGCGGTCGCGACACCTGCTGACACGATGTATCGACACTCGCGCACGTGTCACACTTGTGAGGTTTACGACTGTGTCGTGTGTCGCGTCGCGGTGTCAGCCCACATCCGCGCGGTCGCGACACCTGCTGACACGATGTATCGACACTCGCGCACGTGTCACACTTGTGAGGTTTACGACTGTGTCGTGTGTCGCGTCGCGGTGTCAGCCCACATCCGCGCGGTCGCGACACCTGCTGACACGATGTATCGACACTCGCGCACGTGTCACACTTGTGAGGTTTACGACTGTGTCGTGTGTCGCGTCGCGGTGTCAGCCCACATCCGCGCGGTCGCGACACCTGCTGACACGATGTATCGACACTCGCGCACGTGTCACACTTGTGAGGTTTACGACTGTGTCGTGTGTCGCGTCGCGGTGTCAGCCCACATCCGCGCGGTCGCGACACCTGCTGACACGATGTATCGACACTCGCGCACGTGTCACACTTGTGAGGTTTACGACTGTGTCGTGTGTCGCGTCGCGGTGTCAGCCCACATCCGCGCGGTCGCGACACCTGCTGACACGATGTATCGACACTCGCGCACGTGTCACACTTGTGAGGTTTACGACTGTGTCGTGTGTCGCGTCGCGGTGTCAGCCCACATCCGCGCGGTCGCGACACCTGCTGACACGATGTATCGACACTCGCGCACGTGTCACACTTGTGAGGTTTACAGCTTCCGAGAACTACTTACTGTTTTGTGGAAACTCAAGTTAGGTTCAACTGCGTTATGAATGAAATGAGGAAGCCAACATTGTTTCAGTGTATGAACCTGCAAGATAGAATGTGTTTTAACTAAGTATATTTGTTTTTATTGTAATATTAATTTGTTTTTGAGATTATTAGGTGGGAACATAATTTTAATTTAAGTATTCTTACCAAAAAATTGTAATAATGATAAGAGCAGAAGATATCTGTACTCTACCTGCGCCCCTCAGCAATGGGAGAGGTTGTAAAGAAAGACGAATACGTACAACAACGGTGTAATGGTATTTTTTTCAGATTTTTTCTTGAATAAAAATTATGAAGAGATGCAAGTACTTACACTTTCCGTTTCAGTTTTCATGGAAGTTACGATTATTATTATAGATATTTTAAAGACACGAAAAGAACAAAAGAAAGGACAACGTATATGACACGTGCAGCAGCCACTCGCCAATTTATCTTTCACACGTTTAAAACGTTGAATAAAAAGATTTTCCTCCGAGAGACGCCGGACTTCTCCTATTTTGCAAGTAACGGACAGGGCCGGGTAGCGAGTGTAACGAGTGTAACGAGGTAGCACATTCCGCGATCACGTGTAAGGTATAACATTGCGAAGGCTGCACCACCGCCGCGCTGCCGGGCGCTTGATTGCGAGCAAACACCGCGCACCGCGCTCAGCTCTACCAGATGCTTATGGGAATATCTACAACTATTGAAGAATCGACTAAAGTATATCTGGTTTAAACTTAACAGGCCCTGACATAGTTGCCTTTCTAGCATCTTAGGACTGCTACGTCTATCGGTTTTTCGAACTATGTGCCCTGCCCATTGCTACTCATCTCCGCAACCCGTTCATACTAGATGAGCTGTCTCCGTTAATCTGGTTCTTCTACGGATCTTCTCAATTCTGATTGAGAGAGCTACGTGATAGTGGTCCTCCTCCTAAGTAGGTAAGTGCATACAAGGAGAACAAAAGAGGACTTAATCTCTGCCATCAGTAGCTTCTACTTGAAATCCCAACTAAAATAATCTAACCACTACTGACTACACCAATCAGGGTTTAATATACTTACCTGTTCTATACCTACCCCCTACTCTTGTCGTACTGCCTTCAGAACAAAGCGGCTGGCGGCGGCGAAGTTCGCAGTAAGTCTCCTCAATGAAGTAGAATCCTGCCGCGTATCATCCGCAAATGCTAATGTATGCGGACAGCCGGCTGACACCTTCAAGTGGCTCGCTTATCGTCACCACACGCGATTCAAACCCTTAGCCCCTTACGATAAGGAGTATCCCTTTATTTATCTGGCACGTCTGACAGGTGGGTCGGATCCCGGGATCGAGGAATCACACGAATGTGTAACGTTATATTTGCGCGCGTTTTTTCGCTTTCGTTTGAGAATATGTAAGAAGCCGCCGAAAAAATACAAATGCAAGGAATTACTTACATAGAACTGTTTGAACCGTGAATTGCTGATGAACACTTTCTCAATATTGCACTTTGAAGTTAGAACGCTGAGTTTGGGTAAACACTAAACTCAAATGTTGATTAGAATGGTACTTACTTCAAGTGGTAAGTTAGCTAGTATCTGATTCATAGATAACGGAAACTCAGTGATCTGGTTTGAGGATGGATTGGTCAGTCGCCAAAGCATTTGAATGTTCCGCTCATGGACGAGACAGCTTCACTGATGAACGTCTTTGTTGGAACTGGCTGTAAACTAAATTGTTTATATTTAAATATATTCTTTTTCTTTTTCTAAAATCCTTTTGTTTTACGTTCGATGACTTTTTAACTCACTTAAAATATATATCTCAAACAGGACGTCCAAGCTTTTCTTTTTACTGATATTTTTCCTATAAATTCAAAATATCCCAACAGTCTTAACAGTTGTTGTGTACTTAAAATCGTTATTGGCTAGAAATATGAAATTAATTTATTTGTTCAATAGAAAGATAGAAAAAATTATAGACTAATCAATGAATCTTTTAATTTAAATTGCTATGCAAAACTAAAGAGTAAGTTAACAAATATTATATGGTAGAAAATTGCGATTCCAAAGCTATACGTACATAACATCTTTACTTTTGAAGATGAAAGTCAGAAAACTAAACATTCGTATGCAACAGTTCTCCAAACGACTGACCCTTGATCCCTCGCCTCTACCGCTATTAGGTAACAGTCTAAATAAACGGCATGGCTACTACAATCTCGGCCAAGCAAAATCCACGTATTTAATTCTGGATCAAATAATACTTGTAAGTTCTTTGCTCTACTTGGTTTTACACATAAATAAGAATGAAATTCTAGTTTTAGTCAACACTCTCATCTCGAAATCTTTCGTTACTTTTGCCACAGCACAAATATTTTATTTCTCAGCGTGCAGCGCCATCAGCTATTATCATTCAAGATTAACGGAATTGACCGTTGCAGAACCTATGGTCTACAAGATGCCTGAAAAGCTCTTTGAAAATGTCAAAGGGTCTGCCTTTCGAGAATTCTACAACTGACTGAAAAGGTTTTTCCAGTAACAGGAATCAACAAAATTTTTGACAAATCCGTCGCTAAACCATTTTCTTTTATTTTTTAAACATGTAGACACGGAGCTATAGTTATTTTTATCCGGCTTTAAATAACTAAACATTCGTATGCGACGCCTTCGCTTTCCTCCCGGGCATCTCCCGGTAACGAGCACCGCCTGCCGACCCCGACCGACAGTAAAATCTGAGCAATCGCCCCAAATCCGAATAAACATACTCGTATCTCCAGTCGAGATAACATGACGTGCGGTTATTTCGCGCTCTACCCGCTACCCGCCACCCGGAAACTATCTAGGACTTATAATATGAGCTGCTACACACGAGACCAACTATCAGTATGTTCCAATTTATGTTCCAATCTATTTTTAACCGACTTCAAAACAGCAGGTTCTCGTCGGAATCTTTCTTTTATTTTTATTTTTAATCACCATCAATATAAATAACCGTTTTTTGAAACCACTAATGTCAAAACTTTTATAACAGAATTATTCATTTCACCAATAGATAATGTGATCTTTCAGAGACGCTTTCTCTGTTTTAATACTTATGAGATGCGATGCGACAACTTATGATGCCTGATACTGATTCAGCAATTAAAATGATTCAGTTAGTTCAATGTTGTCTAAATCACCCTACTTTTCGCGTCCTTCCCCTTTACCGCCCGTGTCATACCACGCCCAGGACACGTGAACAGCCTGTGAGCGACGTGAAACAGTCATCCTTTCGCACCGCAATTTGCATGGAAGGGAAGAATGGGTTTTACATCGAACTTTTAAGACATCACAGTACCACCAACTTATCTGTTCAGGTGACAGCGTTGCTAGTGAAGAAGTTGGTATTGCTATTTCAAAGACCCACTAAGAAAAAATAGATTCAATGTAGCTAAATTATATTGCAATACTTCGTCCGCATGGATTTTTAAATAACGGCTAACGCGACTCCAATGTTGCACAGAACAGATGAGTTGGTGGCTTGTTGTAAATATGCGGCTTCGCGATGCTTTTCATTGGAAGGTTAAGTTGGCTCGATTAGCAAGTGAACGGCTGCAAATATTATTTTATAAAGCGAAAGTCGGAGTGGGAATCGGCCCCGTGTGTAGTGTCTTTTTCTCTCTTCCTGCTGTGATTCACTCACATTCATCGAAGTGAAGCATTTCTCAGTAATCTCATTGATGAAGACAGCGCAGTTATTTACTGGGTTATAGTAACTCGTACAGATCTATCAAGCTCCAGCTTTTATCTGAAGCGAATTTACTGCGCGCGGTACAAATGATAGAGCCTGAGAAATAAACGATGTAACTTTTACATCGCTCTACATTTACTGCAATAAATAGAGAAATTGAATGAATGATTACGATACGAAACTAAAGTAGAAAGTGTGAGGTCGTAATCCTTAAGTGACGAAATCAAAAGACAAACAATAACAAAGTAAAATAATACTCTTCTCATCATTCATTATTATTAATAGTACCTAGTGATATCCTTGTGGGTTGAGATTGAGAATTGAGATAATAATAGCTAGTTGCAGTGCGCTCAGATAAAACGACGAGTGTTCTGGAGCGAAATATAAGCTACGAAGATCGTTTCAATAGATTTATTATGTTTCATTTACATAGATATGTGCATTTGAAGATGGCGAGCATGTCTCTGTCCGGCAGCGCGTGACCACTCACCGCCTAACGAGCCGTGAGCCGGAACCTGGGAGAGGAAATGTCGCGTGTCTGCCTACTATCAATACGAGGACGGATCTTTGACATGTTTGGACAAGCGCTTAACGACCCAACTATAACAGATAACCAGAGAATATCCCTTCAAAAGCTTTCAAATATCTAATATAATATTTTTTACCAAATCTTAGCCAATTTGCCCCGGCTTTGCTCGGGGGACAATGCTTAGAGGGACTACGTTGCAAAGTAAAGCGACAACCAAAATCTGCTCATAATACTGAACAGTTTTGACGTTGTTATGTCAGTCAGTTAGTTTATCTTTTTTTTACATTACAATAAAAATAAAATTGTTTTGTGACTATCATCTGTGTGCTACTTTGTGTTTCAAATTAATTCGTTTTTGGAAAGTTTCACTGAATAACTCTAAAGCTTTACATGAGTTGGAATTTCCTGATTACATTCGTTTACCTACCGCCTAATCAAGTTTAATTTTGCTGCAGTTAATGCTGTGGTTCCTCTAATCAGAGCCTACTTGATTAGGCAACTGTTGACGCTAATGTTTCATTAAGAGATTGTATTTGTTTTGTAAGTAAGTTTGTAATCGATGTTTATTATTTTTATTGTGTTGCCTTGTCGAGTAAATAATTGCGTTCATTTATTCAGATGTTACAGACGAGTTAGACCACAGAGTTTGACCTTGCCGCCTAACTTACCTATTAGTCAGTAGTGATATGGCGTATATTAGAAATAGGTTCTGCATCAATCGATTTCGTCAATCGATAAATTGTGAACGGTAGTTGAAGCAATGAATGAATTATCCAGATATTTAGTGTACAAATAGTAGGTAATCATTGTATTGTATCAACATTACGGAATACCCACTGTAAGGTGATTCCTAACTATTGCATTAGATGGTAGGTTATCCGTCCGTCATAACTGTTAACAATAACTGATGGCAGCGGTTGGGGAAACTGCAGACGGACTAAGATGAAAGCTGATTTAAAACAAAAATTAACTGCAACGATTTCAGAATTTGTTTAACAGAAAATAATGTATGAAATCATTGTGTAAGTGTGTAGTATAGCTCCGCAGCCAGACACCACTTGGCTGAAAAACGTCCGCAATAGCTGCGTGGCGGCCGAGCTACGCTAGCGAGGTAATGAGGCGGCTTGCATTCAGCGCGCGGCCCTCCGCCCTCCGCCCTCCGCCCTCCGCTCTGCGCCCTTTTATTGTCCCTCCGCTATTGCGCTCGAGATCATACACGTTTTGTTAGTAATGGCCTTTAATCTAGATTTGAATATAAATAGAAAAGATGCGGTGACTCATCGAGGAGTACACTTCGGAGCATCAAAATGTTCAGCGGTCAGAGTTGTTACTCTACGAGTACTTCAAAAGATTTCTTTTAAATATATTCGAGCTTCTGACAACTACAACTGGCTTGCTCCACGAGGCACAAAGTCGCTTAGCGGGAAAACTCTGGGGCATATAGGTTTCCTCATGATGTTTTTCTTCACCGTTAAAGCAAGTGATAAGTATAAATTGTTTAAAACGCACATGATTTCGAAAAGTTAGTCAGTTTTTAGATAGATACATGCTCGCCGCATCATTGCGTCCCGGCCGTCTCTAATGGACGCCCCACTTAAAGGAGTATCGTGGAACTGCGTCTAATAAGGATTGACAGGCAAACGGATTAGCAGCAGTTGAAAAGATTTATTGAGACCACCGCGTGACAGCCAAGACATGTTTCCCACGAGACTCATTCAATTACAAATCTTAGTTTTTTCGATTTAAAATTATTTTATATCTAGTGTTCTCGCGATAGTCACGATATTCTACCTATGTTAATAATCTCCGTGTAGGGATTATGACATTGCAGTGGCGTGCAGCTTCCCCGACGTGGGCGAGGTAACGACGTCTGAACAAACACGCAGCGTTCCGAGCGAGGAGCGAGAAGTGACGCGCGATGGAACAGGCAGTTGATCGAACTGATCCCATTCGACGCACTGTCACATCAGTCAGTGTGGGAAATTACCTTGCTTTCTTATTTTGCTATTTTCAATCGACTTCAATTCCGAATTAGGTTTTTAAAGAACTCGTTGGAACTTCTCAATTAATGAGAGTGTATGTCATAGAGAGAACTTACCTAATTTAAAACGATTCAACAGTTTCAAATAATAATTCGCTTTGATAATATATTATCACCCAGTCAGTTTCTTCTATTACATATAGATGAATTAGTTCGCTGTAAAATAGAAAAATAGGACAAAACGAACTTTTTCGGGGATCATGTGCACAAAAACCAAAATAGGTAATTCGTTAGCATGGTCGCCACGTCCTCGGCTCCTCACGTTGTTGCCGCGCAGTGCTGGCGCCGGCTGCTGTTGATGGCGGCTACAGATCAATGTTCGCTTGTAGCTGATACTGCGGATTTCATTCCCAAATACCAAAGTATAAAAGCTAATCTTCCTCTTATTTTAACCGAAGCCTGCTGAAATAATATTTGAAACTCATATTTAATAGCCTATTAGCTTTATATCAATTTTGATCATACCAAATTAATTAATAATTAAGTCTGTTACTGACAACTTTGTTCACGTATAGGATATCTATATATATATAGAATAAGGATCTTTTGCATTAATAGATGATTGTGTTTGTTTTTAAAGCACACACAGAGCAGCTCTGCCACAGGATGTATTTAATATGTTATGGTTACTGACAGACCAAAAGACTTTTGCATTAATATTATTAAGTACGTGGATGTGGGTGAAATGCTTATTATACCTACGTGACAACTGACAAGTTAGTTTCGCGGACAGAAGTGAGACAGGTCGGCAGGGTGACATGTTGTCGCGCTGAACAAGCGGTCGCCCACATTTACATGCTCAGTGAGCTCGTGTGACGGCAGCTCGGCGACAACTCGCCACTTTGCACACAGGCTTGATGTGGTGACGACTGCCGCCCGACCACCGCGCCTGATACATCTCACACACGTCTATTGACTTCTTCTTGAATAGGATGTTTAATCGTTCGGCAAATTCTAAGATTTACTCGTGACCAAATTTAAAAAAATAATAAATCTCACTCAAAAACAATACAGGAACTAAAGAAGTTTTGGAACGCTTCAAAATTATATTTTTACCATTATTATACTTAGATGTATATCATCATCATCATCTGCGGCTCTCTACTGAGCACGGAACTCCTTGCAGCATGAGAAGGGTTGGCCATCATCCACCATGCTGGCCAAGTGCGGCTTGGCAGAGAACTGTATTGACGACTCTCGGGCATGCAGGTTTCCTCACGATGTTTTTCTTCACTGTTAAAGCAAGTGATATTTAATTGCTTAAAACGCACTTAGCTTCTGAAAGGTAGAGCTACGTACCCGGGACTGAACCCCCGACTTCCGGACTAGGAGGCGGACTTCTTAACCACTATAAAATTACACGTCTCTACAGTAGGTATACATAAGTAATTACTTACAAACAATTTTAACATACCTAATTAGAACTAACCAATAAACTCGTATAATCTACAATTTCGAGGCAAACAAGGAAAATGCAGCCATATTCTGATTCTCGTTATTTGTAATTATTTAACATAAAAATGACGTGACTAATACGGAATACCTACTAATGTTTGGTATTCCCGCGCACCTTGAGGGGGTTTCCACTAATTAAGAAATATGTAGTCATTTCTAACCTCTTCAAAAAATTCGGGCAACATTTCCTAAAGATCATAATCATGAGAAAGTCGTTATTTTTTGTTTCGTTATGAACTTTATTCGTAGGACTTGTCCTTGTTAAGTGATTTTTGCGTCACAATCGCTGATCTAACATTGCAGGAGGGCGCAATAATTCACACGTGTAATGTTTTCATTTGACGAGGAAAGCCGTTCCGTTATCAGCAACAAGCCGGACACGCGGCGCGACTCTTTGACATACCTGCTGTTACGACGACTGGTCACGTCACTAACGCACTTATTGCTCGGGAAATATGCCTATAGTGGAATTCCTCTCTGATTGTAATACTACGCAAGTAATATTTTTTGATTTCGTCAACAAGTAAGCCCTCTACTGCGATCATACTTGTTGGTGCAATGCTGTGACGTGGGTACATCCTTCTGATTAAACCTATAGGTTATACCCTTAATATTGGTTTCTACGCGACATAAGAAAGCTAAATCGCTGGGTGATATGGTTAGCATAGATAAAAGCTTTTCTTTTTTTTATCTATGGTGATAACTAACCACGGCTGGAGCCTCCCACTATATAATTACTAGCGTGGAGACAATTTAGAAGATGTAAATTCCTACACTACGCCAGCCGGGAATCAAACCCAGCACCACGCCAGGAAATTCCCCAAACTAGCGTCAATTACTCATGCTAGTATTATGTTGTTCTTTATGTAGCTTCTTTGTATGGAATTTTATTTTTCCGATCAGATGTCGGTCGGACATTTCTTTTAAAAAACATCTCACGTCTATAGAGAGGAATTCAATCAAGATCTGAATTCATGCTCATATCTTAAACTAACTGACTGACGTGTTGTCAACGAAGAGCTCAAACCGCTCGGTAGAAACTTGGCACTTTGAATAGTTAGTTATTCTTTGTGACATAAACCTCCACCAAGATAGAATCTTCAGAAATTCTACACGAGCAAAGCCGGGCAAGTAAGCTAGTTAGGTAGATACAAGCGTCTAGACTATACTCCTCACTTGTATAAGTACAAAGAGGAAGTCCTTAATGATCGCAACTTTACGGCTGAAGATTGTATCGGGTATCAGGTTCCGTTCGAAGCCTTCCACTGCGTAACCCTGAACGGCTCATACCGGGCACAATGCCGGGGCAGCAATACGTAGCTTATCTATTTATTAGATTCTACATTATTGGGCTCGTCAATAAATAACCATATTATAATATAAAATGATGAAACGCGAGGCGCGACCACCCGCCACGCGGCCGCGATCCCGGGATTTAACACTTCGGAGTATCGGGCTTCAGAGATGAGATACGACGAGAGTGGGTCGAGAGAGCGGTGGAGGAGGACGGTTCGTAGAGTGGTCAAAATGACCTCGCTCGAGTAAAATTTCTGTCTTTTGTAGTTGTCCTCGTCATAAAGAAAAAATACCTACATAACCTGCAATATGCAAAATGCCCAGTTTAATTTTCCAGCGGATTGAGTTGTATACATGTCGATAGGTATGTCAGACAGTTTATCCTTTTCAGATATAGGCAATTGTATAATCCATATCCATACCTACTATCCAAAGATACTTAACGCGAAAGTATGTCTGTCTGTTTATCTCTTAGCTTTTCACGGCTCATCTTTTTACGTATTTTTGACAAAAGTTGGTACATACTTAGGAAGCTTCTTTTGTCCCGGAAATCAAAGAACCTAATTTCCGTGAACGAAACCGCAGACATCATCATATAGTATAGAGATAGCGTACACGCTGGAGACGGGCATTTTTTCGGGAGGTTATTTCTTACTCCCGAAAATCAAAGAGTTCCCGCGAAATTATTAAAAAAAACTAAATTTACGTGGACGAAGTCACGGGAATCATCTAGTCTACAATAATCTAGCTGCCGCGGCGGCTGAACTATACATGCTTGTCATTCTCTCCGAGCATGCTTTGGGCGGATGACATTCCGTGCATTCCCAACCTTCGCGATCATAATCGTCATTATACGTATAACCCATTGTGCGCTTCATTTTACTATTGCGTATACATTCATCTACCTTCTATTTAAACAGTACCAATAATAACTTTGGTTATTAGTTTTTATGCCCATGTACGAATACCTACCTACCTACATTGTACGAATAAGTAAAATCGTCTATGAAATTGTTTTTAGCCTTTTGTTGTAATTTCAGTTTACAGTGCTCTTCCATGCTATCGTCGCCTTCTTACTAGATACCAACACGTATAATATGTGCCTATATTTTATCGTCACCTTTAATTAATTAATTCTTTTGTTACAGGTAAAGGAAATATCCAACCCCTTACATTTATTTGAGTAAGTAAATTTAAGATTAGACTTAGGAAAGTCGAAATGTCACATTTTCATGCGATACAACAGTTTTCCTTCGAAAGGGAAAATCCTCTAGTACGTTCCTAATTAATTGCATCCAGTAACTTACTGTGATTTATTTCTTTTGTTGGCAAGCATTTTGAGCTAGAATTATAATCTTTATTACAATCCTTTTTTCAACAGCGATAGTAAAATAATCTACTAAACAGTTTGTCTCCTTAATTTATACTGTATATTCTCCCTGTGTAGTATAGTCATCTCGGGCCAAAATATTATTTACATCGGTAACTACCTTCTTGTGTAGTAATAGAGTTCAGGATGTTTCGAAAAAACCCGATCCGACAATCGATTGTTTTAATAAAAATATCGTTAATATAGTTTAAATTTATCCAATGCTTAAGCAGGGACTTCCTTATTATAGAATTGATTGCTAAGAAACTAGAGATGTTTCGAGTTGTGCCCCAGTTTAATAGCAGGAACGAAGTATCAAACAGTCGTATAGACCGGAAGTTCGCACCCAATCTCCACATTGCCGGGTTACGAGCACCGCACAGTTCCTCTCCCGACTAACTGCAGCTATCGACTCTGGCGTGCAAGTAGGTGTACTGCAGGGTGCAACTGGCGAACTTCAAACTTGAAATAGCTTGAAATGCGCGCTCTGCTCGCCAAGCGGGACAGTTGGTGAAGTGTTTAACGAGTTACGTACTGGGGTGGAATTAGACGGCTCTGATGTAGGTCACTTACAGCTTTGTGAATCCATTTTAGTGAAAGACAATGAATAATTAATTAACAGCGAGATATGATGATATAAGATTACAAAAAAGTTCGGCTTACATAAACTTTATACCTATTTTATTGAAAAAATTGAATTATAAAAGTCTACTATTAGTAATATATAAATAAATATAAATAAAGTAATTTTATTGAAATGGAATCTGTGGCTTTTATATTCATGAAAATATAATGAACCAATTGGCTTTTTGTGAATACGAACAATTAATCAATACATAATATAGAATCCCAAGAAATAAGTTTCTCAATCAGAAAGCTTTCAACGTCCCGCACACAAAGACCGCCCCTCCCCTCCGCTCCGCTCCGCGCGTTGCTCGAGTGCTCACATCAGCTGAGCGAGTGAGAAACAACATTAATATGGCGAATGGAAACAATAAATCAGGCGCGAATATCATCGATACTCCGACAAGTTCTTATTTCGCGGAGTTCTATTCTCGCCGCCACTCCATTATTTATTTTGTCGATTACGAACGTCGGCGTAGCCCACTGTACCCATACTACTGACAACTAGAGATGCTCACGACGACTCACTCATAAGATCTGTTGACTCAAAGAACCAGATCATCTTTTTAAACTCAAACCATTTATTCAAATTGGGCACCATTGTGCACTTTTTGACTGACCATTGTGGAATTTGTACAATTAATTTCGTAAACTTAAAACTAAAGCTACGAGGGTACCAAACGCGCCGTGGTCTGAGAAGCAGCCTGCAACAATCACAACACCCCACAACTCAGCTGGTTTCGGTTCAGTGGCTACTCAAATACAGTACTTTTACCTTATTTAAATCAACCTCTAAAAGCTCTTTTAAAATCTAAAATGAATTAATCTGCCATTGATTCTTAATGCTATTCCTTCTGGAAATAAATCTTTATTGAAGTAAGACGTTTGCAACTGAGCTTTCTCGGTAGTAGGAACATTACTACTCATTCAATAGAGCACCAAATTCACGTAGATAATATAAACGCACGGCAGTAAAGTTCTACTTCTAACTCGCTCGAGATTCCAACATGACAAACTTATAGATTTGAACGAATTCGCCGAAATATTAATAAAAACATAATTTAGTATTTGAGAAGCTAAGGGTTAAGGTTCCTTCTAAATCTGAGAAAATCCGTGCTCAGTAGTGAGCTGGTGACGAGTTGGTGATGATGATGTTAGTGAGAACGTGAACTAAAAATAGAGCGACTTGAGAACGAACTGTATCATATGCAGTTGGTTTGCGACGCGCGACGCTGCCAGGCCTACTGCGACTCGTTTTTATTCTCCTCCCGGGAGCTCGCGATATCATACATTTCCCCGCGCGAGATGTTATTATATCGGGGCTTGAATTACAACGCTCTGTTATCGTTTACAACAGACACTCCAGGGTTTCTTACATGCAAAAAAACAATAAGCTTTATTCCATCTCCATGACTGTATTTTGCTTTGTTCGCAAAAAGTATCTTTGTTGGAAATGAATCTCTACCAATAATAATGGTTTGCAATGATTCAATGGATTAGCAAACTTTAGTTTACTTTTTTTTAACTTTACTTTTTTACTGACACAAATAATATCTATACATTTCTTTACCAAAACCACATAATACTTTCATTACAAAAAGATACCTACAGATAGCGAACGAGTTGAATGCAGAGCTCAGGAATGCGGTAGTGCTGTGACCTAATTATAATTATTGTCGATTTTCAAGAATGTTTCAAGTTTATCATTTTGCACTATTAACACAATGAAAACAGCAAGATTATGATTTTTACACATTTTTAATAATTATTTTGCACATCGAAATCAAATAAAAAAATCGTTAAAATTTAATCATCAGATTGAATTCATTGAATGACAGACATGGTTGAATCAGTGTCACTATCCTCACCATCGCTGACCTCAATTAAGAATCGGTCTATGGTATCTTCAATGAAACCATGTTTTTGCCAATAATTTTCTTCTAAAATTATAACGTGATCATCGAAGCCACGCCAATCTGCCTCTGTGACCCGAGTGAGTGCCAGCCATCGATGTATATGGATTAGCCTTTCCCAAACAATTCCGTCCGCAAAAATACGCTTGAATCTTACGTCATCGTCATTGACAAAGTCAATATACAATAGACTTTTGCAATTATTTTTGACTTTTTGAGCGCGTTTTTTATCTTCGAAAGGCCCATCCATATACTTCGATGGTGCCAGCTCAGTTACTTCTTTTAGCCTTTTTAGGGACAAATCGGAAGTAGCATTGTGATGCGTTACTATTCTTTTTACCTTTGCCCAAGCCAAATTTATAACACCCCGACAAGTGAAGGTTACAGTTACTAGAAAAGAGCTGATAACTTTCAAACGGCTGAACCGATTTTCTTGGATTATAGCTATTCCGCGCCTACGATCCAAAGTATCTGAGTTTTCCAAAACATCATTTTCAAATAAATAATTATGTATCCAGGCAACGTCCATCTTGATAGCTTGACATTTTTGAATTGACATAATATTATGAACCTAACGGTCTGTTACAAAGTAACAAGAAAACTAGAAAAGAGCTGATAACTTTTAAACGGCTGAACCAATTTTTTTGGATTATCGTCAAACTTATAACACCCCTCTTTTTGGGTCGAGGGAATACACAGACCACGGGGGAATAACACGGGGCTAGACCTCAAGTATAACCGCGTCACACGGTAAGCGTACGTTCGATAGCGACAGCACAACACTACAACTGCCCTGCATGAGACGAGGCGGGGGGAGATGCTCCCGCCCTTTACCTCAGGCCCCGACTGCATGCAACTCGTACGCTATCTGTACTAGGTATACTAAATGAAGTAAATGGAAGGCAAACCTACGAGCCTTGTGTTGTTCTAGTTTCTGAATACCTATGATTGATGCCAGAGATTAGCACCCCGATAGTAGCGGGTGGCACGGCCGAGGAGGTGTTCGGGTCACCACGGGGCCACCACGGGGCCACCGTGGGGTCACGGTGGGCCACAGTGGGGCCACCGCTGAGTCAGGGACATCGCCACCGGCACGCTCATCACTCACACCTGCCCCTCATCCGTCAGCGTTCCGTCGCCGATTAGTGCTGTTTACACACTTCCAGCTTTACGTAATATGAACTCTTTTGGCTATGATATATTCCTGCTTCCACCCGTTATGTAATTGATTAGTGTTAGTATAAGATTTACTTCGATTTTGTACTTTTCCTTTGAAGGCAGTTAAAGATATTTTAGTAAAATCATCCCCGGTTTTAGAGATTTTCTCTCACAACCATTCGAAGCGCTGACGAAGAATCGACGGGTAATACCTACTTATCTTTCGTTTTACGGTCATTTCTTAAACATATGCAAAACTACAGCGATATAAGTAAAACTATCTCTTCGGCTGCAACATCATGACTCAGCGAAGCGTCAGATACCAAGGGCTCTAACTTTTAACTACATAGTTAGTTTTGAGATAATTTATTAAAACTCTGGGTAGGGTTTCAATAAATTATACCCACGTACGTGTTTAAGGTCACAGCAGTTCAAACCTACAAATAAATTCGTCAATGACTGTGGAGGTATTCATAAAGCTGTCGTCAACTCGCTATGCGTGGCGTGGCGTGGCGTGGCGTCGCGTGGCGTGGCGTGGCGTGACGTGGCGTGGCGCGGCGCGGCGCGTACATTGCACACCACAATGCACGTCACATGTTTTACGCGGGCAAATTATTTATTGTACCTGCCCACTCCATTACAGTATGCGCTAGGACCGGCCGGAGCCCTCGCGTTTAATTTACAAATTAACATCCAGTTACGGTATTGTTCGTTCACTTAATGTATTTGATATTTTATTAGTACCTAACGCACATAACTTCGAAAATTAGAAGTGTGAGCCCGGAATTGAACCCCCGACTTGCCGAAAAGAAGGCCGACGTATTAAGCTATCGTTTTTTTAAAACCATCGCGAGGAAACCTGTACAGCCTGGCAGCTCTCCTCAATAATGTTCTCCAAGGCGTCAAATCTGCCGACCAGCACTGAGCCAGCGTGATACATTGTGGCTTAAATCCTTCTCATTCCGAGAGGACACGAGTTTAACACTCATTTTGTTTAAAACGTAAATATTTTTTGTTTGTAGGTTGGAAAGCTTTAAAAGTAACTTAATTTTCAATGTAAAAATATAAATATAGTTATGTAAAAACTTAAGAATTGACGCGTAAGGGCTAATCTAAGTATAGTTTCGAAACGTTACCACGTTAAACGACGTAGATTTAAAATTTCGGTCATTAAATAAAATGAAACGGTTAAATTATGAGTAAAATATGAAAGTCGTAGCTATAAACAAAGTCGGAACAAGATTTTCTTTATTTAGCTGACACTCTTGTACATAAACCAGAATTTATTTTGCCCGCCTTGAAAATTTATGAATATTAGCGGAGACATGAAATGACTTCCCCAATATTCCATAATTATTACATGACAGTGTGGAACCGTACTCCGCCGCTAGTGATGTACAATGCTACGAACATCAGACTGGTTTTTCAGAACCTACTTTTTCGATTCAACTTCAATGTATAATAAACTCTTTAGACTAGAAACTAGATGGTACTTAACGTCTAGAGCTAGATAACATGATACGTCTACGTGGATTTAAGTTTTGTTCAACCCAATAGTAATTCTTTGATTTTTTAGGGATAAGAAAGTGGAAAAAGTCTATGTCACTTCTTACTCCACTCCACGTCTTAAAACCGCTTCCATGTGTTGCTCTGTTGAGATGGCGAGGCGGAAGGCAAACCAAAATAATCATAATGATATTTTACAGCACGATAAAAAGCGGCTCTTGCTTTGTAACAATCGGTTTTATCGTAAATAGGTTTCGGTATTTCATGCCCTAGCAGTGAACATATCAAAGCACGAGTACCGTTATCGTACTACCAAGTACCTAACATGGATTCACTTTGACATTCATGTCCAAAAACAAACTCGACTCCAGTTGCGACAGAATTCCCCGTGTAGGGACATCTCTAGCGAGAGGCAGCAGGCAGGTACCTGTGGCACATTAACCTAATCGCTGACTTATGGCCGTCCGCGCTTGATTTAACGTCATAATCGCCACATCCGACATCCGCCTCTTTGTCACTCTCCCTCCCCACTCGCCCCTCCCCGCCCGCCCCGCGCCGCCCTCACCACGTGCGAGATCTTATCGATATTAGTTCCGATTATAATTTTATATTCGAACACGATGAGAGGGAATTATGCTTCATTAACGTGTATTTATTGCTTGTTATTCAATTACTTGTTACTTTATTTCATGTTCGAGAGATAATATCAAAGATTGGAATATTTTGTACATAATCGTATGCACTCACGCGAAGCGACTTCGTTTAGTGGAATATTTTATTAGAGCTTCGATTACAAATTACATTTTATTACCTGCAAAGAAATCTACTGAAATTGAAAATACATCCAGTTAGCATTTGGGTTAACTGATAAATGTGAAAGTGTGTCTATCTGCTAGCTTTCCATTGCTCCTCAGTTTAACCGACTGTGACGAAATGATGGTACCTACATATACGACTCGCGTCCCGCTGACGGACATATTATACTTATGTGGAAACTACTTCTTATCCCGTACACGGGAATTTTAAAAACCTGCCTCCGCGCGAACTCAAGCGCAGGGCTGCTTACTGAACTGTAACTTTCATGTCCATCGGCTTCTACTGCCTTGACAATATGTAATTGTAACTAGGTACTTAATCGACCTGATAAACTTTACAATCTGTGAAACAAAGCATATTATTAAAAAATCCTTAATCTTATTTTTATGTTCATGCTCTAGTGGGGCGCTATGGAGGGTCTTCATGTAGATACATTAATGGAATCTGAATACATTTCTAGTAATGTTTATTTACCGGAGATTTCTCTTACATGTACAGATGTGATGGAGATACTCCAGCACTGGTACTTGAGTCCAAGTATCCAATCACGATAGCCCTCGTATTGAAGTAGAACGCGATATGATACTCGTATTATCAATAATGTATACTGTGTCCCTCGTCATCACTGCGCTTTGTATGAGAGTTTACATCTCACCAAACGTTGATAAAATTTGAGCGTCAAAACGCAATAACGTCAGAGCAAAATAAATCTTAAACTCCTCGATTTAAAAGTCAAAATTCAGCAAGTACCTACCATCTATTTTGATTTGACAAGGTTTTCACTCGGAGCGCTGCGGGCTGTACATACACAGATAAACTTGAGCTTAAAGCTCGAGGAGGTTAAGTTCCATTTTACTTTATACATTAATGCTGAAATGTTTCGACGCTCGAATTCCGTCAACGTTGGTGAGATGTAAAATCTTATACTAATCCCAGTGCACGAGCAGGAGCAGCGACCAGACGCGGGGTGGTCTGCTGCCGCGGAAACCGGATCCAAGTATTGACTGTCGACCGATACCGCACGTGCTGTGGGTGGCTTATGTATGATTCGACGTTAACCATGAGTGCTGAAAAAACAAATTGAACTACCAGGGGAGAATTGAAAAACAAATTGGACTCTATAATATTATTATGGCACACCATAGAAATAACCGACACAACTCAGCGGGTTGCGGAACTGAAGTGGCAGTGGATACACGTGACGGCAATCGACAATCTGACGTCGAGCGTTCATCAGACGCAAAGCTGCGGTAACGCACAAATATTTTCCTATCGGTAATACCACTACAATATTCCTGATATGGATTCCTTGTATAAAATAAGCTAATAACTTTGCTAATTGAGAACGTTTGCCATTTCGGCTGAGTTTCTATTGAAAAACTTTTGCCAATTTCACCAAAGAATATTACAATTCTGCCACGCGATCTAAACCGAGCCCCGCGCTCGTTAAAACAAAGCGAAATACAGGAGAAACATAAAACTAGAAATGGAAAGGAGCAAAATTGGCTCCACCGAATGCGAATACAGAACGACAACAACGAGGACGAAGAACAAAGCAACGACACGACGAGACCCACTCGCGGCACGCGGTCACTGCCATAGAATACAGAGTAGGCATAGAAATAGGATTGTCATCATGCTACAGGTGTGCAGTAAACCATCAGTGCGTGTTATTGTAAAAAAAGATGTACCTATTTTAGTATTTGATGGACAGAAGCAGGCGTTACTTTGCTGAACTTGCGTTACACTCGGTTTCGATTGGGTAAACTTTCCGACAATCCTTTCATAGTGGTAGTCTACGTAGAGAGAACCTAATACCTATACTTATGTCAAATTTTAAGTTTTTGGTGAGTTAAGCTGATTTGAGCGTATTGACGCGCCGCGCTGCTCAGTCAGTTATTCGTTTTATATAAATACAAGCTGCTGATTGTGACTTAGTATGCGTGGATTTAAGTTTTTAAAATCACATAGAAACTTTTATTTTCCATGATCTATCTCACTCTGCAGGTCTTTAACTATATCCATGCCATTGAGTAATGGACAAACCAACAAACAACACCCGTAAGCCACTCTGTCCTGGTATTAAAGACAGTTAAAGACAGAAATACCATTTCTATTACCTTATTTCGAATTCCGGGTTGGGTGCAGTTGCAACGGAGGACGTTAAATACTACTGAGAGGCTCGTATCGCAACTGCTGCACCAAAGCGATTCTCATTAGGAAGTTAGCGACCCCCCCCCCCCCCCCTCACGCCCCCCCTACCTACTAGCGTTGCATTGCGATACAAACTTCAGAAACTCTTTTATTTCCATAATTAGCTTTATTCCTCCGCTCTGCTCCGCTCCGCTCCGCTCCAGCACTGCATGCAGATAGTGCCCTCGGCTCGCCGCTAACTAATGCCGTAATGCGGAACACAAACAAAGCTAATTCCATCCCGAAGGTATCGTTACACTCAGCACTTCGATGCAGTTGTTCGAAATCGCTCGTTACACTCATGAATACAAAATACGTTAAGCAAATACTTGAACAAACATCGGAATCAAAGCGGACCTTAGCGTGGCTTTGCTATACACATAGTCGATACATTTTATTCAGCAATGTTTAAAGAACAACTAAACTGTGTGTACATAAATCAAATCAAATCAAATTTCTTTATTGCGAATTTGGGTAAACAGTGGACATAGCTTCCACATTATATTTTGTTCAATACTCATTCGGTTCGCTCTACCGAGAAAACTGGCCAGGTTTTTCAGCTCCATCCGGCTATTAGAGCTCAACGCATCTTCATCGGTACAGTTGATTTCTCGCTCGATTGTGCCGCTTAAAGAGTTTGTATAATATGCGCCGCCTGGCTGCTGAGCCTACTATGTGTGTAGCAATCCACACGGAGACGTAAACTAAAAAGCTGTAGCCTCCTGCAGGTCGCGCGCGCGAGCTGTTCCCGCTGCGGCTAATGACCGGAAGTACACCGACACGAGATACTCGACACTTCAATGCCGTTGGAATTTATGTCTCATCACCTCCGTGTATGACCGCGTCGCGCCGCGCGGCATCTTATCTGCTAGACAATGAAGTAATTATACAACACCAAGACGTCCATTAGACGAAAGGGTCGCCGTCCTGAGATTGTAGGATATTATATGTCCATTGTCTAATATTATGATCGACTGATGTTTGCACGACAAATATTGTTATGAGAGTAATTCTCTGCTCTTTGCTGAACTGACTGCTGCTTCACCTATCGTCTAATGCATACCTGAAAGGAGCCCACATTTCGCATTTTATGGTTCTGAAGGAACATTTAGAATGAAATAGAATGTCTCATAAAGAGTACCAACAAAAATACTGCCAAGTTTTTTAATCAAAATACGCAGGGATTTGGTTTAATTCTTCAGATGTGGCCATTAGCATGACAATCGTCGCGCGACGACGGGCGTCACTCGCACCTGCCTCATCGACCAGTGCCAACTTGTGAACTCGGCTGAATCACAGCATACTCAACCTTAGAGCTTTAAAAATACATGTTGTCGTGAGTGTACGATGTTTGTCTGCAATACCAACTTATAAAGGAGCTAAGATCAGGGAAATTCAACCGTAAAGTTATAGCAATAGGGGACGCACAGGTGTTTCACGCTGGTGTGGCGTTCACGTGATGAGCGTGTCGAACACACTCGAGATGGTGTCAAGACTCAAGACGCGCTACACATTCAGATGAGCGCCCTACTGTCCCTACGACCATTAACACGAGGCCTTCAATCTATTTTATAGCTATGTGGCACATTCCTTAGCGTTTTAGTTTACTTTACTTTCCTTAAATGTTCTGTACACAAAAATCATCGCGAAGAAACCTGCAGATTGCAAAAGTTGTGATTACCACATTGCTACAACCGCCACTGAAGTGATTGGCGGCATTTATGGTATTCTTGTTGTAACCATGCATCGTAACCAGCAGGGAGCGAGTGTCGGCTGATCACAGGGGATTGCGATCGTCACCCTGTAGCTGTCATTGTACCGTAATCGAGCCCCTGACCACTTTCCCGGACGGGCGAGAGGACCTCTGAGTGCGTGTCGTGTTCGGGTGACGCCTGCACTCCGCTCCACTCCACTCAATCATTTAGCGGACATCAGCATTGCGTCGCACACAATGCTGCATCACCGTGCACCAACGTGCAACGTTACTTTATTATGAAATCTATAAATATGACATACTGACATATTATGGGTCCAGAAACACGAGATAATACTACACCTAGATTCTCTCTACATTTAACGTGATATACCTAACAGGATTTTAAAAAAAATCTGTGAAATCACGAGTAAAGCCAAAGAAAATTAAAAACCTTTGAGAATCAGTATGTTTTCTGATTTCTGTAAAATTATTCTATGTATAGAAAGTCATTGTATGGCCGTGTTCAAAATGTTAGCTATAAGTAAGTTATATAATATATCTGTGCGTTTCGTCAGTTTGAGTTGTGAACGGTAACAAACAAATACACTTTTCATTTATTTGTACACTAGCACGAATCAGATAGATTCTAAATCTTTCCAGTCTTTACAAGAAAACAAGAAACTTAAAATTACAACGTTCACGCCACCTGTGGAATGAACTAAAGTGCTAACGTTAATTCTACAATTGGATAGTAGAAACATGATAGAGAAGATATTCATTTTTCTCTTGTTCCCACATAGAGAGAGATAGACATAGAGTATGATTTAGCTTTTCGTACAGTTATGATTGGTCTGTCGCTGTCGTGAGAGCCGGCAACACACTGTGGTGATAATACTACGAGTGGAGCATAATAATTGAACATGCTACTGTTTAGTTTAACGTCGACTCATGCGCTGCACCGTCTGTCAGAACAGTAATTACAACTGCCACATCATACTTGTCGCTGTGACAAACGGGGACCGCTCTGGCGCAGTTCTGCGGCCTTGCTACAGAGGTTCCGGGTTCAATTGATTAGGATGCTGAATCTGTCAACCCTTCACTGGTAAAATGATCAACGAAAATCCTGATTGATTCGCTTATACACTCTTCACTATTAATGTTATAACGCTGTCTTTGCTGGCAGCGTGGTGAAGATTCCCACTAACCCAATTACCCCTGCCGTGAATTGAATCGCTCACATCATCACGATACTACCAGACGAGCACTATCATATTAAATATCACAGTGTTACTTTGCTGACACTTCTGCTGTGCCTCATATTATTATGTAAGAGCGTTATTATTTCTAGTAATAAGCTGGAGAGCACCAGTTTCACATTTTGTTTCGACACCAAGTTAACTAGCAACCATCTGTATGATATTGTTATAGGTGCTATCTCTCGATACTGAGCTCGGAGCCTCCTTCGTTTCTACAACATATCTAAGGATGTCTAAAATGATATCCCTAGACATCATCATATCACACTGATATACATGGCTCAAGCTTTATGCAGATTACAAACAACTAAGCATACTTTACATTTTAAGACCATGTCACGTTTCGAAAAGTCAAGTATATTATTTTTCCCTGAAATAAATTCATGGAATAAAACCGAGTGTGAACCGAGCAACAATGAAATTTTCATGTCTCAATTCGGCACATGATTTATGAAGATGATATGATAAATTAGATTTGCGCGACAGGCGCGAGGAGGGCGGGACCCTCGGATCCGCCGGCCTTCGTTCCGCTCGTCTTCGGACCTTGCCATTTTTCCTTCGCCGTGAATTATATATAGCGAGACGGATGATCCGGGCGCGGTGGACATCCACCCCTCCCTTTCCCCCTCACCCGGGCATATTTAGCATATTTTAAGACTTTCGCAATAAACGCCCCTCGCAATCTTCAAATGCTGCTCTATGAATGAATTTCGAATGCTCAGGGGAACTCAATTTAATATTGATTTAGAAATCACAGACATCAACGCGTTCTATTCGACAAGACAAAGTTCAAAAGTAAACCGTGACTACTACAGTTTATCGAATTTACTACCGGCGGAGAAACGGTATTGTCTTGCGAGCAAGTTCATCGGAAGCTAAGTAGGTACCTACCTACTACACGATGAAAACCAGCACATTAGCCCTCTCCCTTCTTTCGCTGGGTAAATAGTGTCAACTTTCATTAAACCAGTAGATGGGTACTTCATATCTTGTAATTCACCTCGTCGTTTTCAAACACGCACTGTTTCCATTGAGTGCAGTTGTCTTTGATCAATCAGCGCGAGCTGGACAGCGGACACAAACGCGCCGCGTCCATTGACTGACCGGACAACTAGTTTACAGTTGCTCAAACCAATCACAAGAGCAGGATATTTTCAAAGAATATGTCAAGGGTTTATGAATCAATAAATAATTCTATTTTTAAAGAGATTTGTCCAATTTTTACCAAATTGCTAATTTTCCAAAAAAAATGCCTTGAAATATATACTTAGAAAGAGACATATTTTTAACCGACTTCAAAGAAAGGAGGAGATTCTCAATTCGTCGGAATCTTTTTTCTTTCTTGGGATCATAATATAAACCTGGAATTACCGAGCGAGGAACGTTCCTTTCATTTGCCTTTTGAAATCGGTATAGCACAAACCGAGCTTCAATCGAACTTTGTTTGTTGCCGATCACTAAAGTATAATACTTTTTAGAAATGGTGTCTGCATGTGACACGTCTATCCATTACACTTACAGTGTGACAGTGTGAGGTGGTGAGAGCTCAGCACCACGGCTCCGCAGGGCTTTCTTACTCTCCGCGAGTGCCTGAGGGCCTGAGAGCCGGAGCACGGAGGGCAGTAGGGGCTCGGTGACAAATGCAAGTCACTCCAGAGAGGGAGCCCCGGCGCGCGTTCTGATTGCGCTTCCTTGTCGCAGCTCCGCACACTCACGGTAATACATAATATTACCGTGGCACACTGTTCACCCGCATCACACTACACGGGCGCGTCGGGTGAGGTGGTGAGGCGGGGTGGCGGGTAAACGTAATGCATTTATTGGATTGAGTCACAGGACACACATCATGTAATACATCATTGAAGCATGTGAAAACTATACACAGATGTCATTTCACTATACTATACTATTATTGTCACATAGTGTATTGAGTGTGATACTGAGTTTTTTTTTAAAGAATATTAGCCATTTTAATCATAACTAACACTCCCCCTTCCCCTCCAACTAAGCGTAAAGCTTGTGCTAGGAGTGGATCCGACAATAGTGCAACGGCTGGGGTTTGAACCGCCGACCTTTCGGAATTCAGTCCACTCCTATAACCGTGGAGCTATTGAGGCTTAAAGTATTCATTGAATATTTCGATATGCAAATAGATGAGCCATGTGATGCCCTTGATGGAAATTGTTAGAGTTCAGGGACAACCCGCCATCCACCCATGGCCCCACCAACCTCGCGGTTATATGGGCCGAAACGCGGGAGGGCGCCCGTCCGGTACTTCTTTCAGGGGCGCCTTCTTGACTCCCTACAAATTATTTTCTCTTTCATCTCCTTGTCCCTATCGGTCACTCTCCCCTTTCTGGGGCAGACGGCACAGAGTTCAGGGACAGTTCGCATTAAATCGGACACTATACTTACTTTTCACCCTGCGCAGTCTGTTTTGTCCGCGTTTAGGTCTTAGTGTTGTGATCTAATAGCCCTCATCAGGGGGCACGGAAGGCCAAGCCGTCCTTTTTTACCAAGATGTAGGGTTTGTAGAATCAGAGCTTGTAAGTAGAGTGATTTGTTATTTATTGTTATAAATGTGATATAGTGAAGAACATTTAAGACCTATATTACTTTGGACTTGGGATAGGTCCCATGGCCAGCACAAATCTAAGCTCAGCTAGGGGCTTGGCTCTACTAGAGATCTCATAACTTTTTAACAGTGAAAACATTAAGAACTTGTGAGTCTTGGCTACCTTTTTACATGAAATGTTTTTGGTGGGTCCATTTATTCAGACAATACGAAGAGAAACTTTCAGTTTTTATAAAAGCACGAAGCTGTGCCACGCGTTGGCCGCTGTTTCCATTTCGATGAACCAAAAAGCTTACAATTTCAAATGCAAAGAGTGACTGCTCACTCTGGTAATAGTTTAGTCGGATTGATTTTAATTAGGTCCTGCATGCTTTTACAATGCACGCTTTTTTTTAATACAGTATTTTTTATGCACGCTTGATGCAAAAAAGGGTAGATTTACTTTTAGTGCAGTCAGTTTAGCTCAGTTAAGTAAGTGAATTGTGTACGACTGAACTAACGGCGATTATGCATAATCGCAGACTCCTTAACAACGTAGGTCGTGTGCAATTCCGAAGATCTGTCGACTGTATGCGCAGGCGCAGACATCGTGACACCGCGTCGCTTGTCCGCCGGTCACGACGCAAGCCCGGCAGCTGCTACTAGTTACTACTAGTTACCAGTCTCATATCAGTTAGTTAGTGCGGAGGGCGCAGTGTTGCACTGAGACGGGCTCGTTACCTGTGACGCGATATTTCCAACGCTCGCGGCTGCGCACGTTTCATTCAGTTGCCTGTTAGCGGTTAGCCTGAGAACTCGGAGAGGCACTTGTTTATTTATTTTAAACCGAGTTATCCTTCGTCTATTTATCCATGTGCTTACTCATATAACATAAAAGGAGAAACTAATAAATTTCTACTTAGAATACTTATTAGTACGGTCTGCCTCTAGGTACAAAAGGCTCAATCCTCAAAGATGTTCAATAAACAGCCACTCTCGATACGACGTATAAAGTGCAATTCAGCTCGCCCAGCGCTGCGGATTGGTATTGCCCAAACGCTAGACTTTCTCGCTCACAACGACCTCACTAGATGGAACCACAAGTATCTTCCCTCCGTGTTCACTTTGAAGCCTGAATCACGCTAACGAAGCTTTAATCCCAGAAATATAAGTAGGTATATACAAGTTGTAAGACAACCGGCCGGGCTCCGAGCATGACCCCTGCTCGGAAGGAGATCTGCCAATTGTTCCGGTCGAGCCCACACTGCTTCCACATATTGCCAGGGGAAAACGGCTAAATTCCTTTTACAAAGCAACAAACAGAAGTTAACCAAAAATTTGGTTGTTTTCAGCCTTTACCACAATCCTGCCTCTCTCTCTGCCGACCGGTAGATTAATATTTCACATTACAAAGGAGGTAATCCACAAAATAGTCACGTCCTCCTCGGGGCGCGCAATTAGTGTAACGACAGGATCGTCTCGGCTGTCTCGCCGTGTCCCGCGGCAGCGCGCGCCCCTCGCCCTCGGCCGCTCCACTCCGCTCCGCCCGAGGGCTGCAGCGCCCCACGAGAACCTCAGACTCCTTGATTAAAAACCAGCTGAGCGAAAACGCATTTAGGCAAGCGATAACTTATAAGACGGAAAATGTTATTATGAAATTCACTGACTTGTTGTTTGGATTACATTCAGAGTTTTAAATTGGATAATATGTTCGTAGATGAAAGGAGGATGAGCTTTGTGAAAAATATTTGAAGTGAAGATTAGAGAGTTTGAGACATTAGCCTCTTTGATCGAATCGACTCGTAAGCATTAAACGCGACCAACACCGTGTGTGCCCGGATCGCACCCCCGACCTCCCACATAGGAGGTCACGGCTTTTGTGTACGCACACGCACAGATGTAATGTAAATTCTTACTCGTTATTTTGAGTCCCCCAAAAATGTGTGAACTAAATTACACAGTTTACTGCGTAGACGTTTGTCGCCGTAATGAGACGTCGCCACGCGAATCCTTCACACAGAGACATCTAATGGCCCGCATGTAGACTATCAGCACCCACCCCGCTACCCCGCTACCCCGCTACCCCGCACCCACCCCCTGCTGAAACATCGATGTGAACCCAGACACCACGACACGATGTACGCACAAAGCTGGTTGACATGTCACCAATAGTATCCAACATTTTTCTAAAAATGAAACTGTACATCACAGCGGCTTCCCTACTTCTTGCATTCAATACATCTCGCACGATGGATGTTTGCGGTGGGACACCTATAAGTGCGTCGCGGGTGAGCGTGTCCAGCGTCCACACACTCGCAATATTTCACTCAAGTTCACTCTCAATGAGTCGGAGTATCTCGCGACACAGTGTAATTGCTCATTCGACCGCCGGCAGTTGAATGGGAGCCCCTTGACTGTGAGAGATGTTCCATTAGCCTCACCAGAGGATACAGTGTCGTGAATATGAATCATGTCCGTGTCAGCTCTAATGCGATGTTAATGCTCTATTAGAAAGCTTTCAATACTACTCGTTAGATCAAAATATTATGAGTTATAGCTTCAAGTAATTTCATTATACATAATTATGACGGTTTTCACATTACGATAAAGTATACCTAAGCTGTATGATAAATTGCTGAGGAGTGTCGTTCGAGCGCACTCCATACCTAATGTAATTACTTGCATTTGCGAAGTACAGACAAGGCAATATTAGAATTATTGAACGAAATTCAATAAAAAATGCATAAAAATAGTTCATGGTGTAGATACGAGTATGCTACGAAGCATCAGCGTACCGTGGTCGTACCAGAACGTTTTTAAATCATCTAGCGGCACGCCTTTGCCGGCGGCGGCGTGGTACCTATGGCTGCAGCCAAAACCTTCCACCACACAAATTAGGTATAACATATAAAGGGGGCTATGGTGAAATCTAAACTCGTAAAATTAGCGACTTTCAAACACATACCCTATGTAGATAGATATGTAGACAGATAGATAGAACACTTTATTGCACACAAAAACACATGTAAAGGAACACAACACAGAAAGAAGAAAACAGAAAAAACAATTGTGTGCAAAGGCGGCCTTATTGCTTGGAGCAATCTCTGCCAGGCAATCTTTAGCTAGGCAGCTTTGATAGCAAAATAAAAATAAAACTTTTCAAAACAAAACGACAAAAATTAGATAAATATTCCCTTTTGTGAATTGTCTCAGAAGTGAAAAGAAATGCAGAGAAGTGAGGCAATTGAAGCGAGGACCCCACTCGAACACATGCGCTGCTCTCAGAGATTGCGACGTCGTTTGTGAAAACAAAGCGGAAAGAGTTGCACTACTACTTTACGGCGAGAGTGCTCCAACCTCCTACACAGTACACTCCACACTCGCCAGGCGTCGCGCGACACTCGCCGACACTCGCCGACACTCGCCATCGCTCAAATTAAGTTGCATCGTGTTGAGTGCACGCGGTAGCATTCACTGCACTCACTCGCGACTCGAGCATTCCTCTGTTTCTTAAGACATTCGTACGTCTCACAGTAACCTATCCTCTGACACTCACGCTATTATTACATGACCTGGTGTTGGTTTTCAGCAAACATTTTCACAATTTTCAAGCGTACTAAGGATATCAGTGCAAACGCATTTGTTTCATCCCATTAGGCAATCTATTAAAATAGTTGCGCCTTAGAAATGTTATACCTATATTATGTAGGCAAGGCATACCATCATGTGATTTGATTGGAATTACAATCTCGTCAATGAGGAATGTGGCGCAGAGAAAGATAACCATTGTTTTTTGTTTCGATTGGTGGTGTTGGTGGTATAATAATTTCTTACATACTCGTATAAAGTAAGTTGAGTGTAAGTATAATTTGCATCGAATGTGATATGTTAGCATCGAAGTTGTTCAATGTTAGCATCGAAGTTGTTCAAGAATATAACTACCTCGGCCAGATTATACAACTCGGCAGGAACAACTTCGACAAGGAGGCTGATAGAAGAATTCAGCTGGGCTGGGCAGCATTTTCAAAGCTACGTCAGGTCTTCGAATCGTCGATACCGCAAAGCCTTAAGACTAAGGTCTTCAATCAGTGCGTCCTACCTGTGATGACGTATGGAGCAGAAACGTGGACACTGACAGTTGGCCTCATCCACAAACTAAAGGTCGCTCAGCGCGCTATGGAGCGAGCTATGTTGGGTATCACTCTCAGGGATAAAATCCGGAACGAGGAAATTCGCAGAAGAACAAAAGCGACCGACATAGCTCAAAGGATTAGCAAGCTGAAGTGGCAATGGGCAGGTCATGTCTGTCGCAGAACCGACGGCCGTTGGGGCAGACGTGTTCTGGAGTGGAGACCGCGTACCGGTAAGCGCAGTGTGGGACGACCTCCTGCCCGCTGGACCGATGACCTGAAGAAGGTGGCGGGGAGCGGGTGGATGAGGAAGGCGGAGGACCGTGTTTGGTGGCGCGCTCTTGGAAAGGCCTATGTCCAGCAGTGGACGCATACAGGCTGATGGAATGGAAATGAAAAATAATTTGCAAAGCAAGTACCTTTCTCGTAAGTTCGTCGTTGTGCCAAACCACACTGCCCAGTCTATGCTCGTAGGTACTATTCTGTGACTATACCACTGTACACTGCAGTCAAGGATATACACTGTCGATGCGAAGTGAGTGCTCGCTCTGACAGGAAGTCGTCACCTCTCGGCTCGCGACGCGACTTCTGTAAATCGCCGGCAGCGACAATTACCTACGATTCTTATACAACGAATTGTGTGGACATCGCGCCGCCCATCTGTGGGCTCGTGGCTAAGTTATTTTTAAATACATACCTACCTATCTAAAATTGCGAAACCGGCAGGATTCGATCCTGCGGATTCAGGGTTAGCGCCCGACGCGCGACGCTCTGACCGCTAAGTATGGCGTACTGAAGCTGTCGCGACTTCAGTGAGAACATCGGCACAGGTGCATGTGATTGTGTCCCTGGAAATATCGCTCTAAAATAGCTCACTCGAAAGTAAAAAGATGAATGATTTCAACTTTCAATGCATTTAAGGTCCAAATATTAGGTTGTACCCCGTATATTACTGAGTACACGCAATATTTGGGACGATAGCTGAGTATAATGACGGCTATGGATAAACGCTATTAATATACACCTGCTCCTAATATCCGTATTTAAACTAATAACACAAAACATAATATTGTTTGGAATTACTCGTAAGTTGGGGCCGCGAGCGTCTGCCCCGGCATTACTGGCTTCACGTGTGAACCGACACCCGAGCCGCGCAGGGCCGTGCCTCGGCTACTCTCTAAACAACTATATATTATGCCTTTAGCTTCACTTGTGTAGTATTGGCATACGTCATCTAACCTTTACGTGTTTATGTACTTGTGACGTGGGCCATCCTTTATAATAGATGCCCAAATCAATGAGTATTGAAAACTGCACCGAATAGATACATCATATTTTGTCGGTAACTTCAGGCACATAAAAGCATACGAGACGCTACTCATATTATTGTTAACTATAGCTGATGCCCGCAGCTTCGCCCGCGTGATTTAGGGTCTGAAATCCAGTGGGAACTTTTGATTTCCCAGGACAAAGTAGCCTATCCGTAATAGCCCGTCCCCGGGATGCAACGTGTTTCTGTACCACGTAAAACATTTAAACGGATGATCCTTTAAAAATCCCGAAGGATTACCAGGATTTAGGAATGCAATTCCTTACAGAAATCGTGTGATTCCGTTATAGTATCGTTCAAATAACCATATGAGCTTAATATGAGGTAGTTATTTCGAAATTACAGACAGACACACCAATTTTATTTATTAGTATAGATTCTTACATTTTCATTTAGATCAAGAATTGGTCCTGCCTCTATCCTTCATCTAAGGATTTTCGTATGATCATAGTCTTTTATAAAAACAAGAGAGACAGCCCTACACTTAATCATAGTCTTAACATATCCTTGGATATCAATAAAAATTAAATTAAAAATTTAAAAAACCCCCGACACATAAACCTCTAAAAAGTAAAAAATAATAGGTAAGTATGTATGGGCCCTTTAAGAATAGTATAAATAGTAAAGTTTTTATCCAAGCGCTCGTTGCGCCAGGGGACCGCTACCTATCATAAACTATGAAAGTCATCTGTTGTAGAAAGAATAGTCTTTAGCGGTCCCCCGACGCAACGAACGCTTGGATAAAAACTTTACTATTTATACTATTCTTAAAGGGCCCATACATACTTACCTATTATTTTTTACTTTTTAGAGGTTTATGTGTCGGGGGTTTTTTAAATTTTTAATTTAATTTTTATTTCACGCTTTTTAAACTTTTATTCATAAATTACCGTTTATTTGTGCCATTCTAAAACCCAATTTCTATAATAATATAAATCCAATAAGGCAGCTAATATATCTTCAAAAGTAACATCAATGTTTTAATTATACGTTCCATGAAATATTTTTGACCGAACATCACTAAATCAAGAATTATCTGAATGACTCACATAGTTTAACACGACCAAAACGAAATATCTGTTTCTAACATGTCGTTGCTTTAAAAATGTACCCATTTTACGTAGTCGTATAATAGTTCGCTTTTCAAGATATACCTACGATTAAATTGAAATCGACTTTCACCCGATGAAATAAGGAAAAAAGTGGCTTGTATTTCATTTTGTTTGTTATTGCATGTCAAATTTTATTTGACATAACTTTCAAAAACCGGTCAAGTGCGAGTCTGCCTCACACATGAAGAGTTCCGTACAAGTTTTTTTTTATGTAATGACAATTCAGTTGTCGGATTTTTCTGTTTACTTGGGCCACAGGAGTAGAGTGCTTGGGCTATAAGATATTGCTACCTGCCTTTCATGATTCTACGTAAACGGGAAGTACCCAATTTACAAGTTTTGATTCTCTTGAAAGATGACACCAGACAGACAACGAAGTGGTGAAGGAAAACATCGTCAGGAAACCTGCATGCTTAAGAGTTGGCCATAATGCTCCCTCAAAGGTGCGTGAGGTGTGCCAATACGTGCTTGGCCAGTGTGGTAGCTTCTCATTCTGAGAGGAGACTTGTGCTCAGTAGTGAGCCGGCGATGGGTTGATCCTGATGATGATGAATTTTAAACGTATTTTGTCAAAGTAAATAAGCTGAGTTCAAGCAGATAAAATATAAAGAAGGTGCGCCTAATGCATCATCCAAACCTGCACGACAAAGCGACTACGATGCGGGAACCTCAGCCGCGCGGAGGGTCATCGCCTCCTACGATATTTAATGGTGACATGCACACCTACGCGACTACAACAGTCGAGGCTACAACATTTTTTTTTCTACAGATACCTACTGAACCCTAAAAATAGTTTGACTATGGTTTGGGTTTGGGTTGATTGTTCGTGGCCTTTGGTTGACTGTTGGATATTATAATTGAATTGATGTTTTCTCGGTTAACTGTGATTATAATATTTTATAAATTAGAAACTCCGCGCCTACGATCCAAAGTATCAGAGTTTTCCAAAACATTATTTTCAAATAAATAATTATGTATCTAAGCAACGTCCATCTTGACAGCTTGATATTTGCCAATTGACATAATATTATGAACCTCTGTTACAATAGTGAAAGATCCCAGGGCCACCAGCCGTCACGTATTTTCTGACGAACGAAATGTGGACGATTGAGTAGTGTTAGTATGTACTAAGAACGCATGCCTACAGACCTGCTAGCTTGCTTAGATGGCCAATTTTCAGGTATCAGGTAATCAAGGTACATAAAAACATTACTTACCTCACGTAAATTCTCCAATTTTTTTAATTTTTAGCTGTTTTTTTTTTAATATTAATAATTAATTGACATAAGTAAACTATAAGAGAGTGAGAGAGAAGTCAATATATCCTAATACATGTCTTACTCAGTCTCATGCGCGTAGATAATGATGCCCTCGCGCTCAAACCCACAGAGGCATTAAAATTGAATTTAAGGGATGATTGGCCCTCTGGATGGGTCTGTCTTCTTGTAAAAGGTTTTAAAATAGTTGTCTGGTGGACATATATAAAAATGGAGCATCAGAATTTACGTGCAGTTAAGTAATTACTTATTTTGGGAGCTTTAAAGCGTCTGCAAAGCAATACGGCCGACGCGGGAAGTGTCTGGGAGTATTGGCGACATATTTTTAAGGATATTGCCTAAAATATACGTAAAAACCAGTTTGGAGAATTTACGTGAGGTAAGTAATGGTTTTATGTACCTTGATTATCAGATACCTGAAAATTGGCCGTCTAAGCAAGATAGCACGTAGGCTAGGCATGCTTTCTTAATACTTACTAACACTACTCAATCGTACATATTTCCTGTGTCAGAAAATACGTAACCTCTGGTGATCCTGGGTTAAAAGTAATAAGAAAACCAGAAAAGAGCTGATAACTTCCAAACGGCTGAACCAATTTTTTTGGATTATAGCTAAGAACACTCTCGATCAAGCCACCTTTCAAACAAAAAAAACTAAATTAAAATCGGTTCATTCGTTTAGGCGCTACGAGGCCACAGACAGATACACAGATACACAGATACACAGATACACAGATACACAGATACACAGATACACAGATACACAGATACACAGATACACACGTCAAACTTATAACACCCCTCTTTTTGGGTCGGGGGTTAAAAACGACGAAACGAAACATTACGGAACAAGTTATCTCTAATTGTCGCGTTTATCGTAATTATTATATTACAGTTCAGGCCATACCGGAATTATCCTGATGGGTTTTTGATAGACCTCTGTCCATTCTCACCCGCACGAAGAACCTACGTATACCAATTTTGCTGAATCGTAATTCTTTTTAAAAACCTATGTATAAAATCTTACAAAGATTACAATTTTAAAATTTGCATATATTCCTTTTTAATTTTTTGTGTACATTATTGAAGAGAAAAAATGTTACATAGACAGAGAATATGAGTAGCATTATTATGTAAAGGCGCTTGCACACGACACGTGCACTACGCACGGCGCCGGAGCGCAGCTCGTCCACAGGCTCGTCCGCACGGCTGCACGCCGCGTCGCAGCCGGCTCACAGACAGTACCTACGTCAGACATTGCTGAAACCGTTTCTCCCGACGCGACGCGACACACTGAAAAAAAAACACAAACTTTTTGGTAAAAATAGGATTACCTACCTCAAATGCCTCGGTTTCGGAGATTGACTGAAATTCAAAAGGGTTGAAATTTCACCATTCGGTCTAAGTCAGAATCAGGTTTAACATACCTAATATTCTTAAAAAAGATCTTTTTGGTTATTTAATTTTTAAAAGCGTCTTTTGTACTCCGTGGCCGCTACACACTCCAGATCCAAACGACTGGAAGGCTTAGCGCATGTTTCGACGTGAGCTACGACACGACACACATAATGCCCCGCGGCGTCGCTTTGATGTCAGCCCTCCGCGCGCACTTCATTTCACGTTCAATTACTTGTACATACAGCTTTTGTCGTGTGGAAGCGTTTGTTGCACGTTTGTTGCGAGTTGCGACACACATTCAGTTCACATAATATGTTAAGATTGATTCACAAGTTTTGTGAAAAGATAACAGACGGGACACATACTTTCGCATTTTCAATATCAGTATGGAAGAATGGATAATGCCGATGATGGGTCAGTATGGACTATTGTAGGATTTTACGCAAAACACGAGAGGTTTATGCACCAAAAAAAAATTGATTTTAGATATTTCCACTAGTGGCAGCGTTCAGACACGACGAGGCACGTGTTACCCAGTTTGTAGAACAAACAAGCGACAGCAGAGCCGCGCCCGTCCCGCGTCCGGGAGTCGTCCCGTCCCGCCGCCGGCATTTATTGCGAATAGATATCCCGCCCTTTGATCATATCGCGCATTGTTATGTGATGCTAACGGGACTCTTTATTTGCAATTTTTTGAGTGATACCATTTATGTTTTTCGAGGTTTTTCAATCTAATTCTACCTACCAGAAAAAACAAAAAGATTCACAATCTTTTTGAGGTTTGCTGGCAAAAATCTTCCAATAGACGACTTTTTAAAAACGGATTGAAGCCAAAAGAGTGAAATCCCGCTACAAATATCGGATTGGATGCAATTCGCGTTCGGGATAGGCGGTCGTCAATGTCGATGCAGCAACGTTAGCTGCAATAGCACCACATTCGAACTGAAACTTTGCAATCAGCTCGCAGTCCGTCCTAGACACTTAAATACAGAACTAATTACTTAATCAGACTGTCAAATTGTATCAGCATCGGTAGGTAAGGACAAACAATCAAGCATCAAGCTCCTAAACAAATAGGAATTGCCATAATTGTTTAGGTTTAACGAACACGGCGAAGGCCAGTTTGCTAAAACTAACAATTTTGCGTTTCGGATCACGTAAGGAACTACTCGGACAGAACAAACGCAAAGTTCAGCTTTTGTTTGGGCGATGGGGAGTAGGGTTCGAGTGTATGGGCACTCGCCGGTCGGTCGTCGATGGGGAGCAGGGTTCGAGTGTATGGGCACTCGCCGGTCGGTCGTCGATGGGGAGCAGGGTTCGAGTGTATGGGCACTCGCCGGTCGCTCGTCGATGGGGAGCAGGGTTCGAGTGTATGGGCACTCGCCGGTCGGTCGTCGATGGGGAGCAGGGTTCGAGTGTATGGGCACTCGCCGGTCGGTCGTCGATGGGGAGCAGGGTTCGAGTGTATGGGCACTCGCCGGTCAGTCGTCGATGGCCCCGATATAACGTCTGATTGCACGAGGCCGCGGCGCGGGCAGCTCGCTCAACAGCTTTTTTAATTAAATATCTGTAACGTTCTGAGGGCGAAGGGAAAGAAATTAGGCACAAACTATATTTCCGTAATCCATTTTACTTCGTGGCGATTACATGACTGACGCGGGTATTCCAGTTTTCTATGTACCCACATTACACCCCCACACTTAATAAATACTTAAAATCTTACATACTAAGCTATAAAAATACTAAAGTCTATTCTAAATACAAAATAAAAGCAAAATATCAAAGTTTATTAAAAGGTTTCCTTATTCTACATTGTCTGAGTGGACGCGGCTCCGGCACTATTGCGTGAGCCGGGGAGGTACTGCGGCGGCGGGTCTGAGCCGGAGACTCGTCACTCTCCACGGCATCTTGGAACTCCGGTGAAGCCGGAGTATCCGTATGGGCCTTATCTGACCCTGTCGAGCTACCCGGTGTAACTGGCGCTTCAATGTCACCTCGTGTGGACCGCTCCGGCTGGACCTGCTCCGATAAAGCCGCCGGCGATTGAGGATCTGTGCTAGACTCCCGATTTAAGCTTGTAGTAGGACAAGCGAGAGAAAACCTGGTGGACCGTTTCTTAAGCTGATCGATGTGCCTATGAACTAAGTCTCCATCCTGACCTCTGATTTTATAATTGCTTGGACCGGTACATTCCACGACCTGACCCGGTACCCACTTTTCTCTCTTCAGATACTGCCTATACCACACTTCATCCTCTGGTTTTACCTCCCTTTCTACTCCTTTCGCCATTTCTCTTTGATGTTGCTGTACCTTAGCTACTTTCCTCTCCCTATCCGGTTTTAAAGCGTCTAGTTTGGTCCGAAGCCGCCTACCTAACAGCAACATGGCGGGGCACTCCCCGGTGGTCGAATGTTCCGTATTCCTATAATGCATCAAAAAAGTCCAGAGAGCCCTGTCTACGTTCTGTCTCTCTGACACCGCTTTCTTAATCACGCGTTTTAGTGTTCTCACTGCGTTTTCCGCTAAACCGTTCGAGGCGGGGTGGTACGGAGCCGTAAAAATATGCTCGATCCCGTGACTTTGTGTAAAGTTCCTAAACTCCGTGCTGGCGAAATAACTCGCATTGTCCGTTATTATCTGTTTAGCTAACCCGAATCTACTGAATAACTCAGTAAGTCTGTCAATAACTACCGTAGACGCCGTATTCGGCACCTGGAATACTTCTATCCATTTAGACGTTGCATCTACGATCACCAAATACGTTTTTCCAAAAATAGGGCCCATGAAATCCAGGTGGATCCGTGACCAAGGTCTGTTAGGCCACGGCCACATACGTACGGCTTGCTTTGGGGGCGCGTCCGCCTGCGCCGCGCATACCTCGCATCCTTGGCACATACGTTGTATAGACTCGTCTAACGAAGGCCACCAAACGTAACTGCGTGCTAAAGACTTAGATTTCACTATTCCCATGTGGGGCTCATGAATCATTTTCAACACTCTATCCCTACATGTCTCCGGAACCACCAACCTATGCCCCCACATCACACATCCCAGCTCTTCATACAACTCATTTTTGCGATTAAAATAAGGTTGCAAATTAGTAATACTATTCTCCGTGGGCCAACCGTCCCGTAAGTAACTAAGTATTTTCGATAAATCTGGGTCCCTAGTCGTATGTTTTTTTATCTCATTGTAATCTAACAGCAAAGCTTCCTGGATAAAGTGTAAGTAGGTCTGCTCCGGTACCTGCCGCGCCGCGAGTTGTTTACCTGTCATCGGTAACCTCGACAACCCGTCCGCCCCGTTCTTATCGGTACGCACGTACTCGATATCGAATGTGTACGCGGACAAAATAATAGCCCAGCGCTGCATACGGCTAGCCACCATCGTCGGTATCCCCGTGTGTGGGCCAAAGATCGACACTAAAGGCTTGTGGTCGGTACGCAAGGTAAAATGCCGACCATATAAATATTGATGAAACTTATGAACGGAAAATATAATTGCAAGCGCTTCGCGATGTATTTGGGAATAATTTTTTTCTGCATCATTTAGTGTCCGCGATGCGTAGGCCACCGGTCGCTCACAGTCCCCATTCCGACTCGGTTGAGAGAGGACTGCACCTATGCCCTTCGCGCTCGCGTCGCATGTTACGATAAGTGGCCGCGCGGGATCATAATGCGATAACACCTCTGCACTAGTTAATAAGGTCTTAACTTCTTTGAACGCTCGCTCGCATTCCTTTGACCAAACCCATTTCGTATCTCTTTTCAACAACTCATATAAAGGTACTAGTCTCGCACTCATATTCCTAACGAATTTCGCGTAAAAATTAACCAAACCTAAAAATGAACGTAGTTCAGTTACATTGCTGGGCCTAGGTATCTTTGTTATGGCTTCAATTTTATCTGGGTCCGTTTTTATGCCCTCCTTATTTAATACATAGCCTAAATATTTTATCTCATCTACCAGGAAAACGCACTTATTACTTTTTAATTTTAACCCGTAACGGTGTAACCTACTAAAGACCGACTCGACCGCCCGCAAATGTTCCTGCCTGTTCTTTCCTCCAATTACTACGTCATCCAAGAACACTTCAACATTAGGTATATCCTGTAATAAGTTAGACATTATACGTTGAAAAATTCCCGCACTCGACGCTAGTCCATAAACTAATCTATTATACCGGTATAAACCCCTATGAGTATTGATTACGGTAATATTTTTGGAATCATCCAGTTCAATCTGACTATACGCTTGCGACAGGTCTATCTTCGAAAAGTAATTCGAGCCGCTTAAGCGAACGATTAAATCATCGATCCTAGGCAAAGGATAACGATCAACTAACAAAACGGGATTCACTGTAGCCTTGTAGTCCGCACAAATCCTCAAAGAACCGTCAGCTTTATTTACCGGTACAAGAGGCGAAGCCCAGTCCGAACAGTCCACAGGCTCGATGACTCCATCCCGCGGCATCGCGTCGAGCTCGGCATCGACGCGATCGCGCAGGGCGTACGGCAGGGCCCGAGCACGGTGGAAGACGGGAGTCGCCCCCTCGCGCACTCTTAGGGTTGCCTTGCCTCCGGAGTACCGACCCAGACCGCCGCTAAACAGTTCTTTATACCTGTCAACCACATTCCTTAATTCATTATCCAAGCAACCTAATCCACTGGTTTCGCTAATTTTATGACAATTACTAAATAAGGGGATCTTAATCTTTAACTCTGTCTAAATCTGAATCTCTCTGCCAAAACTGAAGGAGCCGGTTGTAAATGCCGACGTAATAACTCGATTGCGTCCTCATATTTCAACTCTGACGGTTTCTTTGGGCTGGCCAGGTTGATTAGAAGTTCGTAAGCCTCATCTCCCATCACCGCTATCAACGTAGGTAGCTTGAGGTCACTCTTAACATTATTAACTGTAAAATACATCTCAAGCCGCTCGACGTATGACGACCACACCCCGCTTTTTATATCGAATTCCTTCACTTTTCCGATCGACATGATGGAGGATAACCCGACACAGACGCACTCTTCGTTTTAAACTAATCCTCGTTCGCCACTGTAACGTTCTGAGGGCGAAGGGAAAGAAATTAGGCACAAACTATATTTCCGTAATCCATTTTACTTCGTGGCGATTACATGACTGACGCGGGTATTCCAGTTTTCTATGTACCCACATTACAATATCACACACACCACACGCGACCCCGCGACCCCGCGACCCCTTCCAAACCCGAGCCTCTTTAAAGCTTGTTACGAATTTATCGGAAAGACAATATAAAAATCAACTGTAAGTTGTAAAGAACTGACCGAGTTTCGCTTTTTTTAGATTTGTCGGCAAGATTTAAAGCGGCGCGCCGTTTTACAACAATTAGAGGATTATTTGTTGATATACTGATGTGATATGGGACAATGAGTGTGTAAATAGTGGCAGATGCGCGGATGGCTCCCCAAATCTGCACCGCCCGACGTGGCCATTACCGCTCGTCGTGAACGTTGATAATCGAGTTACCCGCGCCCCGGCCCCGGGGCAGCGCGCCGCGATCGCGCGTACATTGAGTTAGCCTCGCTTAAGCGTCATACTTCAGAAAGTAATCTTGTTTTTCGCGGAAGGTCCCCGAAGTGCGTTACGAAAATATTACGTTTAGTGAAATCGCCCGATCACAAGAGTTTTCATGAAAATTACGCGCTATTGTTAGGTGTTCGCGTAATGCCGTGCGGGGGTGGAGCCGGTAGCTCCGGATAGAGTGTGACGCAACACTGACATAGCTAGTCGTCGAAATAATCAAAGAACTTCAACAGTCGACTGTATGTCGGCAGGAAGCTGTTATGTACAATGTAACAGTTCACAAGCTGACGCCGCTCTGGAACCCGGCGGGTCACGACAACTCCTCGGCATACAAACGAGACTAATGAAACCAGCTGCCACCACTGTGCAGTAGTTGTCTAGTAATGTACGTCTCTGATCGAGAGAACAGCGCGCCCAGCAGACTGGTGGTCGTGTCGGCAAATGTGACGCAAGGCGTAGTGCACTGCCGCTTCAAGTCTGCTCCGCGCTGAGCTGTCCGAGGAATTTAATCATCCATTTATAAAAAGAGGAACTGACTGACTGACATAATAACAACATAGACTCAAATCGCTGGCTCCCTATATCTATGCAAAAACTTTTGCATAATATGGTGCATGCATGCATTTTGCATGGTTCTCTATAATGTAGAACCCACTAAAAAAGTCTAAAACCAAAAAAGTATTGAAGTGTAATCTTTGAGAAATAAGTAGGCACAGCGCGACATCGACCCAACTACGCACATATTTCGAAATAGTAGTTTATAAAACGGTTGCATAATAGATACATAATGTTTCACACACTACTTGATCTAAACTTACTTATACTGAACGTAATATTTTGTCATAATACTAAATTAACATGACGTGGAATAAAAATTCCGGAACTTTAACTTACGGTCGTAGTACCACATAAAGGTTGATATGTAGTAAGCAGTGTTTAGAAGTGGATCACAGCATTGATCCACGGTCGGATAGTTGCCGCTCGCAATCCCATAAACCTCGAGTGCCCTGTTTTGCCATCAAAAGTTTCCGCAAGCAGGCGCGAGGGGCGCGAGGGGCGCGGGCGCGGGCGGGGGCGGCTCGCAAATAGCACAAGTAGGAAATAAAGCATGCTAATGGGCCAAGTTGCGGCGTCGTTGTTGCTAAGTGTCGTTAGTCGCGGCCCGCTGTCGTCGCGCGACGCAACACACATCTGTCTCCGCGCCCCGACACTTGTGCAATTGTTTCGCGTTCCGGAACTTTGAGGAACTCCTTGTAATTATACCAGCCCCTATGTTACCTCGATATCTACGAACGTAAAGGACGAAGGTAAGGGACAGACTGAGTGACTCGTATATCAACGTGCCTACATTTTTAAGCCGCCGCCGCCGGTTTTACAGACTTGAGATTTTGCGAATTGGTGCTCTATAAGACGTAGATCTCCGCGGTGTGGTGTGCGCGGTGTGGTGTGCGCGGTGTGGTGAGCGCGGTGTGGTGAGCGCGGTGTGGTGTGCGCGGTGTGGTGAGCGCGGTGTGGTGAGCGCGGTGTGGTGAGCGCGGTGTGGTGTGCGCAGTGTGGTGAGCGCGGTGTGGTGAGCGCGGTGTGGTGTGCGCAGTGTGGTGAGCGCGGTGTGGTGAGCGCGGTGTGGTGAGCGCGGTGTGGTGGGCGCGGAGTGGTGAGCGCTGTGGTCCTGTATGCAACAACTCCTGCGATCGGTAACCAGCTGGGTAAATGTGGAAATTTTATATAATAATATATTTTCTTCATTGGCTCCAGTCATCACTAGTAGAGGTAGAGCCTTCACTATCAGGCAGTGAAGGCTCTACCATCAGAACCTTCACTGCCATACTATTTCCAGGCCAGCCCACGATCTTTTCATTGAAATTAATTTTCAAAATGTTTTAAATACTTTTCCGGCAACTTAGAAAGCTTATTAATCTACTGAATGTGCCAACAACGAAATGAGCCGCTATAGGCAATTATATAGAAGCGGAGGTCGGTAGCGCCACGAGCACGGCAGGAGCTCTCATACGTTATGCTGAGCTCCGCGCCGTCACTAAACATCGTAAATCGTAGCGGCGACGTATGCGGTCGCGTGCGCGCGTGTCGTGTCGTGTCTGCTTAGCATACGACAGCGGCCGTGTCTAGACGCGCAGTTTACGAGCAACAGACCTCTCCTGAACACGTCACACACGCCCCCGAAATAGAAATTAAGAAAGCAGGTACTGCCTACCGAGCATAAAAAACGTAATATATAAGTCATCAATTACTATTTATTAGCAATGGTTAGATTAGACATTTCTGTCACAGTGCAATTCCTTTTGATTTTCTATGAAGACCACTAAGTAACATGTTTTCCAAATTTATATTACAATTTCTTAGCCCTAATTCGCACGAGCGTTAAAAAAGCGTTGCGTTAAAACCCGGCGTTGCGCTAACAAAGTGCGCATTAAAGAACAGATACTTGGGATTTGGGAATGCATTTGTTCTATTTGAACGGTTTTTTAACGGATGTTAAAAAAAACTCTCGTGCGAAAAAGGCCTTAAAGTTTAAAGCGATTACGTGAAATATTTAAGACTAGCTGATGCTCGCAGCTTCGCCCGCGTGGATTTAGGATTTGAAATCCTGGGGGAACTTTTGATTTCCCAGGACAAAAGTAGCCTATCCGTAATTATAGCCCGTCCCCGGGATGCAACGTGTTTCTGTACCACGTAAAAACATTTAAACGGATGATCCTTTAAAAATCCCGAGGGACCAAAAGGATTTAGGAATGCAATTCCTTACGGCATCAGGGTTGGGGAGTTGAGTCCTCGAGATCAACGACAAAGTCTTTACTTGGTACAGATACCGTCAATATCAATCAACAATTTATAACCGTCAGTTTCATAATCCCATCAGTATTGATGGTGAGATCCCCTGCAGCATCAGTATTGATGGTGAGATCCCCTGCAGCATCAGGATTGAGGAGTTGGAATCCAATTTTTTTATGAAACAATGTCACAAAGTTGATTAAAAAAAAATTACGCAAATCGGTTCAGAAATCTCGGAGATTTCGGTGTACATAGGTAGAAAAACACAACTCCCTTTTTGAAAGTCGGTTAAAAAAGTAGCCTATGTTACTCCCTGGCCAATCTTCTAAAATTCTAAAATTCCTTGCGACTTGGTACTATCCAACCCTAGCACTTTTCCTTTCAGCAAAGGTTGCCTGGTAGAGAATAGAGATTGCTCCAAGCAATAAGGCCGCCTTTGCACACAATTGTTTTTTCCGTTTTCTTCTTTCTGTGTTGTGTTCCTTTACATGTGTTTTTGTGTCTTCTATTTGTATCTTCTACTTGTCTGTGAAAATCTTGTCAAAATCAGTTCAGTCGTTCCGAAGATTAGCCTTTTCAAACAGACAGACAGACAGACAAAAATTTTAAAAACGTGTGATTCAGTGTTGGTATCGTCCAAATAACCATATGAGGTAGTTATTTCGAAATTATAGACAGATACTCCGATTTTATTTATTAGCATAGATTACAATAAAAGTGAAAAGAGAAAAAATAAAGTTTTGACAATCTCTTATAATAAAGTTCACAATATGATTATGAGGACTTGCTACTCCGGATAATATGCAGCGGGGGTGAATAATTTCCGAACTAAATACACGCACCTGTGTGCTGTGGAGCACTGTGTGTGCGTGTGGGCAGTTCACACAGCTGGGCGAGTGCTCGTCTCGAGAGGCGTCCTCCGGCGACACCTTCGAGAGCCCTCGACAACAGACGACGTCGTCGATAGCTACGCGCCTCATACCTAGCACTCTGTTACTACAGGACGCCCTCCTGACTCCTGCATACATTATCATCGATCTAATTCACTTCAATCATTTAATAGCTTATTCTGTGGTCATTATAAATTCATAGCTCACCTGTTGAATTGATAGGCGATACAATAAAAGCTAAATGTTAGTAAACATATTTAAGTACAAATGATATGAAATAGTGCAAAGCATTCTGGCAGTCCCCGCTCCAGACTAGGACTAGCGGCAGCCAGGACTCAGGAGGATACAAAATGAATTGAAAACCTCCTCCTTTTTGGAAGTAGCTTAAAAAAAGTAGGTGCTTGTTCACAATAGTGTCAAAACTCTAAATTAAATTTTATTAGAAAAAACCTGGATATCAAAGTTCCCACAAAATTTCGTGTAACTGGGAAGTACTATAATAATCTAGTCTACATGAGCTTGAATTTCAAACATCTTGTGTTTCGTTTGCAGGTCCCCCCGGCCCGCCCGGCAAGCGCGGCAAGAAGGGCAAGAAGGGAGACTCCGGCGAGCCCGGCCCGCCGGTACGTACGCTCACACACTGCACACTACACTAACCACAGCTGAAGGTCAGCAGTGAGTTGGCCAAACTTCTCCTTGTCCATGGCTCGGAATAGTTCTCAGACTGGTTTAGTGCCAGTCCACTCCCTCATGTAACGTAGTCATGAGTATTCCCCCCCTCTTTTTCCACCAATGTCACCATCGTAATGGTCGAGGCGCCAGTGGCGAGGCTCCCCGAGTGTCGGCGGACGGCGCGCTGCGGGGCCGATGCACGAAGTTACTGAACAGCCAAACAGTGAAAACCGTGAAACCGTACTTATCTTTTTGTGTTCCCACATTAGCTAAATGTAGGGCTTTTATATCTTTGTTTATATTTGTTATTTTATTTTTGCTGTTTATTTGCAGGGGTTGATGGGGGCGCCGGGGAAAAACGGATTTCCGGTATATTGCTTTTTTATTTTAATTTGTATAATTTTTACTCTTTTTTCAACGTGACATGCCTACTTTTCGATCTGTCACTATTCTTCGATCTTTCGATAACTTCTCCGATGTATACTTGCGCATCTAAGGGTAGAAATTAAAATTGTAAAATTTTCCTGAAGTCGACGATAACTCCAAAGTTGCAAAGAGCAATAGCAACAGTAGCGTTACATGCTGTCGCAATATGAGAAGAATATTGAACTGGAATCTGCGCAGACGGTGATAGATCACCATAAAAAGGCTATTTTATTCATAGCAAGTATTAAAAAGTGCAATAGAGAATGTAATGCAGTGTGGAGCAGGCAGTAGCAGGCGACGGGCAGATGACAGATAACGATTCCCGTTTCAGGGCAGCAAGGGCGAGAAGGGCGAGCGAGGCTTCATGGTAAGCGCTGACCCCGTAGTGCCTCGACCTGCCTCGGACCCGCCGCCCCGTAGCCCCGTAGCCCCGTAGGGCGACCCTGCACGCACGCTCTTTACAACTGCCCTACTATTCTTTAACGAAAGCACAAAATTTTTGCTAACCGACAATTTAAAGCAACCTTCAGGTTTAGACACATTCGTTGACTACACATTATCGATAGATTTAGAGTCTGCGGTTTTCGTTGGACCTAGATGTACCAGAATTTCAAAGGACTCAGATCGATGAGACTTAAGCGATTGTATAGAGCATGCTGCGGAGTCGCTCCCGTAGAGCCCGCCCGTAGTTGTGTCTGCCGGACGTGCGCCAACTAATGCCTTTAGTCCCTATATCTAACAATATAACATACTTCCTCACGTGAATCCATTTCGTACTAAAATTTAATTTACAACGAGTACCTACTAGCGTCGTCAGGCCTCGATTCTTCATGTCATTGAAATCTTAATCGTAATTTTGTGACTTACAATGCGACGACTCCTTATCATCAATTGGATGACGAGTTCGCCCTCGACTGCTACCTCACCTGCAAGCGGTGTAACCGGGAAGGCATACCTATGATCGATGGCAGCGGCGATCAAATTCTACGCGGTATCGTACCAGGATGCTATAGCGCTTGGCGTCAAGGCTCTGCAGGTGGGGTGGTAAGTAGCCGCGGCCGAAGCATTCCACCACGTTATATGAACCGATATAGTTTATCGTTTATTTTCCAAATGACCCTTGCTCTGTAAAAAGATCGTCGTGATGCAAGAAGTCGACATTACGATATTACGGCTGAGATATTATGATTTGAATGGCATAGAGAATAAGGAGCCTGTTAAACGGCAGGCTTTACCACAGCCTGTGTGACTGACTGACGACCTACTGTCTGACTGATGTTTGCATGAAAAATATATTAAATATTTATAATTCCGATAGCCCCTGCCACGTATTCTGCATTCGACTCCTGTCGTGTGAGCAGTAGCTAGTTGTGACAACATAACTCTCCTTCTCTAATCATTTTCTCCTTCCAATTTCTTCTTCGTTTTATTTTTAACCCCCGACCCAAAAAGGGGGGTGTTATAAGTTTGACGTGTGTATCTGTGTATCTGTCTGTGGCATCGTAGCGCCTAAACAAATGAACCGATTTTAATTTAGTTTTTTTTTGTTTGAAAGGTGGCTTGATCGAGAGTGTTCTTAGCTATAATCCAAGAAAATCGGTTCAGCTGTTTGAAAGTTATCAGCTATTTTCTAGTTACTGTAACCTTCACTTGTCGGGGGTGTTATTAATTTTTAATTTACACTTGTAATAACACTAATGCATACAATAACCGATAGCTGTGTGATACGTGTGGTGATTTTAAAAATAGAATTCTTAAAGAGTTGAGAAATGTAAAATATTGAAGATGATTTATTTTAATTTTTCAGGGCCCTATTGGTCTGGATGGTCCCAAAGGTGATCCGGTAAGCATTTACATTGTATCTCTGATGTGCACTCTCACCGATGAGCCGCGCCGCCGCGCCGCCGCGCCGCGTCGCGAGCTCGCGCGGGGAGCCAGGCCGGCGGCGCGGGCGGCGCGCAGGCTTCGTGAGATAGGTCATTTGTGAAAGGAATAAAACGACCGATCTTCCTTCAGTTGCACTAAAAGACTATCTTAGTTCGGTGTAAGACTAGTGCCAAAAATGAACACTAAAGATCATTAATAACAATACGATTTGCTTTCCATAAGAGATATATATAATCGTTAGGCGAAAGTCTTGAAACCTATATAAATACTATAAACTAGACTTGCAACGAATAGTATATTCGGCAGTATACCGAATACCGAATATTCGGCGAGGCCCCTGACCGAATAGCCGAATATTAGGCAAAAGTATTCGGCTGGATTTTAGCGCCAAAAACTTGTACAGTGATTGTTTCGCGCTCCTTTGTTTTGTTCTAATGTTCTCATCGCTCTGAAGTTGGGATAGTCTACGAGAAAAAAAGAAGTAAACTACTTCCTAAAAATGCAGTAAAGTTAGTCTTTCTGCACCATAACCTTCCCCTTCTAAATTTTGATTATGAAAATAATTCAATAGCATAGAAAATTTCTTAACTTGTTTAATACAGAAAATGATTAAATTATGTACCTGTTTTATGTACCAATGACTACTTAATAAATGATTATAAAAGAAATGAGAACCTTACCCTTCTAAATTTTGATTACCACAATTATTCAAATACATAGAATCCTCCATTTTTCCAATTCAGAAGATGATTATGTACCTGTGTTATGCACCAATGACTACTTAAATGATTATAACAGAAATGAAAATATGAATATATACGTAATCGATTTTAATTTTTCATTTTACCAATTATTTCTCTATGACAAAATATATTATTTAAGTATTCGGTATTCGGCCGAATATAATAAAAGCAGCCGAATAGGCCGAATACCGAATAGTAACCGAATATTCGTTGCAAGTCTACTATAAACTATTAAAAAAAAGATGTAAGTATAATGAAGTATCTCGCATGGTGTCGCAGGGCCGGCCGGGCGACAAGGGGCAGAAGGGCGAGCACGGCAGCCCCGGCTTCGACGTGTTCGCCGCCGTCAAGGTACTCCGCTGCGTTTACTTGCTGCTACACAAACTCGTATACTGCCTTAGGCTGTCTCAAAACGCCCTCCACCAACATCAGACTCTACGATATGCTTTTTCAAGCTCACGGTAGCCAACGTCTTCAGCTACCGATCATGAGGTTCCGGGTTCGAATCCCTAATTGAGCCTTATCGGGCTTATCAAAACATTCTCAGTAGTAACCCGGAGTTAGGGAGCTAGCGGTATTGCGCCCTCGCGCCGCGGAGATCACGTGAAGCCGTCTCGCGCCTGATCTCTCCGGTCGTGTCGAAATGCCGTTCCATAGCACTACGAGAGCGAGCGCGCTCCGAGCGGACACGTGCACTATATGTGAGGGCAGAAGGACTAACGTGTGGGGTGGTTGCAGGGCGTGAAGCGGTCGGTGGACAACTATAAGATGTCCCCGTACACCACGGCGGAGATCATTGCCGTCAAGGTACCGCGCGCCGCCCGCGCTCTCCACTATGACTATAGGCTTCTATTATTTTGCGCTTCGTTGTGACATTGACATGGGTCGCTGTGTGTGTTCAAACTTCTCCGAGAGTAGTTTAGTGGGTTTTTGTACTTTTATTTTGTTTTATCTAAATGTGTAGAAGACTGTCGCGACACCCGAACACGATCTCCTTTGCCGTTCGATGATCGAGACTTGATCCTTTCCGATGAATCGAGTCTCGACGAGACGCGCAGGCGCGTGACGAAGGATGTGCGTGATGCTCTCCGGGATCACTTGACATTCATAGCTGGTCATAATAACGCATTTGCTGTGCTGTTGGCGCACACACATGCTCGCTCGGCCGGCGCCCGCGCGGCAGCTGGTGTCGTGTTCAGGTGTCGCGTGTCGGTCGGCGCGTGCGCATGTTGTACTGTCGCGTGTTGTAGGGCCTGCAGGCGGCCGGACACAACATCTCGGCGCACTCCGTCATCCAGCTCAAGGTGAGTGGCTTCCGTCGCCGCATGCGCTGTCGCTTCGCCGCCCCCTGTGGCACTACGTCTGCCACTTCGTCCCGTCTCAGTTTACTTACGCTGTAGCTTTTCTAGATTCTTCGATTTCAAGTAGATTCTACTTCAGAATCAGCATGGCGTTGTTTTTTTATTACTACATATTTTAAAAGATTTTTAGCGAATATTTAGAAAAAAATATATGTATTTATATTTACTTCCTGATAACTTTTCGTTTTATTAGATTACAAAGTATAATGCCTAGAGACTTCTCGAATTCAGCACGGACGTTCAAGAAATCCTAAAAAAACTTACACTTACATAAAATTAATCATCATCTTCAATATATATAATATTTTTACTAACCTGATTATTATCATTAACTTTTGCATGGTGCGACTTATAGTACATAAATTAATTTAAAATGCGATGCATTACAGGGTGAGCCCGGCGAGCCGGGGCCGCCGGGGCCGCCGGGGCTGCCCGGCACCGAGGGCACGGCGGGCGCGGAGGGCCGCGGCGGGCCGCCCGGCGCGCCCGGCGGCGCGGGGCCCGTGGGGCCGCCCGGACCCGTCGGGCCCCTGGGCCCCGTGGGACCGCCTGGACCTATCGGACACAAAGTGAGAAATACCATTATTATGATAAACGGAGTAGATCTCTATTACTTAGATTATATTATTTACTAGCTGATGCCCGCAGCTTCGCCCGCGTGGATTTAGGGTCTGAAATCCCGTGGGAACTTTTGATTTCCCAGGACAAAAGTAGCCTATCCGTAATAGCCCGTCCCCGGGATGCAACGTGTTTCTGTACCACGTAAAATCCCGAGGGATCACCAGGATTTAAGTTGAGGAGTTGGGTCCTCGAGGTCAACGAAAAAGTCTTTACTTGGTACAGATACCTTCAATATCAATCAATTTATAACCGACAGTTTCTAAATCACATCATTATTGATGGTGAGGTCCCCTGCAGCATCAGGATTGAGGAGTTGGAATCCAATTTTTTTATGAAACAATGTCCAAAGTTCCTCTATCAATTAAAAAAAATTACGCAAATCGGTTCAAAAATTTCGGAGATTTCGGTGTACACCGACATAGGTAGAAAAACACAACTCCCTTTTTGAAAGTCGGTTAAAAAAGTAGCCTATGTTACTCCCTGGTCAATTCTCTACTTGTCTGTGAAAATCCCGTCAAAATCGGTTCAGCCGTTCCCAAGATTAGCCTTTTCAAACAGACAGACAGACAGACAGACAAACAGACAAAAATTTTAAAAATGTGTGATTCAGTTATAGTATCGTTCAAAAAACCATATGACCTTAATATGCGGTAGTTTTTTCGAAATTACAGACAGACACTCCAATTTAATTTTATTAGTTAGTATAGATAATATTATATATATTATATTATAGTATAGAATTTTCCGACACTGATCGATTTGACACAGTAAATCTAAATTACTAAAATCTCAATTCTCATCTCTCTCAAAAAATGTGGAATAAAAAGTAATCAAATACAGGTACCTACTTAAATGTGCTTTGTATACCAATTACCAATCTAGAATCAATACACACCTGTATCTAATGACGTATGAGAAATTATTTATCACGTTATAATGAAGACGCAATTTGGTGGCGTTCCAGGGCGACAAAGGCGACAAGGGCGAGCGCGGGTTCACGACGACGCTGAAGGGCGACGCCTTCCCCACCGGCATCATCGAGGGCCCCCCCGGCCCGCCCGGGCCCCCCGGTACTGTCATATTAAGCCTGCAGTAATCACACTAACGCAAACACCTTTTTGATTTTGATAGATGTAAACGTAAAAAGCTTTTTAATTCTGCTGAGGTGGGCTTGTACATTTTGATATTTTTTTGGTACGTACTGGCACTTTTATAAGTAACGCCGATATACCTGCGCAGAAATTCTTGTTTTTGAATGGAGCGAAAATATCTCAGCCATCGTAGCACGTGGCCTTCCGCCTCCGCTGTCGGTTGTTGCCCGCGCGCCATGTTTTGTACGCGGGAATTATAAGCGAAATAGCACGAATCTCTGTTGTTCTCGTGTTGAAAATCGTAACGACAAGTAACAAGGTTCGTATTTCATTGGTGTACATTTGGTTTTAGCCGGCGTTAGTTTGTGCTGCGCAAATGAATGTTATCGATAAAACATATGAAAGTGCTAGTACAGCTGTATTTTAACTATACTAATAATAACAACATTAACATAATACTAGTATCTCGGAAGAGTAGTGGCAGGGCTTCGATGTTAGATTGAGTAGGTCGATGGGAGTGGTGGAGGCGGTGAGTACAGCGCGGTTGTGTTGAAGGCGCGGAGGGCGCGCGCGGGGAGCGCGGCGCGGCGGGCGCGGCGGGCCCGCCCGGCGAGCGCGGCGCGCGCGGCAAGCGCGGCAAGCGGGTAACCACCACCACTGCACGGCGCGCGGTGTTGCGACACTTCTGCGACGTCTTCTTAGACGACGATAGTTATCATCCCCGAAGTTACTCGTAAATGTCGTATCGAGAGTACAACCCGATCGTCTCGTATTCTAGCATTTTAAATTAATATTAAAATTCTACTTATCGTCAATGGGTCGCAGTCGAAGTCCAGTTTTACCGAAAAATTGTAACTCGAGTCGCAACACTGCTGGCCTAGTCGTGAACAAGTGACGAGTCTTTATCTGGTACTTCCGAAGGTCTAACGTCGCGCTGCTGAGGATAACACCGATCACCTTGATCGTTTAAAATTGAGGATAGCAATAGTTATTAGTAACTTCCTTTAATTAGCAATAAATCTTGCCCAACACCACGTCAGCGCCGCGTTAGGCCCAGAAGTTAGCCAAGAACTCTTCGGTCTATCGTTTCCTACCTACGATTCACAGTGTCTTCTGAAACTATTCGTCTTCTCATCGAAAGCATTTTGTTTTGGTTCTCGAAAGGTGTGTCTTCGACTACATCACTCTCTAGTATCTTGGAACTGTCTGTTCTGTGTGGACGACCCGCTCTGTCCTGTTTATATCTTGAGCTTGAGCACTGGCATGCACGCAGCACGAGCATGTAACTCACTAGCACGCCTGTTGTTGCCGCGTGGTAGTGGTACAAGTGACGACTGACTGTAGCTTGGCGGACGACTGGTGGCCGGCGGCGACAGGAGCGCGAGGAGCGGCGCCGCAGGCCTATGAGATAAGTAACTTATTTATTTGGTTTTTGCTACTTCCCCAGCTTCAATCGGCTGGAATTTCTGAAAATCACGCTTTCTTTCTTTGAAGGGGTCTAAAATATAATCTACTTATAATTATATGCATATTTATAAGTTTCAAGGCTCAGCGCGTTGATGTCAGTCGGTCAGTTTTTCATTCTATATGTACCTACAGATTTTCAGACCTAACTAACTTTGTACCTTCTGTATTTTTCTAAATAAATTTGAACGAAATCATTTATGATCTGGTAAACGAAGTGGTTTTCTACTGAAGGAAACTCTTTTCAAAAATGATGCAATAAAAATCTGTTCTCTACACTTTTACTGAATAAAGAGACGCTTTTATGACGTGGGCGATGATGAGCTGATGAGTGACGGGCGCGCTGTTGCAGGCGCGGCGGGCGCGGAGGGCGCGGCCGGCCCGCGCGGCCCGCCGGGGCTGGACGGCCGGCCCGGCGACCCCGGCGTGCCCGGCCCGCCCGGGAAACCGGTAAGTGACAACGCAACATACAACTACTGCCATCATTTACCTTTATTTGTAACTTTAGTTGTTGTTATTATCGTCATTGCCTCACTTCTTTTTAATTATTAAATTCGTACGTAAGTAATTTTATATGATTTTTCATTTGTCTTTTTTCTAGATTCTAGGATAACATTGAATCGTTGTATGTTATATTATCACCGTCCAATATTTGAATCGTCTAGGGCTCAGACGATTCAAATATTGCCCCGAAGTTATTTTCATCCTTATGTGTTGTACCCCCGCGCAGGGCGAGCTGGGGCCGAAGGGCGAGAAGGGCGACTACGGCGACATGGGCTCTCCGGGCATGCTGGGCGCGCCCGGCCTGCCCGGCCCGCCCGGCTACCCCGGCCTCAAGGGCGACAAGGGCGACAAGGGCGACTCGGTGAGTACCCCTCCCCGCTACACTACCTCGCAAACCTCTCCCACCTAATGCTAATGATTTGATTCCCAGGAGACGCACTTTGCTAAGCAGGTAATAGCACCCGAGTGCACAAAGACGAGTGAATCCTTCCTCTCACTTCCCTGTGGATCGTCATCCTCAGAGTCCACTTCTTGCTTGGTGTGATTCATAAATGAACGATATGTCAGTAACAATGTACCGTTGGTTTATTTTCCGATGTGGCGGCGGTTGGTTCGCGGTGCGTGCGGTGCGTGCGGCGTGCGGTGCGTATATTGTTGCGTGCGGCGCGCTCAGCAGAAGTACCGGAAGCTGAGACGCAGGCAGGTAACTATCCACTCCCACACTGCACACACACACACAGACATACATTCAAACACACACTGCCGTACTCTACACAAGTTAATTTTTGCAATGTCCGAGAGTAAAGTTCAAGTGGCATCGCTGGGAACTGTTAATCTTTATGCCCACTGTTGAACTTGCAGGGAGACGGCACCGGCTACGAGCTATATGGACACGAAATGGTGAGTTCACTTTATTTTCCTTACTTTGCTGAATTTGCCTAATACTTAGAAAAATGACGACATTTTCCGCTTCGATGTGTTATATTAATGATTAGGAAGCTACTTGTACGGGTCTCGGCCTTGTTTTATCCCTTGCTTCCTTCTTCCAGCAATACAACTTGTAGGCCTTGCTCAACACAATCCATTCTGGATCATCCTTTTAGCCTTTTGCGTTGTCCACTTTGCCTCGCTGTAATCCGTCTAGATCCAGCATCGTCTCTGTGATGTTCCATCCTCCGCGTTCCAGAAATTAATCTGGTATGGATAGGTTCTGTTAAGCTGTCTGTTAAGTCTCTGATTATAATTATGATATCAAGAACTAAGTAACTATTGACCGAGGGCAGCGAGCTCTCTGAGTCTATTTGAGTGAATTTGCACTTGTCCATCCGTTCGGATTATAGCTCACTTTAGTTTGTTTGCTTTTTGCCTCCGTTATTTGAAAATCCCGATCTATTCTCAATTGAGGGTGATCGAATAGAAAGGAAAACGAATGACTTCTTTATAAAACCAGTACAAAATAATAAATATATAGCGTTCCTAAAGTAGTAATGATTGCTGATGTAAAAACGCCAAAAAATCTGATCTCTACCACACATTGAAAATCATATTATTGTTCATAAAAATGGAAAGAGTTACTGCAGAGTTTGTCGCCGGCTCTCCTCAGTAGAATCTTGTCAATGATCGCAACCCGGTAGTAGAGTGAATTATCGTAGGAGCCAAAAATTCACCCATTTGAAGCTTTATTAACCAACCTTAAAAAAAGTACCCTGAACCGATTTGCAAATTGGAAGGGTATACTGTGCAGGTGGTTCCATATATTGGTGAAGATCTGATGAATATCTTCGGAGATGGAGAACAGAACTCCTCAATGGATAAGAGCAAATTGCTCGCGATCAGTGTAATAGCTTAGTAAACAGTAGGATTTTAACTGGGCACAGCATATACAGTGGGGTCACTAGAAATTGTGAAATAAAAAAAATTCAAAAGAAAAATAAAACCGACTTCAAAAACCAAAAGCACTAAAAAGTAATAAATGATTTTTGTTTAGTTACACGTGTAAATGTACCTAGGTATGAAGTCGGGCGAGCTTCACATTTGGATTTCTAATTTTGTTTTATTATGCTCGCTCGACTTCATACCTAGGTACATTACACGTGTAACTAAACAAAAATTAATTATTAGTTTTTAGTGCTTGTGGTTTTTGAAGTCGGTTTTATTTTTCTTTTGTTTTTTTTTTTTGAATTAGTAGAATGTATCGAAAATGTACAAAGTAACACTAGCGTTGTCAACATTGCTCTGCCCCGTGTGTGACTCGGTGTGGTGTGCAGATGATGGGTGCGCCGGGCGCGCCGGGCCCCGCGGGCCCCCCGGGCGTGGCGGGCCCCCCGGGCATCAAGGGCGACAAGGGTGAGCCGGGGCTGCGCGGGAAGGCCGTACGTATTCACACTACTCCCGTTCTATTTTCACTAGCACACATAGATATCGTGTGTGCGAGCACAGGTTCTTCTATTTCTTCACTCTCAGGGTCCGATCGGACAGCAATTCGATACAACCGGAGAGAGATCTCTCCGAGATGCGAAGGCGTTATACCGTCGACATCTTTATTCGAGGCTGGTACTGAAAATTTTTTGGCCAAAACATACAATAACAGTGTGCTTCGTACAAAGCTTTTCCATTAGGCTACTTGTTACGGTAAAAATATTTAACTTTGTTTGAAGATAACTATTTTTTTTAAGCAAATTTTTCATCTTATGGCTTTTCCATTAGAGATCAGTGATTGGACAGCTAACCCAAATTTCCAGCTCATATTGAATTATTGACGTAGATAATATTTTTATTATTTTATTACCTACATTAATAATTTTAAGTGTAATGTGGTCACGTTGCAGGGCGAGCGAGGAGAGAAGGGAGACCCGGGCCCGATGGGCTTGCCGGTGAGTTGGGGCAAGGCGGTCTGTAATTGACTCATAATAACTAGCTCATTTTATTCAGGACATGAATGTTAAGATTAGCTTTCCGGGAAGTTTTCCCAAGTTAACATTGGTAAGGTAAAATTGGTCTAAATTTGCTGATCTAAACCGCCATTTTGGCAAGGTTACACTTATATAAAATTACGATCTTTGTATATTGACCATCAGTGTATAGTACAGACCCAAACGATAATCATGGCCGAGATTAATGTCGAGCTGAGAATTTCAATAATATTGGTATTTGGTATAAATTGAAGATAACTAAAGAGTTGGTATACGATTTCGCAGGGGCCCGTGGGGCTGCCGGGCGAGCCGGGCGAGCCGGGCCGCGCCGGCGACTCCGGCCCACGGGTGAGTCGCACGACACACACGACACCAGCCTCGCGTCGTACACGCTTCACTAGGAATGGCTCGATTACAAGAGTTCTTAGCTTGCCATAAGCTCAGAATCATGGGCACAACGAACGTTGCCAGTTTGTGTGGAATTAAACATAACGCCATGTCCGTCATCGGCGCGGATTTCCGAATCAAAACATTGTAATCCTGATAATTTATTTTGTTGTAGAAGAGCTGTGCTTCGTTATTCTTCAGATAGTGACACTCGCATCGCGGCCGCCAAATACATTGCGAGATGTACATAATATTATATTTTACGGCTGCTTTCTTGAAACGAGATTACTTGGATATCGAGCCGTTCCTTGCGAATGCTCCATCGTCGAGGTACACATTTCTATCAACACGAAGTCTGTTACGAACTCCGAGGCCGATGTTGGCGGAGTACAATGTGCTCGTAGTACGAGTGCCTGACAGTTATTCACACACCCCACTTATAGCACTGACCAGTCCCCCGGTAGGCGAGCTAACCTCCTAACCCACTAATCAGTCGTAGGGAACGGTAGCAGCATGACTAGCTCCGCGCCGAGCGCCCGCGCGCAGCACGCGTACGCGCGCGGCGAGCGGGCGCGCGGCGCGTGCACGTGTGGTGCGTGGTACTAACCCGGGTGTGTGGCGCAGGAGAACCGCTGGCCGCCGGACTTCGCCTTCACGTAGTAGCGCCGCGCCGCGCCGAGCCGCGCCGAGCGCGAGCCGCGGCCGCCGACCGAAGCATCAAGGTCGCGATGATCTCCTGTAAAGTGTAAAATTTGTACGTAACTAGGTTAGATTACTTAGCTCGTAAGACGTTACCAAATTAGGCTAAGTGTTGAAAATCTGTATAAAGTGATATTTTCGTAATTTTAAGCGACAACAATTGTAAATGTATCGATATCGATGCGGCGGCACCGTCCGGTCGCCGTCGCGCCGCCGGACGGGGCCGCTCACGTGCCGTTGTCGTATCGTTAGCGGTAAGGTGCCTGCTGTAAAAATATATTATATCTCTTCTGTCTCCCGTTTCACAATTCTTGCCTCGAATCATCGCGTCCGATACTTTATCTCTCATCTTCGAATTCTTGCTCGGCGTAGTGTTCCATTTACCTTTGACTATCTATCTATTCGTGTACTACTTATTTACATAAGTAATGAAGATGTTAAATCTAATGTTATCAACGACAGAGGAACTATTTTTGAATCGCTATAAACATTTGTATATTTACAACGATCCCCCGCGAACAGCCGCGGCCGGGCTCTCGAGCCCGTCTCGCTGCGAATGATTCATTATATCGTATTGGTATGGTTAGCGTAAGCGTATTTACTGTCGTGGTGTAACTGTCGTGGTCGCCTCTACTCGTGTAAGCTATGTGTAAGGCGGTGCCGGCGAGGGCGCGCGAGCGCGGCGCGCGGCACGTTCGCGCGCGCTCGCGCTCGTTCGCTGCCGCGCGGCTCGCGAAGTGTCCCAGTGCTCCGTCCGCACTATTAGCTACTTTAATGTTGATTCGTGCGTATTCGCTTCGACCTTCTGTGTGTATCGTCCCATGTTCTGATGTACTTTTGCTGATGTATAATTATGAATGTCGTCTCTTACATAACTGTCTATCTCGAATGTACAAATCGTATCGCTCGTCGCCGGGCCGAGGCCTGCCGTCGTCGTATCCTAATATAACATATTATTACTATTACGATCGAGCTAAGTGTATGTATTATAAAAAATAATTAAGGATTTAGTTTTTTTATGAATCGAAAGTTGTCATTTGTACCATATTCACGAGAGCATAAAACTATTGTTGTTCACAAATTATTTTCAAGGAAAATAAATAAACATTGCATGCCGTGCATCCTGCGTCTTTGCATTCTTTCGTTTCCCACCTCCGGACTCCTTCACTCACCCGGACCCGCTCGTCGGGGAACACTCGTCTACGCAGACCGACAATCGCAACCTGATCCTCATCAACGAGTGGAGTCTGTCGCGGGAGCTCGCCGCACGCTCGCAAGTACTCTCGGCGAGGACTCGCGAGCGTACGGCGAGCAGTATCTCCACCCGTACCCGCTCGCCACACACCACTCGCTAACCAGTGGGTCGCCGACTAGATCAACCTCGTCGACGAGTGGAGTCTGTGCCGGAAGCTCGCCGCACGCTCGCGAGCGTGCTACTTTGCCACTTCTACGAACTTTGCTCTTGAACGTTTTGCATGGAGCCTGCACTGTTGCATTACTTGAACGTAAGCAGGCAAGTATCCGTTTCCGATATTACTCCTGTATTGTATTTTGGTATGCGGATGGGAATGCATCGCGCGCATGCGTCGCGCGCGCGTGTGTGTGAGAGCAGCTGACGATGTGTGCGTTGTTGCAGGGCCCGCCCGGACTCGACGGCATGAAGGTGAGTTACACTATGTCGCGCTCCTGACGCTCGCCACTATCGAACGACGATACATTATGCAGATAGGGTTCTACCTTTAAAGTAATAGCTTTTTTTCTGCGATTCCATTTGCCTTGACTTAGTACTTTTTAAAATATTCCGTTTGAATTTAAAAATTTCAAGTTCTGGACGGTGATTTGAGCTGAACTCTGATCATACGGATAACTTGATCGGGTGGAATCCCACTTAACTCGCTTCCCTCTCGCTACTCGCTGTACATTTGTAGAATCGACCCGTGCGGTCGAAGCCTGCAGCGATAACATTTGAAGACACGAGTTGAAGTTTTGTTTTGCTCAGTAGCGTGTGTTCCGCCTGATGTGCGTGTGTGTGTGCAGGGCGCGCAGGGCGAGCCGGGCAGCAAGGGCGAGCGCGGCGACCCCGGCCTGCCCGTACGTCACTCCTTACTTTATACCTCTCATTGCTCATAATATGTTCGCCGTCCAGTGGACACTCACTAATGCGTTGCGCCATTGCAGGGCACCGATGGTATTCCCGGCCAGGAGGTGAGTGTGACGCGCGGCGAGCGGCGCGGCGAGCGGCGCAGCGAGCGGAGTGGGCTGACACGGACTACGGCGAGGCGTGCTTCGTACTTTCGTATCGACCGCTCGTCGCGCCGCCACCGCTCACAGCGGCGAGTCGTAGTCGAGCGTCAAGTAAACAAGCTCTGATTCTGCGGAGGGGGAATGTGTCGATCTGTTTGGCAGCACCGAGTGGCGCGCGATGGCCATCCCTTCCCGTCCAGTGTTCTTTTTACCTGACGCCGATAGTGAGAGTCTAATGTGGCACTATTAATGTTTGTTTGTCGGTAGGGGCCGAAGGGAGACAAGGGCTACAAGGGCGAGGCAGTAAGTGTGACTCCACTCGTACGAGTATACTCGCTCACTAACTTTCTCTCGCGATACATCCTGCATGCCACCACTAACGCTAAATGTTGACACCAGCACCGACTTGCTTATTACTTACCTACTTACTTACTTTAGTGTATGTATGGAGGATAAAGTCTTTGCGATCGTCCTTTATAAAAATTATAACACAATTATTACAAATGAAACACTTTCCTTAAACATACACTACACCGCAGATAGCTCACAAACAAAATTATTATAAAGTTGTTGTTTTTACGAATGGACAATGCGAACCTACTTATTTGCCCGTCAGTTTATAAAATGAAACTATTTGTTTCTATAGATAGAAATAAAAGAGACGTAGATAAGTACGCATTGTACCGAATAAAAACTTGAAGTTGACACGAACTTGTGAGCTTCTGTAGTTGAGCTTCGACAGAGTGGGGCAACTGTTGCTGTGTTGCAGGGCCCGGCCGGCAAGCGCGGCCGCAAGGGCGACAAGGGCGAGCGCGGCGAGCAGGGCGTGCCCGGCCTCGACGCGCCCTGCCCGCTCGGCCCCGACGGCCTGCCGCTGCCCGGCTGCGGCTGGCGCCCCAGCAAGGTACGTCCGGCGTCCGTCGCGGTCTGCAGGGCCCGGCCGGCGAGTGCGGCCGCAAGGGCGAGTTAGGGCTTGTTTTGGGTTTAAAATTAATTTGCACGCCTAGAAATTAAATAACTAAAAAATATTACGTAGTTGTTATCGTAGAAGTAAAAGTAGCGGGAAGTAATAACTAAAACGCTATCACTAACAAATCAACGAAGCACGCTTCCCTTTAGTCGACCTCTGTTCACAGCTGGACTCTCGCGAAGCGCGTGTCAGCGCGCAGGCCCAGCACCCAAGTTTGTGTACCGACTACCGACATTACCTACCACTGACGTAATCGTTATTACTGAATGAATCTATTGCACTTAATTTGATCAACCTATTGCTTAGTAAGTGGCAGCGCTGGTCGCATTAGCCGTGCGATGGTGCTACGGCGCACTGACACGCGCGAGGGTCGCAGGGCGGAGAGCGAGTAGTGGCAGTGGTTGTGGTGCAGGAGGCGGCGCGCGGCGCGGCGCGCGAGGACGACGTGGAGGCGGAGGCGGAGGCGGAGGAGGGTGACGCGGACGCGGAGGCGGAGGCGGGCGACTACGACGCCCGCGACGACGACCTGGACGCGCCGCGCGACTACGACGACTACACCGACAACGCGCACCACGAGCCGCACCGCGACTGACGACCGCAGGTGCGCTCCGTCTCTCTCCACCCACCGCCGACCGCCGACCGCCGACCGCCGACCGCCGACGAGTATTTCGGATTAAACAAGTAGTGTGAAGAAATCTAATTAAGATACTGAGAGAATAACCGTCATTTGTAGATCCATCTAGAAAGGTGGGTGTGCCGCAATCACACGGCGCGCGGCGAGGAGACATTGGTTTGGGTTTATCCGCAGCTGTAACGTCCGCTGCACGCGCGTGAGAGCTGGATCGCGCAGCTCCCCACTCCGCAGCCCCGCTTTCTCGCTGCACCTGAGTATGTTTTGCTTGCTTGCACAGTAGAGATTGAAACTAACCGGGGTTTGATAACAGACTAACCTGTAATAACAAATTCCATTTAATTTCACATTAGGATGGTAAGATCAGCGGTCTTGAGCTCAGTGTCTGGTGTTGCGCAGGAGGCGATGCTGGCGTGGCTGCGGCGCCGCCTCGAGCTCGACGCCGACAACGCGCTGCCGCAGCGCTGACGCAGCGCTGACGCAGCGTTGACGCAGAGCTGACGCAGCGCACTGCGACACCCAGGGAGGACTCCGCTCGAAGACTGACACTAGCCGAGGTCCGACTGACGCCGCTCTACACTGCTCGTGTCGACCGGCAGGAGGCATATCGAGCGCGGCAGCGTCGGATCTAGCGAGGCTCTCGTATTAAATAGTGTGAATTTTGCGCGTAGTGACGATGTCTGTGTGTGATCAGAGTTTCAAAATGAACATACAAAGCGACGAAACGGACGGTCGAGTGAGGACCGTGATGTGGCCGTCGTGTTGCAGTCTACTTGCCACCTCGCTGTTTAGTGTAACTCTATCTGTACACGCTTGAGGAACACCTTTTAAAAAGAAAGAAGACATTGTATAGGTATGCAGATATTACCGCAGCTGTTGTAGCTCCCTAGCGTCCGTCAGAGGCGTCAGACGGCAGGTCGCAGGAGCAACTTGTGATTGCGGTATGGGAGCTAACCAGACGTTAACATCTTCACGCAATTCGTCTGCCCGGGAGCGAGTGCCGCAACACGACCGTCCTATCGTCTAATGAACGCCTGAGGCTGAGATCTACGTGTAGAGCGTGTTTTGCCTCGCCTCGAGGACCGAGGTGCGCCCCACTCGACGAGCGGCACCTCCCGCAGCGGGAGACGTGGACGACGCGAGTGGGGCGCTGCCGGGACGCCTGCAGGCGACCACTCCATGCTGCAGGGGTTCCGTTGTTGGGAACCACTCCGTCTTATATAAATATTATCCTTAGTTTATCCTTAGTGGGCCGAGTCACTTAGGTTTAAATATTAGTGATAATTTTAGTATTATTGGTGTGTAGTTTTGATCGTTGTAAATATTAAGGTAGATGAGTAGGAGTATAACTGTGAAGCGTAGAGACTGCGGAGTGACGCAGTGGAAGCTCAGCGCGAACGTTAACCACACAACCTGAACTCTATATTTTGTGGTACAGACCTCCGTCGCGCGTCGCACGAGCAGTACGTCGAATGCCCCAGCAGCCGGCCCGCGCTGAACTTGTAAGCCTGACATCTCTACAGCGCACTTTGACTTTGCTCTACAGATGTCACACCCGCACTCACAAACTGTGACTACGGGTGTAAGTCGTAGAAAAACACGACGAGCAATAACTGTAGTGAACTGGTACGTTGATAATAATTATGCCAGTCAGTCAGTTTATCCGTTTAGATGTATAAGTACCTGTTATATAAGATGTAACGTCGTTTAGATGTATAGGTACCTGTTATATAAGATGTAACGTCGTTTAGATGTATAGGTACCTGTTATATAAGATGTAACGTCGTTTAGATGTATAGGTACCTGTTATATAAGATGTAACGTCGTTTAGATGTATAGGTACCTGTTATATAAGATGTAACGTCGCTTAGCAATAGGTACTTACTTCGCACCGACTTCATTTACATATTCAACAAAATGTCTATATTTTCATATGGAACAGTGAATACCTATGTATATTCTGTATAGTAGGTGGTAAATTATTTATCTAAGTAGTTAATACTAATTAAAAGGCCATCGCGCACGATCGACTGGTCGCCTGTGATTCGTCCTCTCGGCAGAGGACAATATTCGCAAATATAAACAATCTGTCGTCATGACAGTGCGTAGAGTTTTATGACTTGCCTAATGAGATGAGTAATCTATATACTCAGAAGCGACAGGTTTTGTTGTAATATCGTACCTACGGTAATGGCTTGCACGTTTGCTTTCTTTTTTTATTAAAAAAATTGTACGTAGCCTCAGGCTAAAATAATATTACCTACATAACAAAACAATATATGTATTTTGTATCAGCCACCTTGTTCTTGTTACTAACGTTTTAATGATGAGAACGGAAATTTTCGAATATTTTGCGAACTGGTAGGTATGTATGAACGTATAAAGGAAATGAAGATTGATACAAGTATACCTAGCATATTACATGACGCGTGGCGGGAAAACATCGCTCGGAATAACTCCTGAGAGCCTCGAGCGCTGACCTTGTGCGACCGATACTAAAATATAATATTGTAGAACGAACGAACCGTCCCTCCCGATGTTGTTGAGCCGTGTCCACACGCGCGGCGACGCAGCGTGATGTGTGGATACGCCCTTCCTTCCAAATATATTACTACTGTGCCCTATATGCTAAATAAACTATAACAAAATACTACAAAAGAAAAAACGTATAGCTGTCGCAAGTAAAATACCTACTTACCTCTTTATTTTGTGCGCTGGACGCAGACTGATATCACCTTCCTTCCTTGCTGCAAAAGCTCTTTATTTATAATTAAAGTAAAAAGTTACTGCAAATAAGTAAGCAAGTAGGTACCTGCCTATAAGATCTGAAATTAAATAAAAAGAAGAAGAAATACATAGACTTGCATAAATGCATTATTGTGATTCGGATTGCATTTCGTTCGTTCAATATTTTTTTTAGTTATTTAACAGAACGCGTGACAAATCGCAGGCGACGGTCGGCGGCGGCGCGTGAGCCTGCGCGTGCGCCTGTGTACAAACAGTAGCTACGTAGTTTATGGAACCATCATATAATACCTCATCATGTAGAGTTTCATACACTAGGCACTTTGTCTAAACTCCGATCTTATAATCCAAACCATATAAAACCTTGGTAACATAATATTTTGTCATAACTCGTAAGCTTTTCTTGATAAATATTGCAGGGCAAAACATTGAAGTGAAATTCTTCACAGTATTTAGTACCTACCGAGAAAGTAGGTAGGTACTTGTACATTTTCCGCCACAGTAAAATTTCTATCATCAAAACAAAAATAGTACTATATTTCATTATTAAATTAAATATGGCGTTTGGCGCCAAAATTCAGCAGTTCGACGCGCGATGTCAGCCATACAACGGCCACAGACAATAAATAGCATGCGTCTTGCGTAAAGGCCAATGGCGAATAGTATATTTTTTCATATAAGTGACATTTTGGATTCATAATCAGGATTTTAAGATCTGAGCGTAGATAAATAAAAATTACATTACAGCTGTTGTAAAAATTGTTAATATTAATTATTATTAGCTTAATGAATACAGAACTCGTGAGGGACGAACGGTGTTAACGATCGTTCGTAAGCGTTAACGTTAAGTCAAGCTCACACTCGATGTTTGTACATATTATTGCCTAACTACTGTTTCATATTGTATTTATTGCAAGTGTTCATTTTTATTTTAAGATAAACCAATAAAATCTAAGACTTACATTTTTTTAAATAGAGTTTTATTATAATTTTAATCCCTCTACAGTAGGTACCTACTACACAACGAAAAAGTGCAAATTATGATGTTTAGTGAACAAGCGATTTCGTTTGGTAGGATCCTAGGATCTAGAATAGGATCTAAGAAGTGGCGCCACGAGGTTCTGGATGGAGGGGAGAGGGGGGGTACCAGTAAACTTGTTTCTGGTCGACATGCGTATTCTGAAAGAAAAACTTTTTAAAACAAGTCAACCGACTTCAAATGCACTGAAAGAATCAAATTACTTTTAAGTTATGTATACCTGCCTATTTACTTTAAGGTATTGACATTTACTGCCATTATATATGGTATATGATAGATACTGCCATTGGCGCAATTACAAGTGCCATAAGCCTACTTTGTCGTATTAGTTTACAAATTTCGAAAAACCAAATTCAACTTGAATTACGCGGGCAGACCCGTCTTGTGCCCCTTAAATCAATCCATAAGTACTTGCGTCTTGCATACTAATATTACAACTAATTACCAAACATCCTGTATACTAATTACCAAACACCCTGTATACTAAATACCAAACACCCTGTATAAACGCGAAAGTGTGTCTCTGTATCTGTATGTCTGTCTGCGCAACAGATTGACGGATTTTGATGCGTACGGATTTAGCTTACATCCCGGTTATTTAATTTTCCTGGATAAATCCCGGAAAATTAAACAGTTCCCATGGGATTTAAAAAATCTAAATCCACGCGGATGAAGTGGCGGCCATCATCTAGTTTATCATAAACCGAGGAACAAAAATGTAAGTAAATATTATAATTGGTTATTTGATGTCGATGCGACGTCGGCGCCACATTCCTTATCACTGCCTATTTGTGTTATTAGGGTTCGGTACCTCAAAAGGAAAAACGGAACCCTTATAGGATCACTTTGTTGTCTGTCTGTCAGTCTGTCTGTCACGAAACCTATAGGGTACTTCCCGTTGACCTAGAATCATGAAATTTGGCAGGTAGGTAGGTCTTATAGCACAAGTACAGGAATCAATCTGAAAACCGCGAATTTGTGGTCAAATCATTAAAAAAAAAATTAAAATAGGTATGTGTCCAATCGCGAACAATCAAGTACTGTAAAAAAAACTACTTACAAACTAGATGGCGCTGTTTCAATTTTCAAAGTAAGATAACTATACCAAGTGGGGTACCATATGAAAGGGTTTTACCTGTACATTCTTAAACAGATTTTTATTTATTTTTATGCATAATAGTTTTTGATTTATCGTGCAAAATGTTGGAAAAAATATCCGAGTACGGAATCCTCAGTGCGCGAGTCTGACTCGCACTTGGCCGGTTTTTTCCTTTTGGTTTGGCGCCGAATTCATAAACTAAAGGTTATAAGTCTTAATAATTAATATACTTAAGCTTTATGATTTTGTTCATCGGTTTAACTTGGTCTGAAGTACATAATATGTACTTACCTAATATTAATTAATTATTTAACTACCTACTTATGTGGTAGGTACTTAAATTAACATTAGGTAAGTACATATTTATGCCGTAGGTAAGTATATCATACCTAGCGCACCTATGTCTAGATACGATTATTAAATTATTGCTGCAAATTAGGATATTAATTGGTATCAAAACATACTAAGTCATCGTATTGCATTACCCGCATACGATACGATAATATTGATGCTTGGGGGCAAATTGCAGTTTTACATATTGTAACTAAGTACATTTGATAGATCGAATCTAGTTACAACAATATGTAAAACTGTGTTTATGTACGTAACATACCGTACGTAGACTACAGAGTAGGTAGGTATGTAAATACACTACTGGAATAACAACACCAGCTTGTGGTTTAGCGGTTTATCCAATTTTTTTCCTCATTCATTAGTGTCATACCCAGTGCGTCGGTAACCAGACGTTCGAACTGAGACTAAAACTTTATAATATTAAATCCTGTCTCGAATACTCGCTGGTGGCGATTCTCGCTCACATCAAATATACTAGTTCTGTGAACAGCGGCCGAGTGAAAGTGACGTGCAGGCCGACGGACACGTGCACGTAGACATGCCATGGCAGCGCGGCGCGTCGCGTGGTGCGCGCTGCTGCTGTGCGGCGCGGCGAGCGGCGCGGCGAGCGGCGCGGGGCCGGCGTGCGCGCGCGCGCAGCCCTGCGTGGAGCTGGGCGGCTCGCTCGACGACTACTTCTACACGATCAGAGGTGAGCCGCCACAATGTCATTTGTTGAAAGGTTTACCTTTCAAAGTAAGATAACTATACCAAGTGGGGTATCATATGAAAGGGCTTTACCTGTACATTCTAAAACAGATTTTTATTTATTTTTATGTATAATAGTTTTTGATTTATCGCCCAAAATGTTAGAAAAAATACCCACGTACGGAACCCTCAATGCGCGAGTCTGACTCGCACTTGGCCGGTTTTATTTTAGAAAGCGCTTGGCAACCGGCGACCTCACGACCTCGTCCACAGCCTCGACCACAGAACAGCGACAAACCGTGAGCGCTGACATTCCTAGCTCCCTAGGTATTTCGTGGTTGATACTTGACATCCAATATACCTACTTACATAATTTATTTATTTATTTATTTATTTTCAGATTCTTACAATGCTAACAGCAAGCAAATGCCAAACCGCATTGCAAGTCATGATTAATGATTATATTATAATTATATATATTATAATATTATCTATTCGCACGACAACTTCAAACGTTTGCTTACTCATACCTAGTAGTCCTAGTACGTAGGATGGCTCGGAGTTTCAGATACAAACAACTAAACATTTTCAAAAATAAAATAAAAACCGACTTCAATAGGTATGCACAGACACTAAACAGTAAAAAATATTTTTTGTTTCTACACGTGTGTATTAATGTATGTTTTATTTTTATTTTTTATTTATTTAGTAATAGACTTAATTTAAAGAGAAACATTTCTCACCATTTGTTATAGACCAAAGCACTAGATAAAAAACAGACTGGTGTTTGGAATTTGCAGCCCAAATAGACCGTAGTCTGTGCTAGGGCTGACAAAAAGAGAAAAAAAAAATGTATGTGTATGAAGTCGGGCGAGTATAATAAAAGAAATTAGAAATCAAAGCATGAAGCTCACCCGATTTCATACATATATACCTAACTACACGTGTAGAAACAAAATACATTTTTTACTTTTTAGTGTTTGTGCTTGAAGTTGGTTTTTTTTTATTTCCCAACTTTTAGTTGTTCCCACTGTACTACGGGGAACATACATAAAAAAAAAGATTCCGACGAATTGAGAACCTCCTCCTTTTTTGGAAGTCGGTTAAAAATATGCTATACCTGCTTAAACCCCTACTGTTTACTAGCCATCACCGATCGCGAGCAATTTACTGTTATTCGTTAAGGAGTTCCGTTCTCTATCTCCGAAGCGACCTGGTTGCTGAATCCTTAGTTCAATGCTTTTTTAATTTTAATTTAAATAAACAACACAATATAGCTACACAAAAAGAATGATTTAATTTTTTTTTTTTATTTATTTATTTTTAGTGATAGACTTAATTTAAAGAGAAACATTTTTCACCAGTTGGTAAAGACCAAAGCACTGGATAAAAAACAGATTTATTTCAAAAAATACATAAAGATAGGATAGGTAGATATATTATTGCCATATTGCACACCCACTTAGTGAAATTGCCTCAGCTTGCGATGTTGTGTGTTTCAGGAACCTCGCTGACGATCACGTACAGCGAGGGGCGATACTTGCAGCTCACGTGCCGCGCCGGCGTCGCGCTCGACGACCGCGCGCTGCCCGCCTTGCCGCGCCGCGCGCCCGTCGCGCGCGTGCGCCTCGTCGCCTGCGCGCCGCCGCCGCGCGGCTACGCGCACGCGCTCGCCGCGCTCAACGTCAGCCTCGGCGCCGCGCTGGAGCTGGCCGCGCTGCCCGCCGCGCCGCCGCTGCGTGCCGCGGACCTCGCCGCGCCGCGCGTCGCCGAGCTCGCGCTGGAGCAGCCGCGCGCCTCCGCGCTGCTGCGCCTCGACCCTGCGCTGCTCGCTGCGCTGCCCGCCGCGCTGCCCGCGCTGCGCGACCTGCACCTCAAGCGCGTCGAGCTGCCCGCCGGTGCTCCGCTCGGCCCGCCCGCGCTGCGCTCGCTGTGGCTCGAGCGCGTCGCGGGTGCGGCGCTGGACGCCGACGCGCTGGCGCGGCTGCCCGCGCTCGACAGGCTCGTCGTGGTGGACGACGCGCTGCGGGAGCTCGACCTAAGCGCGACGACGCTGCGCAACGTGACCGTGGACGCGCCGCTACGCGTGCTGACGCTGGGTGCGCACGTTGTTGACCTCACGCTGCGGCGCGTGCAGGGCGCGGAGCTGCGCGGTGACTGCGTGGCGCTGCGGCGCGTGGTGCTGTTTAACGTGACGTGGCCACTGCCGGCGCGCTGGCTGGCGCGCTGCGGTGGCGTGCGTGAGCTGCGCGCGCTGGCGTCGCGCGGCGCGCTGGGCCGCGCTGAGCTGGCGGGCGCGCGCGCGCTGCGTGTGCTGGACGTGCGACGGTGCGCGCTGTGCGAGCTGCCGCCGGGCTGGCTGGCCGACGCCGTGGAGCTGCGCGCGCTCAACCTCTCCGACAACCTGCTGGAGCGCCTGCCGAAGTGAGTCGACCGAGCTCCGCGTCGCACGATGTCCTATAGCTTTTCCATTTCAACATAAGCTTGTCCACTATTTATTAGACTTTTTCATAAGGATTTCAAGATTAAGTTCCACGATTCTTTCCATTTTGTCTGCTGGTTCATTACAGCTCCGCGTTGCAACATCCTTTTCTGAGAACACTAATATCGCCTCCCCGGCAGCCTGGCGGCGTCGCCCGCGCTGGAGGAGCTGTGGGTGCAGCACAACCGGCTGAGCGTGGCCGCGCTGGCGCCGCTGGGCGCGCTGCCCGCGCTGCATACGCTCCGACTCGACCGCAACCCGCTGCGAGACCTGTGCGGCCGCGGCGGCACCTTCGTGACCACCGGTAACCCAGCTCTCTGTCCGTACGTCACCATCGAGAACACCGCCAGGCCACTAACGTGTGACACGTTGCAGGCATGTCGCCGCTGGCGGGCGCCACGGCGCTGCGCGTGCTGAGCCTGCGGCAGACGGGCGTGGTGGCGCTGTGCCGCGACTGGCGCGAGCAGCTGCGGCAGCTGGTCACGCTGGACCTGCGCAACAACAACATCACGCGCCTCACGAGCGCCGATCTGCGCTGGCGCCGCGCCGCGCCCGCCAGCGTGGACCTGCGCGCCAACGACGTGCGCGTCGACTACACGCAGGACGACTACCGCGCCGCGCTGCAGCTGCGCCCGGACCCGCGCGACCCGGTCAGTGTAACAACAGCATCACGCGCCTCACTGTAGCGCTCACTGTAGAGTACCTTGCCATAGTGAATGAGTGTGTAACGTTTGTTGCGTGCAGCTGACGACGCTGCTGCTGGACAACCTGGTGGAGTGCGACTGCTACGACTACTGGTTCGCGCGCGCGTGGCGCGAGCGGCCCGAGCACGCGCGCGTCGCGCTGCGCGAGCTGCGCTGCCGTGCCGACGCCGACGCCGCCGCGAGCGCCGTGCCGCGCCGCCTGCTCGACGTGCCGCTCGACGAGCTGCTGTGCGACATGACGGAGGTGAGGAAACGACTTCCTGGGAATTGCAAATATGAACAACAGAAAAAGAAATCGAACAACAGAAAAAATAAATCGAACGACAGATTGAAATCTGATACGTAGACTAGAAATCCCATGCAAACTACGGCAAAAATTAAGAAATCATAAATTTTTCCCAGTCTGTAAATAAAAAAATGTTTTTCCTGAAGTCCTAAAAGACTGTTTGGTATGTAGGCTAGGAATTGCCTATTGAATCTAGAAGATATCTGATTCAAAATTGAGTTGCAAGATTCCACCCGAACGAACACATTGCAAGTTGACCAAAAGCTTGCAAAAAAAGAGGTACCAATTCTGAGTGGGCCATGAAAATGATGTAAACGAAATTGATGTAAAAAAAATCTAGGGCACAAAATAAATTAAATTCCCGCCAAAAACATTTCACGTAAATGTTGCCAAGACTCACAAGTTACAATGTTAAAAAGTTATAAGATCTCTAGTAGAGCCAAGCCCCTAGCTGAGCTTAGATTTGTGCTGGCCATGGGATTTGAAGTGCTCTTGACTGGATCACACTAATTAACCAACCAAGATGTAGGGTTTGTAGAATCAGAGCTTGTAAGTAGAGCAATTTCTTATTTTCTGTGATAAATGTGATATATTATATTACCATTTATTTATTATTGACATTAAAGTTTAAAATATAATAGAGTTTGAACGTAGCTACACTTGGATGAAATCCGATATTTAATACTGAGCTGTGTCGCGCAGGGCTGCCCGCGCGCCTGCCGCTGCCGCGCGTCCGACGGCGGCGCCGAGCTGCGCTGCGAGCGCGCCGGCCTGCGCGCCGCGCCCGCGCCGCGCGCCGGCCCGCCCGTGCGCGCGCTGCTGCTGGCCGGCAACAACGTAACGCGCGTGCGCGCCGCCGACGTGGGGCCCGCGCTGCGCCTGCTCGACCTGCGCGACAACGCCGTGGCGGCGCTGGACGCGGGCGCGGTGGCGGCGCTGTGGGACGCGCGCGCCGCGCTGCAGCTGGCCGGCAACCCGCTCGACTGCTCGTGCGCCGCGCTGCCGCTGCTGCGCGCCGTGGCGGCCGAGCCGCGCCGCGTGCGCGACCTGGCGGCGGCGCGCTGCGCGGACGGGCGCGCGCTGGCGGCTGCGGCGGCGCGCGCGGTGCGCGACTGCGCCGCGTGGCCGCTGTGGCCGGCGCTGCTGGGCGCGCTGGCGCTGGCCGCGGCCTCGGCGCTGGTCGCCGCGTGCCTCGTGCGCCCCGCCGCGCGCCACCGCCTCAAGGTGAGACCGACCTCTCTCTCTCTCGTTCAACGAACAATCACATAGACAACAAAGAGATTAATATTGCATCGTTATCTAGTTTCAACTTATATTAAAATTAGCTGATGCCCGCAGCTTTGCTCGCGTGGATTTAGGTTTTTTAAAATCCTATGAGCTTAAATGAGGTAGTTATTTAAAAATTACAGACAGACACTTTAATTTTATTTATTAGTATAGATTTAAAGCCTAATATAATAATTAAACAATAGCTCCTCGGGAAATTAGTTTCAAGTCGAATGCAATATTTGTGCCGTACAGACAGATAAACAAACAGACCGACCGATGTTTTTCTAATGAGCATTTTGAAAACCCTCAGAAATATTAAATCGATTGCATTTAAAGCACCTACTTAATGCCGGCAGCGGTTCCTGTTCGAGCGCGGGCTGTGCCTGCGCTGGGTGCTGCGCGGCGCGCGGGCCGACGACGACGCCTCGCGCCAGTTCGACGCCTTCGTGTCGTTCTCGCACCTCGACCAGCGCTACGCCGACGAGCTGGCGCGCCGCCTGGAGCGCGGCGAGCGCCCGCGCCGCCTGTGCCTGCACGAGCGCGACTGGCTGCCGGGCGACTGGATCCCGGCGCAGATCGCGCGCTCCGTGCGCGGCGCGCGCCGCACGCTCGTGCTGCTGTCCGACCACTTCCTGGCGTCCACGTGGGCGCGCGCCGAGCTGCGCGAGGCCTATGCCGCCGCGCTGGCCGAGCGCACGCCGCGCCTGCTGCTGCTGCTGCTGCCCGGCTGCAGCGCCGACGCGGCCGCGCGCGCCGACCCCGCGCTGCGCGCCTACCTCGCGCGCGTCACCTACCTGCGCTGGGACGACCCGCACTTCTGGCGCAAGCTGGAGCTGGCGCTGCCGCCCGCGCGCCGCGCCGCGCCGCCAGCACGCCCGCCCCCGCCGCCGCCCCCGCCCCCGCCGCCATGACGCATACCTCATATCTCGCGCGCGTACCTATTGGAGCTGGGCCATGACCGCAGCCTCAGTCCCGTGCTATGACATTGCCAGTGAAGTTCTAAAGTGCAATAAACATTGACTACCGAGTTCAATGGTTACTTGTTAAATAACTGCCAATTTATTTCAATAAGAACTGAAAAACCATTTGCGCCTCGAGAGATGCTCCACGTAGGTTTTGTTTGTCGGATGGCGGTTCAGGACATCTCGTGAATCGTTAGAAGGTAAACGTTGTTGGAACTGTTCCGGGAAGTTGGATTTGTGTGGAGAACTAAATAAATTATGTAAATAGCGTAGGTTAATTACTGCAACCACATTGTGTAAAAGTGATAAAATTTACGTCATCAAAACTTATCACGTAACTTGTAAATCGAGAAAATATAGTGATTTTGTTGTCAGCAATGCTTGTTCTGAATCTGAATCTCGTTGTGAGCTGTAATATTACAATGTTTAAGAAAAATTATTTTTCAATTACCAAAGATTTTTATAAAAAAAAATTAAATACTGGGATTATACATACTTGTATAAGGGGTTGAACAGGGATCCCTCTTCCCCATACTATTACATTAATGGCCTTAGAAAAGTAATCTCCGTTACAAGAGAAAATGAAAAGCAAAATAGCGTCCCTTCGAAACCCCCATATTTACCGAAATCTTGCATTGAAAATCTTCAAAAATAACAAAAGATTAGCACATTCAACAAGAATGCTAATAAACAAATCGATACCGATGCAAAGCAACTGTGTAACAAAATATAAACGACCAAGATAACGTGTAGTCAGCGCGCAGGTGCCGCGTGTAATGTGGTAAGAACACGGCAGCAACTGTAACATTGTAAACTTAAGGACTAAATGCTAACCGTTAGGTTATGTTAGGTTATGTTAGGTTATGTTAGGTTATGTTAGGTTATGTTAGGTTATGTTAGGTTATGTTAGGTTATGTTAGGTTATGTTAGGTTATGTTAGGTTATGTTAGGTTATGTTAGGTTATGTTAGGTTATGTTAGGTTATGTTAGGTTATGTTAGGTTATGTTAGGTTATGTTAGGTTATGTTAGGTTATGTTAGGTTATGTTAGGTTATGTTAGGTTATGTTAGGTTATGTTAGGTTATGTTAGGTTATGTTAGGTTATGTTAGGTTATGTTAGGTTATGTTAGGTTATGTTAGGTTATGTTAGGTTATGTTAGGTTATGTTAGGTTATGTTAGGTTATGTTAGGTTATGTTAGGTTATGTTAGGTTATGTTAGGTTATGTTAGGTTATGTTAGGTTATGTTAGGTTATGTTAGGTTATGTTAGGTTATGTTAGGTTATGTTAGGTTATGTTAGGTTATGTTAGGTTATGTTAGGTTATGTTAGGTTATGTTAGGTTATGTTAGGTTATGTTAGGTTATGTTAGGTTATGTTAGGTTATGTTAGGTTATGTTAGGTTATGTTAGGTTATGTTAGGTTATGTTAGGTTATGTTAGGTTATGTTAGGTTATGTTAGGTTATGTTAGGTTATGTTAGGTTATGTTAGGTTATGTTAGGTTATGTTAGGTTATGTTAGGTTATGTTAGGTTATGTTAGGTTATGTTAGGTTATGTTAGGTTATGTTAGGTTATGTTAGGTTATGTTAGGTTATGTTAGGTTATGTTAGGTTATGTTAGGTTATGTTAGGTTATGTTAGGTTATGTTAGGTTATGTTAGGTTATGTTAGGTTATGTTAGGTTATGTTAGGTTATGTTAGGTTATGTTAGGTTATGTTAGGTTATGTTAGGTTATGTTAGGTTGGGGTGCCAGCCAGGTAACCTCCACGCGTGCCCGAGTGCTGCGGGTCCCTTTCGGATACGTCCGGGGGGAAGAGCTGCGCTTGGGTCGGTGCACCCCGGTAACATGGTAACAATTTCTTACAAGGGATATTGTTAGCCATGGCTAATAACCTGGTGGGGGGGGGGAGGTTTCTCCGCGTGCCCCTCTGATTAGCAGAGGGCACAGTGGAAGAAACCAGGGGTAAACACCCCAAGGGGTGGAGAGCTGTGAAGCCTATCGAGAGGAAGAAAACCTCTTTAAAAATAACCGAAGCGGGCGGGAACGCCCACCTAATCTCAAGGTTTGACGCCTGCCGATGGGATGAGTGGCTGATGGGGGATCAGTCGTTAGGGCGTCACATTGGGGGGGGAACTGGGGTTTAAAAAAAAAAAAATCATGGATAAAGCGTCGTATAAAAATTCTACCCGGGAGGGTCCCGCTAGCGGGGAATCCCTTGGTGCTTCGGAAAGCCGGAGCATCGGCCCCATCGTATACGGGGGGGCCAACCGACGTTTAATGGGGGTAGGTGCACGAATGGGGGATAAGGAAGAAGGAAATGTGCTGGGGGAAACAGAGAAGGAGGAGAAGAGGAGAGAAGAAGAAAAGAAGGAGGAGGTAGTAATGGAGATAGGAGAAATAGAGTCCGTGGGACCGAGGGAGGCAGGGCTGACGGAGTCCGTGGGACTGAGTGAGGTGGCGCTCTCGTTGCCGGGATCCGACATGATCGTGGAGTGCGGACCCAGGTCAGATTCGGATGCCTCTATAATCGTGTCGGGTCCGGGCCGCCTGTGGCAATTACAAGGCGTTAAAAGGCCACGTCTTGGGGAGGATGCTTCGGTGTCAACAGAAACCGATGATGAGATGTCGGAGGCAAGGAAGCCGAGAAGAAGGGGACGGCCTCCTGCTGCTGGCAAATCTATGGGGTCGGCCAAAGCCAAGGCGGAGCTGGCCAGGAAGAGGCGCCAAGATGTCTCTGAGAAGGCAGAGGAGGAACTGTTGAGAGCCTCTGTCGTCTCTCAATTCAGGAAGGAGCAGGGGCTTTCCGATTCGTCGGCAGCCGGATCGTTGGAGTCTGGGCCAGCAGAAGAGAAGACTGTGGCTCAGATCCAAATGCGAGTGCAGGACAGTCTGGCGGCGATCACGACGGTCGCCACAAAGTCTGGCCATCTCAAAGGGACATTTGTGCGTGTCCTGAAGGACGCTGTGGTCTCCATTAAAGAGGCTGTAGAAGTCCTCAGCTCGCGCACAATGTCAGAGGAGACCAAGAAACTGCAGGCCGAAAACACGCGCTTGCAGGCTGAAATGGCCAGCCTCCGTAAGGAGATCGCTGACATAAAAAGGGACATGGAGAGTGCGCGGAAACAGGGTTCCGTGCCCTCTCCCTCGGATATGGCTGAAGAGCTGCCCCCTGTGTCGCAGCCTTCTCAAAGGGGGAAGAAGGGTCGACGCTCTGAAGCCATCTCGGCTGCGTCCCCGATAGAGGAAATCTGTCGCTCGGTGATGGTCCAGGTCGGAGAAATGTTAAATGCCCGCCTGGCCTCCTTCGAGGACAGGCTCCTCCCGGAAAAGCGACTCCGCCCCCCATTGGCGGCAGATAAAAAAGAAAAGGCAGCAAAGCAAGCAGGCCCCAGCCTACCTGTGAAGGAGTTGCGTCCCACAGAGAGGACGCTCTCCGGAGAAGAGTTACACCAAACACCACCTTCTGCATCATCCTTCCAACCCCCTCCCAAAGAGGGTCTTTGGGAGAGGGTTGGAGGGAGGAAGAAGGGGAAAAAGGGGAAGAAGAAGAAAAAGAATAAGAAGAGGTCGAAAACTGGCGCACATGGCGATGGACCGCCCTTGCGGCCACAAGGCCAGTCAAAATCACAGCCACAGTCTCAGCAACGGCCTCAACCCTTGAACAAGGCTCGAAAGCTCCGACCGCCTCGTTCTGCTGCGATAGTTATAACGCTGCAGCCAGGGGCTGAGGAGAAAGGAGCTTCCTATAGTAAAGTGATACAAAAGGCTAAGGAAAATATCTCACTGTCTGATTTTGGCGTTGCCGCGGTACGGTTTAAAGTGGCTGCGACCGGAGCGCGGATTTTGGAGCTCCCAGCGGCTTCTGGTGGAGAGAAGGCGGATGCTCTGGCCCATAAGATCAGGGAAGTAGTAGGTGAAGAATTTGTGCGAGTCTCTAGGCCCACCAAATGCGTCGATATACGTGTTTCGGGCCTGGATGACTCCGTCACCAGCAATGACGTGGTGACCACCGTGGCACGTATAGGAGGTTGTTCTGTTGATCAGGTGCGTGCCGGGGAGGTAGTCCGCAATTCCTCGGGCCTTGGGACGATTTGGCTGCGTTGCCCAGTCATGGCTGCAAAAAAGGTGGTCGAAGGAGGAAGACTATTAGTGGGCTGGGTTTCGGCCCGCGTTAATCTGCTCGACGAGCGACCCCAGCGTTGCTACCGCTGCTTAGAAAGGGGTCATTTGAGGGCTCAGTGCATCGCTGAGACTGACCGCAGTGACACTTGTTACCGCTGCGGGCAGATTGGCCATAAAGCGAAGGAGTGTTCGGCCGCGCCACATTGTAGTGTGTGTGCGGCAGCTGGTAGACCAGCGGATCATCGGGGGGGCAGCGGCGCATGCAATCAGCCAAGAAAGTCCAGAATGAAGAGTGGTAAAGCTGACGATGGCCCCCGGGTCTCCTCGCAGTCTGCCGGCCCATCCATGAACAATCGGGCTGAGGAGGTTGAGATGGCCGTAGGATAATAAATGGCTCTCAGATTTCTTCAAGGGAATATCAACCACTCTGCTAGAGCTCAGGACCTCCTGTTCCAGAGTATAGCGGAGTGGTCGATACACGTTGCCGTGGTCGCTGAACCGTACTACGTCCCATCGGGTGACGATTGGGCAGGGGACCTTGACGGCTTGGTAGCCATCACAACCCGGACCGCTGCTGGATCTCCGAACTTCGAAAGAGTTGTGAGGGGGCGGGGTTATGTCTCAGCACAAGTGGGTGACGTCACAGTAATTGGCGTCTACTTCTCACCGAATAGAACTCTGGCGGAATTTGAGTCATTTCTGGTGGACCTCGGAGCCCAAATCGATCGGAATCGCTCAGACCGGATGCTCGTCGCCGGTGATTTCAACGCCAAGTCTATGGCGTGGGGATCTTCGGTGACTGACGCGCGTGGTAGGGAGCTCGAGGAGTGGGCGCTCTCAATGGGGCTGTCGGTGGCGAACCGGGGGACGGCTTACACGTGTGTGCGGCAACAGGGTGGCTCCATTGTAGATATCACTTTTGTTGATGCTGCTCTGGCATGCAGTGTCCATGGTTGGGAAGTGTTGGAAGGTGAGGAGACACTCTCCGATCACCGATATATTCGGTTCACAGTTGCCTCATCTGCAGCATCTGCAAGCGGTACAAGTCAGATCTCACGAGGCAACTGTCCTCGCTGGTCATTGAAGCGCTTAAACAAGGAGGTCTTGTACGAGGCGGCATTGGTTCAAGCATGGGTAACGGGTTCTGAAAATCCAGTGGAGGTGGAACGGGAGGCCGAGTCATTCAGCAAAGCCATGATGCAGGTTTGCGATGCGGCTATGCCACGAGTCGGTCCCTGCCCGCCAAAAAATGCAGTGTACTGGTGGTCAATGGAGATAGCGCAGCTGCGTAGATCCTGCGTAGCAGTGAGACGCCAGTACCAAAGGAGCCGCCGCCGTCGAAATCGGAATGAGCCAGAGGAGGCGCGCCTCTACGCGCTGTACAGGGAGGCTGTCGTTGCCCTACAGGTGGCCATTAAAACGGCAAAGGAGCTGGCGGAAGAGGAGATGCTTGAGAGCCTCAACGCTGATCCGTGGGGGCGACCATATAAAATGGTCCGACGAAAGCTGCGCCCCTGGGCACCACCCCTCACACAAACTCTTCAGCCTCAACAGCTGGAGATGGTCGTGGATTCGTTGTTCCCACAAAGGGTCATTCAGGAGTCACCTGATATGGCGCCGCCTACAGCTGGAGAGGACGAGACTGTTTCTCACGCGCCCGAAGTCACCGAGGGTGAACTAAAGGCAGCGGTGCTGCGGCTCCGATCCAAAAACACCGCTCCGGGTCCTGATGGAGTGCACGGCCGTGCATTAGCACTGGTTTTGGGCCCACTAGAGCCTCGACTAAGAGGGCTTTTCAGCGCATGCTTGGAGAAGGGACAGTTTCCAGGTCCTTGGAAGACAGGGAAACTGGTCCTGCTACGCAAAGAGGGTCGCCCAGCCAGTTCTCCATCAGCATATAGGCCTATCGTGCTACTTGATGAGGTAGGCAAGCTCTTCGAACGTGTGGTTGCCGCGCGTATTGTTCAACACCTGGAGGAGACAGGACCGGGTCTCAGCGACCATCAGTTCGGCTTCCGCCGGGGCCGTTCCACCATTGACGCAGTCGCACGGGTGAAGGCCCTAACGGATGACGCAGTTTCTCGGGGTGAGGTAGTCTTAGCGGTGTCTCTTGACATCGCTAACGCTTTTAACACCTTGCCTTGGAACAGCATCAGGGAGGCGCTGAGATACCATGCGATGCCGGCATATCTCAGACAAATCGTGGAGGCCTATCTCTCGGGCCGGGCTATTGTCTATCCGGCACACGGTGGAGAATGGGTACGCCGAGAAGTGTCGTGCGGTGTGCCACAGGGTTCGGTTCTTGGGCCTCTCCTGTGGAACATCGGCTATGATTGGGTACTGCGGGGGACCAACATGCGGGGTGTCGATGTGACGTGCTACGCAGATGACACTCTCGTGACAGCTCGAGGCAGCAATTTCAGGGAAGCGCGCGTCTTGGCGACGGCTGGAGTGGCCCAAGTTGTAGCGCGTATCCGGCGGCTGGGACTTCAAGTAGCCCTCAATAAGTCTGAGGCTCTGTGCTTTCATGGGCCAAGGAGAGCACTTCCAGCGGGCGAATATCTGGTAGTGGGCGGAGTTTCCATCGCTGTCGAGTCGACGATGAAGTACCTAGGACTCGTTCTCGACAGTCGATGGAAATTTGAGGAGCATTTTCGGCGCCTGGCCCCCAAACTAATTGGGGCTGCCGGGGCGCTGGGACGGCTTCTTCCAAACGTGGGTGGGCCAAGTGCCAGTTGCCGCCGCCTGTATACGGGAGTAGTGCGGTCGATGGCTCTCTACGGGGCACCTATCTGGGCGGATGCTCTGAACTCCTGCATTCGGACCCTGCTGCGAAAGCCGCAGCGAGTCATGGCGGTCAGAGTCATCAGAGGTTACCGCACCATTTCCTGTGAGGCAGCCTGTGCTTTGGCAGGGACTCCTCCATGGGACCTGGATGCGGAGATGCTGGCAGACATGCACCAGCGAAGGGTGGATGCCCGATTGAGGGGCGAGTACCCTACCTCCACTGAAATCGCTGGGTGGCGGCGAAATGCGCAGGTCGAGCTCCTCCACCAATGGTCGGCAAGGCTCGAATCACCCAGCGCAGGTCATAAGACAGTGGCGGCGATCCAGCCCGTTCTACAACGGTGGGTGGAGAGAGGGCATGGAGTACTCACCTTTCATCTTGTGCAGGTCCTTTCGGGGCACGGCTGCTTCGGAAGGTACCTGTGCAGGATCGCTGGTAGAGAGCCTACTGAGGAGTGCCATGAGTGTGGCAGTGCCATGGATACGGCGCAGCACACTTTGGCAGAGTGCCCAGCATGGGATGAGTCGCGAGAGACGCTCGTGACAGCAGTGGGGCAAGACCTCTCCCTGCCAGCCGTAGTCAGAGCCATGGCGAACAGCGATAGGTCTTGGAAAGCGGTAGAGTCCTTCTGCGAGGAGGTAATGTCGCAGAAGGAGGCGGCGGAGCGCATGAGAGAAGATGATTTGAGCTCTCATGCCATCCGTCGTAGGAGGGTTGGGCGTAGGCGAGTCGCCCACGACCGCCGCCTACCCCCTTGAGAGGGGCTCTCGGGCGATGGACACGGGGAGTCTATCGCCCGAAAAGAAACCAGTCCCCGAGTCGGGAGGCGCACTATTGTGTTCCTAGTGTGCCTCAGACGGTGGGTAGGGACTATATTGGTCCCCCGAGGAGAGTCCTTAGTAGGCGCCGCTGGCCAGGTTGCGCGAACGTGTTTGGCCCCGTAACCTGACCATCAGGCGATGCGTGGAACGCCGTGGGGTTTTAGTCGGTAAAAGTCCGACATAACCTCCGTGCCTCCCCGGGCGCGGTGGTATCCATGAGGATTTCCCCACGATAAAAAAAAAAAAAAAAAAAAGGTTATGTTAGGTTATGTTAGGTTATGTTAGGTTATGTTAGGTTATGTTAGGTTATGTTAGGTTATGTTAGGTTATGTTAGGTTATGTTAGGTTATGTTAGGTTATGTTAGGTTATGTTAGGTTATGTTAGGTTATGTTAGGTTATGTTAGGTTATGTTAGGTTATGTTAGGTTATGTTAGGTTATGTTAGGTTATGTTAGGTTATGTTAGGTTAGGTTAGGTTAGGTTAGGTTATGTTAGGTTATGTTAGGTTATGTTAGGTTATGTTAGGTTATGTTAGGTTATGTTAGGTTATGTTAGGTTATGTTAGGTTATGTTAGGTTATGTTAGGTTATGTTAGGTTATGTTAGGTTATGTTAGGTTATGTTAGGTTATGTTAGGTTATGTTAGGTTATGTTAGGTTATGTTAGGTTAGGTTAGGTTAGGTTAGGTTAGGTTAGGTTAGGTTAGGTTAGGTTAGGTTAGGTTAGGTTAGGTTAGGTTAGGTTAGGTTAGGTTAGGTTAGGTTAGGTTAGGTTAGGTTAGGTTAGGTTAGGTTAGGTTAGGTTAGGTTAGGTTAGGTTAGGTTAGGTTAGGTTAGGTTAGGTTAGGTTAGGTTAGGTTAGGTTAGGTTAGGTTAGGTTAGGTTAGGTTAGGTTAGGTTAGGTTAGGTTAGGTTAGGTTAGGTTAGGTTAGGTTAGGTTAGGTTAGGTTAGGTTTTTTTTTTTTTTTTTATTTTAATATTAAATACATTGACCTCTGACGTTATCAGAGACTGTGACTGCTTTTCAGTTTTTGGCTACTCTTTCATTCCAGTTCTCGCTAACATTCTGCTCGTACTTTCATTCTTCATACTAGATCTTTCTTTCATGCGTCTTCTTTCACTCGATGGGTGGGTTCCCTTCCTATCCATCTTTCTACTTTCAGGGGTGTTTTCTTTTCTTTTATTTTTATTTTATTTCTTTATTACACAAATCTAATTACATTCTTATATCTATTTACATCTATTTATATATACTATTATTTATATATACTATTTTATGATGAATAATTAACAATACGATATTGGGGACAGAGCGGATCTAATTTTTACACATGTTGGTTACTATATTCAATAATATACAAGAAACATTGTGTCTACATTAGTCCGCTCTGTTCCCAATCAGGTTACTGTTTCGCTTATTTACTTCTATGCATATATCTTTACAATATTTAAAGAAAACATCCCTTTTTTTATTATCGTGTATGATATCCGCAATATTACCTATCGACAGTTGAATTTCGATCTCTTGTTCCAGCTTCATTCGTTTATACGCATGAACTGGACAGTCAAACAGGAGATGGGGAACAGACTCGGACACCCCGGGGTCGCAGATGCAGGACGGACTCTCCTTGCACTTGAAGCGATGCAAGTACTCGGAGAATCCGCCGTGCCCCGTCAACACCTGGGTGACGAGTCCGTCCACCTCCATTTTACTTACAACTCTGTAGGCCGCCACCGCATCAGGAAGAAATATTTTGGTGACGCCGGCCGTTTCACCGGCTCGGTACCGGTCGTTCCATTCATCAAGCGATCGCATACGAATGCTTCGCTTGATGAATGAGACGGGGCAGCTGTCGTAGTCAAATTTGCGTTTAGACTTCAGAGCAGCCTCCTTGGCCAGATTGTCGGCACGCTCATTCCCCTCCAGTCCTGCATGGGCTTTGATCCAGAACAAGCTTATACGTTTGTTCTGGAGCAAAGCGTCTCGCAGGAACCCTCGCGCTTCTACCGCCAGGGGGTGGAGAGCCTTTGGATTTTGCAGCGTCTGCAATGCTGACAATGAATCGGAGTAAATTCCGACAGATCCGGCCAAGTTTGCTGCGGCCATCCGTGCCGCCCGGCATATCGCCAGAAGCTCCGCCTGGTAGACCGTGCAGTAAGACGGTAACGCAAGCTTGAGGGCTTTGGTTTCGGCGGCGTCACTCCATATGGATAGCGCCGCCCCCACCTTGCCCTCAATCTTGCTACCGTCCGTATAGATATTGAAGTCATTGTCATTATTGGCCATAAGTTGCTCCTGGTCCATCAGGCACTTGAACTCGAGGTCGAGATGGCTGGCGGGATGCGGTGACCGAAGGGCCGAGGACACTCGCTCTACCTCCCGATCCCCTATCTCTCGCTGGGGCACCCCCTTCCTCGCCTCATACAGCGCCGCGGCTTCGCGGACGCGAAGGTCGAGTGGGAGTATCCCAGCGAGCAACAGGGCCGCGTTCAGGGAGACAGTGCGATATGCCCTACAGAGCTTCTGTGCGAAGCCTCGCTGGACCACGTTCAGCTGCTTCCGGATTCCGAGCCTGTCCACAGCAGGCGCCCATACGCTGGCGGCATACAGAACTACAGGTTCGACCACCGCTACATAGATAGTACGGATTACTTCGGGGTGGAGACCCCAGCTGACCTTAGCTGCTCGTGCCAACTGATGGTAGAAGGCTACCGCGCGCTTGCAGACACTCGCGACGTGGGCGTTGAATGTGAGTTTTCGGTCAATGACAACACCCAACAGTTTGATTTCGTTCGACAAGGCAACGTCGACCCCGCCCATGCGTAGACGCGGGTCGTCGTACTTTAATTTGCGCGTCATAACCATTGCATTGGTCTTATGAGGCGCAAATCGAAGTTTATTTGCCGCTCCCCACATTCTCACACGTTCAAGGGCGGCGTTGGCCTGCCGTTCGATTTCGAGGGCCGTGTCGCCCTCGAACACCAACACCACATCGTCAGCGAATGCCTGCACGTACGCGCCACTAGTTTCCAAGTCCCGGAGCAGTGGGTCTAAAAGTAAGTTCCATAATATTGGTCCGCCAATAGATCCCTGCACGCAACCCTTCTCGGTAGCTATTGCGTACTCCTCCCCACAGTACCTGACTTTGACGCTCCTGTCATTTAGATAGCTGCTCAAAAGCCGTCGGATGTTTATAGGGCATTTTTCCTCCGCCAGCCTGACCTTTATTTTGGGCCACCAAGCGTTATCAAAGGCGCCCTCTATGTCCAGTGATATCAGAACGACAATCTTCTTGCTGTCTAGTTTATGTCTGATATGTTTCACTAAGGTGTAGAGGGCGTCTTCGGTGCTCCGTTGGGGCATAAAGCCAAATTGGCGTGTGCTAAGCCTAGGCGCTATATGAAATTGTAGTCTAGTGACAAGCATCTTTTCCAAGACCTTTCCAAGTACCGGAAGGAGGCCTATAGGACGATACGATTTTGGGGTCGTGTAAGTGGCCTTTCCGGGCTTCCGAAGGAAGATTACTGTGGCCTCCTTCCAGGCCCCGGGAAAGTGGTGGATTGCCAGGCACCGGTTGAAAAGGCACAAGAAGAGGTCCGGGTTGAGGTTTATCGCATGCAGGCATATGTCGGCGGTGAAGCCGTCCGCTCCAGGGGCTTTCTTCGGGTCGAAAGAACGACTCGCCAGCTTTAACTCTAAATGAGTGAAAGGGGGGTCCCCCTGGTCCGAGGAAGTCTCGCTATCCGTGAGCTCCGCCAGGGCCCTCACCCGTCGGTGCTCCTCGGAGTCTTGCTCTTCGGAGTCCTTGGGGTAAAAGGTCTCGGCCATAAGTCGGGCGGAGCTCTTGGCATCAATTTCCGTGTTTTCTACCACCAGCGGTGGATCTTCCTCCCGTTTGGCCGTCCTGCCCAACACCCTATATATACCCCCCCAGAGAGACTCTCGGTCCTGTTTCCCGCAAAATTCCTTCCAGGACCTAGTTTGAGCCTCTTTTTCTTTGGTCTCGTACTTTGTCCTGGCTTCCAGGTATTCTTCGACCACTTTCGACCGTCGAATCGGTGCCGCACACCGGATCCTCCTCTTCCTGGTGGCCACCTCGCGCTTCAGCGTCGACAGCTCCTCAGACCACCACGGCAACGTGAGTGTGTCCTTCCTCCTAATTTTGGGAATTGCACACTCACTCGCCTCAGTTAACGCCTGTATAAGTTTGTGTATGATGTAATCTAATTGTGTAGCTGTGATAGTGTCTTGGATGTTTGTGACTGTAATGTTTTGGGATTGCAAAATTTGACCCAGTTTCTCACGAAACTGGGTCCAATTGGCTTTCCGTGTGTTATATGATCGTGTTGTGTGCTTGATATAGTTGTGTCTTGTGCGTTTTAGGTGTAACTTAAACGATATGCCGTTGTGGTCCGAGGTAGTTAAGTCTTCGCGCACGCGCCAGTCGTCCACCAGGTCCAGGAGGTCGGGTGACGCCGTTGTGATATCGACGAAGCTGGTGTATCTTCGCTCACCTCTTACGACGTCAAACGTGGGAATTTCCCCTTTGTTAAGGATAACAAGACCCAGGTCCTCCAGAGTCCCATGCAGTTCTTCTCCCCGGCGATCCGTCACGGGACTACCCCACCAAATGTTTTTGGCATTGCAGTCACCCGCGACTATCCATTTTTGTGCTCCCAACTCAAGCCGGATTTTGCGGAGGTGCGCCAGGTAGAGGTCCATCTCTAGGTCAGGCTCGAAGTAGAGCGATACCAGGGCTATCTCCCAGGCGCTGGTTCGGATCCCCACCACCGCGATGTTGTTCGTGGTGAGTTTTGGGTACTGTATGACGTGGAGGTCCGCATTAAAAACAATTACTGCAGCCTTTACCGTACCCTCCCCGTTGTCAACGTTCTGGAAGACCCTGATCCCGCTCCGACCCGAGACCCTGCCTTCTCTACCAACATATGGCTCCTGTACTAGCGCTATGTGCGCCCCGCATTTCCCCGACTCGAGTAGCAGCTCTGTGAACGCCAATTTCTTTCTCTGGAGATTCGCCTGGAGGAGATGAAGTGCCACCGTATCCACATGCGCAACCTTAGCAATACGCCACTGTGGAGCGGGCCAGTTCGTCCCATCTCCGCCTAATCGGGCAGTCGCTGCTGAAAGCGTTGTGCTCTCTATTATCGAGCTTCGCTCTCAAGCAGTTCCTGCACGAGGGCGGGGTGGCCGCGGCCCACTCCGCACACTTGGTCTTAAGGTGCGGTCCTCCGCAGTGGCTGCACCCATCCTCAGTTTCCTTACAAAATTTCTTACTGTGGCCGTAGCCCAGGCATCTCGAGCACTGGATCAGTGGAGACTGGTCCTCCGCTCTGACCCTCTGGAGATCTATGTGGACATTGCCCTTTACCGTGATCTGCCTCCAGATGGCAGGCGAGGCGCTCAGTACCACATCGGCCATGTGCGGATTGCGGGTTCTTTTTCTGTACTTGACTGAGATCCGGTCGTCCCCGTCGTTGAGGTTTCCAAAAATTTCCCTATTCTGGTTCCTCAAGGCTTTTGTTATGTCCTCATCAGTGTTTACAGTTAGGACTCCCTTGAGGACCAGAAGCGGGTCCCTATTTTTCACCTCCTCGACGGTGAGATCGGTTCCCTTCACCCTCAGTCTTTCCTTTACCTTGTCTCTGTCTTCCTTCTTTTCAAAACTCATTATGATCTTCCTATTTTTCGCCTTTCTCACCCTATCAACTCTGATCCATTCTTCTTTAGCGTCAACTGCTTCCCTTATTTTATCGAGTACTTTTTCACCCGTTCTATAGAGTGGAGGGCTGTTTGCCTAGGTGGTGATTTTGTAGGCTGTCTTGCCACTGCACTAGCATATGAGATATTTGGCATATTTTCTTGGCTAGTCCGCAGTGCCTCTTTCAGCCTGTCCATTTTTTCGGTATTTTCGGCAAGTTTCTTGCTATGCTCTTCCAATACCTTCTTAAGAGCTGCAGTTTCAGACTCAATGACTCTCCCGGTTAGGTTAGGTTAGGTTAGGTTAGGTTAGGTTAGGTTAGGTTAGGTTAGGTTAGGTTAGGTTAGGTTAGGTTAGGTTAGGTTAGGTTAGGTTAGGTTAGGTTAGGTTAGGTTAGGTTAGGTTAGGTTAGGTTAGGTTAGGTTAGGTTAGGTTAGGTTAGGTTAGGTTAGGTTAGGTTAGGTTAGGTTAGGTTAGGTTAGGTTAGGTTAGGTTAGGTTAGGTTAGGTTAGGTTAGGTTAGGTTAGGTTAGGTTAGGTTAGGTTAGGTTAGGTTAGGTTAGGTTAGGTTAGGTTAGGTTAGGTTAGGTTAGGTTAGGTTAGGTTAGGTTAGGTTAGGTTAGGTTAGGTTAGGTTAGGTTAGGTTAGGTTAGGTTAGGTTAGGTTAGGTTAGGTTAGGTTAGGTTAGGTTAGGTTAGGTTAGGTTAGGTTAGGTTAGGTTAGGTTAGGTTAGGTTAGGTTAGGTTAGGTTAGGTTAGGTTAGGTTAGGTTAGGTTAGGTTAGGTTAGGTTAGGTTAGGTTAGGTTAGGTTAGGTTAGGTTAGGTTAGGTTAGGTTAGGTTAGGTTAGGTTAGGTTAGGTTAGGTTAGGTTAGGTTAGGTTAGGTTAGGTTAGGTTAGGTTAGGTTAGGTTAGGTTAGGTTAGGTTAGGTTAGGTTAGGTTAGGTTAGGTTAGGTTAGGTTAGGTTAGGTTAGGTTAGGTTAGGTTAGGTTAGGTTAGGTTAGGTTAGGTTAGGTTAGGTTAGGTTAGGTTAGGTTAGGTTAGGTTAGGTTAGGTTAGGTTAGGTTAGGTTAGGTTAGGTTAGGTTAGGTTAGGTTAGGTTAGGTTAGGTTAGGTTAGGTTAGGTTAGGTTAGGTTAGGTTAGGTTAGGTTAGGTTAGGTTAGGTTAGGTTAGGTTAGGTTAGGTTAGGTTAGGTTAGGTTAGGTTAGGTTAGGTTAGGTTAGGTTAGGTTAGGTTAGGTTAGGTTAGGTTAGGTTAGGTTAGGTTAGGTTAGGTTAGGTTAGGTTAGGTTAGGTTAGGTTAGGTTAGGTTAGGTTAGGTTAGGTTAGGTTAGGTTAGGTTAGGTTAGGTTAGGTTAGGTTAGGTTAGGTTAGGTTAGGTTAGGTTAGGTTAGGTTAGGTTAGGTTAGGTTAGGTTAGGTTAGGTTAGGTTAGGTTAGGTTAGGTTAGGTTAGGTTAGGTTAGGTTAGGTTAGGTTAGGTTAGGTTAGGTTAGGTTAGGTTAGGTTAGGTTAGGTTAGGTTAGGTTAGGTTAGGTTAGGTTAGGTTAGGTTAGGTTAGGTTAGGTTAGGTTAGGTTAGGTTAGGTTAGGTTAGGTTAGGTTAGGTTAGGTTAGGTTAGGTTAGGTTAGGTTAGGTTAGGTTAGGTTAGGTTAGGTTAGGTTAGGTTAGGTTAGGTTAGGTTAGGTTAGGTTAGGTTAGGTTAGGTTAGGTTAGGTTAGGTTAGGTTAGGTTAGGTTAGGTTAGGTTAGGTTAGGTTAGGTTAGGTTAGGTTAGGTTAGGTTAGGTTAGGTTAGGTTAGGTTAGGTTAGGTTAGGTTAGGTTAGGTTAGGTTAGGTTAGGTTAGGTTAGGTTAGGTTAGGTTAGGTTAGGTTAGGTTAGGTTAGGTTAGGTTAGGTTAGGTTAGGTTAGGTTAGGTTAGGTTAGGTTAGGTTAGGTTAGGTTAGGTTAGGTTAGGTTAGGTTAGGTTAGGTTAGGTTAGGTTAGGTTAGGTTAGGTTAGGTTAGGTTAGGTTAGGTTAGGTTAGGTTAGGTTAGGTTAGGTTAGGTTAGGTTAGGTTAGGTTAGGTTAGGTTAGGTTAGGTTAGGTTAGGTTAGGTTAGGTTAGGTTAGGTTAGGTTAGGTTAGGTTAGGTTAGGTTAGGTTAGGTTAGGTTAGGTTAGGTTAGGTTAGGTTAGGTTAGGTTAGGTTAGGTTAGGTTAGGTTAGGTTAGGTTAGGTTAGGTTAGGTTAGGTTAGGTTAGGTTAGGTTAGGTTAGGTTAGGTTAGGTTAGGTTAGGTTAGGTTAGGTTAGGTTAGGTTAGGTTAGGTTAGGTTAGGTTAGGTTAGGTTAGGTTAGGTTAGGTTAGGTTAGGTTAGGTTAGGTTAGGTTAGGTTAGGTTAGGTTAGGTTAGGTTAGGTTAGGTTAGGTTAGGTTAGGTTAGGTTAGGTTAGGTTAGGTTAGGTTAGGTTAGGTTAGGTTAGGTTAGGTTAGGTTAGGTTAGGTTAGGTTAGGTTAGGTTAGGTTAGGTTAGGTTAGGTTAGGTTAGGTTAGGTTAGGTTAGGTTAGGTTAGGTTAGGTTAGGTTAGGTTAGGTTAGGTTAGGTTAGGTTAGGTTAGGTTAGGTTAGGTTAGGTTAGGTTAGGTTAGGTTAGGTTAGGTTAGGTTAGGTTAGGTTAGGTTAGGTTAGGTTAGGTTAGGTTAGGTTAGGTTAGGTTAGGTTAGGTTAGGTTAGGTTAGGTTAGGTTAGGTTAGGTTAGGTTAGGTTAGGTTAGGTTAGGTTAGGTTAGGTTAGGTTAGGTTAGGTTAGGTTAGGTTAGGTTAGGTTAGGTTAGGTTAGGTTAGGTTAGGTTAGGTTAGGTTAGGTTAGGTTAGGTTAGGTTAGGTTAGGTTAGGTTAGGTTAGGTTAGGTTAGGTTAGGTTAGGTTAGGTTAGGTTAGGTTAGGTTAGGTTAGGTTAGGTTAGGTTAGGTTAGGTTAGGTTAGGTTAGGTTAGGTTAGGTTAGGTGAGGTTAGGTTAGGTTAGGTTAGGTTAGGTTAGGTTAGGTTAGGTTAGGTTAGGTTAGGTTAGGTTAGGTTAGGTTAGGTTAGGTTAGGTTAGGTTAGGTTAGGTTAGGTTAGGTTAGGTTAGGTTAGGTTAGGTTAGGTTAGGTTAGGTTAGGTTAGGTTAGGTTAGGTTAGGTTAGGTTAGGTTAGGTTAGGTTAGGTTAGGTTAGGTTAGGTTAGGTTAGGTTAGGTTAGGTTAGGTTAGGTTAGGTTAGGTTAGGTTAGGTTAGGTTAGGTTAGGTTAGGTTAGGTTAGGTTAGGTTAGGTTAGGTTAGGTTAGGTTAGGTTAGGTTAGGTTAGGTTAGGTTAGGTTAGGTTAGGTTAGGTTAGGTTAGGTTAGGTTAGGTTAGGTTAGGTTAGGTTAGGTTAGGTTAGGTTAGGTTAGGTTAGGTTAGGTTAGGTTAGGTTAGGTTAGGTTAGGTTAGGTTAGGTTAGGTTAGGTTAGGTTAGGTTAGGTTAGGTTAGGTTAGGTTAGGTTAGGTTAGGTTAGGTTAGGTTAGGTTAGGTTAGGTTAGGTTAGGTTAGGTTAGGTTAGGTTAGGTTAGGTTAGGTTAGGTTAGGTTAGGTTAGGTTAGGTTAGGTTAGGTTAGGTTAGGTTAGGTTAGGTTAGGTTAGGTTAGGTTAGGTTAGGTTAGGTTAGGTTAGGTTAGGTTAGGTTAGGTTAGGTTAGGTTAGGTTAGGTTAGGTTAGGTTAGGTTAGGTTAGGTTAGGTTAGGTTAGGTTAGGTTAGGTTAGGTTAGGTTAGGTTAGGTTAGGTTAGGTTAGGTTAGGTTAGGTTAGGTTAGGTTAGGTTAGGTTAGGTTAGGTTAGGTTAGGTTAGGTTAGGTTAGGTTAGGTGAGGTTAGGTTAGGTTAGGTTAGGTTAGGTTAGGTTAGGTTAGGTTAGGTTAGGTTAGGTTAGGTTAGGTTAGGTTAGGTTAGGTTAGGTTAGGTTAGGTTAGGTTAGGTTAGGTTAGGTTAGGTTAGGTTAGGTTAGGTTAGGTTAGGTTAGGTTAGGTTAGGTTAGGTTAGGTTAGGTTAGGTTAGGTTAGGTTAGGTTAGGTTAGGTTAGGTTAGGTTAGGTTAGGTTAGGTTAGGTTAGGTTAGGTTAGGTTAGGTTAGGTTAGGTTAGGTTAGGTTAGGTTAGGTTAGGTTAGGTTAGGTTAGGTTAGGTTAGGTTAGGTTAGGTTAGGTTAGGTTAGGTTAGGTTAGGTTAGGTTAGGTTAGGTTAGGTTAGGTTAGGTTAGGTTAGGTTAGGTTAGGTTAGGTTAGGTTAGGTTAGGTTAGGTTAGGTTAGGTTAGGTTAGGTTAGGTTAGGTTAGGTTAGGTTAGGTTAGGTTAGGTTAGGTTAGGTTAGGTTAGGTTAGGTTAGGTTAGGTTAGGTTAGGTTAGGTTAGGTTAGGTTAGGTTAGGTTAGGTTAGGTTAGGTTAGGTTAGGTTAGGTTAGGTTAGGTTAGGTTAGGTTAGGTTAGGTTAGGTTAGGTTAGGTTAGGTTAGGTTAGGTTAGGTTAGGTTAGGTTAGGTTAGGTTAGGTTAGGTTAGGTTAGGTTAGGTTAGGTTAGGTTAGGTTAGGTTAGGTTAGGTTAGGTTAGGTTAGGTTAGGTTAGGTTAGGTTAGGTTAGGTTAGGTTAGGTTAGGTTAGGTTAGGTTAGGTTAGGTTAGGTTAGGTTAGGTTAGGTTAGGTTAGGTTAGGTTAGGTTAGGTTAGGTTAGGTTAGGTTAGGTTAGGTTAGGTTAGGTTAGGTTAGGTTAGGTTAGGTTAGGTTAGGTTAGGTTAGGTTAGGTTAGGTTAGGTTAGGTTAGGTTAGGTTAGGTTAGGTTAGGTTAGGTTAGGTTAGGTTAGGTTAGGTTAGGTTAGGTTAGGTTAGGTTAGGTTAGGTTAGGTTAGGTTAGGTTAGGTTAGGTTAGGTTAGGTTAGGTTAGGTTAGGTTAGGTTAGGTTAGGTTAGGTTAGGTTAGGTTAGGTTAGGTTAGGTTAGGTTAGGTTAGGTTAGGTTAGGTTAGGTTAGGTTAGGTTAGGTTAGGTTAGGTTAGGTTAGGTTAGGTTAGGTTAGGTTAGGTTAGGTTAGGTTAGGTTAGGTTAGGTTAGGTTAGGTTAGGTTAGGTTAGGTTAGGTTAGGTTAGGTTAGGTTAGGTTAGGTTAGGTTAGGTTAGGTTAGGTTAGGTTAGGTTAGGTTAGGTTAGGTTAGGTTAGGTTAGGTTAGGTTAGGTTAGGTTAGGTTAGGTTAGGTTAGGTTAGGTTAGGTTAGGTTAGGTTAGGTTAGGTTAGGTTAGGTTAGGTTAGGTTAGGTTAGGTTAGGTTAGGTTAGGTTAGGTTAGGTTAGGTTAGGTTAGGTTAGGTTAGGTTAGGTTAGGTTAGGTTAGGTTAGGTTAGGTTAGGTTAGGTTAGGTTAGGTTAGGTTAGGTTAGGTTAGGTTAGGTTAGGTTAGGTTAGGTTAGGTTAGGTTAGGTTAGGTTAGGTTAGGTTAGGTTAGGTTAGGTTAGGTTAGGTTAGGTTAGGTTAGGTTAGGTTAGGTTAGGTTAGGTTAGGTTAGGTTAGGTTAGGTTAGGTTAGGTTAGGTTAGGTTAGGTTAGGTTAGGTTAGGTTAGGTTAGGTTAGGTTAGGTTAGGTTAGGTTAGGTTAGGTTAGGTTAGGTTAGGTTAGGTTAGGTTAGGTTAGGTTAGGTTAGGTTAGGTTAGGTTAGGTTAGGTTAGGTTAGGTTAGGTTAGGTTAGGTTAGGTTAGGTTAGGTTAGGTTAGGTTAGGTTAGGTTAGGTTAGGTTAGGTTAGGTTAGGTTAGGTTAGGTTAGGTTAGGTTAGGTTAGGTTAGGTTAGGTTAGGTTAGGTTAGGTTAGGTTAGGTTAGGTTAGGTTAGGTTAGGTTAGGTTAGGTTAGGTTAGGTTAGGTTAGGTTAGGTTAGGTTAGGTTAGGTTAGGTTAGGTTAGGTTAGGTTAGGTTAGGTTAGGTTAGGTTAGGTTAGGTTAGGTTAGGTTAGGTTAGGTTAGGTTAGGTTAGGTTAGGTTAGGTTAGGTTAGGTTAGGTTAGGTTAGGTTAGGTTAGGTTAGGTTAGGTTAGGTTAGGTTAGGTTAGGTTAGGTTAGGTTAGGTTAGGTTAGGTTAGGTTAGGTTAGGTTAGGTTAGGTTAGGTTAGGTTAGGTTAGGTTAGGTTAGGTTAGGTTAGGTTAGGTTAGGTTAGGTTAGGTTAGGTTAGGTTAGGTTAGGTTAGGTTAGGTTAGGTTAGGTTAGGTTAGGTTAGGTTAGGTTAGGTTAGGTTAGGTTAGGTTAGGTTAGGTTAGGTTAGGTTAGGTTAGGTTAGGTTAGGTTAGGTTAGGTTAGGTTAGGTTAGGTTAGGTTAGGTTAGGTTAGGTTAGGTTAGGTTAGGTTAGGTTAGGTTAGGTTAGGTTAGGTTAGGTTAGGTTAGGTTAGGTTAGGTTAGGTTAGGTTAGGTTAGGTTAGGTTAGGTTAGGTTAGGTTAGGTTAGGTTAGGTTAGGTTAGGTTAGGTTAGGTTAGGTTAGGTTAGGTTAGGTTAGGTTAGGTTAGGTTAGGTTAGGTTAGGTTAGGTTAGGTTAGGTTAGGTTAGGTTAGGTTAGGTTAGGTTAGGTTAGGTTAGGTTAGGTTAGGTTAGGTTAGGTTAGGTTAGGTTAGGTTAGGTTAGGTTAGGTTAGGTTAGGTTAGGTTAGGTTAGGTTAGGTTAGGTTAGGTTAGGTTAGGTTAGGTTAGGTTAGGTTAGGTTAGGTTAGGTTAGGTTAGGTTAGGTTAGGTTAGGTTAGGTTAGGTTAGGTTAGGTTAGGTTAGGTTAGGTTAGGTTAGGTTAGGTTAGGTTAGGTTAGGTTAGGTTAGGTTAGGTTAGGTTAGGTTAGGTTAGGTTAGGTTAGGTTAGGTTAGGTTAGGTTAGGTTAGGTTAGGTTAGGTTAGGTTAGGTTAGGTTAGGTTAGGTTAGGTTAGGTTAGGTTAGGTTAGGTTAGGTTAGGTTAGGTTAGGTTAGGTTAGGTTAGGTTAGGTTAGGTTAGGTTAGGTTAGGTTAGGTTAGGTTAGGTTAGGTTAGGTTAGGTTAGGTTAGGTTAGGTTAGGTTAGGTTAGGTTAGGTTAGGTTAGGTTAGGTTAGGTTAGGTTAGGTTAGGTTAGGTTAGGTTAGGTTAGGTTAGGTTAGGTTAGGTTAGGTTAGGTTAGGTTAGGTTAGGTTAGGTTAGGTTAGGTTAGGTTAGGTTAGGTTAGGTTAGGTTAGGTTAGGTTAGGTTAGGTTAGGTTAGGTTAGGTTAGGTTAGGTTAGGTTAGGTTAGGTTAGGTTAGGTTAGGTTAGGTTAGGTTAGGTTAGGTTAGGTTAGGTTAGGTTAGGTTAGGTTAGGTTAGGTTAGGTTAGGTTAGGTTAGGTTAGGTTAGGTTAGGTTAGGTTAGGTTAGGTTAGGTTAGGTTAGGTTAGGTTAGGTTAGGTTAGGTTAGGTTAGGTTAGGTTAGGTTAGGTTAGGTTAGGTTAGGTTAGGTTAGGTTAGGTTAGGTTAGGTTAGGTTAGGTTAGGTTAGGTTAGGTTAGGTTAGGTTAGGTTAGGTTAGGTTAGGTTAGGTTAGGTTAGGTTAGGTTAGGTTAGGTTAGGTTAGGTTAGGTTAGGTTAGGTTAGGTTAGGTTAGGTTAGGTTAGGTTAGGTTAGGTTAGGTTAGGTTAGGTTAGGTTAGGTTAGGTTAGGTTAGGTTAGGTTAGGTTAGGTTAGGTTAGGTTAGGTTAGGTTAGGTTAGGTTAGGTTAGGTTAGGTTAGGTTAGGTTAGGTTAGGTTAGGTTAGGTTAGGTTAGGTTAGGTTAGGTTAGGTTAGGCTAGGTTAGGTTAGGTTAGGTTAGGTTAGGTTAGGTTAGGTTAGGTTAGGTTAGGTTAGGTTAGGTTAGGTTAGGTTAGGTTAGGTTAGGTTAGGTTAGGTTAGGTTAGGTTAGGTTAGGTTAGGTTAGGTTAGGTTAGGTTAGGTTAGGTTAGGTTAGGTTAGGTTAGGTTAGGTTAGGTTAGGTTAGGTTAGGTTAGGTTAGGTTAGGTTAGGTTAGGTTAGGTTAGGTTAGGTTAGGTTAGGTTAGGTTAGGTTAGGTTAGGTTAGGTTAGGTTAGGTTAGGTTAGGTTAGGTTAGGTTAGGTTAGGTTAGGTTAGGTTAGGTTAGGTTAGGTTAGGTTAGGTTAGGTTAGGTTAGGTTAGGTTAGGTTAGGTTAGGTTAGGTTAGGTTAGGTTAGGTTAGGTTAGGTTAGGTTAGGTTAGGTTAGGTTAGGTTAGGTTAGGTTAGGTTAGGTTAGGTTAGGTTAGGTTAGGTTAGGTTAGGTTAGGTTAGGTTAGGTTAGGTTAGGTTAGGTTAGGTTAGGTTAGGTTAGGTTAGGTTAGGTTAGGTTAGGTTAGGTTAGGTTAGGTTAGGTTAGGTTAGGTTAGGTTAGGTTAGGTTAGGTTAGGTTAGGTTAGGTTAGGTTAGGTTAGGTTAGGTTAGGTTAGGTTAGGTTAGGTTAGGTTAGGTTAGGTTAGGTTAGGTTAGGTTAGGTTAGGTTAGGTTAGGTTAGGTTAGGTTAGGTTAGGTTAGGTTAGGTTAGGTTAGGTTAGGTTAGGTTAGGTTAGGTTAGGTTAGGTTAGGTTAGGTTAGGTTAGGTTAGGTTAGGTTAGGTTAGGTTAGGTTAGGTTAGGTTAGGTTAGGTTAGGTTAGGTTAGGTTAGGTTAGGTTAGGTTAGGTTAGGTTAGGTTAGGTTAGGTTAGGTTAGGTTAGGTTAGGTTAGGTTAGGTTAGGTTAGGTTAGGTTAGGTTAGGTTAGGTTAGGTTAGGTTAGGTTAGGTTAGGTTAGGTTAGGTTAGGTTAGGTTAGGTTAGGTTAGGTTAGGTTAGGTTAGGTTAGGTTAGGTTAGGTTAGGTTAGGTTAGGTTAGGTTAGGTTAGGTTAGGTTAGGTTAGGTTAGGTTAGGTTAGGTTAGGTTAGGTTAGGTTAGGTTAGGTTAGGTTAGGTTAGGTTAGGTTAGGTTAGGTTAGGTTAGGTTAGGTTAGGTTAGGTTAGGTTAGGTTAGGTTAGGTTAGGTTAGGTTAGGTTAGGTTAGGTTAGGTTAGGTTAGGTTAGGATAGGTTAGGTTAGGTTAGGTTAGGTTAGGTTAGGTTAGGTTAGGTTAGGTTAGGTTAGGTTAGGTTAGGTTAGGTTAGGTTAGGTTAGGTTAGGTTAGGTTAGGTTAGGTTAGGTTAGGTTAGGTTAGGTTAGGTTAGGTTAGGTTAGGTTAGGTTAGGTTAGGTTAGGTTAGGTTAGGTTAGGTTAGGTTAGGTTAGGTTAGGTTAGGTTAGGTTAGGTTAGGTTAGGTTAGGTTAGGTTAGGTTAGGTTAGGTTAGGTTAGGTTAGGTTAGGTTAGGTTAGGTTAGGTTAGGTTAGGTTAGGTTAGGTTAGGTTAGGTTAGGTTAGGTTAGGTTAGGTTAGGTTAGGTTAGGTTAGGTTAGGTTAGGTTAGGTTAGGTTAGGTTAGGTTAGGTTAGGTTAGGTTAGGTTAGGTTAGGTTAGGTTAGGTTAGGTTAGGTTAGGTTAGGTTAGGTTAGGTTAGGTTAGGTTAGGTTAGGTTAGGTTAGGTTAGGTTAGGTTAGGTTAGGTTAGGTTAGGTTAGGTTAGGTTAGGTTAGGTTAGGTTAGGTTAGGTTAGGTTAGGTTAGGTTAGGTTAGGTTAGGTTAGGTTAGGTTAGGTTAGGTTAGGTTAGGTTAGGTTAGGTTAGGTTAGGTTAGGTTAGGTTAGGTTAGGTTAGGTTAGGTTAGGTTAGGTTAGGTTAGGTTAGGTTAGGTTAGGTTAGGTTAGGTTAGGTTAGGTTAGGTTAGGTTAGGTTAGGTTAGGTTAGGTTAGGTTAGGTTAGGTTAGGTTAGGTTAGGTTAGGTTAGGTTAGGTTAGGTTAGGTTAGGTTAGGTTAGGTTAGGTTAGGTTAGGTTAGGTTAGGTTAGGTTAGGTTAGGTTAGGTTAGGTTAGGTTAGGTTAGGTTAGGTTAGGTTAGGTTAGGTTAGGTTAGGTTAGGTTAGGTTAGGTTAGGTTAGGTTAGGCTAGGTTAGGTTAGGTTAGGTTAGGTTAGGTTAGGTTAGGTTAGGTTAGGTTAGGTTAGGTTAGGTTAGGTTAGGTTAGGTTAGGTTAGGTTAGGTTAGGTTAGGTTAGGTTAGGTTAGGTTAGGTTAGGTTAGGTTAGGTTAGGTTAGGTTAGGTTAGGTTAGGTTAGGTTAGGTTAGGTTAGGTTAGGTTAGGTTAGGTTAGGTTAGGTTAGGTTAGGTTAGGTTAGGTTAGGTTAGGTTAGGTTAGGTTAGGTTAGGTTAGGTTAGGTTAGGTTAGGTTAGGTTAGGTTAGGTTAGGTCAGGTTAGGTTAGGTTAGGTTAGGTTAGGTTAGGTTAGGTTAGGTTAGGTTAGGTTAGGTTAGGTTAGGTTAGGTTAGGTTAGGTTAGGTTAGGTTAGGTTAGGTTAGGTTAGGTTAGGTTAGGTTAGGTTAGGTTAGGTTAGGTTAGGTTAGGTTAGGTTAGGTTAGGTTAGGTTAGGTTAGGTTAGGTTAGGTTAGGTTAGGTTAGGTTAGGTTAGGTTAGGTTAGGTTAGGTTAGGTTAGGTTAGGTTAGGTTAGGTTAGGTTAGGTTAGGTTAGGTTAGGTTAG